>NW_024543082.1:34783333-36062500 GCF_018167655.1 Microtus oregoni
ATGATTATTGATAGAAGTGTCACATGTAAACAGCAAAAGCTGTTTGAGATCCCAGTAGCTCTTAGCTGGGCAAAGGGCTGCTGAGATTAAAAAAGATAAAGTTTAAGGTCTTGCTAGTAATATCTATATGATTTTGTAATTTCATTTGAAGGTGAGCTTTGAGATCTAGTAAATTCTTTCCTCTCTTTGCAAACTTAACCCTCAGATCGTGTCTGCCTCCTGTAGATGAACAAAGCCACTTTTGTTTGGGGCAGTGTTGGCCTTTTCCTGAAGCAATAAATGCTTCTCAGCCAGGCTGTGGGGCAATAAAACTTGTAAGAAATTAAAAAAAGGGGAGCGGTTACTATATTACCACAATGACACGGGCATGAGATGGGGCAGTGTCTCTGGGGACCACCAGTGCCTGCAGAGAGTAGAAACTCAGGTGTTCGCACTTCCATGCCTGCAAGGTAGAGATCTGTGTGCAGCCAAGTATGAGGGCCTGGAGTCTCCCCCAAGCATTAACACTCCATGCCTTCAAAGTGGCCATTTCCGAAATCATCTGTTCGAGACAGCCACAAGGTCTGAGGCTCTTAGCTAGCGAGGTGTTAGCTGGAAAAACAAAATGCTGTCTTATCCTCTGGAGACCAATGCTTTTTCGACCTTGGTTATTCACTGAAAGCATCTAAGGTGCTTTTAAAAAGTACCGGTATATGGGCTTCACTCCAAGAGATTCCGATTTAAATATCGTAGGGAGTGAACTGGACATTGGTACACTAAAAACTCCCTGTAGGTTTCAACCAGTAACCGAGAGAGTGGGCCACTGGTTAAACTTCTAGGGTTTCAGACAAAATCCTCTGTGTCTGTGCATGCATTCAGTCCATTCATTCAAGCGCTTGCTCTATAGGTCAGAATATATTTATGTTACTACTCTGCTGCATGCTTCCCAAGGTTCAGAGAGCACCACAGAGACAAGGGCTCGGCTCTCGTGAGGCTGCTGGAGCTGAAGGGAAACGGATTAAGCTCATACACTCCTGTACCAGGTGATTCCGAGTTAGCACCCTGAAGAGGAGCGCATTGAGGGGAAGGAACACAGAGGCTGCCTGTGCTGAGATAGGGCCATCCTGGAGTCCCCTCTGACCAAAGAGGAAACTGAGGATCATGAGAGAAGGGTCCAGGCAGCTACCCGAGACTGCCAAGGCAAGGTCAGGGAGCCCCAAATACGTGGGGCCAACAAATGCTAGGTATGTCTGAAAAAAGAGAACACTAGCTGGGGGAGAGAGGGCAGAGACAGAGAGAAAAAAAGAGAGAAGGAGGGAGGGAGGGAGAGAGGGGGGGAGGAGACACATATGGCATTGGGAAAGGTCTCTGCCTTTCATTCCCAGCAAGAGAGTTGGGGGCTGTGCTGTTAGGAGCCCAGTTTTATCCTTCTCTGATGTTGCCTTTAAAGGGTCACTCAAGAAAAGACAACAGGGCCCCCAGTCTCACAGAAGAATTAGAGGGCCGCTACCACACTGAGAAGCAGGCGAGAGGGTCATGGTACTAAAAGGAAGGAGGGTGAGCTGGAGTTAATCATTGGTGGATCTGAGAATGATAGCTAGCACAGGCCTGCATGGCTCTGTGACTCTGTGCCGGGGTAGTATCTCTTCTCCCTACACAAATCAGTAACAGTGTGGAGAAAGGCAAGGGCTCTGGTTCTGAATGAGAAACTGAGGGCAAGGGAGTGAGTAAGGAATGACAGGTAAATAATGTCTGGAACTATGCAGTGTCCCCCAGCTCTTTAGAGTCCAGGCTCAGGGAGCCCTCCATAAAGCCAAGACAACCCACAATCTGGAGGTTTACAGCCCAGCCGTGGAATCAGGCTCTGAAGGTCAGCAGTATATGTTAACTTCACTGGGTAGCACATACTCATTGCTAAAAGAAGTGAAAGAGGCCATGAGTGTGAGTGAGACCACCCTTGTCACAGAGTGAACGTGGGGTCCCAGGGAACTGGAGAGCAGGCCGTGGGGCAGCCTCGGCTCACTCTGTGAGGACAAGGAATCTAATGAGCATACATTCTGACATCAAAGTAGAAAGTCATTTGGTAAACCAAAGAGTTTGGGTGTGTTAGCTGGGGGCGGATGCTTGGAGGCTGGATTTGAGGGAATCGAAGAGTTGAACATGAATTTGATAATTTACAGCTGTATCATCAGAGACATTAAACACCCATGTGATGGTTAGCGACCCCATAGCCTTCTAGCACAGATAATGGAGATTAGAGAGATAGTAACATGATTTCAAGGTGATAGTTAAGCTTATTAGGAAAGCAATAATAAAACCTTCGTGAAAAACAGGTCAAGAATACAGTTCTAATTTAATAACAAGCTGGATTAATCGGCTCGTCTTTAGAAGGGCTTTCATAATCACAGAGCCTTTGAACTCGATGGGGGAGTTAACAGTAATTATTGTCAATAAGAGCAGAGATGGCTTTGAAATAATAAGGCATTAAAATAAGGTGTAAAAGCAGCTGAGTGGCTTCCATTTGTACAAAGCAACAAAACAGCTTGGGGCCAAATATGTGCCCTGCCTAGGAATGGCTTGGGCAGAGCTGTTTGCCCACCAGGGTAGAGTGCACCCTTGCATTTGTTTTGTGGGTGTGGCTTAGACAAAAACAACTCGGAAAGTATTTGAATGCCAAACTCTCAATATGCCCAACTGGTTCAGGGAGTTTGGAGGGTGTGCACACCTAAGTTGGGGTTTTTAGTCAGGCCTACATCCCTCATCATACTAGGTGGGGTACCATGAAAAGGAATGAGACAAATATAACCTAGATGTCCCCCAACTCTCCCTCCCTGTGTGTGTATGCACCTGCATGCACACACACCCATGTGCACATGCATGTGTGTTTCTTGAACCAGAAAAAAAATTCTCAAATCTAAATGTGATCTCTCTGAGGAGGTTGTGGCCGCACTGAATGGGAACAAAATCCAGAAAAAAAGTCTCCATAAGTAACCTTGGCCCACATAGTATCCCCAGACAGGGAACTGTGGGTGATTAACAGGAATTGACTGTAACCTCATATAGCAAAGCTGTGCCCTGTAAACCCAGCCTCCACCCAGGACCCACCAGCATCCAATCAGAACGGCCTTCACTTGCAAGTGTGAAGTACAGAATTAGGTATTGCGTGGTGGGGACACTGAGGCTGAGATAAGACATCTCTACTTTTTCCTATTTTTTTATAAGTGTGTCAGAGTGCTCTAGCTGTAGCCTCAGTAAACTCTCCTTCCTTTGTGGTGATGTGATGGGTGTGCTTGTCTACCAAGCCACCAATGCATCAGTGTGATGGGTGTGTCCATCTACCAACCCACCAATGCACCAACACATCAGTGTGATGGGTGTGTCCATCTACCAACCCACCAATGCACTAACACATCAGTCTGACAGGCATGTCTATCTACCAATGCACCAATGCCCAACACATCAGTGTGATGGGCATGTTCATCTACCAACCCACCAGTGGACCCATGCATCAGTGCGATGGGTGTCTTTATTACCAATGCACCAACATGACTGGGAGACAGAGGTTATACAGATGCTCTGAGATTTGTGAGTGTGTCCATGTGCTAAGGCTTCTGCTGCTTTAGTGGGAAGACCACCCATGTGAGGATCAGGGCTGGAACTGGATCATCTTCAGTTTCTAGACGCTCAGAAGCAATGGTGGTGAAAGCCAGCGGAATACAGAGAAGGTGTAGGGTGCAGGGGAATCTGATTCAACGCTTCCCACAGCTGCTGTTGCTAGCACACCAGTAACATGACTGCTCGCTGATTGAGTACATGTCTAAGCATCCAAAGAGGGTCTGGGAACACAAAACAATGGCAAGAGGGGCACTTCTGGGGTTCTGCTAGCATTCATAGTGTTTAACTAGAAGTAACCTTCTAGGAAAAGCACAGAGGAAATAAAAAAGAAATGAAGGGAATGGGGAGGAAGGAAAGGGAAAGAAGGAAGGGAGAAGAGGGAAGACAAGAGATAAGGAGGGTGGCAGCAGGAAGGGAAAGAGGGAGGGAAGAAAGGAGAGACACAAGGGAGGGACAGAAGAAGGAGGGGAGAGAAGAGAAAGGAGAGGAGAGAGGGGAGAGGAAAGAGGAGCTCCACAGGTAGAAATGAGCATCAAAGCAGGAACCCATCAGTGAAAAATAGAGACCTGAAAAAGTTGTATGTGACATAAAGATAAGAAACAGAGTGTGCCCTGAAATTCTTAGGATTTCCAGATGTTCCCTGGGTGAAAAGAAGGCAGGGTCCTACAGGCCAGCCCTGTGCGACAGGGCTTTACAAACGGGAAACCACCCATTGTATACACACCACACCGCCCCATTGTATACACACCACTGCAGCCATTGTGTGCACACCACACCACTGTATACACACCACTGCAGCCATTGTGTGCACACCACACCACTGTATACACACCACTGCAGCCATTGTGTGTACACCACACCACTGTATACACACCACTGCAGCCATTGTGTGCACACCACACCACTGTATACACACCACTGCAGCCATTGTGTGCACACAACACCACTGTATACACACCACTGCAGCCATTGTGTGCACACCACACCACTGTATACACACCACTGCAGCCATAACCCTCTGATCACCATCAGGAGGAACAGATCAAGCTGCAGTTCTGACAGAGAAGACAGACATAAGACCCGCCTGTCACTACTTTGGGATCTGGACCAACAGTTGGGAGATGCTCTATTTCAGACCCCTAACTGAGATGTGAGCTGATTGTGGGCCAGTTACTAGATCTCGTCTGTTAGGCACAGTGCCCTGACGACTGAGATGGGAATGGACCGCCTTGTGGTTGTGGGAGTCTGTCACTTTGCTTTATTTTATTGGTATATAAGTGTCGGAGAGCTCAGAGTTAACCCGACTGAAATCAAAGCTCTCTCTTCTTGAGGGAGGCATGACTACCATTATGTTTATTGGTGGTTTTGGTGGGTCCTGGTGAGGGCTGATCGTGGGATCCCAGGACTGGTTTGGCACGCGCTGCGGGAGCCCTCCCCTTTCCTCATACCCACACCCTGGCAGTGGTTTAAAAGTGTGGGCAGGTGTGTCCTCTGATAGTTCCTTTGAAAGTTCACAGACTGAAGGATGCCCAGTGGTGTAAATCAGATGCGCCCTCCGGGATAGCTAGCAGTTCCTGCTAGACTTCATTTTTTAATGGTCCACAGCTTAGTCATAATTTGAACAAAACCCATTTTGTGTTCTAGCATTGCTAACAGAATAAAAAAAAAGCAAATTAAGTTTAAATTAAACGTAAGGAATTTTCTTTGGCCCCAAGGACTTATGTATTATTCTGGTGTTTTGGTTGAGGAAGGGGAAAATGGGGATGAGTCCAGGCAACACCAACAAAGACCAAAGACTTTCATCTCGGGTAAAGAGGAGACCCGGTCTACTTTGTAGATGGATATCGTGTGGATGCATGTACATCATGAATGTACATGTGTACGTATGTGTGTACATGTGTATGTATGTGCGTGTGTATGTTTGTGTGTGCGTGTATGTATGTATCACTGCACGTGTGAATGTTTGCACACATGTACTGCTGCACATACAAAAGGAAGAGGACACTTTTAGGAGTTGTTTTTCTGCTTCCACTGTGGGCACCAGAGGTCAGACTCAGGCCATCAGGGTTGTATGGCCGGTACTTTACCCTTGAAGGCACCTGACCGTCCTACCCCAGTTGTTTAAGTGATGGGGTTTGTGGTGATTATATGTGAACTTGGAGGATATTTGGGGGTGAAGTTAGGTGAGAAAGCACCCATCTCTAAGGTGAGTAGTCCTCTTTCAGTCGGCAAAAGGCATAAGCTGACGGGAAGCCAGTTCACGCCGCCGAGAGAGTGGAAAACTCCAGCGCATTGCTGGCCTGGCTCTAACCTGCCGAACCTGCTGAACAGACCTGCAGCACCCTCCCCCCTCCCCCCAGGTCTCCATCTGCAGACCTGTACTGCACATTTCAGACACCTCAGCGGAGTAACCACGTATCAGTGCTGGATAGTCACGCTAATAACCATGCGAGCCCAATTTGCTGCCATAAATCACATGCACGTACACACACACACACACATCCTACTGACTCTGTACCCATGGGGATTCCTAGATAATTCAATAGCTCCATTTCTAACGTCCTTCAAGGCTGCCTTGACTTTGTGAAGAATCTACGTTAACCCATAGACGCCTTGGATGGTCACCTGCTAATTATGAAGGTTATGAAGAGGGAGCACTATGTTTACCAAGTACCCACGATGCGGTGTAGCATACATTACGTCCCAGGTCTCATTTGGCCTTCATGATGCACTTCCCATGTGGCTGGATTCTGGAGAGGAGCCCCACGCTGGCTTGTTGATGGTCATGCCTCCGTGCGTCCACTTGTCCATTCTCAGCGCATACGCACACACGGGGGAGAACAGCCTGCTCTCTCTTGCCATCTGAGGTCACTGATTATAGTGGATTGGGGCCCCACCCTTATCAGTGCCCTTAATTACTTCCTTAAGGGCTCTGTCTCCAAATAGCCAGTTGGAGTTCAGAGAGTCGGTGTTGGAATTTTACAAAACTTTGAGCATCCATTTAAGGATAGCCAAGTGCAAAAGCTGTCTGTTGCAAAGGGAAAGCGATCAGAATTGGGGCTTTGGTTGGGTGGGACTTTTGGGTGGTGATTAGCACCTACTGAGTGTCAAGCATTCTGCAGAGCTTCACTGATATTGTTACAGTGGCTGTTTAACAGAAGACAAGACAGAAGCTCAGAGAAGCGAAGACGCTCAGCCTAGGGAAGTAATCCCACTCCTGCTTCTGATCCGAAAGATCCACTTGAGGGGATTGGAACAGAGCCTCACGGGGGAATCAAGGAAACATTGTTACATTTAGCAGCAATGAAGAGCTCGCCATCCAGGGCAGATTTGGGGCAAGCCTGGCAGAAGGGAAGAAATGTCCCAGTCAGCAAGTGAAAATGCAGACCTACCCTCGGATCCTAGGACACACAGTGTCAGAGGCACCGAGGCATGAAGAGCAGTCAGGCTACAGGAATCAGAGAATTCTGAGTTCAAGGTGATAGAACAGAGTGGAAGGATGCTGAGGGGAATCTGGGGCCCTGGCTGTTCTCATGAAGTAGGACAAGCTCTCTCGCTATCCCAGGGAGGGCATCAAATTTTCACTGGATCGGAAGCGTCAGTCAACACTGTCTCCCGTGGTCCAGCTGCCTTTCTTGAGCATTGGGCCGAATGCCCTCACCTGCCATCCAGGGAGGAGCATGGAGGCACGTGATCTGGACGCAGCGTGTAAAGGGCTTTGAAAGGAAGTGTGGCACACAAGCTGTTTTACGGTAAGGTCTTGAGCATGATTGTATTCTTCCTAAACTATCCCTACAGGGGTTGAGGCTCCTTTTGTATTTAGTGGCTGGTTTCTGAGGTAGATTTTATATTTCAATAAAAAACACAATATAATGCCTTAACTAGTTTGGGACGCTTTTCTTAGACATCAAAGTCATGGTGTCTAAAACCTCTAAACCAGTTTCTTTTGGTTCTTCTTGCATCATGTTAGTGTGGACTGCCAGGGTTTCAGGAAGCAGAGGCAAAGGAAGCCAGGGTTACATATGAATATGCCATAGATATCATCCCATATTTCAGAATGCTGTTCCTTCATTCTTGGAACTTTCTGGAACTAGAAAGTTAAGAGAGTTGGCTCCTCATTCCCTGAAGATTGCCCTTGGCTCCAGTGCTCAGCACCAAGTTTTGGCTGCTCTTGGCTATTCCTGAATTATGAAGACTTTCTTCCTCATTCCAGACCTGAGACGTGTGCAGGAAACAGGTTGCTGCTCATCATCAAAGGGCTTAGAGCCAAGACCTCGACACACGCATGCCAAGGATGCTCATTCTTGAGCCTAGTTTAACAATTCGAATGTGTATGTGGCAACATTTGTTCCCCAAAAGCATAATCATTCCTGCATTTCCTTTTAAAGGGTGCCAGTACCAAAGAGAGAAAGAAAAAGGGGGGCTGGATGAATAGCACTCTTTATGATGAAGATGGGAGCGGTACCCAGCAATTGTCCCCAGGTTTCCACATTCCCAGGGGCAAGACTCCATGAAGCTTCAGACTAGAAAGTCCCATAACACAGTCGAATCCTGAGAAAAACCTGAAACTCAGTCCATACTTGGAATTGCGTGCTCTGCCTATTGTCCCTTCCTGACACCACCGAATCACATTCTTTTTCTGATGCTGCCAACAGTGGAAGATTTGCCAAAGCACACAAGTAGAAGGGTCCGCAAGAAAGCATAGTCTCACAGATCCGTCACTAGGGCATGGCTTCTCTTGTGCTTGGCTTGAGGCAAGGGTGGAAGGTCACCAGAGAGGACTTGTTCCTAAACCGAAATATTCTGCAACACCCAAACTGGTTCTGTTCAAATTCCAAGACCTAGCAGACATCACATCAGACTTCTCAATGGGAAGGAATCAAGTCACTTACTCTAGGAGTGACCAGATCTGGAACCCGAGACAGCCCGCCTGTGATAGGTGATGGTAGTGTGGGATGCAAAAGATAGGACCTGCTAGGGCGGCCAGGAACTTCAGCTTCGAGACTCAGCAAGCCCACCACAACAGAGCTGGAAAGCATCTGTTTAAAAGAAGCTTCCTCCAGAAAGGGCACATCGATGTCAGACTTCAAACCCAGTCCGAGCCAATGTGACTGGGCTGCTAAAAGCTAATGCATTCCCATATTGCTCTGCAGTGTCTGTAGCCTTCAAGTCTGCAATGCAATGACCTAATCATTCAGCTTGCTGGCTTCTTCCTGCGATGTTCATCACAGAGGGAAATGGACGAGTAAGGAATGTTTAGAGATCCAGTGAGCATCAGTTTAGAGATGAGAGGGCCTTGGAGTTCATCAGAGAAACCATGGTTAGAACACAGGACCTGTACCCCAGGTATTCAGAAATTTTAAAGAGATTTTGGAAATATGAATTTTAATAGAAAAATTCCAAAGTTCCAGGCCCATAAATCTGTCTGTGCCCAGGAGGACTCCAAGAGATAATGACTGTAGTTTTGAAATGTGTTAGTCTATGGGCCCTCTTAGCAGTGACATTTAATCGCTGGTTCTGAGTATACAGACAGTAAGAAATGAGGTCTTAACATCTGCTTTATTTGGGACAATTATGCAATTTGCATACAGCTTTTCAATTATATCCCTTTGAGTCACTTCTGTTGTGTCATTTCAGCAAGCATTGTCAACATTCCCAAGTCTGCAGTGTATTAAGAATGAATATAGTGTCCACACATGTAAACTACGGAGATCTGGGCGTCATACAGGCTGCTTGTCCACGTCCTAGCGCTTGCGTGACAGCTGTCATGTATATTCCATCATCACTTTAGAAATCTCATTATGCAAACTTAAAATGTTTTATTTAAATTTTTTATATACTTATCCATGTGTTCACCATTTTTGGTATAAATGAATCTCTGTTGAATATTCAACAACTTCTAATCAGCTCAGGACCTTCCTAGGCTTACTTGGTAGTGAAAGTGTTTTGGCAAATAATTATCAGAAGCAATGGAGAGATGGCTTAGGGCCAGGAGCACTCTGTTCTTGCTGAGGATCCGAGTTCAGTTGTTAGTACTGTGTTCTGTGGCTCACAACTGCCTGAAACTCCAGCTCCAGCTCTCTTCTGGATAGACACATACCTAGCTACACACACACACACACACACACACACTTACACACACACACACTTATACACACACAGAGAGAGAGAGAAATCATAAAAATGAATCTTTAACAGTTAGTTTTGTTTATTTGAAACTGAGTTTAATCTTTAAGGCTATTTTTCCCTAGCTAAAAAAGCCTTACTTAAAATGTTGTTTTCCTGTAGTTGTTTTAGCAGTATTGGTCCACTGCAGCTTTGCTTCCGTGAGTGCCTGATGACAGATTCACAGTCATTTGTGTTGCTGTTCCCTTGTATATGCGGTGTGCCTTGTTTTTAGACTCTCTCTTCTCTCCCTCACCTTCAAATTCCTTTGGATTACTCACCATGAGCCCAACTATCTTCTTCTTTGAGTTAAGGATTTTCTGGACTTCTCAAGTATCCCAACATTTCTTCACCAAATTTAGGTAACTTTAGTTTAATTGCTTTAAAAATCTTTGCCCTGTGGTTCCTCTCTCCTCCCATACATAAATTATGTAGCTCCTAAGACTTCTTAGTTTTCTCTAAGCCAACCTGGTTGTCTCTCAGGTCTCAGACTTCACTATGTTTGCCTCCCTTTCGCTTCACGGGCTTTTTCTTGTGCCATCATTTCCTGCTTGCTGAAACCACCCAATGATAATTTCAGTTCACGTTGCCATAGTGGCTGCATTGCTATGACCACTGCAGCGAAGAGAAACTACTTAAAGGAGGGAAACTTTGGCTCATGTGTTGAGAGGATTTGCCCCAACACTGAAGGACATGGCAGAACAGACCGTTCACATTGCAGCAGTCCAGGAAACAGAGAGGGAGGCATGGACAGACAGTCATGTGTAACTCTCAAAGTCCCGCCCTGGGTGGCCTACATCTGCTCACTTAGGAAAATGTCACAAACTTTCTAGGATCCCCCAAATAGCACCATACCTCCGGGGACCAGACTTTCAAAGCCTGTTGTTGACATTTCAGATCCAAACCACAAGGATTAGTGTTATATTGTCTTGTCTGAATTCCTCTATTTGCGTATTGCTCACAGCTTCCATTTTTCTGGGGAGAAATGTCTGAGACTGGGGACTTCTCCATTGGTTAAACACATACTTCCTTTATATTTTGAATCATGTTGAAGATATCTACCTTGAGATCTTTGTAAATCCCACTCTCTGGGTCACTTTGGTAACATATGCTGTTAGCTCAATCTTCTCTTCTTGGGTTTATGACATATTATTTTCACAGGCCTAGTGGTTTTACTTTGTGTAAGTAGCAATCATAGGCATTGTGAGGGCTACATTTTAGAAATAGGAGATTCTGCTAGTCCTCCAAAAGAGTATTAAAGTTTTTGTTTAAAGCAAGGTGTTCCCTTGATCAGCATAAAACTCTAAAATGCTGTCTCTTTTCTGGTGTGCAAACTGAGATCTTTCTTCAGTTCTCTTGGCCTCCCCTGGGCATCCTGGAGGCTGTCCCAAGCATTTTTAGTTCAAGGCTCATCATAGATGTGGGAAGAGTTTATAAGAAGAATTTTAGATATTCTCTGTCTCCTGCCTGATTTGATCTGCTCAAAGTCAATTTTCTTTTTCTTTATGCTAGAAAGACTTTTGCTTTCCGTCCAAATTCCTGTTTGTTTGTTAATTTGTTTATTGTGACTTTATCTACCTAGGTCACCCAGGATGGTCTGGAACTCACTCTATAGCTCAGTCTGGCCTCAAACTCTGTGTGTGTGTGTGTGTGTGTGTGTGTGTGTGCGCGTGAATGAGGCTAGCTCCCGACAGTCTGAGATATTGTGACATTATTTAAGGCTGAACAGTGGAGCTCATGGATGGTAGCTTGATTTCAATCCTAGCCCTACCTCCGTGCTTCCTGTGTGTGAGCACATTGTCATGACATGAAGATAGTAAAGCTACAGACCTCGGGAAAGGAAGGCGCCTTTTTAGCCTGAGTATCTTTTCTTCTACCTTCAGGTAAGGACCAGATACCAGCTACAAAATGGTAGAGCAATGGTCTAAGAGGAACAGCTGCCTGCCACCTCTGCAGTGTCTGGTGATATAAAAGATTTTTTTAATGTATGCGTGTGCTAATGCATACAAAGATGCACATATAAATCACAGACTTCCCATTTAATGAAAGCCTGCGGCCATGTGAATATGTTTCAGCCTTTAACATAGACACCCGGGCTGTGTGCCCAGCTATGACACACTGCCCATGTGTTACAAAGTCAATTCAATTTCACTTGTTAATATTAGTTACCATCATTCTAGATTGAAAAGCAGCTTCCTCAAACATTGCCCTGAACTCCAGAGGCCCTGAATAGCTCTTGCAGGCGTCTGGCACTTTGATGTAAGGACTCCATATCCCTCCCCCATAGTGTTCCTGGACCAAGCATTTGAATAGGCCTTTTCTCTCCATGCCATTACAAATTCCTGAGTTCAAGGATCATGTCTAATGGTTCTTACATATCCTGGTTAATGTGTAGGCCAGAAGCTTGTTCAACCAAAGCCTCTAAAAAGTTGTCGATGTGGTCAAAAATGGACTTCAAATTTTATGGAAAATGTTTCCAGAGCAAGAGAAATATTCACTGTTGTGTTTGGAAAACGAGATGGGTAAGTTAAAAAGCGTGGTGATGAGAAGCCCTCCTTGAGGGAAGTAAGTTTCTGTAGATCACGTAAGCTCCATGTGAGATCACACCCTAACCTCAGTGGGGAAACAGTAACAGACAAGAGCAGAGAGAACAGGATAAGCTGAGTTTCTCACTGCTTCTTCTCAAGGCCTTCCAAGGTCATTCACTTCAGCAGTGTTAAGCTGTCCTCTTTCTTGATTAGGTTTGTGCCTTTCTCTCTTTCTCCCCCTGACCCCACCCCAACTCCATTTTTAAAAATAAGTCAGACAATGGTCACATTTCCAGTTACTAGTTGGGTTCTGAGCCAGGCAGCTGTTCAAAAACATCCAAGCGGGCAGCAAATGGCGCCGATGGAGTTAAAGGTGGTGACTCACTGGGGACATTCTCAGCAGGTCAGCTGGAACCTCCCTGCTGGGCAGAGAATGCAGCCCCCCCTGGGCAGGTGCCAAGGCCGGGAGCTGAGCCCAGGATGACAGCAGCCTGCCTTACAGTGGCCACCGCTTGCTTCCCTGTTCTCAGTTTTCATGATTCTTTATAAGGTGGATTTTTGTCTAACGCAATCCTGACCGGTGATGGGAAAAACAGGCTGAGCAGCTGCTGGCTGAAACAACAGAGGGAGGCCGGGTGTCTGCGCAGGCTCCACACAAGTCGTCCTGCGAGCTTTGATGATGACTTTCCATATAAAATTACGCTTCAAGGACAGGAGGCTGTGCACTTCCCATGCCAGCCAGTCTTGTTCACAATCTGTGGTTTTCAGAGATCCAGGACAGTTTTGTTCAGTCAAGAATGTGTTTCTACAAAATATTATAACATTAGAAGGTGGCTCAATCAAACAACAGTAAAGGTGGAATCACAGCCAGCGAAGGGAAAGAGAATAAAGCCGAAAGGCACTGAATGCCCTTGCGGCTTGTGATCCGCTCTAACCTTAGAGCTAACATAAAGGGCGTCAAAGTGGTATCCTGTGAGCGCATTATCAAACGGAACTGTTGGGGAAGGAACGGAATGGCTTCAACAAACCCAATTCTGTCTCAGACTTTCATTTTAATTTTATTTTTTCTTTAAATTGGTCTTTAAAAAAAGCATTTAAAGGCAGACCTCTTAAATTTGATCCTTGCAGGAAGATGATGGTTCAGCAAACAAGGAACAATCATTTCCATTGCTAGTCGTCATTAGATTCAAATTCCATTTCTCTAAAATCGGGGGACAGGATCCTGCGTTTTCCCCATAGTTAAAGTGATCTTTCCCCACTGCACTTATTTCCGAGAAAATTCTGATTGCCAGTCTGTGTCCACTAGAAGCAAGTTCATTTTGTGATAAGCTCCCAAAATTAAGTCTGAAAGAGTAAGAAGAGAGGTGGAATATTTTTTTTTTAAAAAAAATCAGTTAATGATTTGTCCCTCCAGATAAAATGTTTAAAGTTGAGTTTAACCAATTTAGATGAGAATTTATCATCTAGTGTGTTTACAGGGAACGTAAGGACAGGAAAGGGCTTTCTGAGGGGCTGCCTCTGAGAAAATCTTCTCTGAGTTCAAGACAGTAGCCTGGCTGCCTGCCATTTAGAGCAGTGGAGGACAGGGGGTGGGGCAAGGTGGGGTTGCCAAGAGCAGACACTAGATAGTTAATAAATATCAGTGGGATCCATCTTGGTCACAGGAAGTAGAGGGATGATGAGGAACATCTTTGCTTCTTGGTGGAAGAAAGGACAGATTAGTCATTAGGAATCAGTAGAAGGGGTGGAATTCAGGTGATTTAAATCACAGGTCCTAAAGCCACTAAAAGGCCACATTAATAGGGGGAGAGGAAGTTGTGGAAACCAAAGAGGATCGTGTGAATAAATCTGATTTAGCCTGTGTTGGGCTCATTTCTGGATATGGCAGCCAAAACCAGCCAGAGCAACAGGGCATCAGGCTCCCCAAGGGAAAGGAGGGCAGAAAGGGTGGGTTTGAGCATCGCTCTCCCTGCTGAGTCTTCCAGCTCCTCCCATATCAAAACGTTCCTTCTACACCTGCCCTCCGTGACCATCTGCACTACCACTCCAGTTTAAAAGTAGGCGGGGAAACTGTAGTCAGGGTATTATAGGAGAACAGAATCTATTTTCAATAGGGAAAATGTCCAACACAGGACAGGAACTCCACAGCACACATCTGTGGGGATGAGCCTTCTGTCTGCAGTCTGGTCCTGCTGACGGTCAGCCCACTCCTCACCCAGGGCCCATGACTGTGACCATTCATAGGAGATGGAATTGCGAAGAGATCCCCAGATTGTGTGTGTGTGAGTGTGTGTGGTGTGTGCAATGAGCACATGTGTGGTATGTCTGTGTATGTCTATGTGTTTGTGTGTCTTTATCTGTGTGAGTGTGTGTGAATGTGCATATAGTGTGTTATATGTGTATCTGTGAGTGTGTGTATGTTTACAGAGGGAACACTGATCACTTTAGAAAGGTAAATACGCTGGTAAAGATTTTACTGCCTAATTATTCTTTGTATGATTTCATTTTCCTTTCAAATAACTTTTTAGCTTGAAATACTTATCTCTTGACATGCTCTAGTTTATAAGAAATAACTAGTACCCAACAGTGCCCGCCTGAATTCTACTGTAACAGTCATCATAGGTAAGGACTGGCTAGCCTTCTTCTCTGGGGAGGTGGGATGGCTGCAAGAACCCACCCCAGCCCATATGCCTATTCACGTTAATATTTATATACTTATGTATCCATATATATATGGATATACATACACATATATATGCATACAAATACTCGAAGTCTAAAAGAGATTGAAGTTGGGAGGATTTCTTAAAGTGCATCGAGATACTCCCGTTGCTTTAAAGCTGAAACTGGGTCCTGCTGCCCCTGCTTCTGTCCCATTGGCTTATTTCCATATGACACGAGACCAGAAGCCCACATGGAAATCAGTGCGGTGTTTGTCACATCTATATCAAGTGTCTGAAGTAATTTCTTATGAGCAGTCCCATTTCCCCCTGGCACTTCCTGTGTTTGGTAATGCAAACAGGCAGAACATTGTGTCATTGTGTTGGTGACACTCCTTGCGAAAGACAGGGAGTATCGAAAGTTGGAAGCAGGAGCTAATGGGACTTACTAATGAAAGGGAAGAAACGAGCTTGCTCACACTCCCCCATCAGGAGGCCTCCTGATCTCAAGGTATGAGGTAATTCAGACTCCATGTCACCAGTGCCCTCCTTGACATGGCCACGTCCCGACTGCCCCGTGCTCGCTTTCCCATTTTGTACAGCAAGCCGTGGGACTGTTGGTGAGCCGATGTGTGGGGCGTTTGAAAGAATGCTTGAGAAGCCATTGGGTTTGTGCAAGGTGTTAACTGCCAGAGAAAAGAATCAGATTCTGTGTTAGGCCATGACTTTTGAACAGAGCTGTCTTCATTCCCAGCGTGTGCTTTGTGTTGTGATTCTTATTTTCCAGATAAGAAAACAAGTTTGGGAGAAGAGTCTGAGACGAGGAAGCTAAACCAAGGTTTAGTGCAACTCAGGGTATCATTTCTGGGTCACTGAGTTTTCTTAACTGTGATGGATCAGGCCTTCCTGGCTGTTGCAGTTCAAAAGCTGGTATCACCACTCACACCAGCTTCATGGGGTCAACACTGGGGAGCGTACCTCCTGGTTCCAAGGCAGCATTTTTAAGGAACATTCTGATTGCCTTTGTGAAATTAAAATCCAAGTCTGACTTAAACAGAAGATAGTCAGCCTCGGAAAGTGACTCAGTGGCTAAGAATACTTGTGCACAGTGTGATGATGTGAGTTCAAATCTCCAGAACCTGCATAAAAAAGCTGGGTGTGGTCACACATGTACCTGTAACCCCAGCACTGTAAGGGAGATGGAGGCAGGAGGTGGAGGCTTGCTGGCCTCTAGCCTACCAGGATCAGTGAGAGAGCCTGTCTCAGATTAATAAGGTGGAGAATGTTTTCCTTGGCAGCCACACAGATATGTACCTGGGTACACACACACACACACACACACACACACACACACAGGCACACACGCACGCACACGCGCGTACATAGGCCACTCACATACACAAAAAGAGAACATTTTTTTATGATCTTACCCATTGACTTAAAAAGGAAAATGCCAGGAGCATTTTAAGTAAGAAGCTATATAAACACCTTTCCCAGTGACTGTAAAAGTCCCTTGGGGTCACACGGCTCAGACCTGATCACTAGGGTTACAACACCCACAGGAGAATGTGGTGGTGCAAGACAGACCAACAATAGCAGTGAGCGGGGTTCTTGACCTCAGGGCTTCCTTGATCAATGACAGTCGTAGTACTCAGTCCAGTTGGGTATCAGGGCTTCAATAATCTATTGGATTGTATTCTACCCTGATCACACAGTAGAGACTAACCAGACAGTGGCTGCCTTCCTGGCTTGAATGGCACCAGTCACTCACCAGCTCAGATTTGGTTCATTGGTGCCTAAAGTCAGTGGTTAATCAAATACTTCCTTTTCTAACTGGCTGCTGTAGAACTAAGGTTCTCAAACTCAGTGACTGGAAACAGCCTAATAATTAGTGAAAAGGAGATTTTTATAAGTGTTTCTGATTCTTGGTCTGTGGTGAGCCTTTAGTTTGCAGTTTAGAAACCCTAGAGGTGGTACTGATATCTGGGGCCTAAGGACCACACTTGGAGAAAAAGCAACCCAGTGTAAGTAGATCATTGCTTTGTCCTTGAGTTTGCTTCACAGAAGAGACATGAGGAAAGGCCAACTTTCGTAAATTCCCCCCTGACTGTCTTTCTATAGGCATAAGCTGATTTTACATTAGCAAACTATGGTGCAGGAGAATTGTCTGTATTTTGTCAATCGTGTTATAAATAAATGCTGATTGGTCAGGTAGGAAATATAGGCAGGAAGACCAGACAGGAAGTAGAAATGATGTCATGAGAACGGGAGAATTCTGGGAAGGAGGAAGTTGATTCCTCCCACTCCTGCCCAGACCACCAAAGCAGCAGGATGTGATCTGCCCCACTGAAAAAAGGTACTGAGCCACATGGCTAACATAAATCTGAAAAATGGTCACTTCTATTCAAGCCCCTTGTGGTACGTACAGTAACTGGCTATTTTAACCCAATCCCGCCTGTCCCTTTCCAGGAGTCTGCACGTGCTCTTCCCTCCACTTTCCCTCCACTTCTCTCCCTTTCTGAGAGTCGTCTTCCTCCCTCTGCACCCTAATTCCACCTTCCCATCCAGGCTCTTGTGGGGGAGAATCTGCATTCATTTCCTGTGGGAGCCAGACATGGGCTAGTTCCACCCCTTTCCATGTAACCCCTCTGCACTCACGCTCTGACACGTATCCTCAGTCACCTACTGACTTGGCATTAGGTCTGGTACTTGTTGACTGTACAACCTTAAGAAGACTTCCTTTCTGAGGCCCAGGTTCTTAATCCATAAAATGAGGATGATGAATAGCTACTTTATTAGACAGTAGCAAGGATTAAGTAGGACAACATGCAGCACTTGGTTCAGCGGTGATAAAAAGTCGTGATCAATTCATCATCCTTGCCAGACAGCCTTCCAAGCAAACTTTCGGGAAGTCAGGCATTACAGTTCAGCAGTGACTGAAGCTTCGAGCTTGGTTTGATCCAAACAGGGGGCTAAGGTTCTCCCTATCAGTAACTCTTAATCTCATGCTTCAGACCTCCACTGAGTCTCTAATCCTGCTCCCCGACCCCACCTTTCAGGGTCAGAACAGCTGATGGGAGGCCAAGGCTGCAGAGAAAAAGGAGGAAGAATAAAACTGGGGAGCCTGCTTGGGGTTCAGTCCATGGAAGTCGGAGCAACTAGCACCTGCTGGGGAGAGCTTTCTTTGCATTTTGCGAAGCCTGCCAGCCCTGCTTTATTCAGAAATGGACAGACTGTAAAGCTGGAAAAGGGGTGTCTTGAAAACACAAGTGTGTTTCTCATGGATGTAGGGACATGGGCACACACGATCTGACAGTCAGTGGGCCTCTGCTGTGACGCCTTTCCTTCAGTCCTACCGCCAGATGGGGAAGCAAGAGGCCACGAGAAACCGCAATTTCCCTAGGAATCTTACCTTAGGTGGAAAGGCTGGAGCCTGGGTGCCAGCCAGAGAGGAAGCTGGTCTCCCAGAAGGAGATCTCACCTAGTGCTGCCAGCTTGCCAGAACACCTTGTTGGAGGGATTAGAGTCCAGACAGTGATGGGTCAGTGGTGGCCAGGGCCACCTTGACCCCAACTGCTTAGATGATCATGTACCATGACTCTCTAAAATTCACTCTCACTCTAGGACCCAGAGCATGGGTTCGAGAGAGTCCCTGAAACCTTCGAGAGAGTCCCTGGGACCTTCATCCCTTTTCTCAACATGGCCACATTGAATACATTTCCTTTTTCCACTTCTTACTATTAATTTAGATATTATCGTTCAGTTCTTCAGCTTAACCTAGCTTCTTGGGGTACACGTTGTAACCCCTAAGTTCAGTAGCACCTCTTCTTGTAACTACCCTTTCAGTATGACAGATTCGATGAGGGCACTCACATGCTCCCTGACGACTCTTCCCTCCTAACACATCACTGCCGTAGCCTTGGGGGTGGCCGAGAATTTCAGCTGAATTTTGGGAGGACGAAATCTTCAGGTGGTAGCAAAGACCATGGAGGCTGTTTGAGGAAGGTGGGGTGTGAGATGAGAAGAGACCAGCTTCTTAACATGTGTACAGTGGGAGCCCCGACCTCATGAATCACCGAGTAGGCTCACTTAATCTCAATTTAAAAAATTACAACCATTTTCATGTGGCCACCTCAGCCATGAGAGTGTAGCCAGTCTAAAATGAAATACATTTATGGAGGGAAGTTAGCCACACATGAGAATTATTTTCTCATGTAGCCACGTGATTTCACTGGTTGGGCAAGGTCGATTTTTGTTTTTATTCAGTGTTGACAATTGTCAACCAGATACAATGCCTTTTGATTGGTTGTGACTCATGTAGGATGCTGGTCCTGCAGAGTCACCCAGCAGGCTTGGCTGCTGCTTAAGCCTCGTTCTGGTTCTTAATAATAAAGTGCAAACTTCAGGTCAGAGATGTGTCCTTTTGGTTACGTCAGCTAACAGCTATATCAAGCCAGGGAAATAGTCTCTATTAGCACACAGTACAGGACATAATATTAACACCTAATCTCAAAAAAGACAGCTTGAGTCTACTGTGAATCTGGCCATAATATTACAATAAGGGCATTAAAAAAGTCTGGAAAGATTATCAAATTTATAAAATGGGACGACTGGAGCTAACGAGGGTGATGGAAGTGAACCCTTATCTCCCGGGTTGTTTATGGGTTCATGGGACTTAGGAAGTCACCTGATGTTCCTTTTCTGTTGCTATGATAAAAACGCTTGGACAGAAAAGTGGGGTTCGTAGCTTTGGTCCAAGAGGGAGCTCTCTAGTGGCGGGGAGGTGGACCTTGGTGGCAAAGAAGCAGAGAAGAGCGCTAACTGATCACATTTTCATCTGCACATAAAATACACGGAGAAAGGAAACAGAGTGAGACTTTATAGCCTAAGCACACTCCAAGTGACAGACTTCCTCATCCAGGCCCCACCGCCAAAAGGCGCCATAACCTCCCCAAACAGCACCACCAACTGGAGATGAAGGTTTAAATATGTGAAGGCATGTTTCTCAGGACTAGAGTTAAAACTAAAACGATCCAACAAGCATGCTTCACGAGTTCAAAAATCTAGAGCATCTAGACTGTCTACACACAAAACACCTACACAGCCCTGTGACTACAGGTTAGCTGCAGAGCTCGGGGTCCCGACACTGGCATGATTTCTGAGTGGGACGTTGTCATGCACTGACATCAGACCCTGGCCCAACTGTCTGGGCTTCTCTGAGAAGACACACTACTACTGATTCCCACTTCCTGTCTACCTACGAGGTTGAAGTCTGTTGCCCTTAGATGAGGTCTGCAGCACTTTCTGTCCCCGTCCTCTGCTCTTTGCATTCTGACCACACCATCTCCCTGCAGCACATTGCATCTGCAAGTTTAACCAACCTAGGATTTTTTTTTAAGCAACTGTACTGAGTATGTGTTTATGCATGGATTTTTCCCTTGTCATCGCTTCCTAAATAATACAGTATGACAACTATTGACATCGTGCTCAAATTGCTTAAGGCATTATAAGTAATCTAAAAATGATTGAAAGTATAGTAGATGTGTTTAGGCAACAGGCAAATCATGCCATGATTTTTGAGAAGCTACAATACCATGGATCTTTCTAGAATCAAGCTGTTGCCAATTTTGGGAGACGGCCTTCCTTCTACAGTGACGCATCTTTGATTGTGACCTTAAGTACCTCAGATCTTTCCTCCACACAACCCTAGGTTTGGAGGGTCCACAGTCACCGTCCTTTCTCATCCTCAGGTGAGCGAGCTTACTCCAATCTGAGTGGAGCCTCCATACAATCCCAGATTCCCTCGTGAGAAGGATACTGAAAATCCATGAGAGACACCCAGCAGAAGGTGTTTACCAGGAGCCTGGAGGTAAACACTGGAGTGCTGTGGCCTCAAGCCAAGGAAGATCCAGCAGAGGAGATAGGGAGTTCCCTCGGAGCTGCCAAGAGTGTGGCCCTGCTAGTTTTGATTTTGTTCCTAATAAATGATGGACCCTTGGCTCCTAACCTATGAGAAGATAAATCTTTGATGTGCTATGACAGCTGGTTTATGGACTACTTTGTTACAGCAACCAGAGCTAACTATACCTAGAGTAATCATGGTCTAGACACACTATGCGCATGCTCCTTCGCTGGGCCTTAGGGTGTTGCTAGCATCTCTTCTTTGAAAGCTCAAGGTAGCTGATAGTATTTATTCTCTGACACAGCTCAGTTGCTAGAGTCAGATTAGCACGGAATTGTCACTGAGCTATATACTGTGCCCACGACAACAAGGAAACATTTTCTCTACTAATACAGATCACCCACCCCTTCTTCCATAATCCTGCTTCTCCTTTTCCTGTCCTGTAAAGGTCTTCTCCATCTCTCCCACTCCTCAACGCTTCCCTCGCCATTCCTCCCAGCCCATTCTCTCTTCCCCTGATCCTCTCTTCTAATCTAAGCCCCCAGCCTCGGTTCCTCTGCTCGTCCTAACTCTTCACCGTGGTTTCCATCTCTACCCTCCAGCCAGGTTCCTGCCTCTGACCCTGCTTTTCTCCTCACCCCAGGATGTTCCACATTATACAGCTGTATCCTCACCACACCGAGGCTCCAGGGAACACTTGCTCTCCTCCTTCCCTCTTTTCCTCCTGAGGCTTGGGCACCCAAGCTGTCCCCTCTTGTCCTCCTCAGGCTCCGGTGCCACCAATGCCAATGCTGCCTCCACAGACAATGCAAATGAGCTCCCAAATGACTTCACCAACATTACATGTATCAGAGATTGGCTAAAAGCCAAGATAATCCAACAACAGCCGTGGCAGACTGACATCTAAAAAGGCCCAGATTTCTGCCCTTCTTGTGCCCAAGTCCCTTTGTATTGTGACCACCAAAAAGCAGAATATGTATTTTCTTGATTCTCTTGCCTCGATTTTTGGAAACTCCCTGTTTCTTACTCGGCAATGGCTCTGAACAGAAATTAATACCTTGTCAGGTGGCCTCTGTGCAAACATGCCTGGGCTGGCATACGGGAGGGCCGAACAGGTGAGGGAGACTGAGGCAGCATAGCCTCTAGCCAGGCAGCCCCAAACATGGGAGCCAGCTCAGCTGCCATGGACAACAGCTGCCTCCTCGAGTTAAAACTGACACCAATTCAGTCCCACGAGAACTGATTGGGTAACAGGTAGACTTGTGAGCGTGGACAACTGCTTGTTATTTTAAACCATTACATTCTGAACGGTTACATAACAAGAGATAACATACAGGCGAAAGTAAGTGTTAGCTATTATCACCAGTTCGCAGTATAAGATAAAATGCTACTGTCTCGGCTGGCATTTTCCATCACCTTCAAAAGAGCCTGCCACTTTGATGTTTGCCTGGCGCCCTGCATGCGGCACCTCCTCTCATTCCCATTGTTCCACGCAGCGCCTTGCCCTTCATCTTATTTGTATGCAAGCCCGTGGGCTGTAACAGTCAAGCCACAGACTCTGAAGCCAGACTGTGTAGGACTGTGTCCTGACTCCACCACTTATTAGCATATGACCCTGGCAAGCTCTTCGCCTACCTGTCTTCCAGTTCCCTTGACTGCAGATAAGGACAATGGTGGCACTACCGATGTAAGAAGGGTAATGATTGCTGTGAATGCCGGGTCTTCATGTTGTCCCCTAAGTGAGGGAGAAGAAAGGGAAGGGGACGATATCTCTCCCCTGCAGCAAACCGAGTGCTCAGGAGCCAGCCTGCTCTTCCTTCCTGCCTGCCCGCTTAGGTCTAACACACTGGCTATCCTGCAGTACGTTCCACAGAAACAGCCAATATCTCTGGGAGTCAGAGTCTTCCCACGGGAGTCAGGTCCAATTTGTCAACAAGGAACTAGGCAGCAGTTTGCTTGCTTATACATTCAAGGGGAAGCTCATTGAAGATGACAATGTTTTGGTAAACATTCTAGGCTTTGGATGCTAATGACTTGTTTTGGTTTTCTGTGTAACAAGTCACTCCAATCATACCACCTTAGAGAAATCCACCATAATTCTCACATAATACAGTATGGGTTGAATCACAGTTTCAGTGGGGCTAGTCCTTTCTTTCAGGCTCTCTTGAAACACCAGTTTCCTTGTGTTTCCTGATTTCCTTTTCTTTCAGGCTCTCTTGAAACACCAGTTTCCTTGTGTTTCCTGGTTTCCTGAGGAGCCTGCTCTCCTTGGCCTTATCCTCCCCCATCCCATCCTCAAAGTCTGCCCGATCTCATCTCTGATTCTCAGTCTATAGGCAGAAGACCACACCCCCTTTATGAACTCTCTAACGGCCTGAGGTTCACCTAGGTGGTCCTAGCTGCTTGCCCACCGCCACCGCTCAGCTCTGTCTCATAGGCAAGCTCCCTTTCTCTGTGGAAGGTGGCCCAGCCACATGTTTGCATATCCCCAAAGCTTTGGGGGCATTCTCCTGCATCCTGTAAGAAATAATATATTGGTGACTTGTCCAAATGATACCCAGAGAATACCACCAGAGCCCCCAGGAGAAGCCTTGAACACAGCGCTCCCGTCTACCTTACCCATTCATGTGGTCCCATGAATGGAGACCCCTGGAGTTGAGTGACACTGGGAAGAGGAATAATTCAGAGGATGTGTCCCAAACTTCAGGGTTCTGCCTAAGTTTAAACCTCAACCCCATGGTTTGCAGCATAAGCTTTTCTGTCTCCTAACATCTTCAGTACTTTTAAAAGCTCGATTTTTTAAGTCCTACCTGTAGTATAAAAAGCTCTGTATTATAATACCTTCTGTTATAAGGCCTTGCTGGAAGAAAAAATGGATTTAATCCATTCTATTTTAAAGTACTTGTTTCTAAACTATGCTCTAAGAAGTTACTTCAGGATTTTTGTATTTATTCAATTTTGGCTTAAAATATTGAAATACTTTAAACTCTACAATAAACCAAAGCCCCTTGACACTTTATTAGCTATTTTTAAAACTTTATTATTTATATAATTTGTTCATGCCCATGTGAATGCATGTGTTTGTGAATGTGCTTGTATGTGCCTATATGTGTATGTGTGCAATCGTGTGTGTGTTATGTGTGTATGTGTGCAACTATGTGTGCGTATGTGTGCCTGTGTGTGCTTGTATGTGTGTGAGTGGGTGCAATAGTGTGTGTGTGCAACCATGTGTGCATGTGTGTGCCTATATGTGTATGTGCAATCGTGTGTGTGTACAATCATATGTGTGCATGTGTGTGTGCGTGTGTGTGTGCGTGTGTACTTTCCTATGAGTGAAGTACCACAGAGGCCAGAAAAGAGGAACTAGACTCCCTTAGGGCCAGAGTTACCGGCAGTTGTGAACTGTATGGCATAGGTGCTGGAAACAGAACCTAGGTCCTCTAGGAGAGTGGTACCCAGCCCTAACCCTCTAAGTCTCAGCTCATCACATATGGAATTCATTTTTGCTGTGCATGTTGGCACACTCACATGCCTGCATATTTTGAGGATTCAGAGCATATAATCTTTGGAGACATTCTGCTTCCTCCAAGAGATCATGGGTGAATTTATATTTATTGTAGAGTTTAAAGTGTTTGAGGTAGTTTAAACCAAAATTTCATTTCTTAGAACACAGTTCAGAAAACAGTCTCTTTGCCCTTTGACAGCTGAGCCCTCTCTCTAGTCCAGCCCAGTCCAGCCAACTCTGACATCCTAGCTGTTACTGTAGTCTACAGCAGCCAATGCTTAGGGGCTGACTGCGCTGTCTCCTGCCACTGTGGTTACCAGGGAAACTATTTGACACCACAAGGTAGTCTTAGACAAAAACGCAGCAGAAAGGGCTCTGAGTTTATTTCTGTCATGAGTCAAAACCTTTCCCATATTGTGCAACAAAACATCAACAAAAATAAATAATATTGCTGTGATCAGACACAGAGGCGCTAGTCACATGCCAGACGGTATTGTAAACAGTTGACTCAACACAAATATTAGTTTAGATAAACTTCACGGTGATCTTGAAGGAAGGTTCACTTTATAGATGAGGCAAGTGGGATAGGAGGAGGTTACCAGGTCTCCTGAGGACACACAGCTGAGAAACGGCAAAGCCGGACTGTACTCTTTAGAACGTACGCCAGCACTAACATTTCACTACCTTGAAAACCTGTGTGCTTCTCCCGAATTTCCCTTTAGTAAGAACATATCATGAAGGAAGGTCAAAAGGATTCTCGCTGTTCCCTGCGATGCTGGTAATTTTCCTCGTGGCCATAACAAAATCCCTGACATCCATTGTGAGGAGAAGAGTTTCATTTTTGTTTCCTGGTTTTAGAAGCTGCAGTCAGTTTACCATGAAAGGAAGGCACAGCTACACTAACATCACCCAGTCGGTGTTGGGTAGCAGGTCACATCATCAGGAAGCAGGGGAAGATGGAGGCTGGCACTGAAGCTGGCTTTTTCTTCCTCCATTTCATTTAGTCTGGAATGCCAGCCCATGGGAAGGTGCCAACCGTAGTGAAGGCAGGGTAGTCTTTCTCTTAAGTTAAATGTCTTTGAAAACATCATTCCACATGAGCCCGGAAGTGTCTCCAAGGCAGTTCTAAATCCAGTCGACAGCGAGGATTGGCCAGCACACCTGCTTCATTCAGTGATAGCAGTGGGAGTCCAAGCGTGGAGAAGACGGGAAGCTTCTTCAGTGTAGACAAAGGCTAGATTGGAGAAAAAGCTGAGACTGGCAACAGTGATGGCTTCTTAAAACTATCATGAGCTAGAATTCTCCAGGCAGCAGAGAGACAAAGAACTTAACAGTCTTACTCCCTTTTAGGCGAGAGAGCAAATAGCAGGGGTGCCTCCTCAGCTCCCCTAACCTCACCCTTACCCATGCGTGCTGGCTGAGAAATGGCAGAGTCACTTAGAGCAGAGACTTCATGGCGTGTGTCCATGTAAACACAGAGAAGAGGTGGGCTCCTCCAAACAGGCAGGAATTAGAGCATACTCACTACTAAAATTCCACTGTGGTCTCGTACATGCCATTTGCGTGTTCTTATAGTGTTATGGATCTTACATGTTCTACATACTCAGATCTACCTTGTACTGAGCCCCAGGGACATTGATGTTTGAAAGCAATGGTTCTACTGTTGTGTCCACTTCTAAGCCACTCCTTTGAGAAAATGAGGCTCGGTGGTATCGTGTCCTGGCGCCCTCACTGTGGCCTCCATAAATCATTGAGAAAGAGAAAGACAGACGTGGTTTGATTTTCTTGTTTTTGTTAAGCAGAACTATACACATTTATTGAGGTCCCACTGATAAAGTCTGCTTGGTTTGGTTTTATTTCCCAGCTCATAGCATTGCCTCCGTTCCCAGGATCAAACCATGACTGATACATATTTATATCCTTGGTAGATATTGGAATTACAAATGACTGATGAAGAGGAATGTCCATGCCAGAAAATTACATAAGCTGCTGACGGCGTTTTGCTGTTCTTGGAGGCCGAGGGACCCAGTCAGCTGTTGTGAAACTCAGAAACTGTAGGATCACCCAGACAGCTTTGTAATCAGTAAAGAAATCCAGCCCAGCCCATATTCACCAGGTCAGAACTGCTGAAGACAAGGCCCATGAAACACCATAAAACTCAGAACAAATACGATAACTTAGGATAAAAAAAAATATGTTGTTTGAAAAAGTACTTCTAGATTCAAGAATTTCAGGAAGATTTATAAAAGTTGTTTTCACACATTGTGTTGTGTCCTCAAGGCAACAAAAACAAAGCAAACAAAGTCTATGCTCTGTAGAAGGTGGTAGGGGCAAAAGCACATGGGGCAGAAGTCCGTCTTCTGGGATTCCCTGGGAGATGCTCACTGTGGGGAGATGTGCTCCATCGAACATGAGCCAAGAGGAGGAGCTTCCTAGCAAAAGCTTCCCTCCAGCCACTTTCCTCCTGGAATTCCTGACACCCACACATTGCTATCGCCTCTTCTTGGATATTCGGTCTTGTTTTGAAAGCAAGTCAGACTTCCAAGAGTCTTTGTCATTCCTTATAGCATAGGTGGAAGATCCCAGAGTGTGGGACACTAACCTTCAGGAATCTGTGATACAACCTGGTTCGGACAGTCTGATGTCAACCTGACAAGCTACAGTTATCTAAAAGGGGAGGGAGCTACCCCCTTCAAAAAATGTCTTCAGAGGATTGGGCTGTAGGCATTTTCTTAATTAATGATTGATTGGGCAGGGCCCAGTCCGTTGTGAGTGATGTCATCCTTGGGCTGGTGGTCCTGGATTTTACAAGAAAGCAGGCTGAGCAAGCCAGTAAGCAGCACCCCTACACAGTCTCTGCATCAGCTCCTGCCTCTGGGTTCCTGCCCTGCTTGGATTCCTGTCCTCACTGCTTTTGATCATGTGCTGTTGTACGGAAGTGTAAGTGAAATAAATCCTTTCCTTCTCAAGTTGCTTTTGGTCATGACTTTTTATTATAGCAATAGTAACCCATCCTAAGACATAGCCCTAATACTTCCAGAAGTCAAAATGAAGAATCTTACAGGACTGGAAAGGAAAAAGGTAGGAGCTTAGAGAATGTTTGCACAGCCAACTCTAAATGACTCGCAAAGGGTTGTTCATGTGACACAAGGAAGAACAAAGGAACTATTTCGCTAATCGTGATACCCATAACTACTGTGTAGGAATGGCCAACCAACAGAGAATTAGAATACAATGCCTGTATCTGATGTAGCCTCATAATGAATCAGAAGGTGTGTACAGCTCAGCCACAGGAGGACAATCACCAGCAACGCTCTGAATAGCTAATTAATTATTTAGCATGTCAGTCTAATTAATCTAGCAACTAATTAAAAGACTGGCAAAATTTACTTTATTGGCAAACAATCAATAGTTTGCATATGCGCTATTGACATATTGTGTAAGACGCCTTGACCTAACACATCCACTGATAAATCCTATCTTCTTGAAGTATGCTAAGGTGAGGCCCGAGCGTCACATGAACCCAGCAGACACTGGGAGGAGACGCTGAAGCAAGCATGTGTTTAGGAGTCGCGCGGGAATGTTCTCCTGATACTGATCTTACTGCCAGTCTCTAAGTGACTCACAGGCACCCTGAAGACCGAGAGCGAGTGGAAGATTCCTGGTCACGCTCAGTGAGCCATAAGCAGTGAGGAAGGATGGGAAATGTCCGTGGATATTTGTGCCTGGCTCTCAAAAACAAAACAAAAAAAGTAATAGCACAAAACAAAGAGCAAACAAACAAAAACAAAAAGACCCTAACAAGATTAAGATAGTCCAAACCTTTGTGTCAATAGCATGGCCCTGCAACCCAAGTCACTGCTGTACCAAGTGACATGCCTGGACTAAATTTGGGAATGGAGGATCTGATCCTCTGTTTACTTTTACTTTTTGCCCCAAATCAAGTTTCAAATAACTTCACTTTTCTTGTCCAGTTTTGAAAACAGCAGTGCAGACTACAGTCCCAGACAACACACTGGGTAGAAGCACGGGGTGAAGAAGGCCCTGAAACATGACAGTGCCGAGCTCTCGGAAGCCATCTGCCTAGATGCCTCTCCCTTCATGCCTCAGGTTATAGAAGTAGACTCTCATAGAATGGTACTCGGCTTTATCACTTGAAGTGTTGACATCACCTTCCTCTGTTAACGTGTACACATGACTGCCACAGTATTTTAATGCCTTTTGTATACCACGATGTTGAGTTATGCTAAAATGTATTTAAGTATTCCTCAGCTGGTAGACTTAAGAATTATGGTCAACTTCCCAGTGCTCTTGGGACTTCTAATATGCATCTCTGTGCAGTTCTTCATGGAAGTTCGTGCCCTTATCCTCAGGATGCAGTTCTTTATTGCAATGGTTGTTAGATTGATTGTGCTCACATACACGCACATATGAGAACACGGCTATGGCACAGAGACAACCTGCTGGGGTGGCCATGTTGGTGAAGGGGATCAAACTGTGTCATCAGCCTTGGCAGCAATTGCTTGTCACTCAGACATCTCAGCAGCCTGGATCAGTTTGTAAAGCGGAGTTGCTGGGCCAAGAAGCAGGTATGCCTTAAGCATTGCCTCCCATTGCCTTTTGCTCTTCTACAAAGGTACCCTTGCACTCCGCTCATCCACACTGGCACTTAAAGAGCCCCGAAATATTCTTTCTGTTAATGATCCCAGCCCACCTAACTTTCTTGCCCACTTGACTGGACTGAGATGTTTAAGGACTTAATGAAGATACCTCCGGGGATGTCTGTGATGATGTTTCCAGGGGCAGCTAGATCATAAAGTCTCTGACCTAATGAACACATTAATCCTTGATGCATTCAGAACACATTGGCCTTATTGGAAAATCAGGAAAGTTGCTGATGGGACCTATTTGGAAGACAATTAGGAGCATGTCCTTAGGAACTATGTCTTGTCCTGCCTCCTTTCTGTATTTCCTTTTTCCCTTTTTGGATCCCCAACTACCAAAAGTTGTTCCTTTCTGCCTTTCCCACCATGATAGACTGATTGAAACTCCGAGTTGTTCTCTTGAGTTGTTTGGTCATAGGTAAAGAAATAATTAATATAACAGATATTGTTTTAATAAGCCTAGAAGAATTGGCTGATGCAGTTCTTCACAAACAGCAAATGTCAGGGCTTTTGAATTCTGAAATGAAGTCTTCAAAGCCTCCTGCATATCTGAGGAGCATAACAGCTACGAGTGAGTGTCTGGTTCACCCCCACTGGGATGCTGAGCCTGATGCCCTCCCGTGGTTCTATCTGGATCGTGCCTACTGTAGCCCCCACAGAGATGCTGATCCTGTTTTTTTTTCCACACAGGTTTCAAAGTACAGCATCCTCTGTACAGATGCTGTCACACTATGCCAAGCTCTGCTCGCTCAGAGCCTCTTTCCTGCCAAGACCCCTCTGTCCATCTTTGCTGTCTACTGCTTGTATGAATCAGAGCATCCCAAGCAGACATACACCTGCTATGTGCCCCAAACTGTAGGTGGTGCTTTGTATACCTACACATTTCCATCTGGAATGTAAGGTTAGAATGCTCTGCAGTGAGGGACTCAAGCCTCAAGATGCAGCCCAGTGGGATATCTGCGGTTGGGTTATTCTTTCATTCCCATCTGTCTAGTCTCCCATTCCTTTTCTTAGGGATCTTTGCCAAAAGTTAAAATACACGAAAGCCCTTGCTTTCTGGGAGAACCAAAACTGAGATGTTGCCCAACCTGAAGAGCTGTAGTGAGGAGAAGCAGCGTTAAACAGCTCCCTCTCCATCCACCACTCTAGGAAAGACGTGCCAAGTCCCTCTTCTTCAGGCAGAGAGTTGGCACAGGTTTGGTTAAGGACAGCAGGTGTTCAAGCTTCCTCTGAGAAAGCCAATGGCAACCTTGAGCTAATGGTTGGACATCAACTGTGAGAAGCGGCATGGGAAGCCGTACACCCAAAAGCTGTTTGAGTGGCTCAATTCTCGGTATCGTTTCCAGAATATTTAATATCTATGCATATACCATGGCTGATTTCCAAAGATTGATTTTAGTTTTTATTTGTGTGTGTGTGTGTGTGTGTGTGTGTGTGTTTGCATGTGCATGTGAAGTGATAGTAATCACCTAAGGTAGGCTGGGAACTGAACTCCAGTCCTTCCGAGGCACAGGGGCCACTTCTTAGCGCCGAGCCATATCTCCAGCCCTATGATGGATAACTTTTAACTGGCTTCCTTGACTAAGTAAATTTGAATCTTCTGTTCAAAGACACAGAAAAATATAAATCCCCTCTTTGAGAATAAAATTTCATTAAGCTTTTCTCTAACTTTTGTTTCTATTTTCCAGCACTTTGGAAAAACAGAGTGAATTTTTGTTTCTATTTATGGCAACTTTGAAGTCAAAGGTCCAGAAATAAAAACTCAAAATACAAACGAAGATGTTTATATCCTTAATTTTTTCACTCTTTTTAGTTTAAAATACAAGAACAAAACAGGCTGTCTTCCAGCACAGTGTAGCAAAAGTTTCTGTGACGGCCCTTGCTCACAGTGGTGTACCAGAAAAAGGAAGGGAGGAACACGGACGAGCATTGACACTTGTCTCTGCTCAGTCCTGTTTAACCTCCCGTGGACGAGCATCGACAGTCTCTGCTCTGTCCTGTTTAACCTCCCATTCCAGATAAGACGCTCCAGAAAGTTACTCATCCCAACGGTGCTATGTTGCTTCTTTCGTCCACACCAGTTAGAGGCCTGTCAGATACATAAAACCTCCTTAATCAGAAACTTTCTGCCCACGGTGGACAATCCCACGGCTGCCTATGGCTGGGAGGAGTGAAGGGGGAATTCAGGGCTTGAGGGGGTGTTGATGAAACCATGTGAATTGGATACTGGTAAGGAATATGCCAAATGAAGTGAATTGTGTGATGCGTGTGTGCCCTGTGTGCATGTGTAATGTGTTGTGTGTGTGTACATATGTGCTTGTGTGCACATTGGAATGGAGGCCAGCGGTTGGCATTGAGAGTCTTCGTTGATTACTCTCCATGTTATGTATTGAAGTGAGGTTTCTCCCTTGATACCTCTAGCTTTGGGCTTCTCTGGATAGTCGGTTTGTCCCAGGGATCCCCCATCTCCACCCCTCATTGGCTAGGATTGCAAGTGGATCACCACACCCTCCCAGCATCTATATGGGTGCTGGGAACCCAAACTCTGGTCTTTGTCTTTTACTTCATAGCAGACATTTACCCACTAAGCCATCTTCCCAGCCTGGAATTGCACAGTAAAAAGTTTATTATGTGTGAATTATCTCAACTAAGAAATGCAACAACAGAAAGACATTCTAAATATACTGATACCGTTCCCTGGAGGAGGGCTTAAATACTATATTCACCACTTTTAAATTTTTATTGTTGTTGTTATAGTCTGGAGAAAACCCAGTAACGGGAGGCTTGCACCTATTGCAGGCATGGCCTTCCTCAAATCTGACTATTTGCCTTCTGATGTTACAGGAACCAAAAAGCATCCTTTGGACTCCAATTCTGAATCAGCCCTTGCGATTCCACCCAAGGGGAGGCTTTAATGATACAGTAGCATGTATTAGTCTGAGAACCAGGAAGCCTGACTGCTTTATTCCCCTGACCAACACTAATGTTCTCACTGTCAGAGCACAGGTCTTCAGAGCAAATCCTCGGACCCACTGCCTGCCCCGAGCTTCTGAGCAGCAGAGATGCGCTTAATATTCCGCCGAGGTGCTGTGCAGGCTTGGCTTTTATTCACAGGGAAAAAAATCCTTCCCAGCTGGCAGCTGAGGAGACAGCCCCTCCGGGGACCAATTATTTTATTTTGCGTGGTACATAAAGCAACAGGCCGCTGCCAGCCCCACCGGGAGCCGCTCCGCTGGGCTTCCCTACCCTGGGCCAGGCAGGCACTCAAGACTCGAATTGCTCTTTATGTCAGAAGTCTTGCTAATGAAACAATTAAGTAACTGGGGACCGCGGAGAAGCTCTTAATTAGGTAAATACTGCTTTCTGAGAAATGAGCGCCTCGCTTCAGGCCAGCCTTGCTGTCAGCTTGCTACAGGATGCTCTCTCAGTGGGTAAACCAGGCTGCCTCCTGACCATTCATTTCTGCCTGATTCTTTCTTTCTCCAGCCCTGCAGAACATGGTTTGCTGTGTTATAATAGTACATGACGGTATGTATGTATGATGTATGCATAAGAAGGGATAACTCAACATCACCCAGGTGCCTGTCTAGTTGTTCTGGACAAACTAAGTTTACACAGATTTAGATTAATTCCTTGTCTAGAATTCCTCTGTTTGGGATGGAGTCCTGAAATGAATAAAAAGTGGGGGTGGGAGGAAAGGAAGTGGAGACCTGCATTAATCCCTCTCTGCCTCCCAACTGTGCATGCAATGTCACAGTGGCCTGACTTCCACCTGTTGGACTATATCCCCTCAAACTGTGAGATAGACTAAACCCCTCCTACCTCAAGTTGCCTTGTGGGGCATTTTTAAAAATTTTTTTAACAGCAAAGAGAAAAGAAGCTAATATGTTTCCTCTCTGGCCTCGAGAAACAACCAAGCATCGCTTCCTTTTCTTAATCATCTTCATCCACATTATTTTAAAGCTAAGGTCATGAGTGGTCATGTTTAACAACTGCAAAAGGCAAGCCACGAGCAGCATCAGCATCAGCTCACTGTCTCTCTCTGAACTCTAGTCTAGCCAGAAGGTGCAAAGAATCACTTCCTACCTGCCAAGCAGGGAGAGCTCGTGTTCTCACGCATACCTTCTTTCTTCCCCATTGTTTGGATTTGGGTGGTGTTTTTTTATTTTTAGTATGAAAGGCAGTTGTCTCACTATTAGGATCTGATGCAGTGTGTTCTGAGCATTCCTCCCACCATCGGAGGGATTTGTCTCTTTGTTTAGAAAAAAAACAGCAAACGCAGAAGTGTACATGTTCAGCTCATATACTTATTTATGTTATAAAGTGATGAGCTAAGGAGTTCCCTCCTAACTATTTACCAATCCAAAGACTCACACATACAAATTGTTATATAGTGCTATGATTTTAAGTTCGTACCCCCAACCTCCCCAACTTCATGGCTTGGAAACCGTCCACCGCCACAGTGTTGAGAGGTGACCGGATTCTTGATGATCTTCCCTCAGGAAGAGTCACCATGGTGGGAGTGCCATTATTATAATTCTGAACGGGTTTGTCATAGAAGGGAACTCCCCTCTCTCGTTTGCCTTTCTCTCTGCTGTCTCTTCATCGGGTGCCTTCTACCGTGGTGAGGTGATAGGTCACAGAAGTCCTTGCCAAACACAGGCCTTTCAGCCTTTTACACCCAGCCTCCAGAGCTGTGGAGAGTTCATCTGGCTCTTTAAAAATCACCCTGGCTCAGGTGTTGTGTTACGGCAGCACCGGGCAGGCTGTGACCATATTTATAAGACTCATGTACATGTCTACTTCATCGTTTTTATATTTCTGTCCCATTCTTGTACATGACTATCTGAACTCATCTTAAAATTGAAGTTCAAACAGCCATGTGTAGAGAAAAGCCAGACAAGCTGTACTGCCTGGGGATAGGGATATTCACTGTGAAGATCAGGTCATCGGTAAAGCCATCAGAAAAGCCCTTGCTCCTTGACCTTCAATAGTTCTCAGGAGACAGAGACAGAGACCCACATTGGAGCACCGGACTGAAATCTCAAGGTCCAAATCAGGAGCAGAAGGAGAGAGAGCACGAGCAAGGAACTCAGGACCATGAGGGGTGCACCCACACACTGAGACAATGGGGATGTTCTATTGGGAACCCACTAAGGCCAGCTGGCCTGGGTCTGAAAAAGCCTGGGATAAAACCGGACTTGCTGAACATAGCAGACAAGGAGGACTACTGAGAACTCAAGAACAATGGCAGTGGGGTTTTGATCCTACTGCACGTACTGGCTTTGGGGGAGCCTAGGCAGTTTGGATGCTCACCTTACTAGACCTGGATAGAGATGGGTGGTCTTTGGACTTCCCACAGGTCAGGGAACCCTGATTGCTCTTCGAGCTGATGAGGGAGGGGGACTTGATTGGGGGAGGGGAAGGGAAATGGGAGGCGGTGGCGGGGAGGAGGCAGAAATCTTTAATAGATAAATAAATTAAATAAAAAAATAGTTCTCAGTTATGCGCAGTTATATGTTTCTCTAGTTGAAATCTTTCTATGTCCGCTCTCCTCACTTTTCCAGCTATAAAACTAGGATGGTTGCGGGTGGGGACAAAGCATCTACCCACTCATTTGTCTCCTGCTAGTTTGTGACCCTTACTCCTCACGCTCCGCGGCTGTCTCTGCCATCCAGCCAGCTTGTCTCACTGTCCCTCCATCATGGCATCTTCCTTGGCAACCTTCACAGTTGAAGCCCAGTTCTCTCCTGTCTTCTCAGTCTGGTCCATCTGATGCATGTTTGCATTACACTCAGTTCCCTGCGTGTTCAACCCAAGCCCTGCCATTCATGCTCTGCCTCCAGCTAGGTCTCTGAAATCTCAGCCCGTCTTAAATCACTCCGTTTTCCCCACTGGCTGCTCCTAGGTCCTGCTCAGCTGAGATTCCTCCACTGTACATTTCAGCTATTCTTTGCAACTCACCCAGAGCCTCAAGTCCTCTCTGTCCATTAACCCAGGTTCAATCCCTCAACTCAACTTTTCAGTTCTTGATTTTATATTTTGGGCCTTCATCAAAGAAAGTCTCGTTGTTTAAGAGACCCCACTCTTGTATAGCGAGGTCACGCTCCCACCCACCAGCCTTTCGCTCCCTTGGACTGTAGACACTCCACACAGAAGCCATTACTCCCACCTTGAGACCCCAATCTTAATACTACCCTTGCCTTCAGTCCACCTGGAAAGTATTTTTAAAGGTATTTTAAAATGTGTGATTCATGCCTGTGTGAGTGTCTTCAGGCTTATGGGTATAGGGAAGTCGAGCACAGCTGTGGGGAATGTCTTTCTCATTCCACCATGAGATCCAGGGACTAGAACTCAGGTCATTTTGCTGGACCGGCTCTCACCTGCTTTGAGCGGAATGGGTGAAGACTTAGGTTGGAGAGATGACAGAACTTGCCCTCAAGGTCGGTCCTCTCATGCTGGGGCAAAGGGAGGAATAGGGCAGGAAAGTGACTTTACTCTCATGAGACAGGAACACAGGAACGCGGGGAGCAGCGGGACCCGGGGACAACAGAACTCTCAGCTGATCCTCCAGCCTTCATCCTAAAATGGCACCAAGCAGCATGGCTCTCTGCAGGTAATGTCACTCTCTGGCTCCATCTTTGGTCCCATTTCAACCTCAGAGGAAATCCAGCCATGGTCCTCTGGCTTACCTCCCATGCCTGTTCTTTGTATCTGTGTGGAGAAGATCAAACCTTGCCTCCCACTGGCTTCTTCCCTTTTTGTCGTCCTGCCTGGGACTGGTCCTTGTCTAACCTCTTCCCTGGAGATTCTGGAAGGGCTCAGTTCTGCATTCCTGCTTTATCTTTTTGCCCCTAGACTTTCAAAGACTAATTAGAATGAGTTACATTAAATAAAGGACAGTATAACTTTTGTTAATTAATTTTAGTAGTTATAAAAAAGATGCAATTAACTTTTTAGCTCTGTACCCAGTAAAATATATAGAAAACAAAAATTAATTAAGTCCCTTCACACCATTCTCTTCCCAGACCTATGGCAAGAACCATCCCCTTGTTGGAGCGGTTTTCATTCCTACATTTTTATTTATATTTAATACATGTTTATTCTAAAATACAATTATGTATGAATTAACATATGTAAATATTAGACTATGCTCTCATATTTATATCTTCTGCAAATTGCTCTGATATGATACTTGTCCATGTTGATACATATAGTTTATTCTTGAGCTGTATTCTATTGCATCTGTATCTATGTATTCCCACATAAGAGTCAGACACACCCATATATGTGAGATGTGTCTACAACCCACTTTCTTGATGTTAAAAAAAATTAGATAATGTAAGAAAATGTTGGCACTATTTTCCTGTGTGTATTCTGGCATCTGGCGTGTGCAGGAAATGCCCCTGTGTGGGGACTTGGGGTCGAATTGCTAGGTTGCTTGAATGGATGAGCAGAACAGCTGTCATTGGTTCTTGATCTACAGAATAGCCCTGGGCAAATGTAGTGTGTTTGTGGGTATGAGAGTAGAAACAAAGACACTAACTCAGCATGACCAAGGTAGAACACAGAACTCTCATCTCATCCCGAGCATAGCCACCATCCACAGCAACCACACCTAGGCAGGAAAGCTGCGGGAAGCCAAAGGTTTGGATTTTCCATTCATGATATTCCATTCATGATATTCTTTACCATTTGAAAAATCTGCTTGTGTGTCGCTTTGTATTTCCAAAATGCCTTTGCTCATCTCACTGTCTTGCTTTTCTTGTTAACCAAACCAGCACAAGCTTGGGCAGATGACCCCAGAAAGCCATGTGATGCTGGGGCTGGGCCCAAGTCCGACTGAGTTAGCCGGCCATGACAGCCTGTACTTTCCCTTCTCTCCCCTGAGCCGTGTTTTTCTCTGCTAAAGTCTGAATGCTAACAACTGTGCCGCGACTCTGAAGCCAAAACCACAATTGCAGGGCTCCTGTTTAGACCACTGCCTGGTGTCGCCAGTTGAGAGAAGATGTGGTTAGCATCTGACTGTTAGCATTTCTAGTGTTTCAAATTAAAGTAGCTGCCACGTTTCTTCTCTAGCAAAAATTAATTTGGGATTGCCACAGGAGTTAAGTGACATCCATCCAGATATTTCTACCAATACCGCCAATTAAGCGTCCACACCCTCAAAGACTCGTGGGACAGTGATTTGCCAACATTCAGTCCTTACTGTATCTCAGTGTTCTGACTAAATATGAAGGAAACTTTCACATTTGTCAGGTTGTTTGAAACGTTGTATCTCTAGCTGTCATTAGTGTTTGACTTGTGATATTCTCACCAAAGCAGAAAAGTCAAACACACCGAGATGCCTGGGGTGTTTTTCTAATGGACAATTGAGAGATTTTGCTTGCTTGCTCTCTTCCTATCAATAATTATTAATTCTGATAAGAATGTCCCAGAAGACATGCTGGTGTGTTCATAGACAAGGTACAGAGGGAGGCATTCTCTTCTAGAATCTTCTCTAGAGTGGATAACAAAGTGGCTTCTTCTACAATCATATGTAAAAATGTTAGAAGTGGCCAGACATCCTTGTGCATCCTGTAGTCCCAGCTCTGCAGAGGTTCACATGGGAGGAGAGCAAGTGTGAGGGCTGGCTGGGCCATGTAGTGCTGAGACTCTGTCCCTGGGGGAATATGTATATATGTCCTTAGAGTCTGGCGTGATGCTCAGATGCCTCCAGTCTGTGCTGGGAGACCCACAATCTCTTGCACCACTCAGGCCATGTGCTGACTTTGAAATGACAGACCTATGGCTTACATGCTAAGTCTCTGATAACAAACAATAATAGATTCAATTTGCCCAAATTAAGTAATAATGACGTGTGTCCATGTTTTAAGAGATAAGGTCAAACATTGAGCAAACATTCCTGGTAAAGGTTTCTAAGGAGTCACTTTGCTCTTGTTTCTTAGTTGATTATCTGAGACAAAATCTCTATACCAATTGCTAATCACAAAACCAGATCGAAATCTGATTCATTTACATAGAACCTTGTGACGGTTTGATGAGAACTGTCCCCACAGGCTAGGGTACTTGAACATTTGGTTCCCAGTTAGTGGCAGCCGGGAGGTTCTGAAACATTTGGAAGCTAGATTCTTGCAAGGGGAAGTGTGTCACTGGGGACAGGCTTTGAGGCCTTACACCTCTCTCCACTTCCTACTTTTCTTCCTGTTATTTCTGTGTTTATGGAAGTGCGATCCCCTAGCTTCCTGCAGCCAGGCCACGCCTTCCCTGTCAAGACTGACATTATCTCTCTGGGGCCTTAAGCCATAGTGAACCCTGACCTCCTGGGATCACTCTTGTTCCCATTGTTTTATCAGAGTAACCGAAAGTAACTGTATCAGTTACTTTCACCAAAGCTCCTTGTCTTCTTACTGTGGCATGAAGCTTAGATACACTTTTTCAAAACATTCTCATAGGAATTTATTGTCTGTTTTACTATGTACTATAGTGTACACAAAGATGAATGAATATTTCATCAGTTTTATTATTCATTACATGTTGGAGTGGCAATATTTATGATGAACTGGGTTAAGCAGAATACATAATTAGAGTAAATTTTGTTTTTATTCTCTTGTATATAGAAGTTTATTTATTGCCATTTTATCTTTATTGTATATATTTATGGGATATAGAATAGTAGTCTGGTACATGTAGATAATATATAATGATCCAATTAGGACCCTTAGTCATTCCTTATACATTTTTTCACCTGTAACAATTATACATATTATGAGGTTCATTAGCTGTGGTTATTGGTAAATGACTTCCATTCTTTTTTTTTTTTTTTACTTGCAATAGTCCTTTAATTTTGATTTTTCTTCTGTCCCCTACCAGGTAGTTCTATTGATGTGAAACAGATATTTTTTTTAACAAACATGAAAACAGGTTTCAACTACAAAGTCAGCTTTAATTTTTAATTTACCTCTTTAAACACTTTTTCTAAGGTGTTGAGTCTGAATCAGTAAGATATCATTCATATAAAGTAAATAATAGATTGAAGAAACTGTAAATTATTTCTAATTGTTTTACAAAATATTGACATAAGGTAGGACTACTTAGCATCTTGAGTGGAAGAATTTTTCATTGATAACTGAATTGCCTGGGAATTATTAAAAGTAGGCACTGTTAAGGCACATTTTTCTCCATACTGTTCTTTTTTTTTAATTTATTTATTTACACAGAGACGGCGTAGAGAAGTACCTCAGCACAATGAGATCAAACACACACCTGGGCGCTAATGACACGCCAGCATCCATTGTTCCTTCGCTTGTCTGGTTTGTAAAAGAAGAGCTATGGAAGCCATCCACATTTACATAGACCTTCAGATGTAGAATTTTCTTCAGAGTTGTACCAATAGCATTAACTAATATTTATTGTTTGTAAGGTCTCGGAATTATATGACTGTCATATAAGAGAGAGATGAATAGGGCCAAAAATGTTGGATAAATAACACTATTTCAACAGAAGACAGACCATGGAGAATTAAATCAGGAGGCCATAAACGAATCAGGAGAGGCAGCACTTCTGGATTAGAAAATATTAAGGAAGATGTATCCTTGGAGAAACTAATCATCATTTTAAAGACATAGCAGATTTGAGAAGGCTAACAAGTTTGAAAAGGAAGATTCATGTACCTAAATGGATCACTTAGTGACACCCTGAGCCTGTGGCCAGCTGTGCTCACATGGAGACCCTTCTCAATTAGAACTCCGTGTGTGTGTGTGTGTGTGTGTGTGTGTGTGTGTGTGTGTGTGTGTGTAAAGGCACACATGAGTGCAAGCATATGTGAAAGCCAGAGCTCACCCTCAGATATTGCTCCAGGCATTGGCCATCCACCTTGCTGTTTGACACAGCATCTCCCACAGGGACCTGAGGCACCCTGGCCCGTTAAGTGAGGCTGACCAACTAGGGCATCTTAAGGATCTGCCTGTCTCCCTCAATGCTGAGGATACAAGGATATGCTACCACACCTACCTGCTTTTTACATTGTACTTTCCTGTAAATACCTTACCAATGAACCCATCACCCCAACTCTGATAGACTCCTCTGGATATAAAGTGTATTGGGGAAGAATAAAGTGTGGTTCCGTGTAAATGACTCTTTCATTTGCACGGAAATGTCTCGGCTACATGTTGGGGAAAAATGGTCTTTTGAAGTGGTCTTGAAACAAATTCTTTCATTTAAGAAAATGCCACAAAGCCCTTAGATATACAAAGGTCCGATACCAATGTCCTGGCCACTTCTTAACTCAGAGAATTGCATTGTGATTATCGATGTCCCCTTCTTGTGGCTCTTTTTTCAAAAGATAAATGACTCCGGTTGGAATCTAATTTCCTCTTAGAATTAATGTTGCAAAATTAATGGGCCACCTGATCACGTTTCAAAGGGTAAATAAATGACCATCCTTGGTATGGGTCAGGGTCAGCGGTGACTCCTGCCTGATTCACAATGAATGAGCACAAGCCAGTGGACCTGTGGCCGAGAAGCCATGAGCCGTCCTGAAGGCTCAGCAGGAGTAGCTGGAGAAGTTGCTTTTCTTCTTCCTAATCTACTCAACAGTTGCAGTTCCAGGAATCATTAGAGCTGAGGTTGCTACGGGAAGGCAATGTGTAGCTTCATAAGCCCCCTAGCATCCTTGGTACATAAGCACCCCAGTGTAAGTTTCTTTAGGTACTGGCCAGTTTTCCCAGTCCTAGGGTAGTGTGTGTAATGAAGAACAGGCTCTGTATCTGTGGCAAAAAAAAAAAAAAAAAAAGGATGAGAGGGAGAGAGGCAAACAAGAAGATGAAGAATAAAGGAGAGAAGGAAGGGGGAGAGGAGAGGGGGATGGGAGAAGAATAAGAGAAATGCAGAGAGAAAAGGAAGAGGGTCAGGAGTCCCCCCAGAAGAGCTCATGACACCAAAGTAGGAGAGAGTTTGCAAATTCTAGCATACTTGAGGGTTCCTGTTCCCATTCTTTAGGATATTCAATAGTGAGGGAATTTACTCATGATCTTCTAGCAGTCAGGGTGAGATCCAGAGGTTACAAGGATATGTTTGTAACCCCCAGGATCCAGGAACTGATATTGTTGCAAGGTTCCTATGTGAGTCCTGTTGTTTCCTGCGGAGACCACAGGAACCATAAGTGAAATTCAGACCTACCGACCTCCCCATACAACAGATGTCCTACCTTCAAATTTGATACTCCATCTGGAACAGAACTTGGGGAAGGAGGGAAGAGCAGACTGCTGTAGGGATTTCAGCACTGACGATGATAAAACCTAAAATGGAGCCCGAGCTGGGCCCATTCCTTCTTTCCTATAGAGGTTCTGTTGTTTGTTGTGCTTCTGAACCGTGACCCATACATGTTCGAGGCTTGAGGCTATATTCAGAACGGGTTCAGTCTGTCTTACCTTTCTAAGACAACCACATCTAATACTCCAGGCGATCCCACCCTGGGACAGACAGACGGAAACCAGGGTCTCATGCCACTCTGGCTGGTTCAAACTCACTGTATCCCAGCATGGCTTTGAACTTTTCCCCCTCCTGTCTCTACTCCCCAAGTGCTGGGATTACAGGTCTGTGCCAACAAACAAGTTTTATAGCAGGCTGGGTGTTGCATGCTGGGTGAGGAATCTACCAACTGAAGGGCATCCTCCACACGTCCTCCTTGAGGTCCTGTGGATCTTCTGATCATGGGAGCTATTCAACCCCGCGTCTCAGTTTCTTCCCTTGTAAAGTCAGGTACAAGTGTATGACGGGATGTCCTGCAATTGGACCTGTTTTACAGACTGGACTAATGTGCGGATTGACATGGAATGCTTTGGTCACTAATTATAAACTATTCTTACAGTCTTATATGTTTAATTTCTTAAATATTCTACATAGCTATTTTACATTTATGCAGTTCTTAGACCATATACTTCTTTGCAGCTTTATCACAGAAGCTATGGAAAATGATGACTCATTGGGCTGTATAAAAATATACTGAGCTGAACTCAGGCCACATCTAGAGCTGGAGGGCTGCAGCTGGAGAAGTCTGGCTGTCTGTTAGCCTTCATCCCAAGCCTCAGGCTGTCCACAAAGGACTGCTCAAACAGCTTGACAAACCTTGAATACCTCCCAGGCCCCATTCTCTTGGAAGACTGTGATGTAGGACCCCACATCTGCTTTTGGAAGCGGAGCACCACATGGAACACTCTGGGGTTCAGGCTTAGAGGCATCGCTTCCTGACCCGTGGTAGTATCTAGAGCTCAGCCAGACTCCTCAAACCATGCCCCCTTCAGCCTTCTGAGAACAAGCAGGTGAAGCATCAGGGCCCAAGTCTGAGTTCTGAATCCCCACGGCAGTGCTACAGGCTGCAGGTCTGGACAGCTCTCCTTGGTGGACCTGAAAAGTGTGCTGTGGGCAATTTCAGAAGGCTGTGCAGTCCACCAGCAGGGTGGGAAGGCAAGCCCTTAGGACTCGCTCCTTCCACCCTCACCACCATGACCATGCTGGTGGACACCATGCATGTGCTTGAAGTTCCGTGGCCCACCACCCAAGTTCTCCCCATATTTGTTGTGGGGAGAAATGAGACCACGTTTACATGTGGTCAAGGCTGGCACATGAGCAAACACTAGCACTCCTGTCCTCACGGTCAGGACAACGGCTGGCAGAGGCGTTTCCTGGAAACAGCAAGGCTGATTTCCTCTGCTAGGAAAGGCTGTCTTCGCCCAAAGCCTCTGTGGCACTTTGCATATGACATTCCTCGTGACCTTTAGCTTTTCTTCATGAGATAGCGCAAAAGATTCGCCGACCTTGGGAGGCAGGACACACTGATGTTCTCTTATACAGCCGTCATGCAATAACCACCATCTATGGATAAATTAGTGACAATCTAAAGATGCCATTAAAATACGTAAACTGTCTCAGAACCAAACTTGAACAGAGGCACAGAGGTCACACTTGCAGTTGCCACCTGCTTCACTCCACTAAATGTCACACGGGGGCACAACCCCCAAACAGACCTCAACACAGAGAGCAAAATGTCTGCTCAGCACCAGTCCCGTTTCTGCAGTGGTGTAATCAGGGGTGTGACCATTCCCTTCGAAGCCACTCCCAGGCATATCATATGGCTCAGGGACAGGCATGGTACCCAAACAGTGACAAGTTTATTCCAAACACATGCATGCAGCTGAGCCCGTAGGCAGTGTTATGGAACCAGGGCGTCCAGAATGAACTGTGCCGTGGAACGCACTGTTTATTAAGGGACAAGTCATAAAAAGCGCTAATTGAAGCTGACATGCATATTATCCTGTACATGGCAACAGTTGTTTATGACTTAGAACAGAGGTCAGCGAGCTTCCTCTGCAAGGGCCAGATAGTAAATATTTTATTCTCTGTGGCCATCTGGCCTCTGTCACAACCACTCAACTCTGTCACCATGGTATAAAAGAAAGCCGACAGGGATAATACATAAATGAATAAGAGTTGTTCTAATAAAACTTTATTTATGAAAACAGACAGCTGCCTGGATTTAACCCACAGGCTGTGCTTTGCCAAACCATGAAATTCTTTATAGGAATATTTTATTACTGATGCTGTTTAGAATTGCTGAAACTTATTGGATATTTGGTTTATAAACTCTCTACGGAAAAGGTACGCCAATTCTGAAAGTGAGGTCTCTCCTCACTGCCAGCCCTTCCACGGCTCCCCGTCATTTTCATCTGACTCCCGAACACACACACAATGCCCAGGTAATCCTGGTGGCCCAGGGACCTAACAGCAGGCCTGTATACTAAGTATGTTCAATACATATGCTTAAAGTAAATTTACCCAGCTAAAGTTAAATTTCGAGCAAGGCTTATGTTAACCAGCTATATAGTTCATTCCATGTAGACCCCACAGACTAATAAAAATAAATAATTTTATATAGAGTAGGTAAGCCTGGTTATAATTACGTCCCCCATCCAAACAACCACCTCTTTATATACTACAAAACAATGTGCCATAAGCCGTAAAATAAAGAAGTCACTTCTTTATATAGTGAGGTAGTTTTATTTCAACAAATAAATTGAAATTGTCCATTCTGCCTCTTTTTTTTTTTTTTTGGCATTCATCTTATCTTTTACTAGACTGGTCAACACTTCCTACCCCACTTGGGCCTTGCTTCTCCCTCAGACTTTGGGACTTCAGCATTCCCCCTGGGCTGGGCTCTGCCCGGGCAGATCTCCCATGAAGCAGTTCTCTGGCGTCAGCATTGTGCTCTTCCCTGTCTGTGACCCCTGCCAACTGTCCAGAAGCCGCTGGCCGCACCCCTAGGAGAGCAGGTGCAGTGGTATGATCCTCGCCTTACCCTCCACCGTCTCCACCCTGAGGTGCCAAGGCTTCCGACGTGAGTTTCAGCTAACTGTTGACATTGGCTTGCCTTATATGGTGTCAGGAGGACACCTGCCCCTTGTCCAGTCTCATTTGCTGAGGCCTGTGAGTTTCTTGGCTTTAATATCTGCCCCTCAGCCATCAATGCCTTTTGCATTGTGCACGTATATATCCTTGCATTTGTCTTTTGGGACCTATGAGTGTTACAGAAGTTGTTAGGCCCTGGCAACCCACACAAACTAAACTCAGACATATATGATCAGTGGGCCAACAACACAGACAAGTTTGAGAAGCAGAAATAGGACAGTTATTCAGTATGGCCACATCAGGAAGAGGGACAGTGAGATCCAGTGACCCCTCAAGTCCACCGTCAGGGTCTTAACAGGAGGTTTACACAGAAAACAAGGGTAATGTGTAGAATTAAGCAGACCCAGTCATGGCATGGCCACGCCCTTCTCTGACCCAGCTTTGTCTGGGCTCCAGTCCCACCTGAGAGGGGTTCTGATACGAACCCATGAAATCTTGCTGGAGACACATTCCTTCTCTAGCTGGAGTCAGGCTTCAGCCAGCCTTTTCTTTCCCCCTCAACGTGGGATTCCTGGGGAGTTATAATTTCTAGGGCACCATTGTCTCAGTGATCTGAGAGCTGACGTGTAAGGTGTAAATACTTCTTAGAACATCTTCGCTCCCACTAGGACATGTACACAGGGCAGAAACCAGACGGGGAAGAGCTCGGGCCAGCACCGGGACAGCACAAAGAGAGTCTCCTGAGACAGTCAGCCTCCGCAAACTGTTCTCGCAGTCACAGTTTGCCTGGCTGTTAAATGGGAGCAGAGGGCAAGCAAGGGCTTTGTGGAATCAATGTAGAGAGCTCACGAGATGACAGACACACGAGAAAGACCTCGTCCGGCCCCTGCCCTGCTCCGGAACTCTATGGTGACAGCAGTGTCTGTCTGTGCAGTGTCTGTCTGTGCAGTGTCTGTCTGTCTGTCTGTGCAGTGTCTGTCTGTCTGTCTGTGCAGTGTCTGTCTGTCTGTGCAGTGTCTGTCTGTCTGTGCAGTGTCTGTCTGTCTATCTGTGCAGTGTCTGTCTGTCTGTCTGTGCAGTGTCTGTCTGTCTGTGCAGTGTCTGTCTGTCTGTGCAGTGTCTGTCTGTCTGTCTGTGCAGTGTCTGTCTGTCTGTCTGTGCAGTGTCTGTCTGTCTGTGCAGTGTCTGTCTGTCTGTCTGTGCAGTGTCTGTCTGTCTGTGCAGTGTCTGTCTGTCTGTGCAGTGTCTGTCTGTCTGTCTATGCAGTGTCTGTCTGTGCAGTGTCTGTCTGTGCAGTGTCTGTCTGTCTGTGCAGTGTCTGTCTGTCTGTCTATGCAATGTCTGTCTGTGCAGTGTCTGTCTGTGCAGTGTCTGTCTGTCTGTGCAGTGTCTGTCTGTCTGTGCAGTGTCTGTCTGTCTGTCTGTGCAGTGTCTGTCTGTCTATGCAGTGTCTGTCTGTGCAGTGTCTGTCTGTGCAGTGTCTGTCTGTGCAGTGTCTGTCTGTCTGTCTGTGCAGTGTCTGTCTGTGCAGTGTCTGTCTGTCTATGCAGCGTCTGTCTGTGCAATGTCTGTCTGTGCAGTGTCTGTCTGTCTATGCAGTGTCTGTCTGTCTATGCAGTGTCTGTCTGTGCAGTGTCTGTCTGGGGCGAGAAAGCACAGCCTGCATGGGGATGCTTGGGTTCGATTGTCTCTCTGCCCAGTGGACTCTCTTTGCTGGGGTTTTGACTGTTAGATCCTTGTGGATTGCTGATGAATCTGCCCTGCGTGGTGACCTGTGTGACAGGCTGTCCTGATCACCCTGCAGGACCCACTGCAGTTCTCCTCACAGGTAGTTCTCCTGTTGTCTTTGTCTCTCTTCTGGAGCAGCCCCCTGGTAGTGAAGCATGAAGTCACCAGTTCCCAAGGTCTGGCCTGGCTGACACCCACCTCTCACCCCCATTCTGAGGCAGAAAAACATTCTTGTCTTTTTGTCGGGAAGATCCCAGCCATGAGCAGTGTAGTCCAGGGACTGGAGTGACGCCATGACTTTCTCCTGGTCCCTGGTTGAGAGGAAGAGTGAGCTATCAAAGAGAACAACCTTATGGGCAGGAGATGCATGGAAGCTCTCTCAGACATCAAAGGGAACCCTGCCAAACCATCAGTCAGCATTCCATTGCTGTGATACAAAACCCAAGATGTTTGTCTCCAAGGAGGAAAAGTACTTTTGGCTCATGGTTTCTGAAGATTCAGCCCATGGCCACTGACTCATCACTTTAAGCCAGAGAAGAGGACAAACATCATGGCAGAACAAAGTGGCTTACCTTATTCTGGTCAGGAAGCAAAGAGATGTAAAGGCTGATGTCCCAGCATCCCCTCAAGGGCACACTCCCAATGACCTAATTTCTTCCCTCCTGGACCCACCTTCTACATGACTCCAGAGGCTGGGGTGCAAGCCTTTAGCTGTAATACAGATCCTCAGGTAGACTACCTTCCTGGGAGGACCCACTTTGTGCTCAGTCTTGGCCAACGGAGACTCATGGCCAGATGTGGTCAGGTGGAGGACAGCATCCAGTGCTAAGATTTTCCCATTTTAAAGCAACTTTCTCCAGCGCCTGGCTATGGGACATACTCCATGAGCGATTTTTACCAGAAGTTTGAGTTCCCATGTGCTTGGTTTCCCAAGCTTTCTTTCTGAGTCTTTACAGCATTCCAGGAAGTCAACAGGGAGATGTGGGGAAAGTGGGTGCTGAGTCCTGACCCTAAGCACTGAGCTGGAGTGAGCAGCTCCCAGATACATGCCAGCCTTTCTTGACCCTGTCTGTCATTCCCCCTGCAGCTCAGCACAGCTAAAACACAATCCCTGGGGTCAGAGCCCTGTTTCCAAAAGAAGTAGTTTCCTAAGGCCGCTGGACGGCTCCTCTCTGCTCAGCACCTTTTACCCAGTTCACTCTGGGAAAAGAAAGTTCTAGGGACAGCAAAAGCCACCACCCACACTACCCAGGGCAAGGACAGAGCTGGGTAAGAATTAATTTTCCCACTTAAATAGGAAACTCAGAGAAGCAGATGGGACCAGGACTTTTTCCCTAACCTGGTGCCAGTGGAACACAGACCCAGAAAAGAAACCAATAGAGAAGAGGCAGGCGAAAACTCAGCACAGAATGACCCCATATGGCTGTGCAAAAGCCTGTCTTTCCATCCTCCAATCTCAGATGGGCAAGCAGCCCAAGCAGGCACTGTGGGACTACATAGCACTACTAGATTGAATTCCATCTGCCTGTTCCCCATTCATGCCCTTTAGGTGCTCCTGTAGATATCCAAGCACAGACCACTCCAATCAGAGGGCATCACAGGGCACGGATTCCCGTGCCTGGAGCCCTGAAAGGTCTCCTTTCTGCCCTCTTGAGCCATGCAGTCGTTATCACAGGGTTCCTCTTGGAAGCCTGCTTTTCTCCTCCCTGAAATGGAATATAACGCCCTTCTCCATGCTCTACAGCCCCTGAGACCACACACCGGCAATAAGTGGTTCTGCCCAGCAGGAGCAGCCCCTCATCCATGCTGGCTAATGCCTTCTTGAAGATTTACTGGCATTTTGAATCATTGCTAAAAAGAAGCTCTTTCTTTTTTTCCTGCTTTTATCCCTCCTCCCAAGATCTGATGATCATTCAGGATGTAGAGGGCTTCTTTCTCAACAATTACATGTGCAACTCTTACACATGACTTTTGAAAGGTATGTGTATGCATGCATTTTCATATATAGACACAATATGTAGCCTAAAATATAAAATTCCAGTATGTGAAACATTCTGGAATTTGTTCTTTGGTGGATTTTGTTGTTGTTGGTGGTTGATTGGTGGGTTGTTGGGTTGGTGGGTCAGTTGTTTGTTTGTTTAGTTGTTTGATGGGCTGGTGGGTCAGTGGGTTGGTGGGTTGGTCGGTTAGTGGGTTGGTTAGCCAGTGGTCAGTTGTTTGATTGGTTGGTGGGTGGGTGGGCTGGTGGGTCAGTGGGTCCGTGGGTTGGTCGGTTAGTGGGTCGGTGGGTCAGTTTTGGTTTGTGTTTGGTTGTTGGTTGGTGGATTGGTGTGTCAGTGGGTTGGTGGGTTGGTTGCTGAGTTGGTGGCTGGGCTAGTGGGTCGGCGGGTCGGTGGGTTAGTGGGTTGGCAGGTTGGTTGCTGGGCTTGTGGGTCAGTTGGTTGGTGGGTTGATAGATTGGTGGGTCGGTGGATTGGTGGGTCAGAGGGTTGGTGGGTCAGTGGGTCAGTGGCTTGGTCTGTTGGCTGATGTTTGCTGCAGTCCCTGGGACAGGACCTGGTAAGAACTCTACCCCTGAGAGATATCCCCAGCCCTGAGCCCTTCCACTCTGTTTACACGTGGCAGAGATGTTTCATGATATACTTTTCTTCTTTCTCTTATTAATTAAGTACTGCACTACAAACCGGAGTCCATGCTGCCGTATGCAACACTAAAATATGCACCATCAGTGGACCTCTCTGAGATCATGAGTCCCTGAAAGATGGGCAAATTTAAGATTTTATGAAAAAATACCCTACATTTTACCTTCTAAGGTGACTCCTTTTTGTAGACCATGGCATGGAGTGTAGAGAACAATTCCCCAGAAGTGGAGTGGGCGTCATTACTTATGATTGACAGTTGTCACACAGAGAAACAACCTTGGAAAATGATTGCTTACAGGTTCTGGACAAATAATTGTCTCTGCTGCTGTGGCCCTGTGAGCACTGAGTCAGACACCGCCTTGATGGTAGTGAGCCGCTTACTCCTAACAGGACTCTCTCATGTTGGCTGGAGAAAACAAGAATGTGACTTTCATGGTTCAAAACATGCATGTTCCTTCCAAGAACAGTCACATCTGAGTCAGGAGGCCAGAATTTCCCTAATAAATTCACTGGTTAATTCTTTCAGTTCCTGTCTCCCATAGGCTGGCTGGGGAGGACAAAAGGATTCAGGGCTCCTGAGTTCCAGTCTCCTGCTAATTTAAAATCTCTGTCTCCCCAGTAGCTCCTCCATTAGGGGTGGGGGCTCATAAACCCATTCACCCATTCTAAAATGCCCACTGTCTTAATCTTATGCAGCAACCTCTTTTCTTATTTTTTTTTTTTAAAGACCCTATCAAGTGTGATTTGTGCTGTTTTTGTTTCTGGGTGGTGGGTCATCCTCCAGAGCATGGTAGACCTAGCAAGGACCACAGCCTGAGTGAAAACTGACTCCCACCCACAGAGGCAATCAACAGCTATGGTTGCTGCATAAGGGAAGTGAGGGGGGAGGGAGTCTTGAAAGAGTTGAGGGAGGAGGAAGAAGTGGATCTGATCCAAATGTATCCTATGGAATGCTCATTCACAGAGTAAGAGAGATGCTGCCACCCCACCCCCGTGTGTGTGCATGTGCGTGTGTGTGAATAACGTATGCATAGGCTATGGTGTGTGTATTGTAGAGGTCAGATGGTCTTCCTTCCCTGTACCTTATTTGAGATGGCTCTTCATTCTTGGGTGCACTGACATAGGCCGTGTGACTCTCATACATGTATGACCTGGTACCATATTTGATACTCTAAAAACTTCATGGGCATGAATGTATGGTGCATTTTTTTCATATAAATGATGCCTTATGTGTGCATGGATTTATACATTTTCTGATCTGAGTTTTTAAATTAATTGTTGTTTGAGAATCACACGCCTATACATGCGTTATAGCATTCCAATTGCCCTCAACTCTCCCCTCTCCTGTGCTTCCCTCTGACTCCTGTTCCATATCATCTTGTAGTCTTCCCCCCATATTTTGCCTTTTTATTTTGTTTGTGTGCTTCTGAATTTTATTAGGTCAATCTGTTTGACCATGCGAATCAGACAACCTAGTGGAGCCTGGTGGTCTCACACAGCTTAAGACATTGGCTCTCCCTCTCCCAGAATTCATCAGTAGCCAGCGGTTCATCCATAGGTACTATGAGCTCCTGCCCGACCGTGACTGACAGTTGAGAGGGCCTTGCTTGTGCAGAGCTAGTGTAATTGGTGACAGGGTCTGTGTACACTAGGACGCTGACTGTGTAACGATTTTGATGCCCTTGTCCCTGTGTGACCCTCTTGCTCTCTTCTTTCCTCTTCATTGTTCTCTGCCCTTAGGTCAAGTAGCGTAATTGATTTGTTTGGGATGAGTCCCTATCCATCACTTGTTCTCAGCATCTTCACGACAACGAGTCTCTGCATTCACTTCTGCTCACTCTAAAGAGGTTTTTCTGATTAGAGTTGGATCATGGTCCTTGGCCCAGGAATTAGAGAGAGATATTTAGAAAGCAATTTGAAATTACATCTGTGTGATGTAGGTTTAATTGTCAACATGACACAACCTTGACTCATCTAGGAAGAGAGACTCAGTGAGGGACAGTAAGGTCAGGCTGTGCCGCGGCTGTGTCTACAGAGGGCTGTCGCCATGGTGGGCAGCACCCTTCCCTGGTTTGGGGTCCTGGTGAGAGTGAGCATAGAAGCGGGCCTACATGTATTCACTTTCCTCTGCTTGACTGTGGATGGTGTGACTAGGCATTCTGTACCACTGTCACCTTGATTTCCCTGTTGTGATGGATGGCAATCTGGAATTGTGACTGAAATAAACCCTTTCTCCTCTAAGTGGCTTTTAATTGGGGTGCTTTACCACAGCGGTCGAGTTGAAATCACTGTGCTAATTCCAGTTCTCTGTTGTATGCTGTCAATGATGTTTGTGGTTCAAGACACGCCTGCTCAGCGTGGCTTGTGGTCACCCCTCCTTACTACGCTAGTGATGGACTCTCTCCTTCTAGAACCATATGACGAAATAAAGCTTTCTTTAAGCTACCTTGGCTGTGGTGTTTTATCCCAGGAACAGACACAAAACGACTACAGATAGCCCAGAAGGAGGTCATAAGCAGCACAGCTCAGTTTGCTTCCCTGGGAGACGGCAAGCATTGCCTGGACTTCAGTGCATGTGTCGTATGAATTTCCTCCTGATACATGCCCCAGATGAGATGTATTTTCAACATTTGAAACTTTTATCGATGCTTTTCTGACGAATGAATGAACCCATAGGTGCAGCTTCTGCCTTGAGTTGTCTGTGGTACCCATGTGCTTTCCCCTCTCATCAATCTTTCATCTATGTCCCACCTTCTTTCTGGGACCGTTTCCTCCCCTGGGCGTGTGCTCGAGAGAGGCCGATTAGTGGGGGTCTGGTGGGAAAAGCTTCTCTCGATGTTGTTCATCCGTTGTTCACTTTGCTGAAAGGCATTTCCACTGGGCAGCCTGCGCTAGTTAAGGCTTATTTACTTCCAGCTTCTGTGATAGGATTGTCCTGCCTTTGAACTCCCACAGCTACCCTGTGGGGAAATCAGATGCTTCCCTAATTGTGGCTCTTTGGAGGCCATTTGTCTTTTCTCTCTGTCTTTCAGGTTCTCAGATGTTTTAGCTTGGGATTCACTCAAGAGCCCAAGTCTGAAGATCGGTAGTCTTGTCAATTGAAGAGAAGTTTCTGTGTGTCGGCTTTCACCACTGTCTCTTTCCACAGTCGGACTGAACACGCACACACTGTGGTTTTCCACTCCTGTTCCTCCCTCCCCTCCACCACTTTCCTCCTACTCGTCTACACTCAGCCTCTTTCTATCATTTCATCAGCTCTTTCTCGGCCACATCTAATCTGTCCTTCATCTCTGGCCCGAGTTTGGAATATTATCACAGATTTATTCTCAGGGGTAGGCTTGCTTCTTTTCTGATTTATCTGTTTGTATAGCTTCTTTTACTTAGGTTTTCAAGTCAACTTTTTTTTTTTTGAAACCTGCAAGTGCGTCTCTGTTATGCTTTGTCCAGCATCTGCTGGGTGTGGTCTCTGCAGGCTCTCACTCACAATCCCTTGTTTACTTATCTGTTCTGGGATTCTTTTCCCTTCGCTTTACACTTAGACATTTTGGAAGTTTCTTTGAAGCCTGAGGCCCTTTCTTTGAAGCATGTGCCTCTCTCAAAAGCATTCCCTTTGAAGGTGCTTTCGCCTTGAGAAGATCTGCATTTACTCCTGCCAAATACCTGGGGCCACTGCCAATCTGGCCTCAGAATGTCAAATTCTCCGCTTGATGCTCTGCAGCCCACATTTGTGCGAGGACCTGGAGCTCAAACCTGTGTGGAGGATGAAATAAATTCTCGGAATTCTCATAGAGTACTTCTTTCTCCTCTTCCCACAATCAGAATTGATACAGGATAAGTTCCCTAGACACATGCATGTGTATATTTAGTTCACCCTTTCACTAATGTTGCCGGTCTTTGAAGACTTCGGTGTGATATGAGGTCATCTAGCCATCAGCTGACCATCAGACCAAACTCAAAGTTCTGGTCCCTGAAGCCGTTGGACCGCCTACAGCTGCAGATGGCTCTGGCAGTCACCTATCTGGACTGTGTTCAGGCCTAGCTTGTGTTTATTTATATTCTTTGTGACCTGACTTTTCCCTAAGCCAGAATCCGAAAAGCATTCTATTCTTTATAGAGAGCAGTTGCTTGCTTTGAAAAGAGAAAGTTTTAGACTAGCCTGGGGGCATGATGCTCGTAGGTCCTCACAGCTGATGCCATCAGATCGTCCATGGAAGTAACATGCTTTGTGTGAGTAGAGTGGGCAGAAACAGAAGGGAAAGAAGACAGCTAACGGTTATGGGACCCTGCCACGGCACAACCACGAGTGTCATGCTCACCCACTACTGTGAAGCAGATATGTTTGGACCCCCAAAGTGAAGAGCTAATCCGCTAAATGGAGATGATGCTGCCGTCCACATCCACTCCCCTTTGGTGGATCAGATCTTTATTAGTGACCCTCTATTTCCCATGGGAACAGTTTTTTTTCTGTAAAACTCAGTGTCTCCTTAACAGCAGAAGACAGAAAGTCCTGTCTCCTTACTCTGTGACAGACATCCTGGAGACATTCTAAAGGTCTAGACAATATTTGGGAGGTTTACTGCCAGTTTCTACCTATTTATCTTTTATCTATCTTTTACCTAATTTTCTCCTCTTTATGCCTTTCTTTTATCTGTCTGTCTATCTGTCTATCATCTATCTATCTATCTATCTAATCTATATGTCTATCAGTCTGTCTATCATCCATCTATCTGTCTGTCTGTCTGTCTGCCTATCTATCACCTATCTTCTATCCTCTTTCTTTCATCTAACTATCCTCTATCATCTATCTATCTATCTATCTATCTATCTATCTATCTATCTAAGCTATATGTCTATCAGTCTGTCTATCATCCATCTTTCTGTCTGTCTGTCTGTCTGCCTATCTATTACCTATCTTCTATCCTCTTTCTTTCATCTAACTATCCTCTATCATCTATCTATCTATCTAATCTATATGTCTATCAGTCTGTCTATCATCCATCTATATGTCTGTCTGTCTGTCTGTCTGCCTATCTATCACCTATCTTCTATCCTCTTTCTTTCATCTAACTATCCTCTATCATCTATCTATCTCCTCACTAGTTGTCTATTATCTGGCTACTTACTCATTATGTTTCATTTCTATATCTATCAATATATCATCTATTTACTTAACTATCTATCATTTATCTACAGCTTTGTTTATATGTAAGTCTATCTTATCTATTCTCCTTGAAAACTGCAAATAAGCCCTTTATGTAATCTGTGAACAGAGACCATGTCCTTTCATTTCTTTGTAGCATCCTCATATCCCAGCACAATACTTAAAAAATAACACATGCTCACCCTGACTCTGTGTGCATTCTAAAATGCCTCTGAATGAATAATCACCATTATTCATCATTACAGAATCAAGATATGCTCACAGTTGTCAATGCCACGCTAAATCATACTGTGTTGATGCCTGTGCAGGCACCTGTTTTGAAGATTAGGTTTTGGGCATTCCAATCCACTCATGCCATTTCAACCGCATCTCTTTCCCGCCAAGTCAGCATCAGCGCCCATGGGCCTGCCTGTTTATTTTAGCACCTCTTTCATCCCTCTCTGGTATGTGAAAGGGTGTGAGTCACGCGGTCAGCAGATCTGAATGCAGTCAGCTCGCATTCCCTCGGGTCTAAGAGCAGAGACATATTCCACCCCAGGACACCTGTTCCCAAAGTCATTGTTTGCTGGGGACACTCCAGTATGCAGACTTATTGCCATGTGCATCTTTGCAGTCTTATAAATCTATAGGGTTTAGTGAAGGGTTATTTTCCTGTAAGAGGGAGACTCTGTGTGTGTGTGTGTGTGTGTGTGTGTGTGTGTGTGTCTGTCTTAATAGTCTGTTCTTATGAATTCACTTAAGAAAGACACAGTTTTGTTTCCCTTTAGGTGCTAGAGTCACATGATACCCTTCTGTAGGTTAACGTCCATGATTGGCCTTGAGAAAGTCTGTTTCCATCCCTGCTAGGTCATCTTTAGAAAGTTTAACCTTGAACACAGCAGCTCACCCAGGCTCTTGCTTGCTTCCCAACCCTAAAGAGAGACAAAATGTCAAGAGTAGGTCTTTTTGCTCTCCCTGCCTGCAATCGAAGCCTCGACCTGTCTTTTTGATGTGGGGGCCGGATCTTTATAAACACGGTTTCTCACCAGTTTGCATACACGGTCCCTCGTATGTAAAGAAGGCAGAGGCAGGTTCACTGTCTTGAGAGAAATCTCTTGAAGCCTGAGCCTCCTTCCATCCATCTCATGTGAGGTGCAGAGCAGGCTGGAAGGGCAGGAGCTGGCCTCAGCACTCTGAGGTTTTGCCACTGTGCCACCCTGTCTGAGGCTGTGCCCTAACGCATACAATGCCAGAAGGAGTTCTTCCTCTGGCTGCATGGCTCATTAAAGAATTTTGTTTAAAAATGAATGCAGTTTGATTTAACCTCCTCTGACAAAATTTGGCTACAACTGGAGCCTCCAGAGCCAATGGATTGAATATCTGTCAATACAAAAAGCATTCTCCAAGGGTTGTTTCAGTAAAACAATTTTTTTAAAAAATATGTTATGTGTGTCTATACTGCATGTGTGCAGTGCCAGCAAGGCCAGAAGAGGGCACTGGATCCCTTGGGACTAGAGTGACAGCTGGTTGTAAGCCACCATGTGGGTGCTGGGAATCGAAGCAGCCTCAGCAGTAAATGCTCCGGAAATACCAGGGAAGGAAGTTACGGGCAGGTTAGATGACCAAGGGCAGTAGCAGCGGAAGTGCACCAGGGTCGAGGAGCCAAAGGATATCTTACTAGTGAGAGCTCTGACCATCAGGAAGTATGTGGCCAGATACAAACTGCTAAATGCGGCCCTGGGCTGGGGAGACGGCCCGGCTGATAGAGCCCTTTCCTTGCCTCCACCTTTAGGATGTAAGCTGGAGCCCTGGCACCCACATGGGGGAAGGAAAGAACAGATGCCCATTCAGGGCAGCTCTATGGCACCATCAGAAACGAATGCGTCAGTGGGCTCTCATAAATAAATAAATGATAAATAAAGTTTTCCAATTTTAAAATTGCTAAAAGTGACTGTAGTTTTAACTATGGAACCAATAACTGTTAATAACTCAGACTCTTTGTAATGAAGTTGGATTTTCTTTTCCTGAGGAAGAATGAACCGGTTGTTACAGATCACTGTAATCGCCAAATGGAATGGAGACGGGAGAGACAGATCGCTGCGACAGAACATAGCACAAAGGCTGCATCTTCTGCCTACCCAGGAGCTTTGCCCAACAATAGCATCTTGGCTGAAATTCTGTCCATCTCATAGAGGCCTCAGCTCTGGAAATCCTCCCCCCACTCTCCCACCCAGGCTTCAGGCATCCTATGGTTCTCTACTCTCTGCCGGTTCCTGGAGATGCCACAGTGAACATTTCCAAGAAGAAAGACATTAAAACATGGTGTGCTTGCCGGTATGAGGACAAATTCAGAAGGAACCAAAACTAAAGGCTAGGCTTTCCCCCAGATTGTGAGGAACATGCTCGGAGAGCCAGCTTAAGCCAGTGGAATACTATGCTGAGCTGCCGTGAGCAGTCCCTCATAGTCACATCAGACCCGTGAAGGGCCAAGTCTCTGCATACGTGTCTCTTCCCTTCTGCAGGGTCCTGACGTAAAAAGTAAAGAGCCGCTGCATCCAGAAAACTGAAGAAAGGCCACCAATGCCTCAACCCCAAATGTGAGGCCCAAGACGGGGTTCACATTAGGCAGCCACATGTCTGGGAGCAGCCACGAGTCTGGGAGCAGCCGCGTGTCTGGGAGCAGCCGCCTGTCTGGGAGCAGCCGCGTGTCTGGGAGCAGCCACGTGTCTGGGAACATCGGACAGTCAGCAATACTAACACAAAGCTTTGATGGAGTAAGAAGTTATTTTTATTTCAAAGGCTAACATCTGCTACATCTTTCCAGAGGTGTCCATATTGCTTAAATTCTATCCATTCAGCTCATTATTTCTTGAAAAAAATTATAAATAGATTTCTGTGTCTATGTGCTCCCCGTCTCAGAGGGAGAAGTTATTTATGTGCATAAAATTTGGGTTAAGAGATAAAGCTGCACCTGGCAGTGCATTTAACAGATATTTCTGTTGCACAGGGTTTGAAAGAGTGTCATTTAAGGTATTTACGTGTTAGATACAAGTCGTCAGTTTAAAATTCAGGGATATTGACGTATCTTCAATGACTCATCAAATAGAGGCAATGGTACCCAACTCTGGCCAGCCAGGCTACCTTGGTGATCTGGCCTTGAAGATGCTCCTCCTCTCTGTCATCACATACACATGCAAGGTTGAGAAATGGTTTAAGGTAACCATTTAGAGCTGATCCACCAAGAAATGGTTCAGATAGCCAAGAAGTTTGCTAAGTCAGGGGCTGGGACTCTCCATGGGGCACCAGAAGAGGCCCCATACCAACTGGCCTCTGTATACAGGGCATCTCCAGGAGCCATCCGAGCCTGTGGTCCTTAACAGCTGCTAGATCTTACAGTTGTTCAACGTGGAGGAGAGCTTTGCTGTGGTCTCTGTATGCACAAATGGCTGACTCGGTGACGCATGGCCATTAGTTTCCAGTCCTAAGGGAGGAAGACACAGAAGTGATTACAAGCACAAGGACTTGGCACTGCAGCCCCAACCTAGAATACCCCTGTTCTCTTGTGGGGCCAGACAAGGTGGGGCTCCATGGGTCCTGGAAGTACAAGCTCAGGCTGCTTTGGGGGCTCTGCATGGTTTCTCAGGGTCTGGAATCCTCTGGACTTTAAAGGCCAAGGGAAGACTCAGTTTTGGTAAACACTGTTATCTAATCTTAGCCTCTGAGCTCTTGTAAGGACCGAAATGAATGATCATTTCCCGGCATGTTGTACCTAACGAGACCAGGAAGGAGGAGCTAGAGCAGGACAGCTGCACATCGGAATATCATTTCAGACATTAGGCCTCCCGTGGCCTGCATGCCCGAAGAAAGTCCCCGGGCCAGGGCTCTCGAGTTTCTTGCTTCTGTAATGACAGGAGGCAGGGCTCCCTGCCACATCCCAACACCAGTATAGCTCTTGTATCAGTTGCACTACTTGTCTGCATGCGCGCGCGCGCGCGCGCGCGCACACACACACACACACACACACACACACACACACACACACAGCTGTTCAAACCCAGAAGACAATGGTTAAGAAAAATCAGACACTAAACCCCAGCCACCTTTCAAATGTCTACACCAAAGGACCGCCAGGGTTGTCCACTCCCCAGGGGAAGTCACATGGAGAAGGTCCTTCTGTGGACCTGGCTCATCCCACATGACAGCAGCATGGCAACGTGACTGAACTATGGTGCTGTTGGGACTGCGCGGTGCCTGCCATGCTGGAGCACCTTGGAATGGCTAGACAGGCTCCGCACCCACGGTCTGTCCAGATTGGCCAAAGGCCAGACTCCATATGGACCAAAGACAATTTGAATTTGGTTCCCAAGCTTCCCTGGGCATGTGTTAGAGAAATAAACAGTAGATGGGCACAGGAGGGTGGCACAGGAGGATGGGCACAGGAGGGTGGGCACAGGAGGGTGGGCACAGGAGGGTGGCACAGGAGGATGGGCACAGGAGGATGGGCACAGGAGGGTGGGCACAGGAGGGTGGCACAGGAGGGTGGGCACAGAAGGGTGGGCACAGGAGGATGGGCACAGAAGGGTGGGCACAGGAGGAATGGCTCTCGTACTCTCTGCCTTAGACACTGTGGCTGCCCTGTCGCTACATCTCATTTACCAGTGAGCCTTGTCAAATGCTCTATAGTGCGATGTGAATTCACATAGAAATAGAAATCTATTTATAGGAGGGGTATTTCTGTTCTTTTATAATATTTATAACATGTTTAATAGATTAGTGCATCTACTGTTACTATAGTGAAATACTCCAGGCTATGTACTTATAAAGACAAGAGGCTGTCATAGCTCATGGTTCTGAAGGTATTTGGGGAAGATAGCTGAGCAGTGACCCTGGCTGCATCAGTTCACATTGGAAGGCACCACAATAGCAGGAGTGGAGGTGGGAGGGGCTGACCCAATACCAGACAGGAGCCCAGAATGAAGACTTTTGTAGAACAATTCAGCTTCCTAGGAATGTGCTCAGAATCTCATCTGAACTACTTGCCTTTCTTCCCAAGGATTCAGAGAAACAGCAGGCTCTGCTTTGCACGGTTTCACTGCGGCTGGCATCTTCACTCTGAGAACCAGGCTTCTTCACACTGACACTTGGGCAAGAGGTTCGAGCCACATCAAACCGTAGTTCTCAGTGAGCCTTCCAGTTAAAGAACCCCTAAGTAACACCAAGGAAACTCATCATCAAGATTCTAAACACTACTAGTGTATGTCTTCATTAGATTCTCTTAGGGAAGCACCTTTGAGGCTCCCCGAGATCCATGCCCCTGCCATGTTTTCACAATGAAATTCCGGATCATTAGAGCCTTCCTTGAAACTGTAAGCAGCAGAACACCAGAGTAGTAGTAATGGCCTGCACAGGTGAGCGGCATGGAGGGTAAGCCATCCTCAGGATTTTTCTAGTACTGAAACACAACCCACTCCTTCAAATCCCACCACATGGACCAAAGCTCCAGTCCTCACATTGCTACGACAGGTGTTTAACAAGAGACCAGGGCACTGTTATGCCTGTCCCTTAGGCAAATGCTAGAATCTTCTTCACAATGACCGAGCCCACAGGCCAGGGCTGCTGTGGGGCACGGATTTTGCAAAGAATTTGTTACAGCTTTGATTCTTCATTCCACTGGTCAGAATTTATCCAAACCCTGCTCCTGTCTAACTGCAAAGGGTGTTGGAAAATTTAGTAACTACAGATGAAGACTCCTAGGATCCGTGAGAGCCACTCCTTCTCAGGACTGGGGACTGTGCCCTGCGCCCTCCTGGGTCGTTCCTCACTTCCTGCTCTGTCCTACTCAAACTTTTCAATCCCTTCTGTTTCAAGGTACTAAGGGTGGTAAACCTTGCATGTGGCTTTATAATCTCAACAACAGTGGCTCTCGGCTGTGGGATAAGAAAGTTCCCAGGGCAGAGGATCGGCAAGATGAAAAATAAGCCTGCTCCTGGCTCCAGAGCTCCATGATGAAGCCTAACCCGGAGCCAGCAAGCACTGACGCACTATCCTTTAGACAGCATAGGAAGAGAGACCCATGCAGTGCCAAGGTTGGGGGAGGCCACGCAAGCTGACACAGGGGCAATGAGTAGGAGGGACTGTTGGGATCATAATGCAACTGAGTGTGGGTCTTAAAGTACCCCGGGGTTCTGAGGGACTTGCTGAGTCTTTCTGTGTCTGGACCACTTCATGCTCTCCGTGGATGGCAGCCTCAAGCTGTGAGTCAAGACAAACCCTTCCTCCGTTAGGTTGTGTTCATCAGGGGTTTGTCACGGTAACGGCAAAGTCATTGACATAAGACCCCTCGCTGGCGTTTCTGTAAATTTTGCACTCTAGACCATGTTCACTTGCTTCTCTAGCCACCAGCATGTTTGTGACTATGGGGGTCACACCTGGGTATGCCTCATAGTCAGCAGGGTGCTTGGAACAATCCACACTCGTGTTCTTTGCTGCCATGTAACGTCCATCAAACCTGACTCTTAATCTAAAATCCAGAGCTCACAGCGCTCTCTGCGCATGCGTGCGGCCGTCACTGCGTGTGGAGGTCAGCCAGCGCTGGGCAGCCTTTGTCACCGTGCCTGATCCCATTGTTACTATTTTAGACAGCAGCAGTAATTTACCAGCAAACCTTGGCCTTGGGGGAGGGAAAGGTCTGTGTTCTCTTCCACATCTGGGATGGCTGTAAACCCAGCGCACGTTTGTCCGTACCAGCGATATCTCCAAAATAGCCAGGTTCCCACAAAACAGAAAAGCAGACAAGGCAAAAACATCTCGGTCCTGTAAGGGGAGTTGCTGAGGTAACGGGTTTACTCGTTGTTTTTCCCCCGTTAGTGTTTAGACAAGGGGAGGCTCTGGTTACCAAAGCAAAGAACAGACTATGCTGTTTCCTTTTCTCTTGCTTCTCTTCATCTGAAGGTAGGTCCATAGCCCTGCTCAATGTTCCAGTCCTTTTAGTTTGGATAATTTATTAGGTGAAGTTTTAAGAGTCTAGGATATGCTCTTTATTTTTTTCACATCGATCTCTTTGCGGATAAGTCACCCTTCCATCACGAAGTCAATAATGAAATCAAAGGTTCTGAGTTGAGTCTGATGGAGCCCTGTGTCAGATAAATCCTTGCTGTGTTTGCTACCATTCTCGCCACTGGGACTAGATACCGAACAGATGCAGTGTATGGAAGAAAGGGGCTTGTTTTGGCTCGTGGGCAGGTCTGTTTTGACCGGGAAGGTGTGGATGCTGGAGTGTGACGCAGCTGGCCACACTGCATTGTGGTCAGGGAGCAGCAGGGAAGGATGCTGGAGCTCCGCTCGCTTTCTCATTTCTTTTACTCAGTTGAGCGCCCTGGGCCCATAGGATGGCACAACCTACATCTAGGATGGTCCATCCCATCTTAACTGAACTTCTCTAGACAATCCCTCACAGACACATCAGGAGGTCTGCCTTATCAGTGATCCTGCCTCCTGTCAGGTAACCAACCAGAACCATCACCTTCTCACAAGGGAGTGGAAATCTAATTTCCTCCAGTGATCAGACCAGCAAGGATGCTCAGCAAGGGTGGCAGCTCCCATGCTTTCGTGCTAAACCTAAGTCAGTTGTGTGGTAGGCAGGGGCAGAGACAGCATCAGTCTGGTTTAAACCACAAATTTGGGTGACTTAATTTGCTTGTTCCTCTCCTGTGTGTAGGATACGCATGTATGCACGGGTGTGGTCGGGTATGACCTTGGGTGCGGCAGAGGTCGTCTTCTTTTAGCCGTCTCGATCTCCTCTTTATGAGACAAGATTCCTTCTTGAGTCTAGAGTTTACCCGTTGGGCTAGACTGCCTGTGTAGCAAGCCCTTGTCTCCTCAGCAGGGCTGGGGTTATAGGCACCTGTTTTGGCACTTGGCTTTGCAGTGGATGTTGGGGACCCAGAGATAGGTCCTCATGCCTGTGTAGTAAGCACTTTGTCCATGGAGCCGCCATCTTAGAACCTTGTGATGGTTTTGTTTGTTTGTTTGTTTGTGGTCCTGGTGTCCTATGAAGTTGTTGAATTTTTTTTAAGGAAACACAGAACCACTTACTGTGGAAAGTGCACATTAGACATCTGGGTTGGTGGTGATTCACTGTTTGGGATTTAGTAATGGGTATTCCAAGAAAGAAACAAGGAACTCACCAAATACGAGGAAGGGAAGGACCCATGGACGCATACGTGGAGGTGGCCACTCTATGAGGAAGGGAAAAACCCAGAGACTCATAAGTAGAGGAGGATGCTCTATGAGGAAGGGAAAGACATAGACCCATAGGTAGCGGTGGGCATCTCAAGAGTGAGATTTCCAGACCACAGCCTTCCCAAACACAACACAGCTTCACTTTTGTTCTCTCATTTCTGTGGCTCCTGGAACTGTGAACCGTTTACAGAGTCAGGAGAAGTTTTACTGTGGCCTGAAGCCATCTGTCCTCTGGGAGTCCCCAAGATAGCTGAGGTTCGAGAGAGTTCCAGAAACAACAGTTCTGGCTTGCTGTGGGCTTGCTTTACTGTTGTGGGCGCATCTGCCGGAGAAACTAACAACGGGGCCGGAGGTTTTCAAGTTTGCTGCATGGGAACACTCACGCCCGTGCAAAACGAGTTGTTCTTTAAACGCCGGTAAAACTACTTCAGAATGTTCCTCTCACAGACCAAAATACCACATTTTAAATTCACTGTCCCTTGGCGATTTATTTCTAGATTATCTGAAACAATTCGATAAGGCAGATTCTTTGCTTTTACTGAACTGATCCACTGCTATTTGAATTATTAGATTACTGAGTCTTAGAGATACAACAGTTTCTATTGAGCACATTGCAGTGCAAGATGACACAGACTGGAGCAAATTTGTTACTGAGTTTTGTGTCCGTGCTCAAATAGCCTGTATGAGGTTCCAGAAGATTCCAGAAAATTCAAGCTCTCCAAGTAGGAGGTAGACTGTGCCAGCCCTGAAGTCGCAAAGGCATGTCACACTTTCTCTGACGTGCGATGGATATTCTTACACGTCATTATGCCAATCAGTGAATTCTAATAAAGGAGTCGGGAGAAAAGGAACCGCTAGCGTACACCGTGAGGAGACTTTCTGACTGGCGACACCAGAGAGGCAGCCCTTTCCCTGACAGGAGCTTTCTGCATGGGAAAGGCAAGAGGAAGAAGAACTGACTTTACCAAGGGAATGAGAGCTCAGAGTCTTCGGTTTAAGCACAATCCAGCTGTGGACCGTAGCCTCTTCAAAGATCTCCCGTGACACATTCCTCAGACACCCACCAGGGTCAGTGAGATACAGTGCTGGGTGCTGGGAACAAAATTCATGGAAATGAGGGACAGTTCTCCTGCTGGCATCTCACCAGGAGACCTGGACAGAAAGGCACCTGAGAGCAGTGTGGCATTCCACATCTTTCTCTCGCACTGCAGACAGCGAGGTTCCAGGTCACACACTGAGCCTGGGGTCTGGGAAATGCTCTGTTCCTGGGGACATTCTGTTCATTCTTCTCATATGCAAACCACACCATGGGACAAAGCCATTTCACTCACTGGGGAAGAGAAGGTCCTTCCATGGAGGGAAGCACACCATGATGTGGGGATGTGGGGACCAACACTCCCCAGGTACAATAACAGGTGTCCCTGTGAATGGCCTTTGTCCCCTATCAAAGACCACAGTACGTTCTGAACTTGAAATGCCCTCCATAAGTCCATGTCTTTGAAAGCTTGATCCAGTTGATGTATTTAAATGTAGAATCTTGAATGAGTTGGACCAAGCTGGAGGAAATGGGTCTATAGGGGATAGCCTCACCCCAGCTTCCCCTATGGGCCCCTCCTGCTTCCTCATTAGCATCGTACAGCAAGGTTTCCTGGTTGTGTTCCAATCGACCCAGTTCCCTCAGCCACCGTGATGGACCGGATCCCCTGAGCTATGAGCCTGAATAAAGCCCTCCCTGCTCAAGTTTCTTCTCGTTGGGTATTTCATCATAGTGACAAGACAGCTAACGTGTATAGTACAGGATGCCATCTTGTTCTTCTTTGGTCTCACACTGTAGGAACCCAATCCCGAGACAGCTCCTAATTGGGTTTCATGAGCGGATGTGGAAAGAAAGAAGAACAGGGGTGTGGGTGGGAAGAGCAAGGAAAGAGATGAGCAGAGAGAGTCCAGGGGGGAGGCAGGTGTGAACGCTGCTCTTTCTGCCTCCTCAGCCACTGGATGGAGCTCTGTCCACAAACCCCTGCTTTCCCCCTCTTCTATCTCCCTTCTTCCCAACTGTCTGAAATTGTCAAAGTCTCTGAGATGAGGATTATAATCACACTTCCACTGATCTGAGCTAATCCAAGGAGAGGGTTCACACCTCCACTGAGCTGAGCTAATCCAAGGAGAGGGTTCACACTTCCACTGATCTGAGCTAATCCAAGGAGAGGGTTCACACCTCCACTGAGCTGAGGTAATCCAAGGAGAGGGTTCACACCTCCACTGAGCTGAGCTATCCAAGGAGAGGACTATCTGTTAGAACAGATACCATGCAAATGCATCAGCATTTCTGTTTATCTGTCACCTGACTGAGACAGGCCAGAGCCCCCACCATTCTCTCCTCACTTATGTCAGCAAATGCTGGCTTTCCACAGGATGCAGGCCCTCCACACTTGGGCCTCACCTCTGTTCCCAAAGTAAATAGAAAGCCAGGTGAGCATATGAATTCTAGCAAGGCAGGGGTGGGGGTGGGGGAGAGAAGGAAAGGAGGAACAGGAAGGAGAGAGCGTGTCACTGAGATGAGGAGATTAAAGTGGAATCAGCAGGAGCATGGGAGTCGGGGTTTCTGTTTCTTCTCACCTCCTTGAGTTTGCACTTTCTTGTGCAAGCCCTCACTGCTGCAGTTTCCTAAACAGGGCAACCATGACAGTCTGGGAAGAAAACAAGATGTCTCAGTTTCCTCCACAGAGAACCCCATCCCTTATCCGCAGAATTTAACCCAAGCACACATGAAAACAATCAGTTGGATGAAAAAAAGAAAATATAGAATCCACTTCAGACTTTGCCCAGAAATGCTAACATAGTGGCCTTTCTGGGCTCAAACCAGAGAGGCCATCCAGGTAAGCGCATCTGCATCCCTGAAGTGCTGGCAGGCTTCAGTTTCCATTGAGGTACAGAGGCAGGAGAATGCAGATAGGTGCACAGTGCCCAATCCAGTGCTCGCCACCAGGAGACATGTGTTCTTCATGCCTCTTGCTGTGTGTGTGTGTGTGTGTGTGTGTCTGTCTCTATGTGTGCCTGTGTGCATGTTAGTGTGTGTGCATCAGTGTCTGTGTATGTCAGTGTTTCTAAGGCTGTGTGTGTGCACTGTGTGTCAGTGTGTGTCTGTGTTTGTATGTGTCTGTGTACATATATCAGTATATGTGGCTATGTATGTGTATGTCCGTGTGTGTCAGTGTGTGTGTGTGTGTGTGTGTGTGTGTGTCTTTGTAGGCATCAGTGTTTGAGTCAGTGTGTGTATCTGTATTAGTGAGTGTCTGTGAGTCAGTGTGTGTGTATCTGTCTGTGTGTTTATGTCAGTGTGTGTGTGTATCTCAGTGTGTGTGTATATGTGTGTGTGTCAGTGAGTGTCTATCAGTGTCTGTCTGCATCTGTGTGTGTAGATGTCGTGTGTGTGTGTCTGTGTGTGTGTATGCACATATAGACCCAGAGATATATGCTTAGAACATCGCCTGTCCTAGCTTTCCTTCCTAAGACTTACCCTATAGTATTCAGGGCTGTCGATAAATCAAAGGCTCTTCTCAGAAGCTCCTTCAGCGTCCAGGCAGGACTGTGGGAGCCGCCTGTGTTGAGCCTGACAGACGCCCACTCAGCCAGCTGCAGGCTATCTAAGGCCATATCCCAACTGTGGCCACTTGCCCAGAAACAGGATCAGCAACTCGCCTCCCTGGACAGGAAGGAAGTGCTCTGAACAGAGAGGACAGGCTTCTTGCCTGCATTGGGGGTGGGCTTGGGAATCTTCCTCCTGTTCCATCTCCCGTTTGCCGGGGAGCACAGTAGAAGTTGCACAATGACTGACACACGGATCTGGACCTTCCCTCCTTTCCTCTTGAGGCCAGTCAGGGTTTATTGTGTTCTTAGAAGCAGCCACCGCTCTTGACTTCCTGTGATCAAACATGCTTGTTAATGGTTCTTAGTAAAAGCCAGATCTCCCAGCGCATGGCTTTGCTGCACATGGACCGAATTAAGAGCAGGAGACTGTTTTCATGTCTAGAGCTAGCTAATGCCAAAACAAATGTACATTAAATACTGCCGGACACGCCGCCATCTCTTCCCTTTTTACCCCATAGGGAACAATGGGTGCCAATGAATGAAGAAAGGAGTCAGAATGGCAGGGACTTGAGATCCTGCCTGGGGAACGTGTTGGGCTCTCAGAACTTCTGAAGTTGGCCCACTATGTTTGTACTCCCTCGACTCTGTTTTAGGGGTGTCAATTTACAGCATGTGGCCATGCTGAGTAAAGCCTCTTCCTTCATCTGGACTCCCCGGTTCTTGGAGGGACCCACTCAGAATGTGTTTTTAATACATAGCACCTCAGAAAGCTTACAGACCTCTTCGTGTTGTTATTTAAAGTACAGTATGTCCAAGTTAGGTTTCTTTCCAGGGTAACCCCAATAATGAGAGAAAGCATGGAGTCGGCATTCATGTAAAAATGTGTTTGTGTTCATCTAAACTTCTGTTGACTGGGTGTCCTGCTTTTTTGTTTTCTTGTGTTTTGTTTGATTTGGCAACTCAGAACAAGTCAGCTCACCGGGTAACGTGACCCTTTAAACATAGAGTCTAACCCATCCTAGACAGTGATTATTTCTTTGAACTGTTTTATTGCTTACCTGCTTCTAAATGGGAGGCACCAGAGTGGCCGTTCTAACTCTCCTGGTGGGACGTTGCCAATTTGCTATCAGATCACAGGAGACCAACATTACCAAGCTGTGATGAGAATCTCCAGACTGCTTCTAACACCTTTCCTAAGAAGTTCATACCTATTGAAATGAAGGGGGAGAGATTTAAATTCTAGCATGCAACTTTCTACGTCATTCTCATCTGAAAATCTTGAGTGTGAAGAGCAGGGCTGTGTTTCTGTCTATGAGATCTAGAGTCAGGAACAGCGCCTTCACTGACAGAGAAGTGCCAAAAGATGGTTTCCTCTAACTTCTTCCAAATTCACAATGTTATAGAATACAAGAGACCGGGTGGTGTAAGGGATTTAAGATTTCCAAACTTCCTTTCCAAATTCGCATGCCAATGTCAATGGAGCCTGCTTCTAGTTTGCAAACATTCCCAGATCCAGCACTCAGGATCTAAATTTAAACTAAATGATCACCAGTCGGAGAGGCTCTATGACAGGAAGCTTTCTGAGTCAGCAAGAGGCTTCGGCCTGGGCCTCAGCTCTGCCTCCACTAAACGGCCCAGCTGGGAGCCGGGGGCTGCCGGAGATTCGGAGATTCGGCACCATCTGGAGAGGGACCCTGCATGCAGGATTTCACACTCTCCTTGGAGGCACGTGTTCTCTTAAACCTCAAAAGGAACAGAAGAATTCCTGGGAGTGCCTTGTGGGTGCACCGTGGTGTTGCTGCCCCATGGAGCTCTGCTGCCCGCCTGCATGGAGAACCTCCTGGGAAACTCGGAGCCATGCTTTATTTAGAAGGCTCAGTCTGTGAGTCATGAGACACCCCGCTGTGTTTTTCTTCTTCCATCTTCCTGCCTCCATAAACATTTATGTGAACACAGGATGTCTCACTGGGTTTCCAGAACCATCTGCCACAGCTGCTCACTCTCCACCTGAAGTCATCAACTTGCACAACAAGAAATGTCCCTTGTTCGCTTTCAAGTGTTGATAAAGACGCAAAGTCATGACATGAACAAGATGGGAAGACGAAGAGCTGACCCTTGGGCGGCACAGCCTCTTTGCTCGGTGGGTTCTCATGAACTCCAGTCAGTCCTTGAGAGTCGTTGTTTAACACTGGGCAGAGGCACAGTTTTTGTGACATTGGTGAGATTCCTACCCAGAGAAATCACCAAGGACTTTATCTCCCTCAGGAGCCTTGGAAAAATTATTCATTTTATTTGGGGGAAGGGGGATGGGAAGCCTCAGGCATCTTAGGAAGCAGACTAGAACTTTCCGCTCATATTTTCCTCCAAAAATTCACACTTCAGTCAAACCCTTAGGTAGCTATTTATTGAAATAGAATTCTCCAGACCTAAAACTTCCAATATGAGCTGGTTTGGTCTTGCTCCAGACTTCTAAACATTTGAGGAAAAGACAAATTCTTCTGTGATCTCTCTCTCTCTCTCTCTCTCTCTCTCTCTCTCTCCCTCTCTCTCTCTTGCCCACAACATGCCTTTCTTAATTGCAGTTTCCCAGCACCCCTTTTTACAGCAAACAGCAAGCCAGACGTTTGTCATTTTTGTCTTTCCTCCAATGCAGAGTCATCTGTTCTCCGCTTGGCCTCCAGCGCGTAAGACTGCTGGAACCAGGTTTCCCTGGCTGTTGACTATGTCACTTCCCTCCATCAGGGCGATGGAAAAGTCGTGTTGCTGAGACAGCATTGCTTAAGAGACAGAAAGCATCCCATACTCCTTCATCTTCATTATGCGCTGCCCCTAAATGGGTATCTTTGGAATTGAGGACAGCAGTGGGATGCGGGGATGGGTGTGAGCTAAAAGCCAGCCACCTAAGTTTAGGTCTGAGTTCTGCTTTATCCTAGATGTGTGGGCTTTGGGAAGGGGTCTTGCTGCTAGGTGGATGAACTCTGTTTCTCGCTTACCTATCTCTAAAATGAACCTAAGAGTGGTACCTAGCTCTCGGGTTTTGTCTGTGAGGATTGGAGAAGATGCTCTTAGACACACAGAACTTATGGTGAAAACCCTGTGTTGCTACTGTTGGGCATTTGGGCCTGAGAGGAGATGCTCAAGGGGTGACCACAGTGACTTTGCACACCATGATAATGAAGAAATGGATGTTATTCAAACACATTCCTTTGATAAGACCTTATGAGCACTTTCTCCGTGCTAAGTGCCACCTTGAACGCAGGAACAAGCCAAGCTAAAGATGCGGAAAGTGCTTCAGGTAGCTTAGAGCCTCGAAGGAAAGCTGAGGGTGTGGCAGATGGGACAAACTGTCTTGATTGGAGAACTTTTGGGATGAGTCCAGTTCCATTAGAGGGAAGGACCAGCTGGGCAGGTGGATGGACTCACTTGTGCACTGGGAATAAACACTCACTAAGGCGTTACGGAAAGCAAAGATGAAGGGCTGTGGAGATGGCTCTGTCAGTGAAGTGTTGGCCAGGCAAGAGTAAGGAGCTGAGTTCAAGCCCCAGAACCCGCATTCAAAGGTATTTATAAACCCAGCACTGTGAAGGAAGAGACAGGTTCTAGAGTATTTTTGAAGTCATTTAGATAGCCCCAGCTGCTCATGAGCTCCCGCCTGACTCCCGGCACTCACTGGGCAGCCGTCCAGCCTAGCTTACTCAGCAAGTTCCAGGCCAGTGAGAGACCCTGTCTCCAACACAAGAAAGTCCAAGTGACAGCTGAGGACAGACACCTGAGGTTATCCTCTGGCTTGTGTATGTGTACACATGTACGTGTGCTGCAGGACAGCTGAGGACAGACACCTGAGGTTATCCTCTGGCTTGTGTATGTACACACATGTACGTGTGCTGCAGGACAGCTGAGGAAAGACACCTGAGGTTATCCTCTTGCTTGTGTATGTACACACATGTACGTGTGCTGCACCTACATGTCATGTACACATGCAGACACACCCTTCAGATATGTTTTCTACTATCCGCAGGTGTTTATGGAGTCAGAGAGGTAAATGGAGGGACTATGGTCTGAGGGGACAGTCTGGGTGGCAGTTTCTCCAGGTTAAATGTAAGCCCAGTAGAAGGATCCTGAGCCTTCTTGGGAAGTGCCAGGGCATGGCAGGAAGGTCTGAGGAAAACAGTGAGCAGACATCAAAGGGATGAACCTGTGAGGCTCAAAGGCTAGGAGGGGTGGTGGGCTTGGAGAACATGAATTCAAGGTAAAGGGAGCAGAGATGACACCATACAAATGCCAGGGTCTTGCCCACATCTGTCCAGTGTTAATGCCTTCATGAGCACCGTCCTGGCTGTTGTGCCTGTGATAGCCCTCTTGCCAGACGTCTCTAGAGTCCTATCCTGGGCAGTGTTTCTCCAGGCCAGTCTCCATACCTTTGCTAAAAGTCACTCTCTGAATAATATCATACAAGTTTATTAATAAAAGAAAAAATTGAAAAGCCCTGGGCCAGCCGTGGAGACCATTGATGTTTCTTGGATTGACTCAGTTTCGGTGGCGGCTAAATTTGGTTGTCATTTTGACACAAACTAGAGTCACCTGGGAAGACAGAACCTCAACTCATAAATAGATTCCATCAGACTACCCTGTGGGCAAGTCTATGGGGGAACTATCTTGATTGAGGTGGGAGGATTCCCAGCCCACTGTGGGTAGCACCATCCCTAGATAGGCCTGGGCTGTATAAGAAAGCACTTGAGCAAACTGGTCAGTCAGTTCTTCTCTTTGGTTTCTGCTTCAAGCTCCTGCCTTGATCCTGCCTTGGTTCCCCCCCCCCCCTCCATGGTGGACTTTAACATGCAAAAGAAAAAAAGCCCTGTCCTCCATTAAACTGCTTTTGGCCAACAACAGAAAGCAAACTAGCAGTTGTTTCTCCAAACAGGAATCTTTAACTGAAGTGTGTAGGAAATGTGCATCGGCTCACTGTTCTGACACATCTGGGTATATTCCAGTGGTATTTTTAATTACTCTTTATGAAACACTTTTATTTGTATTAATATTTTAACTCTATACATTATTCTTTTTCATTAGATTTTTTAAAAAGAAAATGCCAATCCAAATTCCTACTCTCTCCCCTCCTCCCATTCCCTCCACACATCCTCCCATCCCACCCCCTCTAATCCTAAGAGAGGGTAAGGCACTTTGCTTTGTGAAAAGTCCAAGGCCCCCCTACTACATCTAGGCTGAGCAAGGTATCCATCCAAAGAGAATAGGATCCCAAAAAGCCAGTACATGCAGTAGGGATAAATCCTGGTGCCACTGCCAGTGGCCCCTCAGTCTGCCCCAGCCATACAACTGTCGACCACATTCAGAGGGACCAGTTTGGTCCTATGCTTGTTCCTTCCCAGTCCAACTGGAGTTGATGGGCTCCCATTAGTTCAGGTAAACTGTTTCAGTGGATGAACCCTTCGTGGTCTTGACTTCCTTGCTCATATTCTCATTCCTTCTACTCTCCAAAGGACCTTGGGAGCTCAGTCCAGAGCTCCGATATGGGTCTCTGCCTCTGTTTCCATCTGTTGTGAAACAAAGGTTCTATAGTGATATTTAAGACAATAATCAGTCTGACTACAGGCAAAGGCCAGTTGGGGCACCTTCTCCTCTACTGCTTGAGATCTTAGCTGGGGTCATCCTTGTGGATACTCCAGGTAGTATTTTTAAAAGTCATGTTTCTAATCTAAAATAGTTATTCATATCAAGTTGTGTTTTTCAAAGCTTATTGTATTCCTAAGATTATTTTGCATACAAAGGGGAATTTTCATACTTCTTTAAGATATATATCTTTAAAGTTGTTCTGTGGGAACCAATGAAAATTCTGGATATACATTTCAGAAAGATTCATATCTTTACTGTATAAATTTGGGGGCTCCAGGTATAGTGGGAAGTTTCTGTAAACAAGAAATATCCACGTTAGCATTGCTTTGATGTTTCCCCCTGTCTTCCAGGTGTCTTGAGACAATATATACAGCGTATATCCTGACTCTCAGTGTACAGCCCTTAAGTCCTTTCTAGGCCTTTAATTCAGCTCAGGCCCCATCAGCCTCCCACAGTCGTTTCTGCTGTCAATTTGTTTTTATATTGTAATTTGCCTCTTATATATCAATGTAACTCGTGTGTCAGACGCAGGCTATGGACCATGTGTTCTCTTCTCATAAATCCAGATCCCAGTGTGGTCCACATAGTATTTTCCTCCTCTCTATCCTTCCTTTCTGCAGTTCCCAAAGCAAGCACAGACTCCAGAAGCTTGATGCTGTCCAGCAGTTCTCAGCTGCGGCTCAAGCTGTCGGAAAAGGCTTTCTGCTCTGTGCTCATTCCTCTGAAGCTGTAACTGCTGCAGTTTCCATGTCCTCGCACTGACTCAACCAATGTCCGCAGGGGGATTTCCATCCTCTGATGCTTAGTTCACTTTCTTTGCTTATTCATTCCCAGTTGCTCAGGGGATGGAGCCAGGATATCAGTGATTAATGACTCAGTGCTATTTCCGGAATCCCCACGAGCTGCCTTGCCCCTCCCTTTCCTCCCTCACCTGTCAGACATAGCTGTGAATAGCGCATGTGCCTCTGGGTGCCGGGGCTCCAGAAGCTGCAGTCTGGTCAGAGCCCTTTGCTTGTCCTACTTGGGGGTTTGCTTCCTCTGAGTGAGCGTATTGTCATCTTTAAGTCACCCATGACCTTCACAGTGCCTGGGTAAAATGGAACATTTGTGTTTGACAACGATTTATTGAGTGATGGGCATGATGTCGTCTTGAGACATCTTAAAGGACATTTTGTGAATTAGTTTTGCTGTAATACAGAAAGTATTACTTAAAGAAGAAACTATCTTAGCCTTGTATCTAACAATGTATTTAAATGTCTTCTAAATAAGTATATAAATAAATATAAATAAAGAAATGAAGGTGATTAAACAGAATGAACAGCTTCATCACCACACAGCCTTGATGGCCTTCATTCTGGTGATTTGGACCTTCCTATACCACACCCTGCGTTCTACTGCCATTGATATTCAACCCATTCATTTAAACTTATTTTATTTTTTCTTGAAAAAGGACATAGATGATATGAGGTAAGTATTGCATTGGGTCCAGTGTCCCCAGACAACTCTCTTTTTTTTTTACATTTTTTTATTGAAAAAAAAAATTTCTGCCTCCTCCCAGCCTCCCAGTTCCCTCCCCCTCCTCCCGCCCCTCTCCCCCTCCACCCACTCCTCTTCCCCTCCCTCTCCAGTCCAAAGAGCAGTCAGGGTTCCCTGCACTGTGGAAAGTCCAAGGTCCTCCCCCCTCCATCCAGGTCGAGGAAGGTGAACATCCAAACTGGCTAGGCTCCCACAAAGCCAGAACATGAAGTAGGAACAAAACCCCATGCCATTGTCTTTGGCTTCTCATCAGCCCTCATTGTCTGCCATGTTCAGAGAGTCCAGTTTTATCCCATGCTTTTTCAGTCACAGTCCAGCGGCCTTGGTGAGCTCCCAATAGATCAGCCCCACTGTTTCAGTGGGTGGGTGCACCTCTTGTGGTCCTGACTTCCATGCTCATGTTCTCCCTCCTTCTGCTCCTCATTGGGACTTTGGGAGCTTAGTCCGATGCTCCAGTGTGGGTCTCTGTCTCTATCTCCATCCATCACTAGATGAAGGTTCTATGGTGATATGCAAGATATTTATCAGTATGGCTATAGGATAGGGTCATTTCAGGTTCCCTATCCTCAGCTGCCCAAGAAACTAACTGGGGACATTGCCCTGGGCACCTGGGAGCCACTCTAGGTTCAAGTCTCTTACCAACCCTAAGGTGGTTCCCTTAATTAAGTTATGTGATTCCCTGCTCCTCTATCTAACCTTGTTTTATCCCCAATCATCCCGTTTCCCCAAGTTCCCCCCATCCTCCCCTTCTCACTTTTTTCTCCCCTTCTCCCCTTACCCCCATCCCACCCCACCCCCAAGATCCCAATTTTTTGCCCAGCAATCTTGTCTATTTCCCATAGCAGGGATAATAACTATATGTTTTTCTTTGGGTTCACCTTCTTATTTAGTTTCTTTAGGATCACAAATTATAGACTCAGTTACCTTTATTTATGGCTAGAAACCAATTATGAGTGAGTACATCCCATGATCCTCTTTTTGGGTCTGGGTTACCTCACTCAGGATAGTATTTTCTATTTCCATCCATTTGCATGCAAAATTCGAGAAGTCATTGTTTTTTTATGGCAGAGTAGTACTCTACTGTGTATATATTCCACACTTTCTTCATCCATTCTTCCATTGAAGGACATCTAGGTTGTTCCCAGACTCTGGCTATTACAAATAATGCTGCTATGAACATAGTTGAACAAATGCTTTTGTCATATGATAGGGCATCTCTTGGGTATATAACCCCAGACAACTCTTAGAGTCATCAATTCACTAGAAATATTGGCAAGATGCAACATGGAGCCAAACTCATGGCTACAGTTGATTATAGTTGAAAGATGCCAAGGAAAACCAACAGAACAGAAAGGTTCATAGAGTGAGACAGGGCAGAAGCCAGGCACAAGCATCAAGGAGTTCTCCTTCATAGTATAACTACACAGAATGTGCTTCCCTCCTCCACCAGAGACCTCCAAAGACACAGAATCAAGGCATTCTCAAGGTATTCTTTGGGCTGTTTACATGGGAACTGTCTCCCTGACGTACATGAGAATTCCAGGCTCCCAAACTGAAGCCCAGTGCTCAGCACACATCATCTTAGGTCCCCGAAGCTTTATACACAGCCAGCCTTCTTCTCAACTAGAGACTGAGACACAGTATAATGTTGTAAGGAGGCTGCTTGTCCGTCCCAGCCGCCCAGAACTGAAATAATGACACAGAAACTGTATTATTAAAATCACTGCTTGGCCCATTAGCTCTAGCTTCTTGTTGGTTAACTCTTACATCTTAATTTAACCCATCTCCATTAATGTCCATTAATCTGCACATCACCACAAGGTCGTGGCCTACCAGCAAAGTTTCAGTACATCTGTCTCCAGCAGCAGCTACATGGCTTCTCTCTGACTCTGCCTCCTTTCTCCCAGCATCCAGTTTAGTTTTCCCCACCTAGCTCTGTTCCCCTATAGCTCTGATATAGGCCCAAAGCAATTTCTTTATTAACCAATGATATTCACAACAAACAGAGGAATCCGACATCAGTATAAAATATAAGTCTTCAAGTTTGCAAATGGCAGTTAAGATGCTTCCTTTCCGAGAAGGCCTTCCTAGAAAGAGCTGCACATGAGTATCTGTGGATAAGTCCTCATCATCTTGGTCAGGGTGCTGACCAGCATCTGCTGTCTAGAGAAGAATAGACTCCCAGGAGACCAGGTGTGCAGGGGGATCTCCTCCAATGGCCTCACTCCCACATCACTTCCTTTCTGTACCCATGTGTCTCATCACCTCACTGTCTATTTTGGAATGTTCTAGTTTCCCCATGGGAGCACTGCAAGACTGATGTCATTGTTCAGACCTGAGCATCTCCTGACAGAAGCCTTCCTTGTCATCCTCATAGAAACAGGTCCCTTGTTCTACCACATGTTCTAATTTGAATCTCAACTGCAAACTCCATGTTGGCAGGAATCCTTACCTATTCCTTTCGATTTGGGGGACCTAGAAATTTCTGATTCCTTATTTGGAGATCGTTCCACTTTTCTGTGGAATGACTTAGCACCTTTTAAAGTTCTCTTATTTACTAATATGTCTCTTTCCGTTCCAGAATCCTCCTCACTCTGGGATGTGAGAGACAAGAGATGCATCATTTCTTTCTGTTCCTCTAGTTGCTATGGTGGCAGCAAACAATAGCAAGTTCCCTTAACTGTTTAATGAGCTAAATGAGTGTACACACATACGTCTGTGTACGTGTGTACCCGCACTGAGATGTACACAGCGTGAGCTCTACCGAACCCCAATTCCTTGTCCACACATTCTAGTCTGCTTGAGAGAAAGATGAGATAATGTTTTCCCCTGAATAATCTCCATCAGTTAGAGGTGAGAACTTCTGTATGTCCACGAGTACGTCATTCTGCCCATATTCTGTGGCTGTCACTGTGGTGTCACAGTGACAGCAGTGTGTTTCCAGATTCCCCATATTCACAGGTGACTAGCATATATTATAAGGTACATAGGTATATGCAAATATGTAGATCCATGTCACAATATATGTGCCTGACATAGAGCATGAGACTCTTAATCTCAGGGTCATGGGTTCGAGCCCCATGTTGGGTGCCAAGTGTTGGCGATGGTGGATTCGATAGGTATGCTAAAATAACCAGACCAGCTCAAAACAACAGATATGATTTAATAATTGAAAATGGGGAACCCACGCTACCAGAGAAAATCCAAAGTCCAAATGGGCCAGGCTATCATTGTGCATGCGGAGAGCCCATGCACCTTTCTACCCCCTTTTATCTATCTAACTGGCTCCAGGTGGCTACACCCAAGCCAGATGTGATTGGCTAAGCTTCCCCATCATCAAAACTTGTCATAGATTTCATTCCTTATGGTGGGGAGTTTAGTCGAGCCTGTGGTGTCATAAGAGATATACATATGGGGGGTAGGGTGGTAATTACTGATCTATATCTATCTAAAACTTTTCACGAAGACTTGAAGAGGGTGGAGAAAGCATTCCAGGGACATTAAGAGTTCTGCACCACTGAACCATGTGAGTCAGGAAGGGTCAGACTTTCCAGGGAGAATGGGGGTGAGGAGACCTTATAAGGAACTTGGATTTTGCTTCCTATAGGATGGTAGCCACCAATGGCTTCCTTCAAGCAGCATGCCATATTTGGGTTTTGTGAGGACTAGATAATTCTGGTGCTCTCAGTGAATGACTTCCGGAGGAGCAGTGCTGATGGTGGCAGAGAGTGGAGAGGCTCTGCACTCCAGGCATGAGATAACTGAACCCTCCTGCAAGCTCATGGAATAGTTACACATGGCAATAGGAACAGAAGGCGGGTGATGTCGAGACATCAATATACACCCAAGTCAGCTTGGAGGCTGGCTGGTTATGGATGAAGGAGATGGCAGGCAAAATGTAACCCCTTCTGCTTCTCTCAGCTGTTAGTGAATTGATAGCGAACACACAGGAAAGCATAATCGTGGAGAGATCGTGAGTTCGGTGAGGAACATAAAGTGTGAGGTGTCTGTGACTGACTCAGCACAGTGTAGGTAACTGGGGATGGAACTCTGAAGTCTGCTAGTGAGAGCCAGTGTTCAGTGTCCACAAGGGAATAATCTGGTCATAACACACTTGAAAGCACACAAGTAAATGAAGCCCTGGTGAATGAGCAGGCAAAGCCAGAAGACAAGAGGTGAACAGTCAGACTTTGGGGCAACAAGCAGAGTGTCACTGTTGAGCACAAGAAAATGTTTCTGAGACTGAAAGAGGCTGAAAGCAGAGGGGGGGACTATGAAATGGGGGAGAAGGGAAGAAGCAGCTTCAGAGAAGAAAACTCTCAAGAGCTTTGCAAGATTTTTAGGAAAAGTCTGTACTTCTCAGTTTACCACACAAAGCCCTCTATTTGGATTTGGTGGACCCCTGGACTCTTCTTTCTTATTGCTCCATCATTGTCAAGTCAAGAGTTAGGGACCAAACTTGATATTGTAATTTTCAATAAAAATCTATTGTGCCTCCCTGAAAGAAAAATAGTGCTACAATATGTTGATGAATCAGACTGATGTTTCTAAGGAAAAAATGAGAAATGAGGAAAGTATGCAAGCAGTAGAGATTGCTAATTCTACAAAGGTGTGGAGAGACAGAGCTAATGGGTGCTGAGAAGAAAGGTCAATCTGGGACGGGATGCCAAAGCCAGGAAACCTTGGATGCCATAGTCCAAAAGGCAGGATGCTATGAAAACAGAGAAACATCTGGGTGGAGCCAAGATCATGAGTGCAGAGGGCTAGAGGGAGAGAGAGAAAATGCCGTTAAAGGCCAGGCTTCTGGTCCTCAGTCAGAGAACAGATGCCCTGTGGGCTGAAAGAGAGGCACGGGGTCAGAATGGGCATGCCCAGGACCTTTCTCACATCTGTTTCAACATGTTGTCTGCTCACACCCATTTCCTTATGAAGGTAGTAAGTTTTTCTATCAAAACTGAGGTGTTTGTGGGATTGAGTTCTTAAGGGAATGATAGAGATTTTTTATAGACGTTGAAGGGTACTGGACAGCTAGCTACCTAACAATCAGGGAAGGGTTGCTGGTAATATGAAGAATCCAGCCATGACTCAGACAGATGCTTTGAAGTACTGGCCCTGTGCTGGAGTTCAGTTGAGTACAGAAGGTTGGAAGGCAAAGAGGTTTGTGGTGCTTGATCAAGCCATGGGGAAAAGGAGATGGAAAAAGATTCTGAACCAGCTGAGTCAGCCAACGTCATGGTGGGCCAACAGATTGGGTCATGTAGAGGAAATAATGCAAAATGATCAAGTAGACCATTTCTGCTTGCTAATTCATGGATGGAAAATTCCAATTTTCATCCTAAGAAGTCCCTAAGAATGTGTGAATGTAAAAGGGGCCACTGGAGATATAGAAGTGAAGAAATAGAGAGGAGTCGCTGGAGAGATGACCCCATGAATGAGTGTGCTTCACACCAATTTGATGGGGAGATGGCCCCGTGGGTCAGTGTGCTTCACACCAACCTGATGGGGGATGGCCCCATGGGTCAGTGTGCTTCACACCAACCTGATGGGGGATGGCCCCATGGGTCAGTGTGCTTCACACAAACCTGATGCCCTAAGTTCCATCCCATATCCCAGGGCAGAAGGGAGAAGCAAACTCCCAAAAGCTGCCCTCTAACCTCTACACATGCACCATGGGGCACATACACCTGTGTGCTTACACACACACACACACACACACACACACACACACACAACAATAATAATAAACTCTTTTGGAAAAAAGAAAGAGGGAAGAAGGAAGTCAGGGTGGCTGGAATCCACCTGAACCCCAAATTCCCGGGCAACTTGAACTGGAGTAGAGGGGAAATGGTGTCTCTGCTGTCAGATTCACCACTGGGTGGAGAGGTGGCAGACAACTGGGGTGGAGAGAAGTGGCTTAGGGCAGCCGGAAGAGGAAGCAGCCTCAATGAAGCAGTAAGATTTAGCATATTTGGAAGATGAAGAACATGCTCGGTCCATCTCTGGCACCTACACTTTGGAAGGATGATTGGCATTTTTGCTAGGCCTGCAGAGAACTGGAATACATTGAGTCTTTTTTCTCCAAAAGGCTTGGGTTACAAAGAGTTCCTGGGCCAGGCAAGCTGGCGAGCACCTGGAATGCCAGTCCCTGAGAGGAGGGAGCTGGGAGGTTGGAAGTGCAGGGCTGTGCAGTGAGTTAAGCCAGCCTGGGATACACAAGACCTTGTATTAAAAAAACAAAATATTACTTAATTTAAATAAGTGCTTTAGTAGGTTCTTTTGTTTGCTTGCTTATTTTTTGCTTTTGTGAGATTTTGGTATATTTGCATACACTTAATGAGCTGTCTTGGAGATGAAACCCAAGTCAGAACATGGAAACCATATGTACTTGGTATGGACCACATAGAGTTAGCCTGAAGGTAATTGTATGTAATTATTTTGAGTGGGCCTGAATTTTCAGTTCAGCTTGCCACCTGAGTTTGGGGATAGAATTTTCCATTTGTAGCATCATGTCAGAGCTCAGAAAGGTTCAGGGTTGGAAACATTTTGGAATCCATATTTTTGGATTGGGGCAATCCACCTATGTAATGTTCAAATAGAAAACAAATCGTCCCACCAAACAGAAGCCACATTCTACAGCCGAAATCTCTGCAACTGACTCTGTGGCGCTGTTAGCTGCCTACAGACACTCCTACTGTCATCAGCAAGCATGGTAATCACAGCAGGAAGCTCCAGCAGTCATCGGCACATGTTTATATCTAAGCCAACATGACACAGGCACGCTCACATTTATGAAGCGTGTGTTTGTCTTTAAAGGATTCATTATAACTTTCTCTCTCGTGTGTGTGTGTGTGTGTTTATGGAGATAGTATACATGCATGCTTATGTGCGTGCATCGCTGTAGGTGCATGTCTCTCTCTTTCGTGTGTGTGTGTATGTATGCATTCATGTGTGTATGTGTTTATGGAGATAGTATACATGCATGTTTATGTGTGTGCATGGCTGTAGGTGCATGTCTCTCTCTCTCTTTGTGTGTTTATGGAGACAGTGTGTCTTTATAGAGACAGTGTACATGAATGCTTATATGTGCATGGCTGTAGGTGCAATGTGTCTCTCATTTGTGTATGTATGTGTGTGTGTGTGTGTGTTCATGGAGACAGTGTGCATGCATGCTTATGTGTGTGCAAGGCTATAGGTGCATGTGGAGGTCAAAAGGTCAACTTTGGATGTCATCCCTCAGGTGCTTTCCACCTTGTTTTGAGACAGTCTCTCACTGGCCTGAAATTCATGGCTAGGCTGGCTAGCCAGGGAGCCCTTTGGATCCTTACATCTCTGTGCCCTCAGTTCTGGGATTACACTATGGCCAGCTTATTTTTACCTGACGTCTGGGAATATAGCCCAGGTCCCCTGCCTTGCTGGTGTTTTTCTACACTTGAGCTGTCTCCCTGGCCCCTGAATTATAAGCCTCTTAAAAAAGCTTTGCCAGTTAATTTCAAATAAGAATTCAAACCTAGATTTTTTTTAGTAAGAATATTTTTCATCAACTTCTGCCCGATGGATCCAACTTGCCAGTGGTTTTGATATAGATAGCTTTGTGTGCAGCTAACTTTCTTCTATGGGGAAATTCGGGTGCTAAAAGTGATATTTAGTCTATTATCAACAATAGCAATCTTGGAAATATTAAAATCTGGTTGTCACTTAAGATTAATCATTGATCATTTAGAATGAAACACAATTTAAACCCATCAAGCCACAAAGCACCCCATCCAAATAAGTTACTATAAGACCACAGCATCCCACAGGAGCAGTTGAAACATACGGAAATACTCTGCCCATCACAGAAAAGTTCTTATCCAATAATCATTTTATGTAGAAACAGCACTTTAGGCAATGCAGAGTTTCACACCCTTTGGTGTCGTTCCCAGAAGCCTTTCAAGAACTATTCCTCTAGAAAAGCAAAGCTGGCCTAGGGAGGCAGAGATGGGTAGGTGTTTGCTCTTGCTGGCGTTTGATTCCTTGGAGCATATGGAGTCATTTAGGGATGTCTGTCAATTCTGTCAACTTCTCTAGAGCTTCAGTTCCTGGAAGCTGAGATCAAGAAGGATTATCAAAATAATCACAGGAGCGTGCGGAATTAGCATTTTGGATGTACCTGGCATTATATCAAGTGGATTTTATTTGCCTTTTTAAAATCCTTACCCCAAAGATTGAAAATCCCGAGATAGACGCTTTTCTTCTTTCCACTTTAAAGAGCAGAGAAACTGGTATCTGGCAGTCTGGTTCCCTGGCTCAAGGTGCAGGCCTTGCAAGCCTAAGGCCTAGGATCCCTAGAAGCCACAAAAGATGACAGAAGAGAACCGACCCACCCCACAGAGTGATCCTCTGACCTCAGATCTTCTGCCATGGTATGTCCCCATCCCCCAGTGGTGACCAATAAAGAAAAGGTTTGGTTTTTTTGAGTGAAAAAACTGAAGCCTTGAGGATTGAGTAAACCAATTCGCAAAGCTATCAAAGGTCCAACTGGGATTCGAATCAATCCCGCCTCCACATTCTGTGTTTATCTCTGCCTGTAATCCTAGAAGGGAGACCAGGGACAGACACGCAGGGAAGGAAGACTCGCAGACCTTCTGCTGGCCTTAGGTGTGCAATTCATTGACCACAGAAGATGAACATCAACTACCCCCAAAAATCAGAAGGTGAAGAAAATTGTAATTCATTAATAAATTATTTCCTTTGATGTTTTCTTAAGGATTTGTCTATGTTTATAAATATTAATCAAAGCTGGAGAAACAAACACAAAACTCATGGAGCCTGGTTTCTGCACAGAAACCTTCCCTCATGGCCTGCTTCAGTGTTTCAAGCATAGCTTTGGCTTGAACCTTAGCTACCAATAATGTGCTGCTTTTCTCTTCCTGATCCGAGGGTCCTGATTTCCTCCCTCTCTCCAACCCCCCTGCACCTTACACCAACCTGTTAGGATATTCCAACCAAAAGGGCTCACAGATTCCCAGCGGGTGCTGAAAACACATCAGATGGCATCTTCCTGGGAGCCAGAACTTTATCTGAGCTTCACCAGCCTCGGATGTAAACAGAGGGGCCAGGAGACAATGACTCTGAATGAACAAAAACAATTTTCATGCCTGTCTTTGAAGTACATTGTCTCAGGAGCTGAGAGCCAGACAGAATAGATGATTTTTCTAATTCCAGAAGTCCTTCAAAAAACAAACAAACAAACAACAACAACAAAAAACAGGGCCTACGCTTGCGGCCCAAGATTCATTAATTCCATGGAGAGAATGGAGCTGGGGGGAAAGTGATGAAATTATATTTTAATTAATTTTTTTTAATAGAAGGAAGCAGTTACAGTTCTATGTCAGAACGCTTAAGGGCCATGGCAAGCAAAACCAAAGCCTGGTAGTAAAAGCTACTCTCCCAATAGAATTTCAAAATGAAAACTGCCCTGAAGTATAATATGAAACACTAAATCCTTCTATCTATCTATCTATCTATCTATCTATCTATCTATCATCTATCTACCCATCTATTATCTATTTATCTTATCATCTATCTACATATCTTTTTAATCTATCACTTGCCTATCCTATCATCTCTCTAGTATGTATCATATTTTTTATATATATATCCATATATGTGTGCTATATGTCAATTTATGTGAGTATTTCTCACCAGTTTATTCTGTTATCTATCTACCATCTATGCATCTGTTTATCATGTAGACAATTTATCTTCTACTTATATATCTATCTTATCATCTCTATATTATATATCATATATTATTTATATATACCCTTATGTCTATATGTCATCTATTTATCTATTCATCATCTGTCTGTTCTATTATTTATCTGCTATCAATCTATGTATCTATCACATATCTATTCTGTCTATAAAACTATATATCTTTTTGCATCTATAAATTATATAACCCAGCATTTCTTTATCATGTATTATCTGTCTGTATATCTACCCATGTTTTCTAGTACCGTCTACCTATGTGTTTATTGTCTATCCTACTATCTATGTATCTACTATGTATCTATTATCTATGCCTTTTCTGTTTACCTATCATATATCTTTTCTACTCTCTATCAATTCATCTGTCTATGTCTATAGTCCATTTGATAAACTATATATACTTATTATCAATGTGCTCTTTGATGGGGAATCTCTGTCAGCCAATAATCTTTAAGACATTGAACTAGGTTAGGGTGTGTCTGACCTTTTGGGTACCTGGAGAAAATCGTTGGCCTGCCCAGGGCTCTGTGTGTGTGTGTGTGGTTCTCATGCTATATAGTTGAGGTTGGACTTTTGTTTTTGGTTTGTGAGTTTGTTTCTTATAATAAAAAATGTAATTAAATTATCTTAGAGTTAGCCTGGGATTCTTTGACCCAGGTGCCTCACCCCTGTCAACATGAAATAATTGGTAATTTAGTGTCAACTTATTCACACTAATAATAATAATAATAGTGAGCAATAAACTAATACTTATGAGCTATTATTTGTGGATGATTTACATTGATATAGTTTCTTGTATACTGATACAAGTTCAAATTATATTTTTTATTTCTGTTTACAATATTTGTACACCTATGCAAATATTTTGTCAGATTGTATGCATGCATGTTTCTATCTCTATTTAAGACATTTTGTATATTGATACAATTTTCGGATATATTGCAATATATATTGCTATCTCTGATCAAAATACTTACACATTGTTTACATTTTGAGGTTATTATGCTCTTTTACTGCACAGTTATTTACAGATTATTTAATATTCTGGTATAAAGTCTTAGTCTTTAAGTTATACATGTATTAACTATTATAGGTCAATACTTATTAATATTTGTTATACATAGTCAGATTGATTAGGTTCTTTAGATACATAAAGATTGTATTCTATATAAATAGGTAATCTTCAACCACTTCAAGGATCTGTAGAACATGGCATTTATATAACTTAGGGTTCTGTTGATGTGAGACATGACTGCTCCTGATGGCAACTGATCTATTTCCGAGAGAATGTTGAATACCGAAGACACTCCACTTGGACCTTGTTTTCTTCTTGGCACAATTGACCTTTGGACAAGGAACTGCCCATGCCTCGACCACTGATAGAGTACATGGTATATAACCAGGACTCATAGAAAAAGATTGCCAAACCTTACCAAGACAGTGTAAGATGGTTCTGAAAATTTTCCTGCCTCTAAAATTGGTCTGTCTGTTACGTTAGGCCTTAGCCAAAATTGGTTGCTTCAACATTGCAAATGAGACTTTGGGTGATTTCCCAGGTAGCCAGTTGTCTCTGTCATCTACTGCACATTTTAAAAGCTGCTTGATTGCACTTCCTGCTTACTCAAGTAATATTATCTCCCTTCTCAGGCCTTGGATGGGGTTGAAGATTAGATAGTAGTTACTGTCTTCTTATGATTTAGTCAAGCCATTTCCAATGTAAGACTTAAACTCATTAGGATAGGTTGTTTATTAAAACATTTAGCATGTGTCCCTTGCTTAATATTGTTTATGCTGGTTGTAATCCTAATTTTATACTTGATATCTGTTCCTAGTGTATATAGTTTTGTTTTGGGCTTAAAACTCTTTTATTTAGACAAAAGGGGGAGGTGGTGGGGAATCTCTGTCAGCCAATGATCTTTAAAAGTTTGGACCAGGTTAGGGCATGCAGGGCCTTTTGGGTACCCAGAGAAAACCACTGGCTTGCCCAGGACACGCTCTCTCTCTCTCTCTCTCTCTCTCTCTCTCTCTCTCTCTCTGTGTGTGTGTGTATGTGTGTGTGTGTGTGTGTGTGTGTGTGGTTCCTGTGCACTACACAGCTGAGGTTGGACTTCTTATTCCTGTTTCGTGAGTTTGTCCCTTATAATAAAAATATATAATAAAAATATATAATTAAAATATCTTAGAGTTAGCCTGGGATTCTTTGACCCACATACCTCAGCCCCATCAATAGCTCTCTTTTTATATATTTATCCAAATAAATGTCTTTTATGTTGATATAATTGTTACCTGTTTAGAAAGGATTTTGTGTTAATAAAATAATCTATAGCCCAATTTTAGGGTATGCATAAACATACAGCCAAGGTTTTTGTATACACCTGCAAAGTCAATTTGCCTTTTATAAAATGGGGATGTCTTTTCATTTTTAAGTCAGTCTGATATTCAGAGTTAGATATTTCGGTTAACTTTTGTTACACACCAAATGCCCATCAACATAAAAGAGAAACATAGAGAGAGCAATTTTCATAGAACCCCCTGATCTGGGGGCTCCTCTTCTCCATTAACAAATATTCAAATTAATTCTACTCTAGGGAGTTTGAAAGTCACCCATCCCCAGAATCCTTTGAGGGAGGCCAGGTGTGTCATGCTATTTCCGCTCTGCCCATGGCAGGACTCCCTCAGGGAGGAAGTGCAGTTTCAACACTTGGGCAGTGAAAAACATCAGCAGATCATCCAAAAGCATCCAGAGTCATTCTGCAGGACACAGTAACATTTCAATAGGATACAAAACCTATCTCCCTGTCTTTCTGAAAAATCGCCCTCTCCCTCTCCTGTTTAAACAACAGCTATCTCGGATTTAGCGATTTCACATTGGACACAGTTCAAACCATACACACAGGGAGGAAAGTGCAGCTGTCAAGGGACCAGCGCAGTCAGAAGTGCCCCAGACAAATGGCTGCACATCACTGGCTGCCTTTAATTAACAGCAGACTCTGGGCTGGCTTTATACACACACACACACAGACTTCTGCTACTTTAAACAGAATGATTTGTAGCATTCTGGCTTCTACAGTATCTACCCCAGTGGAGACAGAGGATGTTCATGGAAATAGCTTGAGCCAAAGTTCAAAGCAGATTACAACATCTAAGGGATACCTTGAGATTCTTATCTTGGCCCAAGAAGGAGTCAAGCTTATTCATTGTTGCTGCTAAAGGGCCAGGTCTTGTGAAGTGGGGTTGCCCAGTTATTAGTAAACTGTACCGTTAGTCATGTGACCTCATTTTCAGGACATTTTGTCCTGTAGATAATAAACAAGTGCATTAGTCTGCAAACAGCCTCAGTTGAGATAATCTTTGAAAGCCCTGTTTAATGAGAGACTTCCATTAGTGAGCAAAGACATTCTTTAGCAAGTAAAGGCTTCTTCCATGAGCAGATACTTCTGTAGTCATGAAATAGCAAAAATGCTGTTACCTGAAGACACTTTAGAGGTATACTCTCTGACTCTTTCATTATATAGAAGGAGAGGGGAAGAGAGGTAGATAAAGAGGAAGAGGGAGAGAAGAGGAGAGGAGGAAGAAGAAGAGAGGAGGATGAAGAGGAAAAAGAAACAGAAGAAGGATGAAGGCAGAGATTGCTCATTTGTTTCCCAACTGCTCAGACCCAAATAACCAAACAGAAACTATATTAATTATAACACTGTTCAGTAAATGACTCAGGCATATTTCTAGCTATCTTTTACATTTGAATTAACCCATTTTTGTTAACCTATGTATCAGCACGAGGCTGTGTCTTACTGCTAAGTGTCCAGCATCTGTCCCCTTTGGCAGCTACATGGTGTCTCTCTGACTTCACCTACTTTGTCTCTATGTCTCTGTTCCGATTTCCCACCTGGCTTTGCTCTGCTAAGCCATTGGCTGAAACAGTTTTATTTATTAACCAATGGTAATAAAACTTATTCACAGCATACAGAGAGGAATCCCACATTATCTCCCCTTTTCTGTCTAAATAAGAAGGAAGATTTTTAACTTTAATATAATAAAATTACATATACAAAACAGTAATAAAGCAGGAATCATAGTAACAATATTTAGTTCATTTACATTTGACAAATTAAGGAAAATACTATATCATCTATTCTATATTTGTGAGTCTAAAGTTTCATATATAATTTATCTTTTATCATTGCTAAGGAAAACTATAACTATCTGTCTTCAATTCTTCAAGGCCTCAGAAGGATGTAATATTACCTAAATTAACAGGAAGTGCATTGCAAGCAATTTCCAAAATTCTGGAATTAACAGAGACATTTTGCAGCCTGGATAGTCACCCAAAGTTCTTCTGTAGCATTGGGGCATCCATCTTCGGCCTACAGACCCATTGTATCCAGCAGACTTTTCCAGGAGGCAGGAAATTTGAAGATCTGTTCTGCCTTGTAATAGCAAAGTTCATCAGTTGCTTTATTCTGTGTCCTGCAGAATGTCTGGCAGTTTTTTTCTGTGAAGCAGGAACCCTAAAGTATTGTCTCACCTTTTCTAGGCAAGTTCAGCAGTCATTTTTCTGTGGGTCCTATATGTCCATGTTATACAGCTTATTCATCAAGCAGTCCAGAAAAGAACAGTTTCTTGCCCAAATCGCTAACAAACTCCATAAGGAGCCTCTTCGATGCCCATCTTCTCTTGAAGAAGATTGGTGCTGCCAGGAGATGTATATCATTGTCGTAAAAGTCTAAGTTTTTAAAACATTTTAAATGCCATATTCTGTAGGTCTTTGCCAATTTGAAGATTATCTAACTGAAATATATCTCTATATATCTAGAAAATCTAACATGACTATAAGTTTGACTATTATAAATGACTAATAATATGTGATTTTAAATTATACATTACATTTTTTAAGTGAGCTGCATAAACACTAATGCCTTAAATAAGAGTAGAAATATACATATAACAAAATTGACCTTAAATTTGTATCAATAGACCAAGACCCATACCAAAGCAAATCATATCCCCCTTTAAATGAATACATTTATAAACAATCATTTTGAGATTTGGGTGTGGTTTTCTCCAAACTGCTTCCTGCTGTTTGTTCGGCAAAGTCTTTTTAAGATTCATGCAGACGTTTTGGGGAGTCTAGTTCCATCAAACCACATTAGCCTGTAAGGAATCCATAGGTTCTCATCTTCTGTTGAAACAAAAGCAGAACCTCTTTTCCAAAGTAACATATCCTTAGACTCAAGTATTGAAATCAAGATACCTTTATGTTAGTTTAGGTTAGCAGCCCCCAGATTCAAATGTCTCTCTGCAGTCAAAATATTCAAAGAAAACACAATAATATAAATAAGCCAGACTCTGTAAATTCCATCTTCACGTGGCTTATTTTTCTTTACTCCTTTAATCTATAACTGTCTGTACTCTTTTATATTACTTCTAGTGTCTCTTTAAAGACATTTACTTTTTTTTTATAACTGTCTGCATTCTTTATCCTTTCTCCCCCAAGCCTATGTACATTTTTTAAAATACACTGTGATCCGTTTGGAGGTTTGTTTTTGTCTCAATCTGTCTTTATTGCATCTCTGTAATCATTTTCTGACCAGGAGCACTTCTTAAAATGCTAAGGGGCATGGCTAAGACTCAGGCTGCTTTGCCTTTGGGCCCCGCTCAGTTCAACATGGTGGAGGTCTGTTCACCTCTAGCTCTGTGAGCCATGCTCACTGCCCCAGCTCCAGGAACACAGCCTGTCTATGTCACCATTAAGCAACTACTCGCACGCTGTGCTGTTCACAAACCTCATTTAAGTGCAAGACCTTCCAAAAGAGCCAGAGTTCTGTGCTATCAGCATGAACCAGGAAGCCAGCTCTTAAAGAAGCTGAGCCTCTACTCCCTTCCGGCATACAGAACCTATCTGATAAAATGAGATAAGCTCATTTTAAGAAGCTGTGCTTAACTCTGTTCTTTTGCATCTAGAATTCCTTCCCAAGCTCTCTAAGTTTTTATGTGGACACGGTTGATCCACGTTGGCATGCCTTTTTGTAAGCAGAGACTGCTCATTTGTTTCCCAATTGCTCAGACCCAAATAATCACACAGAAACTATATTAATTATAACACTTTTCAGTCATGATTCAGGCATATTTCTAGCTAGCTCTTACATCTTGAATTAACCCATTTCTAGTAATCTGTGTATCAGCATGAGGCTGTGGCTTACTGGTAAGGATCCAGCATCTGTCTCCTTCTACAGCTACATGGCATCTCTCTGACTCTGCCTACTTTCTTTCTATATCTCTGCTCAGATTTCCTGCCTGTCTTAGTTCTGCTAAGCCATTTGCCAAAACAACTTTATACACTAACCAATGGTAATAAAACATCTTAACAGCATACAGAGGGGAATTCCACTTCAGAAGGAAAAGAAGGAGGAGAAGGATGGTGACAAGGAAGACAAGGAGGTGGGCGAGGAAGAGGACAAAGAGGAGAAAGAAGAAGGAGGAGGAGGACCAAGAAGAGAAAGAAGGAGGAAGAGGACAACAAGACCAAATAGTATACAAGGCTAGAGTTTTCCAAGAGGTCATAGGGCTTTGTGCATAAGTTGTCCACATCTGCATTCAAATGATTACTCCAAAAGAAAAGGGCTCGGAGCAGCGAGAAAGCGTTTAAAACCTGAAAGCGGCTTATCAGGTTAAAAGCTAGCATTTCTCTTTCCTACCAGAAAAGTTCCAAGGACGATGTCCACTGTCTTGGTGGCCCATCAGCCACTGAAGAAAGCAGAACTTGAGTCTCATCTCCAAGCTGCTTGAAATAACGTATTTCAGTCCGTTCAGCACAGTCCATTGGCTCGGGAAAGAAAGACTGCTCACCACAGAGCCTTATTGTTCTCCAGAAAGATCGCAGTGTAGAAGCCTGGAGTCATGGCCTAGTGAGGACCCACTCCTGGATCCCGGTCTTGGGTCCAGCATAACCTGCTTGGTAAACTCTAGAACACCCAGCTCTCTCTGTCTTGGTTTCTTCATCCAAATGCCAGAAAGATGGAGTGGCTGTCAGAATTGAATGCCACCGCGATAGAGCTCAGATATGAGAACAGGCTGGCTGTCACTACTACTATTAGCCTTCATTCTATTCCATGTAGTTTCCAACAGCATGATGCCAACACCTCCAGGCGTCTTCCTGGCTCTTTATTGTTCTGGTCCTATATCCTGGATCTGTTACATTTCACTAAACATTTTATGTTTTCTGGGAAAGACAAGGCTTTGAAATAGTCTTTCAATTTTAATAAAAGTTGCTTAATTTAAACTGGAATTCAAGAACATACATACAAAATGTCACTCAGTGCCCCATTTGGGAACATCAAAGGGACCAGGTAGAGCACTGTCTTGTCCCTGTGCAGGGTTTTTACATCCCCACGTGAGGCCAAGCTCATGCCAAGATTACTGTGGGAAAACAGTTCATAGAGTTACAGAAAACACACAAGGGCTGACAAGATACCTCCGTGGTCAAAGTCATTTGTCACTAAGTCTGACATGTTGGCATAAGAGAACTGACTCCCACGAGTTGTCCTCTGACCCCCTTGTGCCTGCTCTCCCACATGCGTGCACAAACGTGCATACACAATCGATCAGTAAAATTAAAAGAAATTCACTCAAGTTTTAGTAAATATGTATTCTCACAGCTTGAGAATACACGTAAATGGGATATTCTGATTAGTCACATGACTTTGTGGAGAGGTTACACTTGCATCATAGCCAGAGTATCAAGCATTGATAAACTGTAGTGGTTTGGGAAAATGCGACCAAGGAGGAAGAGAGGCCCATTCCTTGTGTCTTAGTTAGAGTTTCTATTGCTGGGAAGAGTACAGAAGCTCTTATAAAGGGAAACCATTTAGCAGGGGTAGCTATTATTAGTCCAAGCTCATCATAGTGCAGCTTGGTGGCATGTAGGCACACAGAGTGCTGGAGAAGGAGCTAAGGGTCCTACATCTTGACCCTCAGGCAACACGGAGTGGTCTGAGACACTGAGCATAATTTGAATGTGTATGAGAGCTCAAAACCCACTGCCACAGTGACCGACTTCCTCCAACAAGGCCACACTCACTCCAACAAAGTCACACCTCCCAGCCGTGCCACTCCCTGTGAACTTATGGGGGTCAATTACATTCAGACTACCATACCTTGTTTGTGTATGGCCCATAGATATGTATAGTTTTATTTTTATTAAACTAATAATAAAGACTTTCACAATTATGCAGTTGAGGCTATTTGTAGCTGAATGCATCTGAAATATTTATAGGTAGAATCTTTATGACAAAAGTGTGCTTGCTATTGAATTTAGCTGTAGCCAAGTCACACAAAATTCTTGTATAATTTAATTTTCCATGAACCAAAAGGAGCTTCTGACTCTTATAATTTAGAAGTTTGGGGCTTACAAAGATCAGTTAAAATCAAACTATATCGTGGCTAAAATTGTAAACTCCCAAGTATCACCTGGTGCACTGGTTACCTTTGTTTCTGTAATAAAAACCATGGCCCAAAGTGACTCATGGAAGAGTTTCTTTTTTACTTATGGTTCCAGAGGGACAAGATCCCATCATGGCAGAGAAACTTGCAGTCATTGCAGTGAGAGCAGGAAACTTAAAGATAACATTTCAGGAAGTAGAGAGTGAGCTAGAAGTGAGGTGAGGCTATCAGCTCTCCAAGTTCACCCCCAGCGTTGCACTGTCTCCAGCAAGGCTGCACAATCCACTTCCATAACCTCGCCAGTGTTTCCAGCATGCTCCTAACCACCACGCCAGGGTTGAAGGTAGAATCCGCCACTCACATGGTGGTATTCTTTATTGGGTTAGTTAATATCCCTTAGTGTTCATCTGTTTTCAGTGTGAAGTGGGGACCAGAAGTTAGCACCCATGAAGCACTTTGAACTGTGGAGCGTTCACCTAGCTCTAGGAGCTGCTGTCATCGAGATAAAGCTAGTTTGTACCTGTGAGTAAGTCAAAGGAGACAACAGTGTCCTCTTGACTAGAATAAGCCCTTGAATAGTTATTTCATGTGCTGCATCCAACTGCTACCAATTCTCTACAGCACAGACTTAGAAGCCCATGACTGTCACAAGGAAGAGACTTGAGAATAATCTATGTGGAAACTCCACACCACTTCCACCGTTCATCCATGCCAGCACTGATGACTCTATGGATGATGTGCGTGGCCCAGAACCTTCTAGAACCCTCTAGAACAGTGAGAGATTCTCAACCTTCCTAATGCTGCAACCCCTTAGTATAGTTCCTTGTGTTATGGTGATTCCCAACCATAATATTAATTTTATTTCTACTTTGCAACTAATTTTGCTACTGTTATGAACTTTAGTGTAAATATTTGATATGCAGAGAACACACCTGTAAAAGGATCATTTGGCCACAAAGAGATAAAGGCCCACAGGCTGAGAATCACTACAATGCTAGCCTCTGGAATTGGCCTCCAGAAAGATGTAGGATAGAGCCAAATTCACACTGACACCACTTGGCTAACACTATCAGTATGAGGCTGCTCCGGATATTGGTATGGAAGAGATGTATGAAGCTTCTAATGTAAGTAGGGAAAGGGTGTTGGGTTCTATAAGCCACTCGGGTTTGAGAGGTGCTGTGTTGCTCTAACTCTGCCTCTTGCACTGGTTCGTGTAATAATCTAACAGGGAAAATCTTCCCATTGCACTTTCTAATCAACCAGATTCCTAATGTGAGGATTATCACTTGCCCCTATTTTTAGACACATTTTCTTTTGAAAGCAACAGGAAAATCCTTGTGATCTGGGGCTTGAATACGTAGAGTGAATTAAGGACCAATCAACACTCCAAGGTTGGAACTGTGATCGCAAGTCTCTCTCCATCCACGTGTGAAGGTTCTTATGCACTTATGTCTGCTTCTTCATGGATTAAAAAAAGTATAAACTATCCTTTAGGCTTACATGACAAGTGTTTCCTTTTAACACTTCAATAAAAATACACAGAAATTTTCCGCAGAGCTGATAGGCTGACAAGCAAGACAAAATTTCCACCAATATTTGAGTCAGGCCTCCCGGACAGAACACAGAGTTGGGATAAGACAACAGTTCTCTCTCTCTCTCTCTCTCTCTCTCTCTCTCTCTCTCTCTCTCTCTCTCTCCCTTCTTCCCTCCCTCCCACTCCCTCTGTTTTCTCCATTTGTCTGTCTGTGTTCTCTCTCTCTCTTCCCTTTCTCCTCTCTCTATGTATATCTCTCTCACTCCCTCTCTTTTCTCTTTATAAAGTTTGGAAAACAATAAAATCTCTCCAACTCTCTTAAGAGTATCTGATCAATGATGAAAATATCCCTCTGCTGTTAGGAAAAATAATACAATAGCCCCTGACATGGAAGAATATCAATATAAGAAATGCTCTTCGAGCACCTTCAAGTAAAGCATCAAAAGGCTTTGATAATTTAAGGCAGATAAAGTGACATTTCTTTCTGTTTGCTTTGTCATAGAAACCATGGGCACAGTCTCTGGTATTTTTGCCCTGGACCTTGGTTCTTATAGAAGTTATTCATGGGAAACTACTGTTAGCTTGTCTTCACTAGTGTAAGACCATCATTCATTAATAGATCAGATTCCCAGACTCCACCCTCTACCTCACGACTTCCTCTTTCTCAGCAAGATTCCATACAAGTGTTCTCTTCATGCAGTCCTGGGAAGCTCTTAAAGGCTGGTTTGGTTGTGGGTCACATACCTGTGAAGTATATGTCATAACACTTATTTTCCACTTCTTACAGATACCATTTGCCCTGCTGCACTGCTTACTAAGCCATTGGAAGATTTCACTGGTGAGCCAGAGGTGGTGGTACAGGAAGGAGACTGAGGCAGAAGATGACATGTTTAAAGCTAGCCAGGGCTAGAGAGTGAACTCAAGGCTAATCTGGTAGTACCTTCAAAATTTAGAAAAAAATAGAGATGCTAGAGAGATTGTTTAGTGGTTAACAGCCCTTTCTGCTCTTTGAGTAGACCTGAGTTCAGTTCCCAGAGGTCACTTGGGGATGAGGGGTAATGCGACATCTTCTTTGTTGTCTTCAGATATCTGCACACTGGTGGTACACACGAGAGAGAGAGAGAGAGAGAGAGAGAGAGAGAGAGAGAGAGAGAGAAAAAAATAAAGAATTCTTCAAAAAGTAATAAAACCTACCTCCAGGGCCCTCAGGGTAATCCCCAACTCCAAAAAGACTGCACCTTTGTGCATAGAATGAGTTTTTAAATAGGTTTAAATTTGACCCCTCATGAGGAGCAACTGCAGAATTAATGGCAGAGCAGCAGCCTGCCCAAGTGGGTCTCAAATACTTCTTCAAAGGCCAGAGTCAACAGAGAAAATCCCTGTTTTTCCCTAAACACCCTCCTTGGACCTAGCACAGACATACACCCCTCACCTCTGCTGTGTGGTCCTCCAACCACAATTGCAGAAATGAGAAAAATAGTGATGGAAATGCAAAATGTTTCATCCATGCTGATGTTATCAACATAATGACATCACCGGAAAGAACATTTTGTCACTACACCTCCAGGTCTCAGGGTTGCCCATGTTGTCCCATGGTCAGTTCCCATTTTTGTTCACTACCCCCTAGTTCTAAAGTGTATTCCCCTCACACATTTTACTCAGCAAGATCGCCTTCAAGAAACTGAGCCCCATGGCTCAATTCTGAGTCTTCCACATGGGGAGCCCCCTCCATTGCCTTGTTAGGTCCTGACACAGGTGTCCTTCCCCCCCCCATGTTAACTGGGGTGTCTCTCTTTAGTGTAAGCGAGTCCATTGGATAACCCCCAGTGACAGCTCCTCTGTTACTCTTCCTTTGATTGTTAGAGCTGTACGTTTTAAGTCTTTAATTCTCAGTGACCCGAAAGGTCACACATGCAGTTGCCAGAGGAGCACTTGTGCGATTCCAAAGCCATTGTGGCGTGTGCACCTTCCCGCAGCTCCATTTGATGCCCTTCCTGTCGGTGCCTTGAGCTGCATTAGATCTTTTCTTTCAAATCGCTTTCTTTTTCTCTTTTCCCAGAGAGCCCTAATCCATCTCTCCCGCACTCAAAAAGGACAACAGCATTTATTAAATGTCCTACTTTGAAAATCACTCTGAATGGTACGTCCCCTGTGAAAAACAGTCTAATGCTAAGAGATTCCTAACACCAGCACATACGCCAAAAACGGAGTTTACATGTTAGTGGAAGCATATAAACGTTCTATGTATCATGTATGACATAATAAACCCAGTTAGTAATATACATAAGATTCACTAAGAAGACATAGACTGATGTGGGAGTGATTTCTTATTAATAAAGAAACTGCCTAGACCCATTTGATAGGCCAACCCTTAGGTAGGTGGAGTAAACAGAATGTAATTCTGGGAGAAAGAAGCTGAGTCAGGGAGTCGCCATGATTCTCCCACTCCAGACAGACGCAGGTTAAGATCATTCCTGGTAAGCCAGCTCTTGGGCTACACAGATTAATAGAAATGGGTTAGATCAATATGTAAAAGCTAGCCAATAAGAAACTGAAACTAATGGGTCAGGCAGTGTTTAAAAGAATACAGTTTCCGTGTAATTATTTTGGGTAAAGCTAGCCGGGTGGCGGGACACAGCCCGCCGCTCCATATTTCAACAATAGACCTTGTGTTCTCATCACATATGCTTATGTTGAGGTAAATTTGAGTCAGTGGATATGCTAATTACCTGTGTGTTAAATTACTTTCCTTGTGCTTGTACTTGACAAAAGCCATGTAAGGAAAAAAGGTCTTATTCTGACTCACAATTGGAGGTGACTGCAGTCTGTGAGAGCAGGGTGGTCATGGCGGTGGGAACACCAGGCAGGTGGTCACATTGTGTCCACAGTCAGGAAGCAGAGGGATAGATGCTGAGGCTCAGTTCACTGTCTCCTTTTTATCAGTCAAAGCGCCCAGCACATAGGATGGAGTAACGTGTACTCAGGTGGGTCTTCACACCTCTATTAAACTATTTTAGAAGCTCCCTCACCAACACATCCAGATGTTTCTCTCCTATGCAACTCTAGATCTCATCTAAGCTGATAACCAGTATTCTGTGAAGTTACAGATTTGGAGATGGGGCATGACAGGTGGTCAGCCATGCTGGGTACCATACCCATCACAGCCCAAGGCTCTTCTGTAGACTTCTTGATTATTGCTTTCAATCTGGGACCCTTCTGGTACCTCACACACGAATACCTCTGGATTTCTCCAGGGACCAACTTCTGTAGGTGGATTTATTTGTGGGTTATCTGATTTTACTTGGGTTATCTGTGTCATGGGCATTGAAGGCATCCCAATGCCTGTGCACAGTATCTTCATAAATTGTATAGTATGGGAGTATTTCTGCCTAAACACCCTCAACCCACTGGGGAATTTCTGAGTCCAGTTTTTTCTTTCACTCACAGTTTTCCCTAACATAATATTTTTATTAATTATTTGTTAATTTCAAAGAATGCACCCTGATCATAATTTTTCAAACATACACAAAATGAAAATGGTTATACAGAAACTACCCACATTCACTGCCAATGATTTATTTCCAATAGTTTTGACTATTTGTTATTGTAATATATTTCTACATATTAACCTCTTTACTGCATCAATTTTATTTTTATGCATTTTGTAGCTATCAGTTGATTTGTAAATAATCCATACATAGATCAATTTCAGGAGTTTAGTGTTTTATGTGTTCAGGGGTGTGTGGAGGCCCAAAAATGTGAGCCTTTTTCCACCTTGTCTGAAGGGCAGAGAGTTTTAGCTTGTTCAGAGTTGTTAACAAGTGTGGCTACACACCCTGAACTAGGTCCTTTTGACATTAAGATGGCCCATATAGGTGGATCCACTCCACCCTGACCAATGGTCAGGATATTCAAGCATACTTCTGCTCCTTCTTTTGAAATAGGACATTTGACCTTGGGAGTGCCTGCTTTCAGGATATTTGGTCAAGGGTGGGTTCACTGCCTAAACAACAGAATGCTAATGTCTTGATGTCTCAAAGTATTGAAGCAAACAACTGTTGTAGTTGTCTTTTGAATCATGTTAAAGCAGTCTTTTGTCTTCTTCCCCCTGCTGCATTGGGGTGTAAAGGTGTATGAAAAATTAAATGTGGGTGATTTCAGCATTCCCTGGAACTCCTTCCCAGTACTATCCTATGTTTTCTGTCTTATTATTTTCACCTGTGTTTTCATTCTCTTTACTTATTTTCTAACCCCCATGCCTCTACCATGGTAAGTGGTATTGTTGTCAAAGCTGGTCCCTGACGGGGAAAATGCCTGCAGTGAAAGCACACATCTAACATGCACTACTCTGAAAGCTAGGTTTGTATGCGTTTAGACATATAAGATGTACATGTATGTGTAATTACACTCCTGTCAAGTCAGAACATGCTGTCACTACAGTTCTCTCATGGTCCTTCCTGATGTGTAGTAATAGGGGCGGCGGGGCTGCGTCCCCAGCACCCCAGCCGCCCGCACGGCTAGCTTTACCCGAAATAACAACACACAAACTGTATTCATTTAAACACTGCTTGGCCCTTTAGCTCTAGCCCTTACTGGCTAATTCTGATATCCCGATCAACCCATCTCTAATAATCTGTGAGCACCGGTCTTACTGGGAAGATTCTAGCCCACGTCCATCCTGGGTCGGAGCTTCATTGCCTGTGTCTGTCCAGGAGCCGGGAGCATGGCGTCTCTCTGAGGCGTCTGCTCCCGAGAGGAGAGCTGTGGAGTCTGAGCTCACTTCCTTTTCCTCCCAGCGTTCTGTTCTGTTTACTCCTCCCACCTATCTTCTAACCAATGAGGGTCAAGCAGTTTCTTTTTATTTAACCAATGACCTTCCTCCATCACTGATGTAGGTGGGTCTTCTATCTATCTGCTGCTTTCATTGGTTAATTAATAAAGAAAACTGCTTGGCCTGATAGGTCATAACATAGGTAGGTGGGGAAGACAGAACAGAATGCTGGGAAGAAGGCAATGAGGCAGACACCATAGCTCTCCTCTCCGATATGGACGCAGGTTAAGATCTTTCCCAGTAAGCCACCACCTCGTGGTGCTACACACATTATTAGAAATGGGTTAATCAAGATGTGAGAGTTAGCCAATAAGAGGCCAAGCAGTGTTTAAAAGAATACAGTTTCCGTGTAATTATTTTGGGTAAAGCTAGCCGATGGCCGGAAGCTGGGTGGAGGGAAGCAGCCGGCTGCTCCATCTACACCTTCCCAGTTCATTGCCATCTAATTCAAGGCAACCATCATTTCCTTTTATTTCACAGTATTCATAGAACTCTGTTTTACACAGCGAAGGTAACTTCAAGCTAGTAACACATAGCTTCTTAAACTCTGGGTCACAACCCTATAATGGGGGTGTCACGGAAAATCTGACAATAGTACAGAGGTTTTGAATATGCAGCAGCCAAGAATCAATGCTAAAGCAAATGTTTAACAAACTCTAAGAGCTTCCGGAAGAGCACCTCATGTAGCATCCTGCGACTCGACCTCCGTACTGAACCCAACTTGGACACTTTGTACTGAGAATGCCTCAAACCAGACCACAAACATACTGACAAATTCTGCCCAAACACCTTGACTCAGACTCCACATTATTGTATGTTATGAATTGTCTTTTTTTTTATTGAAGTATGTACAAAGTTTTCTGTGTGTACAGAGGCATAATGGTTCAGAGCACAACAGAAAGTTGAGGCATTCAATAGTTCTCTGTTATTATTCCTGAGTGAGAATCAAATTAGAACCACACAGATTGTGTTGAAGATTGATTTAAGAGTTGCTGGTTTGAATCACATTAAAATGCCTCAGCGTTGTCTGACTTTGGATCAATGTGAAATTTTCAACCATTTCGGGAATGCTCTTATCACACTTCCGACATTTTGTACTTATATGGGGTACTACTCTCAGCATCAACAACTATTGAGTCAAAATATCAGTCAATGTTGAAGATATTCTATATCTGTGCTACATCACACATTCACCAAGATTTAATTCTTTATGAAAAATAGATATGTACATCACCTCACTGGTATTCTTTTATAAACAGTAGACTCATATTTCCCCAAAGAAGTGTTATAAAATACATTTCTTTATTATTTGTTCTCACCTGATGTTTAATTTGATGGGTGGGTGGCTGTTTGCTTGACACAGGATCTCATGTAGTCCAGGCCGGTCTCCAACTCACTGTGTATCTGAGGCTGGTTTTGAACACCAGATCCACCCATCTCTACTTCCCAAGTACTGGAATTAATTCTAAGCATGCATCACTATAACCAGATAAATGTTATACATCTGTATGCAAGAGTGGCTATAAAATATTTCTCAGGTAAAAAGACGGGCCATGAGTGTGAAAATCTTAAGTGTCATAGAGCACATCACAGGCAACCATGAAGTGTACAACCTGCCTTTTAGAACAATGAACTCCATCAGCCCTTTCTACACTCGCTATCATTGCCTGGTGCTTGGCATATCTCTCTGGGATTGCTTGAGCTCTTTGAACAAGCTGGTTAATTTAAGCACTTTGTGCTTCATCTTCTCGGCCTCCCCAGCTTCCATTTTTTTTAACTGAAGTTCCACATGGCTTTGACATGAACTTGTTATTGGCCACAGAGTGTGGACAGTACGGGCGCAGAGACAACTCACAACAGGTTGAGCCTGGAGGTTTTTCTGCACCCATCCCCCAAAGGTTTCTTGGCCCGGCCTGGCATTGCCCATTGGACACGGGGTAGAGCTGGAATGATAGGGACACCTGTTGAAGTTGTGATGCACAATGCCCAATTCAAGTCTCCTGTGAGTCACACAGAGCAGGGTCCCGCCCAAGCTGCCTTTGGGCCTGTGTCACAGGATGCCGAGCTGTGTCACAGGATGCCGAGCTGTGCACAACACTTCTGCGCATGAGCTGGTACATTCCGCTGCAATAGGCAAGTTGTTGTTGGATTTTCAGCTTTCAGGAGCCTGTCAAAGAAAAGCTGAAGAAGAAGAAAAGAATCTGTAATGAATGGCCCTCAGGACTGAAAAGAACCGCTTGAGAAGCTGTAAACATAAAAGCAAGTTACATAGATGTCCTGGAACAAAGCCGTGACATCTTGGTGATAAGTTGCCCATCTGTGAATATAGAGAAACTCTGAAGGGAGAGTATTCTGTGAAGCAAGGCATCCCCAGGGTTTTGGGACCTGTTCAGGAGCACATTGTCCAAGACAATGCTACATGGGTTCACTGCTCCTTCGCTCCTTGCCTAAGGCTGATGCTTAAACACGGGTTCTACGTCCTTGCTGAGTATTCTAGAGTGTAAGATCACAATGACTGAAATCCGTGCTGAGATCCCCTGGTGTTCACCACATAAAGCTGTGAGGCTTCAAGCAGGGAGCAGATGCATAGTCACCAGACCGCTGAAATCGGAGAATCTGCTGAGAGTAACTATTCCCACTGTGGGAAACTGAGCAAGAAGGATAGAACACATGTGAGCTGGCAACCCCTGGGCTTGAAACGAGCAGATGGGAAAGAACGCTGTCCTGGAGTCTGTTGGAAGAGGATGGAAAAAAGAAAGTGAGCCAGGTGGTGGAGACACCTTTAACCTCAGCACTTGGGAGGTAGAGGCAGGTGGATCTCTGTGAGTTCATGGCCAGCCTGGTCAAGAGCAAGTTCCAGGACAGCCAGGACTGTTACAGAGAGAAACCCTTTCTCTTAAAACCAACCAACCAACCAAACAAACAAACAAAGAACCCACCAAACAAACAAACAAAACAAACATAAAGAAAAATGAGTGGAAGGAGAGCCTGACCCATGTGGCCTGGTTTCTGGAGGAGCCAGTGAGGCAGGGAGCAGGAGGAACCACTGTCTGAGCTGATGATGCAGATGGGACACTCAATAATAAGGTGATGCTCAGAGCATTGAATGAAGGTCCCTGGAGCAGTCGGAGATTAGTATTTGGACTCATCATACGAGAGAGAAGAGATTGTTCATTTCCTGGGGAGATTGTTCATTCCTTGGGAAAGGGCAAGTGTTGACTGAGTTTCTGTCCTGCCCACTTCCCGTAGTCATTAGGTCCCAAAGAAATCACACAGAGGTCTACATTAGTTATATACTGATTGGCCCATTAGCTCAGGCTTCTTATTAACTCTTATAACTTATATTAGCCCATTATTCTTGTCTATGTTAGCCAAGTGGCTTGGTACCTGTTTTGGTGAGGCAGTTACATCTTGCTTGCTCTGTGGCCAGGTCAGGACTGCAGACCAAACTTTCCTCTTCCCAGAATTCTCCTGTTCTTGTTGCCCTGCCTCTACTTCCTGCCTGGTTGTTTGTCCTGCCTATACTTCCTGTCTGGCTACTGGCCAATCAGTGTTTATTTAAAATATAATTGACAGAATACAGACTATTTTCCCACACAAGACAAGGCTTGAGGCCAAGTGTCCCTCCAGAGGCAAGGCCACTCTTAACCTTAACACGAGTCATGCCCTCGTGTGCTACAGACCTAGCACTAGGACACCAGCAGTTAGAACACCTGCATCCTCAGGCCCTTTACTTCTCTGTTCATTCCAGTGTCGGGCTGCAGTGCCAGCCTCCTAAGGGATGAGGAGGATGGAGCTGGTAGGAGCTCCAGGCCGAGTATGGCCTCTGGTTGTGTGTAGCAACCCAACTCCAGGAGTGACTTTCCAGGGCACCCACTTGTGTGTGGGGTTTGATGTTGAGTGAAGCAGCTTATGGAACCTGGCATGTGGGTTTCTAAGGGCATAATGAATGCAGGCTCTCCCTCTAGCCTTCTGAGGAGCCTGGCTGCCCATGGTACCTCACAGCAGAGAGGCAATGGTTGGGAGTACTATGGGGAGGAAGACACCATCGTCTGACTTCCCAAACCAACCCAAGATGGACCATTGCATGCCCTGGGCTGCAGAGAACCATCAGCATGACGAGGGGGAGGCCTGTCTTTGTCTTCCCATGTGGACTCAAGCTGTTTCCCATGCCTGGGGGTACTGGAGACTTTCACACCTCTTCCCTCTGTTGCTTCGATACCTTCCACATGTGGCACACAAGGGAGGCCTAAACCGTTTCCTTCTTTTATGGCGCTGATTGATTTCATATGCCCACTCCATGTGGGTCTGTGCTGCCGGAGGATCTTACACACCCGAAGCCCATCTGCGTGAGTTTAGCGAGGGCAGAGATCTGGAACCACACATGACAGGGCTCTGGCTCTCCACTCCCTGGCAGGAGTACCTTCCCGTGCAAGCTCTCATCCAGCTGAGCTTGTAACCGTGAAGTGGGCGGCCACCTAAACAGCCTCCCATAATTCTGGGCAGATTGCATAACCCCTCCAGCCTCGCTTTCCTCAACTGTGCAACAGAGCTAACAGCAACATGTTTGATAAGGATGGGCTGGGAAGACCATGGTAAAAGTCTCAGGCCTCATGCTCCACACTGGTTAGCCATTAATCACTCCATCGAGATTTCTAACATTTGCCATTGCGGTCTTCATGCACTAATATATATGCACACCTGTACCCCACAAAACCCTTCACTGCGCACCCAGGGAGGAAGATGAACAAGAAAGGGGGCATGGGGTTCCTGTGCTCATTTGTCTGAGACCAACCTGCAGAGTCTCCAGTAGCCGGCCTCCCCTCCACCCTGCTTCCCGCCAGCTGTCTGGGCCATGTCGAGTTCTCCCACCACCCAGGCAGCCCCATCCTGAGTTGATTTAGGGAAAGCCTTTCATGTGGCCCCCTGGATCTCTAAACCCTTCATGGAGCAGATTTATTCATCTCTGTTCCCAGGCCTCTTTTAACTCAGCACTGGGGTTTGATTTGTTCCCTGCACTTCCCAGCTGAGCCTCAACATGGGGAAGGTTCTGCTGATGGTGGCTGCAGATGTTCTAAAGCAGTGTGTTACAAAGTTCTTATGGAGCACAGCTGGCCCCCAGAGCAGGGCAAATGGGGCGCAGAGGGGAACGCTCACCTAGTGCTTAGCTGTGCTACTGAATGTGTGGCCCACACACTATTGTTGTTTGCTTGTTTGTTTGTTTGCTATTAGAAGGGATCATAGCCATGACAATTAGGAAAAACATATCCATTGCAAAAACATGGGTTACTTGGTTTGCTTATTTTCTTAACAGATATAATGCGTCCTTGGGGTTTTAATATCATTGAAATCATAAAAGTGGTGATATGAACCCTGCATTTCCCTGGCTGCTCACTCTGTGATATCTGGCAAGGTCACTATTTTATCTAAATGTCTACTTAATGACCTGAAAATGACAATCTGTACTTTTCAAGTTGGATGCACAGAAGGAATTAGAATGGCATAGATAAGCCACTGTGCATGGCACACAGTAGGCTAACTACCCAAATCAATGAGTTGTACTGAGTCAGGCTGTAGAGGACATCTTTCAGAAGGGTCCCTGTTCTGCAGAACTTGCAATCTAGATCCTTTGCATCCTCACAAGCTTATTCCAATAAGGCCTAGACAGTATTTTTGACTTTATAAAACATTTGATCTCTAGCAACCATTCCATTCTGACCTCACAACCCCAAAGCAGTTTATGTGTGACATGTAATAAATGGCCATGACTATGTGCCAACAAACTTTATCTGTTAAACACAGATAGCAGGGTGCAATGTGGTCCATTGTCTGTAATCTGCTGACCCCTTTGGGGGAATAGAAGTCCAATAGGCAAAATGAGAACTATAGAGCAGTTGATAGAGTCCTAGTGTGGCATGAACAAAGCCCCCAGGTTCAATGCCCTACACCACATAAACCTGGAGGCATGTCTGCCTGCATCCTAGTACTTGTAAAGGCAAGAAACTCAGGTGTTCAAGGTCGTTCTTAACTATGGAGAGCCTGAGGCCAGCATTGGCTAGGAGAGACCCTGCCTAAAAACAACTGCTTGAGATGTTTCAAATGGGAACATCTAGCAAGGGAGCTGTGTTCATCCTTTAGTATCGTAGCTTTGGGTGTCCTTTGTGAAAATTTAGCTTCCTAAAAATATAAGGGCTCAAGTCTCCTCTCCAGAGACCTACCATGTGACAGCTACAGCCTCACTGCAGGGAGAACATAGGCCCATTTCCCAGTGTTCTGTAAGCCATGAGCCTCTGGACTTTTTTTCCCTCAGACTCTAAAATATAAACAATGATACCTCTTATGTCCCTAGATTAAAAAAAAAAGATAGCAATAATGATGATAGAACTCAAACTGAAATTGGGAGAACTAACACAAACGAATGATTTTCAGCAGGGATGGTGTTGCCCAGGGACAATTCAGCAACGATTTTGTTTCTTGCTCAAATTGCAATATGGACCAAACTCCTCAGTAGTTAGACAAGGCTGTCACCAAAGTTACTTCATAGACGGACATGAGAGGAAAGCCAAGGTGACCTATGAAAACCATTAGGTGAGTCCATTAGACTTGTGGAGACCATAGTTGTTGTCAGGAACCCTGCAATGCACAGGACAGCTCCTCTCCCTCCCTACACTGCACAGGACAGCTCCTCTCCCTCCCTACACTGCACAGGACAGCTCCTCTCCCTCCCTACACTGCACAGGACAGCTCCTCTCTCTCCCTACACTGCACAGGACAGCTCCTCTCCCTCCCTACACTGCACAGGACAGCTCCTCTCCCTCCCTACACTGCACAGGACAGCTCCTCTCCCTCCCTACACTGCACAGGACAGCTCCTCTCCCTCCCTACACTGCACAGGACAGCTCCTCTCTCTCCCTACACTGCACAGGACAGCTCCTCTCTCTCCCTGCAATGCACAGGACAGCTCCTCTCCCTACACTGCACAGGACAGCTCCTCTCCCTCCCTACACTGCACAGGACAGCTCCTCTCTCTCCCTACACTGCACAGGACAGCTCCTCTCTCTCCCTACACTGCACAGGACAGCTCTTCTCTGGCCTGTGATGAGTTCTGCTGATGTTAAGAAAACCTGGATCCACAAATATAAAGTATTTTACAGCTAATAGTGTTGATCTGCAGTCTTTATTATGCAGAAATTTTGCATAATGCAGTTTTCCCTGTTGCCATATAGGAAAGTTGGAAGAATGAAATAATATACATGCAAAACCAGCCTACCCTGGTCACTGTGTTTTGGGCAAAAGCTAAATCCTCACTGCCAGCTAACTCATTCTGGAGGGCCATGGCAGACTCCAGAACATTCTTGAGTTCATCCCGCCCATGCCCTTCAAGCCTTGTTTCCCATGGCTGTCTCCTCAGCGGGCGCAGGAGTGTTTTTGGACATCTTTCAAATGCGGGGGAGCTGGGAAGCCACACCTTGGTCTGCTTTTCTAGCTGCCAAATTATTAAATTCCTTTAGCTTTTCCCTGGGCTCTAGTTTTGAAGGCCTTAATTATTTGGGTTTTCACGAAGACTCCCCTGTGGGTTTTCTCCTCGTTTGCCACATACCTCCCAAGAAAGAACTCATGGGGGAGGACTCACCCAGTGGTTTGGATGTCACATCTATGACTTGCTTCTCACATCTATCCATGCAGGTGGCTTTGGTGGCAGCTTGTCTGAATACTGGGGGAGTCCAGCCAACTTTGTATAGTAATGGGGATGCAGAGTAAAGCCCAAAGTAGTGTGGTTCAAGGGAATTTGCTTTTCCAGACCTAGTGAGGTTCCTAGCCACCCAGGGACACAATGCAAGACATAGGTGACAGCTTTTCCCCTTTGCTCCTCATGAGCTGATTTGTGTCCATCTCCTCCAAAATGGTTCCTTGAGCAGAGGCGATGACTCAGTAAGGAGCACCATGCAAATATGAGGAGCTGAGTTCAGTCCCCAGCGCCCACATAAACAAAGTTTCTGCGGTGTGCACATGCAATCCCAACCGTGGGAAGGCAGAGAAAGGCGGGTCCCTGGGGCTCACTGGCTAGCCAAACTACCTACCATGGGAGTTCAAGGCCAATGTGAAAACCTGTCTCAAAAACCAAGACAGACAGCATCCTAGGGATGACACCTGTTATCAATTCTCTTCATGATATGCAGAAACGGGGAGTAGCTGGGTCATGTGGTAATTTTAGCGTTCTGAGGAACCACTGTTTCCCTTCAGCGAGCATTTTGTGTTCTCAGCAGCCATGTGCACACACACTCCCTCTTCTGCCCTGTGCACTCAACAGGGTTGACAGAATTCTAAGAAGGCTCCTGAGAGCCATGGCTGCTGGGAAGCCATGTGTTTGCCTCACTTCATCAACCATGAGAATTCGATTCCACATCAGTGGGTAAAATTCTCAAGTCCTCAGCTTCCTCCTTTGGAAAAAGAAAGCTTATCCAGATGTTGACCACAAATTATGAGGAAATCCCAACTCAAAACACCAGGTACTTAATATTACGTTAACACAAATGTATTTTTACATACACACATGTACATATACTTTACTCTGATACTTTATTGACATTAGCATATATATGTATATATAATCACACTTATATATAAATATACACTGTACATATTTTTTCTAAAGAAATATGAACATACAACTTCTCCTCATCCAAGATAGGGAACTGACAACAGGCCAAAGAAATGATTCCATCGAAGTCAAACTTGATGAACCACTGAGTTTATTGGGATTACTTACATGAATATGGATGACAGGTTAGTGACAGGAGCCACATCTTTCAAAAGTCCACCCCTTTTGAAGACACAAAAAGCCACATTTCCAAAATTCTCAGCACAATGTGCAGGCAGTTGGACATATCATAGTCACTTCTTAAATCTCCTTCCAGATGTTTTGCACCCTCACTATATCTGTCTGTCTGTCTGTCTGTCTGTCTATCTATCTATTTATCATCTATCTATCTATCTATCTATCTATCTATCTATCAATCAGCTATCTATCTGAGATTACCCAGTGCAAGCGAAAGAACGGATCACGAAACAGGCAAAAAAACCCACTTAAGAGTTTATTAAAGAGAAAGATGCATGCACACAGGCCTGAGAAAGTTGGTGCGGGGAGAGAGAGCAAGGGGAGGGCATGTCCAGCTTTTAAAGGGTGCCTAGCACATGCAAACAGAGGCTGATGTAGCTACGTCACATGTAGGTGACAAAGCTCATGCATGCACACAAGGGCTTATGTAGCTGCGTCATACATAGGTGATGCGGCCATGCTGCATGTAGATCACGTAGGCCCTGGAACCCAGAAGTGCCAGCCACCACTCTCTGTAGCTGAAACCGTAACTCTATCTATCTATCTATCTATCTATCTATCTATCTATCTATCTTTTGTCTTTCTACGTATCTATCATGTATTGTCTATATATATCCATCTAATCTATCTTTCATTATTATACAATGTTTGAACAAACTCATTACTAGAATAATATGTATCCTATAATAAGTCTTCATAACATAGTTGTTGAATGGTTCACTAATCTTATTCATCTTTTCAGGGCTACCTGCCCTATAGCATTCTTCTTTGCCAAAGTGGTATCTCTAGGAGAAATAAAGGAGATAACCAATAGATGGAACACAACTCTGGCAATTCTAGGAGTGCATTCTCACAACCTGTAGGAACCACGTTTGCATCCCATGCATCAGGAGTCTATTTCAAACACGGTGCAACAGTCTGACTATCACCTAATTCTTTGGCCTACAAGCATGTATCTAAGTACCATGTCCTTTACGTATTTATGACATTTTTATCTTCAGGACTTGGGCACTTGGTCAAGCAGCCGATGTCAAAACTAAATAATGAGCTTGCTTCGTAGTTAATAAAATTCTTCCTAGATAGTAAGGTTGAGGAATGACGTCATTGCCTGGCCATGTTAGGAAGTTTGAAGAGAAATAGGTAGCTTGACTGGAGAGCTGGATCTAGAAGGAGTCCACGGTGTTTGCCCTGGGGCTTTGGCAGGGATTGGCATGAGGTGTTTTGAAGCAGCACAAGCTGGCATTTTTCTGACTGCTAATATTCAGTCTTCCCAAGTAGGACACCTGGCTCCACGTCCCTAAACAGCCACTTAGATTTCTAGTCTGGGCTATTGCTGGGCAGAAGATAAATGGGGAGAGCATGAACTCTCCCAGGAAGGGCTGTTTTATGTTTCCTCCGAGGCACAGCTCTCTTTGAAGGAGGGGTTGGTACTGGTGGGATGGGGAAATGGTGAAAAGGCAAATAAGCAGAAAGGAAAATTAGGCTGGTGGGAAATAGGAGTTGAAACGATGGCGGGCTCTAAAAACGTGTTCTAGAGGGACACTGTCCAGTGTGTCCGGGGACATGACCCAAGCCCGTCCCTTCTCTGCTTAGGTATACTAAGCTGTTGCGGACCTTTGAAAAATGGCTTCCGATTGGGTCCTCCCACCTCTCAGACTGCAGGAGCTTCCCTCAGTTTAACTCTTCTGTTCTAGCAGAAGTAAGTAGCTGAGCCACATTCTGGCTCGCTCCATGGCGGAGCAGCTATGCCCAGTAGGTCACCTTTCCTGTGACCACATGAGTACAACCATGTGTCAGTGTACTTTGTATAATGTGAGAAGCTACTCGAACCTAGTGTTTGAGACTCCTGGGTGTGAGAAGAATCAGGGCCAGAATGAAGACCACAAAGCCCACGTCACCAAGACCAGCTCCTGTGAGACACCAGCATTTGCCTCTGTGACTTTGAGCCCTTCCGTGTCTGATAGTTTCCCACGATCTGTCTTAGCTATGTTAGGTAAAGATAAGCAAACGTAGAGCCAGGCAGCATGGGAACCAAACGCAAGAGTCTTTTCTGTGTGAGAACTGGGAGAAAAAGGAGGGCAGAAGAGCAGCATGGTGGGCAGTGTAGTCACTGTGGGAACACAGGTGGTGGACAGAAAGACTTGAGGGCAGGACAGACAGAAGGTCTAGCCTAAGGAAAAGTCTGCTCTGTGTGTCAGAGGGCACCTCAAATGACATTTCTCTACTATCTAATATTGACTCCAAAGTTGTTAAATCATCCCAGTTAGGAATCAAAAGTTCTCCCAACAGAAGGTGGCTTCTGGTTGGCTAGAACTTAGGGATGGCTTTTAGAAGGTGACTCCTCTTTGGCTGGAAGCTTAGGAATGGCCTTCAGAAGGTGGCTTATGGTTGGCTCAAAGTCAAGATCATATATAGAAAAGTGCATTTTTACAAACTATATCTTGGGCTCATGATTCTCTCTGGCTTTGACTGCTCCAGCTGGAAGAGCACAGTTGTAATGGAGGATCTCACAGTCCTCATGTGTCCTGTGCTTAGTGGGGAAAACATCGGTGCCGTCTTCCCAGTGGCCACCAGCCCACGGAAGTCAGGGATCTGTTATCTATGCCTCCTTCTAGGTTCTCTTATTCCCTTGCGGGATCTTCTGGGCTTTTTCTTGTATATGTGCTTGTATTTGCATGTTTTTATGTGCATATGTATGTGTATACATATGGTGTAGATTAATCAGGTGCTGACCTCAGGTGCTGTCTTCAGGTACACTCTCAGGTGCTGTCTGTCCTCAGGTGCTGTCCTCAGGAGCTGACCTCAGGTGCTGTCCTCAGGAGCTGACCTCAGGTGCTGTCCTCAGGAGCTGACCTCAGGTGCTGACCTCAGGTGCTGTCCTCAGGAGCTGACCTCAGGAGCTGACCTCAGGTGCTGACCTCAGGTGCTGACCTCAGGTGCTGTCCTCAGGAGCTGACCTCAGGTGCTGTCCTCAGGTGCTGTTCTCAGGAGCTGACCTCAGGTGCTGTCCTCAGGAACACCTTCAGGTGCTGCCCTCAGGTACACCATCCACTTTTCTTTGAAATGGAGTCACTGATTCCACACAGTTTAACCAATTGGGGGGCTCTAGAGATCTGCCTGCCTCCACCTCCCCAGTGTTACATTTACAGATATTGGCTTAGGAGTTCCTGGTGGTGGGCTGCTGGGTCCTGATGCAGACTACTGGTAGAGCACTTGCTTGGCATCCATCGGGCTCTGGGGTTGATACCTAGTACCACACACAGATCCATTCGTGGTTTTCAAGGTGATGAATCATGCTAATGAATCCTAGGTTCAACCCCCACAGCATCTGGCCTTACCGTGAAGCTTCCTCTCATCTCCCAGATAAAGTGCCTTCCGACCCCAGCACTGCTGCTCCTCTGACATGCTCACCTTGCTTTTCTTGCTTTCTTTCATGCTAGGCCCCGCCCTCTTTATAACCACGCCAGCCCTCCCCCTCTTTCTCTCTTTCGTAAAAACCATTCCTGTTCTTGCCAATTGGTTTTGACACACTCTGTCTGCAAAGCTGCCTGGCTTGTGCCAATCAGAGTACCCATGCTAGGTTCATGTATGTGTCCCAAGGCCCATGAACATGCCTGTCTCTCTTGGTCCATTAAACTCTTACCTGTGTAGTCATGCCTCATGCACTCTGAAGCCCCAAACCACCCGGCACAGTTGCTGACTTTGAACATATGCTGGCCACCATGCCCAGTACTTATATGGGTACTGGGGATTAAACTCAGCCTCATGCCTGTGAGGGAAATGCTTGTGCTGCAGGGGCTCAGCTAGTGAACAATGAGTCGGTCCCAATGAGATCAGCTCTGGCAGCGTCTCTCCTCCTTCCCATCCGAGGATTTGGTCACTTTGCTAAGTCTCCTGCATGGACCATACCAACACTTCTTCTTGTGCTAGAAGTCGATGACATGGAACTCTGGGGAGGTAGAAGAGTGTACCTTCTGGGAAGGGTGATCGTTGAGTGTTATTAGAATTACTAGGTCTTCTGACTGTTTCCACTAGAAAAGCACAGCAGTATAGGACATTCCTGGTTGCAGGTTTGGATGAGGAGCATCACTAGGGAAGGTGTTCATAGTCAAGGGCATGCACAATGGGTTGAGAAAGGAATATGTAATACTGGTGGTGACCATCTGGACAATTGCAGAACCCATGACCATAGCTGGCATGAATAGCCCTTCCTTCTTGTGCTGTGCATATATCCATATGTGTGAATATAGCGAGTATCCTCACTTCTTCCATCCCCTGCTCTCATGTCTCATGAGATGTTGGCTGTATCATAGCATGTACAATAGCATCACTCAATTCACACCATCATCACTCCTTCTGTCCCCTGCTCTCATGTCACATGAGATGTTGGCTGTATCATAGCATGTACACTAGCATCACTCAATTCACACCATCATTCTTAACTTACGGGGTGTCAGTGAGAAGAGGAACTATTAGTCAACACCTCTCCTTCTAGGTTAGAGTGTAGTACGTTTCCAGCTGTGCTCACTTTAACTGTACCACAGAAAGCAGGATGGCAGCCACTTCACTCTCTTCATTTGAGGAGCACTTAGGGGGATGAGACAGACTTGGAATCATTAATTTTATATGTCAACTTGATTGGACAATATAGTGCCCAGATACTTACTCAAATATTATTCTGAGTGTGTCTGTGAAGTTGACTGTAGATGACTGTACCATCTAAACTGGCAAGCTAAGCGTCTCCCCCACTACTATGATTTAGACACAGAGTGCTCATGGAAGCCACCTGTCAATCTTGAGCGATTACGGCACTTGTGAGCGGTGGTAGTTACGTCATGGGGGATGCGCGTTAGATGGCCATGCTGGAGTCCTGGCCTCCCCTTCTGCTCTATGTCCTTCTTGAGATTAGCAGCTGTTTCTGCCACACACACCTGCCTGACAAGATGTGTTGCCTGATAATAGGCCCTGAAGCAGCACAGCCAACCAACCAAGCTCTGAAACCTCCAAGACTCTGAGCCATGGCTTAAGCTTTTCCCCTTCATAAATTGACTTGCTTCTGGCATTTGTTGTAGTGATGGGAAACTGGATAATAAGCTGTCTAAGATACACAGTGCACATGCCCGAGAACCACCGCCTGCCCCTCCACAAACAAGAGGATGTTACCCCAGCCCAGTCACCTCTGGGCTGGGACATCACTCATTTCCTACTTTCTGGCTCCAATGGAAACATTAGCTCTTCTTGGATCTGGAACCTTCTGTCTTTTTCACTGAGACCACAGCATCAGCTTCGTCAGCAGTCTCTACCCTGCTCCCTCTTTCCCTGAAGAACTCTGACTAATTCTGCAACCAACATTCCTTTTCTATGAAATAGAAAAAAAGTCCTTATTAACCCTTCAGGGAGAAGACTGGTTGTCAAGCTGAGATGGGAGTGGACATCATGTGTGAGATTTTCAAATGTTTGCCACCACCCGGAGGCATCTGGGAAGTGAGAGGCACACAGACACCTGAAACTGCTTCAAGTAGCTGTCTGAAGTCAGGATTCTAGGAAATCTTATATGTGAGCTAGAATGTGTGTAGAAATAAAGATACCTTTCATTCCAGACAAATCCATAAGGCCCATCGGCAGAGTTTTCAGTCACAGAAGCCCTGATCTGAAGAATGCTTAGCACGGCCTGCCTTCCTTCACCCCACTGACAAGTGTTCATGAGCCTCTCTCTGCCACGACAAACATCATTAAGCAGACAGCAGGCTCTCCCATTCTGTGAATGTCCAAGCAGCAACTATGCATAACACATGCAGCAGACAAGAAAGTTGAATTGGACCTTGGAAATGAAAGAGGATGAAGTTTTGTCTGAAATAATTTATTAGCATTGGGGACAAAAGCTGGACCTCATCTTGTATTAGAGACTCTTCTGGTTGCTGTGAGTGACAGTCCCTGACAGAGTAGCTCTAAGAGATGAATGCTTTAATTTTAACTCACGGTTCAAAGGCATCCTCCGTCATTGCAGGGATGAAACTCTTACATCAAAAATATTACATATGAAAAAAATATTACATATGAGCTGAGGAAACAGCTTGGTTGGATAAGTGCTTATCATGTAGGCAGAGGACCTCAGTTCAGATCTCCAGAACCGACATAAGCAAATGGGTCCAATCACAGTGCTTGAGAGGTAGGGACAGTGAAATCCCTGGGGCTCACTGTCAGCCCAGCCTAACCTTCTTGGTGCTTCCAAGCAAGTGAGAGACCCTGCCTCAAAAATAGGGTTGAAATCTAGGGGATGTGGTGCAAGCAGCAGAAGTAGGCAGATGTCTGTGATTTGGGGGTCATTCTTGTTTACATAGCAAATGCCAGGACAGCCTGGGCTACAAAGAGGGACTCTAGCTCAAAAAGATATGAACATTGATGGTGTCTAGGAATGAGGTTGACTTCCATCAACCTTGTAACTCTTTCTGCATTGAGAGCTCCCAGTGTCTTCAGTTAGATGGTGATACCGGGGTGGTAACGACGACACAGATGACATCTATGTCTCTAATTGTCTTCAGCAGGTAACTGGCCCAAATTACCCCAGTCGCCTCTTTCACTGTTTCAGGATGGCTTTCCTTTGACACCTCAGGGAATGTCCTCCTGACCCTGCAGTTCTGTATTCTGAGAATAGCCTGGAATCCATCACACAAACTCAAATCAGTGTGTGTGTGTGTGTGTGTGTGTGTGTGTGTGTGTCTGTTTGTCTCTGTGTGTCTGTGTGTCTGGATGTGTTTGAATGACTATTAAAAGATGAAATCCAAAAAACAAATTATACTTAATATTAGTATTACTAAAAAAGAATCACTTTTTTTTTTTTAACAAATCACTCTGCTCTTCTAAAGCTGCCGGTAAAGTGTTTCATGGGATTTTGATTTACAAAAGGCTTAGGTTTCAAAAGACTACAACTTCGCTTTCAAGTTCAGAGCGGTTAAACAAGGAGCCATTGTATTCTCTTTTATGGGAAGTGAAGTAAGGAAAACTGTCTGATGGTTTTGCTGTGAATCATCCCCCTCTGTGACATTGGCATTCTCAAACTTTCTTTTCATTAAAAAAATGTATCTCTGCTTTTATTGCCATTGTGCTTGTGCATAGGCAACATCGAGGCGGCCAAGGGTGGCTTGGGACAGGTATGATGGACCTTTATAAAAACTTCTGTGGGCTGTGGAGCTAACAAGCACCAGAATCTGAATTCAAGTCCCATAACTCACATATAAAAGGGGGGCAGGTATAGTGGGAGCTTACACCCCAGTACTAGGGTTGGTGGATAAAGGCAGGTTCCCAGGCTCGCAGGCCGGCCTCCCCACTGGCCAGCCAGTGTGAGACCCAGTCTCAAAACCAAGGCAGACAATGTAAAAGGAATCAGCACTGAGATGGCCCCCACACATAAGGGCATACCTGTGTACATGCATGTCCTTACAGGTGTTTGCCTAATTGAAATAACTGTAAATTCATAGAAAATAACAAAATAATCTAGTCCTCTGACCCTTCACTCGGCTTCCCGTAATGACAGCACCTTCCATAGCCAGGGGCACAAGCCGACTGCAGCTCTTGTGTGGTTTGCATCTTCGCTGCATGCGTTCATCCCCCCACAATCTCTGTCTGTGACTGTTGTGTATCCACTTCTCTGTGTGTGCAAATGGGCATTGCCTAGAGTATAGGTCTGTGTAGCCACCAGCACCACTGTCACACTGTCCACCACCGCAGAGGAGCCCTTTTGTGTTTCCTTCTTCAATCTGCATCCCGCCATCCTTACTCCATAGCCACCACCAATCATTTGTGCATCTCAACAGTTTTGTCCTTTCAGGCATGCCGTAGGAATGGAATCCAACGGTATATGCCTAATGAGCTTTCCTTTGACAGTATACATAATGCCCAGCATGAGCAATAGTTTAATATTTTACATCTTTTCTTCCACTCTTCTTCTTTAGAAGCTATCATTTTATCCCATTTCCTTTTTTATAAATATTAGGCACTGGGAGTATGAGAAATAATGAAAAGTCATGAGCAGATCTAATGGCACATTCCTGACCCCCCTGCTCAGAGTCACTCACTGTAGAGCCCCCTACACCCAGAATCGCTCTTTCTGTCCCCACAGTTTAGGTCAGGTCATCTGAAGGTCTTAGGATTATATATATAATCCACAAAGGACTGAATCAGAAGTTGGTTCCATGAAACTCAAATGCTTGACTTTGCTTGAGGCATCGATGGTGTCACTCCCCATCCCTAAGAGTTATGGGATGGATAACTTTGCAATCACACACATACACCTGGAACCTAAATTTAAACAGAAATTTTCCACTCTTAACTCGAGCCGATGACTTCAAAGATAAGGAATAAAGTCATTTATTGTCAATCGTTTCCTGTTTCTACTTTAACTTCTCATTTTTTGGGTTTGTGTTACGGTTGTCGAGTTTGGAATGAGCCTAGCAACTATTCAATAGCTTTTCACGATGGAAGAGAGAGCATTTCTGGAGTGAGGAAGAATATTTTCATCAGAAGCAGGAACAGACTTTAACAATATGAAGTCTTAACAACCCTGTGAATATTCTTGAAGGAAAATTTCCACACTAAGTATTAGCAGGAGGAAGTCCAACACGTGTCTTCTCACGTGACCAACCGGCTGAGGGAGGGTCACATAGTGTGGGTGGGGGGCAAGGGTCCTGATCCTCAGCTGTAGACTGTCTTTGCATGTGGTCAGGAGATCATCCAAGGACCTGGAGACCTTGGTGAGCTCCACTGTGCTCATTAGACCATAGCAAGTCTTGAAGCACATGGGATGGGCAAAACTTAGGAACAAGGAAGGCAAAAGTCAGACAGCACCGTGTCTTACATGACTGGACATGGCAACATATATCCACTGCACCGCATCTTACATGGATGGACAGCCCAACACAGTCCACTGCAATCAGAGGCTTTGGGAGGAGGGCCTGAACTGTCATGCTCAACATAGTAAGTATAATTAAGTGACTTTAGCTTGAGAAGCCAGAGACAGAAATCTGAAAATATTAACTTCTCAGGCACATTCATTCCCAAACCACCTTCAATTCATCTTTAGGAATGTATTGAATTTTATTCCTAGAAACTTTGTGCTTTAATTAGAAGCTCATCTGAGCTGCCAGGGCTGATTTTGTACACACCGGCTTCGTGGCAGGATTCGTTCGCATCTGTACTCACAGATGAGCTTGTATTCATTTAGGGGTTTTTTAAAGTTTATTATTTTTGATTTACTGTTGTTCTTATCATCACTGGATTATTATGATTCCATTCTACTTGGATGTTTCCCTTGTAAGATATTTCTGTCACTGGTTGGTGTTTCCATCTCACAGGGGGAGATGCATCAAGTTCCCAAGCACAGAGTCTCAACTGTTGGGGGAAGGGTCTTTGCCAGGCAGCCCAGTGTGTACCAATGAACTAAGACAACTGAAGGCATGGATGGTGTTTTTGAAGATGGGCTGGAATTTTGGCCTATTGAAGACTGTGCCTTTAAGGCCGCGGCGGGGCATGGCCTTCCTAGGAAAAAACCTCAACAAGTCCCATGGAAAGCAGTGCGGGAGGCAATGCACATCTCATATCTGGCATCTAACGCTTGGGTAAGTCGAGTCTTAGGCATCAATTGCATGTGAGGTTTGCCTCTCATCGAAAATTTATAGGTTTGAAAAGTTAAGCTTGGGCAGATTCTCAGCTGTTGCTCACACTACCAAGGAAAGATCACCCACAGCATCCAGGGCGCTTACATTCTTCACATCAAACAGGTTGAAGGGCTTAAACACTAGCAGGTGACAAGGAGGGGCATTTGTAAAACTCAGAGGGAAGGTGATCCTGGAGTTTCCATCATGCCTGGGAAAGTGATCCGTGAGACCGTGAAGGAAAGAGAAAACAAAGCGCAAATGCATTCCTAACACTGTGCACAGTCACCTGTGGACAAGCCGTACTGTAAGCCAGGAAGAGGTGGCCGGGGAAATAGACGTTCTCAAGAGTCTGCTGCAAAAGATTTGGGCTTACAAGAATGTACTGATTCCTTCTTAATGGTGACAAAGGCATACCAAGTCTCCTCATTTATACCCAGTGACCAATGGACCCTTCAGAAATGTCACTTGATAAAATTCAAAGACTGTTTTAAGCACTGTCCCCAATGAATCTCTCTTGCAAAATCCCCATCTCTTCAAAAATACAGTGGTTTTGGTTAATCAATTTTTCTCTTGGAATGTGCCTTCCCTGTGCGGAGTGTCCTGACTTGTAGGCATAATAAACAATCTTAAGAGATTAAAATAAGTGACTGAAGCTTCCTTTTCCATTTTCAGCAACCCTTTGTAAGAATAAAAGAATCGTTCTCCTTAAATAACAATAGAATTACATCATCGATCAACCACATTCCCAGTGGATGGAACTCGAGGTGAGGCACAGTGTTTGAAAGAAATCGTTTCTTTGGCAAAAAAAAAAAAAAAAAAAAAAAAAAAAAAAAAGTCAGTAATTAAAAGTTGTAGACAAAGGACCTTCTCTTTCCATCCCAGCACCGCCCATGCCACAAACCTTACCAATCCCCACCCTGAAGGGAAAAGAACAAGTGCCTAGCTGGGGGAATCTGCTAAGGGTTTTGATAGGTTTTCTCCCTCTGTCTAAGGTTAAAAATGAAACTGCCAGTCAAGAGCTAAAGGCGGTTTGGGAGAACATGTTCTCAGGTAAAGCGCATTGGAATAAATTGGTAGAAATTTTGCTGTATTGACCCTGAGATTTATCCAGTGGCACCTGTGTCTGTTTCCTGACCAAGGGACGGCACATCTGTCTTGTAGACACCGCAGGGTTGGTTTGCGGTGACTGCTCCTGCTGACCATGCCAGAGTCACCAATGTGATGGGAAAGGAAGACAGATGTGGCATTCCCCTCAGGGGAAGAAGCTCTTCAGGCAACTGGGACTTTCAGTAGCGTTTCTCTGGGTCCTGAACAACATCTGGGCCAGCAAGATGGTTCAGCTGGGGAGCACCCTTGCCACCTGAAGACCTGAGTTCCTTTCTGAGACCCACGGTGGAAGGAGAGAACCAGCTCCCTCCTGAAACCTGCCTCGTGACCTGCACACATGTGCCATGGCATGCATGTGCACGCACACACACATGTGGGAGTACACACACACACACAAGTATAAGCACACACACATACACTATTTTAATTAAAAAAGTGTGATTAAAATCTGGTCACCACATTTTACAGCATGCTTCCAAAATGATTTAATTTGTGCCAGGAACAATATGACTCTGATTATTGTGTATTTATAGGACTGAATGTGTCCACCTTTCTGCTGATGGGAGTGCCGATGGCTAAACATAAGAGTTCAGTCCCCACCAGGTCTCTCCTGATGGCTAGCCCTTAGAACTCAGTCTCCACCAGGTCTCTCCTGAGCGCTAACCCTTGGAACTGAGTCTTCACCAGATCTCTCTTGCTGCATTCCCAAGTGCTTTTCTTGGTTATACTTGTCAAAAGTTATCAGAGATAAAAAGGAAGTACTGCCATGGCAAAGCAGATTTCGAAGTCTTCTTTGACTGTAGTCATGGACACGGAAAGGGGTTCATTTGAAGTCTCCCTGTCTTTGAGCATCTCCTCCTCTGGGGCTCTTACAGACCAGCAGGACTTTGCTGTTGCTATTGCTGTATAGAGATTCAACATGTGTCCAGTCCCGCAGCCAACTAGTTAACTTCAGACCCACAGACTCTTCCAAACAGGAGGCACGGTTTGCATTCCCTCTGTCCGGTTTCCTAAAAACTAAGAGGAGGATAATACATCACAATAAGGAAACCCATGAGTTATTAGAAAAGTAACCCCCTAACCTGTGTTCATTCCAATCTGGTTGATGTCGACTCCAAGCTTACAACTGAGGCCAGATTTGATCAACTTTAATATTTCAAAGATTTTGTTTTGTGTTAGATGTACCGAGAATTGAACACAGGCCCTGCTCCTGCTGGCCAAGAACTCTGCCCCTGAACTACACCCCCAGCCCTCTGGTTGCTGTTTATTTTTGGACAGGGTCTTGCAGAGCTGTCCTGGCTGGCCTTGAACTCACCTGTCTTCTTCCTGCCACAGCCTTCCAAGTAGTTAGAATTGTGGGCTTGTGCTAGGAAGCCAGACTTCTTGGTTTTTATTTGTAAGATTTTTCCCCCAAACAGCTGTATTTTAAGAAAGTAGGTGAGGAATAAATTAAATTAGTCCAAAGCTTCCCATATATTCATAACATGCTATCTAGAATTCTGTTTCCCAACCAGGATGATTCTATAGCAATGTTTAAGTGAGACACATGAAAATGGGGATATAAGTCTTCAAGGTACCTGAGAAAGGCACTCAGTGCCTGCTGTTGTCTACATTTGGAATTACAGTCTCCATTTGCCCTGCTGTTGTCTACATTTGGAATTACAGTCTCCATTTGCCCTGCTGTTGTCTACATTTGGAATTACAGTCTCCATTTGCCTCTGTCTGGTTGGAAGTATGTTGTGCACAGGGAACATCTGGACTGGTACATCAGCCTCCCCATGCTTGCCCTTCTGCACCCAGCTGTATCCTGATTCTGCCACAGCAGGACAAGTGGCCAGCAGAGAGGGAGCTACCGTTAGGTAAAAGGAAATTTCTACACAATAAAAACTACTTTTCTCTCTGTGTACATGTGTGTGCAGTGTACGCAGACATGTGTGTGCAGATGCATGTGTCCATGAAGGTGCAGAAGCCGTAGATAGTGGCCAGGTTTTGGCAGACACAGCTTCCCAATTCATTTGCTTCTAATTTGTTTCTCTAATTTCTGTAGCTTCTGCAGGAAGGGCAGGGAACCAGTTGAAACAGGCCTTGCAATAGTCAGGACGGCAAATGTGTAGAAGACAGCACAGCTCAGGTGTCCTGACATTCCTGAAGAGAATGTGTTTTATTCTTGTTGATCTTCGTGTGTGTGGTACTGTGCAGTACGGTATACATGTGTGTTTCTGTGGTGTGTGCATTGTGTATGCAGAGGCCTGTGTGTGTGTGTGTGTGTGTGTGTGTGTGTGTGTGTGTGTAGGTCAGAGGTCATCAGCTGTCTCCCTACATCACTCTCTACCTTACCTTTTGAGACAGTGTCTCAATGAACTTATATCTCATTGCATCTGCTATATCAGCTGACCAATGAACTCTGAGGATCTGCCTGTATCTGACGCTGCCCTAATTCAGAGTTAAGGTGATAGGAACAAGCTACCAAGAGACTGCCCATGCCTACAGATTAGATCGCTTCCCTTGTAGGCTGGACTCTGCTGGTGAACAACTGAATCCCACCCAGCGACTCCTCACCAGAATAATGTAAACACAGTCAGGAATGCAAATTTCGGGGTGGGATTTCTAAACCAAATGTACTAACTTTGTAATTCTGTCCATGCAGCCTTTCTATCATGATGACAATGACATTTAGACATGCTGGGTTTTAGTGTGATACACACCGCGTCTGCACACAGGATTGTTGTTTCTATGAAGTAAGAGTGAATTCTGCATTTTCCCTTCCCCTTCTGTGTGCTACACTAAGGTGGAATAGGGGAACTGGCTCTGTTCTCGTGAGCAACCTGGGTTTCCACTGGACATTCTGTGCTGTGTCCATGGTCCTCCTCCAGTATCCCCACTGTTTTATAACCATTAATCACTTCCTTTGGTAGTGAAATTAGGCCCCAGATAATGTATAGGATCATTTAAACATAGCAATAGTTCTCAACATAGTAATCTCCAGGCTAGCCAGGGCCACACGGTAAGACCCTGCATCTTCAATACAAATGGCAACAACAACAAAAAAAAATCAGCTTTTAGGATAGGAAATTGGGTTGCTTTTTCTGGTTACCTCCTATCTATAGAAAATATTTCTCTGCCAACAGACTATATTACCACTAGGTAACACGATTTTAAATAGTTACTTTAATCCTTTGGCCAGGACTACAGAAATAATCATCACACTTTCTTCTTTTTCAGTCTGGGACCCCAGTCTGTGGGAAACTTGGGCGCATTTATTCCAGAAAGAGGAAGAATAGGAGGAGGAGAAAGAAGGGGAAGATGTGCAGGGGGAGACGAGGGAAAGAGGCAGGGAGTTGTAAAGCCTCAGAGTAGCAAAGCCCACGTCCCACGCCTCAGTTTCTCCATCTGTAAACCGGGGACAAGATACTGTCTTCACCTCTGCTTGAGGAGCACTTGGAGAGGGGTGAGGTAATGTCTGCAGGACTTCTGAGTGACTCAGATAAAAGGCAACGAAGGAAGAACAAAGTTTTTCCAGCAATGCTTTAAAGCTCCCTGGTGTTGAAAGGAGCTTCCCTGTAAGCATGCAGGGACAGCCGTAAAAGGGAACAAACACTTCCTTCATCTCCCTTCCGAGAGCAGACGCCTTTCCCCTAAAGGTGTTGTCAGTGTTTCATCAAGAGGACATTCATTTGATTGGGAACAGCAGTCGGGGGCACTGTGCAGCGGAGGGCGACAGGGGATTGAATTGCCCCTGCTTTGTCTCCCTCTCCCAAGCCCGTGCTAAGCCTTGACAGCACTGAGCTCAGCTGGGGCTAACATGCCCACTCTGGACATTGATCTGAATCCTGTCTCCCCTGCTGGACCACAGGCAGCAAGGGTCAGGCGAGACACAGCTTTCGATGCCTGGAGCTTCGGATGGTGACTGTACCTGCTGGTTACTTCATAAACTACACATTAACTCATGATGCAAGGTTGATCTCTGAGTGAGGACAGGTCTTCCTTGAGAAACTGAAAGATTTAATCATTTAGAATGAAGTTCGTGCCCTTCACTGGGGTGCTACCTGGGTCCCTGGTGCATTTACCTGGGAATTCTTAATTTTCCTCTCTCAGGACCCCTCTTTACCCCATACAAATTTTGTACAACACCAAGATATGCAAGGTGTGCAATCCAATTAAGCTTTTACTGATATATAATGGAGAGATTTCTTTTAAACCAGGTCTCTGGCATATATACAGTTTTACCGTGTGTTGAGGACTGAGGTTATGTACTGGTAAGGCAGCTGTCTTTCACATAAGGAATTGAGCCTTACCTGGGTATTTGGCATTGCAGGACGTGGAGCGTCTTCCGTGTTTTTCAGAGCTGATTGCTATCTTGATTTTGTAATTGTTAATGCTGAGAACTCGGCCTCACTGAAATACTGACCACAATACAATAGAAGTGTGGCCTGGGCTATTTCATAAATTGTTGGAAATTCTTTACTAATCAGAAGCAAAGTCCATATAAGAATTTTCTATGAAACAACTTTGGCAGCAGCCTTTTTAAAGTTGTGTGTGTGTGAGTGTATGTGTGTGTGTGCATGTGTGTGAGCGTGTATGTGTGTGAGAGTGAGTGAATGTGTGAGTGTGTGTGAGTGTGTGTCTGTGTGTGAGTGTGTGTCTGTATGTGAGTGTGTGTCTGTGTGTGAGTGTGTGTCTGTGTGTGAGTGTGTTTCTGTGTGTGAGTGTGTGTCTTTGTGTGAGTGTGTGATTGTGTGTGGGCGTGTGTCTGTGTGACTGTATGTGTGTGGGAGTGAGTGAATGTGTTAGTGTGAGTGTGTGTATCTGTGTGTGAGTGTGTGTCTGTGTGTGAGTGTGTGTCTGTGTGTGAGTGTGTGTCTGTGTGTGAGTGTGTGTCTGTGTGTGAGTGTGTGTCTGTGTGTGAGTGTGTGTCTGTGTGTGAGTGTGTGTTTGTGTGTGAGCATGTGTCTGTGTGTGAGTGTATGTGTGTGAGAGTGAATGTGTTAGTGTGAGTGTGTGTGTATGTGTACATATATATACTACAGCATTCATGTAAAGGTCAGAGGACAACCTTGAGTGTTAACCTAGTCTACTTTGCTTAAGACTAGGTCTCCTGTCATTTGTGCTGAGCTAGCTGACCGTTATCTTCCAGGGTTCTCCTTGTCCCCTGCTTCCCTTCTCTTCTTAGCTGTATTGGGATAACAGACTGCACCATGCTATGAGTTCTGGGAATCCAAACTGAGGACTTATAGCTGCTGGCCAAGCACTTTACCCACCGAGCCATCACCCTGACCACAGAAAGAGATTTAAAAACTGAAAGTTCTAACACAGAGGTTCTCAACCCTCCTAACACTGCACCCCCTAATACAGTTCCATGTGTCGTGGTGACTCCAACCATAACGTTACTTCTGTTGCTACTTCCTAACTCTAATTTTGCTACTGTTATGAATCATACTGCAAATATCTGTGTTTCACGATGGTCTTAAGTAACCCTTGTAAAAGGATAGTTAGGCTCCCAAAGGGGACATGGCCCATAGATTGAGAACCACTGCTCTAACACAATCAATTCCAAACTTGGACAAATGTGATACATGTTAAGGATGATGGGAGAGAAATATCTAAAAGGTTTCTCTACTTGGACCACTTTGATTCTGTATGAGCAGAGAGTTCTATATGTACAGTAAAACCATGGTAATTCATTGTATGTTATAGTCTGGAGCCTGACCTGATGTGTTTCAGTCAGAGTTTGTTAGCTCGGCATGGTGTGACATTATACACTGTGTAAAGCATGAATGTTGTGTGTTCAGAACCAAGGCTGCAATGATGTCCCAGGACGCAACACTCACACACTGCCAGAATCACCTCCAGCACATCAGGTGTTTGATTCATTTCTGGTTGCTAGTGTTCAGAAACACTTTCCTGTTGCTGAATTTTACACCATCTCCACGCTGAGTTCTGGGACCCCACATAGAGTTATGACTCACTGTCCCCATATGCACCATTACAAAATGTGTCTACAACAGGGGTATTGCTCTTTGTCACTGGGTGTCTGGTAGGTGGAGGCAGAAGCTGGAGGACTTAGAGTTTTCAGTTGGCTGCTGACTTGTAATGATGATCTGAACACTAGTGTGGGGAACCTGTGATCAGTTCTGTGGCTCCAAGGAACAGGCATTACTGGATGCCATTGCACAAAGCAAGATGTACAGTCACCAGCGCTGTGGGACAATGGTCTTGTACTTGTACTGACTTAGTAAAATGCTGATTGGCCAGTAGCCAGGAGGAAGTTTAGGCAAGGCAACCAGAACAGGAGAATTCTGGGAAGAGGAAAGGCTCAGTTGCAGTCTTCATCCAGACACAGAGGAAGCAAGATGAGACTGCCTCGCTGATAAAAGGTACCAAGCCACGTGGCTGACACAGACAAGAAATATGGGTTAATGTAGGATGTAAGAATTAATAAGAAGCCTGAGATAATATACCAACCACTTTATATTTAATGTAGACCTCTGTGTGTTTCTTTGGGACTGAACTGCTGCAGTTGTGGGACCAGGGAGGACAGAAACCTCTGTCAACACACTAGTACAGACCTGCAGCTAAACCTTTAGCCAAGACTTAGGGGCCCTCAGCCTTCCTGTACCAGGAGCATGTTTGTTTCTCTCTCTGCCAAGTTTCTTAGTCACACATAGGTTTGTTCTAAATGCGGAGTGCTCAACTCTGGTGCTTGTAGGGAGACAACAGTCAAAATATTTATCATGTCGTTTGGTACAGCGCAGCAGGACAAACAAAGGTCAGCTGTAAAGCCAGCACAGGGTCCCTGATAGAACACCAGACCTTTCTATTAGTCTCAGATAAATGCAAGTAATTTTTACTATAACTAATATGTGGGACAACTTGATACTAAAAACAGATGGTGTGCAAAGCTGGACACTTGGGCTTTCTGTGTGTAAATGTGTAAATTACATTCCAAAGTGTAAGAACTGGCAGCTGGGGAGAGCTCACTTACCCTGCTCGCCCTCAGGGTAACTTCTCAGCAACTGTCAAAATTTGAATGTGAGACCGCATTGACTTAGACCAGTGTTTGCTAAGTTTTGTCTTATTTTCAGAGCCTGGAAGGTTATGTCTGGAGCAAGAATTTCATAGTCTGGCCTCTGAGGGCAATGCGCATGTATGGTGCACAGACACACAAGTGCACAAAATATCCATACCATAGAAATAAAACAACGTAAAAAGCAAGCCCACAGGAAACTACAAGGCATCACAAAATGATGCAGAAAGGGCATCCATCACCTGGAACTAGAGTTACAGGGGTTAGTCACCACCATCTGGTTCTGCAAACTGAACCCAAGTCCTCTGTAAGAGCAACAAGTTCTCCAAGCCACTCCACCATCTCTCTAGCCACTGTGGAATTACCTTCTGTGATCACTGAGCGAGCACCCCTAGCTAACACTACCATTGTAAAAGGGCAAAAAAAATGGAAGCTAAAAAATTAATTAAGATTAAACAGCATCTTTACAGAAACAATAAATCTCAAGCGGGTGTGGTGGTGCATACCTGTAATCCCAGCTCTTGGGAGGCTGAGACAGGAGGACTGTGATTTCCAGGCCAGAGCTGCATAATGAGACCCTGCCTCAAAAACACTATTTTTTTAAAAGAGAATCCTACCCTGACCACCATAGTATTATTTATAATGGGTGCTATTACCGATGTTGGTATACTACAGGATGGTTCACAAGCCAAGAAAGGGACTAGAGATTTAAACACACACACATACACACACACACACAGAAAGAGAGAGAAAAAGAGAGAGACAGACAGACAGACAGACAGACAGAGGCATGGGTCATCCTTGAAACAAGAATGCCAACTTTATTGTGCTCCAGGGAATCTTATAAAGGGATCCTTAACTGATAGCCACACCTCAGCTCTTGGGATTTCCAGCTGTAAACCCACCAGGACCCACTCCCCCGCCATCAGGAACTCGTGAGGGTCTCGTGCTCAGAGAAGCTGCAGGCACAGGAGAACAAGTTGTTTCCTCTGTTCACCCCAGCAGGCAAAGGGTCTGAGGCCTGCAAAGAAAGTCAAGGGGCCAGGGTTGGGCAGCCCCCAACAAAGAAATACATCTTAAACCATCCAGGAGCTAGGGAGCTGGCTCAGTCAGCAAAGGGCTTGCTTTGAATGCATGAGGACCTGAGTTTGAACCCCAGAAGCCATGTTTAAAATAAAAAATTGTACTAGTGGCACGAGGTTTTAACCCCAGCACCGGGGAAGCAGACACGCACTGATCACTGGGGCTTGCTAGTCAGCCAGAGCAGCCTATTCGGTGAGTTCCAGTCCCACGAGAGACAGTGCCAAAAAAAATGGCTAGAACATGAGGAACAGCAATCCAGTGTTGCCTCTGGTCTTAACACGTACACAGGCGCACACGCACTCACATGCACAAGTACCAAATGTATAAGCGGTTCTTGTGATAGACTAACGTTAATATTTTCTTTGACTTCTCCACTTTTCCGTGGATTGAGCATGGTTATTCTGTATAATCAGAAAGAAACTGCTTTTCAAGTGAACCACGACCCAAGAACTTGACCATGGATACACTGTCAGAAGGGCTGACAGGGCCGGGACAAATGAGGGTAGAAACAAATGTCCCTCCTGAGGCGTGCTAACCTGTGTGGGAAAACACGACCATCAATTCAGAATGAAGACACCAACAGCCAGCGCCTCGGGCTCCCGTGTATTTTGTCTAAATGACACAGATAAGTGTTTGTCTTCTATTTTCCACTACACTAGCCAACTTAGGTGCCCCATGAGCAGAATAGTCCATTTAATTCAGACTGATTAACAAACCCATCTTGAGTGCTGTGTACACCTTAGAATTTGCTGGCGATAGCCTTGAGCCCAGAGCTCACTCAGAAGTCGGGGAGCCAACAGCAGCACCTCCATATTTGCCTCTCCCACTGCTGCTTCTGAGTTCCTGCATCTTGCAGAGTAGCTAACCTGCCTGAGGTGTTTGCTCTTCTGCACCAAGGCCATGTGGCAAGGGTGTGCCCTCTCCCCTTGAGAACCTTTGTTTATGCGGTTTTAATATATATGCAAACATTGCTAGTGCAATGAGTCTGGCCAGGACAGACCCAAACGAGATCCCATCCAGTTTCAACAGCTCGGAGCACCGGGGTTTGAAGAGACTGTTGCCGTAACCCTGAAATGCAGCCCTGTGAAGTGGCCGCCCACACAGGAAATAACTTGGAACAGGTGGTCCAAGGAGCTTGCTGATCTCGTCTGCCTTTACCGGGAAGGTTTGCGGGCTCCTGAGTCACTGCATAAGTATGAGCCTAAACAAAAGGTTCTCAGATAAGCGGAAGTCGGGATGGGGAAAGGCAAGGTGGGAAGAGGGCTGTCTTAGCGTGCTCGCTGGGCAAGCCCACTTGATGGATGAGGTCTCTTGGGAAACAATGCCCCCTTGGTTTGTGACTCCCTGAGATGCCCCAGCACCCAGTGGCATGATGAGCAGACACAGGTGGGAAGATGTCCCCTGTGTTGGAAAAGATAGCCTGGTGAGGCTTGGTCACCGCACAGATCGCTGTGTGAGTGCCTGGCATGCTGGTGTCGCGTTTGAACTTCCTATCTCTTCCCAAGCTGGAAGGTGCTGTCCCCCTTGCTCCCACGTGCCTAACGATGGGACCCAGCTTTGTCTTTCGTCAGGGGTGCCGCTGCACTATGGGTTAAGTTGTGTCCCTCTAAGAAAAAACGCACAGGAGTCTTAGCCCCTAAGGCTTCCGAATTCTTCCAGGGTCATTGCAGGTGTTACTTGGTGAGGTGAGGTCAGACTGACTTAGAATGAGCCACATTTAATGGAGTGTTGGGTTTTGTTATATAAAAGGCCGTCAGGTTGGGGTGTGAAGAGGGGATCTCCGTGTACAAAATTGCCTGTCCAAGACTCTGGCTTGGCTTGAAGCCAGAGTACCATAAGAGAAACATAAAGATAAGGAAAAACAGTGAAGGAGTCTCTTGTGGACCGAGAGAGGCACAGAAGCAGCTTTGGCAGGCGTGATCAGGAGAAGGAGGGAGGCAACCGTGTGCCTCAGAATGCAGAGACAGCTAGTGTGGACAGTGTTCTCCTGCAGAGCTGTGAGCACACACTGCCTTTTATTCTTAACGGGTTTTGTTTGTTTGTTTAATTTTAAGACAGGGTCTCGCTGAGTTGTCTAGTCTGGCCTTGAACTTCTGCCTCAGCCGCTCCTGTAAATGGAGTTACAGGCCCGTGCCACCAGGCTCAGCTCAACAGCACATTTTCAGACACTGTTTCCGGGATGGGAGTGTAGCTCAATAGTGGGGTGCTTGCTTACAGTGCAGGAGGCAAGCACAAGCAAACAAACGCCACACACACACACATACACACTGACACACACACACACACACATATATGCTTATACATACACACATATGCATTATCACACATACACACTCACAGACACACACATACACTCATAAGTACTCACACACACATTACCCAAACATAAAATTAATTTCTAATTTAAAAGTAAATAAGGGAAAAAAAGACTATCAGTGGATAATGTGTGTGTTTAAAGGATGGTAGTGTGGTGTCCCAGCATGCCAGGGCCCTGGATTCAGTCCCCAGCACTGAGATGATTCACCGTCAGTGCCTGGTGCCTTGGAGATGGGAACAGAAAGACCACAGGTAGATGGCAGGAGGGGAAGAGGCATCTCCAGCCCCCCCGCCCCCACAGGTCCTCAGTGTGCCTTTGCACGCCCTGCCCTGAGCTTTCTCCCAGAGGAAAAGTCCTTCTGCAGCTTGGTCTTCCTACTGTCCACTCTGTGTCCATGGATGACGCAGAGCTGGCTTGGGGGGAGTGTAGGACTGCAGCTTGCCTTAAACTGGAATAGACAGCGGACATGTGCTCAGCGGCTCTCTGAGAAAATGGGGAGATGGCAGCCTAGTCACAGGACCCCCAGGAGAATCACAGCTCTGATTCTTCAACTACCAATGAACCAGAGAAGTCCAAAGCTGAATAAGGGTTCTCTCCATCCATAGGATGGGGTCCTTTCTTGTGATTCTGTTTTTATTCTATTTGTATGTGTATGTGTTCATGCATGTTTGGCTATACATGTGTGTGCTGGCACACATCCACATGTGCATTTAAACTGTCAGTCCCACCAAACAAAAATAAGACCACTATCATGGTTTAAAGTTAAATTTGAAGCAAGCTTTAATTAAATATTGGCAGGTGTATGACCTCTGGCTAGGTCCATCTCTGGGTTTCCAGAAGATGGGCCCCACTCAGGGTTTACAGCCACTTAAAGTATTTCCTGCTAGGTTGAATCAGGGGCAAGCATACATCCTGATGTACTTCCGGCCTTCATCCAATCAGGGGCAAGTGGTACATTCTGATGTATGTTCTGCCTGTGCACCTCCCACCCACATGTGATCAAGTTCATCCCGTGCAGAGGGGTCAAACAATCAAACAAACTGATTTAGGGGAATTCGCCAACTATTATAGGCCGGCCACCACGCCCCAGGAACCTTCCTGTCTCTAGCCCCAGTGCTGGGGTGGCCAGCACATGCCACCACCACCACCCCCCCCCACCCACCCCCCCGGACTTTGTTTTTAAACCTGAGATCTGGAGACCATGCTCAAGTCTTTGGACTCTCCAGGCAAGCACTTCGCGGAGCCACTTCCTCAGCCCGGGTGATTCTGTTCTTATACCAAAATACAGTGCGCACAATGAAGTCATCAGTGCAATCTGGGGCCTCTGAGGGCATTCGGTACCAAAGACAGTTAAGAACTGAGGCCCAGAGAGCAAGCCGCTCCGGCCATGGCTGTGTAAGTGCTGCGAAGTTGAAATGCCTGGGTCAGCTTTGTGTTTTTATAACCATCTGGATGGTTTCATCCGGATGGCTTGCTTGGTTCCTAATTGTGGAGACCTCTTAAGTAAAGGTATTAAAGAGTCAGCTTGACTGGTGCACAGTGCACTTTTTATGAGAAGGCAGACACCTTGTGATTGTAAGAAGTTCAAGCGCTCTCATGGCCCCAGCAAGCACAAGGCTCCTCTTTGAAACTCGACCGGATGGAAGCTCTGGGATAGAAGATTAATCACAAAGTTGATAATGTTTCAGCATCATAAAAAGTTAAAAAGTAAATCTCTGCAATAAGAAGACACCCTCTGTAGCCATGATCACCCAAGCAGGTATGGAAAGTGCGTCTTCTGGTTACCTATGCCCTCTTCCTCCTGGTTCGGGTTTTGTACCAGCTTCCTTTCCCAATGTCCTTACCAAACAGCCGTCTTAAAGCTGGGAAAACAATTCAGTCTGTAAAATGCTTTCTCTTCTAGCACAAGTATCTGTGTTTGAACTGCAGAACTTTTTAAAGCAGCCAGGCTCTGGGAGTGGGTGTTTCTAATCCCGTGCTGAGGAGGCAAAGACAGGATAATCCTAGGACTTGATGACCAGACATCTACCTACCCAGAGTCTTTATTCCTGGAGACATCCTGTCTCAAAACCCAAAGTGGATGGTCCCTGAGGAATAACTCCTCAAGTTGTCCTTTGTCCACACGCACACACACACACACACACGCGCACACACTCACACACACATGCACCTATGTTTTGTCTCTGTGAGTGAAAGTCATCCATCTGTATGATTTCTTATATTTTGCATCAAACAATCTGTTATTTCCACATTTGCCTTCTTCAGCCACACGCATGTCAAACACTTGAAATATGTTTACCATTAAGTTAAAATTAGAATGAGGTCAAAGAGTCACCTGAGCAGAGATCCAATCCCAACCACTGCATGCGAACAAGTTTCTGGACTCTAAACCCAAAAAGAAATGGCAAGCACAGCATAAATTGGAGGACTTCTTTACAACCAATTTGAACTACTCTTCATAACTATACAAAATTTAAAAGATTCAGTGCAGGGTAAATGGCTGAAATAAAAATATCTTTACATGGGGCTGTGTGGTTAACTTACCTGAAAAATTGGACCAGAGTTCAAGCTATCAAAATTATTTCCATGAGCGCAGGAGACCTCCGGGATGGAATAAATATGTTTCAAATCTGGAGTTCTGACCCATCATTTGAAATTCATTCTCTCTGGCTTTTCCATAAACCATGCCAAAGAAAATAAGAGAGCCAGCCCGCACCCACACATGGCGCCCCCACCTCACCCACCGGACGCACCAGCTCTCTGATATTGCCATGTGGCAACTCACTCAGGAAGATTCTCGGGGCTTCATAGCTGGTCCTCCTGGCGTCTGGTTTTCATTGATGAAAGCAGAAAATTAGCATCCCCGTTGGCCAGGTTCTGCCTTGTGTCCCAGAATACATCAGGGGCTCCTTGTGAGTTCATTTTGTACTTTGGCTTGATAGAACAGCTTCCCCTGACCTCACAGGTTGTTCCCAGCCAGAATAGTTCATCCACGGTCGTAGCAGAAGAACCGGGCCTTTATTCTCCATGAGGACTAACCATGCCCTAGCAAACCTATAAGGGAAGCGAAAGTTAGTTAAATGCCCTTCAGAGTGGAGAAAAGCTGGATAAAGCCTTCATGGCATGTTAAATGTGAAGATGCCACACTGAGTTCGGAAAAGCCCAAAAGTGGATGGTGGTCACTGTCATAGGTCGTAGGCCACGGTCATAGGATGGTGACCTTCTTGTCGTAGGTCACCGCCAAACCCTAGCCTTCAGAACTGGATGTGAATTTTTACTTCTAAGCCATGAGGAGCCGGAGCAGAACGGCTTTGTGGGGTGTGTTTTTGTTTTTCCAGGCTCACACGAATCCTTTATAGTATATTAATATCAGGCGTAATGTCAACATTTGGGAACTGTTCGTGACTGACAGGGCTGGAAAGGCATATTTCTCCAGCAGCCTGTTTCTATCACTGAAGACATTCTTCAGTACACAGCCCGCCATATGCTTCCGCCCCTCTGTTCCCCTGCCTCCCAGTTCTCCAGAGCCCTTGGCACATTGGTTCCAGTTGGTTTCAGTATAAATTTCAAATATAAAATGACAGATCCAAACACCAGAACCAGCTAAGCCTGGGTGCCTGCACTGGGCCCTCGTGAGGACATGTGAGGCCTTGCGCCCCTCTTGGCTGCAGTTAAGGAATGCTGTGATAGTAGGAGGTTTAGTGAGTGTGAGCTGTGTGAGTCAGGCTCTACATTCAATATGTTATGTGTGTTAGATAGTCCTAAAATCCCCGTGAAGGGCTAAGCTGGAAATCGGGACACTGAAGCAGCCTCAAATATTTGTACAATGCCCTAGGTTTATTGTAGCTACGTGACACCCAATACCCAGCTCCATGGCCTTTATTTCCCCTATAGCAACAGTGCTGGGCAGTTTCTGTCAATTTGACACAAGCTAGAATCATCTGAGAGGAGGGAGCCTCAATTTGAAATAATGCCTCCATAACATCCGACTGTAGGCAAGCATCTAAAGCATTTTCCCAAGGTAGGTGGTGCCAGCCCTGGGCTAGTGGTCCTGAAGTCCAGAGAGAGCAGACTGAGCAAGCCAGTAAACAGCACCCTCCGTGGCCCCTGCATCAGCTCCTGCCTCCAGTTCCTGCCCTGTGTGAGTTCCTGTCCTGGTTTCCTTTGATGACGACTGTGATGTGGAAGTGTACGCTGAATAACCCTCTCCTCCCCAGTTTGCTTTGGTTTCGTTGCAGCAATAGTAACCCTGGCTAAGGCGGCAACCTACACAGGTAAATGCCAGCTCGTACTCCCCACACCCGCACGGCTGCACAGCCATACCTATGCCAGCACACAAGGCTCTCTGTAGGCCTCGTGGTTGTACAAGAGAGGAAGTAAGCCCTGATTCCTGCTCTGAGTCCTCACAGGTTGCCAGAGGGTTTCTTTTTTTTTGGGGGGGGGGGCTTAGTCATCACTGCAAAATGTTTTCAAACCACATCTAATGTCTACCCAGCACCCCACACTTCAGTGACACAGAAGTCTCCAGGTAATATTTATTAAGCATGTGGTGTTTATAAAATATGTATTATTTTAATGGATGCACGAATGTTCATGGATTCTTATTCTCAAGGCCACTTTTTACCCCTTTCCAAGCCACCTTCTAACATGGAATCCTGACCCCTCACAGGTCATTCAGGGGTCATCACGTAAAGAAGGTTTGGGAAAAGTCAAAGGAGCTAAGTGCTTGATTCAAAAGAGGAAGGAATGCTTACAACAGAGAGTTCCTCAAAACAAGAATGGACCGAGTAAGAGAAATAGAAAGGTCATCTTTACAGACGCATCTCGGGAAATTCAGCCATCTTCCCACAGCCTGTGTGCATGTGTGCGCGCGTGCGTGCGTGCGTGCGTGTGTGTGTGTGTGTGTGTGTGTGTGTGTGTGTCAGTTTGCTTTCTGTCGCTGTAACAAAGTTTCTGAAGCTGGATACTTGCAATGAGAAGATTATCCGGCTACAGTTTGGGAGGCGGGAAGCCTGTGATCAGGCAGCCGTATCTGTGAGGTGTCTGGGGAGGTCTTCCTGCAGCATTGTAGCTTGACAGAGAAGCAGAAGGGGAAAAAGTTACACCCGGAAGGGCCATGGCCTTATGACACCGCACTCTCCAGAGAATTTACTCATTCCGCCCTAATCCTTTCCAAGGGTGTTGCCAGGTGACCTAATCATTTCCCACTAGGCCCCACCTCTTAAAGGCCCCGTCACTTCTCCACATATACACACTGGGGAGCAAACCTCTAGCACAGGGGCGCATTGGAAACATAGTCAAATCATGTCGAAACCACACAGTGTGATCCTCCCGGTCTGCCTGTTCCTTCTCTCGGCAAGGACTGACAGGGCCTCTCTGTCTCAGAAAGGAGGGTGGAGTCAGGAGGGAAGTGGACTGGTACTGGCTCTCAGTGTTGGGTGACGTCTGACCTTAGAGACCATAGGCCTAATGGGCAGTGTAAAGCACCTGCTGAGCACCTATCATGCAGAGCTCAGGCTCGCCTGACAGCCGACAGCTGGGATGCCAGAGAAAAAGCCCAGAACTCCCATTAGAAGTCAAAAATTAGCGACAGCTTCTTGGTGTTCATTGGAGATGAAGGTGGGCTATGTTGTCCTAGGACAGAGGAGGGAGACTTCTTTCTCTCTAGGGTAACCTCTTTGTTGAGTATCACAGGAACCCCCATGTCCTGAGCTAACTGAAGTAGGGGTTACCTGCTCCCCACGACCCATGACAATCTGAAGGCCTCACCTCTGTAAACCATTTCCAAACTCTTGTGTGCTCCCAAGGCCCTGTTTTCACAAAAGAAATTTGAAGAACAGGGAAGGAACATGACTCTCTCAAGACATGAAGGCTCCCAGGGGCTGCATTCACAGTGGCTCCTGCTGGGACCTGAATGTTGGTCCTGGGGTTTCAGCTGCAAGACCCCACAGCAACGCGCATGCGCACAATCTGTAGTTGAAGCCTTCCGCCTGTTCCTCTCTAGCTTCGTTTTTTCTTATTGCCCACAATAAGTCCCCTTCCTCTTCACCCCTCACCGCCCTAACAGCTGAAGCGCTTGTTGAGCCGCTATAATTCATCACTGGAAAGGGGCCCCCGCTAATTAGACGTAGCTCTAATTAGAATAAATGTGATGTGGAGATTTGGCCCACTTCTCCACTGCTGTGGCGAGATTTACACGTTGACGAAGGAAAGTGGATAGGCTTAGGGTGCGGGAAAGAGCTGGAGAAGATGAAAAGCAGTGGCAGATGAAAATATTACTTTAACAATAAGTAGAGCTGGGAGGTGGCTCTGTGAGGAAAGGCGCGAGCTGTCTAAGCCTTATGACCTGAGTTTGATTCCCAGAGCCCATGTGAAAAACAAATGTGTTGGTCGGTTCACATCTGTAACCCCACCATTCATGTAGAGAGAAAAGAAGGCAGAGAAAAAAATGCCAAAAGCATGCTGGCATGCTGGCCAGAACCATGCGGTGCAGAATCAGGAATAAGGAGCAATCCTGCTTTAGCAGGGAGGAAAGCAAGAGCTAGTTCTCAGGAGCTGTTCCGTCCTCTGAGCCATGCATGCGCCATGGCATGTGCAAGCCCACAATAGCGTGCACACCTGCGTACAATCACACACACTGAATAAATAAATACAATAGAAACTGTAATAAGAAAAATTACTAGAACCTTGCAGATATCTCATAAAAAATTTTTGAAGGTTTGTTTTCCAAGGAATTGAAGACATTTGTAAAACTTAGAAAATAGTTCTGATGTGGGATTCCCCTCCATATTCTGTGAATGTGTTTTATTACCATTGGTTAATAAAGATGCTGCCTTGGCCTATGGCAGGGAAGAATATAGCAAGGCAGGAAATCTGAGCAGAGATAGAGAGAGAGAGTAGGCAGAGTCTGGCAGATATCATGTAGCTGACGAAGGAGGAAAACTCTGGAACCTTACCAGTGAACCACAGCCTCGTGGCAATACATAGACTTAAAAAATGGGTTAATTTAAGATGTAAGAGCTAGCCAGGAATATGCCTGAACCATCTGGCAAGCAGTGTTGTAATTAATACAGTTTCTGTGTGATTATTTGGGTCCAGGTGGCCAGGAAGTGAGAGTACAGCCTTTGTTTAGATAGCTCTAAACAAAAGATTCTGAGATTTGTGCCTTCTACTATCAGTACAGGGTACAACTAGAACAAGGTCAAGTATACATGTCATGAGAACACAGAAATAGTCTTTCTATCTATCTAAACACACACACACACACACACACACACACACACACAAATTAAATACTCCAATACCAGTAATAGATATGGAGGAATAAAGGGGTTGGTAAATACTACCTAGGATGATGGAAGGATGGATAGATGGATGGGTGGATGGGTGGAAGATGGATGAATGGATGGATGGATGGATGGATGATAGAATCCAACCCTTGTCTGGATAAGATACTATTCTGCCAGAGGGCTATGATTAGTTAGGCACACTGCTGTCAAATCAGTTGCTGATTGGACATAGTCTGGTGATCCACAGACAAGGGAAGTCTGCTTTGGCCTCTTGCTCATTAGCATATGTCATCTTGAAGGAAAATGCTTGAGGGATATTTTTGTGAATACATCCCTCCTACCCCTTTATCCCTGCTCTTCCAGAGGACCCAGGATCAATTCCCAGCACTTACATGGTGGCTCTCAACCATGTAATTTCAGTTCTAGGAGATTCAATTCCCTCTTCTGGCCTCTGAACACTAGGCATGCATATCGTACACAGATAATACATCAATACAGGCAAGACAAACATTCATAAACACACACATGAGAGTGGGAGAAGGAGAGATTGAGAAGAGAGCAACTGGAGAAGACATGGAACATTAAACTCTCATCTACAGAAACACACGTGTGTGTGCGCGCACACACGTGCACACACACACACATTCACTCAGATGCCCTCATAAACAAGAATACTTACAAATGCATAAAAATAAAATAATGAAATACACATAAACACAAAAGGAAAAATGTAGTTCTTTGAGAACCAAAGAAATAGTTTTATCACTAGAATAAATTTACTTTTCTGTGTACTCAATGAAGAACAGTTTGAAAGCCCTTGGCCAGCACGAACCAGGAGTGCTTCTCTTCCAGGCATTGCCTGTTTCCCATGAAGGCTGGAGCCACTCATTCCTGCAGGTGGGGAGAAGCCAGGGAGCTGTTTCCTGGCTGGCTCAGTATGTGACTGACAGGTGGTCTGGTCAACGGGGAGCACACAGAAAGCATGTCAAGGCCAAATTTGTGACGAAACCCAAAGGATTGGGGTTAAATGTTAGGTCAAGGATCAAATCACCACTTGCATAAACCCATTTACCACCTTGGTAAATCTTATAGGAAGACTATGGAGTCAAATTAAGTTTTGTTTAATTAGACGAAACAGAATGTTATGTGATTAGTGGAGATAAATCTTTCTGAAGTTTCAGAAATGGAACTTTTGTATCTGTGTCTGCACATTTTCTCCATCCTCTTAAGATTTATCTCCATATTTTTACTGTCATCGTTAATCTTGATGATCAAAGATTATGTTGGTGGATTAAGAGCGATGAAAAGGCCAACGCAATTAATGAGGTGTAAAAAGGCAGGGTTTCCCTCCCAAGGGAAAACGCAACAGACAACCAAGTTCTTGCATCAACTTTGTGTTTTGGTTTAAAATGCTGGGTCACATAATAGATTGGCTTCACTTTCATGCGCAAATAGCAACAAGTGACAACAGAGGCATCAATGTTCCTTTCAGCACAGCATGGAATTCCCTCCTCCGTAGAAAGTTCCCTGGGTCTGCCACAGAGGGAAGCAGTTCCAGGATGCTCTCGGGGTTGTCTGGGAGGAAAAGCGTCTTCAGAGGGCTTTGAAGCTTAGACACACCATAATTCTGATTCAGCTCTTGGGGGGCAGGTTCCAAAGAGGTGATAAAAATGGTATCTTATTCTGTAGCTCAGGTTGGCCTAGAACTCACTGTGCAGCCCAGGATGGTCTTGAACTTGTGGTTATGAATGAGAACTCCTGCAGAGAAGCTGTGTCTGCAGAGTCTGACTGACTAGTTAGAATGCCAGCGCTGTAGAGAGGTTGGAACTGGCATGTTGCTGGTCCAGAACCTGACAGCTTTTTCTTGCTCCCTGGCACAGCCATTCCTTGCCCACCTTCGTCAGAGCTAACCTCCTGTGACTGATGGATAAAACCCTTTGGAAACCCATGAACTCAGCAGAGTTCAACCAACTGGCTTCAACCAACCTCAGAGCTAAGAATGCTGCCAGACACCACCTTAGGCCTATAGAAATGTGCCCTCATCTTGTTATATCCACCTCTCTGATCTACTCACCGTTGTACCTTAAACCTACCTCGACCCATGACTGTTTTTGTTCTGAAAAATTATAAAGCTTCATGGAACTGTTCCCACACTGAAGCATGGAATTTGGGATAATCTAAATCATTGTGTCCCGGGCCATGATCACTCAAAATGGCTCCAGAATAGACTATCTGGTGTTCCTGTAAGATGGGAGCTGTGGTTTTGTGTTGATGGAGAACGTCCTGCCTTGTTCTGTTCTGGGATTGTGAACATCACCCATCATGTTTGGCTTTAATTAACTTTGACATCCTTAAGATTGCAATGCTGGTGCAACTATATTTTTAGTTTCTGCATATACACAGCTATATACCATACCCTTTATTTTTCCATAGGAAAAAAATTTAGAGAGAAAATTTAAAAGTGTGTGTGTGTGTGTGTGTGTGTGTGTGTGTGTGTGTGCTCACGCATGCATGTGTGTGTCGGGGGGGGCATGTGATGAGTCTGTGTGAGTCTGGTGGTCATTCATGGAGGGGTCATTCAAAGGAAGGGGTCAGGAGCCTGCTCTATCACTCCTCAAGGCAAGGTCTCTCCCAGAAGCTGAAGCTCACAATTCTTCTACACCGGCAGTCCAACAAGACCCCCAAACCACCTGTCTCATTACTGTCAGCATTGGGGTTAAAGGCTTGTAACTCTACTTTTACATGGTTGCTGGGGATTTGAACCCCAGTCCTTATGCTTACTGAAAAGCACTTAACCTACAGAAACTTGTTTCCGGCTCAGTGCATCCAACATTTTGACACTGAAACAGCATCATTTACAAAATTCGCATAGGAGGCTGCACGACCTAGTTACAAATACATATGTGAGCTGTCTTTAGAGTGTTTTAAATTAAGCTCAGGATTAGGCATTGGGCCCTTGGTAAAGCCTGTTTCCTCCACTCATCCTGTTAGCCTGATGATTGGTCAACAAGTCTGGGTTCAGGGCCGAGGATAACAGAGGAGGGGGGTTGTGTGTGTTTTGTCTTCAGTGTGTACATTCAATCTGAGAGCAGGAACTGAAGGAAAGGGATTAGCTCTTGTCCTTTCTCTAAAAGTGAACTGGGGATGCCATGAGGTCTCCCCCTGGGGGTTGTTAAAGCTGAAGGGCTGATATGTTGGTGACAGGCATCTGGAAGTGTTCCCCCAGCTGTGAGCTACAACCATAGGAAATGAAGGCTGGCTCGATCAACGTGAGGGGGCCTCCCAGCTGAAGGGTTCCTGGTTTTCAGGCCTTGCTAGGCGCTGACAACAATGCCCTCCACCCTGCCCGCCACTCTCACGCAAATATTTCAGAGCAGATTTCTCTGTAGGAAGGGACCCACCCAGCCTAGGGGACGGGACTCCAACAAGAGACCAGGAACTTAGGAATCAAGGCTTACCTCTGACACTAATTGGTTTTGGAAGCTCAAACAAGGACATAATTCACCATCTCTCAACTCCCTATAAAACAAGTCCATGTGGGTAACAGGGTCTCCGGCACAGACAGAATCTTGAAGCACAAATCCCAAAGGAAAACGAGGGTTGTGACTTAGCCGCATTGTTACCTCAGGACTTTAAAATGAAATCTTCCCTCCCAATTAACCATGTGTGTAAAAGATGCTTGTGGGGTCAGTGCATTTCCCATCACACAGAGAACTACGGTTTGTCAACAAAGTCCCCAAGATCTGTGCCTGTCCTGAGCCTTGTTTGAGCCTCCTCAGGCAAGAAGAACTTAAATGCAGTTCTTTTAAATTACCTACTTCAAGCCAGATGTATCCACGGGGCTGTGTCTACTGTGTAGGTACAGTTCCTAGCAAGCTAGAACGGAACAGTGCTGTCACACACAGTCAGCTGCTCAGCATAATTTCCCTACCCTCTTGCCCAAGTGCCACCAGAGTGAAGGGTTAATGAGAAATAATCTTAGCCAGAAGATAGCTGTATTCTTCTCCTTCTGGCATGCACTAAACAGATAGTAAATTAAGTGTGTGATTGTAAGCATGTTAGACTATGCATGGGCCTTCTTAGCATCTTTTCTAGATTAAATACCACTGTAATTTTTTTCTTCTTTTTGAGACATGACTCATGTAGCCCCAGGGAGACCTCAAACTCACTATGTAGCCAAGGTTGGCCTTGAATTTCTGGTCCTTCTGCTTCTGCCTCCTGAGTGTTGGGATGGCAGACGCGCACCATCGTGCTTTATTTATACAATGGTGAGGACTGGAACCCAGGGCCTTGTGCACGCTATGCAGACATTCTTCCCATGGAGCTACATCCCCAGCCATGGTCACGTATGTGATAAACGGCCCTGCGGTAGGTGAGACCCTTACACAGACATTATCCACTCTGGAACATCTCACCCCCTGTACTGCGTATCCAGGCACATTTGGACTTTGGGGGACACAGTAAGTTTATGGCACTTCCCTGAGGGTGATATGGGACAGGAGATTGGACGTGAAAACTATGGCCTAAACGACATTGGCCGGGAATGCTTCTATCACACCTCTGCAGGTCAAAGGGAAATGTGTCCTCCATGCTACGCCAAGGCGCTATGCCTGTGAAACCCGCTTGGCTACTGTCCCCAGTGCAGAAGGCCAGGTGACTCCACTATGGCATCCCCGGGAATCTGTGGGTAATAGGGAAGGCATGGCCAAAGCAAAGAACCCACTTCTCTCTCTCTTTCTAACCGGGCTTCCATCTCAGTGCTGGCTCCCTTCAAGAGGTGAAACATGTCCCATTCTGAGGAACCAAGAAGCATAGTATGAGGTCTCACATCCACCAAAACTTAACGAACGTCAAATATCTCTGCAAAGAGCACAGGGTGTGGCCTTTGTTTTTATAAACAGTGACCCCTTACCCACCCACCACTCGCTGTATCTGGGAGACAAATGCTGTCTCGTTGCCCTATTTTATAGGTGAAGAACTGAGGCACAGACGGGTCGAGCGGCCTACTGCACACAGCGGAGTGGCTGCTGCCGCCCCTGGGCGGGCTCACTGCTGCTGACCCTGCTGACCCGAGCAGGCTCACTGGGGAGTGTGAGCTCTTTGCTGTCACAGTCCCTCTTCTCCAAGAGAATCAAGGTCCTAACTTTTGGCAGCTTCTAGCAGTGCATGGATCCCTCTGCCTCCTCTGAAGGAACAACAAGCACTCGTGGTGATGTGTCACAGGGAGCTCCCCAAGCTATGCAGTACCAAGTTACCATACTGTCATGGCGCCTCACACCAAGTTTACCTTCTTCTGGGAGACCTGGGCCTTTATCTTTTGCATTTGGACAGCAGTGATCTTCCCAGCCAGCAAATCAGGGCAACAGTCCATCTGCCCCTCCCTACACATAGGTGGTGTCTACAGAATGAACCCCAGAATTCTCTGTCTGCACAGATGTTCTGTAAATGCTTGTAGATCTCACTCTGCCTTCTGCACCCAATCCTTTAAGCATGCATCTGCTAGTTATAGTCAAACATGTGTGCTCACAGACATTCACACGGCAGTGTGATAGAGCATGAATCTTGGAAGCAGGGCATAAATTTGTGTCCAGAGCGGCCCTTACAATATTCCATGAGCTTGGTCAAGTTATATGTGAACTTACCTTTTCTTGTCTTTAAGTAAGGGACTGGCATCTAACCTCCATGGAGTTAGAAAAATTGTTTTTGTCTCCTGTGGTATCGCAATTCAAGAAAATTGTGCATACATAAGCATTTACAAAATTTCTATGAATTGAACTTGTAAGGATCCGATGTGAGCTAAACCACATGATTTAGCTTAGTTAGCTAAGATGACTGTAACCAAGGGGACAGATTGTGTAGAGACACACACTCAACCCTGGATCTGTCAATCTAATCAAGATGACATCCTGAGGCCAGGGAGACGGGTCACCAGGTAAGATGCTGGCTGCATAAGCATGAGGACACAAGGCCCCTGCACCCACATAAAAGCCAGACACCATGGTACTCATATGTAAGCCCAGGCTCTTCTGGATAGACTAGAGGCAGGAGAATCCCCAGAACTTCTAGAACCAATTAACCTGGGATGTTCAGTGGCAAGCAACAAGAAAGGCTTCCTCAAACAAGGTGGAAGACTGGAAGGTAAGAACTGATACTGGAAGCTGCCCTTTGACATCCATACATAAGTCCCCGTGGCATGTGTGTACCCACACTCGTGCATGTAAACAAGTATACACATGTCATGTGCACTTGGTAAATTAAATTAATTTATTTTCATATGGTATCATAGAAGAATAGAGCCCACCCTAATGACCTCAATTTAACAGTAAGAGTTCTGCAAAAACTATATCTTCCAAAGAGGTTGTATTCAAAAGTACACCAACAGATTAAAAACAACATTCAACCCGTTAGTAATTCTTTAGCTAAAAATATACTTAGAGCTCCTATCCCATAATAACCTTTTATCACAGAGGAGACACAGCCATTGAGATGCCAAGGAGATGGGTGACTGCTGTGGGACAATGGTTTCACCCTCTAAAGATTTGTTTCTTGTACTTGTTTAATAAAATGCTGATTGACCAGTAGACAGGCAGGAAGAATAGGCAGGGTGACCAGGCAGGAAGAAGAGGTGGGGCAATGAGAACAGGAGAATTCTGGGAAGAGGAAAGATGCAGTCTGCATTCATCATCCAGACACAGAGGAAGCAAAAAAGGTACCAAGCCACGTGGCTTACAGAGACAAGAATTATGGCCTAACATATATATATATATATATATATATATATATATATATATATATGTTATAAGAGTTTATAAGAAGCCTGAGCTAATAGGTCAATCAGTTTATGATTAACATAGGCCTCTGTGTGTTTATTTGGGACTAAATGAATGTGAGACCTGGTGGAACAGAAAACATGGTCAACAAATCGTGCCCAACGTGGGACTTGAACCCATGACCCTGAGATTAAGAGTTTCATGCTCTACCAACTGAGCTAGTCGGCCTCCGTCAACAGGTGGTAGCTGAAAGAATTAATCTCTGTGGATGAGAAAAATCACTGTTAAAATCTTACTCCTCACAGTGCCAGCCCACGGTTTCCTCAATGCTGGGGTAGATGTGGGCATTTTTAAATGCAGTTGAGAATTCTCTCACGGAGTGAGTACCTGGAGACTCAGCTCACATCCATCCTCTCCCACTCTTTGACAACCCTCTGTGGGCCAGCCAAAAACTTGTCTGTGCCATCATCTGCTTGCGTGCAGCATGTTAGAGCATTTGACTTCAATGTAAATGCAAAAATCCATGTTCAGGTCAAGATTGGGGCAGAAGGAAGATAAATGGCATGGATCACATTCCATAGGGCAGATACAGCACTGCGTGCTTGCGCATAACTTATGTTAACTCAATAAATGTGCATGGTAGATGATTCCAGATTTTAAATTGTCTTCCTGGGCTCTATGGTATACGAAAGCAAAGTGTGCCTCTTTGTACTGGGGGAGGAACAATTGGTAATTGTCCACACTTGATACCAACTGTAAGTCACCCGAGTGAGGTCTTCAGGCTCCTTTCCTCTTCAGAGTTCCCATCTGACTAAGTGGCTCTGTTCCTTTAGCTAATTGAAGAGCCAAGACTGCTAAGGGCTGTATTTCATGAATAATCCTGACATAAATATGACCAGGTAATGATAAGATTACCTCAGGTCTTTCTTACTGGCTCAGCCCCAGGGACAGCTTTGCTGGAAGTTTACAAAAAGTGTAGTACAGGGGGCTGGTAAGTGACTTGGTGGTTAGGAGCACAGAGCACTCTTGCAGGGATCAAAGTTTGGTTCCAGTATCCATATCAGGTGGTTCAAAACCACCGAGAACTATGACTCCACAAGATCAGGACTCAGGGCACCTACACTCATGTGCATACACCCACACAAAGACACATATATACACATAACTACTTAAAAGATTTTCAAAATATTTTCTTTTATTTCTAAAAACAAACTGTATGGGACAGGAATTGGGTTTTTTAAAAAGATGAAGAAAACAGAGGTAAATTATTTGCACAATGCTGTTCTGTAAACTACAGATTGTTTTTCCTGAAAAACCTAAAAAATTTCCCCCTTTGACTTCATGTTGAGCTGGTGATGGCAAGTATAGGTAAAATAGGCTAAGTTCTGTGATAGTTTGAATGTGATTGGCCCCCATAAGCTCTTAGGGAGTGGCACTATTAAAAGGTGTGGCCTTGTTGTAATGGGTGTGGCCTTGTTGGAGTAAGCATCAATGTGGATGCAATCTTTGATGTCTCATATATGTTCAAGCCCTCCCCAGTGTCTCAGTTCACTTCCTGTTTTCTGCAAATCAATATGTAGAACACTCAGTTCCTTCTCCGGCACCATGTCTGCCTACACACCACCAAGAACCACCATGATGGACTAAACCTCTGAAACTGTAAGCCACTTAATTTAATATTTTCCTTAATAACAGTTGCCATGGTCATGGCAATAGAAATCCTACTACTGTTCCACAGTGAACTTTCTAGAAGGGCCAGTTCCAAGAGTGAAATATCTCCAACTGGGTCACCAGAAGCAAAGGGTCAAGTTCTGCTCCCAGAGATGCCCTTCAAGCTGACTGCAAGCCTACCAAGCCAACAGCACATAAAAACATCCCCAGCATATACATCAGCACAGCCTAGCGACTTGGGTAGTTGGATGCAGTATATGCATGAGCACAGCCTAGTGACTTGGGTAGTTGGATGCAGTATACGCATGAGCACAGCCTAGCGACTTGGGTAGTTGGATGCAGTATATGCAGCAGCATAGCCTAGAAACTTGGGTAGTTGGATGCAGTATATGCATCAGCACAGCCTAGCGACTTGGGTAGTTGGATGCAGGCTCTTGAGCGTGGCTGAGATGCTCTGGGTGTGTCCAAACACAGGTCAGATGACCCTGCACACTTCTCATCCCCACTGCTCAAGTACTGCTGATGCGCATTCTTCAAGCAAAAGACGCCCGCACTCTCGGGACAGAAGCACAGTGAGTTAGCGCCTGACCCATTCCACTCTACCTCCATTGTAGAGCTCACACGAAGTCAAGGAAAAGCTTCCTAAGCCTTCCCATTTGGAGGTTTCCTTCCCAGGTGCCTGGTTTCTGTGGTAGATGCTAATATTTTCCCAAAGTGCTGTTCTTCTTCCCTAAAGACATGAATCCTGATTACCTTCCTTTATCAGCTTGATGAGGGCATGAGTTAATATTTGATGCTACCGGCAAGGATAACAGTAAAATCCACACTTTCTGTGACCACTCCCTCTGTAGCTAAGGCTGAGTCCAGTCTAGAGCCCAGTAATTAAGAATGTCCATGACCTTGCTGCTAGGGGACAAGTTGAGCACAGGAATGGGAAAGTGAGCTGTCAGGAAGCTACAGACACCAGGGCTCACATCTGCAGGTTCATATTCAAGAGACAGTGGTTCTATCTCTGTGAATATTGCAAAGGTATGTTTTGTTTCAGTGTTTAGCTCCTCTGAACCTGTGTGCTCACAAGCATGTGAATACACACAACACACACACACACTCCTATGTTTTCTCCCCATGTGGTAGACCTGGTGCCCCGCTTAGAAGCATCCCTTACCCCCTCTTCATATTTGATATTTTAATTCTGATTTTTGGTGAGTGCAATGGCAGGTGTCTCACAAGCCTTGAAATGAGTTCTGACACAGAACTTACCCAGAGATGTGAGAGGATTCTCACTGAGGAATCCTGAGAGCAGTGTTGGTCCTCCATTGCAGCGGAATTCTTTCCCCTTGGATGTCCAAGTTCCCAACCCACATGTCCGTGCACATGAACTTATGTGGAAATACGGCTCTGTACGTGTGAGCCCATAAGACACACTGTAGGGGATTTGAATGGATCTTAATTCAATAATCATTTAATGAGGTAGGATTTACATTTAGAAAGCGAGAGAGAAGAGACAAGAGAGAAGGCCACATGAAGAGAGAGGCAGATATCAGAGCCATGCATATCTTTGTGAAGGACTGCCAAATGTTGACAGCAAGCGCTGGACTCCAGGAGGAAAGTAGGGAGGACTTCCTCTCCGGAGGCCTTAAGGGGAGCACAGTCATTTCCATTCCTGGCTTCTGGGTTTCAAGAAGAAACATCAACAGAAATTATTCCTGTTATTATTTTTTCTTTTTTTTATTGCCTTTATTGAGCTATACATCTTTCTCCACACGCCTTTCTTCCTACCTTCTCTCCTTCTGCCCTCTCAAGTTAACCCCCGTGCTTCCAATTTACTCAGGAGATTTTGTCTTTTTGTAATTCCCATGTAGATTGGATCCATGTATGTCTCTCTTAGGGTCCTCTTTGTTGTCTAGTTTCTCTGGGGTTGTGGCCTGTAAGCTGGTTTTCCTTTGCTTTATGTTTAAAAAAAAAAAAAACACCTATGAGTGAATGCATCACTCCTGTTGTTTCGAGTCCAAGTTTGGGACATTTCATTCCAGCAGCACTGGCCAACTAGCACTGAAGAAAGATGAAACACCCTGTCACTGTGCTTTCTTCCTCTTTCTGTTTGATGCTGTGATGTCTAAAGCCATGACAGTCTACAGTGTGTAAAAAGCACGGCAGAGCAAGAGATTGGAAAGACCAGGGGTTTTCTTGGCCACCGTTTAACATCCAAACACAGCCAGCATTGCTGCCCTTCACAGTTTAGGTTGTATGCAAGTCCCTCTCATTGGTCTTGTTTCTAAAAAATAAAAATAAAAAAGAATACTTTTATTAATTATTTGAGAACCTCACGCAATATATTTTGACCTTATAAAATCCTCAATCCTCCTCAACCCCTCCCAGATCCAGCCATATCTCTCCACCCCCGCCCAGCATCTTCATGTCATCTATTTTTTTAATAACCCATGGAGTCCAAATTGTGTTGCCCATATTTTTCTGGGAGTAGGTCCATCCACTGGAGTGTGGTTGACCTCTGAGGGCCACGCCCTTAAGAAAAACTGACTGTTCTTCCCTCAGAAGCCATCAACTGTCCATAGCTCCTCTGTCAGGAATGAAGGCTCACAAACCCCACCCCACACCAGGGTAAAATGTTGACTGACTCCATCAGTCTTCTTGTTCCAGTGTGCTACAGAAAACCCCAGCTTCTGGGATCTCATGACCACAGGAGTCCTGTTGTGTCCAGAAGACTCTGATCTTGCCTGCTGTCTGTCTCTTACAATCTTCTGTCCCCTCTTTCCTGATGGTCCCTGATCCTGCGGGGGGTGGAATATAGAGGTCCCCTCTATGGCTGAGCCTTTCATTGACTCTTGCTCTCTGCATTTTGGGCAGTGGTGAGTTTCTGGGTTAACTGTCACCCACTGCACAAAGGAACTTCTCTAATGAAGTTGGAGCACTGACCCAGTCTTTTGGTAGCGAGATATTGATACAGAGGACAGTTTGACACTATGTCCCTTGAGAAAAATGACAGTAGTAGTTTTGCCGCTGGGGTCAATGAACACCACAACTATGTGTTCTTACTCAGAACACAGGAGTAGACATATGTTCCTATGGAATGATCCTTAAATCCAACTAGAAAACAGTTGCTAAGCCCCCATAACGTTTGTGCCAAGATTGCAACCACTGGCACATCTTATCACACCTGAGTCATTTCTGTAGTCTGCAGGATTTCCAGCTGAGTAAGACTATTGATCTTTACACCGCACACACACACACACACACACACACACACACACACACACACACAAAACAGCTTGCATAGCTCCTTCCAGTACTATAAGAATTCACTGGGGAGGAAGCTTTCTGATCAGTACCAAGTTGATTTCTTCATGTCCTAGAACAAATGTGTGTGGTGTCGTTAGTGACCAGGAACAATGTCAGTACTCTGTTGCGGATGAGTCTCGAGGTATCGCTGACCAGGAACTCACTGCTGTTAGTAATTTGTAAGTGTTGACTCTCGCCTATAGCTGTCCGCATTTCTAACCAGCGTGCTACCGCTAATGCCTTTCCATTATGCTCACCTTTCTACTTGTTCATACCCAGATACCAACCTGATCCCGTCCTCCCTGCTGCTGTCCCAGTGATGTAGACCTTGGAACCTGTCATCCAGAGCCTGTCATTACCATGGGGTACAGCCTTCCAGAAGTCCTGCACACCCAGTGCACAAACGTCACACTTTGGGAAAACTGGAAAGTGATACTGACCTGAACTCCTCTCCTTTTGATTTCTTATATCAAAAGCCCCTTGACATGATTGTAGTTGCAACTGAAGGGGGTACTGGAGAAATTTGTAGAGCAGGTATCAGCATCACTGTGGCAATAGGCAGAGGAAGAGTGCTGACAAGGGAGGGCCCGCTGCTCTGTGACATAGTCACACAGTGGGACCCCAAGGGCACTAGAATACGATCAATGCTATCCAAGCATGGTGCTGCATGCCTGTAACTCTAGCACTCTGGAGGTGGAGCTAGGAGAATCAAGAATCCAGATTCATCCTTGGCTATGTGACAAGTTCCAGCACAGCCAACGTGTCTGTGGGATGCTATCCCCCCCCCCAAAAAAAAAACAAAAAAAAAACGAAGAACTGTAGCAACATATAGTCTCCTATGAACATGGGCTGCTCCTTGTTTAGATGTTGGTCACCTTTGTGCTTTCTTCCATGAGGAACCAATCAAGCACCCGCTCCACAGTGTAAATAGTTGAGCTGGCACGTATCTATCCAGGTGGTCCGATGCTTTCACTGTTTGGATTAAGGATATTGAAATCAGAGAGATGGATCTGCCAAAGAAAGCACTTCCTCCCATCCAGTTAGCACTTGCTTACTGAACTAGCCTACGTGGTGAGTCTCAGGTCAATGAGGCTTAGCCTGACAGTCATGGTGGATGAAGCCTCCAGAATGAGGATGACAACGCTGTCTTTCTGGTCTACACACAGCAAAACGGACCAGGAAGGCAGTGCCCCATAGAACGTTGAGACCCCTTTCTCAGTAGCTGAGAAGAGCCAACTTCACACCCTGTGCTGTGCGTGTCTTTCCCTGGAGGCAGCACATCAGCCCTCACCTCTCTGAAAGGCTCCTTCAGTGCTTTTCCGAAGCAGGGGCCACTTGCATTAGGCTAAGGGCTCGCACTGGGCAGGGGCCAGGCCAGCCCAGGCCTCTAAATCACTCTGGATTCTTAGACCTCCCTATTGCGCTGACAACATCAGGAAGCTGCAGGGAAGGCCACAGCCCACACTAACAACTGGCAGATAAAGCTGAGTTAAAGGAACAAACATGTTGAAAACCCCATTCAAGGAAAGTTGTTAGCAAGTGTGAACAATGCTGCTGATAACAGGGCTTTTCCCAGAGGCCCTTGGAGGAGCCTGGCATTCACATTTATTTCAGGCCACCAGAGTCTTATCTTGCCGAACCATGTGCTCACATTTATCTGCCAGCAGCTGGACCCCACTGGTCGACACACAGGCCAACTTGCACTGCTGGCCACCTAATGACAATCAGGTGGCGGAAAAGACATGCGCTCTCTTTCCTTTGCCCTCAGATGGATTGTGTGGCTCTACAGCATCTGGAGAAGTAGATTCCCAAGGCCACTGTGAGTGTGTTCACATTCAGGGGCTGAGTCTTGTCACAGCCCTGTCGGGGGCCTGTTTGTAGCTGTTCAAGGCATTGAGTTACCAAGGGCTCTCTGAATATCAGAATCATGCATAATCAGCATAGGCCCCAACCCCAAGATTCTGAAAACCCTTTGTGCATTTGAACAAAGAGTGTGGATGGTCATGGAGCTGACACTGTGGGACTAGGCAGAACTGAGCTTCAACCAAGAGAATAATATTCTGATGCAGAGATATCCCTAGCACTAGTCACCTTCACCAGGGTTTAAATCAGTAATAAAGCAGACGCTTGTTCGGAAGAACTGGGACCAATGCTGAAAAAAGCCGAGGACGAGGAAGGTAGCGGTGACTGCTAAGGCAGAGTGGATCAGGAGAGAGGGTGGCGTGGGGTGGGAACGTGCTGAGGACACCCATCGACGCCAGGAAGCAGTGATGGTTGCCAGGCAGAGAGCAAACAGATGTTGGAAGAATCTGGGTGACAGACAGCAAGGGAAGCCATGGCAACGGGCATTGAAGTCCAGCTCCAGCTCAAGGAGGAGGCTGTATAAGGGTAGCTTAGGATCTGTTCTGACCAATGAGGAAAAGCAGGGGTCATGAAGACACAGGGGCAGGTCGGTCTGGCATCTGGCAAAGACCGTAGGGAGAAATTCGAGGAGTTTGGTGGCCAATTTTGAAGAAGTCAGAGTAGTAAAATTCCAAATAACGGTGAAAAAGTTCAGAGAACAAGACTCTAGGTTCCCTCAAGAGGCTCTTTGTGATAGTAGGATCCAGTCTGGGAAGGAAAGGTAGAAGGATGTAAAGAGGTAGCCAAAGAAATTCTCTGGGAATGCCAGACGTAGAAAGCAAAAGTAAACATGAAGGAAGGTGGATATAAAGTTGAATGAGAAATAGAGCATCGTGCTTGGGGAAATACAAAATCATGCTAAGGCCTAAAGGGAAGGGCAAGGAAAGAATAAGGGCAGGACAGAGAGTCCAGAAGCGAGACTGATCCGGAGAGAAACCACAGCTGCTCGACTTACTTAAGTTAGTGTTTGCCTACTGTCCTCCATAAGCCAACACTCGGCTCAGGGATGTGATCTTGTTCTCAAGAAGCACACAGGCCAGAGAGGGAGGTAAGCAAGTTATAATTCTGAATGTCAGCCTTCATGATGCCAGGTATCTTTATAGGGTGAAGTTCAACATGCTAGAAATTCCAAGTGAGCAACACCGCCAAGGAAAATTAAATAGGGTTCTTGGACTGAGTGACACACTCTGGTGGAAAGCCCAGGAATGGGGAGACTCAGAAGGAATGGTTACAGGGCTAGAGAAATGGTTCAATCCGTAGAGTATTGGGCATGCAAGTGGGAGGACCTGAGTTTAGGTCTTCGTCACCCACTTAGAAGCTTTACACCTACGGGCTCTGGGCTGTATTCATAACCTCAGTGTTGGAGATGTACGGGCAGAACCCGGAGCTCATTGGTGAACCAGCCCAGCCAAACTGGTGAGGTCTGGGTTCAATGAGATACGCTGTCTCAGGAAAGAAAAGTGGAGACCTACTAAAGAAGACATGTAACATTGACCTAGAATTTCATGCACACCTGAATACACAGGCACACACACACACACACACACACACACACACACAAAATTTAAGACTATTTTGGAGAAAACACCATGTTTTCCTAGAAGTCCAGGTGGGGAGCACTGGGGGACACTAGCTATGGAAAGGATGTTTCTCTAAGGACAGCAGAGCTGGACCAGAGCTCAGTCCTCACATCTTGGGGTGTTAAGAAGCAATGGCATCCCCATTTAAGTTTCTTGCTATTTGTTATCTTGGTCACAGTGATGAGAAAATATCTAATAAACCTGAGCTTTGAAGGGAGCTGGGCCAAGTTGAACTCCAGATGAAGCTGGGAGCTGTGGGCATTCAGGACACAAACACAGCCATTGCATTTTCCAAGCTGTGCCAACGCAGAGCAGGAGGATGGCTGTATTGGTCGAGGAACGAGACTTGTCATGACTCTGCTAAATGATGCATGGGAACAGAAAATGCAGACAAGACCAGCTCCAAAATAAGGGTCTATGAGATTGAGGCAGCTTCAATGACAGAAGGGGGGGAGTGAAAGTATTAGAGCTATCAAAGGCCCCTACGGTGGTATGGGTCATTTTCCTCATCACTGTGGCAGAGTATGTCAGAAAAGCAGTTTCTCGGGGCAATGCTTTGCTTTGGCTCAGGGTTCTATGGAACATCATGCATTATAGTGAGGGAACACAAGAATCAGTCCATAGTGATGAAACTGAGAAGGAAGTAGAAATGGGACAGGAAGTGGGACCCATCCCTCTTGTGACCCACTTCCTCCATCTAGAACCTGCCTTCCGAAGTTTCCATAGCTTCTCAAAAGACTGAGTGGAGGACCAGGTGTTCAAACACGAGAACCTATAGAGGACAGTACACATCCAAGATCTTACAAAGATTAACTAGACCACACGAAGTATAAGGACAAGCTCTAAGACTGTAGCTCAGCTGGTAGAGAGCTTGCCTAGCATGCAACAGGCCCTGGGTTCAATCCCCAGCACTGTGTCAAGTAGACATAGTGTTGCGCACCTGTTTCCCAGCACTGGGGAGGGGTGGGCAGGAGGAGCAGAAATTCAGCCTTTATTGGTTGTTCAGCAGTTGGAAGCCAGCTCAGGCTGCATATGCCTGTCTCAAGTGGGGGAGGGGGATGTAAGAAAAATAATGTAATATTATAGGCAGAGAAGGGAGCACTAAGGGTGTAAGGATGGAGCTGTGAGGACCCAGGAGAAAGAGGAAAGGGTTGAAGGAGAGGGTCCTGAGGACGTCAGAGAGAACAAAGCCCGGGGTGTGGCTGATGGGTTGGCATTCGAGAGCTGAGACGAGGATCTGTGCCCACCCATGCCTGTAAGCATTTGAGGCGGGTATTTGGAGGGCGCTGGTTGTTAGGGATGCCCTGCAATCTGCTGTGAGTGGGAGAGTGGACAGCAGGGGAGCTGTCCAGGAGTTTTTCCTGCCTGTTGATTAAAACACGCCTTAATGATTACCTTATCTACGTGGGCCAATGGTGGCAGGGGGCATTTTCCTAGTTCTAGGAGACAAGGAAACTGGGGAATTATCAATGAAAAGTGACACATCTGCAGAGGAAGGAGGCTGGGAGCGGGGAAGAGGAAAGTGGAAACCAGGTAACTTCTGATGGAGTAGAGGAAATGGAGGATGTCAGGATTCCCAGGGACCTCAGGAAGTGGAGTGCAGGGGTGTGGTTTAGTGGTGTGTGGGGTGATCTGGACATGACATTGTAGTGGAAGCATTCTGTGTCACCACAGAGGTGAGGCAGCTGTCACAGCGGGTATATCACTGCCACACCCACCTTAGATACCAAGCATGTCTTTCTCTTGTATGTCAATACCCCACCAGTCTTCTTCAGGGATGACTGCGCATACAACGTGCATCCGACACCCTTCCTGTGTGCGTGCACCCCTTGATAAACGTTAGGAAAGAGTCCTGCAGGAAAGGCCGGGTTGATCCTCCTTCCTTGGCTGCACAGACACTGAGCACGCCTGCCCTGATAAACAATCCATTTCACACACTCTCTCTGCTGTGCTCTGCACACTGGGCATGCGCATGACATTATGTTTGGAGGATTGAGGGGGTCAAGATGTGCCTTTCTTTGCCTTATGCTTCAAAACCTCTGGGGATTAAGAAACCTAAATAAACATTTCTTTGGGTAAGTGCTATGGGGATGAATACTTTAATTTCTAAAACTGAGCTTTTTGACAGTCCTACAATAAGAGACTAATTTTGATAGGTGAATTACAACAAGAAAAATGGGAATATAATAAGCAAATACTTTCGTTTTATTTAAGCTAAAAGGATATGCCACCATGGTGGAGGAGACAGCAAGTGGTCGCCCTTAGCTCGGAATGGTTTACAGTCCTGGTGGTCATGGTTTGAATTTGGAGCATCTTCTGCAAGCATGTGTTTTGAGCATTTTGTCCCCAACTGGTGTCACTACATAGGGAGGGAGGGTGTGGAAACTTCAGGAGGTGGAGTCCAGCTGGAGGAAGGAAGTGAGTAGAGGTGATCCAGCCCTGACTTCCGATCTGCTGTGGTGTGAGGAGCCTCTGCCTTAAGGCTGCCACTGTGGACTCTGCCGTGATTCCCTACTGTGTTTGACTAAGACCCTCCACAAAGGGGCTGAGCTGAGCCTTTCCTCCTGTAATTTTATCACAGCTACATGGGTGTAGGATTTATAGTCTCTAAAGCTGGAAAACAGCCCGGGGACCCAGAATAGCATTGCCAGAAAGGTTTCCCTGAATCAGCTGAGGCCACTTGAGGAGTTACTTGGGGTGTGACAGATGATAAATTAGAGATAGATATTTCAGAAGATTGATGATAGATAGATAGATAGATAGATAGATAGATAGATAGATAGATGATGGATGGATAGATAGATAATAGGTAGATGGGTAGAGAGATGATAGATTGATAAAAAGATGATAGATGATAGATAGATAGATAGATAGATAGATAGATAGATAGATAGATAAGATAGAGATAGTATATGATGGATAAATAATAGACAAATAGATAATAAGTGATAACAGTAATAAATGATAAGTAGATCTGTTATATAGATCTATTTAGATAGATGGTAAATAGATAGTAGATAACAAATGAATGATACACAAATAGATAGTAAATGATAATGTATAGTAGATGATAAGTAGATCTATTATAGAAAGATAGGTCTATTTAGATGATAGATAGATAGATAGATAGATAGGCAAACAGACAAGTAGATAAAATTAATCTGCCAATTGACAAATTGATATATCCCAAGAATCCAGTTCTTACCCCCAAAATGTGAAAATTACTTGAGTTTCCATTTGTTACTGACCTCTGGAATGAACATCACTTCTTATACACAGGTCCTTTAAAAAAATCTAGTAATAGACAGGCCCACTGTTTCAGTATTTGTAAGACTGGGGTTGATTTTTTTTTTTTGATTTTTCGAGACAGGGTTTCTCCGTAGCTTTTTGGTTCCTGTCCTGGAACTAGCTCTTGTAGACCAGGCTGGCCTCGAACTCACAGAGATCCGCCTGCCTCTGCCTCCCGAGTGCTGGGATTAAAGGCGTGCGCCACCACCGCCCGGCGGGGTTGATTATTTTTAAGACTTTTATAGCATTCATTTATGTACACATGTGCAATAGGGGTACATATGCCACCAGAAATGTGGCAGTCAGGCAGAAGACAGCCAAGGGAGTCAGGGCCCTCTTTCCACCATGGGGATCATTAGAATCAAACTAGTTGTCAGTGTAGGTGACAAGTTCCTCTCGCTGTTCAAGCACCTTCCTGGCCTGATCTATTCAGATTTGATCTATTCAGATTTGATTTATTCAAGAAAGAATTTGCTGTTGTCATGTTTATAGATGGTAAGGATAAGAACATTCTAGAACTCTACTTACTTGCTGATGTCTTCCTAATCTCTCCACATAACAGCAATATGGTTATCTCAAGTTCTTAGAAATTAATTTCCTTAGGCCTAAAGACAGGGTATAGACTAGAAAGAAATAATAGTCCTGATTCAAGGTCACAGTGAAGAAAGTGCTGTCCTAACCCTGCTCACAGGGCACTGATGGAAGGGCTCTGAGAACCTTGGCCAGATGAACAAATAAATGGAGGGAGACTACCATTTCCTGCCCCAATAGCACAGCATCTCAGAAACATCATTCAGGTAAAATTAAAGAAAAGCTGCTTCAAGAAAAGAAATAGAATCTTCTGGAAGAGTCATAGAAGCAGGATAGATCCTCCCACCCCATTTGGGTGTCTTTGATAAGGCCTCAGATAATCCATGGCATTGACTGAATAGGACAAAAGCATCCTAAAAGATCACCTGAAACCCTTTTGTTTTCTTATACCTGGTAGATATGTGTGACTAAGATATGACTTGTATGACTGTAGATTGTCATAGTTCAAAAAGAAAATACTGCATGTTTCTGCCCTGTTGGAGATGGCTGGACAAGCCCCGAAAGCACGTAATGTTCTCACGCTTATGTCACGCAGGTAGACGGAACACAGGCAGACTCATAATCGGAGTCCTTTCTGATGATGTTACTGTTTGAATACAAAATGTCCCCTGCAGGCTCGTGGGATGTTTTGCATGTTTGACCTCCAAAGGATGATGCTGTCTGAGGACATGAAGCCTAGCTGGAGGAAGCATGTCACTTGGGTTGTGTCTACCCCAAGTCCCTTCTTCCCATCTAGCCTGGAGTGAACAGCCTCCCCTTCACATGCTCTGGCTGCCATGGTATTGTCTTACCACAGTCCAGAATCAGGAAGCCAAGGACTAGGGACTGACGACTCTGAAACCACGAGTGAGATCAACCTTTCCTTTTTAGTGTTCTTCCGGGTATTTTCATCAGAGATGAGCAACAGTGAATGAGATGTAGAGTTAGCTTTCAACTTGACAGAATCTAGACTCACCTTCCTGCCCCAGACCCGGCATGCCTGTAGGGGCTATCAGAAGACCTGCCCACTGCGAGCGGCCCATTCCCTATGTGGGCTCCTGAGATATGTAAGTCAGGAAATGCATGGACATCTGCATGCAGCCTTCCCTTGTGCTCTGCTTCCTGACTCTAAATGCAAGGGAGGAGCTGCTTCGAGCCCTCGCTGCCTTGGCTTCTCCACCATGATGGGCTGTGCCTTCACTTGTGAGCTAAAATGAGCCCTTTCTCTTTTGAATTGCTTCAGTCAGAGTATCTTATCACAGCACCCACAAAGGAGCAAAGACCCTAAGCCTTACAGTTAAGGCAACATGTAGTCACAAACCTAAGCCACCCAAACTAACAATAGAAAAACACTGCTCCCAGGCACAGGAAGTTTCAGACCTTGCTTGGATTCTCTGTGTATCAGACACTTATTATACACTACCTAAAATTATTAAACATTTAGCCCAATGGTATGCTATAAATAATCAAAAGTCAAAATGCTACAGTATATTTTCTAATGTGCAAAAAAAAAAAATCTTTTAGTGAGTTCTCAAGTAACACCATAAATTGTTTTGATCCATCTTCTGAACTGTCCAGTGGGGTCATGGATGAGGAAGCTCAGATTAACCTTGAAGTTGTCCTCTATGGACAGCAAGGAAGAGCGAGTAGTCAAGACTCCACATTGGCTTTGGCTTGCTCTGTTCTTCAGGCATCCTCTGAGTTTGGAGAGGGTATGGTAATTTGGAAAAGGAGTTGGGCTCTGATCCATACTGCTTGTGATTGATCTGAGCTCTACCTCCTCATAGCTGTGTGACCTTAGTGGAGTCACTGGACAGCTCTGATCTAGGTTAGTCTTGTCTGAGTTCCATGACTGTAATGAATTACCCAAGGATGCATAACTTGTGGAGAAAAAATGTTTTGGCGGCTAAACATCCAATATTGGGCAGCCTCATTGGTGGGCCTCTGTGATTGGGCAGCCTCATTGGTGGGCCTCTGTGGTTGGGCAGCATCATTGGTGGGCCTCTGTGATTGGGCAGCCTCATTGGTGGGCCTCTGTGATTGGGCAGCCTCATTGGTGGGCCTCTGTGGTTGGGCAGCATCATTGGTGGGTCTCTGTGATTGGGCAGCCTCTTTGGTGGGCCTCTGTGATTGGGCAGCCTCATTGGTGGGCCTCTGTCATTGGGCAGCCTCATTGGTGGGCCTCTGTGGAGGACAGTTGGTATCACGAGAGGCGCATGAGTAAAAGGAGATCCATTGTATCACTAGGGAGGCAGGCAGAGAGCCAGGCTTGCTTCCTCACAAAGCTGGAGTCCCACACCACCTTCCTGTGTTCTAAACGCGCTGCTTCTTCATTAGAATGCTACTAAAGGACCAGCGTCTCTCAGGTTGCCACACGGGGGACCAAACACCCAACACAAAAACCCTTGGGGGATAAACCACATGTAGCCCAATGCATTGAGTTCCTACAGCATTCAAGTAGACACAGTACTGACACCTTCTCAAACTGGGTGGCAAAGACAGTGTGAATAGGGAAGGGAGTAAAGCCATGCGGAGAGGAGGCAGAGTGTGGGGGAAACTGTTAGAATAAGGGATTAGGTGACTTGCTTCTGGAGAGGTTGGGGCACTGTATGTAATTGACGGTTTCCTTGGCCCTGTGCCTGGGGATTCCCTTGAACGCTGTGCGGGAAGATCTGGCTCTCATGGCCCCTGAGTGACAAAGACTTGATGAGCCAAAGTCTCTCACCTTCTGTCAACTTGACCTTCGGTTAGTAGTGAACTGGTGACTGGTCAGACCAAAGGCCAACTCTGCTGCTAAGAAACGGCAGGGTAGGTTTTCCTAATGAGAAAACCATAGGAAAGAAAACAGAAAGCCTAATTTGTGTTCCCTGTCTGGGGATTCGTGTACAGGGGCCCGAGAAGCTCCACCTTCAAAGTTGTATCAGAAGAGAGACGTGCTCTTTGAGAATACAAGGTTTTGAAGCCAGAATAGACCCCATAGGAGCCCAGCGTGGGTTTCCCTCCCTACAGAGTAGAAGGCAGATCTACACATTCCTACTGAGAGCAGGGCTGGGTCTCCTAGGCTGGCAGCCTGCACCAGGGCCCCAGAGCCTTGGCATGGATGGGTGTCAAATGCATCCTGTGATAACTGGAGCCCGAAGGTTCAGCACACATCACCACGGGTCCTTGATAGGCACTGCGATGGGCAGAGAGCATCAAAGGAAGCAGTGGAGAAGGACTGCGTGGAGGCCAGGCTGATAACACTGTTTTGAGTTATATTTATCATAACTGTGGGGAAGCGTTTCCAGAACATAGGCGTTCTTAGTGAAGCCATTTTATATTCCCACATTAAGCTCTAGAATAACAAAAAAAATCTTCAAAATAAAGGGTGGAGGGTGACGATAAGGACAGGCCATGTGGAAGAATGGGGAGGGTCCTGTGGCTGCCGAAAACAACCGGTTTCAGGGAGTTGAGAAACTGTGATCCAACACACTTCTTGAGAAGTTAGATAATAATCAGCAGACAGACAAAGATTCTAAACTCCCTTCTCACCCACAGCGCTTCTGAGTGAAAGGTCTGTCGGCCGGGAAGAGATGCTCATTCAGCAAGGATGCAACAAGGGCCCCTGTGACAAAGGGTGTGGGACGTGACCCCATCCTTGACACGCTGACAACGTGCCAGAATCATGGAGTCAGGCAGGCAAACAGCAAATCATGTTTGTGTATGAAGTGGTTATAAATATGCCCACGCTCATGTGTGTGTGTGTGTGTGTGTGTGTGTGTGTGTGTGTGTGAGGTGTGTGTGTATGTGAGGTGTATGTGTGTGAGAGAGAGAGAGTTATGTGTGTGGTGTGTCTGTGTATGTGAGGTGTGTGTGTAATATGTAAGGTGTGTGTGTGTGGCCATGCCATACATTCACACATGTGTGTTTTTGTATATTTGCACATAGTGAAGGGTGCGTATGGTGGTCAGAGATCCCAGATATTGTTTCTCACGTGCTTCCCACATTTTGTGTCAGAAAGGCATTACACATATGTGTATCATGTGTGTACCTGTGTATGAGTACACGTCGAGTCCTTCAGTTACATCACTTGTGCTCAGTTGCTCTCCACGGCTCTGGCTGGACCCGGAACATGCCAATACTAGCAAACCTAGCTAACCAGCTTCCTCCAGGGATCTCCTGATTTTGCTTCTCCAGTGCTGTTATTACAGTTGCCATGGGGCCTGTCTGCCTCTTATGTGGCTTTTAGAGATCTACACTCTGGGTCTAATACGTGTACAGTAATTGCTTTATCCACTGAGTACCCTCCCCACCCACATCTTGCCTGTTTTGTTTTCTTGAATACAGAGTTTCCAGGCTAGCTAGCTGACCGGGGAGCCATAGCCACACTATGTGCCTGTCTCTAGGTCCCCAGGACTAGGGTTGCAAGCATGCATCCCAGGCTAACTAGCTAGCTGGCCGGCCAGAGAGCCTTAGCTCTAACTTTCCAGTGCTAAGATTGTAAACATGCATCGCCGTGCCTGCTTGCTTGCTTTATTTGTTTGTTTTTCCTATTAAGGTTCTGGGGGTCAAATTCAGGTCCCCACACTTGCAAGGCAAATGCTTTACCAACTGAGCTATCTCCCGAGTCCAGCATATGTTTGTTTTCCTAGATGAATTCAGAAAAAAATGAAAAATCCATTCTGCTGCTATCACCCCAGCAAACTTCTCAGAGGAACAGCATATAAGCTGCATTCTTTGGAATCATCTACTAGTCCTGCCTGCTTTAGGGCAATCTGTGAATGCGGGACTTCTGAGGAGCAGACACTTCTGTCTTACAGTTTTGAAAGCTGCAAATCCCAGTGTGCCAGTATGCCAATAGCTTTGACATCTGTGAAGTCTGCTTCCTGGTCCACAGACATCATATTCTCACCTGGTGTAAGGAATAAATACCACCCTGAGACCTCACTTATAGAAACATCAATCTTAAGAACTCTGTTCTCATGACCTAATCACCCCCAAAGGTCTCACCTCTAAAATCTATTACCTTGGAGTGAAAATTCCAACATGATTTTCTGGGACACAAACATACAATCTAAGGAAGTAGTGAGGTGATTTTATAGCTGCTGGTCAAAATCCATCCAGTGTCTATGGAAGGAGGTAAAAGGACGTGTGAGAATGTTTGGGGAGTGTTTAGGTGGGGTATAATGTGTGGGATATGTGTGCATGTGCTCATCACAGTCTCTGATGATGGAGAACCAGAACCACTGGCCAACAGGGCTAGCTCTCTGCTTAGATGCAGCTGAACAGTCATTTGCTGTCATCACTACCCATCCTCTGTGATGGATGATGATCATCATACGGATGGAGCTCCTGCCTGTTGATCAAAGTCTTGCTTTGTGAATGAATGAATGAGCTAGCAATGCAGCAAAGGGGAGCCTGTGAGCAGGAGGATGGATGACCACAGGAATGGATGAAAATAACCTGTGTCTGATTTACAGCCATTCCCCAAATCATCCGGCTTCACACTTAAAAACAGCAGCTTCACTGAGCCTCAACCCAGGGCAGGTCTTGTCCAAGAGCAGCTGGCCAGCACAGAACCAACTCAATGGTGCTTTCATGGATTTGCTGGTTCATTTTGCTTTGTTTTGGCATTTTTTATCTTTTTGGGTATTTTTAACCTATTTTTTGGTTTGTTTGTTAGTTTGTTTCAATTTTCTGTTTTGGGTGTGGTTTGGGAGGGTTGCTTCTTGCTTGCTTTTATTTTTGTTTCTTAAGGGGTGTGTGTGTGTGTTTAAGAGAGTGAGACAGAACATAAATTTTGGTGGCTTGGGAGGGGGATGATCTGGGAAGATTTAGAAGCGGAAAAAATATTATTAAAATATATTGTATAAAAATAATTAATTAAAAAATAAGATAAGAAGCCACAGGCTGGTGGTAAGCATGTCATCTAAGAGAACACGGCTGAGGGGAAGAAAGAAAGAGGGTCGATGAGAGGAAGCCTGCTCAGAAAAAGGAACATGATAGAGACAGGCTTCCTGGAAGCCTCGAGTTGAGAATTATAAATAGACAAGGCAGGATGGTAAAATACATGACCAGTGTACAAGAAAGCTTGAAGTACTCACTTCCAAGAGGAGGTGTGAAAATAAAGAGAAAGCTCTGGGAAGTCTGCACAAGCAAGGAAAAGAGCAGGGAAAAGGGCACGCGCATAGCCGCTCACACACGTATGTAGTCACATGTTCATCCCTTTACATATGAGGTATGCTGCACACAGAGTCATTGTGTACTTACCTCACGCCACAGTGGACAAAGAAGGTTAACAAAGTCAGACCAGTTCTCTCAGAGCAGGTTCCTAGACTGGCTTCCTGGTTGTGTGCCCTATGGCTGTTCCCTCGTGCCCTAGTTAGCCTTAGCGGTCAGCTTAACATAGCCCAGAGTCACCAGAAAAGGGGCTCTCAACTGATGGATTAGCAGGTAAAATACCTATGGGAATGTCTGGGGTGAGAGGCTCTGACTGTTAACTGATGGGTGGAGGGGGGCAGGGTGGTGACCCAGTCCACAATGAACAGCTGGCCTTGGGCTATATCAGAAAGCTGGCTAAGACTGCTAGAGAGATGGTGATACGGTTCAGCGGTTAAGAACACTTGCTGCTCCTGCAGAGAACCTGGATTCAGTTCCCAGCACCAATATGGCAGTTCACAAGCATCTGTAACTCCAGTTCCAGGAATCTGATGCCCTCTTCTGGTCTCCCTGGGGAACTAGGCACATAGTTAATACATATACGTATCAGACAACACACTCATATATATAAAATAGAAATAAATAAGTCAGAAAGAAAAGAAAAAAGAGAGGGAGAAGGCTAAGCGTGAGCCTGTAAGTAAGAGTTCCTCCTTGGTTCCTGTGGTTCTTCCTAGGAATGAGTGCTTCAGTCAAAGGCAACTCTGCATAGACTAGCCAAGGGCCTGCCTTCAGGTTCCTGCCCCTGCTTCCTTCAGTGGTAGACTGTGATCTGAAAGATTAAATAAACCCTTTATTTTCCAAAGCACCCTTAGTCACAGTGTTTCATCACAACAACAGCAATCGAGCTAGAACACCCATGTGTGTTCCAGACCTGTAACAGCGTCTCTTAATTCTCCAGTAGACTGGTCCTGCTCTTAGCACGGTTTCTGGCTGTCCAGAACCAGCTGTGGAAATCCTACATCCCCTCAGCTAGTGATGGGAATATATTTAGCTCTCCACACCAAGACGTAGAGGGAAACAGAACAGGATTCATTTTCTAAATCAAAAGACAACTTCTGTGTCAGCTCCTTCCTTCCTGTTTGTGTAACTGACAGGAAACTGTGCCACCAGAGGCAACATCAGCCATCTTGTGATGATGAGGTGATAATTATAAAGTTTTGTTTTCTGGTCCAACTGGCCAAAGATCCCAGAGAATGAAGGCTATAAAGGCTGGGGACCCTGATGACAGAAGCCACCTCTGTACCAGGTGAAACCACGCTCGTGATGGAGGATGAGGCAGAGGATGGTGCCGCCATCATACGGCTGGAGCCATTTTGCTTTCTGTCCCTTAGCGTCAGCTAGCTGACCCACGCAGCAGCGCGTTTCAGGTTCCCAGATCAGACCCTGGCCATGACCTCCTGACTGTGTCTGCAAACATCACCCTTGAGGCTCCACAGAGAAATGGAGAGAATCCAGGAGTTAGCGAGCGTGAGAAGGAGGGGAAACCGGCTCTGTCTCTGCCGCGATGACTGCTGGGAAATGATCGGTTGCAGAGGACGACAGGTTGATTGGTCCACTTGCAAAGGGTGACCGGATGATCAGTCATCTCTGGAATCTGAGGCAGATGGGTGACAGTGAGGGCACAAGGTAGAGGGTTGGGTAGCAGAGAGGAAAACTTAACTTTTCATAGAGCCTGAGCATTCAACACGAAGAATGAGCCAAACCCAAACCATGCTCAGTAGCTCATCTTGGAAAGGGCGCTGGTAATTGATTATCAAGCACGGCACTTCCCATGTTGAACAGGAGCCTCTGGGCAAAGCTCAGATCTGCACAAAGGGGATGGTTCGATGTCTCGGGCCTCTCCTGGCTCCCTGGGGCTTGGACGATGAGCCAGATACATTCCTCCTCTTCCTGCTCATGCTTCTCCTCTTTCCCATGCTCCTCCACTTTCCATTCCTCTCCCTCCTCCTCCTCTTTCTCACCCTCCACCCCTTCTCCACTCCTCATGCTCTTTGAGATATCCTGTGCTTTCATGAGACAGCCCAGCTAGTGATTTTCCAGACAAATGAGACCAGGAAGCAATACAGAGAGCTTATGGCTGTTTTATGAAACAGTGGAACCTTTTAAGGAACATGTTTGTCATATTGAAACTAGGTTTTCACTCTCTTGTTCTACATATTTTTCATTTTCTATTTTTTGAAGTCAACACAAATACAGAACTGACTATACCAGTTTTCTTCTTCTATTTTTACAGTACTTAGGACTGAACTCAGAGCCTTGGGCATACCATGCAAAAGCCACGCTACTAAATGATAGCACAAGATCTTTTTAATTTAATGGTAATTTTTAGTTCTGAGATAAGCTCTGTCCACATTGCACAGGCTGACCTTGAACTCACTACCCTCCTGAATCAGCTTGCTCAGGAGGTGGGAATTCAAGTCTGTGCCACCAGATTGGACTCATTTTTTCTGTATCTTTCTTAAGGATCTATTCATGGAAATTGGGTACCAATCATGTCTCTCTCTAAGTTATCAACAATTCAATTAGATTTGTCCAGTGTGACTTTCCTTCTTTGTGGTGTGTGTGCACATGTGTATGTGTGCAGGTCTGTATGCATGCATATGCATGCATGGCGGCCAAAGAACAGCCTTGGACACGCCAAGAAGGTTATCCACTTCTGCTGAGAAGTTGTCTGTTACCAATTAGCCCAGGGGTTCTCTTTCCTCTGCCTTCCCAGCGTTGGGCTCACATGGACAGGCTCCCAAACTCCATGCTTTTACATGGTTTCAGATACAGAGCTCGGGTCCTCAATCTCGCTAGACAAGCTCTCCCAGGCCACAGCTTTCCCTTGTTACCATGATTACAGCTTTGCTGACCAGAAAGCCAGCATCCTGAGCTTCTCACCCCAGGCCCGGAGAGCAGGCAGATGTGAGATGAGGGGAAACACCCACATTAGCCAATGTCCCCACATTTGCATCACAGCTCCTGGTCTCTACCCCATGTGTGATCATGAAGAGCTAGGTTACAGCCCCACACAGCCTGTTTTCTCATCACTGAAAGGAAGTCAAGTCATTCTTTCCAAGCCTGCTTTGCAGGGCTGTTGCAGAAGATGAATTGCCATTGAATTTCCACCATTCTTTTTAAGTAAGGAAGAATAAAAATAAACGTGGCTGTGTGTTGTTCGTACTCAAGGATGATCAAATTGTGAAGAATTTATCTCATTATTTTACTTTGTAACAAAATTCAGGACAAAAATTTAAAAACTCTTTAATGGTTTGATCCACAATTCAAAGATACTTGTTTTTTTTAATCTACAAAGTTATTTGTTCTAGTTTCTATATTTATATAGAAAATATAAATCCATATATAGAAGATAAAAATCCAAGTCAAAAGCGTAAATGGATTATAGGCATTTTTATTTTATTGTTTATTCTGGCATATCATTACTGATCATTTTCTAATGGGCAAAAAAATGAATCTATTGCAATAACATGAAAATTGAACCCACGGCCAAGATCCATCAGATCTGTCGGATAGGATTTCATTGTCTTTAAGTGAGCATTGTAGTTGAAGTCTAAGGTGTGTATGTGCAGATTCTGTGACACTCGGTTCATCACAAGATGCTCAGACTCATAAACTAGCACACAAATAAAGGAAACAGGTCAGTGCCCCAAACTCCACATTTCACCTCGGATACCTGCAATGGTTAATTTCAGTTGTAAACACAATAAAATATAAAATCAGTGGAGTCCTCTGTACACGTCTATTGGGGCTCTACCTTCATTAAATTAACTTAGGTGAGAAGACCTGCCCACTGTGGGTGGCATCATTCCCTAGGCTGAGGTCCCAGTATGGATAAAGAAGAGGACGTGAGCAGAGAATGACATTCATGGTTCTCTGCCTTGTGGATGGCCGGTGATAAAGCTCGGTTCACCATGATGAACCGTACACTGCCCAGATGGACCGTACACTCCAACTTAAGCCAAAACAACCCTTTCTTTCTTAAGTCACTTTTTTCAGAGTGTGTCATCACAGCCAAAAGTCATGTGACAAACAAAATACTCCTCCCCCACACACATAACTATGTTCACACTCAGCTTGGACTAAGTATGCATTTGGGTGAATTTTATATAGATGATGATACAGGCTCATTCTTCAATTTGTGATAGATACTCCTCTGTGTTCCAAAAGTTAATTTGTTCGCTTATTTTGCAGTGTGGTATCTCAATCTATGAACACCCATTTTCTCCATCCTACTGTTGTTCAATATTTGTGGCTGTCAAGAATAATGCTGCTCAGGGTTTCCTATATCCCTAATAACATTCCATATTGGTTTTACTAATCACACCTGCACTTCAGTTATGTATATGGTACAGAAGTTTCCTCAAGGTTGAAACATTCCACCCTGTAGGGAAACTCCTAAAGCCAGAAAGCAAACAATTCAAAATAGTTTCAGGAAGTCCCTGAAGTCGACCAGACTGACCAGGCCCCTCCCTGCCAGAGTAAGCAATAAGGTAGCCGAGAGTCAGTCTCAGAAGATTCAAGGTTGTGAGAACAGAACAGCTTCCTAGAAGAGACAGAAACTAACAGGGCTGCCTGAAAGAGACTTAGACCAACTGGGCACCTGGAAAGGATGCTCTCCAACCTGTTGAGCTGCCTGCAGGCTGTGCAGTGAGCTCCGGGTTCCCAGTTTTGTGAGCTGTCGTTCATTCTGGGGTAGGCTTTGGTAGTGATGGAACTGTCTTTGAGTCATTTCTGCTCCTGTAAGTAACCCCTCACCCACCTTCTTGTAGGTTACCCCTAGTAAAACTCACCAAGCTGTACTTCAGACTGTCATGGGATTCCTCTCTGGGGTGAGTAGTCATGTGTGTTGAGTCTCCCCAGGAAAAATCTTGTCATACAACAGTGTGTAAACCAAGAGTCCGATTTTTTCAATTCCCAGTCAGAGCATATGTATTCACCCTTTGACTTTAGTAAAAATGTTCAACTATTTTCCAAATCAAGTGTGTGTGTGTGTGTGTGTGTGTGTGTGTGTATGTTAGCAATAAAAGAACTTGTCTTTTTCTTACTGTTTTGTTATGGATTAGACCCCTTGTTAGGTACATGATCACCAATCTCTGTGTCTTTCTGCCTCTTTCTGCATTTCTCTGTATGTCTCTGTGTGTCTCTGTATCTGTCTCTCTCTTGTGTGAGCCCACACACACACACATTTGAATTTTATCCATTTAATGATGTCTTACAATGCACCGAAGATTTTGATTTTAATATGACCAAATTCAACAATAATTTACCTAATACTTGAAGTGATTTGTGTTCCTGTTAATATTTTTGCCTGATGCAAAGTAGTGAAGAAATGATTTAAATTATCCTTTAGAAGTTTTAAAGTTTAACCCTCACCTTCCATACTTAAAGATTCTAGCCTCCCATAGTTATTCTGTGTGTGTGGAGTGAGGTGGGGTTGAGTACATTTTTCTGTGTCGATTTAACAAGTATTTGATGGCCCATCCTTTGTCAGCTGGATGCGGCCTTTGCTTCCCCGTCCTCCTGTGGTCACTTAGGCTTTCCAAAAAGAGACTGTGCTAGCTTACAGTGTATCTTTGTGCCGCTACCATGGAATCCGCAGCTTTATCATAAACATTGAAATCTTGCTGGGTACCTCACCCAACCTCATTCTTCCTGCAGACACCAGGCTCTAATTTCCATATCAGCTTGTTATCTGGTACCAAATCAAGAGAAAATTGCTATGTTTGTAATGTTGAGTTCTCTAATCATTATCAATTATTGCTCAAGTCTCTTGTTTGCTTTCATTTAATTATTTTGATTTCTTATAAAAGTGTTTTATAGCATGTTGCATGAAAGCCTTCCATGATTGTTGGTTACTAACCCACGTTCTAGGTTAATTAATCTGTTCTTTAATTTAATAATATGATAAGAGTCATACCTCTTGCATAATTCCAATCATTATATTTCTTTCAATTCCAAATACATATTTATTTTCATTTATGCTGAATGTTCAGTATATTTCCCTGGTGACCCTCTTTGTTTGTCTTCCAATCTGTCTGATGCATTGCATGCATTTCCTATTTAAGCCTGTAACTGACTCTCGGTTCTATTTGTTTGCTGCCTGCTAATCTTATTGAACCATAAGCATTTCTTACTGGGGAAAAAAGCAAACTTTTTGGTTAATCGTATACACTTCAAAAACAATTTTCTTTGTCACCTTGGAGAGGACTGGTGTGAAAACAGATCTCTTGACCCAATCAGAAACTGAGCTGCCTAGAAATTGGATTTTAGTCTTTCTAGGGCTTTTCCTGAATTGGCCAGTCTTCACTCCTGAGATAGAGTACAATGCTTCTTCTGTATCTGTGGGTTTCAGATCTCAGAACCAACCAATGATGACTCAGAAAAGCTAGTGAACAATTGAATGTGGGAACACATTACAGGAATCCCAATACTCGGGAGGCTGAAGTAGGGGTTCAAGGCCAGCCCGGGCTGCAGTGCTTATCAGAGCTAGATAGTGAGAATTTCTGATACACACACACACACACACACACACACACACACACACACACACACAATAACAGTCGCAAACATCTCCAAAACAACACTAGACTTTCTGAACTGAGCACTAAAAGGATGGAGAGTTGTACAAGCTTACCAGCTGCTACCATTCCCTTCAACCCCTCTCCTTATCCGAACATGGTTCGTTCTGAGTCTCTGTGGTGATTATGCTTAGGCCTATGATTGTATCTATGTGGAACAAGTATAGGCTTTCCTTTCCTGTCCTTCTCAAAGGCACAGCATAACAACAATTTGCATGGCACTGCTGTTGTGATGGGCGCTCTAAGCAGCCTGAAGATGAGTTAAATTACAAGGGGGATGTGCACTGGGATTAGGTACCTACTCTACTGCTCTACACAGCGTGGATTTGCATATCTGTAGGGGATCCCAGAAGCAATCCCTAGTAGATGCTGAGGGACAACTGCACTTGAGACCTCCCACCCAGCTTGATAATTACGCTGCTTCAGTTGGAAATCCCGGAACTCATTAATTTTCTCATCCCGGTATCACGAGTATCTAAGAATTCTGCAACTATTTTTTTGGACTTTACACAGCTGCTTTCTGCAGTACTTCTCTGCCTCTCACAAGACCTGTGGGAAAAAAGCAGATTAGAGAGCTGGCCTCAGTTTTTGAACTTCCCTTTCCTTCATAATATTCGCTCAAGTCTCCATGCCTTCATAGGCCTCAGCATCTCTCTGTATCCTCAGGCACAGACAACCCTGCTCAGACTCCCTGCCCTTGAATGCCATTGTCTGTCTTCTGCTGAGAATACAACAGGAGAGAGAGCACGCAGGGGCAAGACCAGCATGGAGTGCCAGGATCTCCTTTGTGCTTTCCCTTGCAAACCCCCAGACCCTCAGCAGACTTGTTTTAGTCACTTTTACCCAGATCACGTGCACGTGATGTGCGTGTGTGCTCATCATCGTTCTGGCCTTTCTCCTTCCAGAAGACAGGACTGGATGAACTCAGTCTGTGGATTTAGAACCAAAGACTAGAAGACTCGGTGGTCTTTCTGCCAGCTCTCTGCTCCCCTCACCAGGTGCTCTGGAAGGATCTGCTCCCTCCACAAGACTGAAATCATAGAGGAGCCCATGACGCTGAAAACGCATGCAGAACCACTGTCTGTTTCCAAAATCTCCCCATGCATCAGACCAGAAACCTTGAAGTTGCCACGCGAGTGGTGTCAACACCGCTCGCTCCAAGCACCCTGCTTCTTCTCTTTTCTGACTCTTCCACCCTGGTCCCTGTGCTGGGAAGTCACCAGTAGAGTCCAGTGCATGCTGTGTGTTTGCAGAGGCCTCAGTTTCTGGTTGGTGGTGCTCTGATGATATTTCTTCTGTCGCGGCGATTATTAATGTGCCTGATAGCTCTGGGGTTACAGGAGCAATGATGGCAGCCGGGGAGAGAGATGCTGAAAGTTATGAGGGAGACGCATCAAGGGCAAGACATTCGTCTTGCTTTGAACCACTGAAATCTATGCTGTTGTTTGTTACCACATACTAATGTGGCCCATGGTGACTGGACCTTAAGAGAAATGCGAGCATTTAGGCTGTTTCCATTTTTTGGCTGCTGTGAGTAGAGTAGCAATGACTACGAATGAACAGTCAGCTCTGCCATAGGAGGTGGAGCCCTTTGAGAATGTTCCTAAGAGTGGTAGAGCTGGGTCATCCCCTAGGCTTATTTTGAGCTTTCTGAGGAACCTCCACGCTGATTTCCTTAGGCATTCCAGTTTGATGATAAAATCAGTCACCGTGCAAACACGAACAATGCCCTTACTCTATCTTTTAGGCCCTTCACTTAAAGTTGTTTTGCTAAACTAATTCGCACAGAGGATGTCTGGGGAACTTTCAAGATGACTGATCCAACGAACGATGAATTCCTGTGCATCAGTCAGTGTGCAGAGGAGATAAGGCTGTGCACTGTGGTCTCACGGACAACTCTGGACCCACACTGCAGGCCCAGTACCACCAAAGGTGTGAACATAGGTGTCTGGAGCTCTCCACGCAGCCGCTTCCTTAGCAATGGAATGTGGAAGCACTCCCTGCTTCCAGGCCTCGTCGTGAGGGTGAACTGGGATGATGTTTGTGCTGTGCTCTTCATAATTCTGATCCATGTTCTTTGCAAATGGCATCTTCTCTTACTACTATACATCCAAAACCAGGGGGATGTAACATGAAGGCCTGCTTGTTGGGGTTTATGTCCTGCCCACTTCCCACAGCCAGTAAGCCAAAAAAAAATCACACAGAGATTCTGCATTAGTTATAACTGATTGACCCATTAGCTCAGGCTTCTTATTAGCTCTTGTAGCTTATATTAACCCATTATTCTTATCTATGTTAGCCATATGGCTTGGTACCTTTTTCTGTGGGGCAGGTCACATCCTGCTTCTTTGGTGATCTGGGCAGGATTGAGGGGAGCTTCCCTCTTCCCAGAATTCTTCTGCTCTCATTGACCCACCTCTACTTCCTGTCTGGTTGTCCCACTTATACTGCCTGGCTACTGGCCAATCAGCATTTATTTAAAACATGATTGACAGAATGCAGACAATTCTCCCACACCAGGGGGAGGGAAAAATGCAGAAAACCATGTGAGTGCAGGGTGCGAGGTTTTCAGGGTCATTCCTCCATTCCCTCCGTATGGCATCCAAAGCAAAGTAAACGAGTACAGAGGGCAAAGCTAAGGCAGCTTTAAAAAGTTGAAGCAACTGGATCTGTTAGTCCACTTAAAGAACCATGACGTTAAAGTGAGTGATTATTAATTAACATGTATCATAGTAGATAAATTAAAATGAGTGTGCTTCATGAATGTTGGTACCTAATAGATATATTTGAGGCACATTTGAAATTTGAGATGAGTTGGTTGAATAGATAGATGATGATAGACAAATTGGTAGGATAAACAGATGACTGATAATAGCCAGTCACGTAGATAATAGATGGTAGAGATAATAGATAGTAGATTTATGGATAAATAGTAACTTATTACATAGATGATATATTAATAAACAGGTTATTGCTTAACAAATGATAAATACCATAGATGATGATGATGTAGATAAATAGAAGATAGATAGATAGATAGATAGATAGATAGATAGATAGATAGATAGAGGTTAAATGATAGACAGACAATAAGGGTCTTACTCAAAGAGCATACCTCTCCTATCACGTCATCTATGACATATATAGCTTCTAAGAAGGCAGTGAGTGTCTAAGAAGACAGAGAAAAGACTGTGCAAGTCACTCATGTGTGTCAGCAACAACACAAAACTTCTGAAGATTCATTTGAAGGACCCAGAGCTGCAGCAAACACTTTAATATTAACAAAGGTTTTCCAGAAAGTCAACTTTGGGGATCTAGAAAAAAGACTGGTGACCTGGGAAAGGCGCCTCTATGTCTTCAGGTTTGAATGGGCTGCAGTCCAACATGGTGCCCTCCCTCCCAAGGTTCATAGCAGACACTGGCTCTCATCTCAGACCCCAACAGGGCTCTTAATTGGTCTCCATATTGCTGGCTACTTTCTGGAGGCCACAGTGAAGGTGCCAGTCCACTTGAAGGTCAGATCCAAAACTGCTTTAGCATCACGTTCACCAAATTGCCTTCATCAAAGCAATCACTGGCCGACATGGACTCCAGCAGCACGCAAGCAGGCCAGTCTCTGGACAGGAGGAATGGGGAAGAGCCTGCATCCACCCTTGTTTCTACAGTGGGCCCGCAGGTGGTGCTGAGTACACAGACGTCGTGTTAAAGCACGGGTGAAAAGACAGTTGGCCACAAGTTATTCCCCAAAAGCCTGCTGCTGTCTTCTCCTGCCTGGATGTAGAAATTTCCCATGTGTTGGCTAATTGTTTCTAACTCTCCAGTTGGAGAGATGGCTCAATAAGTTAGCGCTTGCCTTGCAAGCTCAAGGACCTGAGTTGGATGCTCAGAACTCATGGGAAAAAAGTGCAGGATGTGGCAGCATGAGCTTGTAATTCCCCTGTAAGAGTTGGGGAATCCCTGGGGCTCGCTTGCCAACCAGGCTAGCCTATTTGATAAGTTCAGGGAATGTGAGACACCTCAAAAAGAATGTGGGAGACACCCTTGTTCTCTGAAATCCTCTAAGCTCACAATACACTTGTGTATACACACCTACACACACACACACAGAAAAACAACAGTTTTCAACTCTTCTCCTCCAGCCTCCCTTTGCTCTTTTTCTTCTTGCCATTTCCCCTGTCGAATATTCCCTTTCCCACTCCTTCCCCATCCTCCCTTGCCCCCTCCTGTGGAGAACTATGAGGATAATATGAAGAGGAGATGGGTACTCGAGCCTACTCTGTTGGTACAAACTCTTCTGTTCAGCTGTGGTTGCCAGTTGGCAACCCCGTCTTTGAGACTCGGGAAACCAAAAGAAAGAAAACAGCAAGTGCTTGTTTTTTTCTTCGCTGTACAAATTTGTGGCTTTAAGTCTACACTTCACAAAGTATGATTTTTCCTTTTTCAAATTAAAAGCAAAGAAGAGCAAGCTCTCTGCGAGCCACAGAGGCATCCCTGGATAACGTCTTGATGATTTAAGTGTAAATGGATAAGAAATCTGTGGATTCCGCTCCACACAAAACACACGCATTGGAACTGAGGGACATGGCATCTGGCAGAGCCTGTTTCTAGTTTGCTACAACTCGGACTGCTTGGGAGGTGGAGTGTGATACACGAGGAACCCAACGCCAAGTGTGGGCAGAGCCCTCCTCATCCCTCCAGCCCAGAGCTGGGTGGCTTAGCCATGTTCAAATACACTCTACTTGGATTACTTTTTTTTTTCTTTTTCCTTTTTCTTCATACTGTAGATTTGGCCCAGTGTGGAGATTCCTTCCACTCTGGGTCCACATGAGCTCCGTGTCTGGCATGTGCATGATAATTTAATACAAACTGACATCAAGTTCGGGAAAACTGACAATTTGATCTTGTGTTCACTTTAATATGGAAAGGTTGAATAATGTTAGATTGTAATTTACTCCAATTTGGTCTTCTCTGTGAAAGGCGAGGGACTGCTAAGGAGAAGGGAGGAGGAGAGTGGGTCCTCACCCGAGGTAGCATGGGAGCAGGGCGCTCCTGAGAACGGCAGCGGCAAAGACCGGGGAGAACAAAGTATTTCATGTTGATAACCGTCCATCTTGCTTTCGGTGGTTTGTTCATTCTCAGTAAGCATTTGATTTTAGGGCGACTTAATTCCAAATTTGACCTCAAGCATCAAACATCTCTATATCTAATCAGAGTTAACAATGGGGGCAAGAATAAGGATCCCAAAGTCTCCCCCTGTCTGCTCGTCTTCCCAACCCAGCAGTGATGGCTTCTCCTCGACTCCACCTACTTTCTCATCTATATCCTTGGAATTCCCCCCTTGCCCTATTCTGCGCTGCAGTAGGCCCACAGCAGTGGTATTCACAGCCCACAGAGGAGAATCCCACATCAATCTTATTTATGCTCTTACATCCATCATGCCTCCACTTTTGACATCACCTTTCCTCTGCCCCGACCCCTACTCCAGTTCACCTCCACACAACTGCCAAAGATCACTTCTGAACAGGCAAGTGTGGTCACACCATCCTGACTCAGCAGCCCTCTGTGTCGGTTCCTGGGTTCCTGACTTAAGCATCGCAGAGGGGGTGCAGGACCTTCGGTTCCTGATTTCAGCATTGCAGAGGGGGTGCAGGACCGTCAGTTCCTGATTAGCATCACAAAAGGGGTGCAAGACCATCAGTTCCAAGTCCACCCCTCTGGCCACACCCTCCATCTCTTTCAACTTCAAACCCTTAGCCTCCTTTTCTGACTCCCAGCTTCCTCTCTGTGGAAACATCCCTCCCTTCTCTGTCTCCTCCCAGTCCCTGGTTCACAGTTCTTCTGCCAGTCTGAGGTCAGTCACTGTTCTACAAGTAGCCTCCGTAACTCCAGGATACCATCACCTCCATGGTGGCTTGGATTAGCTGAACAACACAACTATAGATTCTAAAAATATAGGCCAAGCAGTCTATGCCCACATTTGTATCTCCGGCAAATCCAGCTCAATCCTGCACTCACCAGATGTCAAGAGACATCTCAATGACACCCCCTGCCTGCTGGGGTGTCTGTGTGGCAGCCCACTTCAGGTGTCAATAGTCTGGCTGGGTATTATTGTGCAGGCATAATTTGCATGCAGTTAATATTTACGTCTGTAGTCTGTGAGTAGAGTAGGATTATCCTCTGGACAGTTGCTTCACCAGCTGGCTTAAAGGTAAAGTCTGTTGTGGCCTCATAAGGAATTCTCAAGACCATACCACAAAACCCTGCACTGGATTCAGGCTCAGCTCCTGCAGCTTCATACAAGCTGGGTCTGCAACTCTATGTGTGTGTGTGTCTGTCTGTCTGTGTGCTTGTATATATGTATGTGTTTGTGTGCATGTATGTATGAATATGCTTGTGTGTACATGTGTGTCTGTGTGAATGTGAGTGTGTGTGAAAATGCATGTGTGCACGTATATATGTGTGTGCATGAATGTGAGTATGTATGTTTGTGTCTGTATGTATGAGTGTGTGTGTAACGGCGTAAATGAATGCAGACAGAGTGTAAAAATATATATATAGCTTTAATGTAGAAATAGACTTACAGAACCACCGTTCCCGCGGAGACCAGGAAAGCAGAAGCAAGAAGCTCGGAGCTTGCTCGCCAAATTTATAGGCAGACATTAGCCCGAGGCGAACACGCCCCTTAAGGGGCGGGACTTATCCCTACATCTCCCCTTTTTGTCTAAATAAGACAGAACTAAACCAAATACAACTACATACAATAACAACAAATAATAAATATAACAAACAATATTGAGAACAAAAGCTTTGCTAAACATTCTATCTCAAGGAGTCCAAATAATGTAAAGAGTAACTACAATTATATAATCTTCAACTCAGTCAAAGATCTGAGAAGGGAATAAACACTACTCAACAAACGAGATATATCCAAAATGTGCAACAATTGACAGAGACAACTGACTACCTGGGCAATCACCCAAAGTCTCGTTTGCAACGTTGAGTCAACGAATTTTGGCTAAGGCCTAACATAACTGACATACCATTATTAAAGGCAAGGAACTTTTCAAAACTATCTTACCCTGTCTTGGCAGGATATGACAGTCCTGTTTTATCCATTGATGCATGCTCTGTATCTGTGTCAGTGGTTGAGGTATGGGCATTTCTTTGCCCAAACGCCAGTTCTGCCAAAATAGAAAGGCTCCAGGTGGAGTGTTTTTGGTGCTCAACATTCTCTCGGGAATAGAGCGGTGTTGCCAGGAGCAATTGTGTCTCACTATCACGAAACTCTGAGTTAGATTAAAGGCCATATTCTACAGCTCTTTGAAGAGGTTGAAGATTATCTATCTATACTGAGTATAATCTCTATATATCTAAAGAACCTGATTAGTCTAATTATAAATGACAAACTAAGATGACAATTAGTCTATATAATTCTCAATATCTATCTAACTTAAAGACTAAGACAATAAACGACTGTGAAACAAATGAGGACAATGACCTCCAAATATAAACAATGTACAAATATACATTGCAGTAGGTAAATATATATCAATACACAAATATTATATAAGTATCTTAATCAGAGGTAGAAATGTACACTGCAATATGGTAAATATATACAATATATATATATCAATACAATATATGTCAATACATAAAAATGTTTTAAACAGAGGTAGAAACATGCATGCGTACAATAGTCCATATAATTTAACTTTGTTTCATTATACAAGAATTGATACCAATATATTTGTCTAAAAGCAGTAACTCACAATTATAAATCTATTATCCCATCATTCCCTTTTTTTTTTTTTCAAAATGATCCTTGAGCTTATAAAATTCCTCTCCCAACCCTCAATCATATACTAATTATAATCAACCCCTAAATGATGTCCCTAAACCCAAGGGCAAACTTTACTGGGAGAGGGGACGTCGTTCTCTAGAATTACTTCCAGCTGTCATAGGGGCGACGTTCTTTCTGGGGGATCCTGTGAAAGTAAAATGATGGTTAAATTTCAAGATAATGTCTTTTAAAATTGCAAATAGTCTCTGAGTATTTTCGTGCAGGTCTGGCCAAAATGTTGTATAAGATGTGCACCATTTCAGCTAACCAAGTTGGAACTGTCTTGTGCAGCTGGTACCAAAAGCAGGTCTTGTAGTAGCGCTATCAGTATCATGACGTCATATCAACCAGGTGGAGTTGTTGTTATGGGGCCCCATCTTCTTCCTGGAAACTTCAAATGTCACTTCAGGAAAAACTCATTGTTCATTATGAAAAACTTAAACATTAATCATATAGACATATATATATATATATATATATATATATATTCAATGAAAGACATGATAGATATATTCAATGAAAAGTATGATAGATATGAAGAGAAGCAAAGATGTTTTCTAAACTCATATTTCTTTCTGTCCCATATCATGGCTCTTGACATGAGACAGAAACTCCAGAAACTCTGGGTTTTTCTCTTACTAACAGGCTTGGAATTGGAGAGGGACTGAGCCAGAGTCCAACTTCAAAACCAGCTTTATAAATTTAGAAATATGGTTTAATATTACTTACACAACCCATTCAGTTGTCTTGATATTTCCTATTGGGCAGGTATTTTTCCATCTGTCAGTATCCAAACATCCAGGGTCCCTTGAATTTCTCAAAGATGAGTGTTTTCCTGTGGAGATAAGAACAGAACCCTGCCCCCATTCTATATGTTTTTCTTACCACCTGTATGAATATCATCGTTGTGGATGAGTTGTCATTTCTCCTTTCCAAGAGGTTTCTCCTCTTCAAATCGAAACTTTATTAATTTTGATGGTATCCACAATTTTTCTTCTCCTGTGGAAACAAGAGCAAAACCCCTTCCCCAACGTAGCACATCTCCTGGCTTCCACTGAGAGGTCAGCACATCTTTGAAATAAATCGGTTGATTTAGTTCAGCAGACTTTTCCATTATCCAATGTCTTTCTGCTGCTGTCGTTCCTTTCTCATTAGCGTTAAGAAAATTCAAGGTTAGTAAAGCATTATGTAATCTATTTCTGGGGGTATTTTCAGTCCCTTTCTGTTTGTTCAGCATATCCTTTATAGTACGATTTGATCTTTCTATAACTGCCTGACCTGTAGGATTATTTGGTATACCTGTAATGTGTTTTATATTATAATAATCAAAAAAGCGTTTCATTTTCTTAGATACATATGCTGGACCATTATCTGTCTTTATTTGCGCAGGTATACCCATGATGGCCATAACTTCCAATAAATGTGTGATTACTGAATCAGCCTTTTCTGAGCTCAGGGCAGTAGCCCATTGAAAACCTGAATACGTGTCTATGGTGTGGTGTACATATTTTAATTTGCCAAATTCTGCAAAGTGGAACACATCCATCTGCCAGATTTCATTCCTTTGGGTGCCCTTTGGATTAGCCCCTGCAGGCAGTGGCGTTTGGTTATAGAAAGAGCAAGTAGGGCATTTCTTTACAATCTCCTTAGCTTGTTGCCATGTAATTGAAAACTCTTTCTTCAAACCTTTGCTATTAACATGATGTTTTTTATGAAATTCAGAGGCTTGTAGCACACTACCAATCAATAATTGATCAATTTCTGCATTACCTTGTGCTAGAGGACCTGGCAGACCCGTATGGGATCGGATGTGTGTTATGTACATAGGGCAAAGCCTGTTCCTGATCAAATCTTGAACCTGGAGGAACAATGAGGTTAGTTCAGTATCATCAGGTATAAATTCAGCAGTTTCAATATGTAAAATAACTCTTTCTGCGTATTGTGAATCTGTAACTATATTAATAGGTTCTTTAAAATCCCTTAGCACCATAAGAATGGCATATAATTCCGCCTTCTGGACAGAAGTATATGGACTTTGTTCCACCTTATCCAAGTCTTCTGATTTGTAACCTGCCTTCCCTGATTTATTGGCATCAGTATAGAATGTACGGGCTCCAGTTATTGGAGCATCACGGATGATTCGAGGAAGAATCCAAGAAGTTCTCTTTATGAAGTTAAGCCGCTTGCTTTTTGGATAGTTGTTATTAATGTCTCCCAAAAAATTAGCACAAGCTCTTTGCCATGGTTCATTATCTTCCCATAATTTCTTTAGTTCATCAGCAGTGAAAGGCACTATAATTTCTGCTGGGTCTATACCTGCTAGTTGACGAAGTCTCAGCTTGCCTTTTATAATTAACTCAGAGACTTTTTCCACATAAGTTTTCAGTTTCTTACTTGGTTTATGTGGTAAAAAGATCCATTCCAAAATAATATCATCTCTCTGCATTAAAATTCCTGTAGGAGAAATTTTTGATGGTAGTATGACGAGAATACAATCGAGCTCTGGATTCACCCTGTCCACATGTGCCTGTTGTAATTTTTCCTCAATCATTGTCAGTTCCTTTTCTGCTTCAGCTGTTAATTCTCTGGGACTGTTTAAATCCTTATCACCATCCAAGGTTTTGTTCAAATGAATTATTAAATCAGGTGTTATTCCAATAGCTGGTCGTAGACTGGAAATGTCTCCTAACAGTCTTTGAAAGTCATTAAGAGTCCGTAGGCGATCTCTCCTAATTTGTGCTTTTTGTGTCTTAATTTTTTGCAAACCTATTTTATAACCTAAATAATTAACAGAATCTCCCTTCTGAATCTTTTCAGGAGCTATTTGCAATCCCCATTTAGGTAAAAGTATCTTTATTTCTTCAAACAGTCTGTTCAAGGTATCCATGTTTGAATCGGATAACAAGATGTCGTCCATGTAATGGTATACTATAGATTTGGGAAATTTCTTGCGTATTATTTGCAATGGTTGGTTCACAAAATATTGGCACAGGGAGGGGCTATTTAACATACCCTGGGGGAGAACGGTCCAGTGGTACCTCCTCGAAGGTTGAGAATTGTTGTAAGTAGGCACTGTGAAGGCAAATTTTTCTCTATCTTCTTTTTGCAAAGGTATAGTGAAAAAACAATCCTTTAAATCAATAACTATGAGAGGCCATCCTTTTGGTAATAAAGAGGGCAAAGGAATTCCAGATTGCAGAGGGCCCATAGGTTGAATAACCTTGTTGATGGCCCTGAGATCTGTCACCATTCTCCATTTACCTGATTTTTTCTTAACCACAAATACAGGAGAATTCCAAGGGCTGGTAGATTCTTCTATATGTCCAGCATCTAATTGTTCTTGTACCAGCTGTTCTAAAGCCTGTAACTTTTCCTCAGCTAAAGGCCATTGCTTTGTCCATATTGGTTTCTCAGTCAACCATTTTAGAGGCAAGGCTGTTGGTATCTCTGAAGGGACATCAATTGCTTGTTCTTTTACAGCCCGAATGGCCGGTTTTCTCAGTTTGTAATATCTTTTAATATTATTCTCAGAAATATGGGCTCTAGATTTAGCAGGAATGTTAATTTCAGTATTCCATTGTTGTAATAGGTCACGACCCCATAAATTCATTGCGATATTGGCTACATATGGCTTTAATTTTCCTATTTGTCCCTCTGGCCCTATACATTCAACCCATCTCGTGCTCTGCCTTACTCGAGATAGGGTTCCAATTCCCAGGAGCTGAACATTTACATTCTGAAGAGGCCAATACGGATGCCAAGATTCTGGGGTAATGATACTTACATCAGCACCTGTGTCCAGCAGGCCAGTAATAAAAATGCCATTTACACACACTCTCAGTTTAGGTCTTTGATCATTTATAGAAGTTTGCCAAAACACACGTAACTTATCTTTCTGATCATTATTGCTTGTAACAGTAGGCATGGGGCTTCCTAATTGTCCTGATGAGGCACGTTCTCTGCAGAAACTGGATATGACTGAACCATGTTTGCCATGGGGGCCTGTGAGGCCCCCCCTCTCACGTTTCCCGGCTGTATCAGGTTGCCTTGTCTATCTCTTGTAGACCTGCATTCATTCGTCCAATGTCTGCCCTTTCCACATCTTCTACATAAACCTGAAGGCTGAGTCCTCCTATTTCTGTTATTTCTAGAAGATGCATTGTTATTATTATTTCTGAAAGATGCATTATTATTATTATTATTATTATTTCTGAAAATCCGTTGTTTACAATTCCTTTTAATATGACCCATTTTTCCACAATTAAAACATTTGGTATTCTGGTGTCTCCTTTTACCATTGGAAATTGCTTCTTCTACCCATGCTTCAGTGCCATAATCAAATGTATCAACATTGAGTGTATGCAAGACCCATTCTTCCAACGGTGCTGATCTGAGCTTTAAAGGACCCAAAATCCTTTTGCATTCCACATTTGCATTTTCATAAGCCAAAGACTCAATCATTATACGTCTTGCTTCTGGGTCAGATATTCCTATTTGTACAGCCTTAGTTAATCTTTGTAAAAAGTCACTAAAGGGTTCTCTCTGACCCTGTTTAACTCTGACAAATGATTCCATTCTCTGTCCTGGGTCTTGTACCCTGTCCCAAGCCCTTAAGGCTGCTGTAGTACACATGGAGAGTGTGTTTTCATCCAAATTAGCTTGTTCCTGAGGATCAGAAAAGAGCCCTTCACCTAGAATTTGATCTAGGGAAATGTCAATTCCCTTCGCTTTTTCCTGCTGTTCTAAGAGTCTAGCCTCTTGCCTGAATAAGCATTTCCATTTCAATTGCGGTCCACTCTCCAGTACCGCAGAGCTCAGCTGGAGCCAGTCTGAGGGGGTTGCTCTGCTTGTCGTGGCCCAAGATCTTAGCATCTCCTTAACAAAAGAGGCTTGCATCCCAAAAGTCATGACAGCCTGTTTTATTTCCTTGAGATCATTCATACGCACAGGTTCCCATGTATCCTCCTTGATGACCCTAGGGTTTTTGGAACCAATCACCTTCTCTGTTGTTATTACTGGAAAGGCAGGTAGAGCTGTAGGTAGAGCTTTGTGGAAATTGTCCCGGAGAGACTTACCCACAGATGTAGTTAAAATTTTCCTTTCTACCCTTTGCTCTTCCTCATCAGAATTTAGAAATTCCTCAATCTTTTCAATTCTATTCACCATTGCTTTCTGCAATGTCTGAATCTCCTGTCCAGAATTATGTTCCAAAGCCTTCATTGAGGATTCTAAAATATGAAGTTTGTCCGTTAGAGATAACATCTCATCTTTGGACATAATTTTTATGGCATAAACCGTGCCTTCTTGTATTGACAATCTTTCCGTCAATCTGTCATAAGCTTTAGACAAAATCCGATTGTCACATTCAGCAGTTTTGATTCTCTCAGTTAATGTTTCATTTCCTACAGAAAGGGACTGAATCTTATGGTCCAGATCAGCTGTTCCCTCTTCCATAGTAATGAATTTCTCCTTAACATCAGCCTGAAGAACTTCAACCTGATTCTTGAGAAGATTGTTATCAGCCTGGAGAACTTCAAACCGATTCTCGAAAAGATTGTTATCAGTCTGGAGAACTTCAACCTGATTCTTGAGAAGATTGTTATCAGCCTGGAGAACTTCAAACTGATTCTTGAGAAGATTGTTATCATTCTCAATTGTTTTTAAGCGTTCAATCTCTACCTTAAGAATCCTGGATTCGTCTCGTAAAGACTTTATCATATTTCTATTATCAAACCATTTGGTGCCAATGAAAACTACGAATCCCAGAAGGATCCATATATGTGGGGTGATAGACACCTCTTGTAAAATCTCCCACATGGTACAATTAAAAAAATCATTAAATTCTTGAATAGTAATGTGTTCAGACATTTTATTTATAAAAGAAAATTTTTTTACCTGCAAAGATCGGTTCCTGCCAGTGGTGGTCTCTGTGTTTTTGGAGCCTGTCCTAGAACTAGCTCTTGTAGACCAGGCTGGCCTTGAACTCACAGAGATCCGCCTGTCTCTGCCTCCCAAGTGCTGGGATTGAAGGCGTGCACTACCAAGGCCTGGCAGGCCTCAAACTCACAGAGATCTGCCTGCCTCTGCTTCCCAAGTGCTGGGATTAAAGGCGTGCTCTACCACTGCCTGGCCGGCCTCAAACTTGTGATCCTCCTGCCTCTGCCTCCTTCAGCAAATCCTACCGGCGTGGGCCACCACAACCGGCCAAGTCACTTTGTAACAGACCAAATCTGACGCTGTGGCAGCTTTTGTTGCAAAACCGCAAGTACTTGAGCTTCTGCTAATTCAGGCAGTGGGGTTCCGCTGCAAAACTTAGCCAAGGCAGGCAGAATGGGCCTGTGTCGCGAGTGTGTCTCGGACTCGGCACTGGGGCCGGAGTCACGAACTGAAAAACAGCACCGGGGAGGGTGCTGTGTTAGCTAGCGGGCTACCCGCTTGAGTCGGGGGCAAAATAGCCCGACGTTGGACGCCAAAATGTAACGGCGTAAATGAATGCAGACAGAGTGTAAAAATATATATATAGCTTTAATGTAGAAATAGACTTACAGAACCACCGTTCCCGCGGAGACCAGGAAAGCAGAAGCAAGAAGCTCGGAGCTTGCTCGCCAAATTTATAGGCAGACATTAGCCCGAGGCGAACACGCCCCTTAAGGGGCGGGACTTATCCCTACATGTGTGCATGTGTATGTACGTGTGCATGCATGTGTGTCTGTGTGTATATGTTTGAATGTGTGTGAATATGTGTGCACATGTATATGTGTATGAGTGCGTGTGTACATGTGTGTAAATATGAGTGTGTGTGAATGAATGTGTACACATGAATATGTGTGTGCATGCATGTATGTATGAATGTGTGCATGTGTGAATGTGAGTATGAGAGTACGTGTATGCACATGTATGTGTGTATGCATGTATATATATGGATGAATGTGTGTATGTGCATGCATGGGTGTGTATGTATGTATATGTTTACATGTGCATATTCCTAATGGTTTTGTTTCTCTGGAGAGTTCTGACGGATGCAAAGACAAATATAGTACCTCCCACTTCTATATTTTAGTGGGGTGGGAAGCCCACCTCCTCTAGCACTCTGCATGGCCCTCTGCCCAAGGCTAAATATCAGACCAAGGGCTTTCTAGTACCACGACATGGGTGGGACTAGGCAGGAAGCTGCTGTGGTAGCTGTCACCTCACCTGGCACACTACACAGCAAGTACAGCTTCCTTTCTCAGTGTTCTTAAGGACCCTCAGCTGCCCACAAACACCATTGTGCAGAAAGGAGGCTTTGGAGACAGCCCGGCCCTAACTGCCTTTCACCCACACAGCCCTTTGCTCCAGATCTTCCTTGCTTGTCACAGCCTCATCCAGGAAACAGGCTGACCACGTCTACCCAGGAGGACCCAGAGGAAAGCAGGCTGACAACATCTACTCACAAGGACCCAGAAGCCTTCTAGGGTCACATGAGTCACAAATACCCTTCCCTGTCACAGATTAAGTGGTGGTATACTAAAGACAAGGCTGCTTCATTGCCCTTGACACCTATGGAAACAGCCTGGTTTAGAGACGATGTCGGAGTCCCTTCCTGTAGCTGTGATAGAACAGCCTGGTCAAAATCGGTGAAAGGATGAAAAGATTTATTTACTTATAAACTTCTAGGTCACAGGTCATCATTGAGGAACTCAAAGCAGACTCACTTGGTATTCCACAGGGCATTGCCTCCAACCAAGAAACTCACCCAGCCAGGAATGACAACAGAAACTAGGCAGGAACATGATTGTTGCCCCACTCGTGGGCCCATGCTTAGCTAGCTTTCTTCATACAGCTGTGAACCAGACAACAGCACTTCCCAGAGTGGGCTGGGCTCTCTTCCATCAACTCACAATCAAGAGGCTTTTCTGAGACATATCCAGAGGCTGTCTTCTCTGAAATCCCCAAGCTGTGTCAAGTTAACAGGTTAGGGTCTTTACAGATGTAGTTAAAAATCTGGAGGTGTGATCCCCCTGGATATCCAGGGAAGCCCTAGTTCCAACACCAAGTGTTCTAGGTAGGGACAGAGGAGGCCATAGGAAGATAGAGGCCAAGACTGGAGTAATATGGCCGAGGAGGACAGGAAGGGGTTCAAGGAAGGACACTGCAAACAGTCTTCACTGTGGCCCTCAGAACTTCCAAGACTATAGAGAGAATAGCCTCCCATTCTTGGAGGTTACTCAGTTGGCAGTCATTTGGGGCAACCCCCTCATGGTCTTTGCTTTGAGGGCCTATTTTGTAGCCTTTACCTCTAGTTCTTACACGTCACGCAATTCTTTGATCTGATGTGAATGCCAGGAACCTTTCCATCCCCTCTGGAAATAAGGCAGTACTCAGTGTGTCTATCACAAACCAACTGATTGTGCATCGGGGCTTGTATCAGAGTAAACTATGTGACACTGAGGAAATCATTTACCAGTGATTTTATTTTAAAAAAAATAGAAGTATAATTTTTCACAAAAACTCTCCTGAATTCTCACTTGGAGAACAAAACAGAGTTGAAGAGATATATGGCCAAGGAATTCAAAACCCTGGTCCCCTGAAGACAGAAACCCACCCATCTTTCCTACACATTTGTTTCTCATAAGCACGAATAACTTGGCTAGATTCTCCCAACGTGTGAACTGATTGACTGTGACCCAAAAGAAAGGCCATTGATGACAGGCTTGCTTCTGTGGTGACACCTCATTGGCTCAGAAGCCGCCCTGGTCATCGCTTGTCATCACTCCTGTGTATCTCCGTTGCCTCTCTCTGTTCCCTCGCTCTGCAGCAGAACAAGTGCCAAGCCTGTCAAGTGTCCAAAGCTCTGGAGGCTGTGCCAACCCTGGGGCCTTCTTTCTGTGCGAAGCTGTAAATCACGGGTCCCTGCAGTTCCTGGGCCACCTCTGCCTTTGTGTGGACCTGGGTTCAAGTTTAATATGTGCTGGAGTAACTGCTTCCTTTGGATTAATGTGGAGTAAGAGGGAGAGTAGCCAAAGCAGTTAGCATTGATCGCATCCTTTGTGTTTCCTGTTGAACACCTCTCACTCATCCCTAAAGCAATTCTTAACCAGCCCTGAGAAATTATTACGTCAGTTGCTATGTAGACATAACATTCTTCTGTACAGTTCACTTCTTAACACACAAATGGCTCGTGTCGCCATTTCTAAGTGGAAAAAAAAGTATAATTATAATCAGAAAATTGGTTAGCCCAAGCTTGGAACAAGCCTCTCAGACTGCCCACTTACCAGGAAATGGAGGACGGATGGTACTTATTCAGATCAAGGGAGGAAAGAAAACACATAGATCTGAGTTATGGGTACTTTATGTTGGGCTAAGCAAAAGTCTGCTGGCGCTAAGGAAGTCCTGTGCTGTGTGCCTGTGAGGGATACATTCGGGAGTATGGCTACTGGTGTGTGTTCTGAGAGCTCACCCAGGCCCCCAGGCTCGCCCCTGATTTAAGGCAGGCCCCCAGTCAACATCTTGGCATTCATAGCGAGTTTTGAACAAGAGACCCATGTGTTTACGTTGTACAGGATGCCGTGGTTTGATGGTGACCCTCCGGTTCAGGGTTGGGACCCTAATCCCCAGGGCAGCAGAGCTGGGAGGGGTACGGCAGTCCTGTGGGCCTTGCCTTCGCAGATGACCCTGCTCAGGGAGCGGCTCTCCCGAGATTGCGCTGTCATGGCAGCTTGTTTGGCCCGCTCTTGGCTTATTTCTTCTGCCCTTCTGCCTCCCACTGTTTCTACCCTTCACCAGCGCAGCCCTAAGCCCTTCACCAGCGCCATTCTCTCAGGCCCCCTAGCCTCCCGAACTCTGAGTCAAGCAGGCACTGATGTCTATAAATTACCCAGCCTGTTGTTCTTCATCGTAGCGGTGAACATGTCTAGGATGCCCACAAATGATAAAGACTCCTCTAAGTGCAGCTGGGTGGATACTGCGTGGGAAGCGTTGGGCCTCCATAAAGTCCGCGAGTGTTCTGTAGTGAGAGTGCCGCTCTGATTCTTGTGGAGGGTGCAGGGAGTACGTGGGGTATAGGCAAACACTGAAGACGCAATGAACAGAAATAAGGGCACAGAGGCTCCAGGAACCCACCAAGTGGAAATGGCTGCTTGTGGCCTTTAAGAAGTAGGTAGCATGCTGCCAAGAAGGGGTAGTTAATAATGTTGACTAAGCTAAACCCTGAGTAAAGGTCTTCCTCAAAATCCATATTCAACCTCTGAGAATGTGCTCCCATTCTAGATCAAATCTGGATGAAACCGGCTGAGACGCCTGAAAAAAACAAAAACAAAAAACCTCTTCTAAACAAGCCAGTCTAGCCATACCATCGAAATGCGTTACTTGGGAAGATACCAACATCGTACTGTCCAAAGGATCCTCTGCCATAGAAGTCGGTGAGATGAGCCATTTATCCCGAGATAAATGGATCATGGGATTTGTGTAAGGCTTGGCTGGATGCCTGAGTCTTGGCTCACCCCGACTTTTTCTGGAGGCTGATGTAATGGGGCCTATGAGGGAGGATAGGTGATTATGATTGGCTCTGCTCACTGTGCCTCAACCCATATGATTGGCTGATTTGAAGTTGTATTTGCATATTGCCTTCTCAGACTCTGGGGTGATGTCATCTTTTCTCTCTGGGAGGAACTTGGTCCTGGTGGTTTACTGAATTAATTAGTTCCTCTCTCAGGAAAGTACTGGGTTTCACACCAAATAATTGAAAATCTAAATATTCAACGTCAGGTTGCTGTCTTAAAAATTACTCAAACCATCTCTTCAAGTCAAGTCATCTTTCTCTTTACTATTTAATTATTATTATCGTTATATTTTATTCTGATATATTTATTTTATTGTTTATATACTTAAACAATAGCTATTCTTTAATCATGAAAAAGATAATACAGGACGTGGAATTTTTTTCTGCCATACTTAACATTTTTGTGTTGGATGATTTTTGCCAACTTGTCACAAGCTAGGGCCATCAAGGAAGAGGGAATTTAAGCTGAGGAAATGTCTCCATCCGGTTGGCTTGTAGGCAAGTCCCTGGGCATTTTCTTGATTAGTGATTGGTGTGAGAGGACCCAGCCCAGAGCGCCCATCCCACAAAGGATGGTGCCACCCACGGGCACGTGGTCCCGGATTGTAGAAGAAACCAGACTAAGCAAGCCAATAAGCAGCAGCTTCTGCTTCAGTTCCCACCTCTAGGTTCCCACCTCGAGCTCCTGGCCTGCCGTGCTTTGATGATTGGCTGGGCTGTGGACTTGTAAGCCAATTAAACCCTTTCCTCCCCGAAGCTGCTTTTGGTTGTGGTGTTTTATCATAGCCACAGAGACAAGCGTTGTCGGTCTCATCACCCAGCGCTTTGGCAAAATCTCTAGCCACCCCAAACACTGGCACTTCCGGGTTCCAGGGCCCTTGGCTCAGGCAATGTCCTCAGAAACTGAAACAGCTTTTAATTTATTGATTCAGAGGATTTAATTTGTTTGGTTCCCACTTTCCCTTACTGTCCGGTTCGGTTCCCCGTGGTCAATATGGCCGACGCGAGGGATTCGCAGTTCTGTAGCTTTTCAATCGTGAGTGGTATGACACTATTTGACCTTTCCATTCCTGAAAAAGTCTGAAAAATGAAACGCGCCGCGTGGCCATTTAGTACAGACTTCCAGAAAATAAGCCAGGTGAGTTGTCCAGTTTGTCCTCACCTTGTTCGTGTCCTGTCCGCACTGTAACAAACCACAGAGAAACAAGGCCTTGTCTTCAGCAAGTTCCCAGTCCTGACCACAAGGTGAAGGTCTTGGTGTAATTCTCTGAAAGGTTCTCTTTCCCACTGAGAGCTTAATTCTCTTGCCTGTAAACAGGCCCCTGTCGGAACCCAAAGGCAAACTAGTGACCAGAAGCAAACAGCGCTGCCCTGTGGTTTAGCCTGGATAAACTCACCGAAACAGTGGCCTCCTCGGCTGAAGGCTGAACTTGTAAAGCACAGATCTGAATCCTGTAGCTGTCCTAAAGAAAAAAGAAAAGAAATGAGGGGGGAAAAGAAGACATCAAAAGCATGAGGCCTGGGCGTCTGCTTTCTGTATGTCTCTCCCCAGCAGGGCAGCCCTGCTTCCCTACCTAATCCTCACTGCTTGTCTCTCTGAAATCACGAAGGGCTCAGAATAGAAATAGTTTTGTCTGTATGTAGTGGAAAACACCAGTTTAAACAGGATGTTAGAGATCAGGGCGCCTGACCCAGAACACGGGCCAGGGCAGACATGAAAGCCCACTGCGTTTCATTCACAAAGGTTTTCTGGGACCAAGCTCCCTCTCAGCCTAAACAGAGTCACGCACAGGCTGGCCCCGCCGCTCCCACGCTGCTTCCAGGAGGCAGGCGATCTCTTTGAAAATGCTGCCGAGCTGCAGCCTCCATGGACTGCAGCCATGAGTAGGGCTGGGAGCAATTACCCCTCCCAAGAGCGTGTTCCTCTGTGAAGGAGCCTCTCTGCCAGGCAGTTCCTACCCCGAAGAGCAAGAGGGAAGCAGCCGGCGCTGTCCCAGGCCGCCTTCATTTCTCTCCCTACGCTGGGGCAGTTTCAACTGATTTTGATTACCCTGGCGCCAAATAAATGAAAACATTTCATAGATATATAATCATCCATCACTGTGAAGAAAGAGAAAATGTTTCATGTTCGGTGTGTTTATAAATACACTTAATGAAAACAGGGCAGCACTGTCTTTTCCACCACTACATAGCTGCTGCTGCTGGCCAGATCTCCACCAGACCGGCCTGCTCCGGCCATCTCCAGACCCCCAACCAAGCAGCCATCAGCCGTTTGGTTCTGACAACTGAGAGCCCACGAAAGTCTGCAGAAAGGACCTTCCATCCAAAACCACCTTCTAGCCTCGTGTTTCTTTCCACATGACAGCGACAAGAAGAGTGGTTTATGAATTAGCTGAGTCCAACCTGTGTCCATCCAGCTTTGGGACTGCTTTGGGACATACGTGCGTGCATGTACACACACACATACACACACACACACGCACTTATTTCCACGGGGTAGGGAGTAAACAAATGGCAAGTAGAGCTTCATACACCAGTTCTGGCAGTACTGAAAAGGAAGACCCCAACATTTATTCTTTAGGTTTATGAATGACGTTTTCGTACATTGCATATGTAATGACATTTGTGGTGATTTTGAGTTTTGGGGGTTATACAGGCAGGGTGCATCTTTTGGAAAAGGAAGTCTGGCAGATAGAAAGACAGCTCAGTAGTTAAGAGCACTTGCTGTTTGCTGTTCTTCCAGAGGCCTCAAGTTCATTCCCTGGTGCCCATACGGTGGCTCACAATCTCCTGTAAGTCCAGCTCTAAAAGATCTGACATGCACTTCTGTCCTCCATGGGCACACACATGCACACACACACACATGTACACACACACTTGCAAACACACACACATTTTTTAAAGAGAGAGAATGAAATCTAAAGCAAAACAAAAAACTTCCCTGACATCTCTCTTATCGTAGGACATCTTTTAATTTGGATCCCACATGTTCTGAGAGACAATAAATATCCACACAGTTCTCCCAGAGGCATTAGCCGATGACTAAGAGTTCCATATGTACACGCAGACAGCGGATGCTGTCTCCAACACAAGTTTGTCCTGCTTGAGTCTTTTTTTCCCTGAACGTCATTGCAATGTGTTAAATATTTACATCCTCATTTGACTCAGTCTGGGTCAGACCACAGGATGGGCAAGGGACTCCTTGTAATTCATTTGTGCAAAATGCACCCTGATTGCTATTATTATTACATCATTTACTGTGTGAATACATATGCACACATGCCCCTGTATGCATGTGGAGGTCAAAGGACAACCTGTGGGTCCCAGAGATAAAACGCAGGTAGTCAGGCATGGCAGCAAGAACCCTTGCTGGTTGAGCCATCTCACTAACAACCCCATTATCATTTGCACCTCGAGGATCTCTGAAGGGAAGAAATAGATTCCTTCAAATACTTATAATGACATTCTTACTAATATCCTCGGAGGTTATTTCGCACCTCCACAAGGGCATGGAGTAAAGGCAACCATAAAGAGAAAAGGCCACAGGGGGCTCGAGATGCAGTTCAGTTAAAGGAGAGCTTGCCCGGTTTGCACAGTCCTGGGTTCAATCCCAGCACTACATGAAGCAAGTGTTGCGTTTCAACTTTGCATTTGTAACTTCATGGTCATCCCTGGCTATCTAAGCAATTTAAGGCAAGGTTGGGATATGTGAAACCCTGCCTCAAAAGCAACAGCGACAGAAACCCACAAACAAGAGAGAATCGGTAGTGTTGTGTTGTCACAAGAATCTGGGATAAGAGAAGTGGCCTTGTTTTTAAGAGTTGATCCCACAGGTAGAAACAAATTCAGACATCAATGTTTTGTATCAACCCTCTTTAGATGCAGGAGCCACAGCCACGCAGGTGTTTCCTCCTGCCGAAGGTGTGAGGTATAGCCCATGTCTAAAACCTGTGTGTTCCTCCTCCTTGTGAGGACTCCACTACCATAGACGGCCATTGCTGATTCTTGGCTGTGTTAGACCCTCTCCTGAGGTGGAGTAAGAGAACTGTCATTTCCGAGGAATTAGACATTCTCTGTACCGATTACTTAGGATCTGTCCCTTTGGGGAGGTTGTGCACAGGCTCGCTGACCCCTGATAAGATACCATCAGTGATGTCTCGCATATGCATTGAGACTTAAAACTTACGAAGCCAGTCCATGAACACTGGCCTAGTGGATTCCCACGACAATTTGGGAAAGTGAGAAACTGACCAAGGGTGTAAGGAGTCTAGTTTATGGTCAAGGAAGTGTGTCTTATTTACTGTTATAGTGCTGTGACCCCATGACCACAGCAACTCTAATAGAAAGAATTTAATTGGGACTTGCTTGCAGTTTCAGAGATTTAGTCCTTGATCATCCTGGTGGTACACTGGCAGGTGCTGAGATGGTAGCTGAGAACCTGATCCCTAGCCAGAGAGAGACTTTGTGCTTGGGGTGGGTATTTGAAGCCTCAGAGTCCACTCCCAGAGACACACCTCCTCCAACAAGGCCATACCTCCTAATCCTTTCAAATAGGGCCATTCCCCATTAAAGAAGTATTCAAAATTGTGAGCCTGTGAGGGCCGTTCTCATCCAAACGTCCACAAGAATGGAGAGTGTAGTCCTGAATCAGGCAGGCTTTACTCTCACCCTTCTTCCTTTCTTCCCACACAGTAACAATCCGCAGTGAAGAAACTGCAAACTGAGGCTAGAGAGATGACTTGGAGGTTAAGAGCCCTGACTGCTCATCCAGAGGATCTGGGTTCAATTCCCAGCATCCACGTGGTGGCTCACAAACACCTGTGACTCCAATCCCAAGGGAAACGCCCTCTTCTGACATCCATGGCAACCAGGCACACATGTGAAACACACATACATATGTAGGCAAAATATTTATACACACAAAATAATAAAAGTAAATCTAAAAAAAATCTTTAAAAGAAACTGAGAATGATGTTGGGCCAACTGGGAGAATGTTTACTTTTTCTACTCTTGATCAATTAATTCTAAATCCACCCCAGTTCTTTTCCCTTTCTTGCAGACATGCTCCACAGATTTTGACTTTGAGTCTGAGTCTCTTTGACCAAGACATGGACTAGATCTTGTAGACAGAAGTTTCTGTCCTGCCTGGTCCCACAGCTGTTCAATCCCAAAAACACACACAGAAGCTTATAGTAGTTATAAACTGTTTAGCCTAGTACCTCAGGCTTATTATTAGCTAGCTCTTACAGCTTAAATTAACTCATAATTCTTGTCCATGTTTAGTCACATGGCTTGGTGCCTTTTCTCCTTGAGGCATTCTCATCTTGCTTCCTTTACATCTGGCTGGTGACTATTTCTCTCCATTTCCTCTTCCCAGAATTCTCTTAGTCTGTTTGCCCTACCTATAGCTCCTGCCTGGCTTCTGGTCAGTCAGTGTCTTATTAAACCAATACGAGTCACAAACCTTTACAGTGCACAAAAGCATTATCCCACAGCAGTATCTTCCACGCCTTGACCTGGGCTTACCTTATTACCTGCTTTAGCTGATGGAAGGCAGCAGAAATAGTTACAGCCACTTGAAAACTTGGCACCAAGGAGCTATGCATGGCTGCTCATTCTCCAAAACCTCCAAGTGAGCCTACACAGCCAATATCCTAAGAGGGCAGGAGGACACACTGCGCAAAGGAGACCCATGCTCCTTTATCTCCTCCTTGACCACCCAGTCTCTGCATGTGAAAGAACCCAGCCAGCACCAGCGGAGCGGCCCACCCAACCTTCCACTGACCATACACTCCCGAGCCTCTCGTCCAGCCGGGCTAGCCCACAGACCTGAGAGTAATGATGTTCACGCAAAATCTTTTCTTTGGGTTTGAGTGTTATACGGCATGATTGTGGCAATAGACAACCAACACCCTCCTCAACACAAATGTGTTGGAGGCCTAGTACTTACAGAGCTCTAAAGCCCATATCAATCGCCAGCTTCTGTGTAGTCCAAATGTTTTAGCCTGTTAGAGAAGGGAAGACAGTAGCCATCAGCCAGGCTTGGACAGCACTGATTCCATGGGAGCTTAAGAAATGGCCAGAGTGTAGGGAAGATTTGTCACTGGTTCACAGTGAGAGGCTAGGTCACACCGCCTTCTATTGAATATGATCTAACATGACCCAAAGGCACCCTGCCTTCCATAAAGACATAGACAAGTGCAGGCCTGGACATGGCCAAGCTATATTACCCCTCCACAAGGCTTTTTAAATCTGCAAGGGAACCTAGGACCCCTTTGTAGTATAATTGAACACCTTATAAATATGAACCATGGAGCCAAAGACAATAAAATTGGGCACTACCTCCTGCAAACTCTCAAAGAAAATAGCTCTATTCATCTCAAGTGCATGGCCCCAGAGTGGATCCCGGGGTGTGTGAAATTTGAATTCCTGTGGAAATAAATCCCCTCTTTCCTACCTCAGACAGTTCTCTGGTTAAGAACTACAGAATGCAGGAGAAACTGTAGAGTGGCCTGTGAAGAGCCACTTCCCAGTCCCAGGAGGGCTGGAACATTTGAAGCCTGCCGGGTGGGGAGCCATGGCTCTCCATGTTTGCTGTGTCACTCTGAGAGCTTCATAGTTTCTTCATGCCTTGGTCTTTTCATCTGCTAAGTGACCCCGTTAGTGCATTTCCTTATTGCTCTGACAATGTCCCCAGGATATAAAGGTCAGGGGATCATGGTCTGTTTTGTCACACAGTTTCATAAGGCCCATGGATCAGGGGCATATGATACTGACCTACATCCTGTATGAAAGCCCTGCCTCCAATTTCCACAACACTCCCAATAGAGTGCCACCACTTGGGAATAATGCATTCAAACCATGTGCCTGGGATAGACAGTCTACGTCCAAGCCATAACAACAGGCTGAAAAGCAAAGCTGAGGATATAATAACATAAGATATTATAGATGCATACTATAAGGTAATATAAATACACAAAAGGCAGTCAGCACCAGGAGTTCAGCCTGTGATCAACTAATGGCAGCTATTAATCAACCCCTATTGTTATTGTTGATTGGCTTATTGGCTTGTTGATTGATTATTTTTAAATACGGGGTTTAATTTGCAAAAGCTGGCCTCAAACTAACTATGTAGTCCAAGCTGGTCTTGAACTCACAGTCCTCCTGCCTCCACCTCCCAGGTGCTGGGATTATGGGTTAATAGCACCACATCTGGCTCTAATTAGTAAACTCTTAACTCATCCAAGTGTAGATGAAGGCACCAATGAGCGTTTGCCTATCAGTTATCCATTGCTCCTTGTTTTCCATTTCAAAGGAAGTGTTCTTTCAAAGCTTATCAACTTGATAATTAAAATAAATACAGCAATTATGCTGGTCAGTGTTTCTTCAACTTGATCCAAGCCTCAGTCACCCAGGAAGATGGAACATCACCTGGGGAACTGTCCTCACCAGGCCGACCTGTAGACATGTCTACAGGGCATTGTCTTGACCAATGACTGATGTGGAGAGCCTAGCCCACTGTGGGTGGTGGGACCCCTAGACAGGTGGTCATGAACTGTATGAGGATGCAGGCTGAAGGGGCCAGTCAGCTGTGTCCCTCAGCTCAGCTCCCACCTCCAGGTTCCCACCTTCAGTCCTTCCTCTGATTTCCCTGCACGATGGACTGTCACGGTATGAAAGGTTTCCTCCACCAAGTTGCTTCTGGTCTTGGTGTTTGGCCACAGCAGCAGATAGCAGGCTGGAACATAGCTCTGTTCCTCTGACCACTCTGCAAGTGAAACTAAGAGTACTAGAAGATGGACTTTTGTTCTCTGGTGACTTTTGTATCCCTGTGGACCCTTACTTGGGCAGAGATGCAATGTTTCATATCTTTGGGTCTACAGAAATGTTGAGCTTGTTTATTCTAGCATTTAAATTAAGGGAGATTAGAACCTAATGAAATTGGAATTGATTGATAACCAGATATCTGTTATACCCAGAAGCCTGGAGTAAATGATCAACTTTAAGGAAAATTGACTCCCACACTGCTGTACCCAGTGTTTATACAAATATAAGAGAACAGAAGAGCAGAGAAGACTCCACCCATAGTCCAGAGAGTTTTGGCAAAAAAATAATGCATATCAAAAATATCGTAGTATTGAGCATCTGGATATTCAAGGGCAAGAAAACAGAAGAAAAAAATCTTACCTCTTGTCCTAATTAGCTTTAAGCATCAATTCTACACAGCCTAGAGTCTTTTGAGAAAAAGAATTTTAACTGAGGAATTGTCTTGGTCAGACTGGCCTGGCAGCATGTCTTTGGGAGGTTATGTTGATTGTTAATTGAAGTAGGAGTACCTAGGCCACTGTGGGTGGCACCTTCTCTAAGAAGGTGGTCTTCAACTGTAGAAGAAAGGCAGATGAGCATAAGCCAGCCTGTGAGACAGGTATCCAGCAGCATCCTCTGTGGTTTCTTTCATACTTCATGTGGCTGTGAAGTGAGTGCCTGGGTCAGAGGTAACACTGTATAGAATAGTAATCGTGCCCACCTTCAGGTTCTTGCTTGAGTTCTTTGTGGATTTCCCTCAATGGTGGACTATAATCTGTAAGCAGAAATAACCCCTTCTTTCCCCTTAAGTTGTGTTTAGTCAAAATGTTTGTCATAACAACAGAAAGCACACATTCCTCTCCAACGAAGTCATGGGATGTCAGACCAGAAGAGATTTGATGAGTCATGATATTTATCCCAAACAGAGAAAGCTACTGGGGTCTAAAGGACTAATTTACAGTAGGAGGGGAATAGCAATATTCAATGGGAAACAAATGTTTTTAAAGCCCATGTTCAGCCTAGAAAGTCAGGGTACAATGGCTCCTTTTTACATTTTCAACTTATAGAAAGGTAATGAAGGAGAATGACCTCAAAGTCAATACCAAGTCGTGAACTATTATAGGCAGGAACAACGATTCAGTTTGAGCTGGATAGTAGAGTATAATATTGCTTGGCCCAGCAAAGGAAATTCCTAGAATGCCACATGTTGTCTTTCCAGGGTCTTATTCTCATTTGCTAAGCACCCTGAGGTCAAGAGCCCTGTCGCATTCATTTCTCAACTGTCCATCTTTTTCCCCAGTGCCAAGCTCAGAACCCAACATGGGTTCATTACTCCTTCAAGGTGTGTTCAATAAATGAGAGGCAGAAGAATGGCTGACATGCACGGCCCCTGCATCCATAATAATTTAGTGAGGGAATTGCTTGGGATGCTTTTCTTCCCAACATGAAGCATCTGTGTTTTCCATATTGATGAGCCAGCTAACAGAAGATCAATCTTGACAAGGAAAAGAGAAAAAAAACTTGTTGGATCTTGGTTCACGTCAATGATGTAATCCTGCCAAACTGGGCTATGACCACAAACTATTGATGTGGGATTCCCTTCTATATATGTGTTGCTTTAATTGGTTAATGAATAAAGAAGCTGTTTTGGCCTGTGATAGGGCAGAATAGAACTAGGCAGGAAAACTAAACGGAATGCTAGGATAAAGTAGGTGGAGTCAGGAAGAAGCCATGTAGCCACCATTGGAGACAGATGCGCTGCGCCAGAACCTTGCTGGCAAGCCACAGCCATGTGGCAATATACAGATTAATAGAAATGGGTTAATTTAAGATGTAAGAGCTAGCTAGAAATGTGTATAAGATAATAAGCCAAGCAGTGATTTGATTAGTACAGTTTGAGAGTGATTTTTTTTTTTTTTGATTTTCAAGACAGGGTTTCTCCGTAGCTTTTTTTTTGGTTCCTGTCCTGGAACTAGCTCTTCTAGACCAGGCTGGCCTCGAACTCACAGAGATCCGCCTGCCTCTGCCTCCGGAGTGCTGGGATTAAAGGCGTGAGCCACCAACGCCCAGCTCAGAGTGATTATTTTGGGTCTCGGTGGCCGGGAAACAAATGAGCAGACTCCACCAACAATCTCTCCCAGTGGCTATTGCGGTTGATCTGTCCCTTGTGCAGCGTGCCACTGACACCTTAACTGTGTCATGCTGCAAGAGCAAAGGAGCAGGATGTAGGAACCAGCAGGAATATAGCATGGTTAGTCCTACCACCCACTGAGGCCCGTAGTACTCCCTCATGGCAAGAGCCACATACCTGAGGCAAAGGGAGCTTCAGGAAGGAGCCGTGTATTCATGCACACAGTTCAGGGTCCAGTGGATGGACTGTGACAGTAGGGGAGAAGAGTCAGAGGCTGGAACATGACGCAGTCGCTCATGTTCTGTCTGTAGCCACCTAAAGTCCTTCTCCTTTTGATTCAGCCATGGACCCCAGTCCATGCACCCACGTTTACAGTGTGTCTTCCCTGAACCCCAGCTTGTGCAGCCATACCACTCACATTTACAGTGTGTCTTCCCTGGAGCCCAGCCTGTGCAGCCATACCACCCACATTTACAGTGTGTCTTCCCTGGACCCCAGCCCCTGCACCCACATCCACAGTGTGTCTTCCCAACTCAGTTAACTCAGTCAGAAAGTTTTCTCACTAATCCATGTAAAGGTGAGTTTCCTGGATGATTGTAGATCCTGTTAAGTTGATAATTTTTATTTATGTTTAGGTGGTAAGGAATATAAATGTTTTGACTGATATTACAGGTATTCTAATGATATTTGGGGAATTATATAAAGAAATAGCATTCTTGATATTTGAGACCCAAAGTACAATGTGACAGAAACAATTCAACTAATTTACTATCTCTCGGTAAGTGGGAACATGAATGTAATATGTCTTCTCGGTTGGAAAGTATTTCTTTCATTCCCCTCGTTTATGGAGCATGGGTAGCATGTTTACTGGTATTAAATAGCAGCGCAGAAGCATCATCAAGAGAGCCACTGTGTCCTTGGTTCCTGGTTTACACCATGCATCTTTCTAAGTGCTTCTCGCCACTACATGGGGAATAAACATCATTACTGCCATCTCACAGCAATCCTGCGAAGAAATAGTGATGCCCTCCCATTCAGCAGGTGAGAAAACCAAACACACATTCCTTAAGCCACCTGATTGAGGACAAGTAGCATGTAGGTTGGTGTTTCGGAGGCTGCTTGTTCATTCCAGGCCACCCAGAGCCGAAATAATCACACAGAAACTGTATAAATTACAAGACCACTTGGTCAACAGCTCAGGCATAACATTTATATCTTAACCCATTTCTATTAATCTGTGTATTGCCACGTGGTTGTGGCCTACAGTAAGGTTCCATTTGATGACTGTCTCCTGCAGTGGCTACATGGCGTCTCTCTGACTCTGCCTTCTTTTCTCATCTATCTCTGCTTGGAATTCCTGCCTTGCCCTATTCTGTGCTGCAATAGACCCAACGCAGCTTCTTTATTAACCACCAGTATTCACAGCATACAGAGGGGAATCCTACATAAGGTTGGATTCAAACCCATGCACATTGCCTTCCAAGTTCACACTAATGTCATGAACTTCTTGCTCCAGAACATAAAGGCCATTTTTATCCCTTATTCCCTCACTGTCATGATGCCTGGTACATTGGAGCTGCATCTGAAGTCTTCAGTCAGGGACTGATGAGGACGGTCTCAATGCTACTGCATGGGGTCCTTCTCGGCAGTGTGAGCTAACTTGCCCTCCATCTCCATTATCAGTGTTGCTCCAGAGTTTGCCTTCCAAGGCCATACCTGGGGTGCAGAAAAGGGGTGTGTGTGTTTCCAGTTTTGCTTTCAACACCTTTACAATTTCATATATCATAGACAGCAAACTGGTTATGCCCTACCTCCTCTTTATTAGATAGTTTTCCCCAGCACCACACATAACCAGAACTAGCTTTTTGCTTCAAATAAATCAGGGGAGGCTTCTGAACCATCCCTGCCTGTTAGCAGCACTGACTTGAGCTGCTCAGGCGAGAGGAGGGAGGCCCTGAGGCAAGCCTGCAACCGGCAGCCGCCCATCCTGGGGTTCTGTTTCTGAACGTTCGCCGCCTGCCCTTGGTGGTTGGTAATTGCTGGGTTCATTATGAGCCTGTGTTCTCTCAGGTGTATTTCCTAAGCCAACATGAAAAGAAAATGATAAGGGCCAGCCCAGGGAGGTGTTTATGTTTTCGGCCCTGGCCAATTGTTCCTGACCTAAAACAACAGTTAGGGCAGATGGAAGGTCCAGGATTATAACATGGACCACAATGGAAACCCAAAACTCTCTCGCAGAGTGTGCCCAGCACCCAGCTGTCATCCACTTGCAGCTAACGTAGCTGCCACCCAGTAATTAACACGCCTGGTCTCCCCTTTGGAAAGAGACAGAAATGATCAATAACGCACGTGCCCCGCCAGGCCAGAGGCAGGCAGGTGAGTCCAGTGTGGAAAATCACAGAGGAAATGATCCCTCCGGCCATTGTTTCTTAGAGTTGGGCAAGCCACTAACAAGGTGAGGCTGGTATTTAACACCCCTCCAGGGCCTCAGAAAGGGGTGCACAGGAGAAAAGGCAAGACCTAGTGGTCCTCAGTGCTGCTCTGGATGTTAGAACAAGCCTCCCTGCCGGAGCATCCCGCTTTTAAAGAGACACACCTACCTACCTGAATCTCACTTCTTGGCCATTAACAGAGGTTTATACATAAGTGGAGTGGATTAAAAATTAAATTAAAATTGCCCCGTGGGGCTGAGCAGATGCCCCAGTGGGTCAAAGCCCATGCTGCTTCTGCAGCTCTTGCAGAGGGAACCTTGGTTCAATTCTCAGCTCCCACAGAAAGTGGCTCACAGCCGCTCCTAACTCGAGCTCCAGGGACCTGACACCATTTCATGGTGTCATGTGTTGCACAAATAAACAATAAGGCACACACACACACAGTCACATAATTAAATAAAAATAAATTTAGCCAGTCAAACTTGAATTCAGATTAACTCTTTACTCTGAGTAAACTCTTTACTCTTGCATGTTCCATACAACGTTGGGGCAAGGAAAAACTTTCATTGTCTCTCTAAAATTCAAAATTAACAATACATTCCTTTGTGGCTGTTTTGTTTCTTTTGTTTTGTTTTTCCCCCTGCTAACTTTCAATACCCTGACCTCCTTATATCAGAGGTAAGCATCCTTGGTAAAGAGAAATTTGAATTTAGAATAAATATGACACTCCACAGAGACAAGGGCTTATTGGCCATGCAGTGGGGTCCCGTGATACTTTCCAATGTCTTTTGTTTAAACCCCCAAATAATCTAAAGGTCCCTGCAGTGGTCAGTGAGGCAAATAAAAGCAAACACCTTGAAGTTTAATTGTGTGTTTCTATAGGTTGCGAGCTCTTCCCATTTCCAAAATGAGCAGGTTCCTGTGTATTTCAGGGTCCACGCCACCCTGAGTTAGGCACAGCATGGTGTCACAGTGCCCTCCACGCGGGGTCATAACTGGGTTTCTTCATTTGCATCTCCTTGGCATATCAGAGAAGGGTGCATGGGAGACATTTATGACACAATTGAATTGGCCCAATTCCACAGTTCCTGTGGTGACAGAGGCCGAGGCCGAGAAAGCTGTTGTTAGACACTGGGTGGGTCCAAAAGAAGACAGTGAGCTGTGCTGTAAGGAAGACTGGTGACAGCTGCCCATGCCAATCAAACAAGATTGTGTCCACCCATGAAGACAGGAAAAATGACCAATAGTTTGAATTAGCAGTAAATCCACTCCCTCCTCTAGAACAGATCTCCATGTAGTTGGTTAGCCTCAAGAACGCCACCAGGATGGCGGTGCATGCCTTTAATCCCAGCACTCAGAACACAGAGGCAGGCAGCTCTCTGTGAGTTTGCAGCCAGTATGGTCCAGACAGGGAATTTTTCAAGGATGGAGAAGGTTGGGGCTTGCCAGCACATTTGCGCCAAGTGAGGTATTGCAAACACAGAACCCAGCAAACACCCTGGATTCAAGGGGGAATGGACTGTGTGTGGATGTCTTGATGGTTTGCAAAATCAGCGTTGCTACAGGAAATTTTCTGTAAAGGGAAAACTCACTTAGGTTTTAAATTTGAATTATGATCCAACTTAAGGGGCTGAAGACATGGCTCCTGCGGAATGGAGGGTGGTTGTGAATGATTGCTAATTTTCCAGAATTCCAACCAAGTGTAGAAGCTTCAGGTCCAGGAGATTCAACACTCTTTTGGCCTCCTCAAGCATTTGCATGCAAACACACACACACACACACACACACACACACACACATTTTTAAGGTTAAAATAAAGAGCCAACTTTTGTTATAAGGAGGACTGCTAGATCATTTCACTATCACCCAGAACCAAAATAATCACACAGAAACTATATTATTTAAAACACTGCTTGACCCATTAGCTCTGGCTTCTTATTGGCTAACACTTATATCTTAATTTAACCAATTTCTAGTAATCCATGTATCGTTATGTGGCTGTGGCTTATCAGGTAAAGTTCCCAGCATCTGTCTCCTGTGGGGCTACATGGCTTCTCTTTGACTCCGCCTCCTTTCTCCCAGCATTCAGTTTAGTTTTCCCCACCTAGCTCTGTTCTACCCTATCAGGCCAAGCCAGTTTCTTTATTAACCAATGGTAATCACAGCATACAGAGGGGAATCCCACATTAAACTTTGAATTCATATATAAGTAGGCAACTCTACAGACAAACTGTCCAGCAAAAGGCAGATCCAAAAGCACAAGCCCTCAAGCACCCATCCCTTTTCTGGACGCCTTTCACCCTTCCTCACTGAGGCAGCGAAGACTTAATAAGTGTTGACGGATGGTGGTGTGCTGCATTAGCTGTGGTACACTCGGCCTTAAATAAGTTTTATTGGAGGACTCAAGACTGTAAACAGTTCATAACAACCCAGTCACATAATGACGAGAATTATGCCTTGACAGATCTGTTTCTAAGAATCCTACCCTGAACTTCCAAGAGGACAAGACAAGCAGCAGTAATAAAACCATTCCATCTACCAGAGCTGTGTGGAACGCTACCAGAGTCCCCTTGTGGTTTAAACAGTTATTTTGGTCACAAAGAATTCCTTGGGTCTAATGACAAAAACCACTTGTTTTGTTTATTTTAATTATTGTGGTAAAATATGCAATTAATGCTCGCTATGCAACTCTTCCTAAATATGCAACTCACTGGCGTTGGCATTTGGTGTTGCACAACCACTACCTCTACCCAGCTCCAGAAATGTCAACTTCCTGTTTGGAAATTCTGCCCTCGGGAGACAGTGGCTTGCCATTCTCCCTCCTCTCCGCCTCTATTAAGGTCCCTTCTATTCTCTGTAAACTTGTCTGTATCATAATGTTAGTCGGTCTCTGGTTTATTTCACTAAGCATGCTTTCCAGGTCTATCCTTTCTGAGGCAGAATAATATTCCACTGTATGTGAGTACCACATTTTGTTTATGCACATTGTGATGGCTAATTTTGGTTGTCAGTGTAACACACCGGGGAAAGAGACAGCTCAGTTAAGGAAATAGCTTCATCAGAGGGCGAAGAAGGCACATCATTATAAGTGCCAATATTTGTTTCTTGGCGTAGTTAATTTGTTTTTGACATTTTGAAGCTATGAAAGAATTTTAGCCTTCATATGTAGGATTGTGTCATATTAATTAAAATCCTGGGGCTCAAAAATGGATAATTCAGGCATGGGGGTGCAGGCATGGGGGTGTAGGCATGGGGTGCAGCCTGGGATCTCAGCAATCAAGAGGCAGTGCAGGCAGAGGATGTGTCAATACCTTAGACATGTATTGAAGCTCTGTATCAAAACAAAATTGGAGCTGGATCAATGGCTCAGTGAGTAAAATGCTTGCTGTGCAAGCATAAGGATATGATTTGAATCCCCATAGCCCACATGAAACCAGGGATTGCAGAGTCAATCTGCATTCCCAGTGCTCATAAAGTGAGATGGGAGGTGGAGAGGGGTAATATGGGATATAAACGTTATCAAATAGCAAAGGGACCCTGCCTCAAACAAGGTGGAAGGTGAGAACTCACGCACACATTCACATGCACACACGCACGCACACACATGTTCACATGTGTGCGCACACACACACGGTTCAGCACTTGGGATTTCTCTAGCATCAACCACAAAGGCTGTTGTCAACCCAACCTCTATGCTCCTGGCTCCATGCCTGCATGATACTTGGCAAGTGTCGGTATTAAAATTCACATGTTGGATGTTTCCATATTGAGATGCCAGCCACAGTTCTCCCTCTTAGTTCATTCAAAACCGTTTTGCATAGTCCAAACAGTAGCTGATCCTCAGGGCAGCGCAGTGATGAAGGTAGCTTTATGCTTTGCCCTGCAGAAGGCTGTTCATTTGCCTGACACCAGGAAAAGCAGCAACGCTCGTAATCAAAGTCCAAAGTTCTCAAAACCAAGTGCTCACTGGATCCCAGTATAGAATGTGGAGCCTTCTGACCCAGTGAGTCCTGGCTTCTCTCACAGGAATTTGAGTTTCCTTCAGTGTGGTTTGCATGATAAAATTAGCTCCAACATTGGACTGGGAAGTTGATCACTAACTACCTTACTCTCTCCATTGTTTGACCAAACCCTGAACACTGTACATTTCTACCATTCAAAACGGGTTTACACACACACACACACACACACACACACACACACACACACACGTGTGCGCACACACCTGGTAGCAAGTGGCAGCAAGAACAGAAGAGCCAACACGCTATAAGGAAAAGTTATCATAAACCTGGCCTGAGGGTCGCCAGCCTCCTGCAGACCTGTGGAAGTGAAGCCTCCGGCCCTGGAAAGTTAAGCTGTTGGAGAAATGGACAAAGGAGCTGAGCCCTTCCTTTGAAGCAAAGGTCAGAGAATAGCGTCGGGTTGTAGTTACTGCAGAGCATGGGAAAAGGAACGAGGATGAAGGTATTGTGGTGGGGTTGCCTGCTGTTGGGGCCATGGTGAGTGTCTGGTAGAGCTCACAGCACTTCACACAAACTCAAAGCTGCAAAGCCAGTGAAAACTGAAATTCTTAAGGCCCCTGCAGGGAGGAGCCCAGTGTCTAGACCCAGGTGGTCACCTGCTAGACAGCACCCAGGAGCCTCCCTGTATAGAATGCCACACCTGGAACTGTCCGGCCCAGCATTGTGGGGTCCAGGGAACCTTCAGGAATACTGGGACAGAAACCAGCACTTGTGGGTGGCTACTATCTGGAACAGCTCAGGACTTAGGTCAGCACCTATGTCAGGGCAATAAGAGAGAGTGTTAGAGGCCTCGGCCAATGCTAAGGGGCGTGGGGAGTGGGAATGGGGAATGATGTCATTCCATCGGACAGATGCCTTCCTCCTGGTTCTTCTTTCCTAACTCTGGATTACACGAAGGAGGTTCCTGCTTCCAGGATCTTCTATGTTCCTCCAGCTTCAGTGCACACAGGAGTTGGGGATCTGGACTGTGTTAGATTCTGACTGGGGGCTGAAGATGAAGCCAAGACTTTGATTCCTAGCACGTTCCCAGATGGGGTCCTGGCTGCTGGCTCGGGGTCTCCTTTGATTGCTGCAAATGACTCAAAGTCTCCACTACAAGCAGAAGTCACTAAATGGCCTTCAGGCCTTTAGACTTGTTATTTTACAGGTTGGTTTCAATGCTTCCTTCCCTTCTCTGCTTTCTTCTTCCTACTTTCCTTTCCTTCCTGCTTCCTTCCAGTTTCCTGTTTCCCTCAGTGTAATGTAACATCATCTAAGCTAAGTATTAGTCTTCTAGGGGCTTAAATGTGCATGTTTAACTTTTACCCAAATGAGGGAAACTCCTGGGTTGTATGTACACACATTCCATACCACATACACACAACACCACACATACTATACCACACCACACATACCACACACACACCACAGACATCATATGCACAAATACCACATACACCACACACACACACATACCACACACACACACACACACATCACACATACCACACACATGCCCACCATACCACACACATACCCCCTACACCACACATCACACACACACACACACACACCTTACACATCACACACACCACACAAACACACACCACACCACACCACACCACACCACACCACACCACTGGAAGTATCCAAAGAAGAAAGCTAGTGAGTTAGACCTATCAGGCTCTCCAGTCAATTCAAGCCATCAGAGCTGCCAGCAGCAGGTTCCGTTCAGTCGCCAAAGCTTAGATATCAGTCGTAAATCCCTGAGCCCATTGCTCCCATGACACAGGCTACTACTGCCTCTGTCACAGAGCAAAGATCTAACAACAATCTCTAACAGGTCCGGGAGGTGGCTCAGTTGGCAATACGCTGGTCACACAGCAAGAGGACCCGAGTTGGTCCCTAGAGCCCACATTAAGAACTCATGGTGTGGGTGTCTGCACTAGTACCCCCAGCACAGGGGAGGCAGAAAGGAGCATCCCTGGGGCTTCCTTGCCAGCCAGTCTAGCCTAATCGGGGAGCCCTGATGACTGAAAGGCCCTGTCTTCAAAAGGAAAAAGCAGAGTGGACAGCACTTGGAAAAGACCTGTGGCCTCCAGACACTCGTGTACCCCTGTGGGCACAGACACGTGTGCACCCACACACATACACAATCTGTGTTCTCTGGAGATCATTCATCTGTGTTCTCATGTGAGGATTTTTGATACCACCTAATTTCGGGGTACCCATCTATACCCCTTTTTTCAGTCCAGAGGATCTGTGATATCTAGGTGTGAAGTTCAGAGGCAGCACAAAACAGCCTTACAATGAAAAGGCTGACCTGAGAGAGAGTTTTAATTGGATGGAGTTGCACGCACAGCTCTTGACATTAATTACAGGGTTACACAATTCTGCATCTTTCAACCTTTCCTGGTATTTTTATAGGAGCATTAACAAAGACACCTGAGCATTTCCCCACTCCACCCTCAAGAGTGGCATCTCAGTAACTCTGCCAGTCAGAGGATGAAGATTGCTGTGGCATTATTTGGCAGAGCCACAGTCCCCTGCAGCTCCAGTGTGGTTCCCAGGCCAGCAGCCTGGGATCTGAGTCACCAACAGGAATGAGGCTGGAGGGTGGGTCCACCTGAGAACTTAAAGAATCCTCAACAGTTCTGCCTAAAATGGGATTAAGTATTTCTTTAGACTGTTGGCTGATGACAAACCTATCTTTTTGTCTTCGGCTCCTGAAGAAGGGCAAAGATCCGGTTTGCTGGCAGCTGTGAGTCCTTCCATGCTGCCATGGCCTGGAAAAACCCAGAAGAACCTTAACTGCTGCCTCGGTGAGCCCTGACACTTTACTGGGGCTTGGGTCACAGGCCATGCTGATCACTCAATGCCTTTGTACTCTGCCCCCTGGTGCCTCTCTGCAACCAGAGCCCTCGTGATGACAGCCTGGAGTGGGACCCCGAAAGGCCACCCTGAAAGCCTTCTCCCTCTCTGACTTGCCTCATGGAGACCCCCGAAGGCATCTAAACTATTCTTGTGGGCTTGTGGACACCTAACGCTAAAAGCATCCGGGAGTTTCTGCAGAGAAATAACTACAGGATTAATCTGCATGGACACTTGAGTGTCTCACTCCCCGTGGAGTGAGTCACCTTGGAGAAGGCAGCTGCAGCGCTTGGATCCTGGGAGCTTTCGGTGGAGGAGCAAGTGCAGAAGACAGTGCAGTCCGGCTGGAGCCTCTACTCAGCCTGGGATTTGTCTAGAAGCACAAAGACGAGCACAAAGACATAATGAGGATTATATTAACAAGGGATTTGAATAATGAGGATTGTATTAACAAGGGATTTGAATGGCGAGGGACGTGAAGCCTGCGTTGTGTTTAGGTATTAATAAGCTTTATAAAAGATGTGCAGCCATTGTTTTTCAAGTGTGAGCCACGTGTGGGCATTTGCTGATGACTGCTCAGCTTGACTGGGAGAAGGCAATCCCTAGCTTTCTCATTCCTGCACTGGTTAGAACAGGATTTAGTAAAAATGGAGTCTGGTCCTTTAGAAAGACCGGTGTCATTGACAGTAACAGCCTGGGGCTTGGTGTGTGCAAAATTAGCTTGATGAAAACCAAGTGAGGCTTCCTCAGGGGTTCAGACTTAGGGAAGCACCTTCCATGCCCCGGGCTTGGGATCCAGGCCTGGCTATGATGTTCAAGGCACAGCTTCCCGACATGCTGTGCTTGAAACTGAGGAAAATTGATCAGAGGACAAGGAAGAACCAGGTTAGGAAAGGAAAGGCGAGCCTCATCTGGGAACTGCGGACAGAGTCAAGTTTTCCTTGTCTGCAGGTCAGAGAGACTCGCAAATGCAGATGGGTGGAGAGCCAGCTATCTTTTCTTCATTGCCTGCCTCCAGACAATCATGGCTGCTGAAGGCAGGAGGGATGCCTAGTATTCCCCTCGGCTGGCTAGGAGGAGGCAGGTTCTGCATGGTCTCAAGGTGCTGTAAGTGGACTCTTATTTGCCTAGAGGTGTGGATTAGCCCGTTTGTTTGAGGCTCCCAGCAGTCCTTACAGGTACTACCCATAAATGAACTGCTGTCCACCGGCCTCAGCTCTGCCCTGTAAGGAAATTCTCCTTTCTTGCTTTCCTTGAAATGAACTTCCTGATCTGAACACAGGAGCGGGTGCGGGTGTGCAGAGCGTGCCATGGTTTTCTCTGTTTACCGAGAGAGACCCGCACTGAGTGTATCCACTGAGGGGAACAAAGCCACATCATTTGGGTTTCTATTAAAATGGTCTTTTCATTCCACAATTAAAACGTTTTACTTCTGTTCCCAAGCTTTGAAGTGCCTGTAAGCCCCTTTCAGTGTCCACCACTCACAGAAATGGTTCCTTTATCTGTTTATTTCCCTTTTCAATCTTAGATGCTTTTACCAAGAACCCAGCTCTCCAAGCTGATGCCCAGCAATTTAAGAGGTGGGAGCCGCATCCGGTCTCAGCAGCGAGTTGGTGCCAATGTTAAATTACTATTGAATAAACAGCAAGGCAATCTTTATCTAAATAATCAGTTGTTCCCCAAACCACAAATAACAACAGGATCTGATCTCCACTAAATCAGTAAAGAGCAGAGACATCAAGTAAAGACGGAGGCAGGGGATTTTGTTTGTTTGTTTGTTTGTGTTTCTTTGACAGCCCCCCTCTTCTAAGATCTACTCAACTATTATTTTTTTTTTTACACAGCCTGGGGGAGGGCAGGTGGAGGGCAGGAAGGGCATAGCTCAGAAAGTTTAAAAAAAATTGACATCACTTAAGCCACGTGATTGCCAAGAGCCAATGATGATGGGCTGTGGAAAGGGGAACAGTTAAATTTGTAATTTGGGTTGTGTGAAAACTTCCCTGGGCCTCATAAACAACCACAGAACCACAAGTCGGGTAGGCTGGCAGTGTCAGAAGTCTAAACCCGGCATAGTGGTCAGCAGGCAGGACGAATCACACTGAATGCTAACCACAGGCTCTCGTAGAGCGGTGAGGAGCTCAGCCCACAGCCTAGGCGCTGCTTTTTTTTTTTTTTTAATCTTTAAGAATTTGAATATTTGTTTCTGCAAATGTACTTTTTTCCCCCATAGGGCCCATGGAGTCCCAGGGGTGTTAAGGTTGGGGAGAAAAAGATTTAGGGAGCCATGGTGGGAGGTGAGGTCAGAGTAAATGACCTTTCTTGGTTTTTGCTTCTAAGGTAGAAGAAATCATCGAATACCCCACCTTCAGAAGAGGCTCGTTTTCGAAAGGAAACGATGGCTTCAGACAGCATTTTTGAGTCATTTCCTGCATACTCACAGTGCTTCATGAGAGGTGAGTACGCTGGTCTTTTTATATCTGATTTGGTTCAGCTTTGCAGACTGAAATGGCAGCCAGTGGACCCTCCGGTGCCTGTCTGGGGTCCCTGCCTGCTTGGGGGGAGGAATTCAGACAGAGGCAACTGGATTGCTTCTCTGCTGGACGCTGGACTGCAGAGATGTTCCAATAAATGCTTAGTTGAGCTGTTGAAGTATTTGGTCGCCAAGGGAAAGTTGTGTCAAGTGCTTTGGACTGCTCTTGTTTACGGTCCTGGGGATTAAATGCTGGCACTGGCACGGAGGATACTCTTTGGGTTCTAGCTGACTGTCCCTTGCCCTGAAGGACTCTATTGGAGATACTCTGAAGTCAGCAAGCTGTCTGGCCCTGTCATTGGCTTCAGCTTGCCCGGGGTTTAGCAGACTGACCAGGAGGAGTGATGGCAGGACTGTGGGCTGGAAGAGGCAGCCCACAGGTATACCTTGGATCTGCCTGGAGATTTCAGGGCCAAGGTGGCAACTCACTGAGAGCGAGATCTGGGCAGACTCATTCTGGGAAAAGGCTCATCCGAAGGGGCTGCGCTGTGGTTTTTCTTTTAGCCTCAATTGCAAAAGGGCAGCCGGCATTGCTCAAGACAGAAAGCCAGCAAGTTGTGGCATACACAGTCTCTCTCGAAAAGAACTATGAAGCCATTTCCTAAGTCCACGCATGCTCACAGCTAAATTACTAGATTGCAGGCTTTGGGGTAGGCGCCGTGCAGGTCTCCAAACCTGCCTGCACTTCTATAGCAAACCTCTTGAAACTGGAAAGGCTGGAGTTGAGCCATGAGTGGCCCTGTGTGTTTTTGTGGATCTTTCCTGGCAAATGGGGACTGAGCTAAAGCGAATAAAAACAGTGGCATGAAAAGATCATGAAGGCCGTGCATCAAGACGTGCTCTTTGACCTGCGCCTGCAGTTTGTGGCTTGAGGGTTTGGCAGCGCTGGTATGGAGTGGAAGGGATGGGGGGGATGATTTGTTTTCAGACTACAAATTCTTATGAACACCCAACTGGTATCTGTGAATCATTATTTATTCACGCCGCCAAATGAGCTGGGGAATGCAGAGGGCTTGCCAGACACTGCCACAGCGAATGCTATTGACAACGTCACGGTGCTTCTATGTAGAAATGTTAAAAACTTGGGGAAGGGGCGTGTGTGTGTGGGGGGGTGCGTGTGCGCCCATGTGCTTGCAGGTTTTGGGGTGGCATCCGAACTGAAGGAGAAGGAGAAGAAAGCAAGCCATTAACCAATTCCAAGCTTTAAATTAAAGGGCTTCCAAGTGCTCGCTTGCTGGCAGCCAAGGAAATGGAGTGAAGTTGAATCATGGGGACGGGTGTGAGTCACATAGACACACACAGTGTCCTACAGTGGGGTAGGCAGAGACACCAGCCCCTCCCCCCTTCCCCGGGGAAAAGCCACCAACTGCTCACTGGCTGCATTTCCTCTGGGCTGCCAACAGGCAAAGGAAGCAATATTTGTAGAAAAATCCCTGGCTTACTCGGCTCTCAGTGCAGGGTCCCAATGTTTATTGTTTCCTATTTGATGCACTCAGGAAGACAAAAGCAGGAAACTTTGAATATTCCCCTGGGGACCGGGTTGCGCTGCTGCTGCTGCTGCTGCTGCTGCTGCTGCTGCTGCTGCTGCTGCCTGTGGTGCTGGCCTTCTGGGATAGCTTTAGGGGCCCAACAGCAAAGACAGTTAGGGATGTGGTAACCAGGAACTCAGCAGAGCCTGACCCCTGCAGCCCGCCGCTCCAGCCTAGAAGCAAGAGTCTGATTATTTTCAAATAGGCTACCTAGACAGGGCTTGTTTCCGTCTGAATTCAGGAAGAGAAGGGGAGGTATATAAATACTTACTGTGCAGGCCTGAAGACCCAAGTTCGAATCTCTGGAACCTTCATAAAGGCCAGGAGCAGCCATGTGCTCATCTGTAACCTTAGTGTTTCTGCAGGGAAACAGAGCTACAGACAGGCTCACAGGCTGGCCGGCCTGCAGTACACAGAGAGCATCAAACAAAAAAGAGACCCCGCCTCAAACAAGATGGACCATGAGGACCAACTTCTGAGGTTATCCCCCAGCCTCCACATGCACACCGTGGCACATACGTGTCCACATCCCCCACATGAATGCCCATAACAGGCACAGATCACATAATACTGGCTTTTTAAAATCAGCATGGTTCATTTGAGAAGGTCTCACTTCCTTCTCCGAGCAAAACAGAATGGAGGGAGGGAGAAAGAGCTGTCAGAATCCACAAGCTGTTGAATAGCATGGAGATTTAGCGTTAGAACCGCAGCGAACTCTTGGCAACTTCCTGGCTAATATTATTTCGTTCGAATGACCTGTCAACACAAGGGTTTAATGGCCTACACTGGCTCTCTGTGATACGCTCCAGTCAGAACAGTGTCAAAACATTGCTGGTTTTTGTCTGTGTGTGTATGAGGTTGTTGTTGTCTTGTTCTTTTTTTGTTTTGTTTTTTTGTCTTTTTGTCTTTTTGGTTCCTTTTGAAGATGGTGCCAGAACCCACTGTCCTCGCCAATCTACTCTCACATCCCACCTCCTAGCCCCTGGTGCCATAGCCTGGCCATCCCATGCATAGGCTTCCCCACAGCTGCTCTGGCCTGTAATTTATGGTCTTGTGTCCCTCCCGAACAGCCACTGTGGCCACTCAGAGCATCTTGTTTTCCTCCTGGGAGGGTACTTTATCAGTCTCTGCAATCCTCACAGGAGGAAACCCGTAACTCATTTTCAGCCTGATACCAGCGTGGAAACTGGGAGCAAACAGAGATGGGGAACCGAGCAAAGCCATTGTTCCCTTTCTCGTGAGAGCTGAGCCGGCTTCTGACGCTGGCACGCAAGGAGAATGTGGTCTACCACAAAGAGCTCCCCTCCTCTCCCATCACCCCACGCCAGCTTCTCACTTAGTATGCCTCAGCGAGGAGATAAGAGTCGCCTGAGACTCCCGGGAGCTATCACACGTGGTTGGCGACATGAAACTCTTGTAGAACCCGACTGGGTCCCCTCAGAAGCTGCAGTGTGCACCACAGAAGAGACGGCTGTGGAGGGAAAGCGCCGCCACTTTTTCGTCTCCTTTTTTTTTTTTCAAAATGCCTCAGGTAGCCTTGTTCTTAGAAGTGGCTTAGTGGTCTAGGCAAAGTTTGAGTGTCGAGATGCCTGAGTTCCTAGAACCACGGGTAAAAATCTCAGCAGCATAGTTCTCGGCGATACACTCGGCAGAGCTATGGGACAGGAATCAAAGAACTCAGGCCAACTGTGTGCAGCGCCTTTCCCCATAAATACCAGTTTGCCACTGTGTAAGGACTTGAAGACGCTTCCTCTCATGCCCCTGAAGACTTAAGTGACAGAAAGTCATAGATGAAATTACGTGTGGCTTTGTCCACCTCGCAAAACCCGTCAGTGAGTGATCAGGCTACTTCAGCAGAACACCACAGACTTGGAGACTTAAAAAGCAGAAATGTGTTTCCTCATGCTCTAGAAGCCAGAGTATAAGGTCAATGTATCAGCAACTTTGGTTTCTTGTAAGGCCTGTCTTGTCTGTCTTGTGGTTTATTTGTTGTCTGTCCTGGTGCGCTCGCTCTCTCCCAGGATAACCTTGAACACTCTTCCTGGTCCAGCCTCTGGAGTCTTAGAATTACAGGCATGAACTACCAACCCCAGCCTTCCCATCCTCTTATGCGCCCATCAGTCATAGCAGGGGCGCACTCTTGTTCTTCTATGTCATTGCTTCTAGAATATTCTATATCCAATGCAGTCTCATTCTGAGGACTGGGAGTTAACTTGAATGTGTGGATTTGGGGGGACAGTACAACCCCTGACAGTACAACAACATGGTGTCTTGGCAAATCTGCCTCCTCTGGCTTATAACAAGACCAGCATGAGGCATGTGGCCAACTGCTCCCCTGGACATTCAAGAATCAGACCCTGCCTTCCCAGTGAGATGAAATTTCGCATCTCAGGCTACCCACACAGTATGAAGCTAATTTTCAAGAGGTCTTAAAAATGATCTGACCTCATCCTCATAGCCATTGGCACCTGCAATGGTCTGATGACAGCTTTGGAAGAGCCTAAAATGGTCTCCAAAGAGGCCGCCAGCTCTGTTCTGCCAGCCCCTGCCAAGTGACTGCGGGGGGGGGGGGGGGACTGGGACCCTCTAGCAGTTCACACATTAAACATGGTACAGGAAGTGGTAGGAGAGCTGGCTCTCTGCATAAAGTACTTGGCACACAATCCTGATGGAACTGAGTTTGAAACCCCAGAGCCTTCCTTAAAAGTCAGATGCTCGTGCCTCTGTATTCCCGCCGTGACATGGGAGGCAGGACAGGAGGGCAGCGACCCTCAGTGACTGTTACCTCCACACGAGTGCCACTGCACACCCATACACACACTCACACACAAAAACCCCATGTTCATGCACAAAACTGCACACACAGGCACTGGCAGAGATTAAAGCCAGCACGTGAGTAAATAACGACAGACTGGAAGATCGTGAGGAACCGCGGCAGCTAGAAGCAACACGGTTCTTGTGTATTCTGGAAACAGACCTAAAGTATTGGTTTGAGAAAGATGTGGCCCTTTGCCGTGAGGCAGCAAGGCTGGCTGGCCTTGGGACAGAGCGGGAACTGTGGCTGCCGCCCCCTCCGCACCCCTACAGGCTTGCAGACAGAAGCCTGGTTTGCCTGTGGAAGAAAGAGACAGCGAGGCTGCAAGGGTGGGGATTTGAAGGCAGGGAGTGCACTCAGGTAATAGCGCTGGACCATTCTCTCTCCCTTGCTCTCTTTGGCTCCAGTCTAAGCTGAGGGACCCTGGAGCCTCACTTTTCTTACTTTCCTCTCATTCTTGTTTGGTTGTTTAAGGTGCTGCTATGTTTGGAAAGTGGCTTGGTTGGCTGGATTGTATTTGTTTGAGGCAGGGTTCCACTATGTCACTTAGGCCTGTCTGGACTCACTGCGTAGACCAGGCTGGCCCGGAACTCAGAGGGATCTGTCTTCCTCTGCCTCCCAGAGCTGGGATTACCGTAAGTGCCTGCTGATCTGGAGTTAAGGGGAAGAGTTGGGGGCAGTATGATCAAAATAGATTTCATTTGATTCTCAACGATGTAATGAAAATATTTTTTAAAAAAAATACAACATGCACCAAGATGCCTGGCTAAGTCTTTTGTTTGTTTGTTTGTTTTCTGTGTGTGTGGTTTTGTTTTTGTTTTTTCCTTGCAGTATGATTATCAGAGAACTTAGCCTTTCTATAGAGTTAACAGTGGCAGGCTAGCAAAGCTCGGTTACCCAAGGCAGCAGCCAGTGAATTGGCCAGCCTTTGTCCACCCTTGGAAGAAAAGAGCTCACAGTACCGTGGAGGACACAAGCAAGGCTGCCTGGAGGAAGTGGAGAGTTTCTGGAAGCAGGGAAGAGAGAGCAGAGGGGAGGGTGGTCCAGGCAGATGACCCAAAGTAGAGCTGCAGGACACCCCACATACACCCCAGAGACACAGGGGCTGAGAGCCAATCGGCTCCTCTGGTGGCCTTCAGCATCCACACTTCTTCTCCTTGGCAGTGACCATAGGAGGAGAGGCGCAAAGCCCACTGTGCAGGGCCCAGAATGGAGGCTAAGCTTCTGTCAGGACACAGACAGAGAGTCCACGCACTTCTCTGAGAATCCTGGCACAGCCTTAGGGTCTAGAAGGCTCCTTTAAGGAAAGCCATTTTGTCTGTTGAACCAGATGCAGGTTCACTGGTTCTGTGAAGACCAGCAGCTTCCTCTTCTTCCTGACACTACTGGTCATGACAAGTCCTTGTCAAAGCTCAGAGATAAAGGTGCTTTGGGTTTTTGTCTGGATGGGGCCTGCAGGGAGGCCCACACAGGAAGCTCATGCATTTCTCAGGTAACTTCCCAATGACCTAAATGAGTCAATAATGTCTCTGTGTCTACGTTGAGTTCTGCAAAAAAGGGTTAGTAACGTTCGAGCAGAGCTTGCTGCCCAATGACCGGGTTCCTGTGTGAAATCTCTGAACCCCTTAGAAGCCATAAAGCACAAGAGTTCAGCAACATGAGGAGGTTTTCACTGGTGTTGTTTTGCTGTTCTATTTATGAAAAGTTTTGTACCATTTCATACATGGAAGATATTTTCGGACACTTGTGTTTTTCTATCTCCTGGTTGTCTGGAGAAAGCTACTGAGTCTGCTCTAGTGTGCAAACATGTCTACCCCACAGCTTTCCACAACTCCTGTCTGCTCTAGTGTGCAAACATGTCTACCCACAGCTTTCCACAACTCCTGTCCCTTGGTGCCCACTGTCCCGTCTTCCTATGAACCAGCAACCACCACCCTTTTTCTGCATAGAAGATGCCTCAAGCCAAGGCAAGATATGTCTTTTTAAACACTTTTTAACCCTGCAAAAGTATAGCTATGATGTCCTTTGAGAGCCAGAAAGGGAACACTTTCAGGCCGGTAACGTAGCCCAGTTTGCAGAGTGCTTGCCTGCCATGCACCAAGCCATTGGGACCATTACTAGTATGACAGAAACTGGGTGGGGGTGTACATACCTGAAATCCCAATACTTGGGAGCTGTAAGTAGAAATTAAAGCCATGGCTATATAGAGTCTGAGGCTACCCTGGGGTACAGAGACCCTGTCTCAGGAAAGAAAAAAAAAGGAAAAGGGAAGTGTGTGTCTCTTTGAGGTCCTTGCAGACAATGGCCACAATCAGGAAATGTGACAATGGAACCCAAGATATCACAAATAAAATGGGGTTCTAAACCATCTGTTGCTTCTGGTGTCCAACGGGCAAGCTCATCTTCCTTCAGCCTACGCTAGCACTCCCTTAGCTTTCTGACCCCTTCTCCTCTCTTCCCTCCCCTTTCTCTATCTTCCTGTCCACTGCCCTGATAACACTGATTGGTGCCAGGGGACAATGAAAGGAAGGTGAGTGCTGTACCTGGGTGTCATGGCAAGGGACCACTTTATCATACGAGAACAAAGCTTTTGCTTGGATTCCTCGGTGAGCATGTGTCGGCTGCACAGAAAGGAAAAGCTGACCACAGAGACTCCTGCAGACAGGGGCTAGTCTGTGTGTGGAGCCAGCAGCCCCAAATGGGTGTAGAGTGGACATAAGACCCCCCTGGTTTGGTCCCCACCTCGCTGGGCCAGAGTCAAGATGGTGGAACCAGCCCTGTCTAGGCAGGAAGGATGTGTCAGGCCTCCGCAGTATATGGAGCTGTCTTTTTATCTAGAAATGAAGCTTCTTTCTATCATTTATGCTTTTGAATATATCTTCAATTTATTCTTTGAGAATTTTATACAAATATATCATGAAATACAAGCAAATGCATTCCCCATTTCCCTTTCCAATTTTACCCATATATTCCCCGAATACATCTCCTTCCAACTCCATGTCCTCTTCCTTATAGATTGGTTGATGATTGATTGATTGAACGTATATCTCGTTTTGTGTTTTGGTTTTTGTTTTGTTTCTCGAGACAGGGTTTCTCTGTGGCTTTGGAGCCTGTCCTGGAACTGGCTCCATAGACCAGGCTGGCCTTGAATTCACAGAGATCCACCTGTCTCTGCTTCCCAAGTGCTGGGATTAAAGGCGTGGGCCACGACCACCTGGCTCTGAATGTGTATCTTTATGTGTCTGAGTATATGTGTGTGCAGGAGCCCGTGAAGTTGGAATTACGGGTAGTTGTAACTCACTATGTGGGTGCTGGGAACAGAACCCAGAGCCCCTGCCAAGCACCAAGAATTCTTAAACACAGAGCCATCACTCCAGCCCTACAGTGGGTGCTGCCTACATACACACAGGTCTGGGGCCAGACACTGGAGTGTGAGCAACTAAAACCCCCTCAAAAAAGAAGAACGGTTCTTCTTCATTATCCATCAACGGCATGTTCTCCAGTGGAGGCTGGACATCCTTAGCGCCTCCCCAGGCCACGCTGGAAGTTGAGCTAGCTGGATCTTGTGTGGATCATATTCAGATAGCCTCGTAAGGACACCTACCATGAGTTTGTGAGCTCAGCAGCCACGCCATGTCCAGACCAGATGACAAGCATGTCACAGCCCTGCTCTCTGTTCTTCCTGCTTCTTCCCCAATATTCCCTGAGCCTTGATGGGACAGTGGTGTTGCCAAAGGGAGCTGATGAAAAAAAATGTCACATTTAGGAATGAGTCATTTATTCTCAGAACTTTCTACAGTTAGGAGTCTCCGCATTAACTGCTTCTGACAGCAAAAAGAAGCCTCTCCCCAGGGTTGGGAGTCACCGGTTCTGTGGATAAAAGTGTAACTATTTAGAAGGCAGTCTGACACCACAAGCATGCATAAAGCAGAGGAAGGGAAGCTTCCATATCATGTGGGCCAGCACCGTGTGGCAAGTGTCCGGCTGGAGAGCTCCAGGGAGGACAGGACTCCAGGCAGAGCAGAGTACTGGGGTGAAGAAAGAGGGGAGGAGGGAGGTGAGGACAGGGCAGCATCTGAGGCTGAGCTCCCCGGCTGGCTGCACCTTCCAGGTCCTGTCTTGTATCCTCCTTTCCTAGGCTGATTCTGCTCTGCAGATGTGACTGGCTTTCTGTACCCCTGGGCTCCCCACCTGTGGACGCAAACAACAACCGACGTGAAAACAGTGAGGAAAAACTTGCGTCTGAACTGAACATCAGACTTGATTTTTCTTATCTGCTTTCCCTAAGCAATACTGTACAGCCTCGTTTGCATAGCCTTTGCATAGTATTAGATATGGAAGTCATCCAGGGGCAATTTCACGTATCTAGGAGGACGCACAAATGTTCTATGCAAATGTTAGGCCACTGTAAGAGGGACTTTGTTCTCTGTGGGGGTGGAGACACCTGGCACCCCTCACTCCTCAGAATACCAAGGGGTAACTGCGTGCACATACACACTACATTCCTCCTTGGACCTCCTCAGGAACAGCAGATGGATGCTCTGGTGGCCATGTAGACTGGACTCACTAAGAGGAAGCACTAGCAGATAGGTCTGGATAGGTTGGTAGCTGATGCGGTGGGAAACAAGGCCATAGCAATTTACAGTGCTTAACCCTCACTATGTCAGTGATCCGGAGCAAAGCGGACCCACATCAGAGACACAGCTCCTGGCCAAGAAGCCACGAAATTTATTTCACTTTTTGTAGAATTATGTTCTGTGGTGTTTTTCTTCCTTTCTTACTCTCTCTGTCCCTCCTTCCATCCCTCCCTCCTTTCCTCGCTTCTCCTTTTCTCTCTTTCTCCCTCCTTCTTTCCCTCCCTCCCTCCTCCTTCCCCCTCTTTCTTTCCTCTCTTTCTGCCTCCCTTCCTTCCCCTTTTCATGTTCTTCCTTTTCCCCCGGGGTACTGGTGATGGAACCAGGACCTCACACATGCTCTGCCGATTAATACTCTAGCCTTTTACCCCTTTATCAAGCAAAACTTAGGATTAAATGACTTACTTGAAATTTACTTAAAGATGTTTTCTTCTTTCATAAGAAATAAAAAACAACAGATAACAACCAGAAAATGGCCCTCTTTCTAGGACGGATGGTTTCATTCATACCTCATGTTACCACAAAGAGGAGGTTGTTTGTGCTTGGTAATTACTGACCCTGTTGGCTTCTGAGATCTGGATGCAAATTCTCTCTCTCTCTCTCTCTCTCTCTCTCTCTCTCTCTCTCTCTCTGCTGAGAGAGTCAATACCTCATTTAAACAAAAAAGAAAGAAAGTCCTTATTCGGGTTTCCTTTGAAAGAGGAAATAATATATACCTTTCATTTCATGCTGCTGCGAGGTGGGAGGGTGTTCATTTTGAGGCCTGTTGTCTCTGTACAGCCTCCCATTTCCACCCCCTCAGGGGCCTATTTTCGGACAGGCTTCTTTTAAACCAGTGGTTCTCCCAGACACTAGAACTAGGTCCCCTTAGCCTCTGCCTCAGAGCTTTGCCGACACTACACCAGGGCGGCTGCTACCATTCAGGAGTCTGAAGAATTAGTAGACGCCAGTCATCCTCTGATTTGATCAGACCCCAGAGTCCTTTGCAAGCCGAGCACATACCTGCATGATACGCTCCGTCTCCCGTAAACCCGGCACCCGCAGTACACCACCTGTTCCTTGAGCAGTGTTGCAGCTAGCCAGGTTGGTTTGTGAATGTCTCTGGTGAAATTTTAAGGAGCAGAATTCTAAACATGGTCACCACTGCAGAGGACAGGGTTCCAAGCTGATCATCTCCAGATCTGGGGACGGGGCAGGGGGCTGAAAGCACGGGACAGATAGAGAAAATTTGAAACAAGACCACAGTTTCTCCCAGGAAGAGCTGTATCGGAAGCCTGCCGGACTCTACATGATGCTCAGGGCCCCTCACACCACAGTCAACGTGCACACAGGCCAGGACACGGAATGTGCGTGCCTCAGGGGATCCACTGAGACTCCTCAGGATGCACTGACTTGCACCACGCTGTCTCTGTAGGCAGCAGCAATGGCCACCATCTCGGGCTCTCGTCTTGCTGCGAGTCATTACGCGCTGTTCAGCGAGCCCACAGTCTTTGCCTAGGTCTTCATTTATAAATGGTATGCCCACTCCACAGTAGAGACAACCGCGGAATGTGCGTTATAAAACACACACACCCATAATTGAAAAGCTTCAAATACAAGTTGTAATAATGCATTTTCTCATCATCCTATGGGCTTCCTGTTTTGAATCAAATCGATCTCACAGACTCTGCCTTATCATTCCAATCATTCTAGAAGGAATTCAAGAGGAGTCAAGTTTTCTGGACCACTAGACCCTCAATGGGTCATCTTCAGAGTCAAAGAGAGATTAGCGTGGAGACAGACCAGACTTTGGCAGACAGGTGCCTGCGGGGGAGGGGAGGAAGGCTTTGGTTCCTACCCTGTAACCATAATTTGCCACCAGTGTCCTCTAGGGCCATGTTTGAACCTCTTGGAGTCCCTTTTGTAAACTTAAGAGATGGCCCAGCCTTCGTTACACTTGTCAAAAGGCTGAAGAAAAACTAAACGAGGTGGGAAACACTCACAGGAGGCCAGAAGCAACAGGCAATAGTGGAAACTGCCTTGGATTTGAAGCTGGGGAGCCACCTCTGTGAGCTTCTGAAGGTGGCTTTGTGGTGTTTCCTGGAACCAGACACCTGCGAAGGAGAAAACAGCTTGCTCTCAACCTGCGGTGAACTTAGGGCCCCTTCGAGAGCACTGAACTTAAAGCCATTTAAACCAAGCATAGGGCAACACGCATTTCTTGAGCACCATCTAAGCATGAGGAAAATGCACTTCTAGCATTGAGCCCTTCACACGACCCATGAGCTGTGTTCTAATGATAAGTTTCTCTTCTGAGGGAAGCACAGCATGCAGAAGCAAGAGAAATCACCTGGGTTCGGGCTTCAGGGACAAGTCGACCAAGTCTAAACAGAAGCATCCGTGCTACAGAGCCCATTGTCGGCCTCCAGAGGGTACATGGCGATTCTAAGGCTATCCTTGTGGGGCTGGGCATGTGGTTCGGTTGATGAAGTGCTTGCGCTTGCCTAGCGTGCATGAAGCCCTGAATTTGAGTCTCAGCACTGTATAAGCTGGGTACGGTAGTATTCGCCCACAGTCATGGTACTTAGGAGGTGGAGGCAGGAGGATTTTTGCTAAGGCCAGCCTGGGCTACGTGAGAAATCTGCCTAAAAGAGCAAGAAGCAAAAACAAAACAAAATGATCACCTATCTGGTACTCGAGGAAGCCTTTCAGAGCTAAGCACTGGTCAGTGTTCCAGAACAGGAGTGACAGACAGCAGGGTGGGTCTATGTCTGTCCGGGACTGCTTCAGCATCCCTGGAACATGAGTGACAGACAGCAGGATGGGTCTATGTCCATCCGGGACTGCTTCAGCATCCCTGGAACATGAGTGACAGACAACAGGGTGGGTCTATGTCCATGAAGGCAGTCAGTGGTCTTGCGTTCTCAGCATGGGGGGTTCATGCTTCCTTTCTAACTGTGTTCATTGCCAGGCTCCTCCCCATCACAGCTGTCTTTTGGGGAAGACCTTCCAGCTTCTCTAGCATCCCAGGGGGGTCCTTGCTTCTCCAGGCCAGCAGCACCAAAGCCTAGTGCCCATCACGGCCATCTTAGCATGCTGGGGACAGACCACTGTTCAGTCTTCCATGGCAGTAAGCAGCTTACATTCATCAGGTGTCAATGGAAGTGACAGTTTGGAAACCTTTGTGACCAAGGAGATATGTAATATGGATGCTTTGGGGTTTATTTCCTGGGTCTTTTGTGTTCTGTGATTTTCTGGGCACATCCATGAAAATCTTAAAGAGGTGTTTGTCAAAGTTGCCCAAGTCTGACCCTGAACTTGGATGAGCTTGACACAGGCCCTGAGACCCAGACAGTGAAGAGTCCTTAGGATGGCTCACCCCATGGCCCATCCTTAAGAAAGCTAGGAGCCTCTGGGAGCCAGCACACTCCTTACCTTGACTGTGACCTCTGACCTTGACCAGGGTTGGCACAAAACACTTCAATATCATTGTTGCTGTGGTTGAAATGCTCTAGCCAGAAGCAGTTGCCTCAGCTGTGACAGCAAGAAGTGGTCCTGTGAACAGGACCTGCCAATCACACAGCACAGTGGTATGCTTCCTGGAGGGCCTCAAGCATGGCAGGTCTTTCTCTAGAAACACTTATCATTCGAAAGTCCATACCACCCATCCTCCAGTATCTCTGCGGAGCCTTTGCTCGATTCCGGTCATGGTGTGTGTGATTTCTGTCTCCATCCTTCCTTGAACCTGTGTGTGTGTTAAAGGCACTTCTCACCTGGTCTTCCTGCCAGCAGTTACCACACTCACCCCAATTCCCTTGCTTTCTCTGCTGACCCCAAGGGAGGATATGGTAGTGATGAATCCCAGTGCCAGCTCCTGCTGGCTCTGCAGAGGCTCTGCCTGCTGCCAGGCTCTAATTGTTGCTGTGCAAACATCTTGATGGGAAGAAATTAAAAGGTGCTCAAGCTAATTATTTTCCCATAATAAAAAACAGTAATAAAACAATAAAGCTCATTGGAGAGGGCTGAGGATCTGCTTTGCCTGAGCATACAGTGGGCAGGGAAATCAAAACTCCAGGGCCTGCTAGGCTTCTTCACGCTCTTTCTGGGTGTCTGTGTACACTCCAAAGCCAGGGAAGCCTAGCTCCCCTCCCTCCTCTTCTGCCTTCCCTCTTTCTTCATGGTGGCATCTGCTGTTACCTTCAGTCAGGACTTGAGACCTGCCCGAGGAGTCTTCCGCTAGCCCATAATAGCCGTCTCTGAACTGAGAAGCAGGACAGAGATGACACACCAACTACTTCTGTACAAATGACAGATTTGACTCTAACAGAGGTTACAGTTGAATGTGGGCATGTATGCGCGCGCGCACACACACACACACACACACACACACACGCACCCACAGACTTGTGCGTTAACAGCAGGAAGAAGCTGGCCACTGGCACACACCCCACCTTGCCTCTTAGCTCTGCTCTTCTTCTGCAGTCGGTGAGAAGGAAAGACACCTGGAGGTGCAGGTGGCAAGTGGCCGACTCGGCTCTGCCTACAAGAGAGTGGCAGACGAAAAGGCCTAGGCCATGGCTTTCTAGGGAGCACAGCCACGCCAGGCCCATTTTCCCCACAGCTTCGCCAGCTCTGGAGTCTCTGGGCTCTTCAGTACTGTCTGTCCTGAGGCTCTGAGGTGACCTTTCATGGAGGCTGTATTCTGCATTTCTCCACGGTTAGGGGTGCTGATCACATTTAAATACTTGGCCATTCATTTGTCTTCTGGGGAATATTTTTCCAAGTCCTTTGCTCATGTTTTAATCTGGTTATTTTTTTTACCTTGCTGTTGAGTTGTTGGGTTCCTTATATGTAATTGGCATGAGCCCCTTAGCAGACATGATTCAAATGTGTCCTCTGATTCAATAGGATGCCTCCCTACCCTGCTGACTGTTTGATTTCCTAGAAAGCATTTCCAATATGATATAATCCCATTTGTCTATTCTTTCTTGGTCACCCATGTCTTTAGGGTCTCATATGAAACATTGTTGTCCAGACCAACATTAAAAGGCCTTCGTTTTCTGTTTAGTGGTTTCAGGTTGTTTGTGCCTGAGGTTCATCTGCTTCTGACTAATCTCTCTGCAGATTTTTACTGTTTTCTTAAGCTCTGGCCTTTCTAGCAGGTCTGTTCATTCAGTCTCTCCCTTCTTCGGGCCATACTTAGCTTTCCAGAATTAGTTCCCTTGTAATCTTTCTTCTGCACCAGCAAAATGTTATACACCATGGGTTTGCAACAAGGGGAAGGAAACCGTGTGCGGATGGAGACGCGCGACTGACTTGTCAATGTCTGGCGCTGTCAGGTGAGGGAGGGGAGGGGGCAAGATTAGCAACTCAGTGAGCAGGCAGGACCGAAGATGCTGCTGCACACAGCAGTCCACAGGGCAGCCCCAAACGAGGGATGCTCAGGCCCAAATGAAGACCAAGTCTTCACATGATCACCGGTGGCACCAGAGAAATCTCTTACCCTTTACATTCTTCCTATTTTATTTTCTAGAAAGTTCCCCGCACCCCCGACACACCCCTGCATACACACTCACACACACACACCACCATACCATCACCAAAATCGGAAAAACAACTGGGCAAATCTTCAGAGCACAGCCCAGTTCCCTGTAAATGACAAAGAACTTCAAAGGTTTTCGAAATGAGGACACTGAGCTGCTCAGGCCTTTCATGGCCGATTATCTGTGGAAGGCAGAGCTCAGCACTGCTGTGGGGATCTTCCTCCCTGTGTTATACACAAAAAAGAGAGCTGCTACCCTAAGCACAAGGTCCACAGGCTCTCAGAGGGACTTGGAGGATCAGAGAAGCAAGAAGATAGATAGGAGACAAGAGAGTCCGGCATAAAGAGAGAAGCCTTTGGAGGCTGAAGATCAAAGGCTAGAGGAAGAAGTTAAGGGGTGGGGGAGTGGTCATAGCTGGGAAGGGAGGACTCCTAGATGCAGAGCCAAGAGCACAGAGGAGCTATGGAGAAGGATGGCCAGATGACAAGTGGGAATACTCTTCCATTCCAAAAAGAATGGATTCCTGTAGAAACCGAAAGATTCTCTTCAGAGAGACGCTAAAGACAGGGAACACGTAGATGGGCTAGCAGGGAAGGAACTCGATGGAAGGAAGAGCCAGGGACAGCTGCAAGTTTTTCTCCAGGAAGTAAACTGTATAGAGTGACTGAGCACTCTAGATTTGCCCCTCCTGACTTTCTTCGAAGGTCACCAAGAATCTGTCATGCACGTATTCAAAGCCTCATGAGCCAATACGGTCATAGTGACTTGGAAATGAAGGCACTGAACCTGAATTCAGACAACAAAACAATACCATTGAAGGTTAAGAATGAAACCCAGGTCCACACAACCAATATCGCTAGCTAGCCATGTTGGCATACAATAAAAAGCATCTATTACTTCTCCTAAAGTGCTTTAACGAATTCAGTACCATACGAGCATGCCTTTAGTTAGCCTGACTGTGTGTGATAGACTGTAAGGTCTTGTAACTTGAGCTTGGAGGTGAGGCTCTGAGCTGACCACTAACCAGGCAGCAAAACTGGGGGCTCAGCTAGAGCAAAAAGGAGGAGACATTGGCCATCCATGACATCCACGGTTGGAGAATGAGAGAGTAGAGGACACACCACCATTTGGTCTATGGAGGTGGTCAGTTGAAGCTAAAATAGGATGTAAAACACTTGTAAGAAGAAGCTATCCCTCTGTAGTCCACACGTAGACAGCTGAGCATGGGGTCCACACTCCTCCACCACCTTATGCATAACCATACAACCAGGTTCCCAAGTAACTCTCCCCACCCACTACCCCATTTTCTTCCCAAATTCTTCTGATCCCAAAGTCACATGCATGTGACTGCTATCTCCCTTAGGAGTCATGAACATCCATAGATCCGCTGGGGGGCCCACGTGTGTGACTGTGCTATAAAACGACCAATCATGCAAGCATTAGACTGCCTGCAATTGTCTCCAAGTGCTTGCCATCCAGTTAGAGAGGCTAAGCCCAAGCCGGAGACACTCTGTGAATAAAACATCTACCAACCCAAGAATGGCATCTGAACAGGCCAGAGACAGCTTGCCCTATAGTAGGCCCCAGTAAGATTGTGGGCTTAAATTCTGTAGACCGGGGAGTCCTCCGCTTAGCAGTACATAAGAATCCCCAACAGCAAATTCGCTGACTCCTAAAACACCAGCTGAGAAAGCCCCAAGGCAGAGGGGAGCTGGAACATCTTAGCAGCCCAGTAGCCTCCAAGGTCTGTTACAGGAGTGACCTTCTGTAACGGGAAGCCTTGACTGCTTTTGATGAAGTCAAATGGAATCTTGATGCAACTTCAGGCCCGAGCCGAGTGAAACAGAACCTAGTTTCTACACGGTGCATCTGACGGGTTTTGTACCTTCTCCCTACGGAGAGATCCACACTCAGTATATTTCCTGCCCTGCCTCACAAAGCTCATTGGGGCACTGCTAATGCCACGGAACTAAAAAACATACGTTTTAAATACATGCCACAATCCTAGACTTAGTTTGAGAACAAATTCAGTCTTGGGCTCTGAAACCTGGACTCTAAATTCTGTGCCCTTAAATACGATGGCCCAGTTTCTGAAGAATCTCTCTGTGAGGGTTGCAAATGGAAGATGAGGAAGGATGCATCCAGGGATAGCCAGGGCGCCAGCTCACCTGGGTATCTTTTAGGGCATTTTTGTAGTATCTGCCATCTCTAGACTGAATGCCTACTCTAGAATCTCCCCAATGTCTGACGGTGTTCCCAGCTGGGATTCTCCATAATTTTTAGTGTGTGTGTGTGTGTGTGTGTGTGTGTGTGTGTGTGTGCGCGCGCGCGCGCGCGCGCGCCTACATATGACTGCAGACACCCTCAGAGGCCAGAGGTGGTTGATTGCTCAGGAGCCAGAGTTACCTAGGCAGTCTTTGGCACCCGAGGTGGATGCTGGGAAAGAGAAATAAGCAGTCTTCGCAGCTGACTCATCTCTCTAGCTGGGATTTTCAAATCCCTTCATGATTTCAAACTCCCATTCCTTCTAGAACATAAAGGAATTCCTTTTTCCATTAACAAAGTAGCTCCCATAAAACCAGGGAGTAAAATCATCCCCCCCCACTCCCACCCATTCCGCCTTTGCGCATCCATTAGCATTTTAATGCAGGTTGTCTCAAGGATCCCCAGCCCAGGCCTGGATGGTCATCGGACCAGCAGGTTAGCATTTGTTCTGCGCACCTATTGAAGTTCAAAGACAAGCATCTCCTTGCCCAAGTCGTCTTTCTCCTTGCTGTGGGAACTTTTAGCCTCCGGACCTATGCAGAGGTGGGGCCCAAGAAGTCCGTTTGAGCTCCGATGGGGGTGGGAGGTGTAAGTTTCACCCCCGCCCTTCCTGACACTCTCCCGGTGCCCAGCAGCTGCACCTGCAGGGGTTCTCACTTCTCTGGGAAGCATCTAGAAACAAGCCCTCCCGCCCCTCCCGGCTGGGCTCTAGGGTGGGGCCCTCACTACCTCTTTTCTTGTCAGAGAGCCTGGGATGCTGACAGCCTCAGATGGAGGCATCCTGTTTGTCGAAAAATAAACCGGCAGTTGAAGCTGGGTTGCAAGAGCGAGAAAACCGCAGGCCTGCGCGCTGCTGATAACGCGGGCAGCTTGCTTTTGCAGCAGTTCCGAGCTGCAGCGGCCCGCGCAGGCCCGCGCCACCACCTCCCTTCCTTTCCCCACCATCACGCCATGCTGGCTCTATCGTCCACTTGCGGCACCCCTTCAGTCACTAGGGTCTTTGCTTTCCTCAAAAAACCCCTGAGTGCTGTGCAGAGCTAAGGAGAGGGTGGCACTGAACCCTAGCTCCCAATTCGCTGCTGACGCCTGGGGCCAAGGCCTGCAGACCCTGGCCATGAACTAAGCTTACTTCATTGAGGAGCTAGAATTGCTTGTCGTTCTGCATCATGGGCTACTGTGTGCTGGTTTTAATAAAGAAAAGAGAGACAGACAGACAGAGACAGAGAAACAGATACAGATACAGACAGATGGAGAGCTGACCAAAATCAAAAGAGAAGGCTACACCAGAGTCCAGCATGGAGATTGTTTTTCTTCGTGGAGTAGGGTGCCCTGACCTGGTCCCATAATGGGAATAACTCCGTTCCCATCTCCCCCTCTGTGGGGGCGGGGAGGGATTAAAAGCCTTTCCCCGTTTGCCTGTTATCAAACTATCTAGGTAGATGAGCTGTCAGTGGGCAACCGCAGGTATGACCACAAATTCACTGGAAACCAAACTGCTTGACCCTCCCAGGGAAAGGGTATGTTTGAGACTCAACCTGAAAACTGTATTCTTTGCTCAGGAAGACCTGCTCCTCTGGGCACTGAAAATAGGACACGGTTAGGTGTGGTGGTCCAAACATATACTCCCAGCATTCAGGAAGCTGAGGCAGGGGGATTGCAATGACTCTGAGGCTATCCTGAGCAAAAAAGTGGACACACAGACAGACAGAGAGAGAGAGAGAGAGAGAGATATCTATGTCACCACAGCAAGTAGCTCCTAAGGGGCTGGTGGCAAGTCCCCCAGGAAGGGGCCAGTATGCAGCTGCATGATGGGGGTCCCCTTCATCACAGACCCCTGAAGGCCTTCTGGATACTCACATGTAAATTGGAGTTTTAAGTTCGCTTTTGTTATTTTGAAAAACACAGGGGAAAACCCACCCATACCCTTCATTACTGTTTGTGTGTACCTGCTAAATACGAAGTTAGGTAAATAATAGCTTACATTCATGTCCTGAGAGCAGACGGCAGTAAGGGAAAAGGTTTTAGGAGGAGGGTAGAAGAGAAATAAGAACAAAATGCAATGATATATATATATATATATATATATATATATATATATATCTTAGTGTTTTATATGTGTGAAAATGTCATAGTATGCTAAGTAAAAGATTAATAACAAAAACAAATGTAGAGGTTGGAGAGTGGTTCAGTGTTTGCTCCTCTCAAAAAGAAGGCGGGTCCAGTTCCCAGCGATCACATAGCAACTGCCTGCAGTTCATTCCAGGGGACCCAGCACCTCCAGTGGCCTCGTCAGGCCCTGCACTCATGGGTACACACTTGCTCGCAGTCACACAATAAAACAGAAATAAACAAGCCCTGGCTATTCCTCGGTGTAAGGAATCTGGCCTAGTTTTGAGGCTTTCCAGAGAACCCTGTGGTTTCCCCATCTCCTCCTCCACGAACTTCTTCAAACTGGAGAGCAGTCCTCCTGCTGGGCAAGTCTCCTGACTGGACCGTCTTTCCACGTCACTCTTCTCTGAGCGCCTGTCTGTTCTTCGACAGCATCCCTTCATCCTTGTCCCCATGGCCTTGCTCTAGAGTGGCTGTTCTCATCTGCTTCCTCTGAGATGCCTGTGCCCAGTGCAGACATCCCAGCATCTCCATAGCTGACTCATTCAAGCAAGCAGCTTGCCTTGGTAATCATGGAGGAGTAAGGGTTCAAGCCAAAGAATGTCCCCGCTTTAGGAGTGGAGAGAGAGTGAGGCTCATCTCTGTTGACTAGCGAGGTGGGGTCCATTGGGGGAAACCCAACTGTTTCCTGAGATGGGGTTGAGATGTGGGAAGCCCTGGAGGAGGCTTGGATGCCTCAGGCTATGTGGAGCACAGTTGTAGGAAAGGCGTGCAGGGAGGAACTGGATTGCTAGGGAATGGCCCAAACTGATGGATTGCCGTGGCCAGTCCTCAGGAGCAGCTCAGTAGGCTTCCTTCCTACTGAAATGCTGTCACTAACAAATGGCCGTCTGTAAGTTAAGAGATAGAGTCTAAATGTGTCATGTTTTACATGTGTCTAACTGGATCATCCGAAGTCGTCCCCAGCAGACAGAACTCTGTTTCAGCTGTGTCAATTCTCATTTTAAAACATCTGTGACCTTCTCACTACGGACTTCTTGAATCATTCAAGTGGTTAAAGGAGAGAAAATTCTTCTTCTTCCTTTTAGGACCCACGTGAAGGCAGCTAGGTCTCCATGGCACCCGTTGTCAGTGGCTTTGGGCTGTTTCTAAAAGTCAGTCCCCTCACTCATCCTCCAGGCATGGTGAACATTGACAAGAACGTGAGCCATGCAATCATTTTTAGTAGATATGGGGGCCCCTTCATCACAGGAGGAGAATGTGGAGTTACAAGGTGACTGGGCTACGGAGTGGAATAATCGCCTGCTACAGAGTTTGTACAAGTTCAAAAGGTTAGCTTCGCTCTGAGTCATTCCTTGCAGAAAAGGGAAAAACACAGCCTGAGGAAATATCAAGGATGGACAACCATCATTCTCTACAGGGGATGCTTTCAAAGACCCCCCAGGCTTGCCTGAACCCAAAAGACTATCAGACTCTCCCTGACAGCCTCCTCCTGCTACCTTGCCACTCACCAGGCAGTAGCTGTAGTAGTCTGGGGAGGGGTAGGGAGCCTAGCATGGATCTCTTTTCCTTTCCTCACCGTCTCACAGGTGGGCTGGGTCTTACTAAAGATGTTAGCAAGCTCAGCATGTAATTTTTCTTCTTGCGTAGAGATCTGTCAGCTTTTCATTTAGACAAGCGCCTTCTGGCTTCTCTGTGACTTACCTCAGGCAACGGCATCCCCATCATCAGGCTTTGGGGCCGATGTTGAGGAAAATAAAACTTACTTCAGCATCTGCACTGGAGTGGCACCAGCGTTTGTCTGGACACTGAGACAGACAGCAAGGCACTGACAGGGGAGTAGCATACACAGCGTGGATACTCTGAACAGAGATAGCTGACGGTTCCGGTGGGGATGGTGTGGGGTGGCGTTTTCATCAGGCCAGTATTAGAACTGTGCAGTGTTTAGAAGTTATGTCTACTTGAGGAATTTTCCACTTGATATTTCAGATTGCAGTTAACGTTGGTTAACTGGAATCACGGGAAGAAAGACCACAGAAGAGCAGGGGATGCTACAGTATGTTGTTTCCAGGGCAGGATTTCAACTGTAGCACTAAGATTCACTGCTTAAGAAGTTAAAGGGATTAAGATGCAGAAAGTGAATTAAAATTCCATGAGGACTTTGGAAGACACCCAGAAATCTACTTTTAACATGGATATGCTCTGGCTTTTACTAGTAGGCAGACAAACGGTGAGGTGTATATCTCTCTCCTGTAGACATGGCATGGCATCTTCACAGTGACAAAGAACCAGGTGTCTTCTGCCTTGACAGCCTGCTTTCTGTCACACCTGACTCTTAGCACCTCGTTCAAGATGACTGCCATCCCCAATACCAGATCTCTACCCCTCAGGCGAAAGGAGAGAAAGTTGAAGGGAACATACGTTGTTTACTGTGGAACTATCCCAAACTAAATTTGTTTGCAAATTTATATCTATTTAATATATCTATATATAGATATATTTATACACACACACTTGGCACAAATGTTCTACATAGTAAAAATGCAGGCTATATAACATGTAAGCCGTGTAAGTATAATAAAACATAAATATATAAGAAATTCATATGCATGCAAGTATTTTTCTAAAGTATTTTTGAATTAATGCTCTTTTTTGACAGGCCATAAAGCCATTTGACAGAAAGCTTGTGTGGTATGCATGCAGCCCTGGGTTCCAGGCCCAACACCTCATAAACACAATGTGGTAGCCCATACTGGTAATCCAAGACTCAGAAGGTGGAGGCAAGAGGTAGTGGAAATTCAAGGTCATCCCCTGGACTACACACCAAGTATGTACATGATATGTACATAACATGAAGTTACATGAAACCCTATCTCAAGATGAAAATATAGCCTGTGGCACCCTAAAATCTTTGATGCCTACAAATGCTGTCTTCACTCCACTGTACCCCACACCTTAGCAGCCCTTTCTGTGAGTCACAATGATTCCTGGGCCGTCTCAATTTCTCCACACTATTTTCGGCTCTATTCAATACACGCACAGCTGGGAAGCTGCCACAAGCACCACTCAGACCTGTACAGGATGGGGCTGCCACTGGCTTCTTGGGTCAATTTGAAGCAGCTGAGTACAGGTAGCCCCTGTAGGAGGGACATGGTCACATGGTCATTGTCAGTCACTCCCCATGCCATGCGGCTGGGTTCCTGAAGACCCGCCTCATTCCCTGAGGCCAGGTCATAGCTTCCAGTGACTCTTGCTCACCCACTCTTGCGAGTATTGTCTGCTAATACCCAGGAATTTTGCAACCTTGCAAAACTGAAATTTTGGAAACAATGAAATACTCAAATCGCACCACTACCTAACAATGCTTGACTGCCCCATGCTTTGGGGTTACTGCTGCCTCAACTCTCTGTGGACTACGTTCACCGAGCTATGAGTCCCAGGAAAGGCTGGGGGCTGCAGAGAGCCCAGCTCTCGACTCTCGATCCTGCAGAGCTAACTGTGAAGTGTCACCCACATCTGTGGGTTTGGGTGAGAGGGTGTCATGGGCTCAGTCCCACCCCGTCCTTAGGCCTCAGAGTCGCAGCACTTCACACACTGTAAGTTGTTTTCTCTCCTTTTCTAAACCTGTCAAGAGCTCAGTGACACTCCTCCCCTGCGCTCAACTGGAAAGTGAAGCCATGTAGGCCAGAGAGCAGCATGTCTTCCACTCAGACATCTATTGAGAATCTGTAAGGATGCAGAGTTGTGGGATCCAGCTCTTCCTGGAGCATCATCATATAGCAAAAAAAAAAAAAAATACAGGAAAATACAGGGGGAATACAGGAAAAAGCCAAAGTGATGGGGAACAAGAGGCCACAAGAAATGTACAGGATGAAGATGAGAGAACAGACCTCATCTCCATAGAGAGAGGCAGGTCCATACTTATGACAAAGAGTAGAGCCCCCGGGATGCCCAGAAACTGCCCAGAGAATCTCCTACTGCCAGAATGGATTTCAGATATAAAACCCATGGCTGCCAAGCTCTCTCCTAGCTTCTCTGTATAGCCCTAGAGCATCCCCAGGCTGGTGGGAACACTCAGTTGGTAAAGTCCCTGCACTCAACATATTAAAAACCTCTTTCGACCCTATGTCAAAGAGTCAGAGATGTGGGACCTGCTTATAATCCAAGCTGTAGAAAGAAGGAGACAGACAGATTCCTGGGGACTCACTGGGTATTCCTGCCCAGCCTATTCAGTGAGGCCTAGTCCCCTGGCTCAAAAGAAAGAAAGAGGTGGATGTCTCCTGAAAAACAATAGTCAGTTGACCTCTGGTTTCTGCATGTGTGCACACACACACAAACAAGCAAACACACACAGGTTCTACATGTGTACACACACAAACAAGCAAACACACACAGGTTCTACATGAGTGCATAAACACACAAACAAGCAAACACGCACAGGTTCTACGTGTGTACATACACACACAAACAAGCAAACGCACACAGGAAAAGAACAAGGTGGAGGAAGGGAAAGCTAATAAACAAACACTTCAGAGTGTGCTCTTTGTCTTCTGTGGTTGCTCCTCTGGGTAGACAGAACTCTGTGAGGCTAGGATTTCCAAAGTTGCATGCAAAGACGAAGTTAGGTCTTGAAACCTCAAGTTTGGGATCTTGCCATTTCTACACACAAGAAGTCTCCGTCCTGGGGCCTGCTTTCGTCTCTGTTGCTCAGCTCATGTGCTTCATTGCCTTCTTCTTGGGTTGCTTTTCTTGGGTAAGTGTGGGAGTGGTAGCTACAGCCCCGGGTAGACATCATTCTATGCGTGAGCTATCTGATGATCAGCAATTCCTGCGAACTTGATGGCTAGGTACTCTCAGAGAACTGACACACCAAAATAGATATGGGACATCCAAGGCAAACCTAGTGTGGTTTTGGTTTTTGATTTTTGATTTTCGAAAAGGTCTCATGTAGACCAGGCTGGCCTCAAATGCACTATGTAGCCCAGGATTGCCCTTAATTTGTTCCTCCTAAATTGTGGGATTAGAAGCATACTCCACCATGTCAAGTTAGAGTTTGATACTTGGGATCAAACTAAGGGCTTCATACATGCTAGCCAAGCACTGGGCCAACAGAGCTACATCATTTCAGAAACCTGAAGCTCTTTAAGACTATGTGAAGGTCATGACATAAACATTCTATCATTTATCGTGGCCTGGAATTGTCTGAGTGAAAATTACAGACCTTGTGCTGTTCTGTAAAAGTGACTTCAAAAGCTTTGCTTTGGGAAAAAAAATCCCATCATCCCAGCCGTTTTGGAGATCAGGCCAGGAAAATCAGGAGTTCAAAGCCTGCCTGGGTTGCATAGTACCTTCAGGGCCAACCTCGGAAAATGAGTGAGTGGGGTACTGTTTCCATTTTTTAAAAAAATGAAGGAGGTCTGAGAGTGTAGCTCAAATATAGAGCACTTACTAGCATGCGTGGGGCTCCAGGCTCCATCCTTCATCCAGAAAGAAAAGATAGTTCCCCACACTGTGTGATACCCCCCGCTCTTTCGAGTCTCACAAACAAGGGGAAATGGTGTGTTTGGTGTTTTAGATCATCAAGCCTGGGAAAGAGAGATTTCATCATTGGGTTAGTATATAACCCCTGGCGTGGAGTGCACAGACATAGACTACAACCCCTGGTGTGGAGTGCACAAACATAATATATAACCCCTGGCAAAGAGTGCACAGACATAGAATATAAGCCCTGGTGTGCAGTGCACAGACATAGACTATAACGCCTGGTGTGGAGTGCACAGACACAGAATATAACCTCTGGCGTGGAGTGCACAGATATAGATTGTAACCCCTGGCATGGAGTGCACATACATAGAATATAAGCCCTGGTGTGGAGTGCACAGACACAGAATATGACCCCTGGCATGGAGTGCACAGACATAGACTATAACCCCTGGTGTGGAGTGCACAGACATAGACTATAACCCCTGGTGTGGAGTGCATAGACATAGACTATAACCCCTGGTGTGGAGTGCACAGACATAGAATATAACCCCTGGCATGGAGTGCACAGACATAGAATATAACCCCTGGCATGGAGTGCACAGACATAGACTATAACCCCTGGTGTGGAGTGCACAGACATAGAATATAAGCCCTGGTGTGGAGTGCATAGACATAGACTATAACCCCTGGTGTGGAGTGCATAGACATAGACTATAACCCCTGGTGTGGAGTGCACAGACATAGAATATAACCCCTGGCATGGAGTGCACAGACATAGACTATAACCCCTGGTGTGGAGTGCACAGACATAGAATATAAGCCCTGGTGTGCAGTGCACAGACACAGAATATAACCTCTGGCGTGGAGTGCACAGATATAGATTATAACCCCTGGCATGGAGTGCACAGATATAGAATATGACCCCTGGCATTGAGTGCACAGACACAGAATATAACCCCTGGTGTGGAGTGTACAGACATAGACTATAACCCCTGGTGTGGAGTGCACAGATATAGATTGTAACCCCTGGCATGGAGTGCACAGACACAGAATAAAGCCCCTGGCATGGAGTGCACAGACATAGAGACAAATGACAGATACACACGCCAACCAACTTTGCAAGCCTTGCTGTCAGGTTTGAAGCTCATTTTAGCTGTGGGGGAATTAAATGAAAGATCATATTTAGTTTAGGCACCTTCCCTTTGACTAAACTACCCTAATTCAAAGTTTGCCTCCTTAATCCCACAGCACCTGCCAGGAGACATCCAATAACCTATGCTTAGGGCTCGAGCACAGCAACAAAGAAGGAAACAGGGCTGCTGATCATGTTACAAGCCAGCTGCCTCCCAGGGGCCGTTAGACATTAGGGTCCACGTCTCTTTCTGTGGCTTTCTTTAGACTTCATTTGAACAGAGAAATTACAGCAGCCTTGCCCACTAAGGAGTGAAGCTGGCTGGGGGAGATGGGTTCCCAGAATCCCTTGTGCCTTAAAACAAAAGTAGTAATTACAAAGAAGGTCATAGCCCCTCTTCTGTCCTAGCAATGGCAAAAGCCCAAAACCTGCACAGCACATTTGGCGATCAGCAGGGCGTGTTTCATGGGCTCCGACTCTCCAAGCCTTTCCTCGTTGTTGTTGTTATTGTTCCTACGGTCTTATCACCTACCGCCCTCTCTGCCTGTGGTCACGCTAGGTTCTTTTTCTGTGTCCGCATCCCCTCTGCGATCTGTCTCATCTGATCACTTTACCATATTGATTGTCAAAGGGGAAAGGGTGGAGACTTGGTTTCATCCCAGCCAGCTCTTAACCCCAGTGCCTGGCTGGGCTTCCAGAAGCTTTTTCAGTAGGGCAGTCAGGTGTTCCCTGAGGCTGAGACTGGGGCACAGACACGGGATGTGTCTTTCGTTCCTGTCATTGATTTACGGCTGTTTCTTCCATAGGACACAGTGAGCAAGTGCCCTGATGGAGCCAGAGTAACTGGCCATCTGTAGCGTTCACCTGATGGCTCATTTAACAATACTATATTAACCATAACATACCAAGTCATGTCCCAGAAGCTAAGGAGAGGAAAAAAACAAACCCAAACAGAAACATTCTCCTTACCTCACAAGGGCATGGACGTGGGAGGTCATAGCCTGTGAGATCCAGTTACTGGGAGCTCTGCTTATTTAAAATGAACCAGCAGTAAGGGACTTATTTAACAGTAAATTCCCAAGCCAAGCATGCCAGCACATGCCTAGAACCCGAACGTTTGAGAGGCAAAGGCGAGAATCTCAGGAATTTAGGTCATTGAGTTCCAGGCTAGCCTGGGCTACATGAAATCCTGTCTCAACAAAAACAAAACAAAAATGAGGGGAAAAAACCCAAAACATTCAACTCTAGGCCCTGATTGTCATCACCTGGGGTATGGAGGGCTTCCTTAAGTCACCCCAGAGTTGATGGAATAATAAGTCTTTGCTGAGGGAGGAGCACTGGTGTGGGAAGAGGTCCTGGAAATCAGGGTGTGTAACCAGGCTTTCTTGTATTTTAGAATCCGAGCCCCACCTAGCATCAACCAACATTTGGTCCTCACAGACTTCAGGGCTTTCTCTGAGCACTTGTGTCTGAGGACAGACCATATCTGAAATATTTAGGCAGAGTATGGTTTGCATAATTGCTGTGTGTAGCCTAAGCTGATAGGACGCTTAAGGTTGCAAGTGCACACACCCATAGACTCGCCTTCTGCATTTGTGGGAACCAAGCACAGAAGCCAGCCCTGTGGCCTGCACTCTGTTTACTCAGAGTTCATATCCTGAAATGACCTGGAGAACAAGAACCCAGAAGCCATCCTTCAAGCAATGAGCTCCCGTGCTCTCTACAGCATAACCTTCATCCCTTCTAGATCGGAAGCCTTGCCTTGGTTATAGATGGAGTCTGGGGACAGGGATGAGGAAGGATGACTCAGACTAGTCCATGGAGGAGGTTCCAATTGCTCTCCCAGTGGCCTCTCCTTGCACATCATTTGAACCTTCTGGGAGTCAATGTTTCAGTGATGTGTGCTCAAGAATCTGATCAACTGCACCACTAAAATTCCCAGGAGGATAAAGAAGTGTAACTAACGGTCAAATTGCATTAACGTGACTGTTGATCTCTGATGAATCAAACCACAAGGTCCCGTGGCACCTCAAGATCATCATCTTGGCGGGGCTGGGTTGATGCCCAGTGGGAGGACCTGAGTTCTGTCCCCAGCATTCATATGAAAACCTGGGGGCTGTAATCCTAGCACTGGAGGGCAGAGACATGGGGGATGCTGGGAGCTTGCACTGCTTGTTGAGCCAAAGCAGTGAGCTCCAGGTTCAGTAAGAAGCTGTCTCAACGAATAAGGTAGAGAGGGCTGAGGAGGACACTAGCCTCCACACGTACACATACATACACACACAGCTCAACACACACAAAGAACTGAAAAGACTGTGCCAGTGAACAGCATTCAGTTGTTTTGTATAAAAACCGTGCTCCCTGCCTGGAGGACAGAATGCTAGACAGCATGGAAGACATAAAGCAGGATTTATTTCAGTCTTCAAAGTTTCATATTTTCATGACTCCAGTTGGAGCCTCTAAAAAAACCAGATGATCTGGTAGAGATGCTTAACCTCACATCAACTTTTACCAATAATTATTAGACAGATTTCAAGAATAAGAACGCACCGTGGAAGGATTTGGTCCTAGCCAGAGTTGGCACAGGATTAAAAGATCCTGTGGGGCTTCTCTCCTTAGGGATCAGGTTCCCTTTTGACACATGGCTCTGCATTAGGGCCAACAGGGAACCCACCAACAATTGCCTGTAATTCAACACACACGACCAGCCATCCCCACAGCCAGCAGCAGTCTCTGTTACCTGTGGGCTGCTGTGGTTCGTTGCTTTCTTTCCTTCCCTTTGTAGTTCCCCCATTGGATCGACCAGTCTTTTCAGACACAGTTTTGCCTGATAATCTAATAGATATGTAATTTTATCTCCTCCAGAAGCTCTAATATGCTGTGCCCTCATTATCATCCCGTCATCAGCATGGTTAGAAGAGGTAAGGCCACCTCAGGTCCTGTTCATGTCGGAGGGGGGTAAGATGAGAGTTGAGAGTCGGGAATCGCGGTGCCCAGACACATCCTGGGCTCACCACTGCCTACTCTGACCTTGACATAAGTAGCCTCACCATGCACATTCAGCTAATATTTAGATGTAGCATACTAGAAAGTCAGCCTGTACAAGCGCACGCTAATCTCCTCTCTGTGGTTTTTTTGTTTGTTTGTTTGTTTTTCGAGACAGGGTTTCTCTGTGGTTTTGGAGCCTGTCCTGGAACTAGCTCTTGTAGACCAGGTTGGTCTTGAACTCACAGAGATCCGCCTGCCTCTGCCTCCCAAGTGCTGGGATTAAAGGCGTGCTCCACCACCGCCCGGCCTCTCTGTGTTTTTAAATGTTACTGAGGTATGCTCGATTTTAGTCGGCTAGGAAATCTCTCAGTCCAAACCTGAGGAAAAAAAACCCATCAGCCATCCTTCCAAGAACATGCTAGGTTGACATTTGCCATTAATCCAGTTCTCTGACATACGTGGAGTACCACACATGAGTTCCAGTTATCAGGAAGAAGGGAAGGTCAAAAGTCAGAACAAGAAACATGTAGTAAAGGATTCTTCCTCTAGCAGGAAGTCAGATTCCTGAGAAATTGCGAACACAGAGCCAAACTGAATGTGTTACCATGGCGCCATGATGAAGGTATTAGAATTGTGGAAAGATGAGTGGGTCATGGCTGGGGAAAGGGCCGGGGAGCTTAGAAAGATGTGGGTTTTAAACTTGGATAGCTTTGCAAAGCACACGAGGAAGATAAGATGGCATTAGTACCACAAAGCTCCACCAGTGAAAGACATGGAGGTAAAACAGCCTTCACGGAAAATAGCAAGGCCGTGCTGGTGGGATGTGGAAATGAGGAAGGCAGAGGTCATGAGGGTGACTGAAGCTGGGCCCGTTAAACAGCAGAATCTACGGGGCTGTGGATGTAGGATAAGGAATTTTGACAACGTGGAGCCTCGAGGATATTGTTTAATCAGGGACATGACAGCTCTGGGTTGTAGGAAAACCTCATCAATGTGGAGGGGTGGTGTGAAGAGAAATTAGAGAAACCTCTCTTGAGGTTGTGGCGGCAAAGTGGTGAGAATGTTGCAACCGGGACTTTCTCTTTGTGGGAAGAAGTCCCACAAAGACACCAAAGAGTTTTCCATGGTGATTCTCAGACCTGTCAATGTGACTGTCAAGGCCAACCACCCCAACAGTAGATAGAGCTGACTCCTGCTTTTATTTAACCCATTATAGCTAGATGTTTTCATCTCTATGTATAGTCTATATCCAGTGGCTAATGCAGTGCGTTATGGTCTTTCATTTCTGTGCGTGTCCCACAGCTGGTGAGGATTGTTTAATACTCATGGGCTGTCTCAGTCTCGGACCAACCGCCTGTTTGTTAACTGAGGGGTAGCCAGTGGCTACAGTAGTTCAGCTAGCCAATGCGTAGATCAGGTAGTCACCTGAGCTATGGTTGGGTCTCCCTCAAGGGTCTACTTCTGAGAACAGGCTAGGCTATAACAACAGAGGAAGCAAGAACTATACGGTGCCAATCAGGAAGGCTGGTGTCCTATGCTTTCTTTTTCCAGTTCTTTCATCCAGGTCATTGATATCCACAGTCAGTTTGTTAGGAATCTAGAGTCATCTAGCAGGCAAACCTCCGAGCTTGACTGGGAGAGGGTCTCTAGATTTGGCCAGTTGAAGTAGGAAGGCCTATGATCAGTGTGTGCAGCTGACATCCCGGACAGACCACAAAGGAGCAGGTGAGCTGAGCATCAGTTCCGGTGGCTAGAGACAGGAGGAGGCAAGCAATGCCCTCCCACCCCCTACCACACCCTCCCCACAGTGGCACTCTGGACCCCAGGACTCTGAGACTCACTCTGTTTGTCATGTATTCTGTCGCGGACAAAAGAGAAAAATAAACCCAGAAGCATCTAATGCCATCCCTGCCCACAGCCTCACTAGCGCACTAGCCTAGGTCTCAGGGTCAAAAGATTTGCTGAAACCTCTGCCCTGGGCTTAGTTACTGGTCCACAAAAGGATAGACTAAATCTTACCATCACCTCGAATGGACCAAGCACATATGCAGTACTTATGCCCAGCCCTTCACATGCTGGTGTCATTATCTTCATAGGCTCAGAGGGCTCACCTGATGGCCCTAAAGTCACCCTTTAGAGTCACGTCTCAGACCCTCCATGTTCTTTACCTCTGGACCACGTGTGAAGGTTTCTTCCACACCTGCCCAAGGAAGGATGCTTGGGAAAGCTGGATAGATGGAGAGGGAATTGTGTTTTTATTCTCACTGGACAGGATGCCCTTCTAGTCATATTTTCTGAAAAGGACATTAGATAAACTTGCCACTTTGGGCTTTTGTGGGAGCAAAAGGTAATTTTTCTCTCCATGCACCAGGAACATTCGATTATTTTTCATCTTTGGTATTTAATGTGTGTGTGCCCCACCTCCTTCCGCCATATCCCTTCTCTCAAAGGCAGCTCATATAAAGGCCATAAAATACCTGGCAATTGAGCTGCAGTTTGGCTCCTAGACACAGAAAGACCTGGTGGTAACAGCGGATGAGCCTTGCTGTCTTCCCGCCCCAGAGGATGACTTAAGAGGGGATCGCCTGCCAATGATGATGTGAGGCCTTTCGGTGATTCTTCCCAGATGGGACGATGTCATCCAGTAAAAGTCAACCTCAGGCATTCCAGCTGAGGGAAGCCAGGGTAGCCAGGGGCTGGCTGCCACATTCCAGCTGAAAAGTAACTGTGAACGTGTCAAGGTCATGTGGCAAACCTGCAAAGCGCAGTAGGGAACAACATAACAATGTGTGTCCACGGTCCCTGGCAATGACGTGAGAACCAAAAGATGTCTCAAAGGTATGCAAAAGATGAGAGCTTCCAGCTGCAGTTGCAGGCCCACTTTCTCCTCCTCTGGCTTCAATACTTACAGCAGCGCAAGGCACTGAGCCCGGCTAGCTCCACGCCTATGGGAAACGCCATGCAGGCTCTCCCACCAGAGGCTGAATTCCCACAAGCGCTAAAGAAGAGCTAAGAGAGATTGAATGTGTCTTACTGAGATGGTGATTAAGTGTTGGGGACAGGGATAGGACTTGAGAGACTTTTTAAAATGATATATATTATGTTTGAAAAACAGATAATTCCCAAGCTTGAAAGTAGATGAATGGAGAATATATACATTATAAAGTATTTAATGGGGACTGTCTCAGAATAATGAAATCATGGGTAGAGTTTTGGGATATACAGGCATCTGACTCCAGTCTGGTGTGTAAAACATGATGTTCTAGAGGTAAAAACACTATTTCTTGGAACATAAAATGGGTTATATAGAATATAAAATGGGTTCTACTGATGTTTATAGGACTTTGGGCAGCATATGGGATGTGGGGGTAAAATGTAGCCTACATGTCTGTCTGTCTGTCTGTTCATCTACTCACCCAGCCACCCCTCTCCCTGCTCATTCATCTGTCTACATACTTAGCGCAGTCTCCTTCTCCCCCTGTTCCTCCACCACTCTATTAAATAGGAGGAACATGTCCGAAAAGAACAAAACCCAACCCCAGCAAAGAACAGGTTCTTCGAGAATTCTAACTATGGCTTTTCAATCCTCCACTCAGTAGGGGAGCAAGCTAGGAAGTCTGTGAGGCAGGTGGGTAATAATGGTTAACCGTGAAACACTGAAGCACAGACATTGAAACTGAAACTCGAAATCCCCTAACCTGGGGCCTTGGAAAGACTCAGATAAAAGTCACCAGGTTGCAGGAACTTAAAGCCAGGATACTTGGAAGCCTAGTGTGGGCTGAATGCCCACAGGACAGTCACTTGCCCCAAACACCACAAGCAGGAGGCTGAACTGTGAGCTGTGTCAGTTCTGAACCTGAATAGCCCATGCTTCCTCTCGGCAGAGGCATGGTCCCATCACAGAAGGAAATCTGAAGATACAGAGGCTACACAGGATGAAGCAAAAGTCGGGGGAGGAAGTTGAGGGCCTCATTCACATCATCACTGACTCAGTCAGGAGAGTAAAATAGTCCCCTAGCCATCTATGAAGCTATGACGGTGGACTTAGGGAGCCTGAGCTGGGCATGAGCTTTGTCTGCCGCTAGACTTGGGATTCGGCCTTGCTGGGTCTTTAAAATTCTCACAGATGGGAGCTGATTTCATTCAGAGTCTTTTGAGATGTGCTGTAAGACTAAAGCCTACATTGCTAGTGGCAGTCCTTTTTGTTTGGCTGGTCTATTTTTGTTTGTTTTTATTGTTTTGAGACAGAATCTTTCCAGGTAGCATATGCTGTCTTCCAGCCATTTGGGGAGCTTTGAAGACTCTTGACATTCAGCCAGCCCACATGTTCGGGTGGGACACCTCAGCCTGTTCAGCTTCAGCTGATTTTGGGGAGGGGGGCAGTTCAGCCTCCTCTCCCTCCAGTAAGAGCTGCCCCGATAATGAAGAGGCGCCCTCATGAGGTGCTGACCCCCATGAGCTGCGGCTCTGGCTTTGTGACATTCTCTGGGAGACGTCCCAGCTACAGGGGGCCAGTGATGTAATTCAGGACAAGAAGAGGCGGGTGAGTCATCCTTTCACAGACAGCTTTGCTCCTTGGTCACTTGTCGTCGCCGGCATTATAAAGTGGAAGTCGTCAGTTAAGCATGGGATTGAACATTTGTTTGGACATAGCTCGTCTACAAGTACTAAGTGTCTCACCTCGGGAGTCTCCCGTTACAGCTCATCCTCCTCACTCTCTCACAGACAGCGCCACGATTTTCTCGCCAGCTGTCGGCTCCTTGCTATGGAGACTCGTTCTCACCCAGCTGAAGCCAAGTCCTGGCATCCCACACAGTCATAAATGCATCTCCACTCACAGGGCTCCTTTGCCGTTGGCGATTACGATGGATTAAGATCCCTTGATGACTTTCTCAGACGGGGCAGTGATTTCATGTGCATTGTGATCCAGGTGTAGTGCCTTGGAAGACGCTTGAGTCTGAAAACAGCCCCAGATGAACAAACTTGCCTCACAAATGGGAGGAAGCAGAACTCAATGCTGCCTGGGTGTGTGGTGATATCTCACTGTTCCTGCTCCACTGTGCTTCCCCGGGATGCTAAATTGTGCCAAAATCCCCTTAGTAGCCACCTACTTTAATGTAAAAAGTAAAAGTGCAGACCCGTTTACCTCCTGCAGGGTTTACACTCTTGTGCATTCGATTCATAGTTATCTTGAGTATTGTCTACATGCTCATTATGTGTTTGTCCCGGAAATATAGAAGTGAAGGAAGACCAAAGACGACAATCTTCGGTGATGAGAGTTATCTGGAAAGATAAAAGAAAACCAAATGAGTTAAAAGTGCAGTGGGGACCAGGGACAGAGGAACGGGACAGAATGAGACAGAACTGTGTGACTGGGGGCATGCCAGGGGGATGGAGGGCAGGTCACACTGAGGTGGTGCTGTGGCGTGTGACTGAGGAAGTGAGCATCTTCACCAGAGCTAGGACAGGGAGTGTGAAGGTGACTGGAACAAAGGGTGCTGGATGACCCAAAGAGTGACTCCTGCAAAAACCGGCTATTGCTTTAGGAAAGGTCTTAGCGTTTTGGTTTGAAAGCTCTTTTTTTCTTCTCAGTGTCGGAAGAGTTGCTTGGTAAAGAGCTTGCCTTGTAAGCATATGGGCCTGAGTTCCATTGCTAGAAGCCACATTAAACAAAAAGAAACTGGGTACTGCATCGTCACAGTCTAGGGCTGTGGTTCTCAATCTTCCTAATGCTGAGACCCTTTTATACAGTTCCTCACGTTGTGGTGACCCCAATCATAAAATTATTTTTGTTGCTACTTTATAACTGTATTGTTATGAATCATAATTTAGATATTTGTGTTTTCCATGATCTTAGGCAACCCCTGTGAAAAGGTCCTTCAACCCCCAGAGGGGTCACGACCCACAGGTTGAGAACCTGTGGTCTAGGGAGTCTATTGATCACGCTGTTTTCTCTACCAGTTTCAAAGGGGTGAAAAGCAGGAACAGGCACAGCTGGCAACTGGGGACAGACTGCACTAACAGTGAGGACACTCTCACACAGCAAGGCCCAGAGTGGACTCTCTGGAATAGAAACCTATTTTGTCCTGGGGGCTGGGGGTTTAAGTGGCTTTGGTGACCTGTGATGGGTCCTCTTCCCAGAATCTTAGATTTATCGGCTTAAAAAAAGCAAAGGGAGCTGGTCGGCCCATGGTCTTGGGTAAACGTGTTTATGATGGCGTAGGGCAGGCCCCTCCCTAATTTTGGTTTTGGTCAGCTTAGACAAAGAAATGGAGCAGATAGGCTCACAACCTCAGGTAAACATGATCAGGACCAGCCTTGAGACTGTCTGGCTAGTCGAGACAAGCCAGCCAAAATGGGGGACCTACTGGCAGGAGAAAAAGCCTGGTAGACGTTTCTCTCAGATCAGGGAATAAAGAAGCCCAGGAACTTTATTATCTATCCACAGCCCCTCTCCCTGTTTGCCTGCTCATCATGGATGAGTCTGGTTCTAGTTCCTTGGTGACACCCATTTGGAATCCCAGAAAGGGAGGATCCAGGGAGATCCCTGGGGCTTCCTGGGCAGCCAGAATTGCTAGTGAGAGACTCTGTCCAAGGGGGGGGGGAGTGGCATAATATCTGAGGTTGTATGTCCCTACCTCCCACCTCCTCCACACACACACCTGCACACAAATACACATGGGGAGGATTCCATTGGGATTCAGGAGGAAGCACATTCAGTCTCTAGACTGCTTGCATTGTCGTCTCAACAGCACAGAGTGCCGTCACTCAATGGCATGCTCCGTCTCTCTGTTCATTTGTGTCTTTGATTTCCTGGTTGTGTTTCATAGCCTTTGGTGGTGGCATCTTTGGCTCTGTAGTTAATGTCCTGAGGATTCTGTTTTCTATGTCCTAGCTCTTCTGTTGGTAGTCTTCACCCAGAGTTTTCATTTGAATGACAGCTGGAATCACCTGCCCAAGGGTCTCTGTCAAGGCAGCCTCAAGCAACATCTGACTTGCAAGCTCATCTTCTGCCCCCAGCAAGATGGAACTCTCCTTGCTCAGAGCCAAAGCTATCTGGAAATTTCCACTTAGCCTCAGTGCCATGGTTCCTCTTTCTGTGGAATGGTACCAGCGGCCAGTTACTAAGAAAGTTCAGGGGACAGAAAGAGTCACATTTTTAAATGGAGGAAGAATAGGACCGGCCAGCTCTCACAGTGAGAGGGAGGGAAGAGAGACAGGCGGCCCTTGGCCTCATTTTCAATTTCATGTGTTTCCTCAGGGGTAAAGAAAACCACGTGTGGTCACAAAACCCAATACTGAAACAGCGTCCCCTCCCTTTTATCTGTCACCACATGCTGAACACTGCCGTGTGTGTGTGTGTGTGTGTGTGTGTGTGTGTGTGTGTGTGAGTGTGTGTGTGTGTGTGTGTGTGTGTGTGAGAGAGAGAGAGAGAGAGAGAGAGAGAGAGAGAGAGAATACCACTCTCAGAGAGTTCAGAACACACGTGTTCTTCTTAACTCCTACCAGACTTGAGATCTGACAGTTAGACAGAGACCATCCTGGAAGGGGCTGGCAAGGAGGTGAGCAGTGAATGACAGTCAGGAAACAGGGGTCTCCTGTGACAACCCCTAACTCCTTCCCACTCAGATGTGGGTGCCCTCCAACCTCTCTGCAACTCGGATTTGTTGCCCATAAAACAGATTGGAACCCTTGCAAGACACACTAAATGGAAGGCATTGTGTGATCTTCGTGGAGAAGTAGACTGTCAACATGTGCTAACAATGTGTTGTTCCCGGCAAGGCCTCCAGCCCCAGCCACCAGAGTTGCTTGGGAAGCATCTGCCAGGAGCAGGGAGAGCACTCCAGCCTCTGAGCCGCATCTCTGGGTCCAGCTGGCAACAGATAAAGGCCCACTCTACCCAGCTGTGCAGCTTGGGGCCTGGATTCCAGGGTCCCTAGGCTGACAGCCACTGTAACTCACCGACTTATCAGGGGGACACCTGCCTGGAATCTGGTCTACTCTCATTCCCCTTCATGAAAAGGAGCCTTCGGGTCGCCTTCAAGGCAAGGGGTTCTACTCTGGGGCAGCCCCTTCAGGGCCATGCTGTCTATGTGCTCGGGTGAAACAGAAACAGCTGCTTTGGGGCATTTATTTTTATTTTAGGGTTTATGTTCTGGGATGGGACAGGAACAGCCACTTCAGGGCTGTGTTTTTTTAGGGTGTATTGCGGGGGTGGAGCAGAGACAGCCGGGTGTGTCTTACGGTGTATGTGCCATGGTGACACAGTTTGTGGTTTGTTTAGGTCAGAAGTTGGTTGAGTGGATGTAGCTCTCTCCTCACTCTCCAGACTGGAGGCCTCTGGTGCCCAAAGTCTGAGAAAGATCTTCCAAGAAGAAGGTGAGGGTATCAGGGAAAAGGAGGAAACCAGGACAACAGGAACTGTCACTATTATCTCTGGATATCCCATGGTGGTCTCTGGACATGTGGCATTTCTGAGGAAGTCACGAGAGCTTTCTCGGGGAAACAGGGTCGATCTCTGTGTTCCCCACTGGAGTCAAACTTTTCCTTCTACTCTCATCCCTTTTCTCAAACTTTCCTGTGTCCTTAAATGCCTTCTCAAGAGGAAATCAGGGCAGCCAAGATATTAATAGGAAAAGTTCAACACTTTCCTGCTGAGCCCACCCAGGATGTGATAGCTACCCCGAAAGCATGACTCCTGGGGGGGGCGGGGGCAGACAGTTAGATACAGTAGCCAGGGAAACCTATGCAGAAGAAGAAAGAGAAGGGAGAAGGTAAGACACACCCAGCATCCCAGGTGACCCCTCCCCCAGCCCACCCCAGCTTACAGAACCCCCTCCTGGATGCTTCCCTAGTGCAGACCAGGCTCCAGAAAGTATCCCGATAGAGGGAAAGCAATGTGAGGGACGACCTCTGACTGTGAAAACCACCATAGAGCATCTGAGGGCTGGGCGTGTCACCTTCAGAATTACACAGGACTCCACGGCCAGAAACAAGAGATTTGAACATGGGTGTGGAGAATTTAAGATAGCAGGAAGGACCTCCAGCCACGGAGCTGCGCAGTTCTGCAAGAGCCAGGCCTGTGGAGTAAAAGCCTTTCTCTTTGGAGGCTGGACAGAGAGTAAGAGTCTGTCCTCTGTGTGAGAAGATCAGCAAGGTCCTCGCCGAGCCCAGGCTACCTCACCTCTAATTTTAGCAATCCCCGAGTTATCTGTGGTCCCCACACCATTTCATCTGCTTCCTTTGATGTTAGCTGTCTCTAAGAACTCAAGGCCAGATACACTGCAGGAAGAGACATGCTGGAAGCCATCACTCTGCCCTCTCTTATGGTAGCAAGAAGAATACTTTGTTTAGATTGTGAAGTACCGCCTCCCAGTTTGAATTTAAATATGTGCTCTCAGGTTGAGGGGGATGATCTCAGTGCCAACACCCAAGCAGTAATCTCTAGTCAGCCATTTGACTCTTCCTTGTGAGATTTTGTTCACGTTTTTAACGTGATGTGAGTGAGTGTAATTGAAGTCTCTCCTGTAAGGACAGAAATTGGCGGGAGAGCCATGAGAGTGTGATTCTCATCATGAAAACGGCAGCTTAGTCATTTTCCTCTCCTAAGAAGATGTCTTCACTTTGGCTCAGGGTTTTTTTTGTTTTTTTTTTTTAAAAAAGAAATCTTGAGTTCGAAAGTATTCTTTTGTCTCAAAAGTTAATCTCATGGGAAATGTTGTAATATTTCTGCATTTTGCAAAAATATTATGATGGTATCTATAGCCTATTGCTTAAGACCTTGTGTGTGCATGTAAGAGAGAGTTTGTGTGCTTGTGTGTACACATACGTCTTTTCAATTTTTACATTCATATATGTGTGCACACATGTGTGTGTTTCTATGGGCGTACAGGTACATGTGTGTGATGGGGAATTCCTCAGCTGCTGTCCACCATGTCTTTTGAGCCAGAGCTCTTATTAGTTTGTGGTTCCCCAATCAGTCTGGGGCTCCCCAATCAGTCTGGCTGGCAAAACCCAGGTACCCTCCTATCTCTACCCCCTGGTACCCACTCCAGGCCTGAGATTACAAAATATTTATTTGTAATCCAAGCTGTTTTACATGGGTTCTGGGGATCAAACTTAAATCCTCATGTTTCTGCAGTGAGCGCGTCACTGCCAGAGCTCTCCCTCCCGCCCTGTGTCTCATTCTTAACCTCTTGGCTTCACTGTGTAAAGAAACTGATAGACCTGAGGAGAGGGAGCTGAGCCAGAAACGCCAGGGTTCTTGCATCCTCTTCGGCAACCCTTTCTGTACCAGGGTTTTTGTGAGTCTGACATTTTTCCACAGACTGTGTCAATGAATGCTTTGTGGCAGGGCAGAGTCCATCAGAGCAGGGTAGAGGGAGAAGAGAGCTTGAGATTCTCTCCCCACCCCGCCCCGAGCTAGCTGTTATTCGAGAAGTGCCAGCACCATTCCAGGAATTCTGCTTTTAGGCCAAAGATTCTGCCCTCCTCTTCCCCACGGCCCCCAGAAGCTTGTGGTCTACTTCATAAACATGTCCACAGTGCTTGAAAAAGAGTCACCAAGGGCCAGACATGTGACATGGCAGATACCGCAGAAGGGATGTCCAGGACAGGATCGAGACACTCACCAGATCTCCCTGCAACAGCCTCCCTTTCTTCCCATGGCCTCTTCTGCATCCCAGCTTAGGCTTCCCTGTCTGTCACCTTGCTGGACTCCTCTCCTCAGAGTCCTGCTGAGCCCCATCGCTGGAGAGGGACCGGATCAGAGCTCAGACCTGCTTCAGTGGGGCCCTGCACTTGGAGGAGGTTAAAGATGGCGCTGCCTGGGTCAATTCCAGACCAGTGACAAGGGGAGACCACATCAACAGGGCCACCCCCATCCCGGTCCAGCATTGCATGACTTTACATACATGCTTCTCTCACCCACTTCCCTAGGTCTGAACGTCTGAAAAAGAATCCTGCCTGGATGTAAGGGTGTCTTAAGGGGGTAAAATGACAGGCACAAGAATGTGTGTCGCTGTACCCCAACATGTTCGTGACACAGAGAAGGGACATAGGGACGAAGTAGAGAGGAAAAAAACCATTAGCTCCCAATACCCTATTCTATAAACACCATGATAGCAGACTACAAGAAAATTACAGCATTTAAATTTTAAATTATACCGAAGAAAGTAGCTAGTAGCCAATCTTTCCGTAGGACAGGGCCACCCCCTCAAAGAGAGCTGTGATTACTATTGGTGTGCGTGTGGTTGTGTGTGTGTGTGTCTGTCTGGTCTGTCCGTCTGTCTCTCTGTCTGTGTCTAAGTGATGCTAAGACCTGAACCCAGGACCTTATACATCCCAGGCACACATTCTACTGCAGAACTATACTCCCATCTCTGTTCTGACTTCATATGACGATGCCAATGTGTTACTCACACTATCACTTGAATTTACCAAAACCAATAAGAAGTTGGTTCCCAGGTCGTTTGGTTCCACCCTTTGTGGTCACAACTGGAAGAACTGAAAGTTTGCCGGGAAGGGTGGAGCATGGTGTGTGTGGGTCCCTGGGAAGTTGTGGTCCACGGCCAGGCTCTGGAGTCAGACGCAGCCCTTTCCACACCCAGCCCTATATGATTCTCCCAGAGCCTGCTGTGGACTTCAGGTGGTCAAGCTTCCCTTCCAGCCCCAAGGCCACCTGGTACCAGCCCAGCATTGACCCATGCCCTCCTGCACTTCCTGAACCCTGGTCACGCACCAGTCTGGGGGACAAGACAAGTCACAGTCCCAGGCAAAAAGCCAACCACTATCCCAGAAACTGGCTGAAGGCTCCCGGTGAATGAGGGCAGAAGCGGCCAGTTGGTATTTAGGCGGGAAGTCGTTCCCGTTTTCTGAGGTGGTTTGCAGTTATTGGCTAATCAGGCTGAGGTCTGTATCTACACAGAAGTTTAAACTACAAACCCTGAGGATGTGGATAGAGAAGAGTGGCTGAACCTAGCGTGGACAAAGTTTTCATTAGTAGGGGGAAAAGCTATTGTTTCAATCAGGGAGCTGATAATCTGAGTAGATGTTTTGCCTTTTTGCAAACTTACAACATTTCTTTGGTAATTATTCTGAGTTTTAAACATTGAATTGCTTTCATAAAGAAACCGTCACCCTTCCTGGAATGTTCTGGTACCCTGAGACAATCTCACAACTGTCAAAGTGAGTTCCCCTCCTGGGGTCATGACCTCAATTTTCTCCTCCCTTCAGAGGGAGATTCCTTGTTTGTGTGCCAACAAGTTATGGAGAGGAGCCTGTGGCAGCCACTCCAGAAATGACAGCTTTCCCCAAAGCTACTTGCCCGGCTCCAAAGGACAGGAGGAGAAGTTATTGTTTAGGAATAGTCAGGAGGACAGACCCCCAGGAGGTGACCAGGAAGAAATCAGAACATGGAATTTATCCTAGGCCTTTACTCCAGCCGTGTGTTTGTGACACACACCTGAAGATCAGCACACAAGGTCATCTCCTCTGGGTGCCTGTCCTGGATCAGGTAACTCTGAAAAGGCAACTTCAGTGGGAAGTCCCTGTGAGGCAGGTAACCCACCCTTAGGGGAGTTTTGTTTGCCTTTAGACTCCCCGATCACCCCAAAATTATTCTTTTAAAACCATGGTTTTTGCTATCCATCGTTAATATGACCTGTGTTTTATGTCACCCTACCATCTCACTAAGCCCCTTTGCATGGTTTTAATCCACTAAGACAGAAAGCTTGCATTTGCCAGGGACCCCCGGAGACTTGTCAAACCCTAGAATAGCCTCACCTCCTCCGGGAAGAAGCTCCTGAGAAGCACACACAGAGTGGAGTTCTAGGAGCAGTACAGAAGCAACTTACGCCTCTCCCACCAACCCTACACTCCCCTCAGGCCCCATACACTCTTCCAGGCAGAGAAAAAACAAGCATGACCCTTTCGGGGAATGCTGGGCCTGGCTGCCAGCTCCACTGAAGGCTGGGCATCAGGGCGTCTCTGTGTTCCTTCCTACCGATGTCAGGGCCAGCTCCCTACAGAGTCATCCTTTTTATTGCTGGACTGGTGGAGAAACCAAACTTGCAAAGGTCCCTCTGACCACAGCTGGCTTGTCCTGTAACCCCAGCTGGACATTCTGGAAACTGGCTGAGTGTGAACCAGCCAGGTACTCCAAGACTGCCAAGAGGGCATGTGGCTGAGCATGTGACCATCACGTGGTCAACGTGCTAGCTCTACCCATTTGTCTTGTTTGATTTTCTCATCATTTCTTTTTTTTTTTGGAAAAAAACTCGATTTTACTGCCCTGTTGCTCTCTAAAATTGTAAGCTAGCTGTTGATTGACACATGGCCTTCTCTTATAGTTTATTATCTACATGGGATGTGGGCTGCCATCAGTCTTTCTTCCTGACTTATCCCCAGTGCCTAGAACCACACCAGACTCCAGGTCACCTAAGGGGATCCTTTTTTTTTCTAAAGGAGTAACTAAGACACCAGTTGACCACCTCCAGCTGCAGGGATGTGACCTGGGTTCTTGGCTTTTGCTTCAGGCTGCTGGGGTTTCCACTTATACCAGCAATAGCAAAACTATCAGCCTTGTACACCTTAGCATGAGCTAAGAGGGTGCCTCAAACAGGATGTAGAATGGTAAAGGTTGTTCCAAGAGCCCTGAGTACACCTGTTGGCAGAGGCTGCTCATTTGTTTCCTGATCACCCAGACCCAAAAAATAACACAGACACCTATTAATTATATTATTTGACCTGTTAGCTCAAGCTTCTTATTAACTAACTCTTATATCTTAAAGTAACCCATTTCTATTAATCTGTGTATTACCACGAGGCTGTGGTCTACCAGCAAAGGTTCCAGGCATCTTTCTCTTTTGGCAGCTACATGGTGTCTCCTTGACTCCGTTTACTCTCTCTTTATATTTCTGTTCAGATTTCCCACCAGGCTTTACTCTGCAAGCCATTCGCCAAAACAACTTCTTTCTTAACCAATGGTAATAAAACATATTCATAGCATACAGAGGGGAATCCTACATCATGCACCATACTGGGCCTTCCCTCCCTTCTGAATCCAATATATCGATATGATCCCCTTTGAGGCCCTAAGGGTCCCCAAGCTAGGAAAATCACATGTTCTAGCTTCTCACCCAGTGTCCTGAAGTTGCTTATGGACAGCTACTAGATGAGAATGCACCATGCCTTGGCACACTGAACTCGATTCTCAAGAGACTGTCACATCCAAAGTGTCAAAGACATGGGACAGTGTGGCGGGTGTGAGAAGAGTCTCTCTGAAAGCTAAACGCAGGATGTTGAATCTCCATTGCTCGGCTCTCTCTACAGAGAAGGGGGACATAGGAAAGGCTCCGTAGACCTCACCAGCTGCAGCTCTCACCTTTGGGTGTACCTTGGCGAGACTGGGGGCCTGGAGGAGCTTGGCCGATGGGGAGGGAAGGGGAGGCCCCAGGTGCAGGAACACTCTGAAAGCAGCGGGTGATCTTACAGCACTGAGCAGAACAGGCCTGGACCAGTAGGAGTTGCTGGAATTCAAGGGCATCCAAGCCCAGCCTGAACTGGGCTCATTTGCACGAGTCTGTGCTTCAGTGCCCATGCCTAGAGAACTCAGGTAGTTTCCAGAGCACATTGGAAAACTCCTTCCAGAGCAGAAGGGGCCAGCAGAAATCAGAAACTAAACCCAGGTCTACAATTTCAGGGCCGCCCCTGTACTCAGAATGGAAGCTGTTTCTCTGCCTGACTCTTGTGTTGTGACTTGGGACTCTGCCCCATGGACCAACCCCACCTACAAAGCAGCAGCATCCAGGTCCTCCAAGAAACTGTGTGGTTGGTTGGTTTGAGTGTTTGTTTGACTCTACTTTTTCTTTGCAATGGATTTGACTGAATTCCTGTTTAGACAGAATTGCTGAAAATCATAAGAAGCTCTCAGTTTATTCTTTGTTGGGATAAAAACAGTCTCTCCTACCCCTCCCTCCCTCCTTCCTTTCCTCCCCCTCTCCCTCTCTTCTCCCGTTTTTGGTTTTATGTGAATTTTTCTTAATGATGTCAGACTTCAAAGGAAGCTCCCCAACCATTTATATCCCCAGCAGACTTACGCCTGGGATTCAGTCTCCTGCTTGGTGAAAGGTCCGTGTTGCTGACATATGTCTCACCTTCCCTTGATTCCCCTCTGTCTCCCCTCAGTCACTTAAGAAAGCCCCTTCACTTTCTCTCTCCCTGAATTATTGTGTCAGGAATGGCAGCTGTCCTGCACCAAGCCCTGAGCTCTAGTGACTTCATGCTTCCCTGTTGTCTGGACACCCTAATCTACCTGCTCCCTGCCTGTGTCAATGCCTTGCGCCCCTGGCATGCCTGGCTTTCCTCAGCAGTTGCCTAAATGCTCCTGTTCCCCCTCAGTCCCCAAAGGCCCGGCCATAAGGTAGATGAAGCCAGAGCTAATTGAATCTTTGGGTGATGATTCAGAGACTTAAGCCTGATTGTCTGACCCCAAAACCACACCGTGGGGAGTTTAGACACCAGCAGTCAAAACAACGTTCTGGGTTCAGCCATTGATTGAAGTTCAAAGGAACAGATGGGAGTCAGAAAGTCGTAATGGCGAGGGCGGGCCCAAGAAATACACTCACCTGGGCATGGAGCCTCATGGCTGAGGCTTCCTGAGCCTTTAAATCACGGCAGTAGCATTGGGACTGGCTCCAGGGACAGTGTGGCCCTCTGGGTGGGGCTTCCTGATGAGGCAGGAAAAACTGGGCGGTCAGGGCTTTAAGGACTGCTATAACAGATCACACAAGCAGGGTGCCTGAAAATAACAGAAATTCGTTCTCTTGCAGCTCTTGGGTGAGAACGCTCCAGGCTACCACTCCCCACCAGTAGGAAACAATACCCCCTTGCTCCTTCCAGGATCTGGGGATTCAGACAGCCCTTGACACCCCTTGTTTGGATTTTAGCTGCCTGCGTGGTTCCAGGCCATGTCTCTTTCTTTATGATGTGTCTTCCCCATGAACCTCTGTGGGTCTCCTCTTCAGAAACAACACTGGTTGTTGCTTTAACTCATATCCCGATTCACTGTGGCTGCCCCCTAATGCATTACATGCATAAAGACTGTTCTAAAGGGAGTCTTAAACCAAGAGCCCTATGCCGGGCGGTGGTGGCGCACGCCTTTAATCCCAGCTCTCGGGAGGCAGAGGCAGGCGGATCTCTGTGAGTTCGAGGCCAGCCTGGTCTACAAGAGCTAGTTCCAGGACAGGAACCAAAAGCTACGGAGAAACCCTGTCTCGAAAAATCAAAAAAAAAAAAACAAAAAAAAAACAAGAGCCCTGGGAAGATCTGAATACTGGGGGAGATGACAAGAACCCCAACTCCTTTGTTGCCTGACACATGGGCTCCCGTGTCCCTGTCTGTTGGCATTGGGAGTTCCTATCCCACGATGCTGCCTGGTGTCCAGTCTTGAGCATTCACCTTTCACGATAAGGCTGTGCCAACCTTTGGTAGATGACCAGAGGGATGATGGGAGCTGGAGGAGAGCAGAAGTTAGCACAATGCTTCCTGGAAGGTGGGAATAGATTTCAAGAGCCTTGGTAATGGATACAAAGAGTCAGGTTGTAGCGTGCTCTAACAGAGGCCATCAGACACTTCTAGAACACCACACTCTAGAAGGCAGCAGTGGTTGGGGTAGAATGGCTGCCATCCTATAACACAGGAGTGACGTGATTCCCACATGTGAGGAAGGAAAACCAGCCCACTGAGGATAACTGTGGGAATCCCGGAAGGACTTGAGGACTCCCCTGATTCCAACAGGTAAAGCCAGGTCAGGACAGGAGCAAGGCTGTGGCTGACCTTGGAATGAATGTTCCAATGCTCATTATAGGCTAAGAGCTTTCAAAGCAGATATGGTGCTGGCTCTGAGATAATGAGTTCTAGAATGTTCCTCTACTCACACATTTGGCTTCTTCCCCATCTCCCATCCTCACTCCTATTGGCTGTACTCTCTCTCCATCCTTGTGGAGCTGCTTCTGGGCTCCATGCAGGGACACCTGTGTTCATCTTTGCTCGGCCATGATGGTCCTGAGCCCTGAGCTCATAGGACAGATGTTTCCCTAGCTATCCAGCCTGTAGCTTCCTGCTCCATGTTTCTGAAGAGAGCTCTCCATTCTTAAATGATTCCCTCAGAATAGGAGCTGCAAGCTGCTTTTTTATGCAAATGTTACCCTTGCTGGTCTGACTCGGTTTTCTAGGGATGGAATCACAACACAGCTTCAATGGAATCGTGTTTCCAGTGTAACCTGTGCACCACGGACACCACTGCTCCGTGCATGGCTCTCCCACCAGGCTTTATTTCTGGTGATGTTTCCAGACCTGGCCCTGGGCTCTACCCAACCTCCATCTCCAAGAAGAGTAACTACTGGGAGGATCCTTTCTTGAGAAGGGTGCCAAGGACCTGTTAGCTCTACCAGGGCCCCAGTCCCCTATAGCCTCAGTCATCTCCCAACAAATATTCCACAGGCTCTAGTTCCCAGAGACCCCTGCTTCCTGCTTCCTCTTCAAAGACACATACACTCTACATGCCTTCTCTCCATCCTCTCCTCTCCCCTCCCCTCCTCTCTTTTCCCCTCCCCTCCCTTCCTCTCCTCTCCTTTTCCTCTCTTCTCCTTTCCTCCCTTTTCTTTCCCCTCCCCTCCCTTTCCCTCCCCATCTGTCCCCTTCCCCTCCTCTCCTTAACTCTGCCAGCTAGGTAGTGCTCTGGTCATGAAATGCCTTCTTTCTGGCTCTGCTGTACCTTCAAGCCTCCATCTTCATTCTCTCTCTTCAACTCCTTGCTCCGAAAGCTTTGTTTGTCTCTAATCATTTTCCACCCCACCCCACCCCCCAACACACCAGAGTTGGAACTGAGGCAATGTAACTATATGACTAACAGTGCAATTCTAAGGGTTCATTGGTGTGGGAGGTCCTTCTGTCTGTGTGTTGCTTTTATTGGTTAATAGAGGAACTGCTTTGGGCCTATAGCAGAGCCATAGGAGAAGAGAGCTAGGCTGGGAAAACTAAACTGAACGCTGGGAGAAAGAAGGTGGAGTCAAAGAGAGAAGTCATGGAGCTGCCGCCAGATATAAGACGTGCTGAAATTTTGCTGGTAGGCCACGATCTCGTGGTGATGCACAGATTAATAGAGATGGGTTAAATTAAGATATAAGAGTTAGCCAATAAGAAGCTAGAGCTAATGGACCAAGCAGTGATTTAATTAATACAGTTTCTGTGTGATTATTTCAGGTCTAAGCTAGCGAGTAACCAACAAGTAACCCTCCATCTAACTGTCCATAAGTCCTGGTCATTCACTCCAAGTGACACACACACACACACACACACACACACACACCTCTTACAACTTCATAATTGAATCCTGACTGACCCTAGGACCTCTCCATCAACAGGAAGTCTTCTTTGCTTGAGTTGGACTGTGATAGAAATGGTAATGAAATAAGGAGGTTGGCCTAGCATGTGTGCCTAGCATGTGTGCCTAGCATGTGTACATAGCACGTGTGCCTAGAATGTGTGCCTAGCATGTGTGCCTAGCATGCAGTAGAAGAGACTAAAGACCAAGAGGGTGTAGCTCATGAACTAACAGTAACTGTGTTACATGCATAAGATTGGGCCCCAACAATATTTCATCGCGGAACAAGGAAGGGCAAAGGGTGTGTATAGGTTACAGATGCACTTAGTGGTGGCTGGGAAAGGGAGCATCACTTTCTACATTGGCGTGACCACTGATCAGTTGTCATGCCCCGAGAATAACCTCTCACTCACACTCATTAGACAAGCATATTGAAACTCAGTGGGTCACACACAGCAAAGATGTGACAGTAGGGGAGTTTGTTGGGAAGTGGATGGGCTTCAGTGCAGGGAAAGGAGATGGGGACGGGGTCAGAGGGGTGAGAAGGACAAAAATCCATCCTTTCCACCTATTTAGCTGCTGAGGAATAAGAAATTGATCAATGCAATTTATACTAAAAAAGAAAGAAAGAAAGAAAGAAAGGAAGGAAGGAAGGAAGAAAGAAAGAAAGAAAAAGAGGTAGCAATTTGGAGTTACAGCACCAGGGGACACATTCATTCCTGGGTGTGATAAAGGGAACCAAACAGAAAGACCGGAGGATGGAGCGGAGGATGGAGTGATGCCCCTCTTCCTGTGGCTGCTTTCTGCTGCTTGGCGTGGCCCAAGCCACCTGCCCTGGAGCCCCACCTCACTTTGCAGTGGCATGGCAGCTAGTAGCTTTGGTAAGACCCACCCTTTGGGGGTATGTCCCAGCGCTAGCCCCTTTTAAAGGAGAGACTGCATGGAGGACACCCAACTATGCAAAAGCACAGGTCTAAGAAACTGTATATTGCTAAGGGAAGAGAGTCATTGTTCGACCCAAGCCAGGCTTGGAGGAAGGAGATTTGGAAAAGAGAAGAAAAGCCTGTGGGTGAGTGGTTTGGCTATGGGAACACTTAAACCAAATGGATCAAGTGAATTGTCAAGTAAAATCTCTTGTGCGAAAGCAAGAATTGTGTTCTTCTGCATTCCATGGCTTAGGTAGATCTATATTTTAGCAAAATCTAGTCATTAGGAAACCCTCAAGTAACATGAAAAATACACATCAAATTAATAATGAGGTTGTTTGCTCTCTGATAAACCTCCAGGAGAAAAGAAACCTGTTTCTGGATGAGTTGAGTCCATCTGTACAGCACTGGCTACTGGCTGTCCATACTGTACTTCTCAAGCCTCTTTTCACCCCTGCCGTGTGTGTGCGCGTGTGTGTGTGTGTGTGTGTGTGTGTGTGTGTGTGTGTGTGTGTGCGTGTGTGTGTGTGTGTGCATTCATGGAGGTCGGAGGCCAACCCCCTATATCATCCCTTGAGAACTATGTATCTTGTTTGTTTGTCTGTGACTGGTTTTCTCAGAGGGACCTGGGGCTCACTGTCTGCTTCTTCTTGTCTCCACCTGCTCAGAATTAGGAGCTTAAGTATACAACACCACACCTGGCTTTTCACACGGGTGCAGGGAATTGAACTTAGATTCTCATGCTTCATAGCAAGGGCTTATCAACTAGAGCTACCTCCCTGCTTCCCAAGGCCTTGCTGTTTTAAGTAAGTGTGCATAGCATTGTTAAAGATCCTTGAGTCCATTCATTTCTCGGGATGATAGGAAAATAAAATTAACATTTCTCAGTATCCAGAATAATAATACTCTTGCCACTGCCAGGATTAAACGACAGCCTGTGTAGCCTTCAGCAGTACACAGGGCCCCAGAGACAGCATCTATTTTTCTCATTTTAGACCCGTGTGGAAGGCAAGGAGTTCAAACCAAGTCCCCTAGATGTTACTTCAGCCACTTCTCCATATTTGGAACTCCGTAGTTGGCTGTTGATCTGAAAGCGGCCCTTCCAAAAGCTCCTCGTGTCCTTTGATATTTCAGCTTCATCATCATTTTAGGCCAACAAGTCCATGGCTGGCAGTTCTGCTGATGAGGAACCTTCATAATGATAGAGTCAGTGCACAAGTTTCCGCCCACGTCTTTTCGGAGTTGGTGACCTAATTGTAGCTGATCTTTCCAGTAGAAATATTTACTTGTTAACCTCAAGTTATTCCTGGGCTCAGCTGAAATGAAACAAATTGCTTTTTAAGCTGACGATTCCAGGTTCTGCGTCTCATTTTCCGTTTCTGCCTGCCCATTTTCCCATGTCAGTTTTATCTGCTACCTATAAACCATGAAAAACAAATTATTGCGTTCGAATCTTTGGAAAGGGCTACTGGTTGACACAGAATCACAGGGCTGATGCTTTTCTCCTGTTCAGAGTTTCTGGAAAGGAAGTCCTCTTTCGGGGGAGACTGAACTTTCCATCAGCAACAGAGAAATTGCCTCTCTTGGGACAGCAGAGGTGGCTTTACAAGAGAAACTCGACCCCAATGATATCTGCCCAACTGGGTTTCTACTGCAAGTCTCTTTCTTCAGGGGTTGTGTCAATTACCTTTGTGGTTGTGACAAAATCAGAAGCAAGTTAAGGGAGGATCTATTTTGGCGCAGTTAGAAGGTGCAGTCCCTCGCACAGACAGTCATGGTGGCCGGAGCCTGAGGCGGTTTGTTGCATTGGGTCCACAGTCCAGAAGCAGAGAGAAATGGATGCCGGTGTCCCCCTCACTTCTCCGTTTTCTTTGGTCTGGGACTCCAGTCATGGACTGGTACCGCCCACATTCTGGGCTTCCCTTCACCCAGCTGAATCTTTCTCAAAACGCTCCCATAGACGCATCTTGAGATGTGTTTCCTGTTTAAATACCATCAAGTAGACCATGAAGATGAACCATTATAGCACATTAATGGTGATCCTGACTGGGAGACAGGAAGAAGAAATCAAGAGAGACACCGAAAGACCATGACCCAAAGAGCATGCACACATTTGAAATGGCTTTTTAAATCCGAGTTTGCTTCAATGTGGTGGTTATAAAATGAACCAACTACATACCCCTCCTGCCTCCCCAGGCGGAGTTCCCATTTCCTGTCCATGTATGGCACAGGACAGCCCCACATTAGGCTGCCATGCTATGGGCCTTCCCATAGGCTTGCATGAGCAACTGTATTTCAGCCCTGACTACAATAGACCTTACCTGCGACAAAATAATATTGACAAGTGGTTCCAGCACTTAGTCTTCAGTCCAGAGAAAAAGTGTGAGACCCAGAGAGGTCCAGAGGTCCTGCTAAACAGCAATGCTGAGGTCCAAGTGCTGCTGGCTGGATCTTAGACGGTCCTCACTCACAGTCGAGCATCCTCTAAGGCTTTGTGTGCACTGACTCCATACATCACCCTCTAAGGCTTGTGTGCACTCACTCCATGCATCACCCTCTAAGGCTTTGTGTGTGCTGACTCCATACATCACCCTCTAAGGCTTGTGTGCACTCACTCCATGCATCACCCTCTAAGGCTTGTGTGCACTCTCTGCATGCATCTTACAGTTTGCTGACATGTCATATTTGCATCTGAGCACAAGTAGACTCCGAGACCAGGTACTGACAGAGGTAGAACTGTGTTCAGGGCAAGGCAGCCTAACCCCAGAGTCCCCAGAGCGCTATGAGGCATAAGTAGCACGCTCTGCTCTCCGCCCTCTCCTTCGCACTGTATCTGTTATGTTGTTTGGGGAGCAAGAGGAGAAAAAGTCACAAATAGCAATTTAGTCCACCTTTTCAAAGGGTTTTTTTTTTAATGTTTCTAAAGCAAATCATCAGACTGTGAGGAAATGAACTTGAACAGATGTGGGTGTCAAGAAGCTTACCAGATGATGGAGGCTGATGTGGTACCTAACGTGTTACAGTCAGCTGTAGACCACATGTGGGTGATGGTGGTCTCTTGAGGTTGTATATCACCTGGCAAGGTCCAATCCTCCTCTGCTTGTGTGGCTACACCAGTGACATGCGCACGAGATTGAGATTGGACAGATCTCAGAAGACATCCCCACTACTAAGTGACCCAATACTCCAGACATCTTCAGGGCAGGTAATCAAAGTATTACGGAGCAGGTATAGAACATACGGTCAAGGAAAGCAGCCATATAACGAGCAATATGTCTGTCTCTAGGCATATGTCTCATGGTTTGATATTAGCACCTATTTGTCCCGGTCTGCCTGGAATAAGCCATGGCCTCCAAGCCACAAGCCTCCCTTATGCCATTCCCTGATAAAGCACTTGCCTGAACACAGTACAGGATTTTCTTAATAAAGGCTGTGTGGAATTGTAATCACACAGAATGCTTGGCACTGGCCTCTGAGCGATCAACCTGGGCAAACAAAAAACGTCTTGACCATTAAGAAGATGACTTACAGGAAAGACTTAAGAGGGTTTCCCAGTGTATAAACAAAGCTTGGAGTATGTCTCAAAGCAGAGGTTCTGGAATCTTCTGTCATCTCTGGGGCTGTGGAGAGGGGGTCAAGGAGACATCCCAGAATATACACAACTGCCCTGACCCTCAGTATCTCCAGTTATCTGTGTATGGCTGGAGAGTTCAGAATTTCTATCTCAGGCCGGAAGGACACAATCCTGACCCTCCTCACTACAAACAATGGCGATTTGTCTCCTAGAAGACATGGGAGCCTGCCCGGCCCAGCACAGACAGAAGTCCTGTCCTGTCTGAGAATTCTGGCAAGGGAGAGTCTGAGGTCACTGAAACACTTTCCTTCTAGCATCCAGGTGACTCGGGAGAGCATGTCTCCATACAAGAAAAATGAGCTCTCAAGTAGACAGAAATTTAAATAATAGCACAGCTCCCAGCTTATCAGAGCTGGCAGAGTCTCCAGTCTATCCCCTAAGCCTCTTCTATGGCTGTTCATAAATGCTGGGATTTTGTTGCCTGGATCTGGCTCGCAAGTGAGCAGCAGAGGTTAGGGGGGAGAAGCTAGTACTTTTTTCCAACCAGGAAATGTAGGGAGGCCGTTTGTTCGTCCTGACCTCCCAGAACAGAAATAATCACACAGAAACTATATTAATTAAATCACTGCTTGGCCCATTAACTCCAGCTTCTTATTGGCTAACTCTTACATATTAATTTAACTCATCTCCATTAATCTGTATATCGCCATGAGGCTGTGGCTTACCAGGTAAAGTTCCCAGTGTCTGTCTCTCCAGCTGGCTCCATGGCTTCCTTCTGACTCTGCCCTTCTTTCTCCCAGCATTCAGTCCAGTCCTGCACACCTACCTAAGTTCTGCCCTATCAACAGACCCAAAGCAGCTTCTTTATTCATTAACCAATAAAAGAAACACAGCTGTGGAAGAGGTGGGACACTGGTAGACAGGTAACCAGAAAAAAAAGCAATGTCACGGACTGGAGGGACAGCTCAATGCTTAGCTCCAGGTTCCATTCCTAGTGCCTAAATGGTTGCTCCCAGTTGTCTGATACTCCAACTCCAAGGTCTCTGACCCCTTCTTCTGGCCCCAGTGGGCATTGTACAAATGTGATACACAGATATACAAGCATGTGAAATGCACATACACATAAAATAAAACTCAATCAATCTTCCTTCAAAATACTAATGCTTTCCCAGGCATCTTGTGACTCAGGAAAAGATTCCTTATGTTGGACAGTATCAGCGTTGAAACAGTACCAATAATAGCAGCTTCCAGCTAGGTTTCTGTTGTCTACTTAAGGGCAATCTGCAGGAAAGGCGTGTCTGTTTTCTCTGCATTTACAAAACAGCATTCCTATTCAGCTGCCCCACATGGGCCACTTACTTTTGAACTCTGCAGAAAGGCAGCAGAAGAGTACCTCTGTAGACCGTCAATACCTGCCGAAGAATGTTTTCACAGATTACACAGTGGATGGGAGGCATTCCCTAGTCCCATGAAGGCTTTGGGTGTTTTCTATGTTGCCTCTTGGATTCACAGAAGAACTGGGCAGTGGATAAAGGACGAGCAGCACCTCTTCCCTAACTTTGGGTCACATGAGGATATTGGTCAAAGACAGACTGAATCCAGATGCTCCAGTTACAGGTTTGTGGTCCTGAGTGCCAGTGTGTTTCCTCTACATCTTCATACGTGTAGCGTCTAATGCATACACTCAACAGTGCGGTTGCACACACTCAGTCCCACAGCCAATGCCTAACTACCCAGGCTCGGGTGTCTCTGCTGTAATGACGACTCAAAGACTATTTGAGGTTTACTCTCAGGCCTCTCCCTAGAGTAGTAGCTGGCAATAACTTAGGGACAATGAACCATTGAATTAGGACTTTGACTGATAGGATGGTGTCAATGATTTGACCAAACTGACATTTCACAAAATTGGCAACTGGTTCAGGACTGAAATCCTCAGCTCAAGCACAAAGATTATCCTTTAAGATGGGTTCAAGTACAGCATTCTCCAGTATGCACACAAACTCAGTAGCTTTTCAAAGAAATAAGTGTCCACCAACTGGAGATTATTTAAAAGTAATAACCTCCTATCAAGTGTCCTCATGGCAATCAAATGTCCATCTTGGGATAATGAGTGATAAATCTTTGGAGAGAGTGGAGGATTCAGACCAGATGGATCCAGTAAATTTTCAATACTTTCCTTCATTTTGAAAGCTAAAATAAACATTAATAGAAAACATGGGCATTTATGCATTAGGTACATGTAATAAATCCCCTAAGATTGAGACGAAAACTATCTTACAAAAATTACTTTCTGTGGTTCTTCGCTATAAACTCCAGACCTCCCATTTCTCTGTTTCTACCCAAGATTGTCCTTCCTCTTCCCTGACCTCCGGGACTGTCCCTTCCTCTTCAGAGCCCCAAATGTCACTGCCTCACAAAGATCTTTACACCCTCCACCATCTCCACCCACCTGCCTTTCAAAATGGAAATGTTCCTCTTTCCCCTCCTCTCTCCTTCCCTCTTTTCTCTTCTTACCCCTTTCCCCCACACAGCTGCCCATTGGAGAACATGGGACATGCAGCAGTTCCTGCCCATGTGTTATGTTATGGCTCTAGGTGCATCTTTTGATATGATTATCAACTTGAAAAGTTTCTGAAGGAGAGAGAGTTGGCAGCTAGAAGGAATGAGGGCAAACCCTGGAGACATTTTCCTCTACCACCGACCAACTGGTAATCTCTTTAGGGTACGTAGGATGTCAGCAATCTGACTATCTGAAAGGCTCACAGTCCAGTATTTTAGAACCCTGCCCTGTCTTCTGTGAAAACGCCACACATTTACTTACTGATGCCTGTATCTGGAAAACCTTATACTGTGACACAGCCTGAGGTTGTGTCAACTTCCCATTACCGAAAATCACCTGGGAAGAGAGCCTCAGTTGAGAATTGTCTAGATGAGGTTGGCCTCTGAGCACGTCTGTGGGAGACTGTCTTCACTGTCAGTCACCTGCGGATGGCGCCATCCCCGAGGCAGGGGTCCTGAACTGTGTAAGCCAGGACAGCTCTTGGTGAGAGCAAGCATCAAGGTTGCATGTTTTCTCTCTTTTCTCTGGATTGTGGGTGTGCTGTGACTCTCTGCATGGGGTCCTGTCCTGGGCTCCTCAGACTGATGGACCTGTCACTTGGAGTTGTAAGATGGAGTCTTTTCTCTTCAAAGTCACTGTCCATCAGGGAATTTTCCACAGCAATAGAAATGGCATTATACAAAAATAAAATTACTATTAACCTATGTATACAAGGAAAACTAAGTGAAATTTATGCTTGGATTTGGATTTTAAGCCAGTCCTAGATACTTCGTTATGTATACACAAATCCTATAAATACAAAGAATTCTGAAGTCCAAAACACTTCTGCTTCCAAGTAGCTCAGATAAGGGGTGTCAGCCTGTATTACACTTGCATGCCTTTCTCTTGCTGTGTGGACAAGCTATCCAACTGCTAAGAGCTTAGCATCCTTGTCTGTGAACTATCGTGATTCATTCCAAGAATGTGGTAAGTTCACGTATGTGGTACATAGCCGACACTTAGAGCACGGAAATTCACGTATGCGCAATGTCATCGTCTAGTGCTCTAAAATGGTTTCCTCTAAAGTTTCAATAACTGAGTTAGAAAAGTAGATTTATTAAGGACCTATTAGCACAAACAAGAGACCAATCACCTTTGCTATTTTTGTATGGTGTTAATAGCTCTCTTCCTTGGATAATCATTTGAAAAGTCTTGCTGTTTGAGCAATCCTTCCAAGGCATATTGGGAGAAGAGGAAGCAGACAGAAACCCAAAGGACGGCATGGCCCTAGAAAGCGGAGCTTGTCTTCATCTGCACCCCATTTCATGCCAAGCTCACTTTATTTATTCTGTGCCCCTCATTTGACCCCCGGATTTCAGGTCTGGGAAAGAGAACCAAATGGAACATGAAAGGTAAAATGAGACCCAGCCACACACAGTGAGCCCGCTCTGTCTTCAAGTCAAAACTTGGCCGAACCACAAAACTTCACCTGGTTTTGAGTAAAAACCGCACTGAACCACCTTTTTCTATTCATGGTTTCAGTTTGAAAATGAGGTTTCATGCAAAGTCTGCCCCAGTTTCAGAAGTGTTCCTTGGCAGGGCTCGGGCACATCTTGAGCTAACGTGGACTCTACCTCATTGGCACCTCAGGTTCGCCAGCATTAGGGGTGCCCCTGAGTCTGCCTCTGAAGGCCCGAGGCTTGAGCAGCCTTGCTGACGCAGCACTTTACATGGCTGAAAACATCAAGCCTAAAAACAAGAAACACCATTAATTAGTTCATCACTTTGCTCTTGGATTTTCCAAAAAGAACAACAATAACAAAACAAAAAAACTGAAAGATGGTGAGCCAAAGCAGGAGAAGAGCTTGGTCTAAACGTTCCACATACACAAGGAACCAAAGAAGAAATATGAAGTAATTCTTAGAGTAATCCGGGCTGGGAACTGAGTCTTCAGAATCACTGAGATATTAAAGGCAAATTAAAAAAAAAAAAGTAGGAGCCCACACCGGCATGGATGAACACAGCACCAGTTTTCTTTCCCTGGAAGTATCTCTCTCTCTCTCTCTCTCTCTCTCTCTCTCTGTGTGTGTGTGTGCAGAGGAATGGGTACACATGTAAACACACATGTGTGTTTATGCACACGGAGGCCAGAGGCCAACTTTTGCTGTCAGTCTTCCAGAGCTACCACGTTTTGTTTTCTGAGACAGGGTCTCTCGCTGGGACATGGAGCTAAGTAGACTGGGCTAGACTGGAAACAAGCCCTTAGCTACTGCGTGTCTCCTCCATCTTGGGGCTGGGATTGCGCGTGTGTTCCAGAGCTCTTGGCTTTTTGTGTGGGTTCTGGGAATTGAATTCAAGACTTCAGACTTCCACAGTAAGAATCTGCTGATTGAGTCATCCCCCCACCCCCGACCCTCCCAGCTCCTCATTGGAAATATTTCCATAGCCTTGTGTCAGGGGTGTATTCCAAGTTACCAGAACACATCTCATCCATGAAGTTGACAGTACCGGAAAGGGTCAAAATGGCCCTCGGATGCTGAAGGTGCTGACTGAGCCCTCTGCCCGGAGTGCTGATAATGTTTGGAATAGGGTCGGTCTTAGAAATTTCTCTTGGGAAGATGAACAAATGTTAATCCACCCCAGAAAGGGACTCTAAGGGAGACCAAAGAAGCCATTCCACCCTTTCCTGGCTTTGCGACCCGAAACTTTTAATTGAGGTTATTTCAAGAGTATGAGCAACTCAGGATAACTGTAATCTGAAGAAAGTACCTCTCTCCCATGGCAACTATTAACCTTATCTATATCTGCAGGGAGGAGAGGAGTCCGTGAGCCCCCTCCCCTTCCCCCTGCACCATGACAGAACACTGGTTCTCAGTCATGTACAGTTTTCGATGTGATAACCACAACCACTCAGAGTTCAAGAGGGCAACAGTCACGCCATGCCCAGGGGACAGCCTTCCACACCCAGCATTCTGGATCGTTGTCTGTGACATGAGGGGAGCCCGCCCCTGAAGGCTTAGACTTTGTAAGGGGACATGGGAAAGGACGGGTACTCTGCAGCAAGACATGGACTACAATGAAAACACCTAGAGAAAAATAGATGGCTTGCTAAAGCTAGCTCAGCCTTGCGTGGTGACACAAAATCCAGACACAAATATTCCACACACAGGATTCTGCCGGATTCGGTTCCTGGATTCAGAGATTCTGTGTGGTGGCCAGCCCAGGTCGGGGGACGTGGCCATCTGTACACCCTTCCCACACACAGACAAAACCTGCACTAGCCTGGCACTCTGAGGTCTCAGGTGCCAGGGTGAGAACATCTTTCAGGAGGCCGGGGCATGCACGGAAGACTCCCGCACCTGCCTCCTCCTCTGCACAGACCCACGTAAAGAAACCTAGGAAGAAAGCATTAAGGGCCCTTCCATCCAGTGAGCTAGTAAATCTGTCCACACAACCGGCTTAGTCTGGGCAACTCTGATTTGGGGGACGCTCATGAAAATAGAAGGTTTGACAATCTTTCAGGTCAGGCAATCTGAGGAAAGAGTTCAGTCGGGAGACGAAACCCAGCTAATCGCTAATGTAAAGTCGTGTTTAATGGCAGGACCCAGAAGTTGCTGAAAGCCAAGTGGGTCAAAGGTAGCCCCAGGCTCTTCGACCCATGGGTTTAATCTTGTAACTGCATGAGGCAAGTGGAAGGTTGGTGAAGGATGCCTGCTGTAGCACGGGCTGCTCTTCACCAATAGGAAGGCGAATTTCCATCACTGCAAAACTGATCAATATAAACTCCCAGGCCACTTCTCCCTTTAAGTACACAGTCATGTCTTGACTCTCCATTGATGTCTACAGTCTATAATAAATAAGCCTAATACATAAACATCTGCTTTACACAGGACTGATCCAGGACGGTGTTTTATTGCACCTTAGATTTGCCGTCGAAGTCTGACACAAAGCGTATGTCACCAAGAAGCAACAGAACTTACATTTTCAGCTCTCTTTGGGAAAATGTGTTTGTTTTGGGGTGTTTCATTTGGTTGCTGTTTGTGGCAGTGCATGTGACAATTATCTTTGCGTAGAGAAAAGAGGGTCAATGGGGCCAATAAATAGAATCGATCTCACTTCCGAAGGCCTCTTGGCACCAAGCCTGTAAGAACTTCTGCTTATTTAATTAGGATGGAATTGGAAGATGTTGTTTGCTCTAGAATATTGATGTGGAGTCCAAAACCAAACGGATATCTCCCTACACACACACACACACACACACGCACGCACGCACGCACGCACGCACATGCACATACACACGCACAAATGTAAATTCCAGACCCCGTGGAATCAACTGAGTTAGTATGTTATAAATTTCTGAAGGTCTAAGCAGTGAAGATGAAATTTCCAGTCTCTCTAATGAAGATGAGCAAATCTAGGCAAGGCGCTGTTAAAGTGAAGGAACCAAAGATCTAGACAAGTACCAGTTCAGTCACATGACTCCCATTGGTAGACAGTGAGTAAGGTGAGGTATCCGAAGCTCTAGTGAGGAGATTCTGGCCTGTGAGTGATCAGTTTGAGCAGGCGAAGGGTCATCAATGATGTCTCCGAAGAGGCTCTTTCAAGGGAGACATCGGCTCAGTGACGGCCTCATCTGGGCAGCCACAGAAACCCTTCATAGAGTGCTGGTGAACCACACAGCATGTCGTGATGCTTGTTCTGTGAAATACGTGGTACTTGAGGTTTGGTTGTTGCAATCGCAGGCCTCGGGTGAGCTCTACCTCCCTCCCTGGTTCTTATCTTCCTGCCTCCTGTGCTTTTGCTGACTGAAGCTCTGACTTCTGGTAGCATTCTCTCTGTAGCTTCTCCCTCTACTAGGCAAAGACAAGACATTCGTGTCCCCTTCCATAGAAGCTTTGTTTGAACACAGGACAAATGATATAAAGGCTGATGGAAAGATGGTTGAGAGCCGCATGGATTAGGGTTGCATGGATGATGGATGAATAAATGATAGGTCAACAATTAATAAAAATTGTAAAGTGCCTTAAAAATGGTCAAGATGTTGATAAATGTAGTGTGTATTAGGGGGTATGGCCTTGTTGGAGGAGGTATGTCACTGGGGTGGGCTTTGAGGTTTCAAAAACCCATGTCAGACCCAGACATCCCCTTTCTTGTTACCTGTGGACCAAGATGTAAGCTCTTAGTTACTGATCCAGCACCATGACAGCCTGTCTGCTGCCGTGTTCCCAGACATGATAGCCTTGAACTCACCTACTGAAACTGTAAGCAAGATCCCAACTAAATGTTTTCCCTGTAATGTATTGGTCATGGTGCCTCTTCACAGCAAGAGAATAGTAATGAAGACAATATACATTCTTAAAATATTTTTAAAATTTATTTTTATGTACATGGGTGTTTTGCTTACATGTATGCCTATACGGTGTGTGAGCAGTGCCTGCAGAAGCCCAAGGAGGGGCTCAGATCCCCTGGGAACTGAATCCCCATCCTCTACAAGAGCAACGACAAAAGCTCTTAACTACTGAGCCATCACTCCAATCCCATCTTAAGATACATATTTTTAAAAATTTTTATGATTGCAGGTATTCTGAAGTTAACAACCTTCCAAACTTTATTCTTTCCCCCACGTTCATCTTGATCATTTACTACCTAGAAGTCAATAGAGGGAAGTTAAAGAATGCTGGACTCCATGCTGCCTCTTTCAAGGTCTGGCTTTTGATTGGCAGCTACCTTGTGTTCTACTGAAGTTCCCATTGCAGTGAAGCGCAGAGCCAATGTTGCATTTCTTTACACAGGGCACACAAGCATGTGCTCTTATTTCTTAACTTTTATTGCACTTCTTTATGTGTTTGGGGCAGGGGCACACTTACCATGGTACACAGATGGAGGACAGAGGACAACTCGGAGGAGTTGTTTCTCCTCACATGGGGGGCTTAGGGACCACACGCGGTTATCATGCGTGGTGGCAGCTGTCTTTACCCACCTAGCCATCTCAAGAGCCCAAGACTTATATTTTGATGTTTTGTTTACTCTCTCTGAGCCTGTGTCCTCATGCACACAATTGTGATAAATACTAAATAATTATGTAACTTTATAAGATTAGTGATTGAATAGTCACGTAAATACATGTATGATACCATAGATGCTGTGCATACGTATGCATAACATGTGCACGCACATACACATATCATGCTTTGCTAAAAGGCAGTCTGTGGCTGATCTGGAACTGAGACCCGGGATTATCTAAGTTTTTCGGTCTCTGGTTTGCTCCCCACGGTTTGAAATAATCTGAACACTGAGGAATAACAATAATGATGCAAAAGCCATCTCCACTCAGGTTGGCCAGCCGCTCACAGCTTCTCACAGCATTCAGCTCGTTGTATGTGACGGCTCTGGATCCAGTTAGGAGAACGAGTTCTTCCCTTAGAGGTCTCTGACTACCCAACTCTGGGAAGCGACTTTCTCAAGGTATTCCTTTTATTCCCTGGACTGTAAAGGCTTCCTGAAGACCAAAAGACACCCCCCCTCGCCATCACTCACACACATCACTCCAATCCCCCCATCACTCACAAACCACTCTGACCCCCCCATCACTCACACACACCACTCCGACCCCCCCATCACTTACACACACCACTCTGACCCCCCCATCACTTACACACCACTCCGACCCCCCCATCATTCACACACCACTCCGACACACACCCCCATCACTTACACACCACTCCGACCCCCGCATCACTCACACACCACTCCGACCCCCCCATCACGCACACACCACTCCGACCCCCCCATCACTTACACACCACTCCGACCCCCCCATCACTCACACACCACTCCGACCTCCCCATCACTCACACACACCACTCCGACCCCCCCATCACTTACACACCACTCCGACCCCCCCATCACTCACACACCACTCCGACCCCCCATCACTTACACATCACTCCGACCCCCCCATCACTCACACACCACTCCGACCCCCCCATCACGCACACACCACTCCACAGCACAGTGCCCTCTCCATCAATCCTCTTAGGAAACGAGTTGTAGGCCCAAGAAGGAAGAAATTGAGCTTCAGCATGCACCCCTTCCCATTCATGGAAGAATGAACACAGACGTTGCCAGAACAGATCCGATCCATACCTTGTAACATGCTCTGTATAGCATAAAAACAGCCCTCGACATGATCAATTTTGCCAAGCAAGCGTGACACAGACCGTGGTCCTTCCTCGGTCCTCGTTCAGCTTTTGACTTATTTGTGCGGAGTTATAATTAGATTGTATCTTTCTGCCTTCTTCTGTAACTGATAAAGTACTAAGAATCCTGGCCGTGCTCCATGAGTGCAGTCGCTTATGGAGTTTGCTCTTTTTCTTTTCTTTTCTTTCTTTCTTTTTTTTTTTAACACATCATACCATATGCGAGCCCAGCTGAGAAGCATGGTTCTGTATTCCTGGCATGCAGGAGAGTCGTTGAGAGATATCATATGGTCTCCTGGCAGAAGTACAAAGTGCCTCTTGCTGTTTGATCTTCTGTCTCAAACTTAAATGCAAAATCTGATAATTGGGTCAGGCAGGAGAAGAAACTGCACAGTGAGGTCCCTTTCGTTGCCTTGCCTTTTTCTTTCCCTCTTTCTCCTCTCCACTCTCCACTGCTCCCTTGCTCCCTTTTCCTCCCCTTCTCCCTCCCTCCCTCCCTCCCTCCCTTCCTTCCTCCCTTCCTCCTTCCCTCCCTCTCACTCCTCTCTCTTTCCACACACACACACACACACACACACACACACACATGCATGTACACACGCGCGCACACACACACACACACACACACACACACACGCACACACTCCTATCTCTTGATAAAATGCCCTGAGAATAGAATGGAGGAAGAGAGGCTGGACCCCCATCAGCAGCTTCTCCTGTCCATTTCCTGTTACAGTGACATAGTCTCTTTAGCAGGAATGCGGGGGGGGGGGGTGTCTCTCAGATGAGCAAAGGCCAAGATGGAGGCACATTTACTTGTTTAGGAAGGGTACTATTACCTTTTCAGACTTGGGTTTGTTTAATGCAAAAGGAATCCATTTTCCGCCTCTGGCTGAGGCCATTAAGTCGAGAAAGGCTTGCACTTCAAAGGGCTCCAAAGATAAATGAAAACTGCACTTCCTCCCCTCAGAAAAGGGCCTGGACTAGGAAAAGCCTGACTTAGGCCTCCCTGCTCAACAGTCTCTACATGGGGAGACACAATTTTTCGTTCTTATCTCATCACTCTGAGACCTGTTCAGAAGAGCCTGTGTGCCTGCTGAAAGGCTCCAATCTTGTGTAAACTCAGACAGGGCTTCCAGAATCACAAAGGGCATGCCCCGCCCCCACTGAGTCACTGGGTTTCCTACACAGCTGGGCACCTGCTTGGTGGGAGAGATGCCTCACTGGCTCTCCTACAGCAGTGCTAGAAAGTTTCAGAAGTCTCTAGAAGGAGTGACCAGGAAGGCGGCACACGACATCACTCCTCAGGTGCACTCCATCATCATCATTATCGCCTGGACACTCAGGATGAAAGAATATTCTAGAATTAAAATGACAGTGAAGAAGCCACTTGAGCCAACAAGGCAGAGAAAGGTGGTGGTTGCCTCTGTACAGAGAGCAAACAGCTGGTTAGTCTCCACATCAGTGGCTTCCCAAGTCCACATTCAGCCTCAGTAGAATCTATGCCTGGTCAAGCATCACTTTCATTTCTGGTATTTCCCAGAATACCTCTTGGTTATCCCATGTTGCTTTGCAGAGCTGATGTGCCCTATGTGGAGATTTGTGGCTCTGAGGGGATTCTGAGGCCAAAGCAGTTAAGTCTCTTAAGTTAAGGTGGACCTGCATGGAACCACCTGCTTTTCTGGTCCTAGGGGAGTAAACTATCTGTTGTCCTATAACCGTGAGAGTCAGCAGCCTGTGTCCTGTGAGCACACTGAACTTGGGGGGTTGCCGGAAGCTGGACACAGGGAATGAGGCTGGGAAGGAACCACAGCAGCCCCAAATGTCTGTCATGTTTTGCACGGATGCCCAGTTCAGGAGCAAAGGGGAGTGGGGGCAGGGAAACATCTGCCCCTTCTGTAGTGAGTTCCTCTCAGCACCTGCATTCAAGTGGCCCCAAACAAGCTTACATCTGTCACAAAAAATGTTGTTCCTCTAGAATGGATGACTAGGTGATTACATTGATGGAAACTGCCCTTGGAACAGGTGGTCCTTGTCATCTTAGAGCCCAGCGTCGTCTGTCAGCCAAGGCAGGGGAGCCTGCTTGGGCATCTCAGTCCCCCGGGACTCACATCCATAGTTCATGCAGCCACTAAAATCACGCCATCCCTCATCCCGCTATCTCTGCCACTTCTCACTGCTGTAGCTCCAGAAGACCCTTTCGTCATGGAAACAGCAGGGGTGGCTCTGGGCACCTCAGGCATGTCTAGGAGCAGTTCTATTTCCGGGGACTCGGGACCAACTTCAGCCATACTTACTATTGCTGACTTCAGTGAGGGCCAGCTGCCTGTCAGTGTGTGCACGGTCTATTGGCAGGGTGAGTGTGTCCAACCAGAAATCCACAGGCAAAACAAAACACTACTTACTTGTTCTCGATGTTCAGGAATTTGTTTTGACTCTGTTCATAAGATGTCTTTCCAGTTACAGAACACACGGGGTCCTTGTCTGAATAATTGTCCTTCATGTGCTAACTGCTGGGGGAAAGCCTTGCATGGCTGTCCACCGTGGGGGTGGTGCTCATGGGTCTCTCCATTGGGAGAGGTGTGGAGGTCAGGCTCTGGACAACTGCATTGTTGGACCAATGTCCCCTTCTCCCTGCCCTGATTATGTGGCTTCTGGCAAGCCATTTAACTTTGGGGCCTTGCTTTCCACAATTGCTCACTGTGGGAAATAAAAGTACCCATCTCACAGGACTGTAAGAATCAGGCAAACCGGCGCATTAAGTCTACTGCCGAAGGTGCAGGACACTTTGTAAGACATCCATTATCTATTATTATCTGCTGTCTTTAGCCATGGTTTGTGTTTTTCTGCCACTGTAGCTAATGAGCTATATTTGGACGTCCGTGATGTAAGTCAAGCGCCCACTCTTCCTCGCTTAGCTTTGGTGAATTCAGGCAAATGCACCTCTAAGCCTTGGCTTCCTTATTGATTAAACAGGGCTCTGTCATTACACAAGTGTGCAGATCCAAGAAGAACACTCTGGCAGGACATTGTCCCGCCGAGTACATCAGGATGACACTGTAGGACAGCTTCATGGTGACCCGCATGGGAAGTGGCTAGGCCCTAGTTATCACTGTCCTGAGCAGGAAAGGCCTGGGTGTTGTCAGGACGACTTTCCCAACTGTCCACTGTGGTCTACAAACCCTACCTCCACCCAATCCAAGCCCTCCTCACCTTTGCCCTGAAGCTTGGAATCAGGTCAAGAGTGATGAGAACCAAGGAGGCGGAGGACTGCTCTGGAAAAGGCCCTGGTGCACAGAGCCCTGCACAGGAGTCCCCTGCTCTGCCAGTAGTGTGTGTGTGTGCATTGCACACACTCACATGTGTGTATGTGTGCGCATATGCATGCATGTGTGCATGAGTGTGCATGTGTGCGTGTGTGTGCTCACGCTCTGTATTTCTGATTTTCATCTGGTGAGCTAGCTCTGTAGCTGGTGAGTGTGACAACCAGGAATCCTAGGAAGGAAATGGGGGCTCCACTGAAAGTAAACAAGAGCACGCCGTTCTTTACACAAATATTTGGGACACGCCATGCGTCCTTTAAAAACTGTTTAGTTTGTTTTCCTTGCAGATAGGAGGAGAAGAGCCTTCTCCCCGTTATTCTTTTTCCTCGCCTTTTCTTTTGTAGTCAACTTCATTGCTTCAGCTCTATCTCAGTTCAAGCTTTCTTTCCCTGGGAGCAGTATCTGTGGGAAGATGAAGTCTCAGGCGCTGCGGGGCAGACAAGAGGACTGAATCCAGGGCCAGCGGGTCCTCAGGACGGCGGCATACTGTGATAGTTAGTTCCTGCCTCATCTGTTGCTGTTTTCTGGAAGCGTATTAATAGAGTGTGGAGTGCTGGCCTTGCAGTACATGTGTTTATGTGTGAGAAGAGATGATTTTAAGTTCATGTGTGGGCAAGAGCATACATATGAGACAAGAGGCATATGTATGTGTATCTGCACATACACATGTAAGAAGTCATGTAAAGGGATGTGTGTGTGCGTGTGTAGTGGAGGGTAAGAGAGAGTGAGATAGAACACTGCATGCATTTTCAAGTATATATTACATGTGTGAGCACTTGTATACACATGTCTATATCTGTATACATGTGTGCACATGCATGAATTCAGGAATGCTGCCTTGCGGACATGTTTGTGTCCTGTGGGTATGAGCATACATGTGCATGCATATAAGTATGTGTCTGTGTGTGCTGAGACTCCAGCAGGTATGGGCCATTCTGACAAGAAGCTGTTCTCTCAGAGAGGGCAGCAGAGACCTGACACATTTGCATCCAAAGCACAGATGAGGAAGTGGAAGGTCAGAGAAAAACCAGACTTACCTCATCCCAAAGCTGGCTCCCTCAGGCTGGATAGCAAATCAGAACATGTTTCCCTCCCAGCAGCCATTTTTCTTCACCTGTGGCTTCTGTGAGGGTTCACCAACTCTGAAGTCAGCCAGTGAGACAGACACTTCACCCCTGAACCTTACATCCTCTTCTAGATCGTCAGCACCTGCCCTGAGGGACATACGGGTTTAACAGTGTCTGCCATCCTGACAATGCTTCAGTGCCTTCTACACCACAGAGCACGGGACCCTGCTACCTCATCCGTCCTTGTGCCTTTCTGAGAAAGACAACTTCAAGAGTGTTAGTGTAGGAACCACCAGTGGGGTCCCTCAGTTGAGTTGGTGTGATTGTTCTTTGGTCCTCAGTGGTTAGCACAGAACTTCTGACTGTTCTCAGTTGGCCATAGTCACAGAGAGGTGTCTCAGAGCCTTGGGAAAGCAGAACAAGATTTCGGGAACTGAGCGGTAGGCTCCTGCATATGCAAAATATTTGCCAGGCATTCCTTCTATGTCACAGAGACCCAGTCACGAGGTCATGGACCTGGACACAGGAAGACAGGCATGGAACCCAGTATCCTACACACTCGTAACTTGGGTCTACTCCTTGACTGCACATTAGAATGACCTCAGAGTATTGAAACCACACCAAGAGCAAAGTGCTGCTGAGCACGGATGTCACAGCACCTCCCTGTTTGCACACTTACAGGACAGTAGGGCTGGTTGCATTTTGACTGGCAGTGTACAAGAATCTACATTCACACTTTATCCCTGTAGCTGTGTTTTCAAGATTCTGAGGAGACTGGCCATGGTGAGGTGAGGAGAGGATGTCTGTAGGTGACTGACCCTGGTGAGGCGGGAAGATGATGTCTGTAGGTGACCCTGGTGAGGCGGGAAGATGATGTCTGTAGGTGACCCTGGTGAGGCGGGAAGATGATGTCTGTAGGCCAAGTTGCCCATGGGCTTTCAAAGGAATATCACGTGAGGAAGTAGGGAATTGCTCAGCCCATAATCAGACCACACAGCCAAGACCTTCTGGCTTAACCTTTTAGACCCAAGAGTAGCCTCAAAAGGCCATAGTGAAGCAGTAAAGAGAAAAGCATCCATGCAATAGCATCAACTGTCATGAGATCCCAAAATATAGAAGAGAGCAGTAGGAAAACTATCTCATGATTCCAAATCTCTATGGGTCATTTCCTTACCAAGTCCCTGAGGGTTCAGCTTTTCAGATCCCATCAGAAGGAGAAAGTTAACTGATGGCAGAATTAATTGTAGAGAAACCCATTTTTTTTTTTGACCAAACAGTCAGTCGGTCCCATTTGAGTTCTCAGCAAACTCTTCAGTTGCAAAGGGAGTTTGGTCCCTTCTTGCCTTTGGCTAAACGCAGTCTGTGCATTTAAGAAATGTTTAGTGGAAACAAAAACCAAAGTGTGATGAACTACTGAGACATCAAAAAAAATCTATAAATTCAGAAACACAAATAGAGCTTCCATTAAAATGGAAAAGAGCTTTGAAATTCAGAAGATCCAAATGGAGAGCAGTGTGGTGGGTCGGAAATGTAGTTCACCAAGACAGGACCTCACCCCTAAGACCAGAAAGACATTATCTCCCCAACTTCTCACTGAAGCCGCACTTGCTCCTTGCTCAGACCAGTCCGAGTCAGATGTGCCTCTCTTAGGAGCTGTCCCCGATTGCCCTGAAGTCCTGTTAATGTGGTAGCTAAGAGAGTTGTAGGGTCCTCACAAGTTACCAGGGACCAAAATTCCATAATGGGCTTCAAAAGTCTGCTGTGAAGACTTAAGCCAGACCATACCTGCATCATAATTTATCACGCTCTCAGGTGCTGAACCAAGACGTTTGAGAAAAATAGGAATATCCTTGGTTCCCAAAGCTTACCGGGTTCTAGGGAGGTAGTTCTAGCAATAAGGAGCCTGCTGTGCAAGCGTAAGGACCCGAGTTCAATCCCCAGAACCTGTATTTAAAAAGTCCAGGTTTGTCAGAATGTACCTGTAACCCCAGTACTGGGGTTCAAAGAAAGGAAACTCCTAAGTCTTGATTACCAGCAAGTTTCAGGTCCAATGAGAGAGTCTACCCCAAAATATAAGGTGGCTCATGATGGAAGGTGCTCGGTGTGAAACTCTGGCCTCACGCCAGGCCCACACACATGAGCGCATATATACATGCAAAAACATAAAGGAAGCATTAGGGTTTGTTAAAATCAGGTCACAAGTAACCATGCTACGTATGGTTTCTTATGCCATACGGTATTTTATCACCAAACTAAGGCCATGAGGAATTAGTTGATGAAATACTCCTGAATAGGAGGCCTCCTTTGTAGGTCGATAGCTTCCCTTTCCATTGACTCATACCTCAACCCCAAGACTGACAAGACCCCCGTCCATTTAGTGTTCTCACCCAAGCTCTTTATGGTGTTTACAGACACATTCAGTGCTAAATCATCTCGTCTGACCATTAACAGCCCCATAAGTAACTCTAGGGGTAAAAACCCAGCACAGTTGATCAAATGTGGGAGGACTTCCATCGCTACACAAGACCAGGAAGTCTCAAGATACCATTGCTCTTAACCTGAGATTAGTCCTGTCTACTACAGCCACACGCCAGCTTACTTAAGTAACACAAAGAGATTCCCACATCCACGTGGTTTATTGCAGTGCCTCCCCTTCCCCTCAGGTCTTCCTAATGATATCAGAGACCCAGCTTTGGTCTGTCTTGATGCCCTGCTATATTCAAAGGTCCCTGTGCTGGTCTGCACCCAGCTGGGACCAGCCAGGAATGATGCCTCCATTTCTGCTCACATCAGTGGCCAGGTTCAGTCACAACTCAGCTTCTAATTAGTAAAGGATCCTATTCATTTCTTGTCAGAGAAGCAGGAAGTGGATTTACTTCATGCATGATTTCACCATCTCTGCCACACACAAAAGCTCTGCTCCTTGAAATATCCAGAGTTTGTTCTGAGCCCTTGCTGGTGACCCATACTCCCGATGCTGTCACTGGGCACCCCAGCTGTACTGCTGAACCCTATTCTTCCGGGTCTCTCTGTGGGCTTCAGGACCATTTCCTGGTCTTTCTTGCTCTATATCCAACGCTTGCCTCCTTGTTAATGTTGCCATCCATGGTCCTAGTTTCCTGTTGGACCCCTCCTCCTCTCTAACCATCTCTGCACTCACCTGACCCTCCCTCACCTCTCTGTTCTCCAGGGCCCAGGGCCCTGGTGACCCCTTCTGTGCTTCACATTAGCTGATACTTACATGGCCCTGCCTCTGTGGTCACTGCTGCTCTGGCTCCTAGCAAAGAACAAACTTTCCCAGAAGGCCTGTTCCTGTCACCTAGAATCTGTCCTGGAATGCCAGCCAAGCGCTTGGTACTCCTGCTTCTTTTTTTGGCTCCCTGGGCTGAACTTTCTCCCTCAGACCATACTTTTCCCCTTGTTGTGAGAGGATGCTAGACCAGAAGTGATTTAAGGAGGAAACGCTTTCTCCGTGTGTACAGTTTGAGGGTAGAGCCCATCATGGCTGGAACAGCATGCCAGGAGAGACTTGAGGCAGCTGGTGACAGCACATCTCCAGTCAGGGACGCAGGCAGAGAGGAGTACCCATTACTCAGCTGGCTTTTTATTTTTTCATTCAGGCCAAAGCCCCAGCTCATAATACTGGTGCCACCCACATTAAGTGTGTCTCACCCCATCTTAGTGAACCCCAACTAGTAGCTCTCCTTCATGATTCTAGACCCCATCAAGTTGACTATCAAGACCAACTCTCAGGTTCCTGAAGAAGTCATCTCACCCAAAGCTCATCTTCATCCTGGCACTTCCACCCCTTCCTCACTTTTTTGAGACATCTGCCTTCTTTAGCACATTGGTGGCGTCATCTTCTCTCTTTTAGAATTAGTTTTGATGCATTGGGGGGCTGGCTCATGGGCAGCTTTATTTGCCCCTCCCTCTAGCTAGCTAAGGAACACATAGTTTTTTCTGTGTCCACCTACACAGCATGTGCCTATTTGCCTGGCAGTGTTCTAAGTGCTTGGCAGCCACTTGCGTATGTCATGCTCACCATCCCCTGTAAGCTCGCCTTGGAGGAAAAGGAAATTTTGTCACACAGACGTTGAGCGCTTTGCGCAGGACAAATGGCAGTAGCATCTCCCACGCAGGACTCAATACTCTTTCCTTTGTCCCTGACAGAGCCATTTACACCCAGTTCAGGAAGATATTGGGTCTTCAGAGCCTTCTTTGGGGAAATATGTATGTGAGGGGGGTGGCTTTCGATTTCACCACCATCCCTTAGAAAGATGGGAGGCTTAACCCTTGCAATGCCCACTGATGCCATGAATGGCAAAAGTTTTAATACTGCCATGGAAACCTTGCCCAGCATCTTTAGAATGAGGCCATAAAATCAGCCACATACTCTTCACAAGCCAGTGACCTCAAGAAAACCAGAAAAGGTTAGCAATTGCCAGGATAAGAGCTTGAGTTTTTAAACACCGTCGAAAAAGCTAGGAAGGAAGCCTCTTCTAGGACCTGTGCCAGGAGTCCACATCTGTGACCAGAGAGAGTGTCAAGAACATAGGAGTGGCCCAAAGATCTCCAGTTAGCTTACTGCTACCTTGTTACTAAGAGAGGTGTGGGGAGGTGATGGAGGATCCCAAGAGAAACGGGGTGGGGCTCCCCTTCCATGGCACCGTGTGAAAGATGCTCCCTCAGGTACTCCCTACCCGGAATCCCGTTGCTGTTTAAAAATCCAGGTCTCCAGAGAAGCCTCCTCCACAACTGTCTTCCTTTTGCTCAAGGATGCCTTTATTTTCCGTGGTCTCATGAACTCCCGGGCTCTCCCCAGTGCTGACACCGTGTCCTCATATTTCACAAGCCACTTTGGCTCCTGGCCTCCTGTCACAAGCGTTTATATTTCCTGCCTGTTTGTCCTTCGTTTTCCAAGGGGTTGTATGAGGTTTTATGCTGATAATTATTGTACTTAGTGCCCCATAATGCTTCTCATCTTCAAAGCAGTCAGCGAATATTACCAAACACTCGTAACACCTGCCCTGGCTAAGTCAGCAACTTCGCTCCCCATCTGCACGCCGAGAGGGACTGAGGTGAGACAAGGCAGGCCACAGGTCAGGACAGGCATCATGACAGCAAGCTCAGAGGCTGGGCGGCAGCTTCTGTCTCCTGTCACCTTCCCCTCAGATTAACTCCTTCCGTAAAATGTCAGCCTTGAAACAAGAACAACATAACTGTCCTGGTGACACAGTCCGCGTTCTGCACCCCGGGGCCCAGCCACATGGAAATCGTTTCTTTTTCAGTTTATTCTTGACAGCAAGCCTGGTGGGCAGATTCAAGGCTGAGGGGAAAAGAGCAAGATTACCTCACAAATGGAAGTCATTTTGCTAACTTGGAGGAGTGAGGTGCGTGGTGTTATAACACGCCCCGCGTAGTGCAGAGTGTATGAGACTGGGGGCAGGGAGCTGGAAGGGAGCAAAAGCAAACTCCAAGCTGCTGAAACCCACTGTGCTCAGAGTTCACAGTCCGTGAGGGAAGAGGTCACTTGTCCTCACCCAAGAGGATAAAACTCAACAACATTTTGATGCCAATGTCACCGTATCTCCTCAACACTTACTGAGAAATTTGGTGGCCAAAAAGACTGGCCAGGAACTTAACACTGTGTCGCAAAGATGCCCGAGTGACAGCCTGCTCTGTTGCTACGTCCTTCTGGTTAGAAAGTTGGCACTAGAAAGACCCCGAATCTTGAGACGCTACAAGAACAGCTCTAACACACACTGCCCATTTTTTGTTACTTATATTCCCAGGCTTTAGAGCCGTACTTTCCTCTGGCTGATCCTTCCAATGAGACACTCCTGAGATTTTTTTTATTGAAACCCCCTGCTAATTGTCACTACCCTGGCTATGACCGCCCATCTGTTTGGCATGGAATGAAGCCCTTGTCCTTGTCCCTGCAGAGGAAAGAGAAGCGCACTGCAGCCTGCCCGGGCCTTGAAAGACCTTGTTCATCCTGGCTACCGTGGCTTATTTTAGGGCTTGACACTGCTCAGACCCACATCCCACCCTCCGACCTCCCTCCTCAAGAAAATAAATACGAATTTTGCTGATTTTGTTCTGGAAGCATGAGCCACATATTACAAACATGCCGTTTTCTTCAGACTCTTAGTTGCCATAATTATTATTATTATTATTTTAGACTTTTGCTTACATCTGCAAGAGGGGGAAGTAGGTTAGCTGAGCTGAAACAAATTTGAGCCAAACTCCTTCTGACAGTTAACCTGGTTGGAGTACAGTTGACTGCTTGTGTTTTCCAGAAAAGCAGCTGAATTTCCCCTGTAGTTCCTTAACGCAATTACTTGATTAGATTGGGGCATTTCATTTCCTAACCACTACAGGAATAAGCAATATAGCTGTCGATAATTTCCAGCAGCGCTCCAGGCACCAAGTGTGCCCCCAGCCACCCCTTGGCTTGTTCATTAACAAGTTTCCATTGTGGCATGAAAATCCACCTTCCTTCCCGAAGCCTAGAAGCCTTGAGGGATTCGCTACTGGGAAAGGGACCTTCTCCTTATCTGTCTTCATATTGCTTCCTCACATGACAGCCCAACAGTGAACCTCAACTTTCCACGGGAGTTGAAGCAGGTTCTATCCTGTGAGCCTTTTCTCCAGCCTCCACTGAGGTCTAAAGAGAGTGAAGATGACCCTTCCTTTGACCTTTCTGCACTTGCCCAGTGTTTCTGAATAAACTAGCTTCTACATCGCTGTGTCTAGGAGGCAAATGGAATTGTTCCTATGTATTGCTGGTGAACCCTGACACCCCATTCACAGTGCCTCATGTAACCCCCACTGCCCCTTAGAACTGGATTCTCGCAAATCTTTGCGAGTGTGGGATCACCTGCAGAGCTCCTTTAAGAACAAAGTAGTAGGAGGGGAAACCTTAGGCCCTCAGTTTGATGTCTAACACCTATATACAGAGTTGATTGTATAGGGCCTGCTTGCAGTCCCAGCGTGTTAGAGACAAACAGATCTCTGGGGACCAATGGCCAGCTAGCCTAGTTAACCAGGGAGCTCCAGGTAATAGAGAGACCTTGTCTCAAAAAATAAGGTGGAAAACTTGGGAAGAATGACTCCTGGGGTTGACCACAGTGGGGAGATGGGTTGGATGACCACATAAGACGCTTCTGGGTCTCAGCTTGGAAGAAGCAAGGGTTTGTGGTCAGCTTGGAAATGGGTTTCATTAGCCTCTGGGGTGGGGCCTCTTTCTTCAGCTCATCTCTTCTGCTTCCTGTCCTTCTGCCACCTGTGTTAAAAGCTGGATCCAGCATGGGTCCTATAATTCATAAATTCTCAACCTGTGAGTCCTGACCCCTTTGGGGGTTGAATGACCCTTTCATGGGGGTCATATATCAGATATCTTACAAATCAGATATCTACAATATGATTTGTTACCGTAGCAAAATTGCAGTTATTGAAGTAGCAATGAAATAATTTTCTGGTTGCGGGTCACCACAATGTGAGAAACTGTGTTAGAGGGTCACAGCATTAGGAAGGCTGGGAACCACTGCCCTAATGGATCAACAGCAAATGCCTGCTCCCCTAGACTGGAACCTGAAAGAGAACCACAGACAAAAGACTTCCCTCCCACTTCTCTTCCTACCTGATCCAAAGAAAGCTTTTTAACCCAGGAAACTGAATCCTATAAAAATCCATCTCTACTCAATAATGCCCGACTTATAAAGAGGAACAATGTTTTCTACAGGTTAAAATATCATCACTTAGGTGATATGTTCTGAGAAAGGAAGTTGAGGATGCGGGCAGACAGTATGCCAAGTGGCCCATGCTAACTTGCTGTGTGTTGGGGTTGGTCCTTGCTGAAAACACCAAGAGAGCCATCTCTGTGTCCAGTGTTATTCACTACTACAGGTGCTAGGCTGTGTGTGCTTGACTTCCTGGTATTCCGGCTTTTCCTAGCAGGCTTTCCTCTTCCACTTCCTGCCTCTAGCTGATCACTTCCTCTTATCAAGATTAACTTTAGCTGTTTCTGGAATGGGTTATATTTCCAATAGACCAAACCATATTCCGATGCACACTAGTGAGCTGTGTGTCTGTCTGCCTTTCTTAGAGACCCACTCGTGGGTTTTGTTTGGCTTTCCTGCCTCAGTCGTTAGAAGGTTCACTCAGACCCCAGAAGTAAATAACAGCTGAAATAAGTTCAACTTTTTTTTATTTCACAGGGTGGAGTCAGGGAATACAAGACTAGTCCTAGTTCCCTAGCATGTCACCAACATGTCACCAGGGGTCGAGATGCCCCCTACCTTCCATTTGTATCATCCTAAGATTTATATTCACCAGGATCTTCCATGGGCCAAGATGGTGTCATATGTGTGTAGCCAGGCTTGCCTGGAAGTGCCTTCCAGAACATAGTCACATGACTTCCTAGCAACAAGGAAAGATAGGAAATGGTATAAGCACACTGTTGTCCTCAACAAAATTGGCACTGGTACTCTTTTTAATAAAGAAGGGGAAATACTGGACATTGGATATCACACAAAATTCATATAAATCAGTCACTCCTCAAATTCAGTGGATTGAATGAAATTCAGTTGAACCCAGCATAATAAAGCTGTAGGATGTCATTTCTTTTTTGTTTTGTTTTGTTTTTTTGAGACAGGATTTCTCTGTGTAACAGCCCTAACTGAGCTGGAACTAGCTCTTGTAGACCAGGCTAGTCCTGCCTTTGCCTCCTGAATGCTGGGATTAAAGGCATGTGCCACCACCACTCGGCAAGATGTCATTTTTAAATACCTGCATGAACAGCCTCATCACCCAAGTCACCCATTCAACCCCAAGTCACCCATCCAACCACAAGTCACCCATTCAACCACCCAAGTCACCCATCCAACCACAAGTCACCCATTCAACCACCCAAGTCACCCATCCAACCACAAGTCACCCATTCAGTCACCTGAGTCACCCATTCAACTCCAAGTTTCCCATCCAACCACTGAGTCACCCATCCAACCCTAAGTCACCCATCCAACCACAAGTCACCCATTCAACCACCTGAGTCTCCCATTCAGCCACCCAAGTCACCCATTCAACCCCAAAGTCACCCATCCAACCACAAGTCACCCATTCAACCCCAAAGTCACCCATCCAACCACAAGTCACCCATTCAACCCCAAAGTCACCCATCCAGCCACCCAAGTCACCCATTCAACCACCCAAGTCACCCATCCAACCACAAGTCACCCATTCAACCACCCAAGTCTCCCATTCAGCCACCCAAGTCACCCATTCAACCCCAAAGTCACCCATTCAACCACAAGTCACCCATTTAAGCACCTGAGTCTCCCATTCAGCCACCCGAGTCTCCCATTCAGTCATGCCTTCAGCCAGGCTTTGTGCCACCCAGCCTTTTCAGAGTGCCAGAGACAAGTGTCTCGTGACTCTGTGAGAACAAGCCACAGGGAGAGAAGTATTTGCATGCACTGTTTGGTAGAGAGAGGCACAAGGAAGAGCCAGTTGGCCAGCCACAGCCTCCATAACTTGGATCTGCTTGTATGGCTTCTGGAGCCTCCGGACTGGAACTGTGGATAAAAGGCCAGCTTCATGGTTTGAGAAATTGAGTGATGGATGAGAAAGGCAGACAGTGTGTGTCCGAGACCTGCTAACTGCCAGACCCCAGTGTTCAAAAAACAGCAGCTTCTCAGATAGGAGAAGGCCAGCCATGGCCCTTAGGACATATTCAACTGGGTTTCATTACATCTAAAATGAGAATATTATTTTTTACTTAACCACTATAATTTAATGAGACAGTTAATCAAGAGAACTGCAGAATTCGTAAACTAACAATGCATCCACCCCTTCAGATCGTGTGAACTGGCTCTCAGATTCATATCAATCATCACTATGTATGAATAAGAAGTATGCTGGGCATGGGATGCAGCCTTTACCTCCAGCACTCAGATGTAAAACCAGGTGCATCTCTGTGAGTTTGAGGCTAAAGTGATCTATATCATGAAGACCTGGCCAGCCAGGGCAACATAGTGTGATCCTATCTCAAATAGATGATAGATAGATAGATAGATAGATAGATAGATAGATAGATAGATAGATAGATGTAAGTATCAAGTGACCCTAAATTGATATCCCAGGGATCCTGAATAGCAGCAGGTTGAGTCTAACTTAAGAGCCCCCCTATTCACTGAAGTACAGTGTAGCAGAAAAGCTGCAATTCTATTCAGCTTCTCAAATATAAGCAACAGGACGACTTTGGTGGAATGTGTCCTTCTTCCCCTCGCTGCTTTTGGGAGTCTAACTGAAAAGCTTCAAAACATCTGGGCCCCTTCTGGGCACCATCTCCATTGGTAGAAAGATGGAGATGTATGCCATGTAAGCCCAAACCTTGCCACCTGGTTTCCAGGGGCTGTCACCAAATTGCTCGTCATGTCTTTCCTAATCAACAAGCCTCGTGATCAGCTCCTGGCGGTAGAGCATCATTGGCTCCACGATCTTCCTGAATGCCGACAACCGACTTAGACTCAGAACTTGAATTTCCTTCTTGGGGATTCCCTACGACTCTGGTGTCATACCTAGACTATGCTGGACACTGGGAATTAGGGTGGGAGACCTTGAGGGACTACTGCCTACCACAGGTAGTCTCTGAAATGTCACTAAGTCATCCCATTATATTACATGTATAATTAATTACCACTTAAGTAATCCTTACTAGAAATTGAAATATTTTTGTTTACATGCTATGACATGTAATAATGTAATTTATAATTTATATAATAAATCATGTTGTTTCAGATTTGTGCAGAAAAAAATCACTTTCCAGTATTTCTCTGATACATTTTCATAATTTATATCTATTATTTACCTCACAATTTGGAAGAAAATATTAGTTATGAATACTAAACACAAAATGAACATGGGTTATGAGTATTAAACAATCCTTGAAACATCCAGCTATAAGACCTGGAGCAATCATTTAGTGTTGTATTAGTCTGTCTGCTATGTAAGCTGAGAGGCCTAGACACAGAATAATAATGTCTGTTTAGCTCTGAGCAATTTATAAGGCCCTATCACAATCATTTGATTTTGTTTGACAAAAGATCTTTAAGGCTCCATGATGGTACAAGATCCTATGATCCCATGATGTCAGTTCAACAGGAACTCTGCAATTCCAAGCCCAAGATGCCATGATTGTTGTCACCCACATCGGAGATACTAGCTCTACCCCATTGGATCTGGAGGGGCTATATAGTCCTGGAAGGGCAATCTGGGGTCTTGTCCATCTCTGTGCACTCAGGGAATAGCTCTTTGCTTGCCAAGAGAGTTATAGTTAAAAAATATTTAGTGTTAGTGGGCTAGACTCGGGTGGGGAGGGGCAGGGGAAGGAGATGTTCTCTTTGCACTTTGCCAGGGCCCCAGGTGATTTTGCTGCCTTTCCTCCTTGGTGGGACTGTGCTATAGCAGAGGCATCTCCAGAGCTGGAGAGCAGGGGGTTCGCCTTCTGGTTATGTCCTTTATTGCCAAGCATGTGGCCACCTAGAGTCTTGATGACATTTTCACAATGTTACCCAAACCAGTCCCCAGCCACAGCATTTAACCCAAACATGTGGGATATTTTCCTACCTCTAAAGGTACTTCTCTCCTCTTAGGATGGGGATTTGTGTTTTTCCTTTTTGTATGATCAATTGCTTTATTCAACGTTCACTTTATAGTTCAGCGCTTGGAGCTATTTAACTAACAGGGCAGAGGTTGGTGGTTTTCAACTGTCATTAATGAAACCCCCACCCACCCACGGGATGCCAGGGATATTTAAACCAACTCCTGCATCTATATTGGTTGTTTAACAAGAACTTGTGAGTGTCCTTTAGCCCACTCCTTTCTGGGGACTTCATTGACTCTCTTCCTTGCATTCCAGCTCTGTCTTTGCGCAGCTCAGTTCTTTTGGAGAGTAAGGCAGAAGCAGAACAAACATTTAACGTGTCTAGTCAGGGAAGTCTTTCTTCCTTCTCTTGCCTCAGCACCTTTGAGCAGGCTGTTAACAGTTTGCTGTGACAGTCCTTTTAGCTGTCCCTCCGCCTCTGAGCCACTAAATGGTTCTGGGTGCCCCTCAGCACTCTCCCGTGTTCTCACAGACTCTGCTGCAAGTCAGGACCCCATGTCATTTCAGCACTGTATGCTTAATGCCTTCTGGGAAATTCTTCTCTTACTGTTGGGAGCCTTCTCAAACTCCCTTTGTGGCTTTGAGAGGAGACCTTGGGGTGAAGAAAATCACAGTCTCACTTGAGGTAGAGCTGAGAAAGAAGGCCTCAGGCCCAGGCCTATAAAATCCAACTGATCCACATCTGTCTCTCTCTCTCTCTCATCTCTGTAGCTACTGTTGAATAGACATTGATAGGCAGATATGTAATGTGCAAATATATCTCCACTCTAAAATACCAACCTTCATTTCAAAAGTGAAACCAGACAGGAAAGAAAAGGTTGGTTTCTTAGTCCTGGCCTAGGAGGGAGACGAGGCTAAGGGAGGAACCCGCAACTGTGGGAAACCCTGAGAAGAGATCCGGGAACTGCAGGTGGGCCCCACCTTGACCTGGGGTCATGCGTGCTCAGAACCCGGCTCAGTTCCCTGTGTGCATTTCCTCACAGCGCCGCAAAGACTTGTTGATGCATTAGTGGAGGACCGGGTCCTTGGAAACTTCTATAGAGACCTCAAAGCAGCATCCAGGGAGTGTGGGAGCCTGCAAGAGCGTGTTTGTGAAGAGCAGTGATGCCGGGAGGAGAAGGCAGACTCTGAGGGATGAAAAAGTCATGCTGTATTGCTTGCTATAGTGAATGCAGCACAGCTGAAGTTGGGATCCCACATGGGGTACATTCAGTGAACATAGCAGAGAGAAAAAAAAAGCACTAAAATTGTATACGTGTGTGTTTTATAAATTGTGATATATATCGCAGTGTGTGTGTGTGTGTGTGTGTGTGTGTGTGTGCATATCACAGTTAATAAAAACAGAGACATTTTCTTGCCATGATGGGTACTCCACTCTCAGGTATCAAGTTTCTCCTTGACTCGTACTTACCCAGTGTGTGAACATGCAAGTGGGTGGACGTCTTTCAAAGACACCCTGTCTAGAAGCCCTACAAAACATCATGAATTTGGGGCTGGAGAGATAACTCAGCAGTTAAGAGCATTTATTGTCCTTGCAGAGGACCCAGGTTCTGTTCCCAGCACCCACACGGTAGCTCACAACCTTCTGTGACTCCAATTTTAAGGGGGTATGACATTCTTTTCTGAGCTCCATGGATACCAGGAACTTGTGCAAGTAAGTTTATACCCATAAAATAACTCATATACTTAAACAAATCTTAGAAAGACATACATTTGAGAAACATGTTGGTAAACAGATACATGATTTTAAAATACACACAGTGATGTCAACGTTTCTGGGAGAAATGGTGGTCAAAAGAATCTGATGTCACCCTTAGGTGTTTGTTAAAGAGCTCTCACAGAACCCACTTGGGGGAGCAAAGGGGCCAGAGTCCGGTGCTGTCAAATGCGAACACAGAATGAAGGTCCTGGCGAGTCATTTGGTGAGATGACACATATGGGACAAGGAGATGACAAAGGATGTTAGCAGCCATCTAAGACACAGACATGCTGTCATAGATGGTCGGAGAGGAAAGAACTGCGTCAAAGGAGTGTCCTTAAATGACTACGAGCTTGTCCAAGGTCACTGAGGACAGAACTAGGGGGCCCAGGTAGGGAAGTGTGTGCTTAAGTAGGAAGGGGTGGGGCTCACCTTCACTCTGAAGCTGAGATGGCGGGCAGCCCCACCTGTACAGTCCTGTACTCATCAGAGCCTTTGCAATGAGCCGTGGAGTCCAGAGACAGCAGTGGGCATGGTGCAGACTCCCCTGATGCCAGCCCTGCCTGAGCAGCGCCAGCCATGCCCCTGCCTCAGGAGCTCCTGAGCTCTCAGAAGCCACTTCCTCAGCTGAGTTGACAACCGTGTGTCACTGTTCCAATAGGAGATGCCACCCGTTCTTTTTATCCTTGTAATGCGCCAGTCAGGCGAAGGGGAAGAAAAAGCAAAGGCTGTGTAATTTTCCAAACAAACATGAAAAGAGGAAGTAAGTCTGATGACAGAACTGGGAATTAAAGGGGGGGACCAAGGCCAAGAAGGGTGAAGGAAGATGCCCCACGCAGCTGGAAGGACAGACAGAAGGGACAAGAGGGAAATGGGACATGTGACCTGAAGTCTACCAGCACAGCCATGGGACCTGAAAGACTGTGGTTTGCTGTATTAGGAAAGCAAAGGAAAAGCCTAAAGGCATGAGGCTGGGTGTCAGCATGCAGTGCAGTGTTGGGAAAGGAACTAATGTCACAGTGATACCCCCCCCCTTTTTTTTTCTTCAAAAAGTTTAGCCTGGCCGGGCGGTGGTGGTGCACGCCTTTAATCCCAGCACTCGGGAGGCAGAGGCAGGCGGATCTCTGTGAGTTCGAGACCAGCCTGGTCTACAAGAGCTAGTTCCAGGACAGGCTCCAAAACCACAGAGAAACCCTGTCTCGAAAAACCAAAAAAAAAAAAAAAGTTTAGCCTGGTGTGGTGAACCTGGAGCATGGGAAGGGAGTCCAGTTATGGGGGACCCAGTCACAGAGGCAATAGCTCAGGGCTAAAGGGAGGAGGTGGCAGACAAGCCCAAAGGTGACCCAGGTGATGATGAGGCCAGAAGGAACTTAACCAATAAACTAACTGAAAGGAAGAAGAGGGGCCAGACCCAAGGCAATAACCGAGGTGAGAAAGTTGCCAAGGAGAGGGAGTCTGGGCACTGCTGTGGGAACATCTTTTATTTATATTATTTATTTTATTTATATTATGAACATCATCATTTGACTGTTTCATACAAACCTTGATCAAGGGGTACTTTTACCACCAATGTCCTCACTCATTCTCCCTCGAACGCCCTCCCTGTCCTTATGAAACCCTTCTCAGTCTCTTTGAGCAGCCGTTTTCCACCTATGGATTGTGAACCCTTTGGGGGTTGGATGGCCTTTTCACATGGGTCACTTAGAGCCACCCTAAATATTAGATGCTTCAGATCTATAACAACAGCAAAATTACAGTTATGAAGTAGCAACAAAAACTGTTTTATGCTTGGGGGCAGCTCACCACAGCATGAGGAACTGTGTTAAAGGGTAGCAGCATTAGAAAAGCTGAAAACCACTGCCTTTGAGGCTTTCTCGATGGCCAGCATAATCAAGAACTGAGTGTTCAGCTAGCAAAGGGAGACAGCGGCCTGGAGTCCAAGGACAGGCCAGGTGTGGACGCAGGGCAATGACAGTCACTTCATAGTACAATAACAGAAGCCCAAGGAATACGCAAGTTCTAACACTTGCAATAGTTGCAGTCAAACAAATAACTAGATGAGCAGACATAATGAAGATTTTTTTTTTCTTTAGAGAAAAGAGCAGAGATGGGAAGTGTCCTCAGACAGGGTGAAACCTCAGGTTCTGCCACATGAAGGGTGAACCATGACCAAGAGTAGGCGCCGAGCCTGTTGCAGTGTTGTCTGGATGGGAAGAATTGACTAAGCAGCAGTTGGCGGTGGTGACCTTTGAGAAAGACACATCAGGAGAGCCGTGGGAGGGGAGTGGGGCCTGGGGATGGGCAGAGAGGATTTCGTGGTGAAAGGTGGGGGGCACTGTGGCAGAGAAGTACAAGGAGAAAGCACACTTGAAGGAAGGAGAGGGCAAAGTCGGGAAGGTGGTTTCCATAACTGGGCAAGCCCAAGCACATGGCGGATGTCTGGGAGATACTGAGAAGAAGAATCCAGGGTGTCTTTGGCTGTGTTTTATGTAGTTGGAATATTCCAGCCCATCTGAAATTTTACATATGATCATATTCTACTCAGAATCCATGAATAATTGATGAAGATCTACTATCTACTACCCCACTCCTGACACACGGTGGGTACTCACCAAATACTTCTTGGCTTCTGGACAAATTGTCTGGCATGATAATATCCCTCTAGGCTTAAGAGTGCCCATCAACTTTGGGTGTCCAAAGATAATTGAGAAAAGAGTACAAGGACCAGAAGATGCAACACAGTCCTAACGTAACTATGATTCCACTTTAGATAGTATGGAAGACGTTAGTAGGAAGTATGCTTGGGATGTCAGTCTTTCCCATGGCTGGGGACATTTGACACAGTACTCTTTCATGACCCTGGGTAGCAGAAGTGAACTCAGGCCACAGTTAGTTCCTGTCACCAGGGGCAGCAATTCACTGAGGTGAGCTGTGCCACTAAGCTGTGGATTCTGTAGCTTCTGTAGTCAATGCTTTGTCAACTGTGCAGTATTTTGAAGTTATACCACTCAAAGAATACATTAGAGTTGTACATTTATTTTCAGATGCTCACTGGTAACTGAAAATGATATGGCTCCCTTTACTCTATCCGCCCTACATCACAAGACGATGTTGAAAGGGTGTGACTCCAGATGCGTCCACGTAGATGCAGCTGTCCCCAGCTCTGCCATTCATGCTAGCTAGCGAGGCCTCCAGACCTGGACGGAGGGAGGCGACAGCTTCTTATGCCACCAAAAGTTTTCATTTTTCCAGTACTGGAAATCGAACCAACGGTTCTGTGCATGCTAGGTGAGCACTCTACCACAGAGCCATGGCCTCAGCCCTGTAGGTTTCATCTGGAATGTGAGAGCCAGGACTGCCACACAATCTTTGAGCCAGAAGAAGCGCTCACTTCTGCTACCCAGGGTCATGAAAGAGTACTGTGTCAAATGTCCCCAGCCATGGGAAAGACTGACATCCCAAGCATACTCTCAGCAGACTGGTAAAGTAATACAGTATCTAGCCACAGACTTCCTGTGCCGGCTCGCTTAGGCACACAGATGTTAGCCAGTAGAGAACAGTGGGTGTCCTCTCTGCCTTCTTCTTAGAGGATCACGTGATCTAAACCAGTTTTCTCTGATTCGGCATCATTTTGCATTATTGTTCCTATTCACAGAATAGGAAAGTCAGTGATAGTAGTGGGGAGATGACTCGGTCAGCAAAGTGATTGCTATGCAAGCATGGAGACCTGAGCTCAGATTCCCAGCACCCACATAAACACAGGCGTGGGAGCAAGCATCATCTGTCATCCTAGCTGGGAAGGCACGGGCGCACAGATCTCTGGAGCTCACTGACCACCCAGTCTAACTGAATTACTGAGCTCTTGGTTCAAGGAGAGACCCTGTCTCAATAGACAGAGGTGAAGAGAGATGGCGGAAGACATCTGATGTCCACCTCTGGCTCCCTCTGCATCCAAATGCTCTTGTACACTCACCCCACACACATGCAAGCACATGGGCTTATTCCTGCAGTTCTTCCCTTCATTGTACACAGTTAGCACATAACAGGTGATATCTAGCAAATGTTTTGTTTACACAAATTCCTCCCATAGCTGCCACCACCCCATCACTGTCAGGTGACTACAATGTGAAAATATGTAGTCCAATCATGTTTATACAATGGTCTTGGTAAAGTTCCTGGCTTTATAGACCCTTTTGGTGATGTCCAAGTAAACTGACATACAACCTTTATTTAGGCACAATAGAGCAAGCGCCAAGATCCCAAAGATACACTTTTGCAAACCCCCGATCTTTATGGGGCAAGAAATACTGACATAATTAATGTGGACAGCCATCTGGTCTCCTGGAGCCAATACCAAGGCCACCGTCTTTCTGAAATGTCTCTCTCTCTCTGGTTTTACATGGAATGGCTTGTGATGAGTTAGACACCCTATCTTTCTTCAGGGTAACAACTGGAAAACTGGAAATCCATGTGAGGTACTGCTCCAAGCAGATTGTAAAGATGTTTCTTTCTTTCTTTTTTCCTTTCTTCCTTAAGCTTTAAGAATCCTGGCTTCAGTTCCCATTAGCTGGAGCAGACCTCAGGTCCACGGTGTGGTTCTTGTTGGCGGCTGCCTGGGGTGCATCTCGGGCAGCAACATCTGGTAAATACAGCAAAGAAACCAAGGGGGAAATACTCCTTAAAACAGATCCATTTCTGTTTTTAGTTCCTGGGCACTTCTTTGTATTTTTCCACACAGTGTGAAAAAAAAAAGCACACAAAAAACCATGGTCATAAACCGAGAACAGTGGAGCAGGCAGGGTGAGATTTCATTTATATTCCCTAAAACATTTGTGGTTGTCTTCTTCAGAAATGGACCTTGGTGACATGACTGATTGTTCCCTATGGACCGTTTCCATTTGCACTTTCCATATATTCAAGTTACTTGGAGCTATACAGCGTGCTGATACAGGCAGAGGGTTGTGCACGATGAGCCAGAATGACTCTCAGGCTGCCCGATAGGCCGGCAGGGAGGCCATGCTAATGACTCCATGGAACTTCTGGCTTTATACTCACTGGGGATGTCGGCTATGAGAGGCAAGGGACCAAACTCACTTCAGCCCGACCCAGGGCTTCAGCCCACATACAGGCTCGCATTAGGGACGCAAGGCTGTGCTGTTGCTGAATACCATGCCCTGGTTCTGAAGCCAGTGGGGCTTGCTGTGGAATGCGCACAGACTTGTACAACAGAGGGCATCTGCCGTCCTCTCGATACTACGGAGTCCATTAATCCTGCTAATTGTCCTCACTACTCTGTCTTAAAAATCCCTGTTTGCCTTCCCCTGTGGATGCAAAGGAGCTCTCATCTTCAATTTGTGTCCGAGCCTGGCATTCGATGCCATTTGTGTTCATCAGACTAATGGAGCCGTCAATTAAGCCCAATCTAGACTAGCTCTTAGCAGTAATGGACACCTGGACCTGAGCTTGGCGCAGCGTGGAGGAAGGTGTGTGCTCCTGGAAGCAGCTGCCGAGTGACTGCCCAGCGACTGTGAAACCTGCCTTGAGGACCAATTCAGTGAATATGTTAGTGCGACTACATGCGCACTCTTACCAGACTGAGTCATCACTGGGCAGATAAATGTATAGTTACTTAAATGTGAGCGTATTAGCACAAGACCAGAGATTCAGAGTGATGCTTTAGAACACTGAATATGAAGAATGTATGGAAGATCATCAGAGCTAACAACGGAATGTATATTGGAGTCTGTTCTCAGTTCTTTCCCTATAAATGTAGAAGTTCACCCCTGGCAGGGAGGGGCCTCGGGAAATGACTTCTAAGCACCCCTTACTGAAATATCTCTACCCTTTGAATCTCACTACCTCTTCCCTGGATTCAATGCAGGTGGCCAGAGAGTCTCCTCTAGCTTGCAGCAGCAAAAGCTGTTTCCTCCATGACCACCACCTCTTCCTCCTCCTCCTCTTCCTCCTCCTTGGGGATTCACACCATATTTTTCATGTTCAGAATGCCCTCCAAAAGGAAACCAACAGTCTAAGGAATTTTCTGCATTGCCGAGATGAAGAACGCTTGCATGCTGTAACTTGCTGCTGCATGTGGCTCTCATTAAATAATCCTCTAGACTTTAAAAAAAGAGACAGAAGAGAGCCCATCATCTATAGCTAAACATCAAATAATCAAACTATTTTTAGCCTTGCGTACAACTAAGAAATTAGATTCCGCACATTCAACTTCAGTTATCTGACTTTAGGAAAATGACCTCGATAAAGAATGTGGGTAGACAGAACCAAACATGTCCTGCCGAGTGTATGGGCTGGCATTCGAGAGGGCTCTTTGGTAAGAGTTTCCTTACATGAGAAAGCAAGACGCTAGGAAGACTGTCTGATAGGTGACACTGGGAATCACAAGAGATGTGCTTCCTTTGGCCTCTGCAGGCCTTTGTGTCCCACGGTCAGACTCGTGTTCAGGAGCGGTTAAACCTTACAGAAGAGGAGGGGGATAGTCATAGGTGTCAGTAGCCTGGCTTTGTTTTGTGTTGTGCTGTGGGGTACCATAGGGGCAGAGGAGCTGAAACTTTGGGAGGAAAGGAAAAACTCACTTCAGACTGATGTCTTCGATGTCGCCTTCAACAATAGAAATCTCCTTCTGCAGGAGCCTGCCAAGGGCAGCCTCGCCTTCTCTTACCTTAGAAAAGGGAGAGGTGGAGGCAGAAACGGCGAACTGCATAGCACTGCTGAATGAGAACATGAGGCTAGTATATGACCCAGTTCACAGATGTCTTTACACGGCTTCAGCATGGCTGCGTGAAGACAGATGTAGGCAAGGTGGGAACTCAAGAGCCAAGAGGAAATTGCCCCAAGCCTCAAAGCCAAGAGGAAAAGATAGTACCAAGAGGGTTCAACCTGTGACAGGGGGCTACATGACCACATAACTGAGACTAGAGAAAAGGTGACCCTCTGGCTAGGCAATCAGAAGGCAGGGACTTGAAGAAGAACTATTCCTGCCTCTTTGGTGCAGTAGTGCCCATAATCCTCATGTGGTGGAAAGAGCAGGTATTTCCAGTTCTCTGTGTTGATGTTTTAATAGTATCAGGTCATCGCTCCCATGGAGGCAAACATGGACTAAATTTATTTAATTTTAAGTTGAAAAGGGCAAATCTCTCTTGGAAAAAACAGAAACACAAATTAAAGGCTTCTGAGTCCAGTGGAAAAGACACCTACTAATTATCACTCTTTAAAGCTCCTGCAAACCACTCTGCCTCCTTATGAAAACTGAGGTAGACCAGATAGATCTTCAACTCACTCTTTGCAGGAGCAGAACTGTTCAAGACTTGGTGGGGTAATTTACAATGAGATCTCTGAAAAGCATGCAAGCTTTATGCCCCCATAACAAAAGACCTCGAGTCTTCTCCCCCGGCTCTGATTTAGGACTTAGAGATACATTCAAGCATTCAATGCAAACCCTTCATAATCTGTATCTTAAAGTTACTGAATGTGTGCATTTATCGTCCTTGTACGTACAAGAATATGGACATTGTCCTATCAAAGAAACTGACTTTTAAACTCACAAGGATAATTATTCTTCCTTGTACCACTTACTCTTCTCTGTGTATTTATGACTTGGCTTGAGAAATTCTAGATTTTGATGACGAATGTAAAACACATTTAACTGGGACACTAAAGAGCTAATGAATGCTTGCCGCTTGGTAGACCACAGGCAATCCTTTACTGATGGTCCAAGAATTCTGGGCTGGTACTTATGGAGAAGCTGCCATTATTAATTTGCCTCATAAATCATTACTACTTCTACAATCTATTGACAGCTCCCCGTCCACAAGGTTCTCAATAGCCACCTTCAGGCATCCTTTCCCAACTCAACCGCCCATTCCCTCGACTGCAGAGCAGAAACATTAAGCATTAACCATATGCCAGAGGAAGCTAACACTACTTTTTTTTTTGGCACTGTAGAGAATCCAGAAAAGTTAATGAGATTTGATGCTTTGGTCTCCTCATTGGTGTTGATTTCCCTTTAAACTCAAAACAAAAGCAAATATTAAAGAGAAAAGCATGGCTTGGCTAAGTTACACTAATTGCTGAACTAATCTGAAAGCACATTTCTGGGAGGAAGACTTAAAAGAAATAAAATCAAATAAAACCTGGAAACAAAGTGATCCAAAGATCATAGAACTTAAGATGTTTCAGAGTTTTCCAAAATACCCATGTAGAATTTGTTTCAGGTCTAGCATCCATGTGCCCTGTAGCTCTGCTTCAAAATGCTTCTGTCTTTGCAGATGTGTTCAGACCCTCTGCCAAAGATCCTAAACTCCATCAGCCAGTCCTCTTACAGCTAGGAGTCATTGGTGCCATCGTAACAAAGCTGAATCTGGGGTCCAGATGCGGGTGCTTTAGGTGCTTAGGGTGAAGAGAGGAGTCTTGCATGTCTTTCCTGCTCCAACATGGCAGCTGTACTTTATTTGGGTGAGCTACACTGTTTTTATGCATTTTCTGCTGCAGAAGGGGTATCATTGTTACATGTATCACAGCAGGCAAGACAATCTTTACCAATAGGAAGCATTCAATGCCCAATTCAGCTGTAGCTAAAGCCATTGATGAACAATTTAAAATCAAATTGATGCTCTGTCTACAGCAGGAGGATAATATTTGGTCATCAATTGCTCATCTACACAGCTTCAAAAGCAACCAAGTACACCCACTGAACCAAGCTAAATGATGTTATCTCGTTTAAGTATTTGTTCTATTACTATTTCTGTTATAATTTCCCTATCATTAATGGGATAATGGGAAACCCCGCCATGTGGTCTATCAGGGTTCCCTCAATAGGTCAGGTCATCATTCACTTATCTATCTAAAGCATCAAATGCCCATGAATCCGTCTTCTGGTTGACTTATAAAGTTCATCTGCTTTATAAAGATGACATGTAAAGCATAGAATGTGTTTTCATAGGGAATAAATCCATTAAAAAGAAATTAGAAAGCCTCTGGCCAGTGGGGACCATAAGGCTTCTTTGGAACCATCATTTTTGCCAGATAAGCAACACGACCCACATCATGCTTCCCGAGGTGCTCAGCTGCCTCTCTCATTAAAAGTTATCACCAGAAGACTTTTCCTTTTGGCACTCCGTGGGCAAAGACATGGTGAGATGTTATTATTAAATGTTAATATCATGTGTGCGTGCCAAAAAAAAGTGTTGAGAGGAAAGAGGGCAGCCTTTGCTTTACAGATTTTAATGAAGGGCTAAGTTTCCAGCCTTATTTTTAAACAACGTCTGTTCAGCATTTTGACAGATGTGGTATTTGGCAGGTCAGAAGGATGCCTGCATATAGGAAAGCATTCATTTCCCAGAATCAAAAAAAAAAAAGGAGAGAGAATGTGAAGCAGAGAGAAAATTAAGAGGAGATATAAACAAAACTGGTCTCATTGGAGCCTGAGCGAGATGTCAGGCTAAGAGAACTCAAGCTTAAGAGAGAAAAAAAACCTGATCCCAACTTTTCCTTCAAATGAGAACTAATTTAGCCCTAAATTAGAAACAGGAATAGTTGAGATAAATATTAAGTTCTGAAAGAGGATTTGCTGACTTTCTGTTTAGACAGAGATGAAAAAGAGACCAGGGTTTACTGCCTTAGAAACACACACAATTGACATGAGACTATTTCAAAATAGTCTCATACTAGGTCTCTTCCTCGTAGTCCAAAGGGTTTTTCACTGTGGAGATCGCCTCTAAACCATGGTTTGTTAATTGATCCCATTCATCAAAATGTAGGCTTTGGAAGCTGTGACTGTCCCAAAACACATGGGCTATGCATATCTGACGTGCAGGGTGCCTGCAGGCCAGGACTCTCGGCAGCTCATGTCTGCAGATATGGGTCGTTGGGAAAGGCAGGTAGAAGAGGCCTGAGTCTAACCCCTAATTTCTCTGAGGCATGGGGACCTTGGTCAAGTCCATGAGCCAAACAGAACAGAATGCAACTCTGAGGAAAGGCAGGAAGTAAATTCTCACCAAGCATTTTTATGGAAAAATAAGAAAGGAATGGCAAGTGGGGTGACTGCGCTAGCAAGGCCTTTCTCTTCCTGCTATTCCTCCCTGTGTCCAGGGTGAAGAGTTTACTTTATTCTTTTTCAATAGGCCTTTTTGTCACCTAACGTTCAAGCATGCCAAAAAAAAAAAACAAGCCACACCAAACCCATTTTGCCAGATTTGTCAAATTGAAGGGAATTTTGCTTTCAATGGAAAGATAGGCTGATCTCAATGCTCCCTAAGGTGTGCCCAGGGTGGTGAAATATGAAAACTGAAAAATGACAGAGAAATGAGTGGATTAAGTTGTTGCCATGATTTCAGAGACGTCCCAGAGCCCATGGCCAACAGAAGAATTCCAATACAACAATGGATTATTGTACTCTTTTTTTTTTTTTTTTGGCCTGCAGCCACCATGTTACAATGGCACATTACCAGGTCCATCTGTGTTTTTAAAATATTACAGTAACAACAACAACAACAATAAGACTAATTGTTTGAGCCTTAAGAAAAGACAGCATGAAAGAGAGAACGGTGCATTAGTAAGCCCGCAGAATAAATGATAACCTGGCCTTTGATTCAGTGGGTCTTTATTAGGTGACAAAGATTGGATCCATGTGTGTGTGATGCAGCGTGCCTCGGGCTAGGCCTCTGTCTGAGACCTGGCACGCCTAGGTCAGGACACAATAGGATCCTTTGTCTCAGCTCTAGACAGGAGATTTTTAAATAAGAAAATAACAAGAGAATCCATTTGAGTCTTTAAATCAAATTTACCCTCTTTTGCCCCAATAAAATACCATAAATAGTCTGGTGAGGAGGTCCTCTAAGCTGGCAAGTATTTATACAAAAATTCTGACATGTTATATGCTCTGCTAAAACCCGACTCTGCTACCCACCTGACAGACATTAGTGAGTCCCGCGCACCCCCAAAGCATTCGCTCCGTCGGTCTTTCTTGCTGCCCTGAGATGCTTGTTGCTGTTGTTGTTTTGAAGAGTCGGGTGTTCAGACCATTCCATCTCTGAGCCACGAGAGCATGCTCACGCCACACCTGGACAGCTCACCTCTGTGGCGTTAGCAGCCTTCCAGCAGGAATTTCTTCCCGGGCTCGCGGGTCCTGTTTCCATTTAAACGTGAGAACATCTGTTGTGCAGGAGATGGGTTAGCTACCAAGCACTACTGTTAGATTTCTCGCCAGTGAGTCTCATTCCTTCATGTGGTTTCTGTTTGCTTCTTTAAACAGTTAATTATGTTTTATTCTTTCTTCTATAAAAGCTAAATTTAGCCAAGTTTTATACTAATTTAAAACATTTTCTGGAAATGACAGAGGGCTATTGTTTAAAGAGCAGCGGAGAGGCTGAGTTCTATATGGTTGTCTCACAGAAGCAGGGGCAGGAAAATGATCGTGGCAGCTTGTGGCTTCGAGTCTCAAATTTTATTTGATGTATGTGGACAAATAGCGATCAGGTCATAAATCAGTTTACACTGCTGCTCACACATGTATCATGATCCAGAGGCAGGAAGGGTCGTTTCCCAGATTTCGCTCCCGCCATGTTACTTACTCTCTAAGTGTGCTTGGAAGTGTAGCTGCAAGCTGTACCTGAGGGTGAGCAACGGCTGTCACGGTGACGCACGGCTAGAGCACACCTTGTCCCTCATCTTTCCCTTCTGAGTTTCATTCAAAGCACTAACGCACCAATAGGACACTGTGGCTCCCTGGGCACATCCTGTTTCATTCAAAGCACTAACACACCAATAGGACACTGTGGCTCCCTGGGCACATCCTGTTTCACAATCCCCATCTAATAACGACTTTACCCGAGAGTAGGACATTTGACAACATCTGGAGACAATTTTGGATGTGGCACCAGAAGCAGGGGGTGTTACTGGCTTCTAGTAGGTAGAAGTCAAGGGTGTTGGTTTGTGGACAATACACAGCAAAGCTTTCCATGCCAAAGAGTTATTTAGCCTCGAATACCAGCAGCACTGAAAAGAAAGTAAGGAGCCATGTGTTCAAGCTACGTGATGATTACATACCAGATGTAGGGTGTGTGCGTGTGTGCGTGTGTGTGTGTGTGTGTGTGTGTGTGTGTGTGTGCCTTCTGAGTACAGAGACTAGAAGACACCTTCAAGTCTCACTCCTTGGGCACTATCCACCTTGTTTTTCATTGTCCTGGTGCTCACCCATTACACTAAGCTATCTGGTCCCCAAGCCCCAGAAGTCTGTCTGCCTCTGCCTCCTTGGTACTGAGATCACAAGTTTACAGCTCATGCCATGCATTTTCCATGTGTCCTGGGGCTTACACCACACAACATGCATTTTCCATGGGTTCTGGGTCTTAGAGCACACACCATGTATTTTCCATGAGTTCTGGGGCTTACACCAAACAACATGCATTCTCCATGGGTCCTGGGGCTTAAAGCACATGACATGCGCTTTCCATGTGTTCTGGGAATTGAACTCTGGTCATGATACTTGCAATGCAAGGACTTTACAAACTGAGCTATCTATTCCCTTGCCCCCGAAAGAACATTTTAAATCCAGATATTTGCCCTACCCCACCCAAGTTATGAATCGCCCAAAGTCTGACATAGAAAATCCTGGCAGGAAAGGACATCCCCCAGCTGCAACTTCCATTGCTTGACTCTTTGATGGTCTTCAAGAGCGCATTCAGTGGAACCAGCATGTGGGCAGCACATTCCTTTCATTAGAGAAGCACACTTTGGTTTCCTCTCTAATCCTCTTTATTAACTTCATTCTTTTTTTAATGTCATTGGGCAAGAATTTATTAACTGTAAAAGAGATAATATTTTGAACTAGCAAATTTAGAATGAAGACAGAACGAAAAGTAGGAGGAATTCTGTAGTGAGTAATAACAGAGTGAACACAGCAAAGTTCAACAAAATGAAGAGAGACGTGAAATGACGGACCTGCCTGCTGTTTCCTGACAGGCAGCAGAAAATCTACCTGAGAGGTTCGGGGGGCCCACTCATCCATCTGTCCACTCTCACTGCAAACCTCAGAGTAGTCTCCATCTCTAAATGACACCCCGCAACCTCCTTCCTTCAAAGACAGTTAAAGTCCATCAGAGCTTTGTCTCCGTGAGTCCATCATGGCCAAACTTGTGAGACCAGGGCCACAGATGGCCCCATGCGTTCAATGTCAGCTTCTCTGGTATGGCTTTTCTGCCATGCAAAGCCTGTGTAATCATTTCTTAGAGCCCTCAGTTCACCAAGCATCTCCAGAGACAGGTTTCCCAGAGCTAACCAAGATCCTTGGGTGGCAGGCTGTGCATGGCATGAACATCAAAGCCAAGCCTAACTGAGAGATTCTGGTCCCCTTGGCTAAACAGTTTCTGTTGGCCAATTGGACATTCTATTGGGCATATATGAATTAAAGAGGTAGATTTTCTCAACACATTTTCTAGGGCGCTTTCTTTGCACTCCAGGGGCTTAAAATCTAGTAAAATGCTCAAAAATGTGTCCTGCCCAAGATGAATGGAGAGCAGAGCTTATAACTGAAGATCCCGTGCTAATGACATGTTCAAGTGGGACGGTGCAGTGAATGTTTCAAGAAAGGAAAGAACCATTAAGAGGGCCATGGCTGAGTTAGCCATGACTTGCAACAAACCCACTTTTGAATATTTGACATATTCTAAAAAGCTGTGCGAACCTAATGTTTCTTAGAAAAAGAATTTCTGAACCCCCCCCCGTCTCCTGTTTGTCAAGAATTAAAAATTCACTTGGTAGGACAAGCTCTCCCTGTAGACTGCTATCCAGCACCCGCAGACAGTCAGTAAGTAAGGCCAACACCTCCGCATCCTACCCAGGGGCCCCTACTTCTGGGTCCTCACTTCATAAAAGATATCTTTAACATGCATTGTCAATACCAGTTTAGCTCTATGACAGTGGCACTGTCCCACTGCTGGACTACCAGAACCAGAACCAGTAGGAACTCTACAACACTGAGCCAGAGCAACCGGCAATGATGCATGAATTAGTCTGTTAGACCAGGAAGTTCACTTCTTTGGACTACACGCCCAGCCCAACCAAAGACAAAAGCAAGACGGGGTTTCAGCGAAGACTGTTCTCCATTGAAAGGAAGAGCATGGGTCTTAGAGTGTTTTTCTACTTGTAACTCGATATACAGTGAGCACAGTAAGAAACAGTATTTGTTCCTTTTCTAGTAATGAATCTTAATGGCTGCAACTTACCAGAAGCCATCACACACACACACACACACACACACACACACACACACACGACAAGGAGAGAGAGAAAACACAATCAAAACTTGGTTAAGGGTTGACAGTAACCCATCACTCATAACGTGCCAGATGCTGGGTTCAGCAGTGGTGACCTAGACATTAGAATCTAGGAGTCAGAGAAAATAAAATGCAAATGGCTTCTGAACGCCACATTCTAGCTCTAGGTGCACTTTGATTCCATTATGTCGATGTCAGACACACGGGCTTCTACTATCAGGGCTGAGGGTGGTAGATAATCAACACAGCTCACAGCACACAGAAAAGGGCAGCTCTGTAGAAGGCACTGGGGGCTGGAAAGAACTGTTGAGGACCCAATGACAGCCACACATGCTCCCAACCACACATTTCCAGATAGGTAGTCACACCTGTTCTTTATGACCGGCTTCTTCTTCAAGTTCAGAGTCTTGCAGGGCTGGAAGCAGGGATGGGAGGCACAGGTGAGACAAACTGAGTAGATGCTGTAGTTTAAATCTGGAAGAGGCATGTGGCTTTGTCCCTGGCAGGGTGCTAGTGCGGACTGTGAACCCTTTAAGAGGTCAGGGTCTGGTGGGAAGTTTTAGGGTATCTTCAGAGGAGACTGGAGTGCCCTGGTCTGTTCCTCTTGGATACCAGGCTTTCTCTGCTGCACACCTCCGCCATCATAAACACTCTCATCACGGACTCAGGACCAACAGGGCAACTGACCAAGTGCTGAAACCTCTCAAACTGGGAACCGAAATAAACCTTTTCTCTTCCAAAGCTGGTTGACCAAGATATTTGTTACTACCGTGATGGGAAGGAAGTAAGGAACATACAAGGAGTGAGGAGGGGTCCTCTGGGCATAATCAGCTAACAGAAAATGGCAGCAGGGTATATATGTATTGTTTAAGTACTCTAACACTTAGCACTTCAAGGCAGAGTGGAGGAATCAGACAGGGATAAAATTTGTAGGAGGAAGAACTTGACATTGAATCCCAGCTCTGATATTTAAGTTAGGAGCCATTTCTGCAAACTTTCACTTCAGATCTGGTCTTGGTGGGATATATATGTGTGTATATATATATATATATATATATATATATACATATATATATCTTAAAAGATCTATGGAGATTGACTGGCACCTTGTTTTCCAAGTATCGCCACCGAGGAGAGCTCTCAATAAAGGTCATTGTTCTGCTTGAGGAGAGACTGCTGGAAGGGTTCCTAAATCTCATGTATGGAAAGTTGTGGCCATGAAGTCATTGCTCTGGGGAGAAAACCCTCAAGCCAACAAATGTCAGATATTGTGTTTGCAGAAGGCCAGAGAGCTCTCTTGGCAGTGGACAGCATCCCAGAGGCTGCATCAACACCCAAGCTCATGTCTACACAAAACCCTGTTCACTTATCATTCCAACCAGCTCTTTTCCTCACGTTCATAAAAGTATTCATTCGAATCGTATCACTCATTAAATATCATCATAGTGTCTGTGGTGTAATCGTCAGTTTATCGAGAGACAGATGGAAAGAGTAGGGTCATAAGCCGATACTGGTATACTGATATAATTCAACCCCCCTCACACCCTCTCAGCAATGTCAGAGCCTCATGGCTCTTACCACCTCCTAGGCAGTGCCTGGGGCCCTACAACTGCCTTCGTTTTGGTTGAATCTCCTGGTAGCTCTCACAAACACAGCCAGCTGGTTTCCTGTGGGTTGAACCTGTTGGCATTACTGGCATGCTTACATCTAGTCCAGGATGCCCCACTGTTCAAATAATTCAACAAAAATGTTCCAAGGTCTCTTTCAAAGTGAACTTAACCATCTTATGTTTTCCTACCTCCTACTGTCCCTCTGCATGTTTAGGTGTTTACTCTAAAATTTGGACTATTATCTATACAATCATATCTTCCCCACATGCCTACTGCATGCATGAATAGGTGGTCAGACCTCTCCTTTCCGCTCTGCTAACTCCAGGTCTTAGAGTCTTCTCCTCAGACAGTACCAGTCACTCAGAGGTGCGGCTCCAGATGAACCTTATTGGCTGTCCCACCTCCAGGTGTCTTGTCAGGAAAAAAATAGTCACCATCTAACTTGGCTCTAGACTATCTGTTTACTGTTGCTATTAAGCTTAAGAGGGAAAAAAAAGACTTGTTGATTAACTCGTCTTCAAATGGAAACATTCCTCAACAAACCTAGACGCTGCCTTCCAGACACTTAGGAAAATAATAATATTACTAAAGAACTTTTGAAAGGTGTGAGTCACCTCTCGGCACAGGTGTGTAAAGATGACAGCCACAGAGCACTCCAGACTTCCTGCTATGTATTCCCCAGGGTCCCGGGCCCCAAGAACCACATGAGACCATTCAAAGGTAACCTAAATAATCCTCTGCTCTGCACCCCACCTGACTCCAGTCCGAGTGTCATGAAGATGACAGCGATGGGGCTGTTCTCCCCATTTCTATCCAGCTTTCTCATGGGCGCTGAGCCTGCTCAGTGAGCTGCTAGATTGGGGAGCGTGCCTTGCACTGTAGATTGATCCAGGGAACTTCAGGAATGGGGTTGGGGGCAGGACTGTCCTCAAAATCAAGAAGCTGAATCGGCCTTGGAATTGTACAAGTACTTTTAAATTCAGTTCAGCTGTGCCCTTCTCTCCTCAAAGCTCAGTGTGCCAAGCAATTGGATCACAAACAGATAACGTTGATTATTATTTATTCTTAAAGGCTGTATCGTTTACCCTTAAACAGGAAAGAATTGAGTCTTATGCTTGCTCAGGGCCTTTCACAATGATTAACTGTGAAGTTTCAGAATTTCTCAGGGTGACAACATTTCAAATATGTAGGTGTCATCTCTCAGAACTCTGAAGAACACACAAGGATGTGTGTGTATGTGTGTGTGTGAGTGTGCGTGTGCGTGTGTGTGTGTGTGTTTGGTGAAGGCCTGAGAACATGACAATAGGAGAGGCTTTGATAAAGGATATTAAGATAGAATTTTCCTGAGATCTCTGGAAGAATTGTCATTTTGTGCCTCATTTTCCTGAATTGGATCATCTACAGAATACATTTTTAGGAATGTGTTTTGTTTTTTAACTATGTGTGTGTATATGGGTAGGGAGTGTCTGCAAATGAATGCGGGTGCCTGTGGAGGCTGGAGGTGCTGGCTCCCCAGGAGCAGGAGAGCAGAGTGGTATGAGCTGCCCATGGACAGTGCCAGCCAAACTCAGATCCTGGGCATGAGGATCTTAACTGCTGAGTCGTCTCTCCTGTATACCTGCTGAGTCATCAACTCTCCTGTCCTGAGAATGCTTTTCAATATTGTTTACTGACTAGTATATTAGCAAAACCTTGCCATTCTGTCCACTAGTGGTCACAGGATTCATGAAACATGTATTTCTTGAAGCATTGATCTGGTCTCCTTGAGCACTGTGAAACTCTATGGCAAAGTCCATTAAGTGTCAAGAGCCTGAGGGTCATTCCTGGGCAAGGAGTAGAGAGAAGGGACCCCCTTTCTCTTTGTTCTGTACTCGCTACCCCCAAGATGTTTCTGGAGACATCCCTTCTGTAAGTCCAAATGGACCCTAAGCAGTGGGGTGATGCTGTTCCCAGGTAAAGCACTGGGCCCAGTTCTGGGTCTTCCTGAAATGTGTCAACCTGTGGTGTTGCTAGCGCACATTTTACAAAGAGACCCCTAAAGAAATGTGTTGCGGCAGACCATCTTCTGAGAGCCTAGAACACAGCTCTGAACCTTGTCCTTTGCTAAGTTAAGGGGAAGCCCGCCTCTCACCCTTTGCTTTTGGGTAGCACATTTCTCCCGAAGGATTTCCAGCTGGGTAGGGGAGCCTGTCTAGACGCTTCCTGCGGACTCAAGGATGTAAGGCAAAGGGCAGAGTTCTAAAGAAAGCTGTTTACATGAGATCCCAACAAGATCTAAACAAAGAAATGCCAGGCTCTGGGATCCTTTTTGATCCCTAACCTTATCAAAGTTCTGTCTATCCCTGTAGCTGACTCGGCCATGAGATCGAAGTGGTCACCATGGGGAAAGCATTAGGGCCATCTTCCCCTAGGGTTCTAGAGGAGACACTACTCTCCTGATGTCGACGTCAGATTCATTAATCCAGGTTCAGGCTGTGGCCAGAGCATCTTAAATAAGTTAGTTTAACTTTATCCTTTCAGAGACGAGTGACAGTTAAAAGAGCAAGGGCATTTTACTTGAATTTTTATTGGCAGTGCGGTCATTTGATGTTTATTGAAACCATGTTAAAAAAATCTAGAACTCTGGACCCAGGCAATGCAATAGGCGTTTCTATAATGAGGGGTCCATTTGACTGGTGCAGTCCTTTATGGCAGCCACCATCTACATCCTGCTGTTGAGTGACACACAAATTAGTCCGAGTCCCACGGAGCTGTGATGGAGGAAGGTCATTGGCTAATAAAGGAACTGCCCTGGCCCATTTTATTGGTTAGAGGATAGGTGGGAGGAGTAAACAGAACAGAACGCCGGGAGGAAGAGGAAGTGAGGTCAGAGACTCGACAGCTCTCCTCTCAGGAGCAGACGCCTGAGAGAGACGCCATGCCCCGCTCCCAGGATGAAGCTCTGACCCAGGATGGACATAGGCTAGAATCTCCCCGGTAAGCGCACCTTGGGGTGCTACACACAGATGATTAGAAATGTGCTGAATTAATATGTGAGAATTAGCCTAGAAGAGAATGGGCCAAGCAGCATTTAAATGAATACAGTTTGTGTGTTGTTATTTCGGGGCATAAGCTAGCCGAGCAGGCGGCCGGGGTGCTGGGGACGCAGCCCCTCCGCCTCTTATTACTACAGAGCTGGTGCTGTCTCTAGGCCACGTCACTCTGCAGTACCGAGTGTTCACAAACAAGCTTGCGTGGTTGACTTTTCTTGAAGAATATGCTTTGATACCAAGGGCTAAGTTCTGGCCCCAGAAATATCTCAGACGTGATATTTTAAAGAAGGCTTCAGGTCATTTGTCTGGGTTCCTTCTCCTATTGTTGTGATTTAAAAAACAAAACTAAACTAGCGGACAATGAGGAATACTGAGAACTCAAGAACAATCGCAGTTGGTTTTTGATCCTACTGCACATACTGGCTTTGGGGGAGCCTAGGCAGTTTGGATGCTCACCTTACGAGACCTGGGTAGAGGTGGGCGGTCCTTGGGCTTCCCACAGGTCAGGGAACCCTGATTGCTCTTCGAGCAGATGAGGGAGGGGGACTTGATCGGGGGAGGGGGAGGGAAATGGGAAGCAGTTGCGGGGAGGAGGCAGAAATCCTTAATAAATAAATAAATTTAAAAAAAAACTAAACTAAACTAACAAAAGCAGCGTAAGGGGGAAAATTACATTTTGGGATCCAGTCCATCAGGACACAAAGTCCAGGCTGCAAAAGCTGGATTGATGGATTGAGGCATCTGGTCACACTGGGTTCACAGCTGGGCAGCAGGGAGATCTGAATCCCCACCCTCGGCTGCCTTCTCCCCTGTGTTCAGCACAGGACTCACGACTAGGGAATGGTGTCTCCCACTTTAGGGCGGATCATCCCATTTTAGAGTAATCCTTCCAAGATGGGCCCAAATCTCATCTCTCTGGAATTCTAGATCTTGTCAAACTGACAGTCAGCATCAGCCATTATGTCATCATCCTGACAGCCATTTGTTCCAGAAAAGTCTCTGGGATCAGCTGACTAGTCCCTCTATTGGCCCAGAGATTTGAGTCCCTGAAGATCCTCCACGAAAAATGTCTCTGAAACATGCTCTTTTTAGAAAACATGTTGGAAGGAGCTAGCCTGTGACAGGTACTGTCTGAAGGAGCTAGCCTGTGGCAGGTACTGTATTTAGTTGGTTCTAACACTTACTGTCATCTTTTTACTGTGCTTTTGAAAATGATTGTCAATGTCAAGTAATCAATAGACTCAAGCAGAGAGAACCTTGTGAATTCGGGGTCTGAGTATACATGTACAAGTCATCTGTAGTCAAAAGAAAAGCCACAGGAGCAAGGAGCTGCTCCCTGAGCTGCACCCACACAAAGCACAAAGGAGAAAAGCTGTCTTTAGACTGGGGCCCTTGCCTGTTTCTCTCTCTTTCATACACACACACACATACACACACATACACACACACACACACACACACACACACACACACACACCTTCTGTTCTAATGTAAGAACAACAGGCTGCTCGATGCAAAAAATGCTGTCAAAAAATCTACACATATCCTGGTCACTGTGAGTTCTTTCCTTCAAGAACCATGATGAGGAAAGAGACAGGGCCCCCACCTGTCAATCAGTCAGTTCTTCAATAGGGTTTCACAGGTCTGACAGCTTTCCTGGATCTACAATGTGTGAACTGATTCTTTAATTGGCTCACTTTCATTCGTGAATTCCCATCACACACACACACACACACACACACACACACACACACACAATGCAGAAGTCAAGGTCTCTGAAATGCCTGAATTCACACTTTTCTCTCACTTGACTCACTACAGCAGCTGCCCTGTTGACAGCAACTTTAGCCAAAGGGAAAGACTTGCTCCTCTGGGGAGAAGTGCAGAAAGAGGAACCACTCCGGACTTCCAGGCCTCCCCTTGCAGACAGCGTGGCTGCCTTCCCACTTTTCTCTGGAGTGGCTTTAAGGTCTGTGCAGGGTGCTGATATCTTTGAGGAGCACCAGCCTTACCCGTCCGGTCAACAGTCTCAGCTAAAAGCGTTGTATGAAGAAGACTATACACATCTGATTCTTTATTGGAGAGAAGAAAACCCTGTCTTCGGCCCCAGTGCTCAGGCATTGTGTCCACTGGCAGAGACTATCTCACATACCTTAACCTGATCTCTTCAAAACATTGACTAAAAAGCCTGCCTCTAGGAGAGGACCCAAGGAGCTTGAGGAAATTCCAGTTTGTGTTTGCTGTGGATCAAAAAGCTGACAGACTTAATCAATCAACCATAAATATGGGATGTCTATCCATATTAGGCACCCAAGACATTTGCCTTTTTTAGGAAAAAAAATAACTCTCTCTCTGTGAAAGAATAGATGTTCTTTCCAACTACAGCAAAATGCTGATCAAAATTGTCCAAATTCTCCCCCTCTGGAGATGGCTTTCGCTAACAGCTCCCTCTGGAGATGGCTCCCCCTAACAGCTCCCTCTGGGGATGGCTTCCCCTAACAGCTCGGTATGCTCTGCTCTTAATTGTGTTTCTAATGGCCATGGGGAGGACACCTTAAATGCTAGAGGACCATAGTGTTCCCATGGCCCAAAGAGATGGGCAGAAGACCCTGCAGTCTGGCAAACACAGCTGATTCTACCCTGGCAACAACATAGGCATAAGCCTCCTTCATGCATACACGTACACACACACACACACACACACACACACACACACACACACACCATGCTGCAATTCAACACTCAGTAAATACTTTTGCAGATGCCTTTCTGGTCTGTGCTCTAACAATGCTAAAACACTCTTCATGCCTCTGAGGAACAGATAAATGACAGCAGTCTCATCTACTGGATTTTCTCAGGCTATGGTCAAGAAAGTACCACAAAGTAACCAGATTAAAACACCAGAAATGCCTTGTCTTGGTTCTCGGTTCCGGGATTAAAAGTCTCCTACTGAAGTGTGATCTGAGCCACAGTCAGACTGGAGAATCATCCTTGTCATCCTTATCTTTCCCATTACTTGAGTGTAACTGCGCCATCCCTGTCTGCTGATGACATCACAGGGCACGTTCAACTGTAACACTGAGCAGTCCCATCACAGAGCAATAACAGGTCTGTGTAAATTCAGCCTTCAGATACACAATCCAAACCATCAGTGACAGGGAAATTCTTGTAGTTATTCCATGGGAATGAGCCAGCTTGGGAGCACTAAAGAGGTTAGGAAGTGCATTGTGCCTCCATGGAGCTTGGGCCCTCCATTCATACGCTGACACACTGAGCCTTAAATCCTAATGAAATATGAGGAGCCAGGCTCTCTGGGAAGACATTAAGTGTGGAGAGGGAGCCCTCCTGAGTGGGATTAGCACCCTTCAAAGAGAGGACCCAGGACTTGCTTCTTCTCTCTCCATCTTAAGTGGCTACAATGAGACCTCGCCCAGCCAAGTGCCAGTACAAACAGGGAAGCAGAATCAAATCTGGTGGCCCCTAGTGACATTTCAACTGTAGAACTGTGGCAAATAAATATTCTTAAAGTTATGAAAGTTACTCAGTATAGATAGCCTGTGCTAAGGCAAGGATGGAGAGGGATTCCGGCGGACGAGGGACAGTTGGGATTCTTGTCCAGTGAATAGGAACCTTTTTCATAGGACCCTCAACTCCCTGTCTTACCTCATGTCCCAGAAGTGCTCAAGGTGTTGACTCTCACAGGGGTCTCCCCACATGCTGTCTCCTCTCACCCTTTGGCTGCCGCCATTGCCCTCATGGATACCGACCGCTGCCCTGCAGTGCTTAAGGAAGGAGACTGTGCCTTTCTCTATTCCCAGCCATTAGCACAGAGCCTAGTTCTTAACAACTAGTCACTGAAGAGTCCCCGAAATCTAATTTATCTGAATTCTTACAGAAAGGAAATGAGGCCTGGTAGAGGTTCAGAATCTAGAGATAGGTTAATGGCCAAACTCTTGTCAACTGTGGTGAGCTGCCATTGGAGAAGGGACCCAGCGTGCTGTGTAAGACCCCTGTTAAGTAAGGGCTCTGATTTGTAAGGTGGCGTTTATGCTACAAAACCACCTAAGAATCAACAACAAAGCCATTAGATCTACAAAGAGAGCTGTGGGGGCACGATGGAGCCCCAAACACAGGCTCTACATCCAGGGAGTGGCACCTACAGAAAGTCCCAGGCAGAAAAAGACATTGGGATTTGAACAGGAGAGGCATGACTGGACAGGGATATTGAAGATGAGAACTGGAGGCCAAGGATGGACCCAGGGACTATGCGAAGTAAATTCCAGACACAGATTGCCAATGGGGAGAAGAGAAGGGTCCATAGGAAAGAAAAAGCCAATGGAGTGAGGGTGATGACTGTGACTTCACTTTTGAGAGTGAGTGAAAGAAATGTTCACTGGGGTGCACAGAGGGGGAGGCACGGGGGCAGAGGGGGGCTTCACGGGGGCTGAGGGGGAGGCACGGGGCTGAGGGAGATGCACAGGGGCTGAGGAGAATGCATGGGGGCTGAGGAGGCTGCACGGAGCTGAGGGGGCTGCACGGGGGCTGAGCGGGCTGCATGGGGGCTGAGGGGGATGCATGGGGGCTGAGGGGGATGCATGGGGGCAGAAGGGGAGGCACGGGGGCAGAGGGGGAGGCAGGGGGCTGAGGGGGCTGCATGGGGGCTGAGGGGGAGGCACGGGGGCTGAGGGGGCTGCACGGGGGCTGAGGGGGAGGCACGGGGGCTGAGGGGGCTGCATGGGGCAGAGGGGGATGCATGGGGGCTGAGGGGGCTGCATGGGGCAGAACGGGATGCACGGGGGCTGAGGAGAATGCATGGGGGCAGAGGGGACTGCACGGGGGCTGAGGGGGCTGCATGGGGCAGATGGGGAGGCATGGGGGCTGAGGGGACTGCACGGGGGCTGAGGGGGCTGTATGGGGCAGAGGAGGCTGCACGGGGGGCTGAGGGGGATGTATGGGGCAGAGGGGGCTGCACGGGGCTGAGGGGCTGCACGGGGCCTTGGGAGCTGGCCTTCAGTTTGCTTTCACATTAGAGCATTTTGCTTTCCCATGGGATGGCTCAGCATCACAAAATTAAAAACTAGGGCTTGGGGTTGAGGTTAGGGTTTGGGGTTTGGGGTTGGAGCTTGGGTTTAGGGTTTGGGGTTGGGGGTTGAGGTTGGGTTTTTTTTCCAGTGACAACTATACTTAGAGTCTTGCTTGAGATCAAGTTCTGACTCTGGAAATGCCACCCCCCATTTTCATGACATCACAGCTTTAAAATGTACATAACTGTCATCAGGAACAAACAGAGCACAGTTCGTCGCTTTCGTAATATCTTCACAAGTTCCAGTGCGAGGTGGAAAGAAATGTAAACCACAAAGCTAACGGACAATGGCAGCCCGCCTCTTAGAGGATGCGACTTAAATATAGATATTGCATCTCTACTGTTGCACAAGATGAAAGGGGGTCGGCAGCCCACAGGGCCTGATAGTCTTGTCTTTTCCTTCCGGGTATAAGCTACACAGCCACCTGTCATAACAGCCGGGGCACCCCGTCTTTTAGGATACCCAAGGACCATGATGTGCCACGTTAATGAGAGAAATTAAGTATAAAGGGTTGGCACCTAAATAGGGCATTGGATAGAGCACGGGTAATGACCACCTGAATGTGAGTGTCGTCGTACGCTTCAGGTCACCACCTGGCCAAATACCGGCTGTTAACCATAAACAACAAATTGGGTATCTTCTCTGGGATCCATTTCCTTCATCTATAAAAGAGAATTTAAAAAAACGATGGATGGCTCCAGAGGATTGACATCAGAGTTTAACCTGACCCTCACACTCATACATTCAAACACACGTGCACACATGTCCACACACCCACACACAGACATGCACACACATCACCATAAGCACACTTGTACACACACACACATACATGAAAGCAGGTAAATTCAGATATACTCCACGACACAGATGGACCCAGTCTCAGGACACCAGTGTTTGGTTCCACTCTATGGCAGTGCTGACGGTAATAAACCACAGAGGTATGGAGCAGGTGTTCCACCAAGGATGAGCAGGAGGGAGAAATAGTGGACTCTTTCAGCTGAAACAAGAGCGTGCTGGGCAGAGATGGTGGCCAAGGTCACAGAATAGCATGGTCGTAGAACCTACCTCATGGAACTGTTAGCAACAGTTAAGATGGAAAGTGCTGGGTTAGGCATGGTTCACCATTATCAAAGTGAGAGGACGCGGAGGGCGTATTGATAGATGTCACTCTCCACACTGAAGAACGCAACGGTGCGTGTGTGGACACACTGTCACAAAGGAACACAGGGGCCTTGGAGCCTGTTTTTCCCTCTAGGTTGGATTGGAAACTGAAAGGGGCATAAGAATTCCAGAAAGGCAATACCTCCACTGAAATGTGGGGTACGAAGGGGGAATCCTTATAAAGGGTTTTGTTTTCCTGGCTGTGCAGTGTGGTCAGAAATTGGCAAACATCTTGGTGTGTCTGGGTGGAAGCTGCTTCTCGGGGGTGGTGCCGGGAGCCTCGGGGTTTCCCTGCTTGCTTCATCCCATCTTCCAGGGGCAGCACAGAGTAACCCTTGTTTCTAGAGACTTGTCCACAATTTGCCATCAAGTGGAAGGCAGCCTGTGGTCTAGAGAAGGACTTTGATTGTAAAATGAGTAAACATCAAAATAAATATTTATTGAAGGGATGGGAGTAAGGCTGTAAAAGTGACTTAGTTGCTAAGATACAACTTCCAGAGGAAATAGTTGAGAATCCCCAATTCTGGAGGGAAAACGGTGTGAACCAAGATGTTGAAGATGAAGAACATTTTTTGGTAGTGATTATTTTTGTAACATCTAGTCATCAGACATGGGCTTGAAGTCACTCTGATTTCTCCTTCTGAGATCTGAATGTGGACTTCTAGAAGGTTTTTGCTGTTTGTTTGTTTGTTTGTTTCAGTATACTAGTCAACAAGCCAAAATAGGGTCTTCCAAGGATCCCTGTTCAACAATTAGTCATTGAGTGAGTGTGTGGGAATGAATGAATTAATGAATGAATTAATAAAAATTTTAATACTACTTACTGGTGTGCAACACATACACTAATATAATACACACATGTTTCCTTCTCAATTGGAGCCAGATCTAAGATGGTGCATCTGAAATTATCTTTTTTTAATTTTCTAAAACTGCCTTTGTTTGGGTGTAGACCTGAATCTCATATGCTCAATTATCAAACATCAGTTACCAACATCCCTGCCACTTCCTGGATCTAATTCTGCCTCAGTTCTCTAAGGGGACCACTGGATCAAAGAAAGAAGTATTTTTATCTCCGTGCTAATCTAGGCAGTCCTGGCTGCTCCCTGAAGAGGATGGCTCTGTGGGGAATGAGCCAGGTGTTCAGGGGAGAACCAAGGCTTTAAGAAGGGAGTGGAGCCCACCCAGCATACTGAAACAAGAGATAGCCCAGTGATACCTGGTGAGCAAAGACGAGGGGTCCCTGCAAAACTCGATAAATAATGCCATCTATTCTTATGCCAGGAAGTCCAAAAACCTGGATGGGTCCTTCATCTGTTCCCAGCAGCCAGGCTCAACCGTAAATGTGATCATAAGTTTCTTGCCTAAGCTTTCATTCATCGCTAGATTAGACCCTTTTCTCCCAGAATCCCTTTCTCTCCACCATCAGCACTTTTCACAGATGGAACTTGCAATCCCTTGCCCAGGACTGATTAGGTTTTGGTATCAGGGAAAACAGTTTAGGATACCGAAAGGAACACACATCCAGGAGCCAAACTGCCTGGGTTCTAATCCCAGCTCTGCTCATTGTGCAATATGACATTGAGCAAGTGCATGTGTGCCTCAGTTTCCTCATCTGCTAAATGTGCAAAGTAATAAAACTTACCCACAGCAATGGTTAGAAATTGGAGGGAATTTGTGTTAGTTTATAATACTTGATAAATTGTAATAGTGTCTGACATACACTGAGTGTTATATTCTATCTCAGTTTCATTCCTACATTTTATGCATCTTGTTTAGTGTGGTTTAGAAGTTTGTAAAAGATCAATACTGCCTTCATAACTAGGAAGCCAATGCATCTCAACAAAGAATAAAATCAGGGTCACTAATGGGATCCCAGTGTATAGGTTGAGGTCATTGTTTCACAGACCCTCAAGCACCACCTCATAACTGGGAGTGCTTGCTTCACATACAACTGTACAGGTCACCTGTACTGTACTGCCTGTCTACCATGTGACTGTTCATGAGTCAGGCAAGGGGCTGGAGACTGAAACACACACACACACGTCATTCTTGAAACAAAATGCCTATTTTATTGTGTTCCATGGCAACTTATATAGGGCTCTCCTTGACTAATGGCCATGCCCTAGCTCTTGGGATTTTTCAGCAGCAAACCCACCAGAAACCACTCCCTTGATATCAGGAACTCATGATTGTCTCATGCTCAGAGCAGCTGCAAGCACAGGAAAACATGTTGTTTATTCCAGCAGGCAAGGGGTCAGAAAATTCAGGGTCTGAGGGTCTGCAGTCCCCAACATACAACCAATGTGAACTTGACAAGGTTGGAACCAGCTGGATCATTTAGATCCAAAGGTCAGAGGACAGTTGTTGTGAACATATGTTAGGAAGTATCCTCAAGACATTTTTAAGGGACGTTCCAGGTGGATATGCTACCCCCCTCACTGAAGAAATTTGTCTCATGCATCTCTATAGAAGCCAAGATATCGTGACATCCTGACTGCCCACATTCCGCACCACATGACCCAGGGCAGGCTACTGAAAACATTGGTCTCAATGTTTCCCTTCAGAGCATCTGCATATTGGAGGGAATCCTCCCGGTGGGTGTGACTCCCACCACAGACCAATGGTGAACAGTCACAGAAAAGGCCTAGAAGCTGGAAGACAACCACACTTAGGATAGAAGCAGTTGTCACTCTCTCCCTAATGCCCCAAGCTAGCCATGTTTGGACAGGGAGCCTCCTATGACCCTCAGCATAGCCTGGGTGATTTTTCCTCTAGATCTCAGAGCATACTGAGTCACAGTAGGTTATCCCATGCCTCTCGAATGTTCCAAGCCTGAACAGCAGCAAAGACTTGCATGTATACATCACCCCGTTGACAGCCCCAGAAAGAACGTATGGTTTAGATTTTTAGACAACACTCCATGTAAAAAGCTTTTCTTTTTATAGAGGCATATTTTTAGTCTCTCCCAAGCTAAACTCTGAGCTGAATTTAATCCATATAGCACTCTGTTCCAATCAAGAGCTGAAACACAGCTTTGTGTCAGAGTGATACATTGTTAACCGATATGTCAGAAAATCAATTAATTACTTTTAAGAAGCAGTTAGGAGTAGCCCTTCAGTTCTGCTGCTTGAATTATTAAAGAATGTGATGTAAAGAGTCCCCACGCCTGCCCCTAACTAAAACCCAGCGGTGGGGGGGGGGGGGGCTGTACAAAATGGCCATACCATCATGGGTCCCCATGGAAAATGTATAAATTTGAATGACAAAAGTAATAATAGTAGTAGTAATAACAACGGAGAAGCGGCAAGGCTTGAGACGCATGTGTCTGGCGGGAGCAGGGGTCAGCCGGCTCTGCTCAGTGCTGCCCCCAGAAAGGCTGCTCTCATCCTCAGGTAGCAAGCGTCATAGCTCATCCACAGGCAGTCTGCTTCTCTGTCAATGCTTTCCTTCCTTTCTGTAGCCTACCTCAGAGCCCCCAGGTCTGTCCCTTTCCAGAGAAAAGTTCTGGCCAGACCCGCTGCTGCAATATGAACATTACAAATCAAGAATTTAGGGACAAGCCCACCCAGGTCTCAGTATGGGCCAGGAGGGTGAGGGCTGAGGATGGCGGCCACTCCATGTGCAGCATCCAGAACTTTCCAAGCATTGCAGCGTGCTCTCTGGGCGCCTTAGGGAAGTGAGCTTCACTCTGTCTGGGTCAGTGGTAGAGAGGAACCAGGATGAAGCCCCTCCAGGAGGAAGTTCCACCCTCTACCCCCTGGTTTGTACTAACGTGGACTGCTTACCTGAACCCCACCCTCTACCCCCTGGTTTGTACTAATGTGGACTGCTTACCTGAACCCTACCCTCTACCCCCTGGTTTGTACTAACGTGGACTGCTTACCTGAACCCCACCCTCTACCCCCTGGTTTGTACTAACGTGGACTGCTTACCTGAGTTCCACCCTCTACCCCCTGGTTTGTTCTAACGTGGACTGCTTACCTGAGTTCCACTCACTATGTACATGCTAACTATCTGGGAAGAATTCTGACAGTGACCTGAAGTTTCAGGACTTGCCTTAGACAGGGCTTCCTCAGATACAGAGATGCCAGACCTATCCAGCTCCACCTCCGCGCCGAGGAAGCAGTGATGGGGGTGAGACGAAGTCATCCTTGCTCCTTTCCTTTGGTTTTGGTTTTGCCAGAAATGTTCCCCAAAGAGAAAACTCACATTTTCATAAACCAGGCAGGACATGAGTGTGGAGAAGAGGTCACTGCTGGCCATGAGTGGTTACCACACAATGCCTGAAACACAGATGTGGCTTCAGGGTGTTGCTTACACAGCTGGCCTCCCTAACTCCAAGCCCTGCAGGCCCCAGGAGAAGCAGTACATGAGGAGCTGGTGGATCCCGTGACAAAGGAACTAGCGGCAGAGACAGGTTTTTGGTTTTCCCCTTTAAATGGCTAAATACCTAAAGACATCCATTCCTTCTGTCTGAGGTCTGGATAGACAGCAAATCGTAATTTTGTAAGAGGAATGTGATGGAGGGGATGGGACCAGTGACTGGATACCAGGGCTAACAAGTGAGATTATTTCAGCTCATACTAGGTGACAGTTGAGTAGTCATGACAAAAACTGGGAGGTTGGAGAAGTGGCCCTGGCACAAGGAAAGATGTTAAATGGTCCCAAGGCAGGACGAGATCAGTGTATCTGAGGGCAAAATATAGACCATGATGGAGTGAGCTGAGTGGACAGTGGTATCTATGTCAAGTGGAGGCGGGGGCAGCGTTCTAAAGGGTTGGGATGTCTCTGTGCCCAGAAAACCCTGGGAGTCTGTGTTGAGCAGAGACATGTCAAGTTTCCTATACTCAGATCATGTGACTGCAATGAAGGTTGGGGCAGAATCTGTCAGGATAATCAAGCAGTCGTTCCACAATGAGGTTGAGAAGACAGTAGCCCCATGGGACTGGTGGGAAAAACAGCATCATCTTCCTCCCAAACATACCCTCCAGTAGGGGCCAATGGCAGGCTAATTCTCTCTCTACACACAGGTCCAGACATGTTAGGGGAACTGCTTTGGCATGCCTCCCTCTCTGTCTCACGGATGCAGGATTCCTAGACCTGTCAGGGACAGGACAGTCTGGTCCAGGTTCCTCCAGTGATGGACACTGTAGACAGATGCAGGGTTCCTAGACCTGTCAGGGGCAGGGCAGTCTGGTCCAGGTTCCTCCAGTGATGGATGCTGTAGACAGATGCAGGGTTCCTAGACCTGTCAGGGGCAGGGCAGTCTGGTCCAGGTTCCTCCAGTGATGGATGCTGTAGACAGATGCAGGGTTCCTAGACCTGTCAGGGGCAGGGCAGTCTGGTCCAGGTTCCTCCAGTGATGGATGCTGTAGACAGATGCAGGGTTCCTAGACCTGTCAGGGGCAGGGCAGTTTGGTCCAGGTTCCTCCACTGATGGATGCTGTAGACAGATGCAGGGTTCCTAGACCTGTCAGGGGCAGGGCAGTCTGGCTCTGTTTCCTCCAGTGATGGACACTGTAGCTATTCTCATTAATATCCCTGTTTCTTATAAGATCCCACAAATGCATTTGAATGCGTGTTGTAAACAGTATTAGTCAGCCAGCATCCACAGGTCCTGCTCCACCGTGAGGGCTCAGAGCCTGGATCAAGATGTGACAGCTCCAACTGTCCCCAAAAAGCCATGATAAAAGCTTTCTGTGCCCTTGTGATAGATCTTGTATTGAAAAACTAAGCTGTCTCTACAAAAACATCAATATGAGTGTTAGGATGAAGGGACAACCCAGGACCAGGTGTTGATCAAAGAGTGAAGGCTGAGGGTGGTGGCCAGTCAGCAGGCAGTGTCCAGACTCTGATGGCTACAGGGTGCCTTAAGGAAGGGAAGGGATCTGTAATCCTCTCCCTCTCTCTCTCTCTCTCTCTCTCTCTCTCTCTCTCTCTCTGTCTGTCTCTCTCTCTCTCTCTCTCTCTCTCTCACACACACACACACACACACACACACACAGTCACACAGACACACACACACCTAGGGTTGGTGACAAAGTAGGACCCAGAACAGCAGCGCCTTCCACTTCTGCACTGTGAGGCTTTTGACTTCCGAAGGCCACTTCATTTGTTCCTGGTCCCCAGAAGCCTAAATGAATTCTCCGAGAGAAGAGTGATTATCATGAAGTTCTGAACTGATCTCCATTGGTACAGATTTGATCTGGAAATTGTCATAATAAGAAAACTAAGGTCGGAGAATTTTGAGAGTCCCCAACAGTGTTGGGAAAGGTGGGGAGAGCAATGTGCTCCAGGCCAGACAGGGAGCCACCATGTGACTAACACCAGGTGTCCCTAAGACCGCAGGCCAGGGTCAGTGGAGGGAAGAGCTGAGCCATGGACATGGCTGATTGGGAAAAGAGAACCTCAGAGCAGCTTCTGAAATTCTTGATTTGATTAGGTGTATCTGCATTGGCTTGTTTTGATGGCCAGACTGGCCTCCAGCTATCTCACCAAAGCTTCAGGGGCTCACTTGCAGCCAGGCAGGCCATGATGAAGAAAATAAAAAGAGGAGCATCTGGGAGAGGAAAGGGAATAACAATTGGAGGGGAGGGGGAGGGGAGAGGAGGGAGCAGAGGAGGGAGTTAGAGGAAAGATGCAATAGCTGAGACCATTTGATGAGAGGACTCTGAACTCTGAAGCTCACGTCTCTGTCTTGGTTTCAAACCACCTTTTCCATGGTTGCCCTTAGGCCACCTCTGTTCAGTAGAACATCCTGCTGGAGCCAGATTGGAGGAACTTGGACTCATGGGGTGGTGAATTCCTTCTGCAGCTCCCTCCAGTCTCAAAGTGGCGCTTTTCCTACTCCTCTCCTCCCCTCTCCCTCCTTACACCCCCCCCCCATATTGTTAGCAGCATCACAGGAGCCTCTGTGCCCCACACACACAGGGAGGACCTCACCCTGCTAATCTGTCCCCACAACCCTCCTTTCTAGTTTGATTTTTTTTTTTTTTTTTGCAATTACAAAGTAGAATTTAATAGAAGAATGAGAAAGAAAGAGGGCAGGAGAAGGAAGGGGAAACTTGAAAAGAGAAAGAAGGGATGAGGTTATAAGATGTATGTAACCCTCCTAAAGCTTCCTTCAGTCTTCTCTCTCCTTAATAAAGTACTCGGCATGCAAGTGAGATGACTTCTTCCTCAGTTTCAGAGATTCCCCGAGCTAAAGCAGGGCAAAGTGGGCCTTATGCAGGGTTCCTTATTGTACACAAGGTGTCTGGGGATGAGCTCAGTCACCTGATCTGGAACCTTGGGAACAATCCAAGACAAGGAGCCCAGGATGTGGAAAACAAAATGCATACAATGTCTGCATAGGTCACTCTTCTACCCCAAAGATAAGTAACAAAGCTATCTGTCTTCCTCTGTCACCCTATGTCCATGTACAACTACAAACATGCATGCATGTGTTAGCACACACACACACACACACACACACAAATGCACACACACACTAGCCCCCAAAAGAGCTGTTCTAGCAGAGAGATCCAGGGCTTGGTTCCTCTTTCTTCAGAATTAAGACCAGCCTTTATATCTTCACAATCATTGGTCCCAGTTGATAAACGTGCAAAAGTTCAAAGGCTGACTCTAACAGAGGGCTTTTGGGGAGAGTTGATAAAATTGTGTCTGATAAAACACACAAAAGGCTCCATCAATGTAGATCTACGAGTTGGGAAAGTGGGGCTTGGGCAGTGAAACTGTGTTATCTACAGGGCGAGCAGTAGAAAGGAGATAGCCAGGGAGCAGAAGGCATTATCTGCCTTCACAAGAAGAGCTGCACCTCCCCCAGCCCCTCTGCAAAGTCCAGGAAACACCTTGCAGGGGGTTGATGCGAAGCCATCCAGGCCCTCCGTGGCAGTTAGGATGGTGTTGTAACCCAACATTGAGCAACACCCTCGCTGCAGCGGCCCACTTTGTGCTAAGACACTTCTCTTGGGGATAGACAAAGATATTTTGGGTGTCTTTCTTTCCTCTACATCAGCTTAGGTCGTTAAAGAAAGAAAGAATGTCCTTTCCCCTTCCCCTCCAGTGCTACTTAAAAAATGTCCAGGAAGATGGACATTTTGTCCAAGAAGATGGTTTCTTTGTCCCTTGGTCCAATGTGGGCTCATTGAGTAAGCCTCCTTTTTCTTTTAATTATTAAAATAAAGAAAAAAGAGAAAAATCCAGTTGAGATCCTAAGGAGAAGGTTAATGTCAATTCCTTTTTCCATCTTATTGTTCTGCATCTCAAGAATTTCCAGAAGTTCTTCACATGTGTTCTTCCAGAGATGAGACCCTTGGTTCCTGGGACTAGAGTTAATGGCACTGTGGAGTTATGGGATTGCTATTAGGAAACTTCTTTGAAAGAGAAGATTCTCATTTGAACTTCTCAGGAGTAAATTCTAAAATTCTTTTAGATAAAATTTCACAAGCCCCTCCTGACTTTAGGGAAGTTGCAAAATGACTGATGGAAGAGACCAAGGCTACAAAGGAGGGGCGAGACACCCTTCACAGGGAGGGGGGCCTGGTCTGCAAGGTGAGGGAGCTGGGAAAGGAGGGGCGAGACACCCTTCACGGGGAGGGGGGCCTGGTCTGCAAGGTGAGGGAGCTGGGAAAGGAGGGGTGAGACACCCTTCATGGGGAGGGGGCCCTGGTCTGCAAGGTGAAGGAGCTAGGAAAGGAGGGGTGAGACACCCTTCATGGGGAGAGGGCCCTGGTCTGCAAGGTGAGGGAGCTGGGAAAGGAGGGGTGAGACACCCTTCATGGGGAGGGGGCCCTGGTCTGCAAGGTGAGGGAGCTGGGAAAGATCAACTCATTTGTCACAGCCCCCTTGCTCTCTTAAAAAAATGCACAAGTTATACCAGTGTCTGTCTCAAGGAAAACGTTGAGCAGTGTCTTCCGCAGGAAGATGGTCATTGGAGCAGCCCTGTTCTGTCGTTTTTCATAAGCGCCCTTTAATTTGGGTGACCAGTGTTGGCATTTGCAGATGCTCCAGCAGTTACAGCTCAGTTTGGGTCTTTATAATGTTTTGAGAATGGCGTGATTTTAGATTTGGCCATGGAGGAAAGTAAGGTACCAAGACGTTAGGGGATCTGCCCAGAGTCACACGCCATGTGACCACACATAGCCATGGAACTCATGTGACAGAGTGGGTTTGCAGACAAACTTCCCTCTGGGTCAGAGGGTTTCAGACTTCTTTGTCTAGTGACCAGCAGCCAAAAGTCATTGGCCTTGATTCCCGACATCAGAGAGATCTTTAGGAAAGCAAAATCCGCCATGACTCCCTGTGGAGCATGTGGTCATAGCACACAGCTTCTTCCTGCCCCACTTGTCTTCTTTACTAAAACCAACCCTAGGTTGATTTTACAAATTGAAGTCCCCTTCTTCTCCCTGCCCTAGAGCTTTGGAGGCTTGACCTATTCCGGCTTCTCACCCCATCAGGGGCCTCCAAAGGTCACACACTCAGAAGTCCCTGTCCTAAGAGTTGAAGTTTTCACTGAAGGGGCACCTGACCCTCCTGGCTGGTTTGGACTCCACCATCAAAACCTAATAAATAATGAATACTAATGACAGTACCGAGACACCTGTCTGCACTGTCCTCCCCCTGAAGTCAGAGGGAGAGTTGGGGCTACTCCCTAAAAATGGCATATGGCTCTCTAAATAAAGAGCTGTAATGCATTTTATATTTAAACCATAAGGCCATGGGCTCAAACCCAAGTGCAGATGGGCTCTGCTCCTTAAGTACCATTCTGGAAAAGTCATTGAAATATTTATCCAGCTTGCTGGGTTCTGTGCTGCTAAACAGCTCATTTCCTCAGCCACACCGTCAGAGTGGGCCTGTTTGCACGGCCTCGACACCTGGAGGGAGGCTGTCCCTAAGAAGCAAAGTAATCCTTCCAGAAGGTCATCTCTAAGAAGCTTCTGGAATAAGAAATCTGAAGAATGTGGTTTTTAAATTGCACACAATTCAAAGATCATCTGCTGTGTTCACTGAGAGCAAAAGACAAGGCCTGAGTTCAGTCCCCAGACCATGTGAAGCAGGTGTTTGCTGTGACTGGTTCTGGGGAGGTGGCGGCGTGCAGATCCCTGGGCTCACTGAGTTCTAGGCCACTCGGAAACCCTGTCTTGAAAACAATAAGGACATCAACTGAGGGGTGGCTCCTTGAGTTGTCCTCTGGCTTCCACACACAAGTCACATGTACAGAGGCACACACATGAGCATGCATGCACATACACACAGGAAAGACCAGCATCCTTCTCCCCTGGCCTTGGGCAAGCCGCTTAACATCTTTTGGCCTAGGGGATAGTGATTTCGAACTTACCAACTTCAGCGGGGAGATGTGATAAAGGCCCTTGTCACAGCTCTGGGGCTCAGAATAGCCCAGAAAATACTGAAAGTCTCTGGTGTTTGATCGCTGAAATTTGCCTGGCTGCCAAAACCGCACCAACACAAACAAGGCTTTGATTACTGAGATTCCAGAATTTTCCGTCTTCTTTGAACACTTGATGGATTCCCAAGGTTAAGGTCAAATGACCCAGACTTTTCTTTATGAACCCTAACCAATCACAGGCCAGCATCAGCCATATAGGACAGGCAGAACCCACTGTCCTGTTAGCCAGACTCTCTGTGGTGGGAAAGGTAAATTATTCTCTTGGCCTGCTAAGGCAATGGTATATGTACTTATGTATTAATTTTCAAAACACAGAAAATAACCATGGTTACTCTTGAGTATGTAAACATTTACATCAGAGGAGAATTTAGATTTTGAGGGGAGGCTGAATCCCCCTTACTTATTCATAACAGAGCACACCTTCCCATAAAGAGAGAGAGGGGCTTTGTTCTTGACCTGCCGCTGTGGAGTCATTTAAGGTGCACGTACTTAGGACCTGAATGTTCCAAAATCTTAAAAAAAATCGATAAGGACAGGATGTTTTTGCTATAGAAGTTTTATTTTTAGCTTCTGCTGGGGGGGGGGGGGGGGATTTTTTTCCCTTCGTGAGCTTCAGGTGACCCAGCACTTTCTAGACATCTCTCAATGCTCTGGGTTCCCCTTGATCCCCACTATTTCAAATTGAGAGAAAACCAAGAAAAGAACCCCTGGTTTTGCCCTGTGTTCTCTATGCTATGGGGAGTCCGTGCACTTCTTGCTGTTGCTTTAATACAACCCCCTAGCTTGTATCTGAATTTCTTAGTGTTACTCATAAATATTCTAGCAGATTCTTTCGTTGCTGTTGTTTGGTTTGGTGAGATGGGGTCTCCCTTTGTAACCAGGGTTGGCCTCAAACTCTATGTCATCCTCTTACTCAGCCTCCCAAGGGTTGGGATTCCCAGAGCTGGGCACCGTGCCCAGCTCAGAACTCGTCTTCATCTGGTTCCCTCACCTTTGGATCTGTCTTCACTAGAGACAGACAAAGGAGAGCGTGATCATCAGACCAGTGGGCCAGATAAACTGGTCACACATAAGCAGATTTATTTCCTTCTTAGAAAGGAGTGGGTTTAACCTGGAGTCTTGGTCCCTTTCCACTCTGCTTGTGCAAGGTGGAAGGAAGCGGCATAGTATCTCAGTCACAGGATGAAAAGTGCCGTCCTGTATATGCCTGAGGCCAAAAGAAAAGAGGTGAACTCCCCCGTGAGCCCTGTTAGTACAGGGAGGGGATCTGCCCTGTCACTTCATGCCACTGTTCGGTTCTGTCCTTCAGCTAAGAAGGGACCATCCCTCAGTCACAGCTCAGGACCTAAAGTGGAGCACCCACACCCACAGGTGATCAAGAGTCCTCTTCTTTGCTTCTGAGAGGACTTGGGTGATGTCCACTGAACGGGAGCGTTGGCTAAACAAGACTACTATACCATTTTTGCTCTAAGAGAAAAGGCTTGAGAGGCAGAGGAAGAGGACTAGGAATCCAAAGTCATCCCCAGCTGTGAGGTACCAGCCCAACATGAGCTGCACGAGACCCTTTAGCAGCAAGCAAAAAGAACAGGGTGACTTCGTCTGGAATATTCCTGACATGTGAGATGCTCCTAAATCAAGAACTTGACAATTGTAGAGCTACTTAGAATTAAATGCTAAAATAAATAAATAAATAAATAAATAAATAAATAAAAACTTAGAATCTGCATTTCTACAACTCTCTTGCTTCAACTCCCTCTGAAAACTTGAACAAAAGTGCCGTGCTCACCAAAGGTGCGCATGAATACCGCTCAAAGTGGCCGTCTTCATGTGCATTGAGACTGTTAAAGTAATCAGACAGATTTGGGGGGAAATGGTACCGTGAGACAGCAGCGGAACATCTGGGTTCTGCTTGGCCATGGTCACACTAGACGTGAGCTTGAATTCAGTTTGGGGTCATTTGTGGTTATGTGTGGGCAAACATCTGTTCCCTGGCTGCAGCTATTTTTAAAAACCTACCTACTCTGGAAAAAAAAAGTGCAAAATTCTTCAAGTGTTATTTTTGGACTTCACCATTTTTAATCGCTTTGAGCTCCTTTCTGTGGATTGCTTTCGCTGCGCCTGTACTGTGCACGAGCATAGGCTCCCAAGGCTCCCAGGGCTCCCAGATAATATCTGCTCTCGGAAATGCTTTCGTCTTCTTCGTCATTCTTTCCCCTCGCGTCTTGTTTTCTCTGGAGAAGCTGAGCTCCCTAGCATCTGTGCCGTGAGCTCATTCAGGGACGGGAGTAAAATTCACTTGTGTTCTACAAGATAGGTTTAGAGGGCAGCCTTGCTCTAGGCAAACCTGAAGCGATCTTTTTTTTTTTTTTTTTAAGTTTAGTACTGACTTGGCCTCTGCTTTGCCGAGAGACAGACGGTTGTTTTCTATGAAAACTTCCTCAGAAACAGTTATTCTCACCAGGGGCGGGTGATCAAGCCACAAGAGTGAGATTATCTCCTGAACTTTAAGTATTTGTTATCTGAAATGTGAAAATAGTATATGAAGTAGTTATTCTATGATTTTAAAATGAAAATATATGTATATGTTAGAAATGAGAATTGCCACTTCCACCACTGATGTTCTCCTCGGTTATTTTTTATCTCATAGCTATGAAATTAAAGTTTATACAGGGCATGACAACTCTGTGACCCCACCAGCAAACCAGTCAGTGGTGGCTGTGGCTCTTGTTTCTGTGTTTAGGTGGGGGAGACAACTCGGTGGTTAACAGAGACGGCTGCTCCTGCAGAGGCCTCAAGTCCTCATCCCAGCACCTGTGCCTCCAGTTCCCGGGGACCCCGTAACCCTCTAACCTCTGGAGGAACTGTACTCACGTGTGCGTACTCACACGCAGGCACACCCGCATACACATAAAATAAGAATTAAAAATTAAAACCCAAATGTCTGTTTATCGACTGAAAAGCAGAAGCTTTAGCATGAGCGCCTCCACCTCCTGTCTGAAGGCTTGGAGAATATTCTAAGGTCAACATGGTCGAAGCAGTGTTTAGCTGAGCAGTGTAGGAGCCCTAGGGCCACTCCACAGCCTCCTCCTCTCTCCTCTTAAGCAGACAGGGCCAGTGACACCTCTGTCTTAGCTGGCCAGTGCCCTTCCTAACAGCCTCTGCTGTCCGTGGGATGGTTCTGTCTCTGTGACATGAGGTCAGAACAACTTAAAGTCCATCAAGTCGGTGAAAAGGGCACTCATCGGGCGCACTGATGGTGGTGACGAAATGAATGGCAGGAGAGTTCTCAGTTGACCACCCTAGAGATATGGACTATGTTGCTAATACAGGGTCACTGCGTTTACATTGTCGTTTATATGTTTGCTTGTCTGGAGGCGTGCACATGCCAACATCACCTGTAGAGGCCCAATGATAGCTTGGGGGAGTGGATTCTCTCCCTCCATCCTGTGGGTCCCAGGATCAAACTCATGCTGTCAAACTTGCTAGCAGCTGCCTTTGCCCACCTCAGTGAGAACCGCTTTCTCTGCTTCAATATTTTTACTATTACGTTATTATTTTGAATATGATGCATGGTGAAGCCTTACTATGTCAATTGACATAAGGGGAAAATTAGTGTAAAAGCTAATTTTAATATGCTAAGTTACAATATATTTAATGTGCTTGTTACTGATAAATTATTACGGTAATTCCATGCGACTCAATCCCCTGTAGCCCCAACCTATTTGTGACCTATAGAACAAAGCAATGTATTTGTTTCGTCTTCCAGAAGACAAAGAACCTGAGTGACTTGCTTGTCACTTAATTTCAGTTATATGTGTATGTGTGTGTACATGTGTATGTGGTATGAGCATATGTGTTCACATGTATGAGAACATATCTGTGCACTGCATGTGCACATGTGTGTGGAAAGGGGTTGACATCAGTTGTCATTATACCTCTTTATTCACTGAAGCAGGGTCCCTCAGTTGAGCCCAGTACTCACAGACTCATCAGCTAGATAGCTTGTCCTGTGGATCCCTTGTCTTTACCTCCATAAAGCTGGGATTGCAGTTAGTCTACCACACCCTCTAGGCATCAAGACTCGTGCTGGAAACCCAAACTCTGGTCCTTATACTTGTGGCAGGAAAACTGGGGGGAGAGGAAGGAGGAGGAGAAGAAGAAGGAGAAGGAGAAAGAGGAGAAGGAGGAAAAGGAGGAAGAGGAGAAGGAGGAGGATAAGGAGAAACCAGTTTCCTGCTAGGTCTCATGGAATAGACAGAGCACTCTAGAAAAGTCCAGATGCACAAATAAGGCAGGTGCAGGCACCATGGTGCTATGAAATCTCCACCACACACTACCAAACTACCACACTGGCCTGAGGTATGGATGGATGTGGTGCTTCCTAACAGACTGGCAGTTTGAAAAACTCTTCATGCTGTATTCACAGAGCAAACTTGTAGGAAATCCTGCTTGAAAGAGGACACTGGCAATTTTAAAATCATAACATACGTAAAGCAGAACTTTCCAGTCTTAGCCAGTGTTTAAGAATACAGCCCACGGGCACTGAATACATGGCTCAGTGGTTAAGAGCCCTGGCTGCTCTTGCAGAGGACACAGATTTGGTTCCCAGTACCCACATGACAGCTCTCAACCATCCATAACTCCAGTCCCAAGAGATCCAACATTCACCTCTGGATTCTTCATACACTGCACACATGTGGTACACCGACATACATGCAGGCATCATACCTATTCACATAGCATATCTTTTGTTTTAAAAAATATTTCAACCCATCAATGTTACAGAGAGCTAGCTTAGTAATTCCTGTGATGCCAATTCAGTGTGCCAAGGAAGCCAAAGCTTTGTCTTACAGGCTCAGCCATCATAGCTGTGGGTGTTAGAGACAGTGAAGAATGCAGGCGATTAACTCGTGGCTCACCAGGTCTGCGAGACGCAGGTGCATACGAACCCTAGGAGCAGGCTTTGGGCGGCCATCGCTGTAGCCGTGCGCACACGTTTTTCTGCCCTTGATTCAACCGTGTGTTACTGGAGTGAAGATTTCCAGTTCAGCTCTCAGGAGGCTGCATCAGAACTGCCAGGATGTTGAGGCTAGCTTGGGCTACAATGTAGGAGGATTTAAGAAAACCATTAATAAATAGAACAAAGAAACATAAACTGTATTTTCAAAAAGGAAAACCTAAGTCAGGGAAGTCCCACAGTCTTCACTTACAGCAGAGGAGAAAAGGGCTCCCTGGAGCCTCAACAGAAAGTGCCAAAGCTCCTGCTCAGCACTGATTGTGTGTCAAGTGCCCACTACAGTATTGCACCAACTAATATAGTTTTCACCAGTCACAAGCAGCTACTGGGCACTGACAGGCACATAAACCAAATCGGGGTGTCTGTAGGCACTAAACTCACATAGACTTTTAAAGATGTGATACAAAAAAAAGTACCTATTTTGTATTGATAACAAGTTTACTGGATGTTTTGAATAGACCATGTTAAATAAACCATCGTGAATGTTAACGTCAGGCTGGCAGGATGTTTCAGTAGGCAGCAATGCTCGCTGCCAAGCCTGAAAGCCTGGCGACTTGAACTTGAGCTTCAGGCCTCATGTGGCGGAGGAGGAGAAGAAGTGGAAACAACTCCCATAAGTCGCTCTCTGACCTCCACCCAAGCTGGGCACACATGCTCACACACAAGCTGGGCACACATATTCACACCCAAGCCAGGCACACATGCTCACACCCAAGCTGGGCACACATGCTCACACCTAAGCTGGGCACACATGCTCACACACAAGCCAGGCACACATGCTCACACACAAGCTGGGCACACAAGCCGGGCACACATGCTCACACACAAGCTGGGCACACAAGCCGGGCACACATGCTCACACACAAGCCGGGCACACATGCTCACACACAAGCCGGGCACACATGCTCACACACAAGCCGGGCACACATGCTCACACACAAGCCGGGCACACATGCTCACACACAAGCCGGGCACACATGCTCACACACAAGCCGGGCACACATGCTCACACACAAGCCGGGCACACATGCTCACACACAAGCTGGGCACACATGCTCACACACAAGCTGGGCACACATGCTCACACACAAGCTGGGCACACATGCTCACACCCAAGCCGGGCACACATGCTCACACCCAAGCTGGGCACACATGCTCACACACAAGCTGGGCACACATGCTCACACCCAAGCTGGGCACACATGCTCACACACAAGCCGGGCACACATGCTCCCACACAAGCCGGGCACACATGATCACACACAAGCTGGGCACACATGCTCACACCTAAGCTGGGCACACATGCTCACACACAAGCTGGGCACACATGCTCACACACAAGCTGGGCACACATGCTCACACACATATACAAATGCATTGATTACTTAACCAGCAGGTGTTTCAGTGAATGCCACCTGTTTCTTTACAAAAGTAAAAAATGCTGGCTACCAGAAAATTCTGCATGTCATGTGTGCATTATCTCTTGGCAGAATGAGAAGTCATTCTCACCCAGTTTATAGATGGCCACCAAGGGCACAACAGTGCATGTCTGCTAGGTTCCATGACCCAGGTGGTCAGTTTATGGCTGCAGCTGTGTCCTGGAGGAGTCTTCTGAAGGGTCAAGCTGTGGTGATAAGATCAATTATGTGTACATTCCCGCTTCAACTTTTGGAGCATGTATACAGTAAGCCGAGGCTGCAGGAGACCCTGTCTAAAAGAATGAGAAGAAGAGGAGAACGAGAAGGGGGAAATGGAGTAGAAAGAAGAATAGAGGAGAGAGAGAGAGAGAGAGAGAGAGAGAGAGAAGAAAGAGCGAGCATACAACTTGTCAGGATTGTCTTAAGAAATGCGCTTGTCAGTATTGCAATATGGGCCATTGTGCAGCTTGGTCTCTGGTTACAACAGCCCCCTCAAAACTGCATGGGTTCAAGACTAGCCTGTTACTGAATCTTACTTCCCTCATTTGAAGGGCGAAGGGGTTACTGTGACTAAGAACATACTCAGTGTGAGCCAGATAGAACGGTATGACTTTGCCGCTTTGCAAACAAGGGATGGATGCTAATGTGTGCTGCGGGTGGTTCAGGCTGCTGCAATCCAATTCCATAGATCTGGGGTGAAGACGGGTTCTGGAGGCTGGCAAATTAGAGTGAGGTGCTAGCAGGATTAGGATTGGGGAAGGGATCTCTTTATGTCTTAGATGTCTTCATGTGACATAGAGAGGAAGGAAGGGAAGAAAGAAAGGAAGAGAGAAAAAAAGAGTGGCAGAGAGAAAGAGAGAGAGAGTGTGTGTGTGAGAGAGAGAGAGAGTGTGTGTGTGTGTGTGTGTGTGTGTGAGAGAGAGAGAGAGAGAGAGAGAGAGAGAGAGAGAGAGACTTACTTTGGGGACAGAGTCTCACTTTGAACTTCTATCTAGCCTGGACCGTGTAGAGCATACTGGCCTCAACTTCAGAGATATGCTTACTTCTGCCTCCCAAGGACAGCTAGGGCTGTTACGCAGAGAAAACAAACAAGCAAACAAACAAAAACAAACCATTTCAGTTGTCTGTCAAAAGGGCTATGCCGGACACAGCTTTGGCTGGAGAGCCAACAGCTTCCTTGTCAATTCTGGGTATGTGGGTCTTGGGCCACAGGCCACAGTGACATCACTGGCAGCCTGCTGTAAATGAAATCTCGGGTCTCTCCCCGGATGTGCTATGTCAGAATCTCTAGCTTGTGCAGTGGTGCCAAAAATTCAAATGTGAGTTAGACAGTTTCTCTGGCAAGGTGTCCAGACATGCAGGGGTCAAGTGTGCATGCAGAATGACCGAGGAGAGAATGCTATTGTGTGGTGGCTTTGGGGAGTCTCAATAAAAGATTCCCACTCCCAGGGACTCAGAACCAACTGTGTGGCAGACAAAGCTTGGAGAATCAAAACAGCCAGCTTAACACTGGCTTACTCTTTGGAAAATGTAGTTTGCTGCCGGGCTTCCCAATGCTGGTGCCCAGAAGTGGGTCCACTTATTCGCCCGGGCACAGGTTATAGCTCCCCAGCCTGCCCAGAGAACTGCAGGTCAGTGTGCTCGCTGCCCATTGCTGTCAAGGCACAAGTTTAAAAGCCCAGGTTTAATGAACACCCAGTTATTAGCTCACAGTACCACAAGAACACTTGTCTCCCTGGGTTCTCCAGCAAAAGGTTGGCTAAGCTAAGCCTTACTGTGAGGCTTTAGGGGGCAATGTCCCTCCGAGGTCATGCAGCTGATGCAGGTCATGCAGCTGATGCAGGTGGCTGGTAGAATGCAACTCCACAAGCTTGGCGAGGACAGGCCCTGCTTCCTTGCTGACTGAGTGCCAGAGCGAGTCTCTCTCACTCTTACACATAGCCTTCTTCTACTCCGACAGTGACGGCTGGCTTCACTCCAGTAGCGGGCCAAGAAAAAACTCAGCCATTTTTAAGTCTCCATTGTACCTACTAGGATAATCTCTGCTGGCCGGCTCAAAAGCAGCCGACTAACAGCCTTCACTCCACGTGAAAATCCCTGTCTTCCATATTCCGTAGACAGCTCACACCCACTTGTTACTGGAATAGATAATCTCGGGGGTCTGTTTTAGGACTCTCCCATATATCTCACGACTGCTTCCTGAGTTGCTGGCTAGGTAATTGAATCTTTCATGGTGAAGGATGGATGTGGGTGTGGAAAGGGGCCAGCGACTGCACCCTGAGGAATGTTGTTCCGCATAGAAACCTGAAGCCAGGGGAAGGTGGCCTCTCAGCAGCTCCACCCTCCATCACAGCCCAGACACCAAGTATAGTTCAAAGGTCAGGTGGAAGGCAAGGAGACCGTGATGAAGTGTGTGGGTGATCCATGAGAGAGACTCTAGCCTGAGCAAGAGACCTGATGGATCCCCCCATGACGAGGCCTGGGAGGGGCACTGTTAGCCCTGTGGGGTTGAGCTAAAGAGCTCACAGTGGGTCCAGGGGGTGCAGACAGAAAAGGTGAGTAGGAGCCCGTGAGGAGGCCCCTCTGGAGATGCTGTGGGAACCCCTCTTCAGGGGATGTCTGCAAGAAATTAGACAAGAGGTCAGAGGATGAGCTCCGGAGCACGAGCAGTTGAGATAGGGTGGGGAGAGAAATTGTAACAAGCACAGCAAAATGACGCAGAGGAGGACGTGGCCACAAAAGGAGTGAAACCAAAGGTAAGTCCACAGGTTCAAATCCAGGGACCGGGAGTAGCTACCGTGAAAGAGAGAGCAGCAAAGGCTGGCTTGCTGTGCAGGAAACACAGGGTAAGTGTGGGTTTTCTCCTGTGCGCGCTCTCTCTCTCTCTCTCTCTCTCTCTCTCTCTCTCTCTCTCTCACACACACACACACACACACACACACACACACACACACATTCTCTCCTACCATCCCACCAACTTCCTTCTCTTCTTCCCAAGCCCCGCCTCCCTTCCCTGAGTGACATTTATCCCTATGCTTGCTGCTCTGCTTCCTGGTCAAGGTCACTATCATGGGCTTCTCCCTGTAGATGACACTCAGTGTCGTCTTCTGATCCTCATCCTCATGGCCACTCTGGGACCTATGGAATGCAATGTTCTTGTGTAAATGCCTGTCTTCCCCCCCCCCCCCCCCCCCCCGTGTCTAAGACCTCCTTCACCTTCCTCTTGCTAGCTCCGCCCCTTGTCTTAGCCCCGCCCACTGCTTACTTGACCTGCTTATCCTTTGTGCATGTTCTCTGGGCCTTGGGAAGCTACCTTAGACATTGTATTACTGCTTGTGTGATCCTAACTCAGACACCCAAAGCTAAATCCTGGGGTCCAGCTCAGAAACTGGGGTGAATCTGCTCCCTTCCTTTCTTTTCATCCCTTATTCCATTGCTCATATATTAACTTTTATCGCCATGATTCCCTGTCCTACAGCTGAGGTAACTCCTGGCTCCATGTCTGTGCCCCCAGTCACTTATACATTTTCAGTGGGTTTACTTTTTCTGAAATACATATTTAGATCGCTCCCCCAGCTTCCATGGCTCTACTAGAACACACGGCCTTCATGTTGAGGTCCAGTCATTTCCCGTTGTGTGGGCTGCCCCACCCTCCAGTAGCTGACCTCAAACCTACACTCCGTCTCTTATGGAATTGGCACGAGGACGGAGCCACAAGTTCCTACCTTTGCTTTCTGTGATCCCCCCCCCCCCAACCTTCTTCCAACTCATCCCCACCTCCCTAGGTGCTCCCTCTAGGGTTTGGAAAGTCTAAGACCCCACCCATCTTTAAGAGCCAATCACATATCACCTGAATAAGGAACAAAGTCCCTTGTGAGCCCCCTGGTGGTGCTGGCCCCTTCTTCTCAGGCCCCTTCCCTGGAGTTCTCTGGACTCTACTCTTGTGCTTGTCGATAGCCAGGATACCCTCTTAGCTGTGTTCTCCGTCACCAATGAGCCTTGGCTGACACATAGGGGCCCTTACAGGAAGCCTGGAAGGAAGAACACCAAATGCTCCATACTCTGGAGTAGTCTCAGAGTTGCCATTTGGAAAGACTAGAGGTCAGGAAAGGCTAAAAATCCATTAAGGATTTTTAAACCTCTCAACCAAATAGTCCTTGCCTGTTCAGACTCTCTGGATAGGAAGAGACTTCAGGACAGGATGTTTGAGATTTGGATAATGAAGAATTTCTGAAATATTTTCTAATGAAGATAGGAGAGAGGTGAAAGATGAGATGATAAAAGTTAAATTTTCCCCACTCTACCGATGGTACCTATGAAGAAACATAGCTGACCCATACCTGTGGGCACGTGCGTGTGTGTGCCTGTGTGTGCGTGTGTGTGTACAAGTGTGTGTTTGCATGTGTGCATAAGTGTAGCTCGTTCACATGTGTTTATGCATGTGTGTAAGTACACATTCATGTGTACGTGTGTGCCTCTGCATGTATGTGTGCACTAGATGTATGTTTGTGTATGCATGTGTGTGTGAGCGAGTTTGTGTGTGTGTGCTGGAGTGTGAGTGTGTGTGCATGCAAGTATGAGTATGTATGTGTGTGAATGTATGTGTGTTCGTATTTAAAGGCAAGTTTCCAAAGCTCTCAAAGGGGAAGCTTCTCGTCTGTAAAATGGAAGTGATGGTGGAATTCCAAGGATTAACCTGGGCAACTGTATAATCATTGCCGGGCATATGAAGGCATGCAGTGAGAAAGAGCATGGTAGACAAAGCGGCCTTATTCAGCTCTCATTTGTGGGCACACAGCCTCTGGTCTCTCTCCCTGCTCCAGGGTGGGAACACAGCATCTGCTCTCTCCCGGCTCCAGAATGGGCACACAGCCTCTACTCTCTCCTGTCTCCAGGGTGGGCCCACAGCTTCTGCTCTCTCCCTGCTCCAGGGTGGGCACACAGCCTCTACTCTCTCCTGTCTCCAGGGTGGGCACACAGTTCCTCCTCTCTCCCTGCTCTAGGGTGGGCACACAGTTCCTCCTCTCTCCCTGCTCTAGGGTGGGCACACAGCATCTGCTCTCTCCCGGCCCCAGGGTAGCCCCTACCTAGCTCCTAGAATTGGAAGATCCCTCCACAGTTCTTCAGGTCTGTCTTTACCTGTGCACATCAGCTCACTTCTTCCTGAGGTCAGCTGACTTCCCTCTGTTCTCAAGGCTGATGTCACAGAGGCTAAGGAAGTTCTTAGCCATAACACACAGACCTCTCAAAACACAGTCACTTGTGCCTTGGTTGTTAGAATAAGAGAACTATGGCTTTTCTCTAAGAATGTTGAAGTATTGAGTGTATACACAAATAGCTGCTTTCTAGCCTGCCTTCCCAGCTTCTCAGCCTGACATGGAAAAGTGTCTCCTTCCTCATGAGAACATCCAGGAGTTGGTTCCACTAGGTCTCTGGAATAAATCTACCAGGCCTGGTTGGTCTTGCTGTGTGGATCTCTTGGGCCCAATCCTTGCCTGTTAGAACAGAGCTTGCTTTAACTTCAAGTTTCATTTGTTATTTCTTACCTTATCGATAATAACTAGTGCAAATTATTCCGCCCCTGCTCTGTTTTAAAAAAAAAATTTACAGAGCTATTTTATGTACTTGTAAACTCTGATCTTTTAAAATCATTTTAAGGATGCTCCTCGGAGGCCATACACATTTAAGTCACTCAGTCTTTCATTAGAGGACAGTCCTATGGAAGCCTTGTTGTTTTATTTGCTCTTTTTTGCTTTGGCAGAATTATATGACTAGGGAGGTGGGGATCTTGTCCTTCGGCTTATTTAAACAGCGTCTGGAAATCTGTAATAATTAGCTCTGTTCTTTGCAACATTGTTGCTAAACCATCTTATACTGTTGTAGAGTAGGGCTTCTCAGATCCTTAAGGCTTTGTAACATCTGCCCCTCTTGTCACTTGGTGCTGACCATTGTCGGTGTGCAGGGCTAAGGGGTAATTTCCAGCTCACACTAAGTGTAAATAAGCAAGGGAAAGAGAGCAGGTGCTCAGGACTTTCTCAGTGGGCTTCCCTGTCCCTAGATGCAGCAGGATGCAGGAAATGCTTCGTCCTGGGAAATTAGCATATGATAATGATTCACAACAATATTTAAGGCTGTGTCATTTCAAGAACAAATGGTTTCAATGTAAACAAACTTCTCTCCTAACAGCTAAGGGCAGGGAAGCCTGAGAGGGGAGAATGTTGCTAAAAGATCCTTTCACTGGCAGGAACCAGTTGGAACATGGAAGCACAGTTTGCTTCTTTTTTTTTTTAATGTATTCCAAATTGTTTATTCGGATAAACACTTGCTTTGAGGAAATCAATTGCTTTCAATGATTTTTACCGCTTATGCTTAGCCTCCACCGTGTTACTGATTTTAAAACATTTTTTTATTAAGCTGGGATTTGGTTTTAATCTCACCTGGAGTTCTGAGTCATCCCCAAAGCTTTAGTAAATAATTCCCATGTGTTCATGCATACAGCTGAAAAAGGGAGGGTCTACGACATGGAGAGTCAGCATTTTGAATCCAGCACAGGCAGAAAGCACATAAAACCGCATGCTAGACAGATCACAGTTCGCCTATTTGCTGATTTACTGCTATTTTATCTTTGTTCCAAATATGCTGGATTTATTTGGACCATGATATGAAATCCCCAATGCTAAAAAAACATGGTAAGCAATGAAATAGGAAAAACATTTCAGTAGCCATTCTGCTTTCTAAATGTGGCATGTATTGTAATCAGAATAAAAATTCAGTAACTTTCAATTTATTCGTGGGACCATTTTTATTTTCTTAATTTTTATTATTTCAGAGTGCATACATGCAGTGATTCCTTCTACAGAGGCTCATGGTATGTTAGGTTCCAAAATATACTTTTAAATGTCATATATATATATTCATATATGTATATATATGATTTTCTATTGATGTGTTTCTTTATATAATTTATGATATCATTTTGCCAAATAATTAAAGCTTTTTTTGCTGATTCAAATATACTTAAAAGGAGCTGTCCATATTGTAGCTGTCATACCAATAAAATACCCCAATGAAATCTTAAATGATACCTTCAGCCCTATGGCGTTCACCGTTTGCACATTCTGCTGTTATTAAATGACTGTATGACTCTCTGACAGAATATGGCTTGGCTTCTATCAGTTATGACGGAGTTTATTGCATTTGCTAGAGCAGTGGTGATGAAAAACTTTTACGGGGGTAAAATGTTTACTAAGCACCCTGAATTTTGTGGGGGGAAAAGAAAGAGATTTTTTTTTTTTTTGCTCTTTGTAAGGTTCACAAAGGGTTTCCCAAGGTAGAGTTAAGGGGTGCCACACTCTCCACAGCACCCCACAGAAACATCCTGAGAGTTTGTGGTGCAAGAATTCAAGGGTTTGTTTGGTCCTCTTAGCAAACTGAAGTGAAAAGTGAACCAACCCCACAGGTGCTTCAGGCGGGAGGAGAGGGCAATGAAGTCCCAGAGTGGAAGCCAGACCATGTGGACACCACGTCGCGGGGTTATACCGATTGCCAGTCTCCAAAATTGCTCCAAGCCTGTGCAAGTATCAGTGCAGCGAGCAAGTCTGCACAGACACGGTGCTCTCTAATTTAAAAACAAAAACAAAAAACCGAGAAAGAAAGGGAAGGAGGGAGGCAGGGAAGAAAGGAGGGAGGGAGGAAGGAAGAAAAGGAGAGAGGGAAAGGGAAGAGAAATAATAATAACTATCCCTTTAGAGCTATTACACGTTTAGAATCTGATTAGGACAGTAAAGTATTTAAGAAAATTGTTGTTAAGTACATCTTATTTTGAAGATGATTTTTTGGAACAAACACGCAAAATCTTAGGTTTTCTGCAACCACTTACAGTTAGCAAATCACGCAAAGATACAGAAAAAAAAAAAAATAAGCCAAAGAACCGCTCTGTTCTCCGTTGAAATGGTTGCTTCCCATTAAACCAAATACTACTTTTGAGATTCGCTCTAGAACTTTCAGTCCTGTTATGGACACCTTTAAAGTTGCCCGTGAAACAAACCTGTTAGACTGTGGCACAGTAGCAGTTTAAACAAATCTGTCCTTTGCCTTTTTTAGCATGTAAATTTTAGTGTCGCTCTAGGGGGAAGCCTGGAAGTGAAAGTTGTAAGCCTGTTCTTTAGCTCTCGGTGAGGCAAGCTGGGGAAGTGCTCCTTTTCGCTGAAATGGGCGCTCTGGGTGGGAAGGAATTCTTCCTTTCCGTCTCCCGCTACAGGTCTGCAGAACTTTGTCCTAAGTATTCTAGGCGCCCGGAGGTTGTGTCCCAGCTGCGCGCTGGCAGATTGCTGTTCCTCAGTAAGGAGAGGGTTCTGGTTTGGTTTGGTTCTGGTTTTCACGTGCGCGCCCAGTGGCGCAGTGACAGCCTGCGCAGGTCCAGGGATCCCCGAGGCCGGGTTTGGAAGTTTTCATTGCTGTGTCTGGGTCGTCAGGTTCGAACTTAATTAACTCAGCTGTCCTGACCTTGAAACCTAGAGTCGGTGCCTGTGTTCTGCGTTACTCTAAATACGTACTAGCTTTGGCTTCTGCCAGGGAGACAACCCGAAACTCCAGGCAGGGTTTGGGGATTTGAAGCAGGAGGCCTTTAAGCGTCTCCTTTAACCCTTTCGAAATACTGATTACCCAGAGTGAACTCTGCCTGGAGTCAAGGTCTTCTGTTGTCCCCGCCACAAGCCACAATCCCTGTCTCTCTGTCTGTCCCTAGGGATGCGCCTACCTGTGGCCCCAGGAGCACTAGGTCTGAAGTAGCTTCTTAGAAAACGCATTTGGGGGGAGTCTAGCTTCCACTGGCCACAAACTTTCCAGTAGAGGCGGCACCTCCAAGTCTGGACCCTAGAAAGTGGTGGTCCCGGCAGGCAAGCGTGGGCTGCTGGGCAGTGAGAGACTGCAACAGCAAGCATCACGCAGGCAAGGTGGGGTGTTAGGGAACATTTAGGGAGTCGACTCCTGCAGTGGAACTTCTTTAAGAATAATTTAAAAAAGAAAAGCACAGGGAATGTTTGTATTCCCAAAGTTCGGGACCCCCAGAAAACCCATGGGAAATACTGAGCTTGCCGGCGCCAGCACGATACTGAAGAGGAGCCACTTGGGGAAGTGCAGAAGGCTAGGGAATGCGACGCTACTTGCGCTTTTGCCAGTGTTCGCTGCACACCTGGAGAACTCAGGCAAAGTTTCAAAGGGGAAGATTCCCACGCAGGCTGACTCGGCTACCACCTCTGAGTAATGCAGGTGCTCTGGTGTGTTCTGTTGGCTACTTGTTAACGTTTGTCCCCCCAAATCACGCCCCACCCCGCACCTCAGGGTCTCCAAGGTGGGACTGATCCCCGCGCCGCCCTCCGGCCGGCGTGCCCAGTGCCCAGTTCTGCTTCATAGGCCGCGGAACAAGGGCCGCTACTGCCCCCTGGCGTCCGCTCTGAGCCCCGCCGTGTCCCCGAAAGGCCTGCCCAGTGTTCCACGCCGCCAGCTTCCACCCGCCTGGGGCAAGAGAAGCGGCCCTAAAGCCCAGACCAGGCCTCTGAGCCACGGCCTCTTCCTCCTCCGCTGATCCCAGGCCGCGTGGATGCGTGAGGAGGGAGGACACACGCAGGGACCGGCCAGAGACCCGAGCACAGAAAGGAAGTGAAGGGTTCGGTCAGACGTGGAGAGTAACGGGTTCCATGGACTGGGTGGTGAGAAGTCCCGAAGGAACCTGGCCCAGGAGAACTAAAGGACCCACGGAAGGCACAGGCCAGCTGCACGGGCTGGGGACATCAGTGGGCCGCTCGCCCGGCAGGACCAAGATCCTTAAAGCTCCGCGAAAATGCCCTCGGCGCCACGGGGACGGACATGGCGCGTGGAGCGGGGAGGGAGGATGTTCCCCCACAGTGCGCAGGAGCGCAAGAGGAGTGGGCTCTGCGTCTGGAGGAACGCTCCGACTTCCCCGGGAGCTGGAGGGTGGATGAGGGCTCGGGCGATAGAGGTGCCCCCCACCCGCCCCGATGCTTTCAACTTTCTTTGCAGTCTAGGGTTCTTTGAGGCCTTGGTTAGAAAACTAACTCCTCTTTAGCCGCTGCGCACACTCAGAACTCGGCGCGCCGCGTAATCAAGCCGCAGCCCAGCCTCAGAGAAAAGATACTAAATAAAGCAACTCTACCAAGGAGAGGAAGCTTAAAACCCAAAACTCCTGCGGCGAAGCAGCGACTGATACTATTTAAATGACTCGGTGCCACTTCGCCTGAGCGGCTCAAGCCGGGGGAGGCGCTCAGAGCCTCTCCCACCGGGCCACCAACTCTCTGGCCCTTTTGCGGCCGAATCCCACCCTGTCCTCCCGGGACTGGGAGGTTTGGCCCAAGGACTGCAGTGCACCGCTGGCTGGGGACCTTTCCGGGACGCCCGCCCTGGTCCCCAGAGCCTCGCGATGGCAGCTAGGAGTCCAAGGCTCGCAGGGCGTCTCCTTCCCGCTGGCCTCCAGGCCTCGGGCTTCTCCAGGCACGGCTTATGGTTCCCAAGTCCGACCGGCCTTTCGATTCCTGTTTCAGGGTCTCCGGGACCTTGGCCGCCGGTTGCGCCACTGCGCTCTGAAAACCCACCCAGAGCGTGGCTGCCCCGTGCGTGGCTGCCGGGAGTGGGGTCTGCACCAGGGCCGAGCTTCGGACAAGCGTGGCAGCGTGTGCATGTGCGTGCGTGGGTCTGCGTGGGTGCCGGAGCAAGGGGCGGTAGGGGCTGCCACGGAGTCCGGGCCAGGGCTGCGTACAGTAGCGCGCGGGGGCGCGCGGGCCAATTCCAGGAGCGCGGCGGCGGGCCGCGCCCAGCCTGATACCGGAAAGGCCTGTGATTGGGCGCCGCTCGCCCCTATGCAAACGAGCTGAGGGAATGGAATTCCTCCGGCCGGCCTTACAGTAAAAGCACGTTCATTTCCAGGCACTCTCATTCATAGAGCCAGCGGGCGCGGGCGGGCAGGAGGGCGCCCCGCGGCCGGACCCAGCCAGGGCACCACGCTGCCCGGCCCTGCGGCTGCCACTTCCATCCTGAGCTCCCGGGGACGAAACGAAGTCCCCCTTTGCGGCTCCTCCTCGATCTGCGTTGGACCTCCTTATTTTCCTTTCCTTTTTCTTTTCTCTTTTATTTTTCTTTTAATTTTATTTTTTCCTTTCTCACTTTTGAATGAACTGGCTTCTGGGGTCGGATGTTTCAACTTCTCTCCTGGTTGTGAACTTTTCTCCGATTGTTTCTTTTGACAACTGCGGACCAAAGTGTTCCGGGGTTCCAGGAGAGCCGTGAAGTTGCGTGTGCGTGGCAGGGTGCGTGGGAGTGAGCGCTAGCGCATGTAACTCGAGCCTCCTGGTCTGTGGCGCTTCCTCCCCGGCCCGCTCCACCTGCTGCGGTTACACGGTGCTCGCTCGCTCGTGGGTATTTGTGCGCCCCAGCAGAAAAACCAGCCAGCCAGCGCCTGGCGACGTTGGAGGAAGATCATCTTGCTACTGCCAGAGTCTGAGCTGACTCACTCAACCAATGTAGACAGTGGCTGGCTTCCGAAGAGTGCACGTCTGACTGTGTGACCCAACCAACTTCGGCTCAACTCCCACCAAACCACAGGATCAGCCACAAACTTAACCAACGTTCCCAAACCCGAGTCCTCAGATGTGGGAAGCTCCAGCTTGAGCGTCATCGAGTTTGTCTTTTTTCCCCCTCCCGATTAGATAGATTTCTTTGTAAAACTAAATTTTCTGCACTGACCATTTGTCCAGAATTTATTGAGAGAATAACGACAAGTGATTCCACCCCAGCCTATCAACTACTGAAGCTGATTTTCAAGGCTACTTTAAAAAAAAAAAGAAAGACTTCAGCGAACATTAATGGATTTCTGTTGTGTTTAAATTCTCTACAGATTGAATTGTAAATATTTTATGAAGTAGATCATATGTATATATTTATATATACGAGCACATACATTACTAGCACAATCTTTTAATGTTGCAGCTCCTGCTTTTGAGAACCGAAGTGAGTTTTTTACGATAAGAGGGGCTCCCTGTATGGAAGACACTCCTAAGTTTTTTATTTTGTTGAGACTTTAAACAAAACTGACCTGCAAGAAAGAAAAGCAAATTGACAGGCAATTACCTGCTGGGACTTGCAAATCTAGTTTTTGCTGGTCATTTTGTTGTTATTGTTGTTTTTCTGCGCATAAATATTTTAGGACGTGTTCGGGAATTTTGCCTCCGGGACCGTTTGTAATAGCCAAAGACTGAACTTCAACTCTGAAAGCGAGGCTTCTTTGGGCATCCGTCTTGGGATTCTGGTTGCCCACTCTTTGATGCACTAATCGGCCAGTTGTTAGCCCTGTTTGGGTGAGGCCGATCCGACTAACTAGAACTCAGTCCGGGACTCTTGGTAATTTAGTCTCCCTCCTCCCCCACCACCCTCCGGTAGTAATAAAGGTTCCTGAACTTGTATGTTGATCTCCCGGGAGCTACTTGAAGAAGATCCGATCCCGTGTTGCCGCCTAGTAGGAGCTGTTTTCAGGGTCCTTACTCAATCGGCTTGTTGTGATGCGTATCCCCGTAGATGCCAGCACGAGCCGCCGCTTCACGCCGCCTTCCACCGCGCTGAGCCCCGGCAAGATGAGCGAGGCGCTGCCGCTGGGCGCCCCGGATGGCGGCGCCGCCCTGGCCAGCAAACTGAGGAGCGGCGACCGCAGCATGGTAGAGGTACTAGCTGACCACCCGGGAGAGCTGGTGCGCACCGACAGCCCCAACTTCCTCTGTTCCGTGCTACCCACTCACTGGCGCTGCAACAAGACCCTGCCCATCGCTTTCAAGGTACTCCGGCCTGGAGAGGGTGGTGGGAGGCTGGAAGAAGGCCGGCCAATGCTCGGAGTGAACCTAGAGGGCAGAGGCCAAGTGGCATCTACAGACCTGTGCTGCCTGTGGAAGTCTCTGGTCCTTCTCACTGAGTTTGGGATGTGGGGATGCTGCGTTGCCTTGGCGACCCTTGGGAGGGACCCACCTTAGCCAGCCTCAGAGGCATCCAAGAGGGTTTTGTTATTGGTGGTGGTGTTTGTTTTTTATAGTCAAGATAATCCCAGAAGATCTACCATCTACTTTTGCTATAAACTAAGAAAAGTTAAAACCTTGGAGGGGACAAATCTGTCTTGATTCGTAGGCTTCCCGGACCTCCGGATGAACGCTCAGACAGTTTTGTGTCTCTCAAATTCTCAAATGAAGGAGAGAGAGAGAGAGAGAGAGAGAGAGAGAGAGAGAGAGAGAGAGAGAGACTTTAATACCTTCCGGTCAGTAAAAATAAAGCAACAAGGGAAAGCGCCAGGGGAACCCCCTCCCCAGCGCGCCTTTTTTAAAAAACTGCCCTATAGGAATCAGAATGTCCAAAGTCCACTGCAGGCGTAGTTGTTTGCCAAAGGTCCAAGGAGATTTTTGAGCCTGTAGCCTACTCCTGCTAGAAGCCTCAAGTAGCAAATCCTGTTGCTTTTTCTGGAACCCTCCAGAAAATTAAGCCCGGGGCAAGAAAGGTGCTGGGGTGTCTTCCCAATACCTGGAATGGTCCAGTTCGGCGGCTTTTCTGTTAGAGGAGGGGGCAATGTAGACCTGGCAACTTCAGAAGGGCAGCTCACTTCGGTTCGGGTCACTTTTCACTCTGATCTTGCCCTAGCTTTGAGTTGCTTCTAAACCTTGGCCTCCAGAAGCGACGTATAAACAACCCCAGGCGTTTTTAAAACAACTACCCTACTTCTCTGGCAGGGCGCTTGAGGAATTTAAATTCTCTTCTTTAGTCTTCTTCAGTGGTGGATTTTAAAGGGTAAAGCTGAAAATCACACCCGCTGTGTCAGGCCCTGTTCTTTTAAAAGTCTGATAAAGGAGGGATAGCCAAGCTGTAGAGAGAGCTGCCGGGTTTGTGTGTGGTGGTGGGTGGGGGCAGGGGGCGGGTAGATGAAGAGCTGACCCCTTTAGGAGGGAAATTAATTTAATCTTTTGGTAGTTCCAGGCCTCAGCTGGGCCTTGATTTAATTACAAGGAATGATGCTAACTTTTTTGAAAAGTGCCGTACAAATTCTTTTTTATGCTAAAATCACCATCCGCATTTTCAAAATCACAGAAGCCGATTTCACAATCTCCTCTGTCCATAGAATTGCCGCTTTCACCAGGTTTTGAAAGCAACTTTTTAAAGGGTGGGGGTAGGACTGAGGGTCAGAGGGCAGACAGGCACTTGGCTTTCCTGCCTTTCAGTTCTTTGGAAAGCCATCACAATTCTTTCAGAAAAACGTTGTTAGGTGGTGGTGTCTTCTGCTCACCGTGAGAGGGAACCTGAGTGGGCTCAGCCCTGAGGTCACTGTCATCAGAGAGAAATCAAGCTTTTTTAGTCAACAAAGGGACCATTTAAGGTAGGTTTCCCCGCTCAGCAGAGTTAAAGAGACTTCCTTGGGGGTGGACTCAGAGTTTTTCTCGAGGTGCTTTTTTTTTCTTTTACTATGAGGGACCCCAGTTTATCAAGACTCTAAATGATTGATTTTTTAAAAATTGTCTTCAGAGTTGAAGCAATGAAAACTCCTAAGCTTGCTACCACATGGAAATGTTTATTTTCTTTCAAAAGAATGAAAGACCATGCATACTGCTTTTAGAAACCGCGGAAAATTCCTTTTAGCAAAATAATCACAGCCATAGAGGCTCCGTTTTATAAATGATTTTGGAAAACCCACTTCTAAAAGAATCTCGGTTTGTGTTCCTGAGTGACAGCCGGTAGCCATGACCAAGGTCAAGGTGGATAGAGCACAGCTCTTGAGGAAGTCAAGTGGGTCTCTTGAGCGTGTGTGGTGGGAAGGACAGGGCAGCAGAAAAATCAGACCCCTCGGTTAATATCTGTCAGCACTCGGTCCCACAGAGAAGGCCCCTCTGGAGCTCAGCGCCTGCTGGACTGAGCCGGTACAGAGGGGTTTCAGAGGCAGAGGAGGTGTACAGGTGGATTTAAGAGGAAGCTGGACTTCAAAACAGAGCAGCATCCTAGCAGATTTTCTCGGCCTCCCTGGCCCCTGTCTGTACCAGCCCCTACCAAACGCCCTGAAACAGTTCTCACCCAAATGTTTCTCTACGTTTGGGATTTCAGTTACATCTCAGGAGTCTCTTTAGCGGTTAATCCTGTAGGAATTATCTGATTCCCCATGATAAAAACCAGATTATGTGAAGCTGTGATGGAGTCCATCCCCAGAGAATAACATCTTCGGGAAGCTTCTGGAATTTTGTTAAGCCCTCAGCTTTAATCTTTAAGAATTATCAAGAGATTTAAATTCATGAATTCTCTTGAAAATAGATTTTAATTGTCCTAACTGGTTTTCCCACCTATCCTCCGCCCCTCTTTGCTCCTACAGGAGAAACCCTTCACAGACGAGAAAGTCAGCTACATGCTATGCTGTATTGGCAGGAGCCGCAGCAACAAAGCTGTTTAGGTGACTTGCAGCCGCTTTTGCAATACTGTATCAGAGCAGTGTGTTTAGGCCCTGGTACACAGGGGATACACATGCCTTCAACAGGGAGTTCCAAGACCCTGGCTGCCGCAGGATGAAAAATGTTTTTTTTTTTAATTTTTTTTTAAAAAAGGAACAAATAATTTTCTAGCAGGAAGATCATGGTCTCTAGCTACGCATTAAATGCCGTCTCAGGTGAATGTTCTACTCGGCAGCCCACTCTGAAACTCTGGAAGATTAAGGAATTTGCAGCAAATGAATTGTAGCTGTAATTTCACCCTATGAAGTTGTTGGAAAATGCCAGTTTCCGATTATGAACAAGCTAGCCAAGAACAGGGCTGGGAGGCCCTTAGAGCATAGAGGAGAGCTGATATTTTGCCCAACTTCCTGATACTTGGAGAACAGAGAAGTTCAACAAAGTATGAGCTATCTTTGGCCAGCAAGTCCCTTCTTGTCTGTTTGGTCTGTGCTAAATGTAAATGTTTGTCTTCCCTTACCTATTGTTTATAACTTTTTATTGCAGACGCTGCTTTTTATTTCTGTTTGGAGTTAGATTTTTTTTTCTCATTCTTTTTATATCACCTCTCATGGACAAAATCTTTATCAAATTGGAAGACATCTTAGTTTTAAATCTAAAAAGAAAAAAAACGTTAGCCTAGTTTAAGTCTGCTTGTCATTGGATGAAATAGAATGTTAAATGTTTCTGGATTTAATTTGTCTCCTTCCCTTCCCCACCAAAACTCTTGGGAGATAAATCAAAAAGACATAGTAGTAATAACTGAGTTCCTGGATGCCCCCTTCCCACTTCCTTTAAAATGGGAGTGATGAAATTTAAACTCCTGATTTTTAGACTTTTGAATTCCAACATCAGCAGCCTTTTCTTAGCCAGGCACCATGGCCCTTTCGTGCTGTCTGCATCTCTCCGTGAGGGACTCCTGGATTGACCCCCCCCCTCTAATGTGATAGCACTGGAGCAATGATGGTAAACTGAGGCACACTGAGACACAGCAGGAGGAGGGCCATGACTCAGCATGCCTTTGGGCACTTATGGAACAGGATGTATTTATTTTAATTTCTGAAGAAATATGGGCCCCAACAGTAAGGCATTCCGTTTGGAAGCCCAATTGTCTACCCAGTACCCTAATGCCCAGCGGGTGTAGAATTGAGCTAAAAAAGCCTACATCTGCAGTCAGATGAGCCTAAGGAAGTGAAGTGACTTCGTGGAGGACATTTCAACACTGTGAGCTAATTGTGCAGGGAGAAGTGAAAATAGAAAAGAAAAAGAAATGGGGGAAATAAAGAGACTCAAAGCAGCAGACTTGATAGGAGTGGACTTTTGTAGGAGCAGAAAGGAAGGCTAATAATGATCAATTAACTGATCAGGGAGATTTATTGCAATAATGTTCTGTGAAACAAAAGAGTTGTCATATTACCAATCTTAATTAAAGGTCATCAAACACTTGCGGTGGGCTATAAACATCTAATTACAGACAGCTTAGAGTTTTAAAGTCTGCTTGGAGAAAGCATGTCCAACAATTGGAATTGAAGGGTTAAAAACAGAGGCAAGCGGTTCCCTCCTGGTCTCACAAAGCAAGCTGGTTAAGACAGATAAAATTAAAGAGCTAACAAGATGCTTGCTCAATACCCAGAGCAGAGTGTCCGGTGATGTCCTAGGTTCTGTCCGTCCAGTTCTCCAGGCAACTTGGGTCATTTCCTGGCATGTTCGTTAGAGCCCAGGAGATAGAGCAGCCATAATGAGTAAAAATCACCCGGATAGTCATCCGCAGGACCGCGGGCAGCTAAGAGGGCATGACTAAGCACACAGTGAGGATGGCTAGCAAAGGGACTGGACATTGATCCCAAATTAGTGAATCTGTGGCATCCTTATTTACATACATACAGACGGAAATATTCCTCTAATAAATTATGCAGTAACTAGTATGCAGAAAATACTGAAAAAGAAAGTACCAGCGTGTTGAGAAATGCTCGCTGCTACCAGCTTGAGGACCCTACCTAAGGATGACCATGAACCAGGACACATAACGTTTTCACTACAGACGGACAGCACAGATCAGAAATGATTTGGGGGGCAAGTGAACTTGAGGTATTTTGATTTGAATTCCATGGACCACTTTGAAATTGGAACACACAAATGTGAGTTGTAATCAAGTCAAAACTCAAAGTCACTGCTGAAGCCAAAGGAGGCCAGGCTTGGTGGTATACACCTGTAAGCCCTGGCCTCACAGGCAAAGACAAGATTGTTAGTTCAAGGCCGTTCTAGGCCATCTAGTGAGACCCTCGCTCTAAAACAAAATAAAAAGAATCAAATAGCAGCCACATGATGGATGATAATTCGTGAAGTATTTTTAAGACAAATACTTCAGAGTATTTTTATTTAAAATTGGTGCCTTTTTTGGTTTTATGGATATGAAATGTGTTTAACTACCAATTGTCTTCAAAATATAATAAACCCTTCCCTACTCGGCGACAGTAACGGGATCCCTCGGAATACAGATAGTACATGTTTGAGGCTCACAGCTGTGAAATGCAGCCTGGTCTCACATGTAGTTCAGGAGGCTGATTAAATTGGAACCTGCTTTGTTCCGAAGTCGTCCCCTTTGTGATCAATAGTAAATAAATGGCACATTCTGGATTGTCTCCTAGTCCACTGCTAGTGAGAATCCAATAGAGGCAGAAAGAGATGCCAGACATCAGCCGCAATCGGGCTGGTTAAGTCCTTCTGGAGTCCCTGGAAGCTGTCCATGTGGGGGGCACATCCTGTAACCCAGGCACTCACAGGGCAGAGACAGGAAGATCAGGTTCGAGGCCATCCCTTAGACAAAGAGCTTGAGGTCACCCTGGGCTACGTGAGCCCCTGTCTTGGGAAAAATAGAATAAAATCAGTAGCAAAAGTCAACTTTAAGTTTAACAGAACTAAGTTTAAATGGCTAAGTCCAGGTCCTATTAGACACACCAGTGAAGGTCCAAGCAGGTAAATGATGGGGTTGGAGAGACGGCTCAGTAGGTAAGAAAACAGGAGACTGTTGCAGGGGATCAGCTCACCCCAGCACCTCTGTCAGGTGACTCACGTCTGCCTGCGATTCCACTCCAGGTGTGCTGACGCCTCTGCCCTCCAGTGGCACTACATGTATACACACACACATACAGTTAATTCAAAATAAAATCAATCTTTTTTAAAGGAGGATTAGATTATAAACTACAAACATACAAACATGAGGTCTTAAGAGATGACTACATTGACAAGAAGCAGCATCTTCTCAGAGTCCCTGTCCTCTTTTGTCTTGTCCCCGCTATTTTGTGTGACCTCAATGGCTTTGCTCGTTTCAATTCATCGCTGTCTTCCTCATCTCCGTCTACGCGTTGTGGAATTAACAGATAGCCTCTCCTTTATCGCGCAAGTTACGACTTTTCTGGAAACCAGAAGTGTCATCAGGTTCGAGGCCATCCCTTAGACAAAGAGCTTGAGGTCACCCTGGGCTACGTGAGCCCCTGTCATAGGTTTAATTTTCGACCAATTGTCACGCCAGTGACATGGACGTGTGCCTGCGGCAGCTCTGATATCTGCGTTTGTCCCTTGACTGATGTCTAGGTAGTAGCGCTGGGGGATGTTCCGGATGGCACTCTGGTCACCGTCATGGCAGGCAACGATGAAAACTACTCGGCGGAGCTGAGAAATGCTACGGCAGCCATGAAGAACCAAGTGGCAAGATTCAACGACCTCCGGTTTGTTGGTCGGAGTGGTAGAGGTACGTATCACGAATGAGCTCCAAGTATATGTGCCTGGGAGCGAACCCAGGCTTAACTGGTAGCAGTTTCTTAGTATTGATGCCGCATCAAACTTTAATATATTTATTTGAAATTTAATACTTCTGCAAGAATCTAATTTTATATTATCATGTTTGATAACTAAATTGCCTTAAGACTGACTTGGAATACACAATACATGAATGAATTACTTTTTTGTTTTGTTTTGTTTTTTTGGTTTTTCAAGACAGCCTTTTTCTATGCAGCCTTGATTCTCTTGAAACTAGCTCTATAGACCAGGTTGGCCTTGAACTCACAAAGATCCACCTGCCTCTGCCTCCTGAGTGCTGGGATTAAAGGCATGCACCACTAGTGCCCGGCATGAATTATGAAAACACTTCAATTTTTCTAAAATGACAAAAGTGAACCTCACCATAATGAGAACTAAGACTGTGTAATGAGAGTTCACTGCCGGGCAATGTGAGCATCGTGAGCCTTCAGCGTATGGTGCTTGTGGCTTCTACCACAAGTGACAGGATTTCAACTGGTCACATCGGTGGTTTGGGGAATCCTTACACTAGATGATATGGTTTTAAGCAAGCTTACATTTTTAGGACACACACAGAATCATATTAATACAACCGAGAACAACATGGCCTTCGTGATGTGTTTATTTTTTTTGCAGCCTATTACAGTTTGGTGGGAGAAAAGGGGCTCACTTAACTTTCAGATGTTAATTTTGTTAGAGACCTGATTATTAAAGGAGCCGTTCTTGGCTCAGGTGGACAGGCAGTTTTATTGGCCTTCACCCTTAACCATCTATCAGGCACTGGAGTGGAAAGAGGGAACTTGTTTCACTGTAGACGTCTCTACTTTCCAGTTACCTCTCAAGTATTACATTTTCTCTTTGTTTCCAAGACTAAATCATATTTTACAAACGTCAACAAGTAGTGAAAAATCTAAGAGCACCTTTGTAATGTAGTGCTCAATAAGCCTGGCCATCAGAGGTATTTCTAGATTAAAGAACAGAATACATGTCTCAGTAGCAGTAATAGTTCCTGTATTTGAAAAGAATTAAAAAAGGGTCAGTGATGTCTGCAGCTCAGTGGAAAGCCCTCTGTCTGGTCCCCAGTACCAAGCAAACAAAGCAAAACAACCAGACTGGCGAATGTAGAAAAGTGCAGGCAAAGAAGTCATCATCACTCTTGTCTACAAAGGTGGTCAGAAAACCTAGAAAACCTGTTCTTAGTGGAAGACGGGAGAGTAAGTGTATGCACATCTGGGCTGTTTGCTGCTAGCCTAGATGTACGGCCATTTTCATAATGAAATCACAGCTGGGGAAAAAAACCCTATAATGTGATTGAAAATTAATGTTCACACTACTATGCTAATAATAGGGTGATTCGGAGAGGCGTCTGTCCTCTTACTGAAAGCCGGAGATGCTGTGTGCGTGTGTCGTTAAGTGGGTTCACTTGTTATAGCGAAAGTCTGTCTTTGAGCAAATGGAACTCGCATTATGGTTCCGGGGCCTGTGCTTAGCAAACATCACGAAGAGGGTGGGAAGCCAAAAAGAAGCTAGCCCCCACCTGCCTAGCAGTGATCTTCACCTAGCTTAGGAGGTGCCTCTTTTAGAAATGGCTAGCTGGGTATCGCTTGGTTGCCAGAGAAAGTGTGGTTCTATTCATAGGCGCCTAGGTGGGTCTTTTTGTCCTGCTTGGCTATGGGGGTTTTAAAGACTGTTTCCTGGCTCGTCCCAGTGACATTTCCACTAGGGAGCCGCGGCGACTCTCCGACACCCGTCAGAATAGGTTGATGATGGCAAAGAGTGGGTTTTGAAAGCAGCATGCTTCCTTTTGTGGTACCGAGGGCTGGCCCCCATCTCTCTTTGGCCATTTCTGTTTTGAGTGGGTGACTAATAGGCGCTGTTGTTTACCTGAGGAACGGCGGACTGTTTCCCCAAGGTGTGGGCTGTTTACATTCTGCTACCTGATTCGTGCCAGTGTGCACTCAAGTTTGCATAAACCCCCCAAAAGAAAACAGTAGCACCCAAGGCCAGGCTGTCTTCTCATACCCTGGAATGAAAAAAAATTAATCAGATGCAAAATTTAAAAAAAGAGGATTATAATTGATTTGAACAGGCTCTCCACGCCATGTCTGATAGTAAATCATTAAAACTCAGGAACACTAATTGACCACTTGACCCAGTTACCGTTACTGTATATAACACTGGTCTTGAGTTTTATGGTCTACATATTTTTATGTCAATAATGTAAGACAAGTGAACTCTTGGGAGGCTGAACATAGTTTTGCCTCGTAATTTCACTTTGTAGTCACACAATTTAATTTAATTTTCTTTTTTTTTTGTGTCATCATCGAAGCCTGGTAGACAACCCCCACCTCGTTCTCTCTCTCTCTCTCTCTCTCTCTCTCCTAATTCTAACAATTAGTCCTAATCCCCCTGGCTGAGCCTTGCCTTTTAAAGTTTCATTATGTTTTATTAAGGGATATTAAGACTCGTCTATTTCGTTTTCTGTTTTCTAAAATGTGTCTAAAAATATGCCCTTGGCATTCACAGACTGACCCAGAGGTCTGGCTTTCCATCCGTGCACACATCTTAAGGGCAGTTTTGAGTTGTCAATGACAGGTTCTCCAAGGAGCCTGGACACTCGGTGTGGAATGAAAGGTAGAGAATCTATGGAAGGGTGCCCCCTTTATTTCGCCAGATGCCAGATGTTGGGGGTTGGTGACCCTCACCGAGACTGGCAGAGCTACCCAGGGAAGGGATTTCCTCTGTTCCAAGAAATGGATCTGTCTGGTGCTGGCTAGTGGCCAGCACCACAGCTCCTAACCTCAGGTTCAGCCGGTGACTGGGAAAACCTGCCGGTCTGGCTCCTAAGGCAAGGCTGATCACAGGCCCCTGTGAGCACTGTTGAAGGCCAAGGCGGCTCTAGATTCTTCCCTGGCCCCTGACTTCCCCCGGCTTCCCCTTGCTGTCCAGGTAGCTGAGATCTAGTATCTCACCCCAAGAATGTTTCTCTCTTTGGTTTCCCATCTGCCTGTTGACTTGCAATGACTTTCACAAAGAGAGAGTTGCTCTTAGTTGGGGGTGGCGTGAGAAAGGGGAGTCCTGGGAGACCCACTGAAATCCAGAGATTAGGAAGGCGTACAAGTGGTTGTCAGAATTATTGTTTTAATCACAGGGCCTGAGACTATCCATCACCTCCAAGTTCAGGGTCAACAGGAACTCTCCTCCGTGAGGTTGAATACCTGAACGCTTGTCCCTGTCTACAACTGCCACCAGTAGGTTCCCATGGCAAGAGCGCTCCCCACAGTGTGAGGTGGGGACCTTTAAGGAACTTTAGCAGTAATGTCTGCAAATGCCTCTTCCCTCCTAGAGTATTATATTAGTTGCCAATGAATTGATCCATCAGGGAATATAGCTTCAATGATTTCACTGGGAACCAAAGCACACATCTACCAAATGTATGAACGGCTGTGTTGTGAGGAGGGAAACCATGGCCAATTTACATTTGTCCTAAGAATGTGATTTTTAATCTTTGGGAGATGTCAGAGATAATTCTGAAAATCCTCCGAAAGAATTTTCCCAAGAATGAAAAAAGCCCCTGCATGCACGGATTTCTGTGTGCCACGCTGAAATTTCCGGAGTTGTTTGTAGATCTTCTGGGATGCGGAGATGCCGAAATGTGCACATTGGGAATGTGGAACACAAGATTAGCACCAAGCTTTATGCTCAACAGATACCCAGAAAATAAATAGACAAGTGCCCTTCTGTTATGTTGGTGACAGCGGTAGACTCAGGACCTGGGGTTAGGAACGTACAGAATTTAAAAGGCTAATCCAGGCCTTTGGTGAAGCCCTAGGCATGTGGGTGAATGTAATCACTTACGCAGGATTGCAGGCCCTCTGTCCTTGACAGTAAGGTCTCTTCCCCAGTGACCATCGCCCCAGCTGTAGTGGCACTCACCGTGAAACAGAGCATTCTGTGCTCTGTCAGAAAAGGGTTTCACTTCTCAGTGGGATCTGCTGTTTACCCTGACCTCCTGGCAGCTCGGAACTTGCTCCATTTTGAAAATAGTCCTTTGCTGAAGTGAAATTCCTTCCTCGACTCTTGCTGTGAACGTCTTCCCAGACATAATATTTATCCTGTCAAAATCTAGGCTCTTTCGTATTTGTGTAATTTTGGTTTCTTAAGGCAGTCCTTCCGCAGGATTCTGGGTACAATATGGGGATGTTGTCTCTCAGCTCAGGGGAAGGCTGTGGTGGAGACGCATTTCGGGAAGGATAAACCGTACTTATCCTCCAAACAGGGAGGGGCATCTGTGTAGTGGCTTTTACCAGAGAGCGGGTCTGAGTGACTCACAATGTTATCATAGATCCACATCGTTCTTTATTTGATCACCAATTCATTTACTAGAAGAAGGAAAAATCCAACTGCCAGCCCCAGAGACGTTTTGTGGAGAACATTCTAGGTAAGCAATAGAAAGTTGCAGTTGGGTCTCCTAGAGAAAGTAAGTAAAAGGGAATATATGAGCTGCGTTCAAATCAAATGTCCATTTTCTCCCTTTTTCTTCCTGGCTTTCCATTTAGAATTTGTAATAGTGCGTGTAGTAAGGTCCGTTTCCCTCAGATTTAGCTGTGAACAAATGGGATAAAGCAGACCAAAATAAAAATAAAAACAGATAAAACTAAACAAACCCAGGGCCTCTCAGAGAACAAGCCCCAGCTGGCCCCATCAAATACTTCCTTTCCACGGCAGGTCACAAGTTCCACCCGGAACTGAGGCAGACTCTGCCTGTCCGACCAGAATTTTATATTTGACAGTAAAAGAGTTAGCAACACTTTCCTCAAGTGAGCTTGAAAGCCTGGGTTGGTCAGAGTCTTAGCAAGAAGAAGGAGCAGCTCACCATGCGCGCTATCCCTGTGGGAACACAGTAGCGACCTACTCTACTCCGTCAGACTTTCCTTGCTGGTTTGTAACGAAGTGCCAGGCATCCAGGATGGTGTGTCACGCAGCTTTTCATGGTTGAGGTCATTTGCATGAATAGAATTTTTCAGTTGTGGGGTAGATACTGCCCTTCTATGGAGCGTCCTCCACCCTTCCTGGGCAGCAGGGCTTCTTAGTGTGCCAGGACTGAAGACTGCCCATCAGAAAGTGCCTCGGAGAGAAATAATGGCCCAGTGACTTTAGAGCTTCCTGTTATGACAGCATCATAGACATAAACAGGGATCAAGCTAGCTACCCAGCATGGCTCGTTCTAATAAATTAGCTTTCTTTCTTCCGTGTGTGTGTGTGTGTGTGTGTGCGTGTGTGTGTGTGTGTGTGTGGTATGTGTGTGTGCGTGTGCTAGTGTGTGGTATGTGTGTGGTATGTGTGTGGTATGTGTGTGGTGTGTGTTAGTGTATGTGGTGTGTGAGTGTGTGTGTGGTATATGTGTGTGCGTGTGCTAGTTGCTGAGATACAGGGAGGGTGGAGGAGCCTGGTTATGGAAGAATATATTCTGTCTTTCAGGATTTTTTTTTTTTAAATTGCTTTTTGAAGCAGAGATGGTGTAATGTCTGCCGAACCGTCCCTCCCTGCTGGTGACTATACAAACAAGTTGAGGACAGTAAGGGGTGTTTAAGAATGACTGTGTGCAGTCACCCCTGGTGTCTATGGCAGGTTGGTCCAGAACCCCTCCCTTAAGTCCAGACATCTGCAGTTGCTCAAGCCATTCATACAGACTGGTGCAGCTTTTGGAAATGACCCTGCACCCTCTCTAATATAATTTACAGCATGCCTAGATTACTTATGGTAGCTAACAGAGTATCACTTACACATAAGTAGTTGCTGTGGCATTGTTTGGGGAGTAATAATGAAAAAATAAAGCCCACACGTTTAGTACAAATGGGTTTCCCCCCAAGTGTTTTTCATCTGTGACTGGTGGGATCCACAGCCGTGGGACCTACTCTACTGTAACTGTGCAGTGGTGTGCACTTTGCAGGTTCGGTTGTTGGCCCTTACCCAGGGCTCTGTATTCGTGTGTTTATGCTTTCTTTGGGAGACTTCTTAGATCAGAATGTTCTGGAAGATTGCTTGAGTCTATGCTGATAGTATCTTCTCATATGAAGCCCCAACCAAGCAAATTAGCAAGAATGGATGAGCATGCTGTCTGTGAAGATGTCCCAGTGTACAGCTGCCTGGCAGGGAGTGGGGGCCCATAGGCTGCTCACATTTATAAACATGCTGCCTGTGTTTATAAACATGCCTCAGTGAGTTTCAGGCAATGCCTGTCCTCCCCATGGCTGGTTCCGCCGTGTATCTCCCAGTCAGGGCCTATGGAGAATGGAGTTCATGGTTAGTTTCGCATTGCACCAACTCTGGGATCGCAGCTCACTGTCCAGACTTTATTAGCCTATACTGGGCAGCCCGTCCCATTTAGGAACTCCATTTGCTGTGACATGAACCTGCATGGGTGCATGGAGTGTAAAGAAATCCCAGCAGCCTCCTATGAGAGGTTCACATTGTAATTCCGGACTCCCAGTGGGTTTACTGTGACTTCCTAACAAGGGAGGAAGTAGTCTCTCAGAAGCCATTTAAACTCTGCTTTTCTCATACACGTTGTGAGCGAATTTGAGCTTATTTTTTTGACATGAAGTGCTCCCTGCTTTTAGAGTCGTAAGACCTTCCTCGGGAGCACATGGCTCAGTAGCCCTGCCTCCCCAACACCTGATCCAGGAGGCCCAGGTCCAGTGAATGAGAGGGCTGGCCAGTGTCCCCTAGGGAAGTGTATGTCTCTAATCTTGTCACCTCATGCAAAAAAAGGAGCCATACAGTATTCTGCATCCTCATTGGATCTTCACGGACAAGGCACGCAGGGAGGGGCCGTTTGGAGGGAGAAAGGCCCCCCTCATTGTGGACCTCATAGTCCTGAGCCCATAGTATTCGCTCAGAGTTCTGGTCACGGATCTTCACAGACATCTTTCTTTCTATTTGAAATCTTTGTATGGAGTGTGTTCAGCACTATATGGCGTGTATTTGGCATTGTGTGGAGTGTGTTTGGCATTTATACAATGCCAGTCCATACTACTGTGTTTGGCATTGTATGGGGCGTGTTTGGCATTGTATGGGGCATGTTCGGCATTGTACGGAATGTGTTCGGCATTGTATGGTGTGTGTTCGGCATTGTGGTGTGGACTGTGCTCGACAGTGTATAGACCGTATTCAACTCTCACTTTTCTGTCCACTTGCCTCTTATTAATGAAGAGCTATCTGAACCAGGATCATTCCTATGGCTGTTTGTCTTCTTAAATGGCACTCCCAGCTTTGAGCTGCTGCCCCAGGGGCAGGTCTCTTCACCCTTTCCTAGTAGGTGATCAATGCTGATGACCCTCTTAGTGCTTCACAGCTGGGATGAGCTGCCACCCCTGGGGGCATTTGATGAGGTCAGCAATATGATTGATTGTCACAGACAGAACTAGGGCTCATAGCACCCAAGGGTTGAGACCAGAGATCTGCTAAACACCCTCCTATGTGCAGAATCCCCTCCCCAACAGAAACCAACTCTAAAACTTAAGTCATGGCAATACTGGGGCGACCCGGACCTGGCCCGCCACTCTCCACAGTTGTCAAGGATCTCTCTTGTCCTCCTCCCTCACACTCTTTACCTTCCTTGAAAATCTATGAAACTAAATCTGTGATACCTACACTGAATAAAAGAGTGGAGGCAGGAGGACCAGAAGTTCAAGATCATCCTTGGTTATATATTGAGTTCCAGACCAGCCCGGTCTTGGGGTGGGGTTGGGGAGAAAAATCAATCAATCATTCATTCAATCATCAATCAATCAATCAATCAATTAATCAGAATGTATCCAGAAGCCCTGCGTGAGCTTCAGTGACTTTCCCCAAACCAAACATCCAGCTTTGCCCAGTGGTATCTTCAGTGGGCCAATCGCTGGCTAACCAGTAGCCACCCACTCCCTAGATCCCTGCCAGTGAGTCCCTCTTCCAGGGCTGTCTTCCCTCCAGGCAGTGGATTCTACCAGCTTCTCACTGAGAGCAGATCATCTGTCCCCTACTGACACTTAGAGCCACCCTGGAGTGGCTGTGCTATGCATTGTTGGATGTTTGACAGCATACCAGTGACCAGTGACCGCCCCACTCACCCCTACCTTCTCAGTAGTGACAGTCAAACCTCCCCTGAGGGCGGGGAAGTTGCAAACAACTTACTTAAAGGTGTGTGTCTGTCAGGGCTCTATTCCCCTTTTGTCCCTGAAGAGGAGGAGGCACAGAGAGGGTTGATTTCTTGAGATAAAATGCAGGTTAAAAACCTTGGTAAAATCTCACACCTGGGTCAGTCTCTCCAGAGACAGGACCCCTGGGAGAGACAGTGGCTACCACAGGTAGAGTGCTCAGAGGCTGGCATCATGAAGGATCCACCAGAACCACCCATTCTCCCCAGCCTCCTGGAACTTCAAGGGCCTGAAAGGGTTATGCCCAGCAGGCACTGAGATTTCAGATTAGCAATGGAAGAGCTGACATTGAATCTGGACTGTAATTCGAAGCACCGCTTTTCATGGGAAAAGACGTTCTCCCAACTTAGCCTGTCCAACTCTTTTGTCCAAACATTAATAGCATGCAAATATTTATGATTCATACAGGCCCCTTTTAATTCCCAAGAGTATTTTAACAATAAATACTGCATTTTGACAATGAAGCAGAATAATCCCTTTGTCCCGTAGCAGAGCTCCGCAGGCTGGCACCCAGCATGGCATTCTTCCTGGGTGGGAACTGCAGGCTCCACCCAAGCTTTGGGGCATTCTACATCTGCTTGACCTGTGTGTGCTTTGGATGGTGCTCCAGGCCATCCATCCTGCTGTTCCCCAGAAGTCATTCTTATCTCATCATTTTAGTAAATTGCAAGTTAATAGTCACACATGGGTTTTCTCTGGTGGCCACAGGGAACCCAGTCTGTTGCTTGCAGCCGCCTCTGACTCCACGATTGTCTTGCATTCTGGCCAAATTCCTGGGCTCTGGATTACACTAAAGCCACCCAGTCTCACTTACGGTTCCTCTAATTTATCGCACTTCCACAGAAGGACGTATCTATGCAGAATGATTCTGTGGGTCCAGGGAAGACAGTGAGGGAGTCTGGGGAGTGGCCACAACTCTGAGACGTGCAGGCCTCGGTGTTTCTTCCTGTGTAACAGGCATGGCAATGCCTTGCATCTGGGCTAAGATGACAAAAGTGAGGTGGTGGCCTTGGAGGGGATTCAGAAGACAGTGTGGTGGCTCTTGCTCCTGGGGTAGGATTGTGGGAAGAGGAAGAAGGAGATGGCAGGAGCAACCTGCTGAGTCCGGAAGTTAGGAAGGGTGGTAAACCCTTTCCTACTGCCCCCTCCTTCTGTCCCTTTGTTCTGCTGAGGACCTGGTAAAATGAAAGTTCTGGGATACAATAGATCTCCATAAATATCCACTAATAAATGCATGTGTAACTGTAATAAAATAACTAGTCCTTTTTGGGGACCTGTGTGCTGGACATATCCTGTCCTTTTCTCTTTGCTTACCTTGTGCCCTGAAGTCATTCAAGGCGAACATTTGATTCATTCAGCCATTCATTTCTTTCTCTCTCTCTCTCTCTCTTTTTTTTTCTGGCACACAATAGCACTCTTAGCCCAGGCTTACCCTGACCAGGAATTCAGCGATCCTCCTGCCTCAGCCTCTATTCATGGACTCGTCACATATGAACTGGGTATCCTATCAGGCACGAGGCTAGCACAGCAGATTCACGGGTCTGCTAAAGAGCAGTTATCCACTGAGGGATTCCTGAGGGGTGACAGTGAAGCCAGCCCTCCCTGTTCTGAGTGGACATCTCTGTGACAAAGGACAGGAACCAAGTTGTGTGCAGTCTAGTGAAGGGCAGATGGCTTTCCCTAGGGAGCTCACCGTCTCTGTGGATACCTGTGGGAGGCAGCACAGTGTGCCTGTTGGCGGGGGGGGGGGGGCACATTGCCTGTTGAGGAGGCGACAGTGTGTTTCGGTCAGGGGCCAGTCACACATTGCCTGTTGAAGAACCAAGAGATAATAGGGTGGCCCGCTCTGGAGGATTTTGAGAAGGGTGAGGTGAGGATATTACGGGGGTCTTGATATTCGCCCAGGGTGCTGGGTCTGCTGCAGTGACATGCAAAACGTCAAGCAGAGAACTGCGTCACCAGACGTGCATGGCAGACAGACTTAGGGTGCAGTGTGAAGAGCAGGGGTGCTTAGAGGGTGCCGGGGTACCGAGAGACCAACCTGATGGTTTCTCCTCTCAGGCACCCTCAGATCTGTGCAGGGAGAGCTTGCGAGCACCCCCACTTAGTATGTGTCACTCCCAGGGGACGTTAGCTCCCACATTAGGTTGGCCTCAGGTATCCAGCCCACCTTCCCTTCCTCAAAAAGCTGGTGAGCAGGGACTTGGGACCCCGATGCCACCTCTCCTCTGAATGTCAGCACCCAGCCCCCAGCCTCCCTGCTACTTCCACAGGGTGCAGGCTGTGCAGGGCTGTGTGTGCGGCTCTAGGCCACAGGTATATGCAGGGTGATAAGTCAGGTAGCCTTGGGAAGCCACTTTGGGCTTCTTCCTGTGTGGCCCCTGGCTGGACTGCAGCCTGGGGCCTTAGCCTAAGGAGAATCTTGTACGCGTCTGGGCTGGAAACAGGGTAGTTTTCTGAAGAACGTGTAGCTAGGATCCCAAATGAATAAAAAAGACAGAAGGAAATGTGCAACTTTGGGAAAGAAAACAGAGTCCCCAGGGACTGTCTTGATGCTTTGGGGTGGTAGGTGTCAAGTGCCAGGAGGTACGGACCCAATTTTAAGGCCCCTCCTGTAAGACAGCAAAATCTGTAGACGTTCATCCCCATCCTTATTAAAAACACAGACACAGCATTTGTGTGTGATGCACTTGAGCTCCTTCCTCAACAATATTCACCTCACACCAGATGCATTGCCCTGCATGTCTAAACTGCAGCAGGCTGGCCCCTCAGACACAGAGGCAGGAGCCATTGTGCTCACAGTGAAGGGAGGCCTTGCCCGTTCGTTTCTTTCCTAAGGCCATACTCATCCCAGCACCCAAACTACTGCCATGCTTCCCAAGCAGAGAAAGCTGCCACACTAGAAGTCAGAAGAGCTCATTGGTCCACATTTTCAAATGTATGTGTGCGTGCGTGTGTGCGTGTGTGTGTGTGTCCATGTGTGTGTGTGCACACACACGCGTGCACATGTGTGTGTGTGCACGCGCGCGTGCGTGTGTGCATGTGCATACAGGTGTGTGCAGGTGTATCTGGAAGCCAGAGACTAGTACCCAAATTTCTCCACCACTTTTGTTTTTGGGTTAAGGTCTCTTACTGAACCCGAAGCTCGCCCGCCATTTCAACTGGCAAGCCCCACCCCCAAACCGACTTCTATCAATCCCCAGGAACAAGGTTATAGGTGTCTGTTGCCCACTGGCTTTTTACACGCAGGCTGGAGATCCGAACTCAGGTCTTTATGCTGGTGTGACAAGTATTTTACCTACTGAGCCATCTCCCATCAGCCCTTTTTTTTTTTTTTTTTTTTTTTTTTAACAAAAACACTTTGGAGCAGAAACCAGAAATCTGGTTCAGGCACAGCCCCCGAATCACTGACTCACTTCCAGAGAACTTCAGAGTAACGTAACATGTGGCGTTCCTGTTCTCCGAGTAGATGGCCTTTTCTCAAGTTTCTGGTCGCTCCATGTAACCAGGCAAAGGTTATTTCTATGGAAAACTGAGTTCTGTATTTCAAGTGTTCAGTTAGGTTCTGGAGGCTTGAACTCATGCCAAGAGTGGGGGAACTCTGGCCTGCATTCTGCCTGTATGGACCCAGATGGGGCCGGATCCGGCCAGCTGGACACAGGGGCTCTCTGCACAAGATAAGATATATACACAAACACCTTCCAGTTCAGCTTAGAGGAGCCAGGAGGCTCCGGCAGGTCGCGTGATTTGTGCTCGTAAGTCCCTAAATGAATGGATTCTGCAGCTCCATGGTCAACAGATCACGGTGGATATAGACAGAGGACAGGAGACAGGCATGAGCGCTGACTCTCAGGAGGCTCTGGTGGGAAACCAAGAGGGGAAATGTTTGGAGCACACTGGGAATGACGCTGCTATCATGGAAGTCATCTCTGGAGTCCAAGGGAACTTTCGCTTCCTTAAAAATAAATATCTCGTGTGTGTGTGTGTGTGTGTGTGTGTGTGTGTGTGTGTGTGTAGGCATGTGCGTCTGTGTACATATGTATGAGGTCAGAGGACAACATGTGGGAATCAGGGATAAACTCAGGCGACTGGGCTTAGGAACAGGTCTTTATTCACTGAATGCTGGCACCGGTCTGGGTGCATCCATTTTAATGCTGTTGTCTGTGGCCAGAATTAGAGATGGCATAGTCTGTAGTCCAAGGGGAACTCTCACTGCAGCTTTTGAGAATCTTTGGGGATTTCCTGAATTTGTGAAGAGCAGACCTCCCTGGCTGCCTTGGTTTTTCGAAGGCAGCATTTTCAGAATGTTTCCTTTCACATCTTCTGGGGAGCATCAGGTAGAGAAGGCCTGCTCCCTTGCAAGAGACCCGAGTGGATTGGGGTGTTGGGGATGATGCTTAAGGAAAATGGCTACCCCGCATCCCCAGGCAGAAGATCCTTTGCATGTGTAATCTTCTCTTTCGTGACAAAGGGCGAGTTTCACTTCCCCAGAAACAGTCCCCACAAGGAGATGACTCACGCATCCGACCTCCACCAAGGAGAACGAGAGTTACAGAACCACTGAGGAACGGTGGGTAGAGCAGCCCGCCCACAGCCCAAGAAAGGGCAGTATGCTCCCAGCAAGAGACAGAGGATCATCCCTGACTGCAGCTGGCCTGGGGGTAGGGACAACGGTCTGACCGCAGTGTATGGTGTGTAGAACCGTCTTGCTTACTCTTCTCCTTCCCGCCTCAGCCCTCCTGAGGAAGGCCGTACACAACATTATAATATCTTGATCCTGTGGTTTAGTCATCCGCTAGATATGAGGAGAAGCACAGTGTGTCTCGGGCCTGACAGAGAGACAGAACCCAGCCAAGACTTTATTAGAGCTCAGAACTGTCACTGGTCACCACTGAACCCTTCCCTGAGGCCCTGGAACTTCCTGGCCGTGGAAAGCAGGTCACACCACAGCAGCGAGTGTCCAGGAAGGCTCACCCCGTGACCTTCTTTTCGACTAAATAAAGCAGTTCGCATTTTGTTCTGCCCCGTGGATGGACAGTCTGGCGTCGAAGGAGACACCACATGTTGCTGTCTTGGCTTGTTTATATAGCGGATCAGCCACTCACACAACCATGCCTTACAGAACGTTGCCAACCCCCGTAATGCAGCCATGAAGTTCAAGTTGAAGTCAGTCCAAGTAACAAGTCTGTCACCTGTTGAACGTTCTCCCTTTTCCAGAAGTCCTACCCACTGTCAGGTGTCCATGACTGTCTTCTCCCAAGCCTTCCTCACAGGATCTCTGGGACTCTCTTTGTGGAAGGGCTGTCACATCTTTGACATTTTTGCCAAGACTTTGATGGGAACCCGGCCCACCTAGCCCTTCTTACTTTAACCCACAGGAAGAGACTCCGACAAGGAAGGGCTGTCACTGCCTTCTGTTTTGCAGAAGTGGTGTGGGAAGTCCTTCTGTATATGCGTTGCTTTGTTGGTTAATGAATAACGAAGCTGCTTGGGTCCTGAGAGGTGAAGAAACTCACCCATACTCGCAAGAAGTATGATTCGAACACAGGTCCGCTAAGCCGCTAGCTGGCTGAGCATCCACGCTTAGCCCTCTCCTTGTGCGTTTCCTGGAGTGCTACAGCAAGCTTTGTCTAGTGATGCCTGTAGGGTGAGTCCACTGCAGCCCCTTCTCTCGGCCCTTCTTTCTTGGTCTTCCGTCCTCTCTCTCACTCACCCCTCTTGTCCCTCGTGATCCACATAGCTGTCCTCCCTGATCACAACAGTCCCCTGGAGCTGATGCTGCTGTTGCATCCAGTACCAGGAGCAGAGGGAGGAGTGGAGCGCCTCTTTCTCTCCCGAGTACCTCCCACTGGCTGGGTGACTCATGGTCAGGGCATCCGTGACTTACAGCTTGCCCCTCCAGTGCCAAAAGCCTCTGCCTCCAAGCAGTGCCTAAGATCAACCCCAAGGTTATCTAAGTCCCAGCCAGTGAGGGCTTCTGGGACGGCAGCAGACAGGAACCTGAGCCCAGTGCCTCCCCCTTGCCTTAGGTCCTGAAGAGACCAGGATAGCTAGTGTTATTTTGCTGACCGGCACTGCTCCGGTCCCCTCTAAGTCCTTCCTCTTCTGGCTGCAGCTTGCTGAGAAAAACACTTGAAAGTCTTTCACTCTCCACGCCCACGCACTTAAAATACCAAGCCCATAGGTCATTTTAATAAGGGAATTTGGCTAATAACACATGTGTGCTCGAGGCTGCAGCTCCCACGTCTGCAGGTGCTGGCCAAGCAGGGCCTTGTCTGAGCAGCCATGGGCTTGGGTGGGTGGAGAGCAGAGCACATGGTTCCTGCAATCCAGCGCATCCTCAGATGTGCGCATGGTTCCTGCAATCCGGGCGCATCCTCAGATGTTCCTCTAGCTCCCTGGAGGCTATCGTCAGTAATGGTGCCAAGCTCAGCTGGAAAAGTCCAAAGGAATGGAGGTCAGGTTTTCACCTGGGGGAAAAACATCACACTCACCTGTGAGGAAAAAGTCGCCAAGGTCTATAGATAAGAAGCAGATGTCTCCATTGGTGAGGTGCCTGCTTCACAGGCATGATGCCCCGAGTGTCATCCCCAGAAGGATGTGGAGACACACACATTCCTAGGGCTCACCGATAAGTCAGCCTAGGTGAATCCACAAGTTCCAGGCCAGTGAGAGACCCCGTCTAAATAACAAGATGGGAAGGACTTGAGGAACGGCACCCACGATTGACCTGTGACCTCATGTACACAGGTGTGTGTGCGTGCACACAAGCACATACATTGGCTGTAACCAGAGAGCCCATTGTGAGGACAGCCACTAGTTTATCTCCTCCCAGGTAAATCCCTTTACTGATGTGAACTCTCCCTGCTGCAGTCATGGCTAAGTGGAAACTCCTCGTCTCTACATGAAATGGTGAGCAGGGTCCTCGCCGGCCTGGCCATGAGCAGGGACCTCGCCGGCCTCTGCTGCGCCTGAATTCCTTTCCTAAGTCAGTCTCTGGTTAACTAGGAATTTCTCACAAGCTTTCACCTTCTCAAAGTCCCAGTCCACTCCAGGAGACTGCCACTGAGCCCTGACCTGGGTTCATAGGCAGCTTCCTAGAACTGTTTTGTGCATTAGGGTCACAGAGGAAATTTTCACTTTGGGGGATGGCAGGTGTGGGGGGGGGGTGAAAGAAGGCTCCTGAGTTTGCATTTGGCACAGGTGGACCCTTCTGACACCCGTGAGAAGAACTCAGAGGGTGGTGACTAAGGCTTAGGATTCATGTCTCTGTGTTTAACTTAGTTGATTAATTCAATGTTATATTTGTGTGTGTGTGTGTGTGTGTGTGTGTGTGTGTGGTGTTGTTGCATGTCTATGGAGGTCAGAGGGTAACCTGTGAGAGTCGCCTCTCTCCTCCCGTTATATGGATCCCAAATGAAAGTCAGGCTGTCCAGGTTGGCCACAAATACCTTTACCCACTGAGCCATCCCGCCAACCCACGCTGAGTGATTCTGAGAACGTAACTTCACCTTTCTCCATCTTAGCTTTGCACCCTGTTGAGGAATAGTGAAACCCGCCTTGCTTGGTTCACTAGTCAGTTGTAGTAGCCAAATGAAGTCACATATGGGAGCGTACTGGGAACATGGTTAGCTCTACAAACACCTACAGGTGCCGGCATTTTGAATGCAAATCTCCTTGTTGCTCTTTAGGAAATGGTTGAGAGAGTGGTTTAGGGGGCGGTGAGGGTAGGGCTGTTTCGCAGTTTAGAAACCCTTGCGATGACAAGCCTGGTGTGCAGAATACGCCCTGAAAGTCTGCGCCCACCCAGACTCTCAGAATACGCTCTGATGTAGAGTAAATTCACAAGTGCAGTGAGGAGAAGGGTTTGTGGTATTGAGCCCATGCATGGTAGCCTTCTAAGGATGGGGAGATTCAAGAGCTATCCTATAGGAGGGTACCATAGAGAGATGGAGTCAGAGCTTGGGACACTGAGCAGACAAGGTCCTGCAGAAGGTTGATGCTGCTGACATTCTCAGGGGGTCAGGAGGAGAAGGGAGGAGCCTAGGGGAGCAGTCCTATAGGACTGAATCTGTGTGCAAGAAGCCAGCCTACTGTATTGCATCAGCCCCAAGTTTGTTGGAATTCAGTCATTCTTGAGGTTTTTGCAGTAGAGAAGCTCTAAGCATCAGAGGGCATGGGCCAGAGTCTGTTCATAGTGATGCCATGCTGGATAGACACAGGTCTGTAACACTTCCTCAGGGAGCTACAACACACACTACAGGTGATCCATGGGCTGAAGTCAGGGCTCAATCACAGGCTCAGATGACAGCATCAGGGAGCTACCACACACACTACAGGCAACCGTGGCTGAACCCACAGAAGACACTATCAGAGAACTTTAGATGCTACAGGTGTCCTGCAGCCTTGAGCTGAGAAGAAAGCTGTCAGAGAGCTAGCTACCAGGTCCAGTGCCGGCATCCCACTGCCTCAGGCTCAGAAGACAGTGTCAGAGAGCTGCGCGCAGTACCACAAATATCCTTGAACTGGGACCAAGAGAGGCAAAACTGTGGAAGAATCCAGATCCTCTCGCTCTCCAGCTCGAGGCTCCATATTTCATTGTCCCCTCACTCCCCCCAACACACACACCCAAGGCCAGCTCAGGACTAAGCCACGCCACCATCTGTCTTTGGTATCCCCCTCCCCACTTCACGACCTTCTGCTGCCCTAAGCCTCCACCTGCTCTCCTTTGATATCTCTGAAGAATGCTAGTCTTTGGAGAACATAGTCCCTGCCCTCAGGCAGATTAGGCTTGGACAACCACAAATGCTGTCAAAGCAGACATCTTAATTAATCTAGGTAAAGAGTGATTTGTGGGGCTATCTGAAATAGTCACAAGCAAACCCATCCTCAGGGAAGGTCACCTGAGAAGCAGGTCAGCTGCAACTGGCTGGCCTCTGAAGATGGGAAGACCCAAGCAGGGGAATCAGGGTGGCTGAGGAAGTGGTAGTGGCTGGGGAAACCTCTAGAGCTGAACTCATGGGATGCAGGAGGGAGTAAATCCAGGGAGAAGATTCTGGAAGCTAACTCTATGTCCCTGATACAAAGGGTAGCCCATCGTGGGTTCTGGCTGAGAAAGGTCGGCCCACTGTGAGCTCTGCTGGAGGCTTACCTATAAGCAGCAGGACCTTGTGACTGTTTATACAGCCAAAGACAACCGAGAGTGATGGGTGGCGGCCTCAGGCCTCCACATCAGCACACCGTTCTGGGCGTGTGCAGCTTCGGCTTCTGTTGGCTATCCCCTAGGTCGGCTAGACGCTATAGTAGAAAACCACATAGAATATGCCCTGGTGGTATCTGCCGGTATCTGACGACAACAATCCTGGGGCATGGCAGCATCTTTTGTGAGCAGGAGGCTGACTGAGGAGATGGGGGAGTCAGGTACAAAGCCACATGGGCCATAGAATCCCTAGAAACCACTCCTGTCTGGTCCCTTGGGCCACTCATGGCGCAAAATTGACTCCATCACTGGCCTTATCTGCTACTGTTGCTCTTTCTGTCATAGGCTTTAGTAGATAGATTGCCGACAGACACTCCAGGATTATTTAGAAACAATTTTATTTATTTATTTATTTATTTATTTATTTATTAAAGATGTCTGCCTCCTCCTCTCCCCTGCCTCCCATATTTCTCCCCCTCCCCCAACCAAGTCCCCCTCCCTCATCAGCCCGAAGAGCAGTCCGGGTTCCCTGCCTTGTGGGAAGTCCAAGGACCTCCCACCTCCATAGGAACAATTTTTATGATTAGGAGGGCAGCTTGCTGTGGTCATAGATTGTAGTCTCAAAAACATGTAATATATATATCACATATGATACAATATATGTGTATGGAACATCAATGGCCTTAGGTTGCATTCATGGGTAATTCCTTAGTGGCCTTCACCCATATTAAAACATGTATGCCAGCTGGAACAGTGTGCGTCTCCTAAGGAGGGTGGGCAGGTCAGCTGGGTTTGAAAATCGCCAATACCTGTTGAAGCCAATGGGCACGGTTTGTTCCCCTTTCGTCTGAGTTTCCTTGCGTGCTGTGTGGGGAAGACGAGAAACTGTATTAACTGAAGAGCTGACTTGATGCCGCACTCAGCCAGACACTCGGATTCCGTGCGGAGCTCTGAGAGGTGAAGAGGGATTCGCAAACATCGGAGCCTTTGCACGCTGAGGACAGACACTGTTACAGTGCTTTGCCATATTTATCCCTCCCTCAGCCCCAAACTCTTCATACATTTGGAAAAGCTGCCTGTACCTATTTTTCAGGCAAGAACATTGAGCTACAGAGGTCGTATGGCTTGTCAGAGTAAAACATTGGGAATTCAAACCCAGAACCCACTCTCTGAAGTGACGGAGAAGTAGTATATTTGTTTTAACTCAGAGCCGACCTCTCCTGGAGACATGTGAGGTGTTCAGAGAGAGCCAGGCACACTTTTGTGTGAACTATGCGTTTGAATCTCAGTCTGCCGGCTGCGTGGCCTTGCTCTGCCCTACCCATTAATGTTTGTACAGCATCTAGTCACCTGGTATTTATAAATAGTATTTATCATCCGCCATCAATGGCTAGTATGCACTGAGAATAATTTCTAATTTAGCATGTTTTCACACTTAGAAATTCAATCTTTGCTGATTTGGTTAGTTTGTTAATTTGTTTTGAGACAGGGTCTCCTGTAGCCCAGGCTAACTCGCTACATAGCTGAGGAAGACTCTGAACGTCTGATCCTCCTGCCTTCATTCTCTGAGTGCAGGGTTGCAGGTGGGCAGTATCATGCCCAGTTTATGCAATGCTGGCATAAAGCCCCGGGATGCATGCTTGCTAGACAACCGCTCTACCCTCTGAGCTATACTCAGCCCAGCCCAAATAAAAGTCTGTCTTTTCTAATCCTCAGAAGTACAGAGATAAAAGGGACATATGGGGATAGCCGCTCCTTCTTTTTCTGTGCGTTTCTTTTGGGGGGGGGGGACCTGGAGTTTATAACTATCCAGGAAGGCAATGGGGATGGGAGGACAAAGGGTGGAAGTGGATTGCTATGTGTCCCAGGTGGCCATTCCCAAAGTCCCGATGTGAGAGTCGGTTCCAATATCTCCTAATCCTGTTGCTAACTAATGACTGAATTAAAGCCACATAACTATGCAGTGTATCACATCTCTGAACCTACTATGTGCAATTCAGATTATAAACCAAGTCAGAGCCATAGGCCCACCAGGAGCACAAACCCCCTGCCGCAGCTCTCTCATCTTTCCGGTTTGGAGGTGGCGAGCCTGGATTAGCGCAGCAGGTAGACGCTCAGACCACCTCTCACCCTATCCTGTTCTGTTTGTGTCTTCACAGGCAAGAGCTTCACCCTGACCATCACTGTCTTCACAAACCCACCACAAGTCGCTACTTACCACAGAGCCATCAAAATCACGGTGGACGGCCCGCGAGAACCCCGAAGTAAGTGGGCCCCCTTGGGGCTGGTAACTCTCTGGGCTGGTGTACTTAAGGACCCGCTGGGTCTGACAAACCTATCTGTGCTTTGACATTTCTCCTAGAGGAATGCCAGGCCCCTGCAGACAGGAGGAGTTTCCTTGTCAACCCTCTCGCTTCTCCAGGGTTGTTTCTTGTGTCCTGGACTTTCTAAGGCTTTGTCTTAGATATCAAAGGGAAGTGAGACCAATTCAAATGAGTTAAGAACAGTTTGGGGCTCCATGGGGCCAAGGAACGACCTTCAAATGTATATAAGACATACAGCGAGTTCAGTGTGGTTAGTGAAGAGAAGATTGGCCACATACAGGATGAGCAACAGAGGCCTGGGCGGAGTGGACCAGAAGAGGCAGCTTACCACCCATGCTAGTGTTAATTTGTTAAGGCCAGAGGTGAAAACTGAGAAAATATCCGTTTCTTCTTCCCTAGTGTAGAATTGTTTAAAATAGAGACTGGACCGGGAGGTGAGTGTTGGGGGGAAACTGGCAAATATAGAAAGATGGTCATGAAAAAGAGTTGCCATGAGGAAGGTGTTTAAAGAGTGAGTGGGATTGTTTAATCTGATGGAAAGACGTCTTCTCCGTGACTTAATGACTACCTTTGAGTTAACACAGAAGTGACAGTCTTTCAGGACCACACCCTGGCCCAGGAGCTGAGGCTGGACTAGAGCTCCAAGTCTGTAGGCAGATGAGCCCTGAATGGACACCCTCCAAACCATGCCAGGTGTCCCTGGGAAAGATACCCTCGTATTCTGCGATGTTGAAAAGTGGGGTCCTTCCTGTCCCCAGAAGCTATACTGAAAGAGGTCAGGAGGCCAGAACGAAACCGTTAAGAATGTGGGCCCGAGAACAATGAATTCTTCAGCCTTCAGGAGGTTTCAGAACCTCCCAGAACCCTGGTTCATCTTTGACAAAATGTGTGTTACAGTGATGGCATCTTCACAAGACTTAGCTAGATGATTGCCATGTGCCTGGTGCAGGGCATGAGCTTAGGAACTGTCAGGGGTCTGCAGTGGTGCCTCTTCGCCTCATCCCCTCCAGGTGACCTTTCTCATATGATAGTTTCATTGATGCTCTGAGGTCAGCTCTGGAGTGTGGCCCTCAACAGGAAACCTGTGAGCAAGGCAGATCCTCCGCACTCTGAGGTAATAGCCCTTGGCCACGTGACTGACTATGACTACCCAGTGGTCACTGTGCCTATGGATCCTTCCCCGTTGTCATGGGAATGGCGTCTAGTGTCTGGACTAGCTGTGGAAAACCGGTCATCTCCCTACTTCCATTTCTCCAGTTTCCCCCAATCAGGGACATGCAGAGACCACCCACACGCTCCAGGAATACCCCAGGACACGGTTTTCACAACAACCGCTTTTTCCTCCATTTGCTGTGTTTGGCCCCCTCCTCTCTGCTCTTCTGTTTACCTCCCGCCAGTTTTCCAGCCACGATCAGACTCAGAGAACTCAGGGACTTGATCTCACACCCTGACTCTTCTTTACGTGTGGACAGCAGACCTAGGTGACACACTGCTCTTGCACACTCAGGAATCCCTGTCGTGCTCCTTGGGTTTCCAGGGTAGAAATGGATACTGAAGAGAAGACCTACGTTAAGCATAACAGAAACACCTGAGGGCCATGCTCAGTGCAGAGGGCTGGAGAGGAAGCAAGCTCAGTGTAGGGCCAAGGGCAGGGGCAAGGCTGATGCTGAGAGTGACCGAGCTCATAAGATGGCTCCTTTGGGTGTCCGTGGCTCTCTAAAGCTAAAGCAGCCATGCCTCTAGGATGGTTTAGACATTGGCCCTGCATAAGGAAACAGCTTAAAATAGGGGCCCATGATAAGCCTTCTATGCCCCTTATTCTTCCACATGTAAGAAATGCAGGCTTTCACTATATACATTTTTTTTTTCCTGGAACATTCAGAACCTAAAAAACAAACGGCAGGGAGAAGGGCAATGGCCCCCATATTGGTACCACTGCCCACCATGAGGACCAAGTATTCAGATAAAGTGTTTGCCACCCCTGCTATCCTATAACCTAGGAGAGCAGTCTCTGGGAGAAGGGCCTAGGGAACCTCTCCTGTACCCAGACATTCTTCTCAGATGAAACCTGACATCAAGGAAGATTGAGAAGGGAGGAATAAGGCTAAGTGTGTCATAAAGAGCCATTGTAGCTCCAGGTAAACAGTCTTCTGTTTCACAAGAAGCTTCTAGAACAAGAGTCAAATGCAAATGTAGGCCAACTCTAGAAGCAAGGGTGAGCCATTAGTGGCTCATTTTACCATGTTCTTCCTATTTATCTTTATTTGTTTAGTCTTTTGAGTTGACTGTCCTCTGCCTCTGTCCCTGGAGGAATGGGATTAAAAGGCCTGTGCCTCATACCCTGTCTCCTTAGTGTCTTGATTCTTCCTGGTGGTGTTCTGCCCACTGTCACCTTTGATGCAATGGCAAGTGAGGGCCCTGTGTGCGCGTCGGGTGGCCTGACGGCTGCAGCCACTCTAGCTAAGGAGCTCTGTCCATCCCCTCATTAGTGATGGATCAAGAACTCTGGGTGAGTCCAGCACAGGAACCCTGGCGTTTGCCAAGCTGAGCAATGCTGCAAAGTTTATTCACTTGAGGAAATCAAAGACTCAGAAAGAAAGACCCTTCTGGTTCCTCTGAGAAAAGAAAAATTAGACCCAGAGAAAGGAAGCAACCTGTCCAGATTTAAGCAGGATGACGAAGTCCTAGGGAGAAGGAAGGTTGCTCACCATTGTTGGATCTTGCACTGTTACCCACCCACACATCTGTCTGTCCATTTGTCCATCAGTTCCATCCATGCCATGCTGTCTGCACTTCACTTCCCCTGATCCCTCTCTCCTGGCTTTGCAAATGCTATATGTGAAACGTGGGGCTGGCATTTATGATTTCTCCCGTGGGACCCAGCTCTGAGGTTGTGAAGTGAGGGCACATGGTAACCTCGGTGCTGACATGGTCAGGGCTAGAACTGAAGTAGAGTGTGTCCCCAGAGAGAGTCCCAGCCTTTCTGTAGTGCAGATGGTCATTCTCCAGTAATCTTCGGCCACTGCTTTTCACACGTTCCCCGGGATGTGTCTACATTCCAAGCCTCCACGGGATGTGTCTGCATCTCCAAGCCATCCATTTCAATGGTGGGGGAGGAAGAGTGCCCTCAGGTGTTTGTTTTCAGCGGGAAAGCAGAGCCTCTGATGACTTGTTAACATGCTGATAGATTGAGAAGGGACGCTAAAATGATGGTGGTGGCGGTATGTGTTGTGGAGGTCAGAGGTCAGCCATCATCCTCTTCTGCTGTCTGCCTTGTTGTTTGAGGCAGGGTCTCTCCTTGAGCCTGTAGCTCATCCACTCAGCTATACTAACTGGCCAGTAAGCATCAGGGACCTGCATGTCTGTGTCCTCCAGCGCTGGGGTCACTGCTCCATGCATACCGCCTCACCTGGCTATTTACATGGGCAGGAGGGACGGGAATGGAGTCCTCATATTTGGGTGGCATATATTTGACTGAGTGAGCCATCTCCCCTGCTCTCGTGCCCCAGACAAGGATTGTTTCCTGCAGCTTCGATATTTCTAGAAACTTAATGGAAACCCCCAGCTTTTAACCCCTGTGTCTATAATTTAGGAAATTGTGGGAATGTTGAACTATGAGAATACGTATTTCAAGATAGATTCTCTACATATACAGTCTGTGCTGCAGCTTAGATATGTGTCTTGGTTTGGCGTGACAGGAGACATTTTGCTGAGGCGGTTAGGAGAGTGGAGGTCAGATGTTTGGTGTGCTGGGTCCATCCTGGAGATGAGCCTGGGGCCGTCTGGATTAGTGGGTCAGGTACCTGCGACGTCCGTTAGAGCGCTGAGATTCTGTGATGAGAGCAAGGTAGAGCCATTCTTGAAACCATCGTGAGGCCAGTCTCACAGACGAGTCTCCTCGAGGAAATCACCCTGAGAAGAGGTCAACCGAAGGGCCTCTTGGTCAATCAACTGCTTTTTAAAGAACGTTGTGGAAGTCATCACATGACTGTAAGTGTGTGTGCATGCTTGTGTGTGTGTGAGGGAGGTGTGAGGTATGCATGTTTAAGGTGTTCTCACGTGTGCTCTCACGTGATGGCCGGAGGTTGACGTCATGTGTCTTCTTCCTCCCCAGCCACCATTTCCTTTGTCTGAGTCAGGGTCTGTCGCAGAACCCAGAGTCTACTGAGCTTTAAATTCTGGCTAGATTGGCTGATGGTGAGTGTCCAGAATTCCTCCGTCCCCATTCACCAGTGCTGTGGTCACAGGCGTGCACTGCCAAGGCCAGCTTTTGTACGTGGATGCCGGGGCTCCACGTTCAGTTCCTGATCCTTGAGCAGCAAATACCTTACTCACTGAACTATATTCCCAACCTCATGAGCATAGTTTTCTTCTTTTATTTTTAAGGGAAATGGCAAAAATATCTGACATGCATATGTATACATACATATGTTACATAGAGTTTTTATATCTGCCCTGTATTTTCAGGTGAGAAGAAAAAATGCATGAAAGACACATGTAAGCTTATGGTGATAATGGACTTAAAGTCGCGATCACCAGATCAGTGGGAGATGAGTGTTTGTGGCTTCTTCTTACTATGGAAAACAATGCAGGTCTTTTTCAAGACGTCCTTTTCTCTTGGGAAGAAGGGCCAGTGATTATAAAGGACTGACATTATGCAGGCACCTTCATTTGCCCAGCAGCATTTAAAGTTCTGCAGGCATATTAATTTGTAAAATCTGAGCAGAAACAGGTAAGGCGGTTGATGCCAAAGCTAATTAAGAAATGGATCCAAGGTCACCCAGCTAGCCAGCCAGAAGGGAAGCTGAGTAATCCAGGTGTTGGGCTCCACAGACAACGAGATCTGTTTCTGAGAACAGGGATAGGATTTGAGCTTCATTGTATTGTGATTCCTGTATCTTTGATGAGGAGAGCTTATCAAAGTGGGTGTGACTCCCACGTGGTTTCCTTGGAGATTGGAGCCCTGTAACTTTGCAGCTGTCATTGCCACTTTGACTGGGGGGAGTCAGCTTTCCTCTAAGTAGACCTAGTGAGTTTCCCACCTACTTCCCAGGTCGTTCCCAACGCACACATGCCAACAATTGGCTGTGTGGTCACTGAGGTCTGCTTGAGGACATGGCATCAGTAGAATGTGAACCAAAGATAAGACAAAGCCTGTATTTCTCCCCGAGAAAAGATTAGTACGGTGACCAAAGCAGCCTCTGGGGCAGGTGTCTTAATGGGGATCCCCCTTTAACAAAGGATTTTACACAAAGCTTGGGCACTTAGTAGTATTGGTTCTTAGGACAGTCATTGCCAGACATGGTGCTCAAGGGGACTTATTCCAAGTATGCCTCCTGGGTCACCAACACAATCTATTCCCTCTCAACCTTGGAGTGTTTAAATATCAGACAAGTCTATCAGGTCAAGATAGAATCTTGGTACACAAAGGGACGCGGTAATAGTTTTTCCTTCCTTCCAAACCAGATGTGAAGCGGAAGAAACACAGAGGGTCGAAGGGGGCCACTCTGTATCTGCTTTCCCACTCTGAAGGCATTTCAGGCAAGATTCTGGGGGGGGGGGCGGTCACCCTCCAACTCTATTAATCTCTCTTACTACCTGGCATGTTAGAGAGGAAGTTCTCATAAGCATTAATAACAACCATGCCTAAGTGTTTCCAACGAATTTTAGAATCGCTTCCTGTTTATTATTTTAGTAATATGAAACTAGACCTAGAGTTTTGTGAGCAACAAGGTTTCCCTGACTTTCAAATTCAGACTCAGGGTCCCCGGGGCACCTGGGATGTGAGAGTGCCCAGAAGGGAACACGCTTCACCTCTGTGGAGAGCAGTAATCCACCTTGACACTCCCCAGGTGGACGACAGTCTGCCTTGACAGTACCCCAGTGAGCTCTTGGTCAATGTCCTGCTTCTGTGCAAAAGTCCTAAGGTTTAGGGGGTTCTTTTCAGGTATGAGTAGGAGTCCAAAGGCGTGATCAAGATACCGTCTCAGTCTGATGCAGGGAAAGGGGGACCAGAAGAAACGTGTACTGGATGAAAGCGAAGTCATTCGGTTGAATGTGTGTCTCTTCCCATTCAGGTCGCTGAGAAAGCAGATTGCTACTTAGACTATCACACCAGTGAAGCAGAGGTCTAAGCAAATGTGCAGTCCATGTTAGAATTGATTGTATGAATGCAAAAAAAAAAAAAACCATATAATGCTGTCTACAGTGAGGCTTCCGTTCCTTAATCTTAAAATGTGTGGAAAGATTTTTGAGACCCTTAACTCTGGGACCTGAGCTTTCACCCTGGCGCCATCAGACCTGTGGGTGTGAACTTGGGCAATTATCTTAAGTACTTTAGGCCTTCGTTTCCTCTTGGGTCGAGCTAGGCAATGAGACGAGATAATCTCTAAATTAGTTCCCACTCAAGAGGGGTAACAAAATATTGTCAGCAAAACAGATATATGACTTCCTCACAAATGGTGCCCCTTATCGGCCACCACCACTGAGCCCCCAACATCACCATCTTCCACCTCCTCAAGCATGACTTCTATATTAGTTCTCTCTGTCTCTCTCTCTCTCTGTCTCTCTCTCTCTGTCTCTGTCTCTCTCTCTGTCTCTCTCTCTGTCTCTCTCTCTCTCTGTTTTTGAAAGGACTTTGTGGTTTGTCTCAAGAGTCTCTAGCTACAAGTAACACACTGTCCTGCAGCCCACATGTCTCTGCCATTCAGCTTGAGACAATGCGTGAGAACGGAGACTCCCATGTTTGTCCTGGATAACTTTGGGATACTGATACCTGGCTATCTGTCCATCAGGAAAAATGTCCATATTAGTGTCATGGGGCCAAGAGGCTGAATGATAGACTACCTCATGGACCCCAAAAAACCTTTCCTGGGCCCCAATGAGCACTTAGAAGATGTCTGATGTTATTTGTATTTAGTCTTGGACTCTTCTGGAAAATGAGGAAACTCTAGACAAAAACAACAACAAAAACAAAAAAGGGGATTTGTAAATCCTAAATTTAAAAATTCATGAAGTTGCCTTAATGTTGCATTTTTTGAGATGTAATTAAACATTGATGCACTTTGATTTTTTTATTTCAGGTTTTGTTTTGTATTTAGGCCCAGTAAATTTCTCTTCTAGCATATTATGACCCCTTAAAATACTCTGGGCACTGTTCCTAAGTCCCTTATGCTTCTATCAAACTTGTCCCCAAATGTCATACTTTATGAAAAACTTGAGGGCAAATTATGCCCCTATAGCATAGAATCTGAGATCTGCCTCACACCCAAGATCTAACACTTGGGTGCTCCTCAGTGTGTGCACAATACAACTGATGAAGAATCTCACATTGTTCTAGAAAATGGCAGAACCTCCACACTGTCTGCCCTTGGCATCCCTGGGGGATTTGTTCCAGAAACCAACACAGTAGATTCCAGTTGTGCCAGAGGGTGCTCAGCCCCTACTATCAAATGGCAGATTATGTGAAGATAGTTTGTACGCATCTTCCTGTAGTCTGTCGGTCATCCCCAGGTTACTGAGACACTCAATACAGGGCGGCATGAGTAGTTGTCGGGCTGAGTCGTAAGGGAGGTTTATACATGTTCAGACAGGCACAGCTTTACTTCCTCGAGGATTTGCAGCCTCAAGTTGGTTGAACCAAAGAGTGTGTCAGCAACAGATATGAAGGGCTGACTGTATCGGGCTCGTCACACTAGGATGACTGTACCGTATAGTTACATCCATGGTCTGCACACATGGGAAGAAGCTAGCCACCTTTTGACAGTCTGGAGAGCTCCCCACCATGTGTGTGCATGTGTGTGTGGTGTGTGTGCATGTGTGTGATGTGCGCATGTGTGTAGTGTGTGTGGTGTGTGTACACGCACGTGTGTGGTGTGTGTGTGTGTGTGTTTGTGTGTGTGCAGAGACAGAGAAAGTACTTCTGCTATCTGTGAATCTCCCATCCTATGGGAGACAAGTGGCCCCCAGCTTGTTGAAGGTCTGTGGCTGGCAGCCCCTGTTGTCAGAACACATTATAACATGTCTACCTCTCCATTTTCCAAAAGCAATTGCAGGTTTTTCATGGCCTTACCACTTTCCCTTCCATTTTGAATGAACTCTTGAGTTTTCCCGAGGGCTTAGGTTTTCCTGTAAGCTGTGTATCTGGGAAAGGGCCATTAGTAAAAGGCTGATCCCAGAGCCTCAGAGGACCCTGCCACTGCCACACACGCACATACACTCAAAAGGATTTTCCCCCAAAGCTTTGATTAAATAAGTAAAATCCTATCCATTTTAGATCTGCCTCTGAGTTCATTGGCGCTAATTTGAATCCACCTCTTCTTTTCATGTGTTTCGCCTCTGAAAACATTTTGTGAGGCTGCTGGCTTCGGAGCTACGACAGTATTAAATGGTGCCATTAGGAAAGAGGTAAATTAGGTATAATCTATCAGTGTGTGTTGCAAGCGCCATCAGGGCCGTGAAAGCACTGGCCTTTCCCCAGGTGCCAAATGCCTTCCTCACAGCTCACTTTTCCTCCAGTCCTGTGCGTGCGACTTTCCCCGGGAAAACTTGCTGAAGGGTATCAGACGTCCTGCATGTATGTCCACAGTGAAAGCCAAGGTCAAAACATACCCAAGTACCCAAGAGGGAAGTCTTTCCTGTGGGCTCCCCCATCCCCAACCGCCCTTAAAGTAGCACACTGGAATTAATCTGCAACTCCCCAGACCCTTGTGAAGAAAGTTAATGGCAGTACATTAATTTCGGGCTCCTAGGAATTCCATATGCCCAGGTTCCATTAAAGCAAGTATTGACTAAAGCCTGCACTGTTATTAAGAAAGTTGAGCTGTGCTAGCCTGCCCTGAAATGTCGCACACTGGGTATTTCAATTGCTAAGTCTTGCTTTTAATTTCGCTCGCTGTGGCTGGTGAGTCATATCCTGGCCATCTGAAGCAAGTGCAGGATGACTTTATGGCCCTTGCTGGATTTTTTTTCCACCCAGGTATCTCATTCTCACTCACCTGTCAGTGGTTTCATGATATTTCTGATCTACTCATTTTACAAAAGCTAGGAGAAACGCACAGAGAACATTTTTCTCTTTACCTGACATTGCTCATGGGACGTGGCCCAGCGTTTTAAAACAGAACCAGAGGTCTCACCAGGAAGTGGCAGAGGGAACCCGAGCCAGATCAGACCGGCTTCAGGTCTTACCTCTGTTACCTCCTGGCTGTGTGCCCCAGCTTCTCCCCTGTAGAAGGAGCTTCCAGATGTCCACCTTCCAAAGAGACGGTGAGGAGTAAAGGAGACAGACCAGGGAAGGGAATGGAGGCTCCGAGCCGAGCTGCCTGAATCCACCTCCCCCGCAATGACAAGGCTGTGTATAACCCCCCCCCCATCATGGGGACCACAACACCACCGTGGAGACATGCACGTGAGGGTGGCACACATAGCCCTGCACAGAAGTACCCTTTAAGCAGTAAACGCAACGCACACACTCTGCATGCAGGTCACTCTCCTTCACCCCCACCCCCGTAGTTTATTTAACAAGGAATCACATGGAATTCTGCTCCAGTGGGTACCAAATATATACTAAGGCCAAATTATCTTAAAATGGGGTCAGGGGAACCCTAACAAATTGGTTCCTTGGGGTGTAATAACGCAACAGCCCTTTCGCCTCTAAGTCTTCCTGGCAGTCATTTTAAGTACAGACACACAAGAGCTTCACAAACCCCAGCCTTATCGAGGGAGGCATCACCGCATGAAGCATGCGCTGTCCCCTCTTCAGAGAACAGGAGAGTGTTTCCAGACAGAGATTTTATCATAGGTAGCTCCGTTTCTCAGCAGGATATTACGCACTCGTGTTGCTGTGACCTGTCAAAGCTCCTAACATGTAGAACATTCTACTGGATCCTCTACAAGATGAGTATCAAGTGAGCTCTCTACTGTGCAGGACTTTGCTTTATATGAGGCAGTATATATCAAAGTGTAGCTTAGTAATATGTCAGCCAAGTAACAGAAATACAATGGATGTGAATGAGATAAAAACTAAACCTGAAAACCTACTGTTTCTGTTTTATAGCTGTTGCACAAGACCCTTAGGGAGTGTAAGGAAAATATGATTTTTTCATGTTATCATTCTTTTTTAAAAATTTATTTATTTATTTATTTATTAAAGATTTCTGTCTCTTCCCTGCCACCGCCTCCCATTTCTCTCCCCCTTCCCCAATCAAGTCCCCCTCCCTCATCAGCCCAAAGAGCAATCAGGGGCACACTGGTCTGGTTTGGTTAGAATTACTTGTTTTACATTCTGTGTAGGGCATTCCGCCTGGGTGTATATATGTGTGCCACATGCATGCCTGACACCCCGGTGGCCAGAAGAGGCCCCTGGAGCTAGAATTACAGTTACAGATGGTTGTGAGTTGCCCTGTGGGTTCTGGGAACCAAACTCTGGTCCTCCTGAGAGCAACAAGTTCTGGAAGCCACAGAGCCATCGCCAGCCTGAAAGATAGGTTCTGCCTCATCCTGTCTGTTCAGACTGCTGAGAACACAGAGGGAAAGAGGCATTTCATCAGCTGCCATATAAACCTGTGCTTTTAGAAGCTCCACCCTATGCCATTTGCATCCATGTAGAAGCTCACTAAGACACCAAGATACAAACGATGCAACCTTGATCAACAGTTGAGACTTTTATTTTAATTTATTTTCTTTTCCAAAACCAAATAGTTTTCTTCTACAGCTCTCATGGAGCAAATCACTGCTTCTGAGTTCATATTCACATCAGCGTGTGTGTGTGTGTGTGTGTGTATGTATGTGTCTGTTTCAGTTTGTGTGTGTTGTGTCTGTATGTTTGTGTGTGTGTGTGTGGTACATGTGTATGTAAGAGTGTGTCTGTATCAGTTTGTGTGTTTATTATGTCTGTGTGTGTCTGTGTGTGTGTGTGGTGCATGTATATGTATGTGTGTATCTGTATCAGTTTGTGTGTGTGGTGCATGTGTGTGTCCGTATCAGTTTGTGTTTGTTGTGTCTGTATGTCTGTGTGTGTGGTTCTCTGTGTGTGACTGTGGATGTGGCTTCTTTCTTTAGATGGCATTTGTATCAGTTTGTGTGTGTTGTGTCTGTGTGTGTGTGGTGCATGTGTATGTCTGTATGTGTCTGTATCAGTTTGTGTGTGTTGTGTCTGTGTATATGTGTGTGTGTGTGTGTGTCTGTGTGTGACTGTGGCTGTGGATATGGTGTCTTTCTTTAGATGGCATTTGTCTGAGATTCGGTTTCAGGGAGGTGAAATGATACACCCTACACTCGATGCCTGTTTCAAACCTGCAGCAACTTGATGCTGAGGCCCTGGGGACCACTGGCCCCCGCTCATCTGCTGACACACTGACTGGGGCAGGATCAGAGAATCTTTTCTATCCGGAGGGTGATTCAGCCATTCTCAAAATAAATAAGTAGCAGAGGGCAGGGAGAAAGAACTGGAAACCGTTGAAATCTGAGTCTGGGGGGCAGGGCTGTTCTCTGCACTACTCCTGAGCCCTGGGCAGGGGACACTGCCCAGTGGAAAGCCTTCAGGCCCTGCCGCCTGCCTCAGTTTCTGCAGGAACCTCAGTTTTGTCATCTACAGAGTTGGGAGGGAGTGGGGTGAGGGCTAAGGCACGTAGGAGCCCCTGAAAGCTGGACTTGAGGTCCCAGGAGCAGCTGTATTTGCCAAGCATCCTCTTCCGTTTTCTAGCAGGAGACAGGTCAGGGTCTGCTCTCTGACTGTGTCCATAAGAGGAGATGGAAAAGAGGTGGTCACTGGGAGAGGGGCAAGTTGGGGCAAGAAGGGGTCGGGTCTGAGGGAGGATCCATCCACCCACCCCAAGCTGCTGCAAAGAGCCATGAAGAAAGAAAGGCCCATGCAGAGCGGAGGGGCTCGGGGCTTGAGTAGGGAAACCATCCAAACCCTATTTCCCATGACTTCGGCAGCATTAGAAAAAAAGAAGAAAGGAGAAAAAAATCTGTAAACACACAAAGTGCTCAACTGTCCAAGCCTAATGGCCGACTTCCCAAAGCTGCCCGGTCAGAGGCCTTGGCGTTAATTCCTCAGCCAACTGAAAAAAAAATTAAAACTGGTGTGAGTTCTGGTGAGTTAATTGCCAGAGTGTTGCTGAGCGGAGCTGCCTGCTTCCCGCCTCCTCACGTAATCTGGGCTGTTCCTCATTACCTGGCCTACCTATCTTCACAATCTAGCCACAAACAGCTTTGGTTGACCACACCACTTCCCTATTGAAAGTTAATACTGTTTGACTCATTCGGCGCTGCTTAACCTGAAGCCAAAGAAAACAAGGTAGAGAATAGCTGGCTTGTATGGAGTCTGGAAAGCCCTTCGCGGCCCTGCTTTCAAAGTCCTATACAGTAGCCTTACTATATCTCAGCCGCAGCTGCAAAGAAAATGAAGGAAGCAGAAGTAGCTGTGGTGGAGAGGGTGCGGGCGTGGTGGGGGGAGGAGAACAGGAAGGGAGTGGGGGCGGAGCCCCATCGGGCTGGGAAAAGACAACAATGTGCTCTGCCCAGTTCTGGGGCTCTCTTGCTAGGCTCCAAAGTTTGTCCCCTCACTGGAGTGCTCAGAAGAGAGGCAGTAAAGAGGAAGGCTCCAAAAGCTCGTTTTAAAAGTGTTTTTGTTATTTAAGACAGCAGAGAGAGGAGCTGGGTCCCACCAGACCAGCTTCCAATAGGACAGCCCCTAGGTGGTCAGGGACAAGGCCCACCACTGTCAAATCTGGGAAAGGCTCAGAGGGAGAATGCTGCCCAGGGTTGCTAGGCAGACAGCCATACTTCCCCCTCGCCCCTTTCCTGCCATGACCGTAGGACTGAGCTGGTACTTGGGGCTTCTGGTGATTAGAACTGTCCCTTCTAATGTCACCAGGCCAATACAAAACCGGCATAATCCTTACGGGGCTGTACAAGTCTGTGGCCTCTTGTTGATGGAGTCTTGTGGTGACTGGTAGGCAGGATTCTCCTTACTCGTCCTCCCCGCTCCTCTGCCACAAACCACAGAGGCTGAAAGTTGGGGGCAGCTCCAAACAGCCTGAAGTATGACAGAAAGCTGGTGATTTGTTACACACACACACACACACACACACACACACGGGGAACTCTTGGTTTTCTTACTAGAGAACTCTGCCTAGCATCTGGCTGTGTGCTGGCTCTTTGGCCCCACTTCCTTGAGGCCAGTCTAGAACCCCAGTTGCCATTTTTCTCTGCCAGTCTAGGGACTGAGCAAACCCCGTGTCTTACACATGCTAGCCCAGCACTCACCACAGAGCTACACCCCCAGCTTCCCGCTGGTATCGATGATCTGAGACTGCTGGAAGTCTCAGCTGGCCATGGAGAGCCCTGGGGCTGGTGGGTAGACCTTGGGAGAACCAGGCGGAATTTCTCTATCCTTTGTCCTAAGCACAGAAGGGGAGAAATCACCATTGATGCTGCTGGCTTAGCATTCCAGAGAAAGGCTCCCACTCCTCATCTAGCCAGGTTCTACAGACACCACTCAGTCATGAGGGGCTTCGGTTTATGTGGGTTCTGTGCAAACACGCTCAGTACCGGCGCCCATTGCGTGATGCATGCTCTGGGATAGGAGGAGAAGGACAGCAAACTCAGAGAAGTGAGAGAAATAGAGTTGCTTGGGCCATGCACAAAGTGTCGTGGTAGAGCTTGGGGCCTCTAGGATGTCTCCTCTTTCCTCTCAGGCCTGTGCAGCCTGGGACTTGCCCTGCTGAAGGCCTGAAGTCCAAAGCCAGGTCAGACTCTCGAGGTACATTTTAGGTCCACATTCCTCTCCAGACGCCGCCTTTGCCTGGCCGCCCAGACTTAGCCTTCCCTGAAATCTGTCGGGTCAGAACTACTCTGGTAGGCAGATATGGACAGTTATATCAGGTTACTTTTTAATTATGCTTTATGGAAGGATCCAGGGACAATACATGAAGGAGAGTTGATGACACTTGAGATTATAGGCTGACTGAGGAGACAGCCTTGCCATGTGTAAGTTCCCTGCATCCCTCCCACAAGGCTCCCCTGCCAGCCACCCCCACAGAAGGCAACTTCTGGTCAAGCACCCAAGATAACCAGACAGATTTCAGTCACCAGACAGAGCAGGAGGTAATGGCTAGAGAGGCAATTGTTCTCAGGAAGGCGCAGGACACCAAGGACCCACGGGAGCTGCCATACTGAAGTCTGTTCCACTGAGCCCAGAATGGAGAGTGGTAGCATCTGCTTTTTGTCCCCTGAATTCTGGGGGTCCAGAGAGGGAAAGAGGAGACCTGGGGGCTCAGGGAGGGAGAGAGGAATTCCGGGGCCTCAGGGAGAAAGAGTGGAATTCTGGGGGCTCAGGGAGGGAGAAAGGAGTCCTGGGGCTCAGAAAGGAAAAGTAGAAGATCCTGTCAGCCCGTGGCCTGTGACTATGTTAGTTGCTGCTCTTGATCTGGCCTCAGCTAGTTTTACTACTCAATGTGTGGGTCACAGGATATTTTGTGTCTGGGAGAAAGTGTGTGTACATATACATATTGTGTGATTTATATGTGCATAATATTGCATGTAATGTATATAATGCATATATAGAACACATATATGTGTACTGTGTTATGTGTATATGTATGAGTGATGTAGGCACATAGAATATACATACATGTGTATATATAGCATTATATTACTATTGTATGTATTATGTGGTAGACAAGTACTACATACATGTGATATACATATAAATAAACACATGTATGTTTGTATGTGGCAAATATGGCTTGCATTGTGCAGATGTGTATATAGATGTATACAGTGCACATAGTATAAGTATGTGGTCTGTGCATGTGTGGTGTAAGCATGTGTGTGGTACTCGCTACAGGGAGAAGGCAGCAGCCACGCCTGCTGCTGGCTCACCCCAGTGTGCTGTTCTCTGCTCTGCACAAAGGACTTGTCTTATTCCTCAGGGTGGTGAAAGGAAAAGAGGCTGGGTTTTGCTGAGTGATTTACCTCTGACAGGACGGTTCCTCAGGAAGCCCCACCGTTTGGCCTGACAGTTCGCCTCAACAGGTAGCTCCCTAGTAGTCACACCAACCTTACACAATTTAGTGCTTGGTTCCTTTGCCCAAACGGGCTCTGCTTTCCTCAAGTCCAGGGAACGAAGGGTGGGTGGCGCTGACTGTGGAAGCTCTGGGCTTCTTGGTGTTGAGTTAGCTGGTTGTTAGCCAGCATTCACCCTGAGCCGAGAGTGTGCCAGGCACCTTAGGTCCTAAGACGGGAAGCAACATGGCGTCTCCATGGACTCGAGGATCAGTGGATACAGGCACACACCACAGTGACACAGCGAGGGTGTGAGAAAAGCCAAGGCTGAGGGTGGAGCTCAGTGGATAGAGTCCTTGCTTAGCGTACATGGAGAAGCTCAGTGTTCAAGTCCCAGCAGGGTGTAAACCTGGTGTGGTGCCATGCACACACCATCCCAGTGCTTGGGGAGGTGAAGCAGAAGGAACAGAGTTCAAGGTCATCCTCTGCCATGTTTCAGGGTCATCCTCGCTACGCAGTGAGTTTGAGACAAGCCTGAGTCACACGACAATCTGCCATGCGCGTGTGCAAGCACACACACATACACACGCGCGCGCACACAGAGAGAGGGAGTCACCGTTCTAAAGACCATCTTAATGGTCAGGCTGGGGACAGGCTCTAAAGACCAGGTGTCTGCCTGAAAGAAACTAAGAAACCTGAGTCATGGCGTCCCATGCAGTTGTGAGGAAACACCATCCTTGGAGTCACCAACACTTCCCGGCTGAGTAGAGAGTGGTGGCAGATGTAATGGCCATGGGTGCTTTTAGAGCCCCCAGGAGTAATCCACCTTAGTCCTTTAATTCCAGGCTTGCAGATAAGGAGCCAGAGCAATGAAGAGACTCACTCTACCCGCTGCAGAGTCTGCAGGAAGCGCAGACTTAGAGTGGGCAATGGAGCATGCCAGGCAGGCAGCGATGTCTCCTGGTGCCAGGCTGCCTCTCAGGGGGAGAAGGATTATTGTGCTACATTCACACCCTGGTTTTCAGGGGGCATTTGGAAGTCTTACTTGCTGCCCTTCCAGAATAGAATGAGCTCTATTCCTGCTCTCTCCACATTCCCTCTTATGGCAAGGCTGTTGCTTCCTCAAGAATTCTGAGAAGCGGCTATCCCAGGAGTTCTCAACCTGTGGGTCACGACTCCCTGGCAACCCTCTATCGCCGAAAAATTAATTACATTGCTATTCATAATAGTAGCAAAAATACAGTTATAAAGGAGAAATGAAAGTATTTTATGTTTGGGGTCACCACAACATGAGGAACTGTATTAAGGGGTCACAGCATCAGGAAGGCTGAGAGCCACTGCTCTAAGCAAAGCTGTCTAGCCATAGCTGCACGACATTCCTGTCATCAGGGAAGAGTTTCTCTGCAAGTACCGAAGAACTTTTAAAGTAAACCGGAGGGCCACCAGTTTTCACACCAAACAAGGCCATCACAAAGTGCCCATGAGCTTAGACTACCTCAAGCCTTGGTATCTACACACGCTATGCCATGCTACATGGGCTATTTTATGCTACACATAATAATTCATGCAAAGGCAGATGAAAAATGTTCTTTAAAAATGCAGCTGTCTTAAGCATGAAGATTTTTCTTCTTGTCATTCCCCAAAAGCTACAACATTACAAAGTCTGCCCATCATTTGTGTTTGTTTAGGTATTGGAAATCACCTAGAGATGATTACAAGAGTAAAGGAAGATTGCCTAGGCCGTAGGTATAAACGTGAGGCCGTTTACATCAGAAACTTGAATAGCATGAGCTTGCAAATTGACCGGAGCCCGGCAGTCAACACCCCACAGACACTGAGGGTAGATCGTAATTGGTCTTTTATTCGCCAGCCCACAGCAGATCAGAAGCCTGTCAGAGAAGAATAGTGCTCCCGGGAAGTTTACAGGCCAGTCACGCGAGCCCCTCCTCCCTTCTCTCACGCCCAATACCAGCAACATCAGCAGCACACAGATCTTTCTAGAAACTGGAGCTCTAAGGAACCTTATTCTCCACCCACCTAGTGGGAGCCTCAGGGTGGTTCCGATACCTGTACCAGAAGTGGAGAGCCGGCAGCTGGCTGTCGACGGCTGTACTGCCCTGGCCCTCCTTATTCTTTGGGCAAACTGGGGACAAAGACAGAGTGTAGGAGCCCAAGTCCTCTCATGGCCCGTGAGCTAGAAGCTGTTGGATTGTGAGTCACTTTTCTTGATTTACTTGGGCAGGGATGGGTTCATCAAAACCACAATTTTGAACTCTAGGCATTCTGGGTGTGAGCTGGGAGTACTGGGGATGTTTATGTACCCACGTTCTTCCTCCATCTGGCTGTGACATGGGCTAAATGGCATCACCTCTGTGAACTTGGCTTGTCACCTGTTGTTTAAAAATATGACAGATTTCTCTGGCCCATCTCTGGTTCTCCAGTGTGACATCTGTGTCCTGTTATCTTAGCACTGTGGCATGAGAGGAAATTAAGAGGGGGGAAATGAAACTATCTCTGTTCATATACCATTAGACAATCTATAAAGACACACATATATAAAATGCATTAGGGTCTATATTAGCATACATACTACATATTTTATGTATAGTATGTGAATTGATTTCAATATAATTTAATTAATTTAAATGTTTACTAAACTGGAACATTTTCTTCCTTCTTTTCACTTTTTGCAATACTAGAGGTGAAACTCGGGGTCTTGTGAGCGCTAGTAATTGGTCTCTCACTGAGCTCTGTAATATCTGAGGGGCATGGAATATTAGACAATGTTTCTCAACAGTTGAATTAACTGGAAGTTGGCTGGTTTGCTGGACAGAAGGCCTGTTTGCTACCTGCAGGACAGTTCAAGAAAGGGTCACCACTGCACTCAGTGCTGCTACTTTAAAACCCTAATGACCCTGGAAGTTAGCCACCAGCTGCGACAAAAGAAGGGGAACTGTTAGCTGTGCTTGCTTATCCCCAGTCCTAATACTGCCGCCAATCAAAGGCAGAATAAGCCTTTTATACCCAGATCACGTAGCTAGTGTTGGACTGACTGAAAGATATTTTCTAAAATGTAGATGTCATCTTAGTGAATGCACAATATTCACATTTTCTTTTAGGAGAACCACAATTTACAAACACACACACACACACACACACACAGAGAGAGAGAGAGAGAGAGAGAGAGAGAGAGAGAGAGAGGATCTTCAGTCATGTTGCACAACTTTTCCCATCTGATCGCCATGTCAAGGCTTTTATATAGCATGTAATCCATCAAGAACACTGCTAAGCTCCTATCAGAACCATGAGCTACCATATAGACTGGGTAACCAAAAGTTTCCAGGAAAAGGTGGCAATTTCACCTTGTTGCCTTTCACAAAGGATCAGATGCTGTATTACAGTTACAGCCACAGACCAAAGTGGCGTCCTGGAAAAGGCAGCTGAGATTTGTAGAGTTATGCATGCTTTTTCCACTCAGTTTTAACAGAAGAAAAGTGACAATTGGCTTCACTGTCTGTCATAAAATATGATAACTTTAGGCATGCCTTGATTGAGGCAGCCACCTCAGGGAACCACAGAGATCTGTTTAAAATGAAACGAATGCCCCAGAGGGTGCTTGTTTATTTTTTATGTGTTTCTTTTCCCACTTTTATTGTTTTCCGATGACTCTGCATGTATAATAATATTTTGAGAAGTATTTCTCTCCGAAAATATGTAAAAAAATAATAATAGATTTGTGTGTGATACATTTACAGCAGAGAGGCCAGGAACACCTATTCCCTCCTGAAATCATCAGGCTTCGTGGGCCAAGCAGCAATATTTTCGTGGAATATAGGAGCTTCCAATAGAAAGTCTGTGTGTGAACATCAGTAAAATGTACATTTAGTCTTGAGGTAGCCCCAGCTTGAAGCCGTACCCCAGAACCTGACTCCCAGTGAACTTGAAATCCAGGCTACCAGCGTGTGTGGGTTTAGATCTGCACAGTCCACAGTGGTTTGTTCCAGTGTTGAATGCCTTGCTTTCCTCCAGGGCCCAGTAATCAGTAAGAATGGAGAGCAGATTTCATAGTGGGCATTTCCCATGCTCCTGTGTTTAGAATTCAGGGGCAAATTGATATTTTAATGGCACATGGATTCCAGAAACTGGAGATATAAAGCATTCATTTTCTCCCAGCCTGAAGGTTTCTATCGGAAGCTCCTATATTCCACGAAAATATTGCTGCTTGGCCCACGAAGCCTGATGATTTCAGGAGGGAATAGGTGTTCCTGGCCTCTCTGCTGTAAATGCATCAGGACCACACCTTGAACTTGACAATGTCTTCCACTTCACAAGTGTCCTGGTGCTATAACTCTCTAACTCCCTGGGAACATGGGGGTCAGGTTTCCTCCCAGGCAACACCTTCCTTACAGACTCCCAGAATGCACATGGGGAGAGTGTGGAATGAGCTATTCCCCAACCCTAAGCATTAAAGCCAGTGCAAGACTCTCAGGGCTTAGGCAGAGCTCGGCAAGCTATGCCCCGGCATTCCTGTCAAAGCAGACAGTCATCAGCTAATCTCTGTAAATGACTACAATTTTGGCAGGTGTCAGCTCGTACCAAAACAGCTCGCGCATTAGAACTTTTTTTAAACCATCGAGTAATGGAGGGAGAGAAATAAAAATAAATAATGTCACATGTGTTGGCCACACAGTGGCTTGCCCCAAATGGCTTATTCCTGTTTGGGTTCTCGGTGACCAGGTCCCCACGTTTTTTGTTTGTTTGGTAGGTTGGATGGTTCATTGGTTTTTGTTGTTGTTTGGTTTTTTTTTTGTTGTTGTTGTTGTTTTAGTATTTTGAAACAGGGTTTCTCTGTAGCTTTGGAGCCTGTCCTGGCACTAGCTCTTGTAGACCAGGCTGGCCTCGAACTCATGGAGATTCGCCTGCCTCTGCCTCTCAAGTGCTGAGATTAAAGGTGTGTGCCACCACTGCCCGGCCTGGTCCCCAAATTTATAGAGGCAGGTCCTCCAATAGCCACCCATCAAAGGCTGGCCAGAGACACCAGCACATTAAGTGTTCTGAATTCACAATCATCACACACACACACACACACACACACACACACACACACACACACACTGACCTTCACAGGGTTCTTCAAAGCAAGCCACTGGGTGCCTTCAGAATGTGAAGCCGGGACACGGACAAACCCTGCTGGAAGCCCTGTTGGTCCACATTCTTTCTTAGGTGGCACAGCTCTCCCAAGTCATGTTTCCCCCATTCTCAGTCCCTGACTGGCATGAGACCGACCGTAGTAGGCACACCAAGGGGCCACGCCACGCTTTAATGGCTTTAAAGCTGGGATTGTTTCCCTGCGAGAGAGCCTGAGGCTTTTCAGTGTGGTGAGGAGTGGGACTCTGTCACAACCAAAGAGGGGGGAAGAGCCAGAGAAGGCTGCACACCAAACGGCTTGTGCTATGGCTGACTGAAGTAGAAGGTTCTAGAAAAAGAAGTTTTTGTACTGCTGGTAAAAAGATGAAGGAGGCAGTCAGGGACTTGGCCTCTTTTGTCCACAGAGCTTAAAATACTCGGCCTCTGAGAGGCCTCTCACATGTATGCCGTCTGAGCCTGCGTGACTCAGGGTGTTTGTGTCTGAGGCGAGTGTTGAGAGCTGCCTCTCTGAGTGACAGTCCAGATTTGCCTTGGTGATACGTGGAAGGAGGGAACGTTGCATGTGCACTACACAAATATTATGCTTGAGCATTTTCCTCCGTTCGGAGCCAAACAGGTCTTGTTAGTGATAAAAATCACTGCAATATAGTAGGCCCTTTTTCTGGCCTGGAATTTGAGACTGTGTCGGCGGTGCCAAGGGGGCCCGCAGCAGGAAGAGACGGCAAGCCGAGGGATTTGAAACCATAACACAACTTCTACAACTTAATTTTATAATTGTAGCAATTGGGAACCGGGGGGCAGGGAGGGTACCTTTCATAGTCTTGTTCCTACCCTGTGCTGGGGGAATGCTGTCCAGGGTCCTCTGTCAAGCTTCCGGTTGGGATGGGTTCCAGAAGCAGCCTTTTCTATGGGTAGAAGTCAGTGGCTTCTCCTGTCTTGCACTGAGGCTGTGTGACCACTGCCTGGGAGAGCTGCGGCACAGTCAAATAAACCTTCAGGGTGAGCTGGCCTCCTTAAAGAGCAATGGCTCTCCCAAGTCATCTGTGGCTGTGCTCGTTCCTGTGTGGGAGGCCGGAGTCAGCTATAATCTCTAGTTTAACGACAGTTTAGAAGGGACGAGGGAAACCTGGAGGCCCAGCCCTCCCTGCTGGACCATGTGAATGTCCCTGCTTGCTCGTCCGTCCCTGGTGATAGGGACACCTACTGCCCATACAGCCAGTCTCCCCACTCCACTTTCACTCTCCGGCCCCTGGGAAGCTCTGCAGGCCAACTGGCCACACCCTCTGGGCTCCCGAAGGCGGGCCTACCAGGAATATCAAAACAGGCCTAGGCTGCACCTTTCTGCCTCTTCCCTCTTAGGGATGTGTCCAAGGAGTGGGCTTCAGAGAGAAAGGATGCTTCAGGGAGCCTGTATGAAGTAGGAAGGGCCTGGGACAGGGCTGCCCTGTGCCTACCTGCCTGTAACAGGAAATCTCCCCCCTAGGCTGTGGGTTTGCAGCTGCACCCAATTTCCTGTTGAAGGGGCATGCTGCTGAGCTCCACGGCCCACTCTGGTACCGCTCAGACCTGCTTCTGGTCGGGTTTGCAAGACGTCAGGGCATTCATGACCCCAGGGGAGGCCACCTTTCTTGGCTGCCATGGCTCAGCCCTCAGTCTGTGGCCAACAGCCAACAAGCAACCGGCTTCTTTCCCAGGCCACTGTAATCAGTTCCACTCCCTAGTATCTCTCTTTCTGCCCACCTGGGATACACACAGAGAGCTGGGTGCATGCCCAGTCCCAGACTAAGGGAACGCCCTGGGGCCAGTGCAATGAAGGATGGCCCTGGGCCCCCAGCCCAAACGGCAATTCCAACAAGCTCACATTGGGGGCGAAGGGAGGGGGGATGATAAGAAAAGACCCCCTCCACAATGCGTTTTCTGATCTCTTCCCTCCCTCCCTCCTTCCCTACCTCCCTTCCCTCCTCCTCCCTTCCCCTCCCGGTCCCTACACTAGGACATCGGCAGAAACTAGATGAGACCAAGCCCGGGAGTTTGTCCTTTTCCGAGAGGCTCAGTGAACTGGAGCAGCTGCGGCGCACGGCCATGAGGGTCAGCCCGCACCACCCAGCCCCCACGCCCAACCCTCGGGCCTCCTTGAACCACTCCACTGCCTTTAACCCGCAGCCTCAGAGTCAGATGCAGGGTAAGTACCCCGTGGAGCCCACTGCCCTCGGTCCTTGCTGAAGTCCTGGGCACAGAGCCCACCCAGGCTGCCAGGACTTCCCCTGGGCGCTCCAAGGGCACTCCTGAAAGCCACGGCCTCCAGTGGGAGCTTATTAGAAAAGCGGAGTCTTGGTGTTTTGCCTGTTGAGTTTCTCTCGACTGAGAAGTTTCTCTCTTGACTGAATGGCTATGGACATCCATCATGTATGTTAGTGGATGTACACATGGCTATGGACATCATGTATGTTAGTGAATATACACTTGGCTATGGACATCCATCATGTGTGTTAGTGGATATACACATGGCTATGGACATCCATCATGTGTGTTAGTGGATATACACATGGCTATGGACATCCATCATGTGTGTTTGTGGATATACACATGGCTATGGACATCCATCATGTGTGTTTGTGGATATACACATGGCTATGGACATCCATCATGTGTGTTTGTGGATGTACACATGCATCCCTTGGTACCTGTGGAGTATCAGTTCCAGGGACCCAAATCCACAGTGCCCAGCACTTACATCATAGGTCCTAGCACAGTGTGCATTCCTCATTGCTGCTGGCATCCGGTACGCTGTCGATACAATACTCAGAAACAACAGTTAACAACCGCTAAATTCTAGCATTTAGGGTTCCATAACAAAAATTTATTTTCGGCATGTGTACATTTTAGAAAACTATTGTCAGCCCACCGTTGGTTCAGTCTTTAGCTAGAGAGCCTGCAGATACAAAGAGCTGCCTGTGTATATGTGTATAAGCAGATGAGGGTTTTAAGTTATGTTGTTTTCTTACCTACCCATTAGTATTGAAGCCACACACTTTTGTATGTATTTATGTATGTATGTATAAATGTACACATATACACATCTAGAAAGGTGAAAGTGAGGAGCTCTCCAGTTCTTGTTGTCTTCTGATCTTATGTGGAGTTTGCATCTAATATTTGTTCTTTGCACACTATAAAGAACAGGAGGCATGCATGTATGTGACTGTATCCAGCACAGTATTTTCAGATCAGGGCTGTGAGTTCCTTTCACTCCATGGGGCAGTCACCAACTGCAAAAGCACTGTAAGCAGCAAAAACTGCACAGACCTGTAAGATGCAATAGCTGCATAGGCCCTCTGTGCCAAGTTAGATAGCACTCACGGTGCATTTACGCGGTAGGGCCGCTGACGCCGGCGGCTGTTTGCTCAGAGATACCATTATAATATCTGAGCGGTGCTCTTCCTGTGCCTGGTGGGACACAGCTGGATATGATATGCTTGCAGTAACACTCCTTCTGCAGAGATGCAGGCTCATTCGCCCCAAAGGAAAGGATGCGGCCAATCTGCAGAAAGGGACCAAGGGCTGGCATCAGGCGTGGGGCACCGCTTCTCACAGAAAGCAAAGATTAGTTTCCCCTGTGCTCCACATGGGGCACACAGGCAATCTCTATGTGAGAGAGAGGGCTTCGGAGCAAATTGCTCTCTTTGAGGAGAAACACATGCAGGCCTCACAAAAGCTCACGCTCTCCAGAGTGTAAAATAGAGTCTATGCCCCAGAACTTGGGAGGTGTAGGCAGCAGGGTCAAGAGTTCAAGGCTGGCCTTGGCTACCTAGCTAGCTTGAGGCCGACCTGAGCTGCATGTGATGTGGCCAACATCACCACATAGTGTGCCTCTCCTCTGCGTGAGTGGAACAAAGAGTTAGGATGTCTTTAGGGTGTGTAGGCCCCACAAAATTCTTCATTTCTTTTGCTTAATGACTAATCACTCAAAACATTGACACTAACTTCCCAGAGAGCCCACAGTGTAGTTCTATGGTGATATTTTAGGGTCATAGATGGTCTTGGGGACGAGGAGAATGAAATTTTCCAGGAGATTCTTCTGTCTTGTGTTTGCAATCATTTTGCTCCACGTGTCTTTTCTGGGAGTCCGTGTGTGAAAACCGAGGCGAGGGCTCTGTTCTCGTGGCCTCTGGTAGCTGTACTCACCACTTGTGGCTGGGAATGAGATTGGCCTTTTGCATGCAGAAAGCCAAACCCAAACAAGAAAGGGTTTTTAAAGCTAATGCAAAACCGAGTCACGTGGGAACAAACTCAAAGTGTCGCCTCTGCCGGCTCGGTGAACCTGACCCGCTTTCACTGTCTTATATGCCATTCCCTAGCAAAAGCCGAGGGTGGTTGGTGCTCAGGAGTGTCCTGAGCCTTTGGAGCGGCCCACTCAGGCATGGGAGACATCGCCATGGGCAGGTGGTGGGTGTCTGTGGCTCTCTACATTGTAACTTGATCTCAGAGTGTTCTAGGGGCCTGACTGCTACTCTCAGAAGATGTGTGGTCTGTATTTTGGGTTATTCCCCCTGCAGTATATGAATTTGATATGCAGGGATTACTCGCCCCGTGACAGACACAGTTTTAGACCTGTGTTCACGATATAGCATGTAAAAGCCTTCCCTGTGTTCTCTCCACCACCACGCCCACCGTCTGTTTCTCTCCCCTCTCCTTCCTTTTCCTCCTTCCTCTCCTCTCTCTTTTTCCCTACAAGAAAATACTATTTTATACAAGTCTAGTTTTGAGTAGACTCTCAAATGGTTCCCCCATCCCCTGAAATCCAAACATTAACAGGGATAATGTAACAGACCAGTCCTTCACTTTGCTCCTGACATTAAAGACAGTTAATGCCCAGGTTTAGCCCCAGGGCACCCATGTCTACCTGAGCCACACAGCACGGTTCATGGCGCTCTGAGATGGCCATCACAATTTTAAGGAAATGGTCCCAGAAGTGCTCAGGGCTGAGGAGCACCATACAGACACAGGGATGATTTCCAGCTTCACAGAGATGCCGGCCGGTGACTGCCAGAGGTCTATGGAGAGGTGGGGGACTGCCAGGCCGGAGCCACCCCAGCCCACCCCTCTGCTCTGCCAGCAGAGGATCGTGGGTATGGAATATCACCCTTCCTTACCTTACCCAGTAGACATCTCCAGTGATGTGCCATGGGATGCGGATGGACGGGGGGGGGGGGGGGGGGGAAGGTTGCCATGCCACCCAACCACTGTTTGTTGTGGTTTTAATTTTAAAAGAGCTGAGGTTAATCTCAGCTTCCTATCTGGGCAGGCCTAAAAGTGGAACAGAAAGCCATTTTGTCACGGCTTACATTTTGTCGTGGTTTACACAAGTCAGGACACCATCGCGAATACCTCCCGCCAGCTTTCAGGCCTTTGCTAAGGTCCTTTTACAGCCGGGGAGGGGACAGATTAGAGTTCTGGGGTAATGATGCCTGTGCCCTCAGACCTCCCACCCAGAGATGACTCTGGGCAACCCGGTGAGTCATGTGGAGTCTCAGATTCTGGTTTAGAAGGTGGCATGGCTTCCGCCTTTCCTTGGAGATGAGGATGACATGTAAAGATACTGACACAGAAACCCCCAAACCAGAGACATTATTAGACCAGCAAGCTAAGCCTCTTGCTATAAAGTCTAACTTTCCTTGGCTTCACTGCGATGTCTGGGCACAGCTCAGATTTCCCCGTCTGCATGTCCTTTTCTCTCGGCCATCCTGTGGGGTGGTATACAAACAGAAATGCAGAGCTCTCAGCTCAGAGGTTAAACATTTCCTACCACGTCCAGCATCGTAAGTGATGGACTCAAATCCAGACCTTTTTGAAGGTGCATGCGGTAAGGTGGTGGGGAAAGATGAGCCCATGCGCCCGGCTCGGAGACTGGTGCGCTACTGGGCTGGCAGGCATCGTGAGGTGCTGGGCAAGCCACCCCGTAGGACACCCGGATGAAGGCATTGCACTGTAATTAGATGTTGCGGCTGATGCTGGCGTCATGGGGCCTATGTTGGGTGCCTTACTGTGTCATCTTCTGGAAGTACTTTATCTTTAAAAATGGGGAGAAAAGAAAGCCAATTGGAAGACTGGGCTTCTGAGCATATCCGAACGGGAATGTTTGGGCAGGAGCTGGGCTTGCCATCCTCTCCTCCTGGTCTCTCGTCTCTTGAGCATGAGACGGCTAAAACAGTCTGTCACCTCAAGGATAGGCATCTATCCTTGCACCAAGGTCCCTAAAACAACGCAGTGTGCATGACCTTGATGTGTTATTTATTGACCTTGTCCCAAATACTTAATCAGCCCTTCAGAGAATCACTTACCACTTAAACTGACACCACCTTTGTAATCCAAAACCATGGTTTAATAGGACCTGGTTTCCAAATCAGTTCACGAGCGATACTCAGAGAGGTCCACCCATGTTCTCAAGATCCTCCTAGTCCCTTGAGGATACCTTTTCTGCTTACAAGGGAAAATAATTTACTGTGGGTCTCGGTCTCAGTGATCAAATATTCCTTCCCGGGTCTGCCGAGATTTTGAAGTTCTCCATGACACTAATGAATCTGTAGGCTGCGCACAGGTGCACTAAACGGTGTCCTTGGGACGTTACAAAGTGGTCATCTGTGTACTTACTGAATAGGGCTGTTAAAATGCAGAGGCTTTGAAAGGCACACGTTCTCAACTGCTAGGAAGGAAGCGCACTGCCACAAACCAGCACAGCCTGGTGACTGCAGACGCCCTAGAACCGTGAGCAAGAAGTTTAACCTCTTAAAGTCTCCATCTTCTTCCTTGCAAAACGAGAGTGGGAGATGTTCTTGTCGGTCTTGAGGACACAGAAACACCAGGCACGGAATGCCATCCCTGACTGATCACTATTGCAGTCTGCGTCAACAGTAGCAGCTCTGGTGGTCTTCTGTGGCTGACACAGACCTGGGCCACAGATTTAGTGACTTTAAACAATGAGAATTTATTCTCTCAAGACTGGAGGCTACGTGTTCTAACATTAAGGCAGCGTGTGACAGCCCTTCCTCTGAAGGCCCAAGAGAAGGCTCTTTCTGTCTCCTCTAGTTCTTGCCAGTTCCAGGCACTCCTTGGCTCATGGCTGCATCTCTCCCCTCTGTTTTTCTCTTTACCTGAGCTTCTCTGTTCTGTCTTTCCCTCTGCTTCTTCCTTCTTTTTTAAATAATTTATTTATTTTTTTTATTTTATGTGCATTGGTGTTTTGTCTGCACGTAGGTCTGTGTGAGCATGTCTGATCCCCTGGTACAGGAGGTACAAACAGTTGTCAGCTGCCATATGGGGGCTGGGAATTGAACCCTGGTCCTCTGGAAGAACAGCCAGTGCTCTTAACTCCTCAGCCCCTCTCCCTCTGCTTCTTAAAAGGCCAAACATCATTGGATTTAAACCCAAGTCGTTCACGAAAGCATCAAGGTCCTTCACTTAGTTACATATGTAAAAGACCACTCCTTTCCATATAAGATTCTAGTCATGATCTAGAGGTTAGAATATGTCCCTGTCTTTTCTGATGCCACCATTAGATCAACACTAAAATATAGATATTATCAGAACATTAATCAGTGTATTTTGATCAGTTCAATAGGAATTTCCCTATCCATTCCCCAGAGCAGACCTGGTATCCAGGTAAATATGAGCTCACGCCTGTGTGTCCCAGTCACGTCATTTGGACACTGGCATCTCAGCCCTTCATTTGCTGGAGCCCAGTGCCATGATTCTTTCAGCTCCCAGGCAGGAGAGTATAGTTTCTTATTTCTAGATAAGATCAGTTATTTCCCAGTGCTTTCTAGAGCACCTATACAGATGGAGGCAAAGGCTCAACTGTGGTGGAGAAGGGGGGCCTTTTCCAATATGTGGGGTTCAAAGCCAGATCAAAATATAGGAGACAGGGGTCCTCCTACTCTAGACTCCAAAATCCAGTGATCACAGGGACAGCAGTGAGCAGAGAAATGAAAATGCCAGGAAGACCACCGCCAGCCAGTTGGGATGGACTCAAGAATTTGACCTCTAGACAAAGCCATGCCGCAGTCAGGCATGTTCCTGTTGTTTTGAAGCAACCAATGGCTTTAGCACAGGGTATTGTCAACTAGACACCCATTCCAAAGGGACGCTGATTTCCTTTGAATCTCTCATCACACCAAGTCACAAATCACTTACAGGTAGCCTTTCAAGTTTGGGGGTTTAAGAAAGAGTTTTTGACCATAGCTGTGAAGTCTTACGAAGTTTATCGGAAGTTTGGCCCAAGAGAACCTTGTAAAACTAAGATGAACCACAGCCTGGCCACCGAGGAGTTCTCCCAGTGGTGGCTTTGTAAGCACAGGCCTGCTCTGGTTTGGCTATTGTAGGTTTCTTCTTGACTCTGCAAGGCTTCATCAGTCTGCCTTGGCCTCTTTCCCTCTCAGGACGGCCATCCGAACTCCAGGGACGATGGACCAAGGCACAGGGTGTTACTTGCCTTCTAGTCGACAACTGCCTAGTGCCTGGTGTCTACCCTGGTTCCACACTCTCTGGTCCCACAGAGACTTTTGATATTATTATTAAGCAGATGCCTATGGAGCCACAGAACGGCTGATTGTTATGGAGATTAAAGGTAGGGATCACAGAAAGCCTGCAAATGCGGTCATCACTGACAAACCTTGCATCTCCCATGATTTCTTCCTGGCAGGACATTTTCTGTGTCAATGCTAGTGATTCAGTTATGAGCCACAGTCAATAGGACAAACTAATAATGAGAAAAATAGAATAGGACTCACCCTAAAAACAAACACTGATCAGTCAGGTTTATGTTCCGCCTCTCTGTGCTGGCCTGGGAACAGAGCAAGAAAGAAGGGGGGCGGGGACCATGCTCCTTCCTTGTTCTATTGATTTCTGTTTCCAAGTGATGGAGGGTCTTTAGGCTGCCTTCCAGCCCACGCAGGCTCCTTTGAGCGGTGCTTACCATTTTAAAAGTAGAGGCATTTCAGGAGCAAACAGAACCATGGCTCAGGTGCCATGATGGGACACCATTGGTGGGATAGCCTTTGGTGGGACAGGCTGGCCAGAGGGGACTTGTTTCTCTGACTCAGCTTGAAATCTTGCCACCCTGGGCATCATTATTACTTGATATCACCCTCTGGGCACACACAAGGCTTAGAACCTTCCAGATGTATTTGCAAGACTTGAACTATCACTGTCCAATTCTGATCTCCGTGGATCATGACCTCACAGTTTTGGGAGGGTAGGCTTTGATTTTAAACACAACTAGGGCATTTCCTCTAAGGAAATCATGCAGGTGGAAGGGTCGTGCCCATTCCATGTCATCCAACAGCTATGAAATGGCATGAGACCCGGTCATCCCTTGTTCCTTCCTGCCATCTTATCTCTCTTACACAGTCTGACGCGTGTAGCCTGAATTCTAGTTGATATTAATAATAAAAACCTGGAGTCAGGTATTGAGGGGAAAGCTGAAAGATCAAAGAAGCAGAGCAGCCAGGCTACTAGAAAGCTCTTACCTCCCTCTATGAAATTTTCAGACTGAAAAAAGCATGAGCTCCTGTCTCCTCCCACCTATATTCCTCTCTAGTGCTGGGATTAAAGGTGTGCGCCACTACTGCCCAGCCTCTATGCATAACTAGTGTGGCTGCTGGGATTAAAGATGTCTGCCCCCACTGCCCAGCCTCAATGGATAACTAGTGTGGCTGCTGGGATTAAAGATGTCTGCCCCCACTGCCCAGCCTCTATGCATAACTAGTGTGGCTGCTGGGATTAAAGATGTCTGCCCCCACTGCCCAGCCTCTATGGATAACTAGTGTGGCTGCTGAGATTAAAGATGTCTGCCCCCACTGCCCAGCCTCTATGCATAACTAGTGTGGCTGCTCGGATTAAAGATGTCTGTCCCCACTGCCCAGCCTCTATGGATAACTAGTGTGGCTGCTGGGATTAAAGATGTCACCTGGCCTGTATGGCTGACTTGTGTGGCTAACTTTGCCCTCTGATCTTCAGGCAAGCTTTATTTATTAAAACAAATAAAATATCACTATAGACTTGGGCCACTGAATTTGGGGTTCCAGAATTTAACACAGTTACGCTTATCAAGACTTGGGCAGCTGGTGACCAGCCAGTCCTGGGAGTGTGGCAGAGGATATGTTAGAATCGATCTGCTCCTGGGATGAGGAGAGATCCCATTGGTGGAATAAAAGCCAAACTTCCCCAGGGAGGGAAGATGTCTGAAGCACTGTTCTCATGGGTGCAGTGGCTCACCCATTAGGGCAGTCCCCAGCTTCATCAATTCTCAGCACCTACTTTGGCAGGAGGCTCCCCCAGGGCTCCGCACATTCTGCCTGAGTCATTCCAAGACCAGAGCCCAAAGCTCAACCGTGGCTGTTTCCCCTTCGCATGGTTTGAAGGGCTTCTTTAGAGGCTTTAAGAGAACATCTTGAAATAAAAAGGGAAGAGGAGCTAACGAGACGGGCGAGCTGCACTTCTCGGAGTTGCCACTCCGCTCCTCCAAGGGGAGAGACCATGGCTGCTTTATGAAGTCTCACGGGACACCCGCAGTGCTGTGGCCACTCCCTCTCCATTAGCACGTCTCTCTGCACATATCAGATGGCAAATTATAGAATGATAAAGTTATTAAAATATCTGTAAAAGTCAGCCCACACTCAAGGGCTTGACTCGGCTTTTCTGCCCACTAAGTGGTTTATTTAGACGTTTGGTCTCAAGGTCAGTTCCGCCTACTCCACACACCAACCCCAGCTGCCCCAGTCTGAGGATGCGCTGCTGTGGGGTTTCCAGCCAGGCTGCTATCTTAAGAAGGAGCCCAGAGTTTTCAGACTTGATCCTACTCCACTCCCACCCTCAACTTGAAAACTGCAGCGTAGGTTGGTGATTGCACCTGTGGGTTGATTACTGCCAGAGCCGTCGAACCAACGAAGCTGATCACAAGGAAGGCGGCAGGAGAGCCATCACAGTTTATGCTGGTAGAGGAGACTAGAACGGGTGGTCTGGTTACTGCCCACCAACAACACTCTGGCACAGGTCGCAGACAGAGGACACCTCATCCAGAGGCTCTCAACCTTCCTAACGCTGCAACCCTTTAATACAGTTCCTCGCATCGTGGGGACCCACCAACCATAACATCATTTTCATTGCTACCTCATAACTGTAATTTTGTAACTGTCGCAAATCTGATATGCAGATGGTTTTAGGAGATGCCTGTGAAAGGGTCGCTCAACTCTCCAAAGGGGTCGAGACCCACACGTTGAGAACCACAGACCTAGAAGGTTCAATTTGGTTAGCTCCTTGTCTTGTCACCTGACACAGTTCTCTCTGTCCCCCCTCCCCTCCTCTCTCCGTGTGTACCTTTCCGGTAGGATGCATATGGGCAGATATATGCACACGTGTGTGTATAAAAGTCAGAGGACAGCCTCGGGTGTCTGGAGGTCAGGGGATGGCCTCGGTGTTCATTCCTCAAATAACTGCCACATTTGCTTGAGACAGGGTCTTTTATTAGCCTTGAGCTTTGCCAAGTAGGTTAGGCCAAAGGACCAGCAAACTTCAGGGATCTCCTCTCTCTACCTCCCATGTCACCCACGATGTCCCATGAAAGCACCATTGACATGACATTACGGTCCTGTGCCGCCACACCCTGCTTTTTATATGGGTTCTGAGGATCAACCTGGGACCTCACACTAGTGAGGTAAGCCCTTGGCTGACTGACCGTCTTCCCGCCCCTGGCACTGTTTTTCATAAGTGTCCTAGGCCTCTTCATCATGCAAGTGAGTCACTGGTTGGTCCTAAACATTCTGTAATCCCGAATACAGTATCTTGAAGGAATTACAGTCACCCCTAACACTTTCAGGGAAACTGATTGAGATGTCCCAGGGCCCCCACCCTCCTGCCTCTAATTGAGAGCCAGTATTTTTGCGGGGAGGGGGGAGATGATACCTTTTGCTGTGTGATCAGGCTCCCAGAAGCTCTGAGGCACCATATGTTGTTAAATGAGAGAAGCCATTGCCCAGACATAGATCTGTCTAATTTAATATGATTTTCCATAAATTACAAAGCATGACTTTGAAATTGGATTTGTATAAAATTATGGGTAGCCAGTTCAGGTGGAAGCGGAAGGGAGCCTTGTTATTCCTGGGCCAGCATCTTTTCCGGACTTCCTATTTGATTCTTTCCCACCCTGGAGTGGGAGGACACCGTAGGGCAGCGGCTCTCAACCTTCCTGATGCTGTGGCCCTTTAACACAGTTCCTCATGTTGTGGTGACCCCCAACCATAAAATTATTTCATTGCTGCCTCATAATGTATTTTTACTGCTGTTATGGATAGTGCTGTAAATATCACTGTTTTCTGGTGGTCTTAGGTGACCCCATAGGTTGAGAACCACTGCTGTGCAGGACCTTTGTAGTGTGGTTCTTACACTTAGACTTTCTCCCTGTCTATGCATGGCTTCCTCTGGAGAAGTTACCAGCCTAGAGATGGCAAGGCAAAAGACCAAACCCTCTGTCCATCCATCGCATGAGCCAGCAGAGAAGAGTCTTCATATCTAGTCGTCAGAGGGAACCCAGAACAAACAAGGGGCCTAGAGGAGTCTGTGATGTTAGGAAAGCCTAATTAATGCAGATCCATAATGCTTCAGGGTTCAGACCCCACGCTGTGCCCTTCCTAGTCATGTGACCCTGCAAGAAGCCCTTGAGTCCCTGTGCCACCGGCTCTCTTTGTAAAATGGCCTGCGCCTAGCCACGGACTTTGGATGCTCTTGACGACTAAGTCAACACACACAGAGCGTTGGATGCCTGGCACACGGCCCGACTAAGCCTTTCCTCTCATTCTTGCACAAACCCTTCCCTGAGGCTGTGATGCATTCTGGGATGCGCTGACCATGGCGCCCAGGAGATGCTCCCGTCTTTCCTGTAACTCTCATTACGACTCCAGCTCTCGCCGCTGGCTCTGCTGGCTCGTCTGGGGGTTCCACGTCAGTCCTGCCCTATGAGGTTCACGGCCACTCCATGACAATGACCTCTTCCCCGTAGTCCTCAGAAGCAGTGGCAGCTTGGGCGAGAATAGAGGGGAATGTGATTTGAGCTTTGGTTCCGTGGATAAACTCAGATGGGACAATCCATAGTTACTATCCCACAAGGCCATACGAGAATATAAACTATCAAGGTTGAAAGGACTTTTAGACTTCTTTGCTTGGGGCCTCTTCCCCCCTACGCCCACCCCCACCACCCCTCTAAAGGCCCAGAGACTTTCTACTGTGGGCCCCATCTACAGCTGAGGTCTCCTAGCATGAGTCTGTCCTTTTGTATTGAAGCCTGTCCTATGGGAACAGCTCAGCCTTACTCAGCCTTTTCCTGAAATGTGTTTTTGGCCTAGGGAGAGGATAGGATTTAGTTTCTTATGATCCTTTTTCTTATTTTCTTAATGTTGAATTTTATTCTTAAAGAAGGAACTTGACTGTATTTTTCTTATCTGAGTAAGGGTACACAGCCTTTCTCACCCTCCTCAGTGCAAACACATAGTACCAGCCCTACTGACAGCTGCAACAAGCTGACAGGTCACTTCCTGAACCCAGGGACCACGTGGGCAGTGGGCAGAGGCTGCCCCTCCCCCTTCCCTTTGCTTCCCTGTGTGTGAATGGACCTGCTCTTCCGTGCTTTTAATGAACTATCTACAGAACAATTCCTTTGAACTCGGTTTCATCTCCCTGTGTGATTTTAAGTAACTACCTCCCTCTGCTGATTTCCCTCCCCCAAAAGCCCTGCCCTAAATTTAAGGCTGCTTGCCACTGTGGCCCAGGCTTTCAGGCCAAGAAGAGGACAGCAAACAGGTGTGTGGGGTAGCTGGGCCACAGCTGTGGGAGCGCCAGCCGCTCTGGCAGGCCCTAGGCTGGGAGGGGTAGGAGATGCTGAGTGACAGTCCCCTCAACCCAGTTCAGAATGTGGCTGCCAATCTCACGTCATTTACTCTCAGAAGACTGAGTAGCCATGAGAGGGAGTGACCTGAGACCTGGGTGTAGAGGCGTCCCTATGACAGCCAGATCTTTGCCCATGAATTCAGAGTCAGGTCTTGAATGGCTAGATCAAAAGCTGCCCTGGAGTTTGTAAAGATCGGCCACCATCCTCCCTGAGATGCCAGAGAGCCCTGTCCCGCATTGACGGGTGGCTTCTGGCCCCCTTCCTTAACTGAGAAAGATGAGGACTCCAGCATTCTGGCCCTCAAATGGTATTTACTTAATAGTTAACTGGCTTTTAAAAGGGAATGGGGACCCGACTCCCTTCCCTAATTAGCCCCGCAGGCCTGTCATCTCCACCTTCACCACCCACAGAGTGTGCTCTTGACAAGTTGTGACCGAACTCCCAGGGGACCTGCACTCTGGGCTTGCCTCTCCATGGTCTGAGAAACACAAGTCTCCGAAGAAGATAAGATTAGCTTAGTGAAGGGTGTGCTGGGAAATGCCAAGGATCCGCTCCAGCCCCTAGCATCCAGTGAACTTATCTCCCACCCATAGTGACTGCACCTGATCTGAACAGACTTGTGGCGACTTTGAACTTGACAGTGATGATGAGTGTCACAGAATGGGATGGCCAGCCTGTTCCTGAAATAGATGAGCAACGGGAGCCTGGGGTGGGGGGCAGTAAAGTGACCTGCTCGGGTGCACACACTCTTATCCAAGTGTTGGGCTTTCCTCCGCCGGCTCTTTCGGCTCGATGACTGGAACACATTCCTAGTGTTTGGGAGTAACACAGGGAACTGTCCTGAGAAGTCCCTCCAAAACACCATCAGGCAAACGAGGGGCTGTTGGGACAAGATAGGACAAACCCCAGTGTGCCGGTACGCACAGCTCCACCCAGTTTCTCATCTTTATATTATATTAAAAAAAAAAAAAAGAAGTCTCAAATAACCCAAACAGGCAGGGTCTGATCTGCAGACAGTCTGCAGGCACCTGCCCAAGAAGCTGCCGGTCGGCTGGTCCATCCTCCTCTGATTTATGTTGTGCGTGTTAAGCCTTAAATTGTTGAGTCTCTGGCTGGCTGCAGAGGCATTACTGGAGGGCTGGGGCACGCTTGCAGCTTCCATGCCTGGCTCTGGTGCTGGAGGTGTTGGCCACGGATCAAGTCCAATCTCACACCTGTCTAGGACAATGAGGGCCTTGTTAGACGCATCCCCGGCCCAGGCTGCTTATTTTTCATATTCAGAACTTGGAGGAGGGGTTGGTAGGAGGGGGAAGACTGGAGAAGCCAAGGCAAGACTTGGGAAATATTGAGGTCAGCTGACGCTTGGATTCTTTCCCACCCCGGGACCCTCCTCCCTGCCCACTCCTATCCCCTCCCCCACTTTGTAAATTTATCTTTATATTTAGAAAATAAAAAAATCATAATACCAACAGCAGCCCCCTTAGGAAAAACATTCTCTTGCATAAGGAGAGGCCTCTTAGACAATCGATTTCTAGCCATGGTGAGAAGAGCAGGCAGTAGAGAGGCAGAATGAAGAGGGGGTGTACCCTTTTTCCCACCCACCCAGTGCGGGAACCTGAGCCCATCCCCCTCCTGGTGGCTGTGCCCCTCTGTCTCCTCCCTTTCCTCCTTTTCTCTGCTGGCACTATTGAGGGAACAGAAACATCAGGGGATCCTCCCCCCCCCATGTCTCATTTAGTGACAAAGCATGGGACCCCCACATACCGATTCAGCTTGCCTGTCCCACAAAGTCAACAGAACTGGCCATGGCAGCACCCTCTGTAAGACAGCAGTGGGTCCAGGCCGGGGCTGGCACCCTCAAGGCCGATGGCTTTGAAGGCGCATCAGTCAGTTGGTGACAGACACATCCTCACAGGATTCTGCAGGGCACAGGCACAAAACAAGGGTTCTGCAACTTTCCCCGGCATCCTATGATGCCAGAGCATGGAAGCCATACAGGAATGCTGGGTGGTTCTCCCACGGGTAGCCACCAAGCTTTGGGGACCCAGAGAGCTCACCAGTCTCCCAGCAACCTGCCCAGACTTAGGTACCTGTGGCCATCCTGTGAGAGCTACAAAGAACTCATTTACAACCAAAACCCATCTCTGAACTTCCTCCTTGGAGGCACCACAGGGGAATGCAAACACTGTTTAGTTCACTGGAGATTGAGGACTTACAAGACTTGAAGTTTGGCCCATCCTTTTATTAGCATGTCACTGTTAATTCAGCCATCCTTGTGTCTCTATAGACAGCCATCAGCACACATCCCTAGAGGGACAGCTTTTCAGCAGCAGCTGAACGGCCATAGTGTACAGGAACAATGAGGCCTCTGACCTCGGTGTGCATGCCACCCGCATGACTCTGAGAGTCAACACAAGTGAAGAGCCCGTGGCTCCCTGTTGCCACCCTTACATTCGGGGAGTCTCATTATAAACCCCTCTCGGTCCTGGGCCACTGACTGGGCCCACTTAGTCTGACTTCAGAAGGTCATGACTGAAGAAGCCATGGCTGCCTTTTTGAGCCAATTGAAGGCCAAAGACTTGGCATCCAGAGCCCGTTTTCACTGCCCATTTTAAATCCCCCTCTCAAGCAATGCCTCCCTGGGGTAGTCCAGGCCACAAGGGTCTCTCCATGGCTCCCTCGCCCATCCGAGTTCTGGAATGACTCACACTAAGCAGGGGAGCAGGGAGGAGACCAAGGCACTAACTGATTATGAGTTACTACTCCTTACTTGCCTCCCTCTCTGACAAGTGAGTACCTGTGGCAGTCCTGTTCCCCTCCCCACCACTTCCGGTACCCTCCCATTCTTTAGCACACTTCATGTGCCCCCTCTTCAGGACATCCTCTCCCAGAGGACCAAGCTGAATCCTCTCCCTAACTTCTAAACCTAAGGGCCCTCCTTAGTGTGGCCTCCCCTCTCCCTCCCCTCCATCTGCTCTCTGTTTATACCAGAGAGGTTGTGGGGCCCATTGCCTTTTCCCTGGCTGCCCAGATGTCCTTCAGCGCTGCAGGGTGGTCAGCAATGGTGACCAGCTAGCAGGAGGACAGGCTCCATGTGATCCAGCACCTCCTCCTACACACATCTGGGCTCTGAGACCCGCACAACAGTTGGTAGAGTTCTCGGTGGCCTGAGTCCTCTCTCCCACTTCTCTGGGTCTCAGGAAGTCCACGTCTTTAGGTAAAGGAGCCAGTGGCAGTCCCTAGAAAAGTATTTTTTTTTTCTGATCTTAGATCCACAGGGGCAAAGTAGGCCATTTTTGGGGTCTGAATCCCATTTCAGAGTTCCAGGCAGGATGTAATGCAAGGAGGAATATGGCAAATCCCTTTGTCTCTTGCTGTTATGGCCCATAACTTTCCATGGCTATGCTCACAAAAGCAGAGACTCTCTTGAATACCTGCCCCCCCTCCCCCCCGCCATGCAGCCTCGGGCCCACAGCACCCCCCACATACACTCCTTTCACCCTGCCCTGTCTTCCTTCCTCTGCAGACAGCAAAGGTTCACCCAAGGCAGCCTTCCACATACTGGAACCTGCCTCACATGCTTAATTAGAGACCTGGGCCCTGAAATAAGATGTCTTATTTACCCACAACTTCCTAGAGATCCCAGCCCCTACCACACTGCTACTTCTTTCGTCTTTCGTACAAGCCTGGCTCCTGCTTCCTGCCCTTCAGTTGTGCCTGCCTGTTGCTTCCTTCCCAGACCACATTCTGAGATTCTTCTTCAAATTCGTCCTTTGAAACATTTGATTCAGCTCTCTACCCCTCTTGCCTTCCTCACCTAAAAAAGTCCTTTTCCAGGTCCTAGGGTTGTAGCTCCATTGGAAGGGCGTTTGTCTAGCATGGGTAAACCCACATTCGATCCCAAGCCCTTCTTGTAATCGGTGGGGCAGTGCACATCTGTAATCCCAGCATTCAGGAGGTGGGGGCAGGAGAATCTGGAGTTCTTGGCCATTCTCAGGTACATAACAAGTTCAAGGACAGTCTGAACTACAAGAAATCTTTTCTTTAAAAATAATTGACCCATTTCTAGGTCCAGGGCCTTCAGGGTCGTGACCCTGCCTTCTGATGACTTTACTGGAGTCTCCCACTAACCTGGGAAGCCAGGGACACCCCCTGACCTCCTCCTCGTATCCTCCTTTCTCTGATCAGAGGAGAGTACTCTGCCAGCTGCAGAGAAATGCACCCTCTTATCTCTGTCTTCCAGCCCTCATGGGAAACAGTGTTAGCTGTGACCCCACAGAGAGGCCCTCTGGCCCCCTGGCCCACTCATCCCCTTTGGGATGCACCTTCCCTGGGTGCTCTTGGAAACTCTTTTGTTCAAATCAAGGAAGAAAGTGCTGTGGATGAACTGTTATGTTTTTTATTTAAAAAAAAAAAAAAGACAGGAAGTTCCTGTTTTTTAGAAAGGCTGTTCATTTCCAAAGAACCTAGTTACAGAGCCAGTCAGTCATAGAATGGATTCTGGATTTTTTTTTCCTTCAAGATGGTACACAATACATATGAGAAAGAATGAAAGAAAAAACCCTACTAAGCCAGTGAGAGAGAGTGAGCGAACACAAAGGGAGATATTATAATGGGCTTTTGTTGGTGCTTGCGTCTTCTTGTTGAAAACAGAAAGACCCTGAGGTGCTGAGGTGCGGACAGACGCTGATGTTATCAGCCCCCAGAAATCCTGCCTGCAGTCCAGTGGCAGGCAGGATCCAAACGACCACGGCAACTGCTCCTGCTCAGCACAACGGGCGCTTTCAGGCGCTGGTAAACAGCCTGTGCCCCAGGGCTCGAATCCTTCAAAAGTTTGCCTAGGTAATTGCGTTTCATTGCTGTCTGGTCTGTGCTCACCAGTCTAATCTGGAGGTTCAGACAGCCAGGCCAAAGCTTGCGAGACTGGAGGGGAACGAGCCTGTGGATCTAATCCACTTGAAAGACAGACTAATACAAGTGCAACTAACTCATTATTCTAAGTGATGTGAACAGAAAGAGGACGGCACTTTCTATAAAAGGGTTTCAAGTCGGCGCAGCGTAGCGCTTGCTGCCTTAAAGCCATTAGAAGAAAAGGCGAAGGGTGACAATGTGACTCCCCGGGTGGCTGTCCCCCTGGCTTAGGAAGCCTGGCTCCCTGTGATGACCCCAGTATGGTCTCTTCCTGTCCTGCCCTTGATTCTGGATTATTTTCTGAAGGGTGATAGCAACAGATACCAACTTTTATTTGAGATCCAGGTTGGGTTCCAGGGAATAAATCTAAGAGAGAATTCTGAGGGAACCCCACCCACCAGCTCCCAGTTCCTACAGACCTATTATCAGGAAGAGCCTCCTCCCCAGGGCCGTCCCACCAAGATACTTGGCAATTATTTGCATAGCTTTTGAAGTTTAAGCCTTTCCATTTTGCCAGTATACCCTCCGTAGATAGGAGGAGGGGTGCTTTCCAGTAGTCTTACGGAGGTAACAGGTCTACAGTTAGCTTTGACCCCATGCCAACCTTCTGCTGGGAACAGAGAGAGTCTCTTCACCCTGGGCCTCAGTGTTCTCGGAGTTGGAGCTGGTACAGGGAGTCTCTAGGGCTGCTTTCTGCTCCATCATTCCATGAGACTTTGGAATGAGACCTCAGAGCTGCAGACAGTGATCCACATCGCTATCCAGTTACGTGTGACTCGTGCCCAGGAAACCCAGGAGGGGCAAGTGCTGGCCTGTCCCTTCCAAGGTGGCAAAGCCAGCGGTCACCTCAGGAGCAATCTGGTTGGTTGTTTACACCTGTGGCTTCCCCAGGGCTGGACTCAGCCATCGGTTGATGCCAAGTCTGGGTTTGTCAGCCTCGAGACTGAGAAAACAGTTGCCCCAGACTCCAGTATGGAGACATGATTCTCCTCGGGTGCAGGCTACCCACAGCTGCCCCACCTCTCACCCCTCAGTTCATGTGCCGTTCCCCCAGGCCACAGTGCTGACTTACATCGCCCACAATCAGAGCGGCCTCTCCAGGCCCCATTTTCTGCTTTGTTGTTGAAGTTGGCCCAACTACCGAGTCAGAACGTCCTTTTCTGGTTCAGGTTTCCCTTGATATTTTGACGTTAGGAGCTGAACCATTCTGTTAGGGACCCTCTTGTGCTCCATCAGATAGTAAACAGCACCCAGTAAATGTCTCTTTCTTGCTTTCCTGACTCTAATCAAGCCTGTTTTCTGACATGGCTAAAAATCTTGCAGAGGAGGGTTTGCTGCTGGTTCACGCCAGCGTGGGGAAGTCCTGAGTGTCTCGTCTGTGCACACACGAGGTCAGCGTGTGAGACAATGCGTGTGAGCCTGCAGAGCCCCTGCGCCTCTGTCCTCCGCTGGCAATCCTCTTTGCTCAGGCAGCTGTTTCAGGACCGCCTGCTATCTTAACCTATACATTTCTTCCCTTCCATCTGAGTCCAAGCCACTAAAAACCCATCACATCTGTGTGAAGGGCTGCCTTGACCTTGTAAATCAAAGGCACTCTCTGGAGGGAGGTTTCCCACCGCTGGGCTCTGCCTGGCATCATTCTTTCTCAGGGTGACCTCAGCTATTCAAGTATGAAGGTTGTATTTGAAATGCCATTTGCTTTCCCTACGTCAATAAATGAAGCTGTGAATCTTTAGATCATCAGAGTTGTGCTGATTACCAAGAGTTTTCCTCTGAATGGTAAAAGTGTCTCTCTCTCTCTTTTTTTTTTTCCTTTATCGAGATCTGTGTGAGAGTTTAAAAGAATTCTGGCAGATTTCCGCTTGCCTCTCTGAATCGGAGCACGAGTGGAGATTGCCCCCAGACGCGTCTGCCTTTATTAGTTTATGTCCTTTGTTGGGAGCGTCAGGGATTAACTTATGAAAGTACGCACGGCTCTTATCTTCAAAGGTATCCTCTGCACAGCGGACTCCGCCCCACCAACCCGCGCTATTCATCTATTGCAATCCCAATTAGTTCACATCAAGGTCAATTACTTGGGGTGTGCAAGAGGGCCACAAACACAAGTGAGCAAGTCCCCCTCGTGTGGCTCTCTCATGAAAATGAGAGAGGGATTACAGCCAGGCAGCAGAGAAGCTAGAATTGTCTGGTGCCTCCCTTGGTGGTTGATAGCGACCATGTTCATAACTCTCACCAACCCAAAGCTTGAGCAGAGATGTGCAAACAGGGAGGGGAGGGCCTCAGCCTCCTCACCCCAACCCTGTTCTTGAGGGTGAGTATCTGAGTAATTCAGCAGTCTCTGAGGCACAGAGAGGTTTTTGAGAACATTCGCTGGCTGTGGAGGAGCAGCCTTGTGTTTATGATATGTGATAAGCACCGCTCCTTCTAAAGACATGTCTGAAAAAGACGGGATGGAGTTGGTGGGTGCACAGGACGGGTCATCATAGTTCAGGAATGGAGGTCAGCTCCAGGATCGCAGCCATGCATCCCACGGTCTCTTTGAGGCCATCAGCAGGAGGGATGGTCAGATGATAAGGTATGTGAGGGGTACATGTCACCAGTCAGAGGACAAGACCCTCCCTTATGTAATGCAAACATACTTCTCAGATCTAGCATTATTACATAGCAGGGAGGAGAGGCCATGGAAGACCAAATGGAAGTGCAGCATTCAGCGTCCATTGCATGTACAGTCAGACAGGACAGTTCTCGTGAAAGGATGGATGTATTGGAACAACCCAGACGAGAATGGCCAGGAATCATGCAAGGTTCATCTTTCCATTCTGACAGACCCTGGACTTTAGAGATCCCTCTAATACAGGGAGAGAGAGACATGTGCATAGCCTGACTAGAAGATGAACGAGGGGGTGGGGGAGCACAATGTACAGCTCTCCAGAGTTCTGGTCTCCTGGCTCCACATCAAGAAATTGATTCTAAGAACCCAAGTCTGGTATGTAGGTAAGGGAAATTTGACAGTGGCCAGGGCCAGGCAGGAAGAGAACAGTCTTGTAAGACCAGACCTGAACTCCCCCCACTATGGCCCTGCCCCAATACACAAAGTATGAAGAAAACATGGGGGCAGACACCAACTGGATTTCTCTTGCAAGCATTTATCAAAGGGGGCTTAGGCACTTCACCTTTGGGGGAATTTTCGATTTCCCTGTGTTGGAATGTTCTTCTGAGAGTGGGGAGTGTGCTCTTAAAGAAAGAACACCCCTTTGACATGACTCACACCTCTCAAAACAAAGAACAATGAATCTTTGACTTGCTATTCAGCTTTCAGATCCTGTGCCCTGGCAGGGACCATGTCACCCTGCCCTGAGCCAGGCTGTGCAGAGTGTTTGTGGAGCGGTGGTGCAGGAGGAGGGGCTTGCACCGTGTCTGGGCACTGGCACTGAGCCACCGGAACCACACACACGTCGTTGTGGAAACCACGATTTGCACCCTGGAACTCTGGCTGGCTGATGCAAGTTTCATTCCTAGTAGCCCTATGGGGCCTGACCGCTGTCTGCTATGTGGAACACCAGCAGTGTGGATGAGGGATCTCTACTGTGCACCTGCCAAGCGATTCTCACTCTGCACACCTTTACCTTGTCTCTCAGTGCAAGTAACTGAATTGACAGTGATCGGGCTAGGGTCCAGTAACCTCGGAGGCTGATGTCATCACCACTCCTCACAGGTGGGGGAAATGTCCCCCTGGGAGTAGCACAGTGTCACCGGACAGCTAGTGTCTCCATCCTAATAGCTCAGACCTGAAAGTCACACCTAAGCTCTCTTGTGGCCTAAGGGCTGCTGTTTTGGGGGAGAGGACAGCACAGAGGTGAGGTACCCAAATCCTAGAGTCTGCACAGACTGTAACACAGTTGAGCACCTTCTGTTTGTGTTGGGGAACATTCTAGAGGATGTGGTCTTGACTCTTCTGACCACGTGAATATAAATTTACTTTTGGACTCTGCTATAGAAAACTGTCATCTGTACTTAGAACTCAATAAGAATGAATCAAGACCCCGATCATAGGATGACACAGACTGACCGAGCCTAAATCCTGGCCTTCAAGCTACCTTAGCGATTTCCAAGCAATTCTAACATTTGACAACATCAGTACCACACTAGAACAAAACTCAAGGCTGCAGCTCAGAAGGCACGCAGAGAGAACACAGAGGGTCTGGTTGCTGCAGTGGAGGGTCCCTCGGCTCTTACCAGAGGTCCTGAGTGTTGGCTAGGTGGCAGCCCTCAGCACAGAGATCTGGGGCTGTACAGGGAACAGGGACCATCCCCAGAGGAAACGAGGCTGCCAGATGGCATGAGAGTCTGCAGTGGGCCAGGCTTCACTCTCGGTTAAGCCCTGGAGCCCCAAATTGTCCTGTAATGACAACATGTGGGCAGTGGCCCCATCATCTACACCCTTGCAGGCTCCCAAGAAAATGGCTTCTCCTTTCCAAAGGCAGCTTCCTAATGCTGTGACCCTTTAATGTGACCCGTGTTGTGGTGACCCCTCCCCCAACCATAAACTATTTCATTGCTACTTCACAACTGTAATTTTGGTACTGTTACAGATCATAATGTAAATATCTGATATGCAGGGTATCTACTATGGGGTTTATGACCCCTGTGGGGGTTGTGACCCAAAGACTGAGAGCCGCTGCCCTAAGGCATTCATTATTAGGACTCTCATAAACTCTCAGTCCTGTTACTTAAAGTGACCTCGGCAAGGGACAGCTCCTACCGCATCCAGTTCTCAGTAGAAGACACAGTGGGCACTTCTCAGGGATGGCCTGGAGCCCCACCAGCAGCAGGGAGTCTTCCACAGCCAGCTCGAAGCAGCCTCTAATATCTGATCCGCGCTACTCGAGTAAAATCTGCAGTGTACATTATTGTCAGTCAGTGGACACTACCCAGAACATTCTACCCCGCGAGCAGTCCCAGGAGGTCCGAGGTTCTCTGGCCTACAGTGTCCCACAGGAGGTGACAACAACTTCTTTTCTGGGTGAGAGCCCTCTCCCTCAATACCGAGGGCTGGGCGCCGAGCTGCAAAGGGACTTCTGACCCAACACAGAAGTTCTCCCTCACCCCAGGACTCAAGGAAGAAATAAAGAGGACTAGGATACTGGATGAGGACCCTTGGGGGCCGGGGGTGCTGAAAGACGTCTTTGCCTCAGCTTTTCCAGACTGCATTGGAGGAGACAGGAAGGAAGGAGAGTTCGGCAGGGTGCCCACAGAAGGACTTCATCCAGCCAGACTATAGGCTCCTCTAGGCCTAGGAAACAGAAGAGTTCGAGGGCGTAGAAGTGGGGTACAGACAGTCCTTATAGATGAGGCATTTATGGGGGGGGGTGCTTCTTCAACAGCATTCGCTGAAGTTAGTTATCTGCAGGAAAGGGCACAGCAGAAACCCGACGGGGGCCTTAGGTGCCCTCAGAACCACAGTCCCTCTGCCGTCTGGACACGAAAGGCCACTCTGTCCACAGCAGAGAGACAGTGCCGAAAGAGATGAGACAGGCTATGAAAGCCCCGCCTTTTCTAGGAGCTGGTGACTTATCCCTGAACCCTTGCACAGGGAGGACTCTGCCTAAGTACAGAGCCCTTTCCAGACGTGTCTCAGACTGATCTGGCTGAGGGGAGCGGCCTCGTGGTGAGGGCTGAACTATTTCCCCTGGGAACTGTCTGGCAGCCCTAATGAGGAAGAGCACTTTGCGTTTATAGGGTGCCTTTCATCTGAGGATCTCAAAGCTGGACCACAAACATTAATTAGCGCTCACACCTGTGAGGCAGGTGAGTCTAGTCACCCCCCCCAACCCCCCAGCTTAAAAGATGAGGAAACAGAGGTTTGAGAGGAAAAGGACTCTGGGGTGAGCCACCAGGGTTAGGAGCAGCATTTTAGATTCATAGCATCCTGACCACAAAGTCACAGAACCTCCTGGGGAGGGGAGGGCGGGCGGAGTGACGAATTCCAGACTGGAAGCAGGAGTGGTGGGGATGGAGCCACACACAACTCTTCCCTTTCCCAAGCAGCCTGTCACCTCCGGGGTGGACAGATGTCAGGGAGAATGGGGGCCTCCAGCCCCCGAAGGCCTTTGGAGCAGCATCCCCAGGCAGGTCTCTATCCTGACTCTGTGGATGCTTTCCTTTAAAGCCCGAACAGTGAAGGCAGCTGAGCCACTCATGACTAACCAAAGCGTCTGCAGCCAGTGGGAGAAAAATGCTTGGCAAATCCCAGGGCTCTTTCACAACCCCCCTCCTTTCTTCCAGAATCCAGGGCTGGTGGGAACTGAGTCATGTTATCATGGGGTTCCACTGATAATGCTGAGGTTATGCTAATCCAATGCTCGCCACCTGGGGGGCGGGGAGGTGCTCTGCTCCCTGACTGACATTGGGTGCTGTTGTGGGTTTAGTGTCCACCACAGAAGCCAGAAGCACTGCTTCTCAAAAACACTAGACACTTCAGGGAAACAGGCTTTCTGAGGGAGTCACCTGCTCAGCATCAGGGCTATAAAACCTGACATTGCACAATTCGGGGTGAGAGGGGGCAGTTGTCCAAGCATCTGGGGGTACCCCTTCTTCCATACACAAGGTAGCCTGGACCTTTCTTTCTTCACAAGGGTCCCAGAGGAGAAGATGAAAAATGAACACCTCCCCTGGGGCTCGCCCTGACACATCACCCTGGAAACTGACTCACATCTGAGTCCTGACTCACATCCTGTTGTGTGCTCAGAGGCATCCAAGGGGGCATTACACCAGCTACCCGTGACCGAGGCGCACTGGGAGGGCACCCTGCAAAGGACTTACTCTGCCTTCCTTGCACAGAGCCGGGACCTCCTCTAAGGAAAAGGCCAGAACAAGCCCCTTAGGTTTAGATGTTCACAGAGCAGCTTCTGCCCTTTACAAAGCAGACAGGCCTCCGGTGGATGGCCTGCTGTTTCTGTTTGGATCAAAGGTGAACAGGAGGTTTGTTGTTGTAGAGACGCCCCCAAGTGATCAAGGAAAGGAGTTCTGGCTACACTGGAGACATGGAGCCCTGACAACCTGACACATGTGTCTAGAAGCCACCACAGCCCCTCTAAGGGCCCCGGGAAAACCAGGCTGTGAAGTCAGGGGCTAGGACCACCACCAAGGGTTCATCTGAATAAGGCTGGATGTCCCAGAGAGAGCGCGAGGATGAACTGATAAGCTTTGGATTTTCAAAGCAGGCGTGTTCCTTCGAGTTGTCTGTTGTCAGTGCCACTGGCCTCTGCTTTAGAGCGTGTTCGCTTCTCTTTGCTGTGGGTATGGAGTGTGTCCTTCCCCTTTTCAGTTCATAAGCTTTCGTTACTGATTCTGGGCCTTTCCTTTCAAATGTCTCCAGCACTAGACATTCCTCCTCCAATGCTGCTCCAACTCTGTCGCCTAAACGTTGCTTGCTTTCATTTTCATTAAGTGACAAGTAGTATAAATATTTTTGAGATCTTTTATTTGGCCCCTATGGCATTTATAGATAACCTCCAATTTCTGAAGATTTCCTAATAATCTTTCTGTTACTGGTTTTTGTATTTTGTTTGCAGGGAAGGGGCCGTTTGGTTTTACTTTAAGTCTTTGTGGCCTAAGATAACATTTTGTATGATTATGCCCTAAAGATCAAGCAGCATTTTATGACCCCCAATGTAGTCCGTCTCGGGGAGTGTACATGTGGGCTTCCGAAGAATAGCCTACAGATGTTAGTTAGGTCAAGGTGATACTGTCCAGGTCGGCGGAGTTCTGACTTCTGTTTGCATGGTGTGTCGGTATAGAGGAGGGATGTTGAGGTCTCCAGCCAGAATGATGGATTTGTCTGCTTTTCCTTGCATTTCAGTTAGTCTTTGCCTGAGGACTTGACACTGTGCTCACTGGCTACCTGCTAAGGAATACGTATTATTAGTTGGCCATATTATCATCGTGTAACTCACCTCTTATCCTTGAAAATCTCCATCTTCAATTAGCTTTGTAGAAAACTAATACAGCAAGTCGGGCACTCTTTGAATTGATGTTAGCATAATTTCTCTCCACCCCTTTCACCCGGCCTGAGTCTGTATTTAAATGAGCCATTTGTATGCGTCAGGTAGTTAAGTTTTATTTGTAGCTTGCTCCGACAGCTTCTGCGGTGGATGCAGGCAATTCACACATCTCAACTGTTTATAGATAGAGCTGGATTATTATCTGCCGTAGTTTCACTTGTACATCTGCTGCACGTGGTTCTTCGCCCCGCCCCCTGCTTTTGTCTCCTCTCGCCATGACTGAACATTTTATGATTTCACTGTAGCTCACCTATTCACATAGCAAGTATACTTTTAAAACATTCCTTTAGGGGGGCTCGAGAGATGGGTCAGAGACTGAAAGCACTGGCTCTTCCAGTGGACCCCAGTTTGATTCCTAGCACCCACTAGTGGCTAATGACTGTCTGCTAACTCCAGTCCCAGGGGAATCTGACACCCTCCTCTAGCCTCCTTAGGCACTGCATGTACGAGGAACACAGATATGCATGTAGCTGAACACCCATAGACGTAAAGTCAATCAGTCAATCAATCAATGAAATCTTTTAAAACATGCTTTAGTGATTGTTCCAGTGTTTAAAAACTAAGTCCACAATCAAATAACGTTATTTGATACTTGTTATATGTTACTACTTTTCACAACATTTACATTTATTTATTTATTTATTTAATCTCTCTCTTGCTTGCCAACTCTCTCTCTCTCATCTGTGTGTGTGTGTGTGTGTGTGTGTGTGTGTGTGTGTGTGTATGTGCGTGCGCATACATGCTCTCTCTCTCTTTCCCTTCTAGTTCGACAAGTTGGTATTGACATATTTTCAAGTTCACTGACTTCCCTCGGCCATGGCTTGCCTACTAATAACCTCATAAAAGATATTTCCTGTTTCTCTTTTTTATTTCCTGAATTTCTTTTGAGACTTTCTTACAATTTCCATTTTAAATTCCTTCTCTGTGTCACATCTGAGTTTTCTCGCTCACTTTGTCTTTCTGGGCCATACATTTCTTCCCTATCTTGTAATGTGTTCAGAGTTGAGCATGGTGCATCCATAGCATGAGCTAACACAGCCAGACCTCTGGTGTGAGTTTTCTATTATCCGGGCAGGGGTTGGGTGAGGGTGAATTAGTGTAACTATAGGAGTCCCACCCCTCTCGAGTCCTTGTGGTCTTTAGCTTCCCGTGAACTCTCTATCCTATTCTGCTCCTTACAGCCCTTCCATCAATAGTCCACAGTGAGATGGGATTCTGTGAGAACCCAGTGGAGTCCCTGGACCACAGCACATCCCTTCTGGGCAGCACTGTAGCTCTCCAGATTTGTATTCTCCTATCCGTCTCTATTCAGCTTTCAGCATTGTGATGTCCCCACGATGTGCTCCCATTGGCTTCTGTCTCCTTGGTGTGGTCTTTTGTGCTTGCTTCCTTCCCAGACTTTGGGCCTGCTATACTGCCAGAATTCCCTGGGAGATCCAGAAAGGTCAGAGATTTTCTGTTCACCATTTTCCTTGTTCTAAGGACAAGAATGGTAGCTCTTCAGCTCTTTACACATTGGTGCTGAAAGTGGGAGAAGGCAGCCACTCTGATATGAATTATTTTACAGGTCATGACAGACACTGAAGACATTCTGATGTTGTTGCCTTAAAAACGTTCTTTTCCTGAGTGAAATACACCATGTTCCTTTGCTCTGTCTCCCTACTTCTCCCTTGTCTTTCACCTCCATTTCAGATGGAAGGGGGTGAGGTTCAGGATTGAGAGAGGGAGCCCCTCTTATCCATATTTGCAATGACCTTGGTCATGTATTCTCATCGAAAACATGAGCATACAGAAACTACCAACATATTAAAAAGTCCAAGTTTAAATTTTCTGATCTAGAACTTTTAAAAACAGAAGCATGAATTGATTGAAATATTGAATTCCCGCATTCACTTTATCACAGAATTCTAGCGTCCTTCCTCACTCACCATTTAATACCCAGAGCCTAGCTCTTCTCAAGATGCTCAACCCCAAGCAGAGCAGTATTGCCTGGGCCCCACCTCAGTGCAAGTAGGCGTTGCCTTTCCCACCAAGCATCAGCTACACCTCGGGACTGCATTTCCTTTAGCAATAATACAATCATGGAAGTCAATCAGGCTGACTGAGCATTTACAATGGCCACACAGCATGACATGTCTCTTTTCCTGTAGCTTGCTTCTTCCTTGATACTACCCTTGACAGACAGGAGAAGATGAGATCTGCTGAAGCTAGTTTCCAGCAAAGGCAGAATTCAACCCCAAATCTGTTCGACGTATGCTCAATGCCTTCCCATTCTGCTCCTCTCCAGTGCAGAATGTAAGCACAGCAGCACAGCACAAACACCACTGTCATTCTCCCTCTGCCTTGGAAGCAGCCATTTGCAAGTCCAAATTAGGCATGCAAGTTAGCACTCGGTCTCTATGGCTTCTTGCCCTTCCAGTGGCTGGACCTCTTAGAAGGTAGAGAACGTAAAACCATTTACTAGTGAGTCCCTACCCCAGGGGCCCCAGCGACAAAACTGTGTGTGGAGACATAAATGACAGAACCAGTGAGTAATTCCACCAGCCGATGAATATGCAAATGTTGAATGAATGGATGGGTGGATGGACGGATAGACTAATGGATGGATGGATGGATGGATGGATGGAGAAATTCTCCGTGTGCTGACAAGTGCATGAGGAAGGAGCCTTTCCAAGCATTGCACTTGGAAGCTTTGCCCTGATAAATCCCAGCATGGCAGGGGCATTGCGCCTCTTCACCGCCATGACTGGCCACATTATCACATGCCCGGCACACAACTCGTGCTGAATCAGCTTGTGTTTGCTTTGATGGATGGACTTACCCAAAGCAGCTCGTTCAAGAAGAGCATCTCACCTGGGCTTTGTGGAATGCTTGACGGTGATGCTCTCTCAGGCTGAGGCCTTTTCTGGATAATTCCCACTGAATCCCTGCTAGCACTTCCCAGCATCCACCCCGTCAGGATCATAAGCACCACACTTCAATTTACAACCCCCACCTGATTCTTCCCTGACTCTCACAACACATAAGTTAAACAGAGAAATTCTGAGCTAGACTTATTTGAGCCAGGACCCTGACCTGCCGCCACCGGATGGTTTTTAGCGATCATCTCACTCCAGAGAGGAGTATGACGGTTTGATCCGACAGATGGGCCTGGCGCTCATTTTTTTTTTATCCTGTGAGGCAACTAACAACATGGCTATTTCAATTTTGGCCTTCCTGTGTTCATGGTGGCCCCACTTCCACTCCCATCAGAGCAAAGGACAGAGACCTCTCGCACAAACACAGAAGAACACTGTATTGTCACGTCTTTGTTGTTGTTGTTGTTGTTGTTGTTGTTTGCTTTTGCTTTGTTGGGTTTTTTTGGGGCTCAAACAAAAGACTGAAAACAACCCAAAATTCCTCGGAGAGGCTCATGGCCACCACCTGCTGGCCCACCACTGGCAAAGGACCCACGGAGGTTCCTTGTGGTGGAAGAAATGAGGGCTGATGGGCTGACGGCTTCCGCATGTGTAATGCGGTGCCGTCCTCACTGAACCACAGTGGGAAGTAAGATGATGCCATATCTACAGCCTGTGTTTAAAAGAACAACAGCAGCAACAAAGAAAACACAGAACCTGGGCTCGAATCGTAAAGGTCATTTTCCAGAGCATATTTTAAAAGGCTATGAAATATTATGCAATGTTGCACAGCTTAGTTATGAGGTTAGAAAGGCCCGGCCTGACTCTTCTCGCCGCAGTAAAGCATGACGGACCATGAATCACGGCATAACACTTGATGCTTCGTGTCGTTTCAGACGTGGGGCTAGGGGGTGCTAGGATGTCTGCACAGCGGATTACTACACCACAGCTCGCACCCTGGAGGCCTTTATGATCGTTCTAGAACCTCTTTCGTTTGCTTTTTAAGTGTTTAAAATATCTGAATAGTATGTGTTCATTTGGTAAGTGTGTGTAGTGAGAATATAAGCATGCCTTGCAGGAAATATTTGAGTGTATGGATTTTGGGTGTCCCACACACATACTTGGAGCAAGACATTTAGGATAACGTGAGGTGCAGGACAGCCTGTTGGTTCTACTTCCCTCCGGCCCTGCTGTGCTGTTAGGTCATGTTTGGGCCCTAAAGTCATTGAGTATAATCTGCAATGTTATGCCTCTAGAAGGAAGCAATATGAAATAAATATCTAAAATCCCACATGAACTGCTCCTCTTTAAGGGGAGCCACCATATCACAGGGGCATCAAATACTTGGATTCTATGAACAAGCTATGTGCATACATGTGTAATCATTTAAATAATGGTGACTAATTATCATTATAAGACCTTTTCATTTTAAGACACCACCCCACTCCATCTGTCACCAACACACCTGTCTCTCTGCAGATGCAAGGCAGATCCAGCCATCCCCACCGTGGTCCTATGATCAGTCTTACCAGTACCTGGGATCCATCACCTCCTCTTCTGTGCACCCGGCAACGCCCATCTCACCTGGCCGTGCCAGTGGCATGACAAGCCTCTCTGCGGAACTCTCCAGTCGACTTTCAAGTAAGCCGCTTGAGAACGTATCTGCAAGGGGTCTGGAGGGGAAGGTTTGGAAGCGTATAGGAGACAAAGGGAAGGAGCGGGCTGGATCCAGAGCAGAACAGGGTTCAAAGACAAAGTCACCCACCTCTGCACGGTTGCCATGCCTAGCACTGACTGTTCCTGACATGAGAAGAGGCAGCGGATGAGGAGACAGAGGAGTGAGGAGACAGGTGTCTCCGTCCATCTCTTCCGTATTTAGGGTTTGCTCATTTCTGCTGGGGAAGGGTGGTGGCCAGGGACTACTATTCTGGAAAGGCAAAGCGGCCTAAGTCAGGATTGTGTGCCTCCCAGCTGACTGCTAGCCCATGGCTGCGCTCCCCAGCCGTGGTGAGCTGTCACAGGTTCCTGCGAACAGCACAATGGTACACTTCGGAATAGGGAACAAATATGCCCCAAGATAAACATTGCCAGCTAAGGGCTGTTCAGACTGAGGGTTAGGAACAAGGTGGAGAGCTCAGGTGTCATGGTTAGCATAATTGTTGTTAATACGAGCTCATTAAATATTAGTCATTTAACCTATGAGCCCTTGGGGCTTGGCACTCACCCTTGCTCCTGGGCAGGGAAATCAGAGTTACAGGAAAAACTCCTTTGTTGAAGGCTAAAGAAGAAACTTACTGTTCGGGGCTTTGAAATTGGAGCTGAACCAAACTGTGAAATACATGAGAGCCCTTCACCCTTAAGAGGCCTGCAGTGCACTTGTATGTGTGGTGGAGGGGGGCGGGTTTTGCTTTGGGGCCCTCGAAGGCAGATTAGAACAGGTGAGTGGGCAGGCAGAAAGGCAGAGGAGTCAGGACGGCCGCCTTCAATGTTGTGAAAGACTGCAGACAACCACCACAGTTGCTTAAGGTTCTACCAGGGGGTCAGAGTCTCCATCACAAATCACCCCGACTCACCCGGCTACTGTAGCCTGTCTCTCCCGCCCCCAGCAATGGTATTGGGGGTACTGGCATTTGGGCTGCATCATGTTTTATTGGGGGCAGAACTGTCCTATGCACCAAACATTAGCTAGAAGTATCCTTGACCTCGAGGTGCCAGTAGAAAATGTCCCAGCATGTCCATCAGAAATCTCCAGGACTCTCTGGGTAAAGCCCCTGCCTTGCAAACATGGGGACCAAGTATGACTCTTCAGAACACAGGTATAAAAGCAAAGTGTGGTGTCACAGGTTTCTAGCACTAGGGACATGGAGTTTAATCACAGGGCTCCAGGCCAAGGAGAGGCCCTGCCTCAAAAGACTACTTGGACCCCTGCTGAAGAACAAAACCCAAGGCCGCCGCTGGTCTCTGCACACACATGTACACACACATGCACAAGTGCCTGTACATAGGGGTACCCATAAATGAACACACACACACACACACACATGCACAAAATGTCTCCACTTGTGCCAGCTGGGGGCAGTGAGCACCTTGAACCTCACCCGCCCCTGGCTCTTGATTGAGCTACGAAAGCCAGCTTCCTCTCTCCACTCTCACCTGACTTCAAGCCATCCGTGCCAACACTTGCACGGGTGCCGATGGTCTAAGGAATTAAGAGGGTAACATAGGAATTGTGGCATTTGCTCAGCTGGCTGTGTCTAAAAGCCTGTCCCCTCAGGGACACTTGGATTCCAGGAGCATCTGTCGGCTCTCCCAAATTCCTGTCAGTGACGCTGCTCTGTCCGCTGGCCACAGCCCGCATCTAAAACACTTAATGCTTTCCTTGGAAATGTCCCCAGTGTAGGTCTGTTCCTTGAAATGTGTTGCATAAGTCTTTCAGCTTGGTCACCACCCCAAGTGTGCACCTAGGTCCAGCTCCACCAGCTGACCAGCGATCACATGATCACATGCCAGACTGGCTCTTAACGCTTTCCTTTTAATCTTGGAGAACAGCAGGCATGTATGGGACACATTTGATCATGTCAGCTTGCCCATGCCTCCCCTTGGCTCCCGCATAGCATCTCCCTCTAAACTTCATGTCTTTTAAACATTTTTAACTTGTTTTTAATTGATCAAGTCCAGGCGGCACTGTCCATGGGTGTGTGGGGTCATTCATTACGGCCTGGGTAATCTATCAGCCAAGGCCACCATCGGCTAAAATAGGAGAGGGCCACAACACAACTATGTTCCTAATGATAGGGACTCAACAACACCAGCTAGAAAGAAGGGTGCTTATGGTACGGGAATGTGAGAGAGAGAAAAGCCATTTCAGGACCCAAAAGTGACCTCTGCTGCCCCGTAGGGAAGAGCACAGATGACAAACAGGCTCTCATGAGCGGCAGGGAACAGGCGCAGGAGAGTGAGCTTCAGCTTGGCAAAGCTCCCTCTGGAAATGAAGCCCTGAGAGCAGGTCTTGCAGGCTTAGGAAGTGCTGTGGTAAACCTGGGGCAGGAGAAGGCTGGGATCCATGGGAGGAAGCAGCTCCAGGCCCACAGCTCTGGAAACTTGACCGCTCTGTGGGCTTCGGCTACACCCAGCCCATCCAGCCCCACCCGGCCTCCCTCTCCAGTACACTCTGTCTGTCCCTGTTCCTTGCACACAGACTGCACACCTTGTCTGGCAGGAGCTGTCACGTGAGGGTTTACCTTTCTTTTCCTTCTTTTTCCTCCACTTCTTTTTCTTTTTGTTAATTAATGTTTAGCTGCCAACCTGGGCGACAGACAGCATTAATCTGAGTCATGCAGAAGATCCTTTTAAGGCAGCCATTATCTGCTCAGGTTGTTTAATCCTTTGGGGGCTGTGGGAGGGGCCTGGAGTGGGCTGCTTTGTCCCTGTCAGGCTGGAGAGCCCAGACTAGCTCCACCATGGTGGATAGTTAGCGCCATCCCGTGAAAACTTTCACTTCCAGTGAAAGCACCTGAGCCTTCTAATGCTCAGACCTTCCTCCTGGGGAGGAGGCACAGTCACCTTAGCTCCTCAAGTGGGGAAGGCCAGCCAAAAGGATAGAAGAGCCATAGTGTGATGGTGGGCAGATTCCGTGACTGCTGATTTGTAAGAAGAGAGGACAAACCAGATTGGAAAATGAGAACAAGGAGAACCGGAGAGCTGGCTCAGTGGTTAAGAGCCTCCGCTTCTCTTCCAGGAGATATGAGTTCAGTTCCCGGGCCCCACATGAGCTGGCACACAGCTACCCATAATTCCAGCTCCAGGGTATCTGACTTCTTCCTCCAGTATCCAGAAGCATAGCGCTCTTGTGTGCGTGTGCACGCACACACACGCACGTGCACACACACACACACACCAAAATACACCCATTACATAACTGAAAATAACATTTGTAAATGAAAACAAGCATTTGAATTTGAGCATATCTAAAGGGCCTAAGTCTTTTTTCCCCAATGATTACAAACTGAAAAATGAGACAAGGAAGCCGGGCGATGGTGGCGCACGCCTTTAATCCCAGCACTCGGGAGGCAGAGGCAGGAGGATCTCTGTGAGTTCGAGACCAGCCTAGTTCCAGGACAGGTTACAAAGCCACAGAGAAACCCTGTCTCGAAAAACCAAAAAAAAAAAAAAAAATGAGACAGGGAGGGATGCAGGGAGGACGGGGGTGAGGGGGGAGAACTTGACCTTGTGTAGAAAGATAGCACCAGTAATCTCAGATCTTCAGCTACTCTGCCCCAACAGCTGAGGCGGTAACATCACCCCTCTGCTGGGCCCATGACAAATCACAGGCTCACGCAGGATTCCAGTAACTTGGTACCATCCCCACATTGCCCTGTGGTAACTGGAAGGGACCGGCAGAGCATGTTCAGGCATGGCTGTGAAACGGTGTGACCTTTCATTCATTTTTTCCAGTGGATTCACCTTTTTGTCTCAGGGCAAATGAAGCAAGAGGGATAATGGGCAGAGTCATTTGTTTGTGTCCAGAGTATTGCATCAGGATGACAACAAATTGATTGTGTTTGTCTAACGCCCTCCCTCCGGCCTCGGCTGGCTTCTCTCTAGGCTGTATAAATCTAACTGGAGGAAAACATGGAGGGAAGCTTCCTGTTAACTCTCAAACATGTCGCGGCTCTCTGTGTAAGCAAAACAAGTGACATTGAGCCTGCTCCCACTTGGCCACAGCAAGGGGGCAGGGATGAACCCTGTGGAATGAGGTGTGGCCTGGCTGTAGAAGACGCTAAAGGGCAGCCAGCCGAGCCCCGGCAGCCCCAGAACCACTGTCAGCTTACAGCCTTTTCCCTGCCCACATGTCTGACTCGCTCTGAAAACATTAGCAGGAGTGTTTGTTTGAAAATCAGACTCCTGGTTTCCTCATTAGCAGCGGGGTTTGCTGCAGACTCTGGCTGTTTCCATAAACTCTAATTACCTCTCTGATGAGGAGCCTATTTCCCTCACATTCACCCCAAATGTACACAAGAGTTCCTTTTGTAAAACTCTGTTAGAGCAATAAAGATTACTGAGAGAGAGGGAGGGAGAGGGAGAAACAAGAAAGGCAGCTCTCGCGCTGGAATAATAGGCTTGGAATAGAAGGAAGTTGATCACAGCCAGCGTCTTCCACAAACGGATTAATCCTTTCAGAGGAAGCTCTCCAGCCCCCTTAAGTTTCTTCCTAGCAGGCTCAGCTCAAAAGGGCCCAGACCACATGCCCCCAGAGCTTAAAGTTATCCTGTAAGTTCATTTGAGAAGTTAACATTCTGAGTGTTTAGTTCTTGCCTCTGCTGTTTTGTTGGTGTCTTCGGGAGGGGCGGATATGAGAACTCTCGTTCCAGGGGACACAAGCTACCCACAACACCCTCCTATTCACAGCAGGGGCTCTTAGCGGGGGGGGGGTGCGAATGTTCACCCCTACACCCATTCCCAGGTTATCGACAATGTCTGGAGATATTTTTGGATGTCACGGTGGGGGATACCACTGGCATCCAGAGGATAAAGGACCTAGAAGCTGCCAAACAACTCACAAGGAATAAATCAGAAGCCAAGCACCCACTAGGAATGATATGGGCAAAAATGCCAGCAGCGCTACTAATGTAAATTGATCTTCAAGGGAAGCCATGCTGGCCCGCAGCAGCATGTACAGGAGCAAAGGGCGGCGGGGTGCAGCGAACCACAGGAGGACAGCCAGTGGTAGTCTGTAGAGGTGTAGATTCATTCCCCACAAAATGAATCTTGTACGCAAGGTTTGTCATTTCTGACAAGATCTCAGCGTGCACAAAAGTCTGGTACAACAAGTTCTCTCCATTTGTGTGAAACAGACAAACTAACTAGCGAAGCTGCAGCTGGAGAGATGGCTGGGTGGGTAAGAGCACACTCTGCTCTTTCGGAGGACCTGAGTTTGATTCCCAGCTCCCAGGCAGGGTGGCTCAGACCCATGGGTAACGCCAGCTCCCCGGGACTTGGCACCCTCTTCCGGCTTCTGTGGACACTACGTTCACACGTGCACATGCCCAGACACGCATAAGTATAATCAAAAAGAAAACGGTGAGGCAAAGTCTTAAAGACATGACATCGTGTGTGCATTGTACACAGATGTGGAACCAGTCAGAAGCTAGACGTGGAGACAAGTGACATGCCAATCACCAACATCATCACCACCACAGCATGCATTAAGTCAAATAACAGGAAGTTAGCCAATTTCCAAGGGGTCAGAGCCTAAGAAAATGGCAGTTTTCTATTATCCAGCCTGAATACTGTGTATAACGACATAATACCACTGTCATATTTATATCCTATTAGTAACATAGACCTGCATCCGTTACCTCAATTACCGTAATGTTGTCTCATTATATATTGCTATAATAATGTTGTTATGCCAATATACTGATTATATTACCAATATATTAATCAATATTCATATTTTAAGATAAATAGAAGATAGGCTTGTTTTTTCAGCGAAGGGCCACAGAGAAATGGGCAAGCTTTTAGAGCTCTGTTGTCATGGTTACGTAAGGACAGTGGGAGATACTTGGCACCACAAAAGGATTCACAGGGCCACCCTGTGCTACAGGCTGAGGCTGTGTCTCAAAAAGCAAAAAAAAAAAACTGTGTGTTTGTTTTAACAGTTTTACAACCATTTGAAAAAGTTGAACCCGTTTTTAATTCCTGGGACACACAAAGCTCCCTCCAGTCAGTTTTGACTGATGGGCTACAGTTCGCCAACCTGGGAGTCTAACATGCATGCACACTGTAAGCATTACATTGCACTACCAGGTGTGAGGCATTTCGGTACTTACGAAATGCATATGCTACGCCATGTCACGATGCATATCATAGGCCACGGCACGATTCCCTACAAAACGTCTGCCGTCACTCACTATGACAGCATGCTGGGCCAAATCCACTTCTTGCCAGGTAGCAACAGCCCTCTGGGTAAATATCCATCTCAGTGTTGTCATCCCCCCCTCCATGGGCAGGAGCTCTCTGGGCAATCCTGTGTTCTCTGGCAGAGAGGGAGGCCTTCGCCTCTCAGACCACAGACTCACGCCATCTCTTCCACCCACCCACAGCGGCCCCGGACCTGACAGCCTTCGGCGACCCACGCCAGTTCCCCACGCTGCCTTCCATCTCCGACCCGCGCATGCACTACCCTGGCGCCTTCACCTATTCGCCGCCTGTCACGTCGGGCATCGGCATCGGCATGTCAGCCATGAGCTCTGCCTCTCGCTACCACACCTACTTGCCGCCGCCCTACCCAGGCTCGTCGCAGGCCCAGGCCGGGCCCTTCCAGACCAGCTCGCCCTCCTACCACCTGTACTACGGCACCTCCGCCGGCTCCTACCAGTTCTCCATGGTGGGCGGCGAGCGCTCGCCCCCGCGCATCCTGCCGCCCTGCACCAACGCGTCCACGGGCGCCGCGCTGCTCAACCCCAGCCTCCCCAGCCAGAGCGACGTGGTGGAGACCGAGGGCAGCCACAGCAACTCGCCCACCAACATGCCACCCGCGCGCCTGGAGGAGGCGGTGTGGCGGCCCTACTGAGCGCCTTCGAGGGACTGAGCCCAGCTGCACCTGCCGTCCACACACAGACCCCCGCCAGGAGGGCCCTTGGAGGCCAACAGGAAGATTCCCGGAGGGAAACTGTGAATGCTTCTGATTTAGCAATGCTGTGAATAAAAAGAAAGATTTTATACCCTTGACTTCACTTTTTAACCACGTTGTTTATTCCAAAAAGTGTGGAATTTTTTTGGTTCGGGGCGGGGAAGACATAGCTCATCCAGTTTGGCAATTATTTCTTATTTCGGAGTTACTTTTCCGCACCTTATCAATTGCAAAAAATGTGTGTTTGCAACTGGGTGGTCGTTATTTTTAAATATGTATAGATCTGTGCTTGCTACTCTCTTCCTTTGACCAACTGAAAGAAATACGGTTCCCTTCTCTACGTTTTATTTAACTTTTGGACTTTCTTGTAGCTGGGATTTTGGGCTGTTTTTCTTGTTTTTTGTTTGTTTTGTCTTTTTTTTTTTTTAAAGATACAGCTACAACTTTGGGTCATTTTTTAACTACTGTATTTCCACAAAGAAATCCCTAGATATTTATGTATCTCGATGTTTGAACATTTGCATATGTGTTGATACTTTTTTAATTATTTAAATGTACTTATATTAAGAAAAATATCAAGTACTACATTTTCCTTTATAATAGCCAAAGTTAAATGTTATTGCGTTGATGATGGCTGGAGAGAAAAACAAAGGGTGGGTTGTGGTGGCTTGGTTACCTAGAGATACTGTTTACATTAAATCCCTTTTATGTTTTTCAAACAAGTTGGTAGCTAATGCAGCAATGTTTTCAATCCGATTTTAGACACTGGGGGTCACTCCAAGGATCAGAAGTACAAAATTTTCTGCCAGGCTCAACAAAGGGCCTCATACCCGGCTCCTCCCCTTCAAAAAGAAAGGCAAAACTCCCAAAGGGTTCAGAGAGGTGCCAGTGATTTTAGATCTGAAGAGGATTTTATTTTGGCCTGGAGGTATGCTTGCCCGAAGGCCTTCTGATTCAGGCATGCTTTATAAGGGAGTTCATTCAGGCAAGCTGGCAGACCCCAAATCAGCAAATATGATCCTCTAACTTCCACTACTAGTTCCTGTTCATTGACGAAAACCAAAACTTGTGGCTGCACCCCAAAGATCAAAATAGAAGGGGTAATAGTGCCTTTGAGGCCCAGTGGCTGAGTTTTAAGAGTGTGTACTCCAAAAGCCTGAAGGAGCCAGTTGTGGGAGACACCCTGTCAACCAGTGCAGGATGCTTACGGGAAGCTGCTTGCTCACCAGCGTCTCCGAGTTGCTTCCAGCAGGCTGAGCCCCTAACTTTTGGGGTCTGTGCACTTTTTCTGTGCATCAGCATGATAAGAAAGATTCGTGTCTCTGCAGTCCATGCTATGGTTCAAACAGATACCACAGTCACTGTAAATGTAATGGCACTCTCGTTATAGTGGAGGACTTGGTCAAAATTCAGTCGTTCTACAACATATAAACCCTAACTGCTGATTTTGACATTTGTGTGTTCAAACTGATCTGGTTGTTTTTAATGTACCTCTTGAATTAGTTGAAATGATGTCAGGTCAATTCCGAGGAGCGTTTGAAAGCAGGACTTCAGAACAGTGTTGGATTTTTTTATTATTATTTTATAAATTTAAGCATTCAGATTAGATCTTTGGCTGCAGGCAGCGAAAACAGCTGGACTTATTTAAAAATACAACTTGTTTTTGAATTATCTATATCTATAAATATATATATATATATTGATTCTTTGTTTTCCATGGAGCACAGCACTTTGGTAAGAGGCTAGCCTGTGCTAGCAGGCTGTCCCTGTCTGGAGAAGAACTGCAGGAGATCTCGGAGAAAGGCGATTAGATTTTCCCAGCGGGCATAGCTCCCCCACTACTCAGCTGCACCGCTGGCCCACAGCACGTTCTGAAAAGGACCATTACTTTATTTCTCCAGAAGTAGATGTTCCTCTTAGAATAGGTTGCCATATCTGGCCTAAGAAAATCCTGGGGAAAGACAAAGGAAGAAGATTTGTATTTTCTCTTGTTAATTCTGATACCTGAAGATACTCTAGCCCTATGAGAGGGACCAGATAACCTCACACTTGGAATCTTTGCCCCGGAAACCATGCATCAGCTTCTCATTTTTTTTTTTTTGTTGTTGTTGTAGATGGCCTGGTTAGCCATTCAGTGCTTCCTCAACCCTTACCAGCATACACAGGATTTAGTCATTTCAGAAAAGAAAGAACGAAAGAAAGAAAAAAGCAGTCCGGCACTCATTGTCTTGGAGCTAAGATTCCACACGGCACATACTCTTCTGAGAAATTATGTTCATTGCTTTCAGGTACATCAGGGTGGCTTCCTTCACTGTCTTCAGTAAGACTGAAAGCCAGTTCTGAGATAAGTGGGGCTGTTGGGGTACTGGTCCAGGAAAAGAAAGCTGGAATAAGCCATTTCTACTGCTTCTTCCGGCCCCTATTTAGGATTTTAACACACATTTCAGTTCCTTCTGTTTTTCTCACCCTCCATGTTCTCCAATATCTCTTCTCTCTTTTTTCCTCCCTCCTCCAAATCCCACCTCCTCGCTCCTGCATACTTTTGAAGGAGCCATCACATGCGCGCGCACGCAAGCGCGCGCGCACCCACACACACACACACACACACCCCACACACTACCCCATACCAAGTGTTCCAGAACACAGGTGATCCAGAACTCCGTTTGCATAAAGAACAGGGTGAGGCTGCTGTTCCCTCCCCCCCCCTCTCTCTCTCACACACACACACACACACACACACACACACACACACCACCCCATACCAAGTGTTCCAGAACACAGGTGATCCAGCACTCCGTTTGCATAAAGCACAGGGTGAGTCCGCCGTTCCCTTGCTCACATGTTTCTTCCAACAGAACAGAGGCGTTGCCAGCTGCCCTGGATCTGCTTGCTGTCCAGATTCGGCAGCGGAAAGCTCCAAAACTCACAGCCCATGGCTGAGTGGCTGCACTTCTGCCCAAGCACCAGTGCAACAAGCATGCTCAGACAGGCAAGAGAGAAGCGGTTTCCCTCCAAAGGCCTGCAGTTGATGATTGCAGATTTTTTTTCTTGAAATACCTTTTTCCTGGGACATTCAGTCCTAGGTATTTTTTGGTTTTGATAGTTTTGTTTTTTGTTTTTTTGGTTGTTGTTGTTCTTTTAATTTTGTTGGGGGGCATGAGATGTTTAGGGTCTTTTATACATGAAAATAAATGAGTTGACAACAATCTCAGAATATATTTTTTCCACACCTGAACAAAATGCCTTTGTTGACTTTATAGTATACATTTATTGGGGGGGTTAGTCGGTTGGTAATTTGTTGGGGTGCCTTCCCTCTTTCCGCCGGGTCAGTATTGGCAAAGCTGATCGTGTGTCTTTTATTTTCTCCTTCCAAAGAAGCTGTATCAATAAACTCAATTGTATTTATGTATGTAAATAGATTTCAAGTTTCCTTATAAAATATTGGTAATGCCTGTAATATCTTTTTTTTTCATTTTTGTGTGCGTTTCTAAGGACCTTTTCTTATGTTCGCTGAATATTGTAGAAGAAAAACGCTTCTCTCTGCTTGTTTATTTTAGACTTTCAGAAAAAAACAAGCTACTTCTTGCTCACTTTTATAAGCAGCTAATAAACGGCATGGTTCCAACTTCTTAAATTCACTTTATGTTCTAGGAGGAATGAGTGTGCAAAAAAAAAAGAAATGAAAGAAAGAAAAAAGAAAAATCTACAAATGAACTGTTGGATTTTTCTGTTGCCCTGGATCTACAAAGATCAATGGGAATAAATAAATAAATAAATACTTCCTAGTTGAAATGACGGCAAAGCACACGTGTGAGGACAGCTCAGAAAATGCAGCTCTCCAGCCAACTAAGGCTCGCTCCTGTGGCGACCATTAGATGTGGTCACAGGCGTCCTAAAACCACAGCTTTAGCCTCTTTCTCCCTGACACTCACATACAGAACACCTCCTAAGGGGCTCCGTCAGGCTCACATCTGAAGGCACACGAGAAGAGAGAATGTTCCAGAACCCTTCTCGGTAGCCCAGGAAAGCAAGCACTGCATTGCCACTGGCCACTGCACTCACATGGTGAGCCAGCTTCTCTCCTGGGGGCTCAAGCACAGCAGGGCAGCCCAAAGCCATTGGATCTTCTTTGTACTGCAGCTTTCTTCTGTAACTCCAGTACCAAAACCAGTGTGAACGGCAAATAAACCATCTCACAAGAGCCCCTGTCCATCACATAGATTCCGTCTGTTCCTGAGACGAATGCAGAGTGAAGCCCGCTACAGCACACTGTGGGAATAGTTCCCACAAATCACTTATGTTCACGGGCTTCTAACATGCCCTGAGTGCTAAGGCCTATGCCTGCGGAGAAGGGCCAGGCACCCAGGGTGGGTTCTGTAGGTATGAGGGAGTTTGGAGACATGTTATAATTCCTCTTTAAAACACAAGAAGAGAGTAGAAAGAGACGGCACTTGGGACACAAACATGGGGACCTGACTTCAACTCCGAGAACCCTAGAACTCGGGGAAAAAAAAAACGAGTGTGCTGCTGTGCATTTACAATCTCAGCCCTGGAGAGATGAAAACAGGCAAGTCCCAGAGTCTCTCTGGCTGGCCAGCCTAGGACGCTTGGCAAGTTCCAGGGTAGTGAGAGACTCTGTTACTACTACTACTGATAATAATAATAACAATAATAATGATAGAAGAAGCCCCAAAAGCAATAACCCTGGTTGTCCTTTAGTCTCCACACTGACACATACACACTTGGACACACACGACAGTGGAGAAAGGGAAGGATATTGAATTTGCAAGCATGACATGGGAAAGTACATGCCCAACCCACAACCATCGTCAGCCTGCATTTGTGCAAATGGGAGGTGGGCTTCTGTGGTGACTGAGAAATTTCTAAGACTAGCTCTTGCCTCCCCTCTCGCCATGCAAGCCATCATTAGCATTTCAGTCTTGATTTGACGTTGCCCAGATGGCCATCCTGGAAAGAACCATCTTGCCCATCAGCCACCAGTGAACACATGACTGGCCTTGACTAGACTGTGGGACGTCTACAGAGACCACCAGAAACTGAAGTGTGCATGGGGTGGTAAGAAGGATGCCCTGAGACCTGGCTGAAGTGTGTATGGGGTGGTAAGAAGGATGCCCTGAGACCTGGCTGCCAGTGGGCACTGGCAGGACATGGCGAGGAGCCCAGGTTACAGGGCCAGTGGCTTTTAATGAGGAGAAGGGGACTTGGCCAGGGGTCGCAATTTTCACATTGTGGGTCCGGTTTTCAAATTAAACTGGTGACAGACATCTCCACCCCCCTGTCGACCTTGGTCGCCTGGCTGAGAAAGAGTCTGCCAAGCTCCTTCTCTAGGGAGTTACTCATTTGGTTCCTCCCCTTCCAGTAATGTCCTCTGTGAAGGGACACCCCTATGCACAGCCCTCTTCTATGCTCTGGGGGAGCCGAACGCCCCTCCCCTCAGACTAGAAAAGCCTGAACCAGCAGTCCTTCTGTCCAGTGGGGACAGGGTGAGCAGAGCCTCCTGGTTGCAGGCTCCCCTCTGCTATGGGGGGACAGGCATGCTCTCTCCTGCTTCCAGGCTCTAGGAACAGAGCTGCCCTCCTGTCACACTGTGCCTGTAGCCCTCTTGCCCCTGTCCAAGCGTCCTTCACCACTATGATGGAGATATAGTCTTCCTTCCTGGTATCCAAATACAGCTCCGGGTTCCAAGAGATTCCACCTTACTTATGAGCATCTTTTACAGCAGAGATGGCTGAGCTTAAACTTGGGCTTCCCAGAATTGGTCTTATTTCTGTTAAAAATGAACCCATCCTGTTCTCATGACCACCTTTACTGGTCTTAAAATCTGGGGATCTTAAGCTGCGAGTAAATACAACCCTCCTTCAGATGCTTTGGCATGTGCACGCACACACTGCCACACACACCACACACCATACACACACCACACATGTACACTACATACTCACACCACACACACACCACACATACACCATACACACACATGCCACATATACACACCATACACACATCACAGACACACACCACACACACAAAACACAGAAACACACTACACACACCAATACACCGTATACATACCATACACACACTATACATGCACCACACACACACACCACATATCTTCAGATTTCTCCAAAGACAACATTCCTTCCTTCTTCACCGATACATTAGAAATTAGGACCCATGCCCCCCCTCCTTTTTGGACTGTGAGCAGCGTGGAACACGTTGGCTCTCCTGCTCCGGGGAGTGTTAGCCGGGTGCCAGATCTTAATATTGGTAATTAAAGTCTGCATACCTCGCATTCTCCCTCGGTTTCGGTTTCACCAGTGCTTTTGTCAGGATTAGTTCATGTTTTGAAGATGCGAGGTCTTACATGCACACAGGTGTGATTATTTGTTAGTACAAATGACTGCACACCGCCACGTTCTCACCGCGGCGACTGAGGAGGGGCTTCAGTTAACCCGCACTGTCTCTCACAACATGCCTGACTTCCATCAAGCTTACTCTTGTGTTGATTCGTTTCTTCAGTCAGTGCCTGCAGAGCGGTAGGCATCACGGACCTGAGGGTGCCCACCTCCATTATCAGCCGGAGACAAGGCCAACTGCAAGGGCCAAACTGCTAGGAGAGTCGCACCTGGTTAGTCTTCTGTTGCCGTCTTGAAATTGTTAATAACTTTTTAATAAGAGGCCCCGTGTTTCTATTCTGCATGAGACCCACAAATTAGATTGCCGGCAGTTTTGCAGACGGGTAAACAAGCCATCAAAGGGTAGCAGGTGGGGCAAGAACTCGGCCTGAAACACTTTTCTATGCAGGCACTCGGAGAGCTCAACCTGAGGACTTTGGGAGAGATTTTTCACAAGTGCCATTTGCTTCCAACGGACAGATGGGTCAGTGTGCTGACCAGGGAGTGTGCTATTCGAACTTGAGCGTGAGCTAACAAAGTGTTGTTTCCTAGGAACCGGGGATTGGGGAGATGGTAAGGTTGGCCTTGAGCACGAAGCTCTCTGCTTGTGCAGTTGTGGGGACGCATCCAAAAGCATGAGGAGGGAAGGGGGGAAGGGGAAGGGAGGGGAGGGGAGGAGAGGAGAGGAGAGGAGAGGAGAGGAGAGGAGAGGAGAGAATACCAGAACCAGGGAATAATTGTATCAGTACCCAGCACACGGAGGGCAGGAGCGGGAGGAGCTCTGTAAGTCTGAGGCCAGCCTGGTCTACAGAGAGAGTTCCAGACCAGTGAGACCCCTGTCCAAAAGGAGGAAGAAGGAATCTCACAGGCTGGGGGAAGGGAGACCATAACCAGAATGTATTATTTGAAAAAAATTATAGAATAAATCAAAGGAGAATTGTATCTGAAAGGCAATGAAGAGACAGTTATCAACACTAAGTGCACACATTTATATGTGCACACAACACACACTTGTGTGCACACATGCACACACAGGCCCATGGGTCAGCCTTTCAGATCCCCAGACTAGGACAACCAAGGTCATCTGAGCCATTGGATGTGCTAGGTTAAAATTACAAATTCAGGATTTAAATTCCTGTCAAAGCCCAGGCTTTGCTCTAGTCCATACCAGGGCCTCACATTGCATTCTGGCTTCAGACCGCTGTCTCAGCCATAGTCCAAGGCAGTGTGGTCAACAGCAGACACACAGAGATGTTCCTGCTTGTGCTCCTTTAGGGAGCAAGCAGCCAAATCCTATGATGGGCTGAATGGTGTTCTCTCTTAAACCATAGTGTTGATGCTCTAACACTCCGCACTTTAGGGTGTGACCTAGCTGGGAAAGGAGGTCGCTCTGGATCTGGTGAAGATGAACTCTGACACAGGACAGACGTCGTCTCAGACAGTCTTATTGGAGGAAAAGGAAAGAAGGAGAGTAACAGAGAGAGATGATGGGAGGGAGGGAGGGAGGGAGGGAGGGAGGGAGGGAGGGAGGGAAAAGAAAGAAAGAAAGAAAGAAAGAAAGAAAGAAAGAAAGAGGGGGGAAAGAAGGAGGGAGGGAGGGAGGGAAAGAGAAGGAAGGAAGGAAGGAGGGAGGAAGGAAGGAAGGAAGGGAGAAAGAAAGAGGGAAAGAAGGAGGGAGGGAAAGAGAAGGAAGGAAGGAAGAGAGAGAGAAAGAAGGAAAGAAGGAGGGAGGGAGGGAAAGAGAAGGAAGGAAGGGAGGGAGGGTGGGAGGGAGGGAGGAAGGAAGGAAGGAAGGAAGGAAAAAAATGGACCCAAACTGCATCCATACTGGCAAGGAAAAGCATGTGAAGAAGAATGAAATAATGGGATTGTCCTTCTGTTGGCTAACAAAGGCCACAGCAGGGCCCCAGAGACTCTAGTTGGGCATGCCTCCTGTGAGTGTGAGTGTCACCCTCTGTTACTCCCTGTATGCGAAGAGCACAGAGTGTGCCGCGTGGTTGACGCCAGAGTCTAAGCATTCTGTTTGTCGCCTGTTTTATTTCCCAAAGAGGAGTCCCATGGGAAGGAGTGTGACCTCAGCTCTCCCAATTCCAGGGTTCAGGGTAGATTATCCACCCACTGAATCAGAGGTGCTTAACCTGTCTGGCTCGCTTTTGTCACCCAGCACCTCTCTCCATCAGTCAGGGGTACCCTGGGAATGCAAATAAAAGACCAGTTTCCCTAAGCTCAATGCAGCTCACAGGATAAATCTGTAGAAAGGAAGCGAGAATCGTACGATGTGTTGGAAAGAACAGGGAGAACCGTTCCAACACTCTGCCTGAATTTCTTGCTTCCTAAAGATGTATCTGACCACACCCAGAGGATTCCTTCTGAGTTGCCCTTTAAGCATGGCTATCTGTGCCAATGGGAAAGCAAGAGAGACTGAACCCTATCAAACTGTGAGTCTACCACAGCCTCCCTGGGGTCCTTTGGGTGAATTACAAAATGTCTTTGTGCCTCATTTTACAAAGCTGCGAAAGTGGGAAGTGGGATGACTTTGTTGTGAGGCTCTCTGTAAATTGCCCGCTGTGTAGGAACGCTCTCTCATCGTGCACACCATGCCCACTGTGTAGGAACGCTCTCTCACCGTGCATACCATGCCCACTGTGTAGGAACGCTCTCTCACCGTGCATACCATGCCCACTGTGTAGGAAGGCTCTCTCATCGTGCACACCATGCCCGCTGTGTAGGAACGCTCTCTCACCGTGCATACCAGCCGTCTACTCAGCTACTATCTATCGGATGCTCTGTGTGTCCGTGAAGGGGCATTCCAATACCATCGCGTCCCAGACAATGCCTTAGAGTAACTCTCACCGTAAGTCCTAGTCCCAGAGCCAGGAAACACATCTCTGAAGTGAAGAGCCTAGCAAGATGCCCTGGGGAGGCTCTGAGCTGTCAGCAGCCTGGGACAATGTCAGGCTCTGAGTGCAGCCCCTCTGCCACAGATGGGACCGTGACTCGCTATGGATGGGAGAGATGGAGGATGCGGCAGAAAATGTCTACAGTAGTGGGAGGGCGAGCCTTCCGTGCCAGGCCCAGCAGGATAAACTTTTATTCTTTGCCAGGAAGTACTTGTAGTGTCCACTCTCTGCCCATCACCACAGAAGGCATGGTCATGGCCATTCTTCCCCTCCTAACGATAAGACAGATAAACTGATGAGCAGTGTGTCTCGTGCATGGCGATATATGTATCTCCATGTGACTTCAGATGACAGGAAATTATTTATGGAGATGAGAAGTCTAACTCAAGGTGTCCACCAAGTTGGCCCTTTCTGCAGACCCTAGGGAAAAATGTCTTCTGAGTCTTGTTCATTCTCAAACTCCCATCCTTGTGATCCGAAGCTGCTGTAGTCCAAAGCTGCCATTAGAGGAGGTAAGAAGTAGACAGATTCTGAACTCACTTTGAAAGTAGAGAGGGTTGGCTAGTGGATTAAATGGGTTATCTTTAGAATGAGCAACCAGAGTGATGAAGTGCTCATTGCTTAAGATGGAAGTCTGAAGAAAGACCAGTTTATCTCGTAAAGCCCAAGCTAGCAGTCCAGGAAAGAGGGAGACTGAACTAAACACTCTTTGCTACTTTGTCCAGACCCAATGCTGCAGACTCCATCTAGGCAGAAGCGCAGTGACCAGAGAGCTCCTAAGACTCGCGGGTAGGAACACTGATGGAGGGCCATGCCTTGGGTCCATCTCCCCACGAGGCCTCTAGTGACTGCAGGCTGACACTTTGCCAAGCCAGTTCTGAGAGTGCAGCCCTAACTGTTCCTCCTTGTGTTTCTCTTACTTTCCATATAACAGCTGAGACATTTTCTCTTCCTTTGTCCTTATTTCCCGGGCACGCCGACCCTCAGCAGTGGCCTGAGGATTGGCACCACCCCCTTCCTCTACTAACTGGCATTTGAGAATGGAGGATAGATTTCACCAAGATCATGGTGCCGCTATTGTCGGGCAGAATGGCCTGCATGTTAAAGCCTGCACAGCAGTAGGGTTTGTGTAGTTAAAACATCTGCACCTTTCTTCCGTTAGAGAACTTCAGGGACCTTACAACTGCCAGCCGTCTGGTATCTGTTTACCTCAGTAAGCAGCCTCCCCTTGGGCACATGGCTGCTTAGAAGCAAGACCAAACGTCCTGGCCTCTGTCTGGCTTATTGCTCCCATGACAAGTTTCTGGCCAATGTTATCTAAGCATCAGGGTGTGGCCGCTCCCAGGAATTCTCTTAAATGTGTGTGGCTGTGCACGCTCTAATCTTTATCTTTTAGCCCTTTCCTGGTCCTCCTCTCTAAAATGAAGAAGTGAGGGTTAGGTCAGGGACACAGCGTCCCAAGGGATGAAGATGGCGTGGCATTACAGAGAGCCCAGCAGTGTCTGTGCAGTGTTCTCTAACCCCTGGATGGTCAATGTCTGTGTTCATGTAACTAACTCTCTCTCCTGTAGATGAGGTTCCCCATCACTATAGAGATCCATACTGACTCACACATGAGTCACGGCCATAAGCTATGTCCATGAAGTCTGACCAGAGGGAGAAATGGCCTCTGTAGGATTTTAACTCTTTCCAGCTTCCGACAAGCTTCTACCATGGACCGCAGAAGGCAGGGTGGTTGGGGGAACCAAAGGGCTATCAGCAGAACCTCCTATGCGGTGCCTCCAAAGCTCCCCGACCCCCACCTTCTCCCTGATGTTGGTAACAACCTGAGTTGCTCAGGGAACTTGCTCCACGTTTTTTTTCTTTCATTCTTTCTCTCCAATGCCCCATTCTTATTTGTCATTTGTCTTCTTGCTCTTTAACTATTAAATATCTCTGGAAGTCCTGGCTTAAGAATAACAGCAATAAACAATCGTTAAATTTGCAGGTTTGTATATCTACCTACCACAAATAATAAATATTGGGATGCAATTGAGGAGGACGCGGAGTGGTTACAGCCCTGGCACCACACTCGGGAATAGAAATTTATGGAACCACCTTGGGACAAAGTCCAAATATTCCCACTCAGAGTTTCTCTTTACCGTACCAGGACATATGCCCAGGTTCCTGTAACATCTGGAAACCCGCTTGTCTGTAGCTGACAAGCGACAGGGTAAACACGTTGCTCTGTTCTCAGGCGAAAGAAAACACAGGAATGAAAATGACCACTGCGTGCAACAATCAGAACACCTGGAGTATAATGTTATCCATATGAAACACACACGGCCAGACAGCATATCTGTGGCTGCATGCACATAGGTGTGGACATAAAATTGAGGTGGTGATGAAGGCTGCTCAGTGTTATGGTCTGAACGGAGTTTGAGTGTCCTCCAAAGGGTTATGTGTTTGAAGCACCTCCCCGGGTGTGGGTGAGGAGAGGCCCTGGGGTGCGGCCTTCAGACATACCGTTCTTCTCGTAGGACCTTCATGAGTTCTCCTGAGAAAGTTGATAAAAGCGCATGCCTGGCCCTTTGCTGGGCTTGTTCTGGCTTTCTGTCTCAGGCTGAGATCTTTTCTCTTCACTTGGAATCTTGCCATGACGTCCTGTCACACCCACGGCCCCTCAGGAGAGACCAACCAATGAGAGCACCCCATCTTAGACCGACCAATGAGAGCACCCCATCTTAGACTTTCAACATTCAGCTTTCTTTTTTCTTTTTTCCATAAAGTACCTAGTCTCTGGTGTTTAATAACAAGAAATTAACTAATATGTTTGGTTGTATTTATGGGATAGGGATGCATTGAGGATTCTGGAGTATATTTTTAATTAGCTTAAGTGATGAAAATTCACATATTTATTTTATCATAACTCATAGAACATAGTTTAAATGAAGGGCTAATGGGACAAAAGTTGCGTTTTTTTATTTATTGACTTTGCTCTGACCCACAATTCCTTTGGAATCTCAGAAGCCCGTCAGTCATGTGACCAATACCCACCTGTGGTTCAGGTAAAAGGTAACGTGGCTACTGGCAACACTGCCGTTTCTATTTTCGTATCTGTGACTCTTACACTCAAAGTAGATTGTATTTCTTCTTACAGATTAGATCATTTTTGAATTAGAAGAAGATAAAACAGCAGCATGAAACTATTTACAGGTGTGAGTCACCTAGGTATCTGAGTCCTTTAACTGCCTCTTATCAGCCGCTGTCCCCAAAGCCCTCAGCATGCCCCTGATCCAGATGCTACATGAGAAAGAAGCCATAGGCAAGCTGTCCATAAATCAACGGTCAAGATGTGGATCATGAGCTCATGAAAAAGTAGGGGGATATGTGTGGGGGCGACACTGGAGCGAAGAGGCGGTCAGAGGCCCCTCATCGAAGCAAACAAGGACACCAACCACAGATGCCACTCGGAAGCGAAAGCATTCTTCCCTTTGACTTCAGTTGTTGATTTTTCTTTTCGCCAGCATCCTGCATCATTGCAATGGTTGGCTGGAGTGTCACATAAACAGTAAGCGCCTTCCACGCTCCTAGCTCATGGGTTGCCAGGGAGAAAGCCTGCTTCGTGTGTAACAAGGCCAAGCAAGCGCCCTGCTTTTTGTCTAAACCGCCAGCTCCTGCAGCCCCGGGACTCTGCTTGGATTTCCTCCCGATACTTGAATACATAAATGCAGGCTGGAGAGCACGGCCCTGTTTTTACGAGCCTTTTAAAGATCAAAGACTCATTTCAGCCATGATTTGTCACGAGTTTAAAACCTACTGTATTTACCACTTAACGGGTGGTTTTCCTAGCGTGGTCTGTTAGTATCCTCAAATCTGTCTCCACATTGCAGCCTGCAGTTGGCTAAATAAGTACTTTTAATGGAGAATACTCAGCTCCATTTCCAATGTATCAAAAGGCTATCTCTTTAATGCAACCAAATTTTAAAAGAACAGGTGTGACTCAGAATATGTGCGATTTGTAAGGCGCCCCGGTTTAAATTCAAAAGTGTTTGGTCACACGGACAACAGAAAACATGCAAAGTCAGGACACAAGCAAGATCCCACAGAACATGGTTCTTCCTGTCTCGCTGCCTGGACTAGAAGCGTGTATAATGACTTCAGAAGTATGCGTAGCCTGGGGTCCAAGCTGCCTGGCTTCCCTGTGTAGTGGTCACAGCCCGTACATGTTTACTCCGTGGTTTATTTGGTTTGCTTTTGGACAACATCCTTTAATTCACCGTTTGGCCAGGTGTGGTGAAGCTACACACCTATAATCCCAGCACTGTGGAGGCACACACATAGATGCACACACATGCGTAAACACACCTTTGGAAGGTTTGAGAAATTGTTCCTAGTACATGTGTTGATCTCTATCATCAACTCTGGAAGGAGAAAACTTATGAAACATGATAGTCACAGATCAAATGTTTAACTAGTTAATTTCAGAGTAGGCTGCCTGGCATGCGTCTTAGGATAAGGCCTTTGGAAACCTGAATCATACGTAAGGATCTCGGTGAGTGCATCAGTTAAGCCCAGAGCTTTCTGGACCTGACTTCCTTATCCTCCACACTGTCTTCTTGTCTGTTCCATGGTGATCTTGGTCCATGTAGGAAAACCTCAAGCTAGCCAAAATTTCATATTTAAATGCAATGGTAAATTTGAAATGGAGCTACAGAGAAACCCTGTCTCGAAAAGCCAAAAAAAAAAAGAAAAAAAAGAAAGAAAAGAAAAAAAAAAGATTTCCTTTAAAAAAAATTTGAAATAGATTGTTACCATTCATTCATTCATTTATTGCTTGTTTGTGGCAGGCATTCACGATGTAACTCAGGTTGGCTTCGAACTCACAGTCCTTCTGTTTCTGCCTCCCCAGTGCTGGGGATTTGCCAGGGATGAGTATTGCTCACGGTTATACAGATGAACTCACAGTGGCTGGAACTGTACGCAAACTGCTGTACAAGATCAGCCCAGCAGAAACCGCAGCATGGATGGGAAAGGGCTTCAAAAAGTCCCATCAATGTCTGAGGAACTATCATTAGCAGCTGACTTCGGGGAGACAGAACGTTGGTGTTCTTCAGGGGTTCGCAGCCATGCTCAGGTAAAGGGTCTCACATGCACACACATACAGGCAGCACTAAAGAAGGTTAAAACACAAACACCTGACATTGGAAAGGGAGGTAGAATGGGGAGGAAGAAAGGGAGGGACGAAGGCAGAAAGGAAGGGAGGGAGGGAGGGAGGGAGGGAGGGAGGGATTGAGGGAGGAAGGGAGAGATTGAGGGAGGGAGGGAGGGAGGGAGGGAGGGAAGGAAAAAGAAGATGGTTGGTAGATTTGATCAAAACACTTTTCATACATGTTTGAAATTCCCAAAAAAGATATTTAAAAATGTTAAAAGAAAACAAAAAAAGAAGAATCTCACAGGATTTATCAACATGAATTCTGAAATGGATATGATTAAAAAGTCTAAGGAATTAGTTAACTATTTCAAGACTTGGCAGAGTACCTGGACATACCTACAAAAGCCTGTGTTTTACAACTGAGAATGTGGAAACCGAAATTAAGAACTTAATAAATAGATCTAATGGAAAGCAAGAAGCACCAACAGAGTTAGTCGGATCTGGAGAAACAGCTCAGTGGTTAAGAGCCCTTGCTGCTCCGAGCACCCAGCTGTGCAATTCACAACCCCCTGTAACTTTAGCCCTGGAGGAGTTGATACCTTCTTCTGACCTCCTCAGACACCCACACAATTGGCATACACTCACACATAAAAATAAAATAAAATAAAATGCCAGGCAGTGGTGGCACACTCTGTGAGTTCGAGGCCAGACTGGTCTCCGGGACACCTAGGACTGTTACACAGAGAAACCCTATCTCAAAAAACAAACAAAAAAAAAAAAACAAAAAAAAATAGAAATATTGAGAAGATAATTCATGACTGGAATACAAGTCAGGAAAAAATGGAGCAAAATATAATTTTGAATGTTCCATATAGACAGTGAATATATGTAGAGAGAAGAGCATAATGGATTATTAAATGGAATTAAAATTCCAGGGGAAGAAAGGAGGAAGTAGGAGGTAATGCTCTAAGAGCTAGCTGCGAAGGAATTAATGGAAGGCAGTTAAGATACAGCTTTATTAATTGCCAAAAGCACCACGCATGGTAAATACTAAGGAAGCCACACCTATGAATATTATAGTAAAACTGAAATGAAATGAACAAAACAGGAAAACTCTTAAAATGAGCCAGAGAGAAAAAAACAACACACCACCTTCAAGGACACAACACGGGCAGAGGCTTCTAAACAGGAAGGAGGAACCAGATAGCAGCAGGACGAAGTCTTCAAGGTTAGGACAGAAAATGACTGAACTCAACTCCACTCAGTGGAACGAACCTTCAGACGAAGACATAAGAAAAGTGGCTTCAGGCAAGTCGCAGGATTTGACACCAAAAGATCTTCGATAAAGAACATCTACACAAATAGATGTTGCTGAGGAGAAACACGATTCTGTGTGGAAACGTGGAGTGGAGGAAGAAGGGAAAGCAACGGGAATGGCAAGCGCTATGACGTCAAGAGCTGAGTGTCTTGTGAGGCTTAATAAACAGGAAAGAATGCAACTGTGACAAAATTGCTTTAACAGCAATGGAAAGTCTACAGGGTAGAGTGTGCCCATGCTGTGCACGCCGCCCAGCAGGGACTGGGTCTGAACGCCTGGGATGCACGGTGCAAAAACTGTTTTCTATTTTATTTTTAAGTGTGTGTGTGTGTGTGTGTGTGTGTGTGTGTGTGTGCGTGTGTGTGTGCGTGTGTGTACATGTGACTGCAGGGGTCCACAGAGACCAGAGGCATTGGGTCCTCGGGAGTTACAGGCAGTGGTGAGTCACCTGACATGGATGTTGGGAATGGAACTCAAGTCCTCTGCAAGGACAGAATCTACTCTTAACCACCGAGCCATCCCTCTAGGCCCAGGAATGCTCATTTTCAACACAGCAACCGAAAGAAGATATATAACTAAGGTAATGAATGTGTTTTAGACTTTTTAAAATTTATTTTATAATAAATTACTTTAAAACATATCAGCTTGAAACAAGAATTTCTGTGTGCCACAGTATCTAGGATAAAAGGCTCAGGAGTTCCCTTGGGTAGCAATAGTTCAGACTCCCTTGTGGCATTGCTGAGGTAGCTTGACTTCAGAGCTGACTTCAGAGGCCAGTCAGTCCCTCAAAGGCTGGCAGAAGGCTCAGGTCCTCAGTGCACATGCTTCTCAGAGTTGCATGGATGATCACAGACTATGTGTCACAACCAGTGACTTCACCAAATCACACTCCTGTGCCAAACCACTCCTTCTATCGGGGATAGAGTGCCATCGCACCTGTTTCCACAGCCAGCAATAGAGCTCACAAACTGTGTGTGCACAGAAAAGGGCTTGATTACACTGGCTTACCTGGCCAGAGGCTGGGGGCTAGGCTAAACTACTAGTGTGACATACATTTTTCTATGTTCATACGTACTTCAATGCAGAAGCAAAAACACATTTATTTTTTGAATTTGTCTTATTTGAATAGTGGAGCTATGTTCAAAGGTGGTGACACTCTGATACCCCAGGCTTGGTCATCCAGCTCAGACCAAATCAAATTCCCCAGCGTTTTACAGACAAAGAGCATGCCCGTGCTCTGCTTTGCCCTTCGGGATGCACACGTACATAACGTCATGCCCTTCCTTGTACCTGGGAGGGAAATGATATCCTGAAAATGCCAGTGCCTCCTTCTAAGAGATACAGCTGTCATCTCAAAGCTAGATTAGCCGACAGCTAAACAAGCCAGCATTGTTGAACCATGGCCACCTGCTTGCCTTGGACTCCAGTTTAATAGGTCTCCTTCAAGGCACCTCAGTGAGCTCACAGAGGTGACCACGCTGTCCCTGGTGAGCTCACAGATGTGACCACGCTGTCCCTGGTGAGCTCACAGACGTGACCACGCTGTCCCTGGTGAGCTCACAGACGTGACCACGCTGTCCCTGGTGAGCTCACAGAGGTGACCACGCTGCCCCTGGTGAGCTCACAGAGGTGACCACGCTGTCCCTGGTGAGCTCACAGAGGTGACCACGCTGTCCCTGGTGAGCTCACAGACGTGATTACACTGTCCCTGGTGAGCTCACAGAGGTGACCACGCTGTCCCTGGTGAGCTCACAGAGGTGACCACGCTGTCCCTGGTGAGCTAACAGAGGTGACCACGCTGTCCCTGGTGAGCTCACAGAGGTGACCATGCTGTCCCTGGTGAGCTCACAGACGTGACCACGCTGCCCCTGGTGAGCTCGCAGAGGTGACCACGCTGTCCTGGTGAGCTCACAGAGGTGACCACGCTGTCCCTGGTGAGCTCACAGACGTGATTACACTGTCCCTGGTGAGCTCACAGAGGTGACCACGCTGTCCCTGGTGAGCTCACAGAGGTGAACACGCTGTCCCGGGTGAGCTCACAGACGTGACCACGCTGTCCCTGGTGAGCTCACAAAGGTGACCACGCTGTCCCTGGTGAGCTCACAGACGTGACCACGCTGCCCCTGGTGAGCTCGCAGAGGTGACCACGCTGTCCTGGTGAGCTCACAGAGGTGACCACGCTGTCCCTGGTGAGCTCACAGACGTGATTACACTGTCCCTGGTGAGCTCACAGAGGTGACCACGCTGTCCCTGGTGAGCTCGCAGAGGTGACCACGCTGTCCCTGGTGAGCTCACAGACATGACCATGCTGCCCCTGGTGAGCTCGCAGAGGTGACCACGCTGCCCCTGGTGAGCTCGCAGAGGTGACCACGCTGTCCTGGTGAGCTCACAGAGGTGACCACGCTGTCCCTGGTGAGCTCACAGACGTGATTACACTGTCCCTGGTGAGCTCACAGAGGTGACCACGCTGTCCCTGGTGAGCTCACAGAGGTGACCACGCTGTCCCTGGTGAGCTCACAGAGGTGACCACGCTGTCCCTGGTGAGCTCACAGACGTGATTACACTGTCCCTGGTGAGCTCACAGAGGTGACCACGCTGTCCCTGGTGAGCTCACAGAGGTGACCACGCTGTCCCTGGTGAGCTCACAGAGGTGACCACGCTGTCCCTGGTGAGCTCACAGAGGTGACCACGCTGTCCCTGGTGAGCTCACAGACGTGACCACGCTGCCCCTGGTGAGCTCGCAGAGGTGACCACGCTGTCCTGGTGAGCTCACAGAGGTGACCACGCTGTCCCTGGTGAGCTCACAGACGTGATTACACTGTCCCTGGTGAGCTCACAGAGGTGACCACGCTGTCCCTGGTGAGCTCACAGAGGTGACCACGCTGTCCCTGGTGAGCTCACAAAGGTGACCATGCTGTCCCTGGTGAGCTCACAGACGTGACCACGCTGCCCCTGGTGAGCTCGCAGAGGTGACCACGCTGTCCTGGTGAGCTCACAGAGGTGACCACGCTGTCCCTGGTGAGCTCACAGACGTGATTACACTGTCCCTGGTGAGCTCACAGAGGTGACCACGCTGTCCCTGGTGAGCTCACAGAGGTGACCACGCTGTCCCTGGTGAGCTCACAGAGGTGACCACGCTGTCCCTGGTGAGCTCACAGAGGTGACCACGCTGCCCCTGGTGAGCTCGCAGAGGTGACCACGCTGTCCCTGGTGAGCTCACAGAGGTGACCACACTGTCCCTGGTGAGCTCGCAGAGGTGACCACGCTGTCCCTGGTGAGCTCACAGACGTGACCACGCTGTCCCTATATTTCCTTCACGCCCTAACATCAGATGATTCTGTTAGGGCATGGCAAGCAGAACATAGAAGATTGCAGTTGATCAAATCTGGGGACAGAGGGAGGCCACGCTTGCATAAATTATCTGTGTGAAGTTGGGTACAGTTCATTTTACTAAATGTCACTTTCTTCACCTAGGAATGGGACAAATGAGACCTACTCAGTAGGTTATCAAAAGAATTGATCCTGGGCAATGCCTGGCCTGGTGCCTCAAATAACTGGCACTCAGTCACATGGCATCTGGCCTTCCTTCCCAGTTACCCCAGCCACTACCCTGCCTATGCTCCACCACAGCTGTGGAGTAGGCATGGAGGGACACCTGGGCTGATGTACTACAGTAGCGATGACAGAAGATGAACCAGCTTCTTTGTGGTCGTCAATCAGGCATATGCTGCATGACTTCCCATCTCCACCAAGATTTCCCATCCCCCCATGGCTTCCCATGCCCTCGATGGACTATCACAGTAATACACAGCAGACATATCGAGAGCTAACTCTGTCCCTACTCCTTTATGAAGCACGCTACATGGACGCTCTATCTCATCTAACTTTGAAAACAGTTAGATTGTGGGTATGGTTATTATTTTCATGTTAACCTGTGAGAAATTAGCAACATGCGCAGCTCAGGTCACCCAGCTGATAAAGAGCAGGACAGGGTTCCCGCCAAGGGCCTGTCTTCCCAGGCCCATGCTCAGGCTCTGCATTCTGTTCTGCCTCCCTGAGAAGCAAGCTCCCATGTCTTGAATGAGTCAGCGCATGAATAACCCAAGTGAGTAAGAACAAATAGCGGTTGAATGTTATGTCGCATGCAGCAAGATTCCCAGTTTGCAGAGTTCAGTGGGCTAAAGCTTCTTAAGCGGTGGATCACGAGTCCACGTGGAGAGGCCAACAATGAATGGCAATAGTTAAAGATTTCCAAAGACGCAAGAATCAAAACTCAGTTCAAAATCAAACAACACATAATGACTTTGCTTTCGTCTCTGGCGGTGCTTGCTAGCCTGAATTGCATTGTGGGACTTCACTTCAGCCTTAGTTCTAGAAACACTCAACTCTGTGTGTGCCTTCACTCCATACAATGCCCCACCCCAAAAAAGCCTATGTCTTGGCTCTGATTCAAGACAGCCGTGCCTTATAAGTTGTAATGCTTTTATTGTACATATAAAATTTTCTACTCCTAAGGAAACCACAGAGGTTTAATTATGGGAAACAAAAATATTTATTCTTTCACTATGATTGTTCCTCAGCATGTAATTATCAAATTAATACATTTGGATTGGATTGGGGTAGACAAGCATGTATACCTATATTAGTATGCAAATTTGGTTTAATTATTAATAAATGGTAAAATTGTATGTAAACCAAAGACTTATTTTGAAGTAAATTTCTTTATGATTTATTATCAGTAGTTATTTTATTCGTATGCCCATTTTATGTACCCATATACCTGGAGCCATGTGTTGCCCAGGTTAGAGCTGAGGATACAGCCCAGTGCTCCGCTGGAATTGTGGAAGCCCTGGGTTCGATCCCCAGCATTCTGTGAATCAAGAACAATCATACAGGCCTGGAATCCCAACACTCAGGATGTCAAAGCAAGGGAATGAGAAGAAGTTCAAGATCATCTTGGTCTGAGGGAGATGGAGGGTGGAGTCCTGTCCGTGTGGAACTAGGGTGCTGTGAGATGGGTGCTCTTGGGAGACATGGCTCACCAATCCCTTCGCGTTCTTCCTCCCGTGTCTCTGGTCCACAGCACAGTAGGCACCAGGAAGCTGCACTGTCCTGATCTCCTTCATGTATCTGTTGGCTGAGCATGTCAAGCTCCCCCTAACATACCTGTGCTCTTAATCAGCAGTACTGTCTGCAGATGTCTTGTGGGCACTGTCTGTCTCTCCTCCTGCTCTCCAGTGTGAGCTGCAGACCGCTTGGGAGAGCTGATGTCTTGGGAACTCATCCATCAAGCCTGCTTCCAGGTGGCAGCACACAGACACCTCTGCACACAGCAAGAAGAAGTCCTCTGGCGCTGTGTGAGCCTGTGATGTGCTGTCAATGCTGAGTGGTGTGTTTCCTGGTGTTGGGGCTATTCCGAGGAAGCACCCTCGAAGCTGGCTGCCAATCCCGCCTTCTCCAAGAACACTCTCTGTGCATTTTCTCTGTCCCCCAGAAGCACTCAAACTCATATCTGGACCACAACTTGGCATTTGCCTGGTGTCTCTTTGTTCTCTCTGCGTTACAACAAACATCAGCTCCATCAGAACAGAGACTATGCCCTATATTCATTTGAAGAGCAAGACAAAATTGTAGCTATGTATCACGTCTACACATTTTGATTGAACTTCATTGACATACTACTGTGTTGGTTGTTTTTGGTGTTGTTATTGTTTGTTTGTTTTGTTTTTGTCAACTTGACACAAGCCAGGGTCATACAGGAAGAGAGAACTTCAATTAAGAAAATGCCTCCATCAGATTGGCCTGTAGGCAAGTCTGTGGGGACATTTCCTTGATTTCTGCTTGATGTGGGAGGGCCCAGCCCTCTGTGGGCGGTGCCACCTCAGAAAGGGTTGTATAGGAAAAGGTGCTGATCAATGTGTGGGAAGGAGGCTTAGTAATAACCTTCCTACCATCTCTGCTTCAGCCCTGCCTTGGCTTCCCTAATGAAAAAAACCCTTCATGACATTTTACCACAATAGGAGAAGGCAAACTAAGACCACTGCCAAGAAACACACAAAGTCAAAGCAAAGTCAGACTCCTGGGGTGGAGGCACTCTCCCTCTAACTCTCCCCACAACCTTCTTCACAGTGCATGTGGTCGTGGGAAGGGAAACACAGAATATAGAATACAGAAGCTGAGTCAAGTTCCCAGCTCCTGGGTCCCCAGACAGACCTCTGGATCTCAGACCTCTGGACCTCAGACCTCTGGATCTCAGGCTGTGAGGGTTAAGATGTGCTCTATCCCCGTAAGGTTCATGTGGTAGAACTTTTGTCCCAAGTGTGTGATGGCGAGGTCATAAAGCCTTTCAAAGGTAGGGCCTAGAGGAAGGGTGTTTAGTCAAGGGGCTACTTCCCACAGAAAAAAATGAATGCACTTCTTACAAGGCCATGCTGGGCCTCCTGAGAGTTAGTCACTGTGAAGTGAGGCCGTCCTGTATGCTTGGCCCCTTCTACATGCGACCGTGTCCCCTTCCGCTTCTCCTACACCATGTCACAATACAGCCAGGAGGATCCTCAACAAACACTGACACCATGCTCAATTGACATTGCAGCCACCAGCATTGAGGACCATGGTAAACCTCTTTTCTTTTCTTTAGATTTTGATCTATTGTTCTAACAGTACACACTAGACTAAAGGGGGAGGGGAATCGAATGTTTTTTATTGTTGTGTTCTTGGAGTTTTGCCAGTTAACTTATTTTCTTTGTGTGTTTTGGGGTTTTAGGTAAATTTTGGTTTGTTCTTGTGAGTCAAGATCTCTCTATGTATCTATGCATCTCAGACTAAATTTGAATTAGTGACTTTCTCTCCTCTACCTCCCAAGTCCTGGAATTACAGGTATGGACCACCAGTGGCCAGAGAGCAAGGATTTGAATTTGTAAGAGGTGAGCTATACTTTTGAAGGTCAAATCTGTCCCAGATCAAGCTCATCAGAGGGAAGGAACAACCCCAGCACCTGCCGATCCTTGCCGTGGGGCTTAGGTGACATCTGCGCAAACTGAGATGAAAACCCAAGTGTTGGAAGTTCTGCATGTCTGGGGACCCAATCCCAGAGGCAAGCTTGCTGGAGTCAGCCCACACTGCGACATCTGCAGGGATTTGGTGACATGCTGGATGTCAGCTGCACGTATTTGCCATGGCGTGTTCATGTTGGTGAGATCGGCTGCTGCCTCAGCTCGGGCCTCTCGGCAACTTCTCTCACCAACACAGTCAGCTGCTAAGCAGTGTCCTCACACCAATGCGGCGCCCACCCCAGCTGAGCCCAGAACGCCTCACTGATCTGTTCCTCTGAAATGTGCCACCGTGGGAAGCTGATGAGAAAACTCAAAGGGCCTGAAATGGGACAGCCCATGGCAGCCCTGGCAAAGCTCTGGGAGTAAGGACAACAGGGGAAGGACAACTAAGGACATGAGAAAAATAGCACAGCTGATGAAGGAAGGACCAGAGGGTTCCTGACACCAAGTCCTTCTCCCTACGACTGCTGTGTCCAGGCTCCTCAGAGGCCTCTTCCCCACTAGCTCCCAGCTTTGGCCGATAAAGTCAAAACAAATACTAACATATAGCTCATAGCCACATCCTTAAGGGGATCCTGCCCCTCAAAATGCCTTCCTGGGGAAGCTCAAGGTTGACAATAAATTTACTCCTGGTGGCAGGCAACCCTTGAAGGCAGAGCCCAGATTCCAGCCCTCCCTTGTGGAGGGAAGAGTCCAGCACCAGCAGTGGCCGGCTAGCAGGTAAAATGATCTAATCCCACGTGCACTGACCCAGATCCCACTGAGGCCCACTTGGCACTCTCCCCACCCCTCATTCTCTCCTGATGCTCAGCCACCTCTGTGGGACTCCAAGTAGGTGCTGCTGGCCCTGGACTCTGCCCTCTTGCAAGGGTCACTACTGATGAAACGCCATCCTGGCCGCTTTAAAGTCTGGCTTTGTTCATAAAGTAACTGTTCTGATCACTGTTCTAAATCACTAAATAAAAGGGGGGCAAGGTGAGAAGATGCCAAGACTATGGTCACTACATTCTTGTCTACTTGAGATTGAAAAGGAAGATGAGGAAGGAGTCATCTCCATCACCTGATGGTGGGTTCCATAGCTGTGGGTCCGTGGCTCCACCAGGCTTTATCTAGAAGGAGCTTCATCGTCTACCACATGGGTTAGGGATGTGCTTGCTCCCTGACACTCACAGCCCCAGGTCCACCCCCCAGCATCCTTGCTTCGCTTAGCCCCCGGTACTCGGAGTCTGTGCAGTCCATAGGAAAGGGTTCCAGCCATGAGATCCCCTTTGATTTCCCCGTGGCCCAGGGTCGGCACTGCCTCTGGATCCCAGCAGCTTTGGAGCAGGACCTGGATTCCTGTAACATCACCACCCGGCTCTGACTTGGTTTCGTCAGTGATTCTGAGATGCAGAAGTAGTGCATCTGCTTTGCCTGTGACAACAAGGCACGGAAACCCTTTATCAACCCAAGGTGCTAGCTAGCAGCGAAGTTAGGATTTGACTCGGGGTCCCTCCTTTTTAATCTAAGAGAACTTTCTCTGCTTGGGAGGAAGAGTCAGGTACTTGGCCATTGGCCATTCCTAATGTTGTTCCCAAACTTCAGGGCCACACCACTAACCCACAGGCCCCAGCCTGTTACATCTATATCCCCAATCCAGGGCCAGCCCTGTCCCCTCCCCCTGCTCGGCTGGATCAGATTAGCAAAAGCAAGGCCCTCATAAGATTGCTCCACTTGGCTCCAGCAATTAATTAAGAGCCGTCTGAGAGCCTCCAAAGCAGGCTGCAAGCTCCAGCAAGACAGAGCACACGTGGCTCAGGCCAAAATATTTGTTGTGTTTTTCCCCTAGCCGGGGAACCAGTTCTTACCTGTTCCCCAAACCTGGTGAGATTTTAAAGCTATTCACTCCCAATGCCTGTTGTGAGCCAGCCTCCCGGTCATGAGGGAAGTAGCAGGGTGCCAGCCACCTTACTCCTGGTGCCAGCCATGAGCCACTCTGACGGGCATAAGGAAGGTGTGGGGGAGGGGCTGCCCAATGGAACAATGAAGACTGTGTTGTTTGGGAATTGTAGAACATAGTACTGTGTATGAGGGTCATCAGGCTGCTGCCACACAGAGGTCACTGGGCCCGGACGGCCTACAAGGAGGGCTGTCTGCCACGATGGCAGCTCTGTGGCCCTAGAAACCCTTGGACCATTGGTCCCTTACAGTTTGAGGTCTTTGGTCTTAGGAATCAGGTGGTCTCAAGTCCCATCAAGTCTGAGTCATAGTCTGTGTTCTGCCAACCCTTAACATTACAGTCCAGTCCAGTCGGTCAAATGCACAGCCAAGAGTAGTGAGTAAATTGCTCTGTAGAAGCGAGGGAGGGGTGACGGCTCAGCTGAGGAACACTCACTCACTGTGCAAGCATGCGCATCTGAACGGAAATCTCCAGCACCAGTATAAAAGCCAGGCATAGTAGTGGCACACTTCTAGCGCTGGGGAGGTAGGAGCCGAGACAGGAGGAGCCCACGAGTCTCTGATATAGAGTCAGTGAGCTCCAGGCTCAGTGAGAGACTCTCTCTCAAAAATAAAGTGGTCTGGAGAGATGGCACAGTAGTTAAGAACACTGGCTGCTCTCTCAGAAGACCCAGGTTTGATTCCCAGCACCCACATGGTGGCCCAAAACAGCCCATAACCCCGGTTCCAAGAGAGACCCTCTTCCATGCCCTGTGGGCATTGCGTACCTGTGGTGCACAGACACACAAGCAGGCTAAACACCCGTACACATGAACTAAACACATAATAAATAAATAAAGTAGAGAGTGATGCAGGAGGACACTCTTACCTCTACACATGCACACATCCAAACACAGATAAGCACACACACTCACACACCCCACATACACATGTACATACATACACACAGTCAGGCGTTGTAGGCCAGAAAGCAAAATAAAGGCTATTAGATGATTCCTTCTAAAACAAAAAAGAAAATGTACATCCACACATATTGGTGAAACTTAAAGCAGAACAGTAATCGAAAGCAGGTGCTTTTCTCACAACAGGTTAACTAGGAAGAAAGGACCTTCGTGGGATAACACTGCGTAGTTGACGCTTAGCTAGTGTTCTGCATACTCAGAGCTGTTTGAGTCTGTCTATTCTTCTGACAGGGGCTGTTGGAACACCAGCAGCAGGTCAGACAGACAGACCCTTGCCCTTGACTTCGATTACAGAAGTGAAATATTTCTGGAACCAGACCTCTCGGCCTTCATGTGGTCTCCTTTGCCTAGCTTCCTTCACTGGTCACCAAACCAACCTCAGGAAAACGAAGGTTCACTTGTCAGACTCCCCTCCTTGGCAGATCATAGCTGGACCTGAAGGAGATGGGGCACAGGTCCCCAAGACTGCACACACCAAGGAGGGCATCAAGCCCACCCTAAGAGGACCCTGGGCGGGGCGGTGCTGCAGGCAGGCAGGACTCTGGGCCCCCTGGCAGGATGCAGGGCCCTCTGCAGCAGCGCAGCTCTCCCTGTGGCTCCACAGGACACACTGGCCAAGGAAAGCAGGCTGGCCAGCTAATGCCTGCCAGACAGCGTAGCAGCCAGCTGGGAGAGTGCAGGAAGCTCCATGGATGGCTTATCACAATGCTCCCTGAGCTGGGGTCAGGGCAGCTGGGCTCAGCCGCCCCTCTAGCCAGCTGTGTGACCTTCACCCAAGCGCCAGCTCCCTGCGCTTGTGTTTCTTCATGAAGGAAAAGCAAGGGCTTGTCAGCCCCCGAAGTGTGATAATAGGGACCATGTGTGGAGCCTTCACATTCACAGTTTCCTAAGTGTTGCCTAGAACTCACTCAGTTGGGAAGTAGTACACACACACACACACACACACACACACACACCACATACACACACTACACATATATCACACACATATACACACCACACCACACACACATATACCCACAAAACACACATATGCCACAGACCACACACAAGCATACATATACCACACACTTGTGTATTCATACAAATATTATTTGTTCTATATTAACCTTTATTTCTATATGTATATACACTCACAGATACAATTTATGTTCATGTATAACATTAATATTTATTGTATATGTTATATTTTCATGTATATGCATATAAATATGAATATACTGTTTATGTGTGTATATGTATAAGTGTGTATGCACATATAGGCTCCTATATGCTTTCATGCACATACCCATATACAGGGTAAATATTTGTTGACTATATTCATGTTATGAGTGTATATGCACACATTTCACATACACATAACATCCCTGTATATGTCCCCCATGGTTCTGATGACTGGGCTCAGGTGACCTTGCCAGCTCTATGTCCCAGGGATAAAGGTGATACCCACCAATTCCACACATAACTGTGTCCAGTGAAAAATATTCTCATAAACAATTTCTGAGCTCACAAGCTAAAGCCCATGAAGCCCATCTGAGGTGTCTTATTTTTTAGGAAGATCACAATGAACAATTTGATTTAAGCTCTAAGGAAGATGCTAAATGCATTATACACAATCTGCTGTGTCCTCTTATCAGCTGGGAGCTCCCAGCGAACTGAAGATTCTTGATCTGCATTTGCATAAGAGATCCACAGAGTCTGTGACTTTCCTAACCCTGTGTAGCTAAAAGATTCTGACCCCAGACTTTCAAATTCTGGAAAAGTAAATTTTCCAGCTCAGAATCATTTCCAATAGTTTTTCAAGAAAAACTAGCTGAATTAGCAGTTTTCTAAAAAATGCTCCACATTCTTGGTCATCAAAGAAATTCAAATGAAAACTTTAAAAGCTAAGAAGGCAGCTCAATAAAAAAGCTTGGAGCAACAGTGTGAGGACTAGAGTCAAAATCCCCAGCACCCACATCAAATCCAGATGTAATGGGGTGCATCTGTAATCCCAGTGTTCCTACTACAGGATGGGGGTGGAGGCAGGAGAACCCCCAGCTCACAGGCCAGCTACTCTGGAACACAAGACGGTGAACGGTAAGGATCCACACCCGAGTTTGACCTTTGACCCACACATGCATGCTATGACCCTTGTGCACCTTTCTTAGCCCCACCCCACAAACTGCTTTGCGATTTCACCTCAGTCCAGTCAGAATGGCTGTCGTCAAGAACAAACACAAGGGCCCTGAAAAGGATGACGGGAAAGGAGCCCTGACGATGATGGGAGGCAAACTTGTGCAGCCTCTATGGAGTTCAGCATGGCGGCTCTTTAAAAGCCTGCAAATAGAACCACCCCGTGACCCAGCTCAACCACTCCCGACTGTGTACCCAGCGGACTGGAAGTCAACACACCACAGAGATACCTGAACAGCTGTGTTTATTGCCTTGCTATTCTCAGGAGCCGGGACATGGAACCAGTCCACGTGTGCACCAACAGATGGACAGACGGGAAATGTGGCACGCGTACCAGGCAGAATGTTTGCTGAGGTAAAGAAAAATGAAATCACGACACTGGCAGAAAGATGGATAGGCCTGGAATTGATTGTGTCAAAAGAAATCAGCCTGACACAGGAAGACGAATGACCACATGTTCTCTCCTCGGCAGAGCCTGGATGTAAGGTTACATGTGTGAGTACTTGTGCCATGTGTGGGGACCGTGAGCTAGGAAGCAGAGCATCGCAGGAGAATGGGCTTCAGGGCAAGCATGTGATAAGCAAGTAGAAGGGGACACTCTAGGATGAAAAGGGGGACAAGATGGAAGGGGTCAGAGGGGGCCGTCATGGGAAGAAGAAAGGGAGTAGGGTTGACACATGGAAACTCCACAATGAGACTTCGTATGCTAACCAAGAACTTGAGTTTTAAAAAAGAATGAGCTAAACAAATGAAAATGTCCTGGCTAATTTTGCATCAGGCTGACACAAGCCCTAGTCATCAGAGAGGAGGGAGCTTCAGTGGAGGTCAGTCTGCAGGCAAGCCTGCAGGGCATTTTCTTCCTGTCTTTATTTCCCCCAAGATGGGCTTTCTCTATGTAGCCTCAGTTGTCCTGGAACTCACTCTCTAGAGCAGGCTGACCCCAAACTCAGAGATCTGCTTGCCCCTGCCTCCCAGTGCTGGAATTGAAGGTGTACAACACCACTGCCCAGCTGAGCATTTTCCTAACTAGTGATTAATGTGGATGGACCCAGCCCATTGTGGGTGGTACCATCCTTGGGCTGTGGTTCTTGGTTCTATAAGAAAGCAGACTGAACAAGTCTTAGGGAGCAAGCCAGTAAGCAGCTCCCCTCCATGGCCTCTGCATGGCTCCTGCCTCCAGCTTCCTGCCCTGCCTTCCTTCCCTGGTGAACAGTGATATGGAAGACTTAGCCAGATGAACCTTTTCCTCCCCAAGTTGCTTTTGGTTGTGACATTTCATCACAGCAATAGTGTGCTGGCTAGTTTATGCCAACTTGACAAGGTTTCTGAGAGGAGGGGCCCTCAATTAAGAAAACACTTCTGCAAGATCCATGTCTAGGGCATTTTCTTGATTAGAGATTGATGGGGCAGGTCCCGCCCAATGTGGGCGGTCCCAACTCTGGGGCTCTCCAAACCACCAGTTTCTGAAGGTCTTCTTAGCTTAGGTCTGTCCAGGGCATTCACCCCAGCACAGCGCCATCTGCTGAGGATGGTGTGTACTTGCTGTAGCTGCCCACTGTGGGACTTGCTGGCCAAGTCATCACTTGGTCAGGCTAACGCCCAAACTCCTTTCCTGATGCCCCGCTTTCTGCTCTTTGGGGCTGAGAAATGGCTTCGGTTGAGACTAGTAAAAATCATTCCTGTTTACTTTTCTTTCCTCTGTCTCTCTAGTCTGGTATTTTGTTGTGTTCCCCACCACTGTGTTTCTTCTCTTCTGCTCCATCATTTTCTTTATCCTGTCTCTCTTTCTTTTCTCTCTCCCTCATTGCTCTTTTATCGCTGTCTCCTTTCTCTGTGTCTTAACAAGCAGTCCTTAAGGCTCTCCACGCAATAGATAGGGACTCACTTGGGGCAAGTCAAGGTATCGACAGAGCTGAGGACACCAGGCTGAAGAGGAGGTGAGAGGGTGGGATGTCACTGGAGGGTCATGAGCATTCACCTGACACAGTATCATGTCCAGACCTACAGCAACTAGAAACACAATCAAGTTGGGAGTGGGGTTAATAAGCCAGGCTCACAGGGAAATCTGGAGAGATGTTCCAGGACAGGAAATGACTGGCATTATAGGCAGGAAGGGTACCAAGAATTGTCTGTATGCCAACAGTTTAGAATTTTTACACAACAAATTGCATTTTCCCATGTAAGTAATATTCTTAGCTCAGGGAGAGTGTGTATGTGGCTCATAAAAGGCAGATTTGGCATGCGTCTTCAAAGCACAGAATGGACAGAACCTTTTCAGTACAATGTTGTTTCCTACTGCAGAAGCAATGACTTCTAGCTCCAACACCCTAGGGAAACAGCCTCAGTTCCCCACCATTGGTGGTTCAAGGATCAGAGCTGCAGGTATCAGATATTAAAGGCCACTAGTAACTTCCTTGTTTGCTAAGCCACCATCTGAGACCACTCAACCCTTGGCCAAGCAGTCTCCTAATGGTTTGAACAGAGAAACATTCCCAGTAGATAACTTATTGACAAACTTGCCTTCTTGATGCAGAGGCCACCCCTCCTAGTCTCAGCACCATGGATGTGAGCCTGAGAAAGAAGGGTGGGTCTTGGTCATAGGTGCACTGTGAAGGAAGGACACACAGGGTGGAAGGGCCCACAAGTACACAGATGAGACCTGCGGAGAAAAGTTCAAGTGATGGAGAAGTTAATTTCATTGGTTAATAAAGAACCTGCTTTGGCCCATTTGATAGGCCAGCCCTTAGGTGGGTGGAATAGACAGAACAGAATGCTGGGAAGAATGCATGTCTCTCCTCTCCAGGGCAGATGCGATGAAGCTCCAGCCCAAGATGGACGTACACTAGAATCTTCTCGGTTAGCTGACACCTTGTGGTGCTACACAAATTACTAGATATGGGTTAAACGAATATGTAAGAGTTAGCTAGTAAGAGACTAGAGCTAATGGGCCAAGCAGTGTTTAAAAGAATACAATTTGTGTGTTGTTACTTTGGGGCATGAGCTAGCCAGGCGGCCGGGAGCCGGGTGGCAGGAACGCAGCCCTGAAGACTGCACAGTGTAGCACATGACGGAGGCTGGAGAGACTGGAGTCCAGGAGCACAGGGATGAGGGTGGCAATGGGAGGTGGGGATGAGGGCCGATCACAGGCTTGTGAGAGCCAGCCTAAGGATTTGATATTCCCTGAGCCAACACATGGGTAAAACCTGCCAGGATGAAGGTTACAGGGCAGCTCTGGATTAATTCCTATGAGGTGGATTCAAAGACAGAGGAATAGAATATAAAGAAGTGTGGCACACAGGGGTGGCTGCAGTGAAATCAGCATCAGTTCAGAACCTGCTTGGTATGTTTCAGTGGCATGTACATACATACACATATACTAACATATGTGTGTGCACATTTATACTTGCATAGGTGCCACATATCGACTATTTTAGATCATTGTGTGTTATGTGTATGTATGTGTACTATGTGTGTGTTGTGTGAATGGGTGTGCACATGTATTTCTGCATATAGGTGTGAAAGTACTCAAGGCACAGTGTGTTCCTGGAGATATGTCGGCCTCACCTTCTACCCTGATTGAAACAGGGTCTTTCTGTTGATTGTCACCACGTTTACCAAACACACTGGCCTACAAGTTTCTTGGGGTTCTCCTGCCTCCACCTTGTGTCTTAACGGAGAAGCAGCAGGGTTACTGATGCATACTACCACACCTGGATTCACATGGGTCCCTGGGATTCACACTTAGGTCTTGTGTGTGCACAGCAAGTGTTTTCTCCACTGAGCCATCTCTCCAACCCATGTAGTTGCTTTACAACGAATTTCTGAGGATTGGCAAGTTGACATGTGTTGGGGACTGTGGACCCCCAAACCCTGAATTTCCTGTGAACCTCTGCCTGCCAGAGTAAGCAATTTGTTTTCCTGTGCTTGCAGCTGCACTGAGAAAACAACTTGTTTTGCAGCTGCTCTGAGCACGAGACCCTCAGGAGTTCCTGATGGCAGGGGAGTGGTTTCTGGTGGGCTTGCAGCTGAGAGTTGGGGCATGGAAGGAGACCCTATATAAGCTGCCCTGGAACACAATAAAGGGGCATTCTTGGGGCGTTCTTGGCATTTTCTGTGTCTCTGTGTGTTTTAATCTCCAGCCCCTTGCAGTTTTCAGATACCGAGTGCTGGGGAAGCAGCATGGCATGGACCCAGCCTCCGAAAGCCGGCAGCCCGCCTGACAGCTGATTTGAGACATCTGTCCCCCAGAACTGTGGGAAAATGACTTTCTGTTGCTTTAAACTACCCAGTTGGTGGCCGTGTGTTATAGTGGCTCTAGCAACTCACCCAATGAGATTAGTAGTTTCTTTCAAGGGAAGTGTGAGGACTGACAGGGAAAACAGGGTCAAGCCAACAAGCCTGCCTGGGGATACCCAGTTCTCCTGACAGAAAGCAGAGAAAGAGGGGAGAAGGAAAGGAGGGAGAGAAGAGAGGAGAGGAGAAAGGGAATGGAGGAAGGAGGGAAGACGTAGGGGAAGGGAAAGGAGATACTCAAAGCCTTAGAAACCTGGTGACTTTTGACCTTGGCCACAGCCTGGGCAGCTGAGTCTTTATTCTCTTAGCCGAAAGGCGGTCTGGGGGAGTGATTAAGACTGAGTCTGGACCCTGCCTGCCTGGGTTTGGACCCCAAGGCCTTGGGACATCTGGTCTACCTGCAGACTGAACCACCAATGACTCCTACTTTGGGTGGTTTTCAGGGTTACGTGGTCTCCTTCTATGCAGGGTGGAGTGAAATGTTTGGCATGAACAGAGCAACAGCGACAGCAGAGCTCTCCTCCTCCCCTCCAAGGCACCTTCATGAAAGAGTGTGTAGAAAGAACATAGAAGCTGGATGAGGGAGTGGAGGCCTTATGACCCAACATGGCTGCAACACTCCCGAACTCAGAGCAGCTGCTATGGCCTGTGAGGATCTGCTCAAGGCTGAGTCAACTCAGTCACGGCATTCAGTCACAGACGGGGAGTTTAATAACAGCCTCTTTCCCAGTGACAGCGCAGCTCAGCAGACATGGAAGGACTGAGCTGACGGGGCCTTCCAGATCCAAGCCATAGCCAGGAGACAGCACTGGCTCATCCTGACAGGTGGCAAGGGAGCAACAGGTGGTGAGGCAGACATTGAAGTCTTATCACAGACCTCACAGCTGAAGGCTGGACAGTGGGCCTCACAGCTGAAGGCTGGACAGTGAGCCTCACAGCTGAAGGCTGGACAGTGGGCCTCCTCGGCTGAAGGCTGGACAGTGGGCCTCACAGCTGAAGGCTGGACAGTGGACCTCACAGCTGAAGGCTGGACAGTGGGCCTCCTCAGCTGAAGGCTGGACAGTGGGCCTCCTCAGCTGAAGGCTGGACAGTGGGCCTCCTCGGCTGAAGGCTGGACAGTGGGCCTCACAGCTGAAGGCTGGACAGTGGGACTCCTCGGCTGAAGGCTGGACAGTGGGCCTCCTCGGCTGAAGGCTGGACAGTGGGCCTCCTCGGCTGAAGGCTGGACAGTGGGACTCCTTGGCTGAAGGCTGGACAGTGGGCCTCCTCGGCTGACAGCTGGACAGTGGGCCTCACAGCTGAAGACTGGACAGTGGGCCTCACAGCTGAAGGCTGGACAGTGGGCCTCACAGCAGAAGGCTGGACAGTGGGCCTCCTTGGCTGAAGGCTGGACAGTGGGCCTCCTCGGCTGAAGGCTGGACAGTGGGCCTCCTCGGCTGAAGCCTGGACAGTGGGACTCCTCGGCTGAAGGCTGGACAGTGGGACTCCTTGGCTGAAGGCTGGACAGTGGGCCTCCTCGGCTGAAGGCTGGACAGTAGGCCTCACAGCTGAAGGCTTGCACTCTGGAGTCCAACCCCTAGGTCTGAATTCCCGACAGACCTGACAGCCCTGATGGTCAGGAACAGTGAGACTCATGGCAGGTTCTTTTATATCTGTTCTTAGATTCTTCGGCCAAGTGTTGGGACTGGTGGGACTATTTAGAAAGGCTTTAGAGTATCTCCCAGCCCATGTGAATGTTTCCTTATTCATCCGCACGTGGTCTTGTTTTGTTTAAGGATAAGCAGATGTGAAGACAACTTTTAAAAGCAAGTGTTATAATAACAGCCTTGAAAATCAATAGGAAAATACAACCACCCTGCTACAAAAGACGGACAGACGCCTTCTCCATCAAGCTAGTTCAGAAAGGGAGCAACCCAGGCTGAGTGTGATGGGGAACATCTGTAACCCCAACACTCAGGAGGCACAGGCAAGAGGATTTCAAGTTCAAATCCATCTTAGACTACATAACAAGACCCTGTATAAGCCCCCACCCAAAAAGGCAATTAATAAGAAGGAAATAATGGGGGAAGGAAACACTAGAAACCCAATTGATAACATTTGTGGAACCTTAAGCAACTGACTTTACAATAATAAAAATACAAACAAAACCGCTGTATTTAAAGAACTAAAAATACCACATGACTGGCAAAGAGTACGGGGCAAATGCCCTTCTCAAGTGCTTCTGCTGGGGTAAGTTGATACAACCACTCAGAAAAATATTTGGAAGTATCTGCCACAGCTAAATATACAGAGTGACCCACGCCTTCTTCCACTCCAGGGACGTGAACACGTACATCCCCCAAGCACGGCAAAACCAACTGGAAACAATCAAGACAGCTTTCCACAGAAGATGAGTAAGTGAGTAGTGTTTGCCTGTGCACCGTAATATACACAAAAGAAGGCACCAGCGTGGATGAATCTGACGGACGTGGGGTTGAGTGTAAGAAGCCAGGCTCAGACTAGACGCTGGCGGTGCACGCTTTAAGCCCAGTACTGTGGAAGCAAAAGCAGGCAGATCTCTTGAGTCTGAGGCCAGCCTAGTGTACAGAGAGAGAGAGTTCCAGAACAGCCAGGGTTACACAGAGAAACACTACCTTAAAGAAATAAATAAATAAAGGAGGAAGCCAGACACAGCATAGATGCTAGGTGCTCCCAGTTATATGAGGGTCATGGATGGGCAAAACTGTTAAGGAAGTGGGGGAAGTTAACTAGGAGACACTAACACAGAACTTTCTGGAAGAGTTGGAAATGTGTATTTGGGTAGGATGGTACTTATATGGACATTTCTATACATTAAAATTCACTGGTAAACTTATAATGAGATCATTTTATGTGAATTAAATCCAATAAAAAGTAAATTTATGTCTACAACTCCAGCACTCAAGTGGGTGACGCAGGAGACCATTTTGTGGTGCAGAGCAAAGCCCTGTGTCCTGAAAACCATGTAAATAACGGTTTCTAAAACTTTAAAATATCAACCAGTAGTGAGATGCCATTTTTATTCCACATTAATAGGAAAATAATTGATAAATACATTTGAATGTTACTCTTATTTGGGGCATTTAGAATGATATCTCAAAAGAGTCATCCTAAAAACTCAAGCAATGCCTGCCCCTCAAACCAGCACTTTACAGCATGTCCAGAGACTTGTCCTGTGAAACAGCAACAGAGGCACGAGAATGCCTCTTCAAAGATGCCAGACTCCCTGTGGCTTAACACAGTAAAGAAATTTGGAGCACACAGGACTGATTAAAAGACTGATTCAGTAAATTTGCCACATTGTGAGACACCCCTTAAAAATAAGAGAAGAGGGGCAAAGAGATAGCTCAGTGGTTAAGAGCACTTGCTGCTCTTGCAGAGGACCCAGGTTCAATTCTCAGCTCCCACATGGCAGCTCACAACCGTCTGTAAATCTGGTTCTGGGAGCTCCATACCCTCTCTGGCTTCTTAAGCATGAGGCATGTATTCGATGCACAGATATGCGTGTAAGCAAAACACACACACATAAAATAAAATAATACTAATAAACTTTCAAATAGAATAGGAGATAGCAAACAATAAGGCAAACAACAGAAAGCCCTTATGATCATATCTTCATGGAAGGTGGATGGACAGAGGGAGGGGCTAGGAAGATGATTGCTGGATAGACGGATTCCGAAGGGCGTCCACTAACACTAACCTTGATTTCTTTGAATGGGTGACATCTTTGTTTTTTTATTGCAAAGTAACGGCCTTGGGTGCTGCTTAAAGTAAGGAATAGATTTAGATATTCAGATCACAGTTTGAAGGTTTAAAGTTGAGAACCTCATCCGTTTGGACTGTGGTAAAAGCCTGCTGCAGCGATGCAGGTGGAAGAAACCACCAGGTGAGACGTGAATCACGGGGTGGTTGGATTACTTAGGGACAGGAGGGTACAAAAGGGGTAACATCACCCCATGGCGCTTCTGAGCCTGGGGAACCTCAGGCTTCCATTACTACCCTGTTTTTAACTACACTGCTACCAAACCCAGAAGATGGAGTCCGTGCTCTTGATCCTCACCGCTGCCAAGCTGTGTGGTGAATCTGGCTTCTTCCCTCCTCCTCCCGTCCTCCTGCTCCACATCCTTCTGCCAGTGTGAGCAGGAAACAGGCTGAAGGCTAAAAACACTGCAGTTGGTGTCTAGGGGACTTTCAAAAAAAATATTTAAATCAAGGTACTGCCCTTGTGATCACAATACCCAGTCGAGGAAGCTGGGCCCACTGGCTGGCTCCCTACACTAAAGGAAAGGGCCCCATCCATGTCTGAGGCTGGGCGCTGTAGGTGGAAACCATATACTGAGCTAGTGAACTGATTGCCGCATGAGGACCTACCTGAGTTTGAGCTCCAGAACTCATGGTTTTAAAAGTCGGGGTTGGTGGCATGTGCTCCTGATGCTAACACTGGTGAGACAGAGAGGCAGGTGCCTGGAGCCTGCAGGCTGGCCAGCCTAGCCCACAGGGAAAGTTCCAGGTCAATGAAAAACCCAATCTCAAAAAAAAGGTGGGAGGCTGAGGTTGTCCTCTGGCCTCCAGGAGCACACACATGAAAACACACACACACGCATGCACACGCACACACACATGCACGTGCACACACACATACAAACATGCACGCGTACACACACATGCATGCGTACACACACATGCACGCGCATGCATGAGCACACACATACACACACATATACACACGTACCCACACATACACAGACATACACAGTCATACACAGACACACACACAGACACACAGAGACACAGACACACACACACACACACACTTCACATGCCCTGGGTATAAAAGAGGTAAATGTCCCAGGGGTTGGGGCCCAGAGTGAGTCTGGGGTCTCTCTTTTCTCTGAGAGCCTTTTACAGCAAGGCTGGACTCCTGAGTTCCTTCAGTGGCTCCTTTGGCTCTATAGTCTAGATTCTCCGCAGACTTAATTATGTCTCCAAGAATTACCCCACCAAGAGCACAGCATATCCAAAGTCCGACTTTACCTTGATATTTTCTTTCTTTTTTTTCCCATGGTAGAAATCAAACCACAAGGATTAATATTACTGCTAGGATCACCTGCTCAGATCCTAGGTTGAACCTCCACCTGGAGTTTCTGGCCTTCAGAGTTTTGCCTGTTTAATCATCCCAACCCAATGATGAAGGAACGGCTGACATTGGTCCTGCCTGGTCCCCACGCCCACTCCACTCCATCCTGTCTCCTGGTCATACCACCCTTTACCCATTCCTGCCACACCCTCAGGCTCCTGGAGGGACTTGAAGATTATACAGGAGGGAAAGGTCTTTGTAACCTAAATCATCCACCCTGCGTTTGATGTGTTTCCTTTACTACCTGTGTTTTGATTCCATTTGCGATGGCCCCTCCTTACCTCCTCATGTCCTTTATTCTCCAAGACAATAAAGTGCTGGAGACGCCTGCCAGGAAGAGTCGGTCTTGTCCAACACAGTCCTCAAAGCAAAAGAGCCACCATTTTCCTCTGACCAGGTTCGTCCCATCTGCTTGTAAGAGACCATCACCCTCAGGGATTGGCCCCAATGTGTTCTGAGAGAAGGGGTAGGGGTGGGAGGAACATTGACTCTCCATCTGAGAGTCCAGACTCTCCTTCCCGATGTCTGTGTGCACATCTGCCCCTGCTGTATATGATCAATTGAGAACTACCAGAGTACACAGGCTGGAGGAGATTAACTGAGGAGGTCTCCATCACCCACGCTGAGGGAAGCCTGCCCAGAGCGACCAACACACCCCTCACCCATGCTCTACAGGTAAGTTCAAGAAATTCATTAATTTCCCAGGTTGGATTTGGGACGTTATGCTTGGGATTGTTGTTGGGACCTTATAAGGAGGGAGCTGACATTGTCCACATTTCCCAAGTAAACGAATTTTCCCTACAGTTGGCCTCATGCTTTGAGGTCCTGCCTGGTTAGTGACCAATGCCTGAGCTGTAGAGGCTACGGAGTACCGGTTTACTTTGGCTCCATCACCTTGGGGACCTGTGACAGAGCCAGAGCCTGTGTGAATGCCACTATAGGGATGTTAGAATTAGTTGCTGGCCCTAGGGAATGGGCGTGGCTTGAGATCAAAGAAGTTTTGCTAAAGGATTCTCTCTAGAAGACACCCCTTAGTCCCCAGCTGGGGGTGGAATGGAGGTAGGGGTGTCTGTGCTTGCAGGCAAAGGTCACCAGAGTAAATGCAATACCTTGAAAAGACGCTCCTGGGCTGGAAGCCACCGAATTCTCCACTTACTTTCCCGGTACGTTTCATCTTCAAAGCCCTGTGCCTCAATTAAGTAATTAATAGGTCTGGTCATGTCCACAGCGCTCCAAAAATAAGGCTGGTGGGGCTTTGCTTCTCCTCCAGGAGACACGCTTTCTCGTGGAGTCCAGGGAAGCCCAGAGAAAACAGCTAAGGTCCAGCCCTTCAGACCTCCACTGTAGACCAGTTTAAACTGGGCAAGGAGGCTGAGGAAACGCACAGAGATTGTGGTCTGCTGCCCCCTGGAGGGCGTCCTGATAACAAGCAAGCAAATGGGCAGACATCAGCAACGCCTCCAGTAATAGGAAGAAAACAACCCCCTTTTTCTGCGAAACAAGTGTCTGGCCGGCCAGAGACTCCTTAAAAAGGAGAAAATACTAACCCAGAACACAGTAACTCCCCTCTCTTCTCCGCCACAGCCTAGGCAGACGGTGTTGATACTGCGTTAACAAGTTCCACGGACTAATGCCTTCAGAGCAAAATGAGAGGACTCCTGAATTAATGGGTGAAAACTCCCCTTCGTACATCAGAGGAGGAAGGGAAGGTAATTGCCCTCAATATTTATTTTTGATTTTGAAAAATCCAAAGCAAGAGGCTTTGAAGGAGTCAAGATCTGATTATAATTCTAGGCTCTGTGCCAGCGGGATAAATTGTCTGGCAGATTTTTCCACCATTATCGACTCCCTTTGCATCTGACGCCAGTGGCCCAGCATGGTACAACGGGCTCAGGACAGGGTGTCATAACTATGTCACTGGAGATAGCCTGGTCACCCTCACTATTGGCATCTCCAGCTTGTGAGCAGTCTGGGTTCTACTTTGAGGTCTTGCCTGGTCTCTGCGTCATGAGATTTAGTGCCCAGGGCTGACTGGTTTAGGGACTTCTTGATTTAGACAAATAAACAAATAAATAAGTAAACAACTATCTAAGGGGCATGCAGCCTCTAGACACGTATGCTTCAGGCTGTACACATCTCTTCCTTGGCTTGTGAATGGACAGAGCTTTCTGCTAGCCCAGCCTGGAGTCACGGAGAATGAAGGGGGCTGAGGCTCAACCAACAAGATTCCAAGAGAGGTGGGGAGACAGCCAAGAAGCAGGCACACTGGCTCAGCTGGCCAAGCCGGAGCTGGTGGATGGGTGCACATGGTGATGATCTAGGCTGTGGACTGTGCCAAACACAGGTGGGGGGGGGCTCTGCTTCTGCTCCCCAGGGAGCTCGGGTGAGTGCGACTTGGGGCTGGAGAAGGTACTTAGGGCTAGAAAAATAGAAGATGATGCAGAAGGAGTCAGGAAGTCGCAGATGGGAGCACCACCCCGTTGCCCTGTGAAGCGGTGGATACTGGAGATAAGTGTCACCCAGATGTGGCTCAGCCACGCTGCCAAGCCGAAAAAGACAGATACAGAGGGACGCCATGGTCCTGAGAGCAGCTCTTTCCAGTTGACAGCCACAGTGACCCAAACACGCTTCCAGAGAGTTCGGTTTTAAGAAGGTGTAACAGGCTGACTTAGAAGAGGATTGCCCAAAGCCATGGGGGCAGGAATTCAACAACCAAATCCCAGTGACCCCACCCTGTCTGCCACTTACTCAGCGCTCACAGGCCAAGACCCAGAGAGCAGCCGAGTCTGGTTGCGGTCTATCCAAATTCAATTTTCTGCTGAAAATGGAAACAAGCCAAGTCAAACTCGGGACATGGCATAGCAGCAAGTGACACAAAAAGACATTGTCACCGGTGAACCCTGCTAGGTCCCCACCACCTGGGGAGGACGGTGACATGCCGCAGCTAGCTGCTGCTCAAACGCTTTTCAGATAGAAGTTTATTTATTGCCTGACTACAGGATGGTGCCGTAATAGTCTTTGTTTTACAAGGGGGGAAGCCGAGGCACAGCATAGTCGGATGACTTACCTAAGCCCCCAATGTAATAACAGTGCAACTCTGAGCCCATTTGTCTATCTCTCTATTCCTACAGGTAAGGGTTCTGGTTATGATGAGAGCCAGAACAGCCAAACGTATCGTCTGGAGACCGATGGAGAATGGTGGTCACCCTGGGAAGGGGAGTAAGGCAAGGAGGCAGTGGTTCCCACGGCCCTCGGAGCTGGGCTCTCTACGCCAGAGTCACTGCAGGACTCTCAGCAATGGTCTTGTTTTCTAAGACTCCAGGTTTCGCTGGGCAGAAATTTCCACATGTGTCAAATGAAAAGAATAAAGCTTGAAACATGTCCTGTGTGTGTGTTTTAAAGTTTTGTTTATTTTAATATGTTTGCCTAAGCCAAGAAGAGGTGTTCACTGGGCCCTTAGCATACCCCCCCCCCAATGTGCTCAGCCCTGCAGAGAGCAACCCCTTGGAGGAAGGAATATAGGGGTGCACTGAGGACAGTTCTAAGAGGAGGGAGCTGTGGAAGAGGATGGAGGCTTGGGAGGGAACACCAGTCTTGGGGTCACAGAATATGGCCACACCATGAGAAAGAAGATGCCCCTTTGGGATGCAGCTAGGATGGAGAAATGGCCACGAGACGATGGTCTCCTGATACAATGCTCTCCTTGCTGTAGCCTTTTCCCACCTGACTCAGTCCGTGGGTCCCTCCTCTGCTGTAAACCTAGGCTGGGGGAGGGGTGGGTGGAGAACCAGTGTACTTTCCGACCCCGGGCCTGACTGGGGCTAACATTTCCCCCACGGGATGAAGGCATAGTTCTTATGTCCAGTGTCCTTGAGATTTGCCCTTTTCACTCTACTTCACATTGAGCATGTCCACATCTAAAGGCAGCTGAACACGGGGTTACCGTGTGGGTGGGGGGCACTCAAAGGTCTCTTGGCCATGTCATCTGTGTCTAGTGTTTTTGATCAAAAGTTGTTTACTCTTTCACTTATATATTTTTCCACTGAAATGTGAATTGCACGAGGCTTTATCTCAGGTGCAATATTAAAAGACTAATTTTTCTTATCTTTTCACCAAAAGAGGTGTATTCGTTACTCCCCTTATTTCTGTAGCAAAATACCTGGCAAGAAGCAACTTAAGGGAGTAGTGTCTATTCTGGCTTGCAGTCTGTGGGGGTACAGGCCACCATGTGGGTGGAAGCGTGAAGCAACTGGCCACCTGGTCCACAGTCAGGAAGCAGAGGACGATGAACACAAGGGCTCTGCTCACTTCCTCCGTTGTATTCAGTGCAGGACCTCAGATCATAGAGTAAAGCTGCCCACACTCAGGGCGGCTCCTTCCTCCTTGACTGACATAATCCTTTAAATACATATGACTAGAAGTTGATCTTCTAGACAACTCCAGATCGTGTCAAGGTGCCAGTCAACATTATCGCTGTGGGAGATCAGGCCAAGAGAAAACTCAGATTTGACTACTGGGGAAGAGAACCATGGAGGTACAAACATAACCACAGCATCAGTAAGTTCCACAGAACAGTCTAGGCCTGGTAACAGAGCACCAGAGGGTGCCAACTAAGGTACTAGAGTTGAGAATGTTGCCAGTTTCCCACACCCAGTGAGCCTGGCATGTAACCTGACATGGGCTGGGAGGAGACACCTTCAGAGTGAACCACAGCCATTGCCCTGTAGGACCTTCTGCTTCTCCACCAGCCTTGGACAGATAGCCAGACACCTTTCCAGATGGAAATCTCGAGATTAACTTTTAGTCTTTCCATTTGCAAAACGGGGATGGGTTCTCGGCGTTTTCCTTGATGACCTGACTGAGACATGAACCAGATGTGTGTACATCACCTGGCACAGGATCCATGCATCTCTACGCCTAGCCAGCCATTTGTCTCCAGCTGTTCCATCTTCTGTGGGCGCCTAGAAGATCCCTAACAGCTCTCAGAAGGAATCGACCCCGCCTGTGCCCTCATCTTGGGTCTCCTCCCAGTCTGTGGCGATTTCTTGCTGTGTTTGTAACAAACTAATGAGCTGACTTGTCATGGACCTCCAATAACATAAAGAATGCCAGGTCTTCTTCGGTTAGCTTGGACGTGGACTCCTGGATGCCACAAATGGTGTTTGTAGGTGTCCTGTGATTAAAAAGAAAACATGCCATAGGAGGTAAACATGTCACTAGCTTGTTCCTAAAGGATGGACAAGAAACAGGTACCCTATGGAGTAGACCCAGCCCCAGTGAATTCTCTCTGGGGAGCAACCGATGAACCAGATCATCTGGGGTCTCTAGAACCTTCACTCTTTGTAGTAAATGTTGTCTTAAGTGGTTCTGAAGAGCTGAACAAAGACCCAGGGAGGTGTGTGTGTGTGTGTGTGTGTGTGTGTGTGTATGCGTGTATGTGTGTGTGTATGTGTGTGTGTGTGTATGTGTACCTGTAACCATGTGTGCACATATCCATGTGGGTCAAAGGTCAACCTCGTGTACCATTCTTCAGGGATCCCCCCTATTTTTGAGACAGGGTCTCTCACTGGAACCTGGGGCTCACCAATTAAGGTTTACTAGCTGGTTGGCAAAACTAGGGACCCAGCTCAGTCAACAAACATCTCGAGTGCTGGTACTACAAGCTAGAGTCACCTTGCTGGGCTTTTTAGATGGGAGCCGAATGCAAATCCTCATGCATAGAGGCCCTACGTTTAATTTGTAACTGAGTATCTGCTACTACATCATTGAGAATATTCCTTTCTGATTTCTTTATCTATAAGATAAGTGTTTACCTTGCACTACCTCCCATGGGTGCTAAGACTACATTCCAAGTACTCATACCTTTCATAAGATGATGCTCAGAAAGCCGGGCATGGTATTACGCGCCTTTAATCCGAGCACTTGAGAGGCAGAGGCAGACAGATCTCTGTGAGTTCGAGGCCAGCCTGGTCTACAAGAGCTAGTTCCAGGACAGGCTCCAAAGCTACAGAGAAACCCTGTCTTGGAAAAAAAAATGATGCTCAGCACACTGCTGTCAGGTAGGTGTCTGTTTTCAGGGCTCTTTCCCAGGCTGGTATATGGGGATAGTGGACTCGGAGACTATGTTTTGAATGAGACCTCAAAAAATTCTGGCCACCACCTTCCTGAGGGTGGGAATCCTAGCCCCACTGGTCAGCCGTCATGCTTGGGAAAGTTCCAAAACTGCTCTAACAGAAGTCCACAGTAACAAAAACAATGACCGCAGAAAGCTGTTGACAAACCCCTCCACACAAAGGCCATGTGTAGTCATTACATCTGCCTGGCATTATCACGATCACTCTGCAAGCTCACTGATTGACACTCCTAGAGACAGGGTGATACGCTACAACCTTGCAGCAAAATCAAAACTGATTATTGGGGAGCTTTGAAGTAATTCAGGTTGGGTAGCAAGACCTGGAGGTAAGGTGACACCTGGGGGACTCACAACCCAATTGACTTCCAGTTGCATGACTAAATCATCCAAATGTCCCCCAAGATCTATGATCATGTCCTGGGGTACATTACAGCTAAAAAAAATAAAAAACGCCTGTGGCAAAACAGCAAGGGTTATGTCCATGCCCGACATAAGTCTGCTGCAAGCATTCCCTTGGGTGGAGAGTCGCATCGTTTGGAAGTCTGAGTTGTTGGTGTGGGAGGCTCATCATGGCCAACTGTTTGGCATCTGTTTGCCTCAATTCCAGGGTTCCTGGCTGAAGAGGAAGCTTCATGTCTCAGACGGTGTTCATCCTTGCCAGACAGACTCCTGTTGATGCCTGAGTTGCCATTGGTGTCAGAAGAGAGGGATTGCACAGCTCTCTCCTGAAGGGATTGATGCTGCTCTCCAAAGAATGGTTTGGTTGTATTACATGTTCAATTATATTTTATTTCTTTCAAGTGTCCCTTGCCTTCTGCCCTTCCTGTCATGCGTGGAGCAGCACAGAGCCTTCACCAGAGAAACCTGACAGGAGCAGCCACCAGATCTCAGACGTCTAGTCTCCATAGCTGCGTGTTAAATACAGTTAGTTCTTCTCTTGCAAATTTCCCAGTCTCGGCTATTTTAGCATCACCAATAATAAAATAGAAAACAACAAAAGAAGGAAACTAGACTTAAAACAGCAAGGATGTGGAGAGTCCTTCTCAGAGACAGGACGAGCATTACCCATGATCCTCCGGTTGGATCCTGATTAACACCTATGAAACTTGAGCAAGGGAATGTCTTGTCTGAGATCAGGTAGCAGATTGGAAACAAAGCTGGGGAATGGCCCAGCCATCCCAGGATCGTTCTGCCCTCACAGAATGGGAAGAGAAAGCAGAGTATCTCGGCTACGGCTTCCTTCTCTGCAATCTGGATAGAGTCAGATTTGGGGAAAGAGCTGGAGACACCTCATGACTGGAGCTGAGCATCTTGTGAATGCATGACCAAAAAGTATTAGGTTACAAGTGATCAATGCATATTCTGTCTCTTTCTTGTGACAGGGGCTTGCTATGTAGAACATGCCAGCCTCTTGCTTGCAACCTTCCTCCCTCAGCCTCCTGAGTCCTGGGTTGCAAGTCAGCACCGCCAGAGCCCACCACCACCCTTTCTCTAACAGTTGGTTTCACGTGCCGTCACTTGTACAGTCTGACCTGGAGGAGAGTCACCAAGGAATTTTATCTGCAACTTCTTATAATAAAGTTTTTTTAAGAACAACAATAAAATTAATACATTTAAAATATTTAGAATTTTTTTTTAAGCACACGATCTCTGGTATTTTGATAGACTCTATCCCAGTCTCTTCTGTTGCCAGAATCCCATACAGAGAAAGGAAGTCCTGGGTGAGCGTGGGTGGATGATGGAAAAGACTGTGAGACTACTGGACACAGGACACGAAAAGGGGGTGCTGGGCAGTGCTTTAGGGTTACAGGATAAAGGGGACATGCTTCACAGCCGATGCAGAAAACCTACACCACCTAGCCACCTGTGTGAAGCCTCCCGCCTACTCTTTTTTTTTTTTCTTTTTTGTTTTTCGTGACAGGGCTTCTCTGTAGCTTTGGGGCCTGTCCTGGAACTAGCTCTTGTAGACCAGGCTGACCTTGAACTCACAGAGATCTGCCTGCCTCTGCCTCCTGAGTGCTTCCCACCTATTCTTGATCCAGAACCATCCAGAAAGCCCCTCAAACTTCCTTCCCGTGCTGGGAAGCAGCGTGAGCTCCAGCCTGCAGCTGCTGCTGGAAAACAGAAAGGGCAGCCTCCAGGGGCCTTCCCTTTTCCTGGTGTCAGCCCTGCTGAGAGCTAACAGCCTCCAGGGGCCTTCCCTTTTCCTGGTGTCAGCCCTGCTGAGAGCTAACAGCCTCCAGGGGCCTTCCCTTTTCCTGGTGTCAGCCCTGCTGAGAGCTAACAGCCTCCAGGGGCCTTCCCTTTTCCTGGTGTCAGCCCTGCTGAGAGCTAACAGCCTCCAGGGGCCTTCCCTTTTCCTGGTGTCAGCCCTGCTGAGAGCTAACAGCCTCCAGGGGCCTTACCTTTTCCTGGTGTCAGCCCTGCTGAGAGCTAACAGCCTCCAGGGGCCTTACCTTTTCCTGGTGTCAGCCCTGCTGAGAGCTAACAGCCTCCAGGGGCCTTACCTTTTCCTGGTGTCAGCCCTGCTGAGAGCTAACAGCCTCCAGGGGCTTCCTTTTTCCTGGTGTCAGCCCTGCTGAGAGCTAACAGCCTCCAGGGGCCTTACCTTTTTCTGGTGTCAGCCCTGCTGAGAGCTAACAGCCTCCAGGGGCCTCCCTTTTTCTGGTGTCAGCCCTGCTGAGAGCTAACAGCCTCCAGGGGGCTTCCCTTTTCCTGGTGTCAGCCCTGCTGAGAGCTAACAGCCTCCAGGGGCCTTCCCTTTTCCTGGTGTCACACCACTATTTTCCTGAATTTGAAATGATAGCTGGGTGTCACACACACAGGCAACCATCCCTCCTGCAGAGCTGAATACTATGCATTTCCTGTACAGCTTGTTCTCCAAGCTCTTACCAAACTGTGCTGGGGCGTGTGTGTGTGTGTGTGTGTGTGTGTGTGTGTGTGTGTGCGCGCGCGCGCGCGCGCACACACATGCACAGAAGGAGCTCTATATATTTAGAGAGGTGAGAGGTGAGTAGGAAATAAAACCTGCCTCTTCCTCCACCCCAGCAGAGGAAGGGATGTCCACACCAAAGCCATGCACCCAATGGGAGAAACTGAGGTGTATTTGGGTGGGGGGGGGGGGCGTAAGTAGATCAGCAGATGCTCAGCTAAGGTGAAATAAAAGTCTTCAGAGACTGAAATGGCTTTCTGTTTTCCCAAATACCTTTGAGGTGTTAAAGGCAACATTCAAGAGGCAAGAGTATGGAACTTGCCAGCTGATACCATACTATCAACAAGAAATAAACTTGGGGTGCAAGACAGCCCCCACAATGATGAACAAGTACAATGAGATTTTTATGGTTGTGAGCCTAGCCTTTAATGGCTGAGCCATCTCTCCAGCCCAGTACAATGAGATTTTTAAGCCCATGCTCTGCCCTGCACCCCAAACACTTTTCAATCCCGATTTAAAATCCAGTACTGGAACCCAGGCATGGGACTCGAAGGGAACGGCACGAAGAGTCAGTAGTGCAGACAACAGGGTAAGGTCAAGCCTCACAGCCTGTCCTGGTTGGTTCTTTGGTTACTTGACACATGTTGTCTGGGAAGATAAACAGTTGGGAAAATTCCTTCATCAGATTGGCCTGTGGGAAAGTCTATAGGGCATTCTCTTCATTACTGATTGATGTGGGGGTAGGCCAGGACACTGAGGGCTCGTACCATCCCTGGGTAGATGGTTCTGAAGTATACAAGAAAGCAGGCTGAGCAAGCCATGAGGAGCAAGCCAGTCAGCATCGCCCCTCCATGGCCTCTGCTTCGGTTCCTGCCTTCGGGTTTCTGCCTTGAGTTCCTGCCTCTGGCTTCCCTTCATGTTGTGCTGCGACCTAAGAGTTGTAAGAAGAAATATCCCTTTCCTCTACAGGCTGCTGTGGCTTGGGTGCTTATCACAGCCACAGAAACTAACTGGACCCAGGGCTGTGCACAGATGGGGCAAGGAAGAATCTGTTCTGAGAACAGTAAATGAAGAGGCCGAAGGCTGGGGCAAGGCTTTGCCCAGAGGAGAGCCTTGTCCACCTAGAGGAGAAACGAATGTCAACAGATGCTGCCTGCTGGCTTTCAGTGAGGCTGGCAAAAGTAGACACAGAGAGTCACAAAAACCAATACATATCCCCTTTGACCCTTTCCACCACTTTCGGGGGGGGGGGGGGGGGCTGTGCTACCAGACATTCTTAAAGAGACATGGTCACAAGGTGAGTCCTCACGACTTCACTGGCAAGGGATAGAAGTTGGAAACAAACCCAGATGTCCATCAAGAAAAGCTAAGTTAAACAAGGCATGAAGCAGCCGGACAACAAACTCCAATACAGCTACGAGAAGGAATGAGGAAGCGACCTGGTGCTGATGCGAGCAGAGTTCCAGGATGTTTTGGTAAGGGACTGAAAACAAGGAACCTTATATTGTGTGTAGAACGTCACTGGTCATGAAATAGGAGATAAGATAGATGTCAGGTGCCTTCGTACAGGGATGTATGAATTCTAGAAGGTTCAACGAACAAAGACAGTATCTGTGGGCAGGAGGGGGAGATGTGCTGTTGGAGGATGGGCTAGAAGAAAGGAAAACACTCAGACTTTTATATTTGGCAGTGCTTTGGATGGTGGGAAGTCCACACGAAGGAACACACCAGTCTCATAGGGAAATGTCCAGGACAGACAGGTCTGGAGAGACAAGTGAGTGCCTGCCAGGGTCTGGGAGGATGGGAACACAGAGACGGACAGCCCAAGGTAGGGAGTCTCCTCCAGAAGTCTTGGGCATCTAGACCTGGGAGGTTGCCATGGTTACATGTGTCTTGACTGATCTGAAGGTGACTGGTGGTAAATTTTGTGTGAGATGGAAACAGTGCACCTGTTTCCTGTATCCACGCTTCAGAACGCACCAACCCTCCCAGTTCCTTCAAAGATTCTGCCGTCTAGGAGAAGCTCCAGATTCAGGCAGGAGTCATTGGGGGAGGGGTTCTTTGTCCTGCTCATTCTAGAAAGTTAAGGTAGGGGGAAAATATTAATTCAGCATGAAGCTTCTCTGTGGACCTTGAAAGTCAGGCTTCCAGTTTTACCTAATTCACTTAAAGCAGAAGCCGCAGAGTGAGAGGTGGCAGCCAGTGGAGTCCCAGGCAAAAGTGCTCATTCGGCCTGCAAGTTCCTGAGGTACCCGATGCTGAAGAAAGGTCTGTGTTATCAGGGGCCCTCAAACTCTGGTATCAGGGCTGTAGGAAGGGCTGCTACACGGAAAAGCAAAGGAAAACGTGACTTCCACCGAGTTGAATAGTGCCTGGGCAACTAACGTAAGCCCAAGACAGAGCATCTTTATTTTGAGGGCTGTCAGCATCTGTTGGTCAGAGTGGCTGAGTGGTCACTGCCAGCAAGCTGTCTTCCAGCACTGCTTTGTGAAAACTGGAGGGTCATTGACTAGTTAGCCAGGTCACCTAGCAAAGCGGGTGACGATTACTGATGAAGCTGATCGAGGAGCTTGGGGCAGAATCATGAGTCAGAAAACAGAATTGCATCAGAAGTTCTGAGAATGGACGTGAACCCAGAGACTCACAGAAACAAAACACTGATACTTTTAAGCAGAGCAGAGCCAAAGTACAGAGCAAACATTTGGTCTCAGCAAATCAGCTCGTTTATCCCTCACAACTCCCTCCCTCCCTTCATCCCCCCCTCTCATTTGTGATTCCATGTATGTATTTGTTTGTGTCCATCTTTCTATAAGTCTGTCTGTGCTTCTTCTCCCCCAACCCATGTGTGTATGTATGTCTGTGTGTGTGTTCATCATGTGCGCGCGCACACACACACACACACACACACACACACGCTATCTGGTTTCACTTTCACCTTTTCTTGTGTGACTTGGAAGATGTCACACGTCACCTACATGGTTCAGTCAGTGCACCTATAAGACAGAAGCAGTAATAAGCATCCCCTATGGGAACCTATGAGAGAAGACAGAGATAACAAGTTTGAAGCCACAGCAATAGCAGCTGCTATATGGCAGGACGTTCTCTGTTGTCCAGCACAGTTGGAAATGGTGTGTCTGGTCAAGATATTGAGATTTCTCACACAGGTCAAACTTCATTCTATTTCAAACTTTTAAATGCAGTAAAATGCCCTAAGGCTGCACAATCAGAGAAGTGATTTCCCTTAATAATTCAGACGTGCTTTATGGACCCATAACCCCCTCATTTCCAATCTATGCCTTAGTGTCCAGGCACCTGCGCAGTTGAGGGTCAAGGAGAACCATGTGCTGTAGGATGAAATTGCCTATCCAAGCTCCTCGTGCTGAGCAGAGGCTGGCGTGGGTAAGGTCACGTGACTCAACCTTCTGTTGCCACGTGCTGTTTGCTGGTCTCTCTTCCAAGTTCGGCATCAGCACAAAGCTTTTCCTTTAAGAGAACAGTTTGGCCCTAGCGGGCCACTGGAGTGACATGTCAGGTTGTCCCGGGAGCAGCCTGAGTCATGCCAAATCGCTTGAGGCTTGTACCGTAGCGCAGCCTGGAAATCTTTCTCCTCCCTACATCAGGTAGAGACTTTCAGAGTCAATAACTGAGCGGTGATCTGGGGACAGACATCCATTCCTCTCCCTCTTGGAGGCCCCTACTCTTGGGGCATTGAATGTCCAGACTTCTCATAGGTCTCCTAACCTGTCTCCTGACTCTTTCTAGAACTTCCTAGTATTGGTCTACCATTGGCCTGCTAACTCTGCTCTCCTAATGGCATTATCTCCACCTCCCACCAGGTCCTCAAACACATGCCAGCCTTCCTGCCCACCCTTCCTGCCCATTCAAAGAGCCAATCACACACTGACTTTTATCCCAAAGTAGGAACTTCCACTCCTATGTCATGATTCTCTGATATCTCCTGGAGGGAAAGTCCAAGCCTAGTGGGTCTTCCCATGCCAACTTGTCTAGCATGAGGGTGGGTGTTCAGGAACGAGTGTGTGAATGAGGAAAGGAAGCCACCATCAGGAAGTCACTGCCCGGCATCCAGTTCTTCTGTGAAAGGTGAAAATGATGACCCCCACCCCAAGCACTGGACAATGCTTCCCCAACGTGAGCAAACAGACGAATTCTCCGGGGAGTTGAGTAAGTAAGCATGGTAGTTTCTGGCGTGGCTAACTTACAGTGAACCTTGGTAATGAACATTTCCAAAAAAATGTCAGTGTGGTCCCACTGTTGGCGAGCCAAGGAGCACACGCGGAAAAAGCCTGCCCTGGCCACGGCCATCAACAATGATCAGCTACGGGATTAGTCCTTAGAAGACTCTTGGATTATCTTCAATGATGAAGCCCTAGGTGATGTAGGTGCTAGTCAGAAACATGGCCACCATTCACACCCTGAACTTGTGGAGGTCAGTTCCCGTTGATACTGGCCCCCAAGGAAAGGTTAAGAAAGAGGAAAAAACAGAGGCCAGACAGCACGCCAGTACAGAGAGCTGACTTGAAGAAGAAAGCAGACCAGATTCTCACAGGGAACTGGAGCCGGCTCTGTGTTGGGATGGCTTGTGAGTTCCAGCCGTTGAAGGACACTAGCACCTGAAGAAGTGACAATGTCACTTTCCATACATCCCAGTGCCGCACAGTCTTTCCTGCCTCTGTGCCTTCAGATACTTCCCCAGAGAGGAGGTGTCTACTGTCCATAGAGTCTCAAAGCGTGAGGTGCTCCCTTGATAAAAAGATCTCCAACCGTGGCACCCAAGGAGGTACCAGCTCCCAGGTACCTGCAAGTGGGAAGATTTATTAAGGCTGGTTTTCTAGTCTCAAAGGAGAGAACAAATTATGGATGTCACCTCCGTGTTCCCCGTGTGATCTTCAGGAGATGATGAAACAAGATCGAGCCAGAAATCAAATGGTGCCTTGTGATCTCCTTCAGGGGAGGGATCTGAGAACCATGATGTCATGTAAGATGGGACTGGAATGGTAGCTAGCAAAGGCCGAGGATGGTGGGGAGCGGGGGACGGGAAGCCAGTTCTAGGAAGATGCAACTGGAAAGGATGAACAATGCACCAGGGCTTTGGCACCTAGCGAAGGCGCCTGGTTACCACCATCACATCAAACGCGCCAAACACCTGGGAGAGATGATTTCATCCGAAAGAAATAACTGTATAGTGAATAAGTGAAAGACCCTAGTTTGATTTTTATATAATATAACCATGTATCAAAACCTCACACTGTGCCCATAAAATCGGCACAATTATGTATTTTTAAGAATTAGGACCTCAGCATTACTGGGACTGGCATTCGTGTGTGTCATAGATGTTCATTTGCCAGTCTGCTGTCGAGTCAGATTTCCAGGTTGCATCCTCAGGTCTGCCCTCCAACTCCGCCAGCCTCTGAGACCAAGCCTAGAACTTCTAGGGGCACTAATGATCAAGGAACCTAAAACACAGTATTTTGTAAGAAGCATCCTAGAGGGGTGGAGCACATCCCTCAGCTGTGAGTGGCCAGCTGCAGAGCAGGGATGGGGTCACCCAGCCTCTTAGACTTAAACTTTTTAAAGTTTCTCAATTGAAGAAATTTTAATGGACGTTTCCTCGGCCCTTCCTCTTAGGAGCCTGCTTTCAAGAGATGGCTTTCTCTTCAGATTTGTGGTCACCTTTAATGGTGACTCCCTATCCAGAAGATAAGACAGAACACAGCTCAGACAGGGACAGGAGAAATATGGCTTGTGCCTTGCTCGGTTCGTCACGTGTCTTCTCGGCTGGAGGAAGTGACTCAGGCTGAATGTAAGTACCCTGCGCTTACTAATGGCTTCTGAGGTGATCTGGACTCAGATGGGCTCTTCCCAAGCTCCCAGATCACAGGGGCTTCTTTAGGGGAGGAACAAAGGGCATCTGGGGCAGAACTAGGCAGTTAATGCTAAAATTATGTTGGAGTCGTGTAGCTATGCACAATGCTGCTTTGTTGGCAGTCAAAATTATTCCACTCCTGTGTCTTCTTGCAAAGTCAAAGTGTACAGATGTGTGACTTTGAAGGGAGAAGTGGCTTGTCCTAAGTCCAACCAGCAGTGACCTAACTTTCTGCCCAGCTCCCTGCCTACGAGGCTCCCATCAGCCTCCTGTGGCCTATTTCTTCACATTTCAGGAGTTGTTCAAATCCATATCCCCCTCTGTGTTTGGTGTCTATCCATTGTGTCTGATGCAAAAAAATGCTGTATACAAAAACTTATCCCAGTACCCAGGGAGAAATCCTGGTGATTGCTTTTTACCAGTTTTGTGTGTTTTCTTGCATTTTTCATGAGCATTCTTATCAAAATTCTGAGAGCTGAGTGGGAAAGGTCTTTTACAGAGGAGCAAATTGAAATTCAACAAAATTAAATAACTTGCCCAAGGCTACGCAGCTCCGTGCCCAGTCATCTTGAGTCATAATTAACTGTCTGGATCCCAGAGAGAAAGAAAGCGCAGACCAACAGAGTCACGGTGGGAAATGAACCGTCTAGAGGTGGCTGTCCTTAAAGGAACGTGGACAGCTGTCTGGGAGTTCCAGAGCCTGTGGTGACCACACTGAGGTTCCTCACCTGAAGACATGCATAGGCAACTCTAAGGGGTTCCAAAGGATTTTGTCCCAAATAAGCCCTTTTATTATCTTAAAGCTCAGTGAACACAATAAAGACTGTAGCCCTACTGTTTGTGAGCATTAATCATCCAAGTTAATCCAAAATGTTCTGCGCTGACTCCTGGGTCACTGCGAGACACTGCCAAAGGGGACTGGCATTGACCGTTGAACCAAAGCCTGTCTCTAGCAGAGTTTAAAGCAACCATTGTGCACATATGCCCCTCCGGGGCCCTATAGATTGCTCTGTTTACTAAATCTCTACTGGCTTCTGGTTTGCATTTTTCTTTTTGGGCGCAACAAAGGATATATTGTTCATTACCAAGATCCCTTGATTAAAAATCTAAGTGTTGAGTAATCGCACTGTTCCTAGCTGTGCTACCCCCCACTTCCCCGATTCTCATCTGCATCAACTTCCTTCTCCATTCCTCTCATGAAGAGTGGATCTGAACCCACATCTGTTTGATGTCGCTGATCTTGCCCTACACCCATGTGCTGGCATAAAAGGACCACGTGAAGTCTCAGGATGGAATGGGGAGAGTGGAAGACAGGGCTGGTTCTCTGGGAACTGTCATTCCTCTGATCTTGTCTGTGATGCATGGTTCCACAAAAATTAGCTTCAGGCATTAACTGGTAATGATATTCTGAGTTTTAGGTAAGAATTAGATGACTTAGTAGTTGTTCGTTTGGAAGACACTGAGACTGGCCAGCTGCCTTTGAGTCCCCTGGGAACACCTTTTGCCTCCCAGACAGTAAGGGCCACATTTCCTACAGCAGAGATTCACTACGGTAACACCAAGCCCTTGGCTATCAGAAAGCACAGAGATGTCACAGTAACTGAACATTCAAGGCTCTGCAATGGCATCAAGGTGGTGGCCCTTGTAGTAAGTGTTTCAGGTTTTCCCTGTGAGTGATCCTGCCATTCCCGCTTCTCTTAGAAAAGGGAAATGGATCTTCAGACATCTCTGAAATGCCAGGAAGAAACAATCTCTTTCTCAGAAGGGCGATCACTGCTCCTAAGTCAACCAGCAGTCTAATGGGCCCTACCAGACAGGGCAACCCCAAGATGTCTCTGAGAGATGAGCTGCTTCTTCATCAAGATGTCCCGGGGGCAAATGTCACACCTCTTCCAACGCAGTTGGTTCACAGCAAGCCACTGCTGCTTTCTAGAGAGTTCTTGTGAGGTCAAGCTAACTCCTAAGCTCATAGGAGCATTTCCTTGTGTCTGGCCGTCAGAACAAGATGGGAGTGTGTGTCTCTATAACAACCACGTTAACAGGGAACCCCAGAGTCCCCAGAAGATGTGCTCCCTGATGAAAGCATCAAGCATGTCATCTGGGAAGACACTGTGGTTAAGACTATGCCTTCATTTCTTGTCAAGGAGACTGCTGTCTCGACCAACATGTCTGAGAACAAAGCCAACCTGCCTGGAAAACTAAGACTTCATTGCGTTCCCAGGATATAAAAATCCAAGAATCAGAAGAGTAGGCAGTACCATTTAAAATAATAATTTAATTAAACAAATAATGATATCTCTCACTATAATGCAATTTCCCAAGGAAGCCAAATCAACCAAAGAAAGACAGCCATCTTCCAGTCTTTCCCAATAATACTTGTTTGTCATTTCCTTGGAAAAGGTCTCTTTTGAAAGCTGGGAAGTCATGACATAGCTGCTCAGGCTGCAGGGACAATTATGTGTCACAGAGATAGGACACACAGAGATGACACTCTCTGAGTCCCTCACTCTGCACCAAGAGCCCCAGCGTCTGAGGACTAGGTTTCCATCAGCATCACATCTGCCCTGGTAACCATGGCATAAGCAGGCCTAGCTTTGCTATCCTATCCACTAGAGCCTGTTCACCACCTTAGCGCTCATATTTTGACATAGATTTTCCTTCCCTTTGACTTAAGTGCTGAAGGCCTCAGACTTCTCCATGGTCTAGAACCAAGAGAACCCGGTTTATTGCCTTTACGGCTCTCATCCCTTGATCTGCACCACATGACCCATCTGCATGCATAATCAAGCAATTAAAACCACACATAACATAAACCTACCAAATGTGGAAGTGCTCTGCTTTGCTGTTGCTATGACGACACACCCTGGCAGAAGCAACTTTTACGGAGAGGAGGCTTATTCAGCTCGCAGTTCCAATCCATCATTGTGGGTAAGTCAAGGCAGGAACTTGAAGCACCAGTCACATGACATAGAGCAGACAGGGATGGGCACATGCATGCCTTCTCCTCAGCTCACTTTCTGTGCTCTTAGACAATTTAGGACCCAAACCCACAGAATGGTGCTGCCCACTTTTAGACTGGGTCTTCATATGACCAAGACAATGCCCTATAGACATGTATGTCCACGGGTCACATGTATGTCCACGGGTCACATGTATGTCCACAGGTCAACCTAGTTTTGATAAGCCCCTTAGAGACTCTCTTCCCTGTAGTTCTAGACTGTGACAAGCTGATGATCAAAGCTGACCATCTCAGTAACTGACATCCAAGAGATTACAGAAAACTTTGTGCCCCGATGTTCGTGTGCGGTATCCACCATGCTCTATTAGAAGAACCTTTCTTTATTAAAGGAACAGCAGCCTTAGCTTGGCTATTGTTGGTGTTGTTAATTTATAGAACTGCCTTTGACTGAATTCAGGGAGGACTAAAGAGAATCATGTCTACCTTGTACTGAGACACTTGGCCACCTGTTCAACATGGAGCGAAGTCATAACAAAGCCCTTTATTGACCAACTGCAAAATATCCTTCCTTCAGCTCCACCCTCTCTCCCCACCCTTTGGCAGAAAAAAACCCTGAGCAAATAAGTACACTTAGTGCCAAGATGCAGAGGTCAACAAACTTGCTTTGTCAGCGGAACCTGGGAACCAGGTCAAGTGAACTTCAGGGAATGTCAGCCCTTCCTTCCCCGCGGTGTTTAAGCCTGAGGAGAAACAGTAAGAAAGTCTGGAGTCTGCTCGCCAGGAAGATAGGCAGCAGACATCTGATGCCATGGCCTGGCTTGGGAACACCGAAGAGGTTTGGCAATGCAACCTCTGCTGACCTCAACCAGGGCTTGTGCGTTGCTGATGGAAACTTCCTGTAGCCTGATCATCACAAAAGATGGCTCCTGGTATCCCAGGCCCTGGCTGGTAAAATGCCCCCTACTCTGGAGGCTGGGTAGAACCTGTGAATACACATAGTATCCTTCTTGTGATCAGGTCACATGACAGGACAAAAGGGAAGGGGGGTGGAATACACAATGAAAGTCCCTAATCAGTGGAGTCTCTACTCAGGTAGGGCCTCCATTCTGTAAAGGTTTGATTTGCTCAGCTGTTTGCGAAGGAGGGTCCGCTGGATTGGCTGATCAATCAGATGAACCCTTAAAGGGACAGACTATAAGTCAGAGATGCAAGCATGCAGAGAGGTGAAGCAATTTAGACACCAGAAGCTAACCTCAAACCCTGTATAGGAATCCAACTTCAGCCAATGCCTTCCTTTGACTTCTGTGACCCTGGACAAGACAGCCAGGTATGGAACACAACAACTTCTGGTAGATTAGTCAAGTTTGTCACTGTGACAAAACACTTGGGGGAAAACGCAGCTTAACAGGAAAGATTTAGGGGCTCAGCTTCAGGGGTTTAGGTCTGTGGCCAGTTCTGTGTGTGCAAAGCCGGTAAGCATGTGGTCTTTGTTACATGGTGTGGAAGACAGCTACTTCTAGAAGGCTCCCTGGACAAGAGTCCTTGCTAAGCAAGAACCAGGATCTGAGTTTGAATCCCCAGTACCCACCAGGCATGGCTGCCTGTAGATGTAAGCCTAGCATTGCAGCGGGGAGGAGAGGGCAGAGGCAGGCATAGCTCAGCAGTTCACAAAACAAGCTGTCAGTTCAACGAGATCTCCTCTTAGATCATAAGTCAGAGATCAGTAAGAGGAGAGTCCCCGATGCCCTTCTCTAGCCTCTGTATGCAACACACACACACACACACACACACACACACACACACGCACATACATGCATACTTACACCATGATCACCATCAAAAACAAATACTTCACCTTAGGTGCCACGGAGGGACAACATGCCAGCATCTCTCCACGACTGTGTTTTCTGTCACCTTAGGTGCCACGGAGGGACAACATGCCAGCTTCTCTCCACGACTGTGTTTTCTGTCACCTTAAGTGCCACGGAGGGACAACATGCCAGCTTCTCTCCACGACTGTGTGTTCTGTCACCTTAGGTGCCACGGAGGGACAACATACCAGCTTCTCTCCACAACTGTGTGTTCTGTCACCTTAGGTGCCACGGAGGCACAACATGCCAGCATCTCTCCACGACTGTGTGTTCTGGCCATACTTCTTTTCAAAGCATGTGTGTGATTGATTCTTTGGTGAGGTGAAGCGAGCTGAGGTGTAAATGGAGGGATGTTTAGTTAGGGTTCTCTATTGCTGTGAAGAGACACCATGACCACAGCAACCCTTCTAAAGGAAAACATTTCACTGTGCTTGGCTTCCAGTTTCAGAGGTTCCATTACCATCATGGCGGGAAGCACGGTGGTGTGCAGGCAGACAAGGCGCTGGAGAAGGAGCTGAGAGTTCTCCGTAGGCAGCAGGTCTTCCTGTGACTGGGAGCCACTGAACCTGGGCTGCAGCTTCTGAGACCTCAAAGCCCACCCCCTAGTGAAGCACTTCCCCCAACAAAGTCACACCTACTCCAATAAGGCCCCACCTCCTAACAGTGCCACTCCCTATGGACCTGCGGGGGCCACTTTTACAGCTTACGCCACTGAAAACTATGGTGATGGTCAGGGAGGTGTTCTGTGGAAAGGGCCCCATTGTCCTCGCTGGGAGTGATCACTGCTGACCTCCTCAGAAGCCACCAGGTGAGTCAACACCACTCCTCCAGTTACAGATGTCACACAAGCTCTAAATGTGAGGAGTGGCCCCTTCAGAAAGCAAAATGTCTACCAAGACTTCTTATAGCAGGTGGTTGAGCAATAGCCAAGCCAAGAACCTGCCCTGGTGTGAAAGCTCTGATGGACGTGGTGATTGTCAGCTTGTCGTGGAAGCACACCTCCAGGCATGCCTGTGAGAACGGGTCGCCGTCCAGTGTGCTGGGGTCCTGAACTCACTAAAACGCTGAACGCCAGCATCCAGCTCCTGCTTTGTGTCCTGACTCTAGAGGTGGCAGGGCCAGCTGCCATGTATCTGTCTCCATGACTTCCCTGTGCATTCAGGCCGGGAGCCAAAGTAAATCCTTGACCCTCAGTGACTTCTGTCAAATATTTGTCACAGCAACGAGGCAGTGACTAACAGAGACAGTATGCATTTCTGTGCTTGGGCACTGTTCTCAAATATTATCCCTGGGGCTGAGCCCATCAGTCCGAGTCAGAACTGAGCGCTGAAGAGCTTGAGAAGACACAGAGGTGATGCCATGCAATCCCTACATTTGGCGGGAGAGGGAAAGTGGAGCTCAGGAGGGGCCAGCTGTGTCCCCCCACTCGTGTGTTTGGACAGTTGATCCTCAGTTGCTGGCACTGTTCTGCACCCCCTCAGGCACGAGGATTGAAAAACAGATGTAGAGCCCCCGAGTAGACCTGAGGGTTTCAGGACAGCTCCCCTTCTCATAGGAGCTGTTTCCTAACTACCACAGCAAAGTAATGCACTGCCTTATGTTTCCACTGCTGCAGCCTGGGGTGTCTTCGGGCCCCAGGCCTTCCAGCCACGGTGGCGGACTGCAGTACTGCTGAGAGCATGCCCTTGACAAACCCTTCCTCCTCCGGTTGTCCCGCAGTTGTCCGAGCCAGAGAGGAACTAGTACAGCTCTTTCCCACAGGCACCCAAGCCGAACTCTGCTTGGAGTTTGTCCTGGGGACTCGGTAACAAATCTGGAGTCAGTGGGTGGCGCTTCAGTCATCCAAAATGTGTAACCTTCTCACTGACCGGGAGGCTCGACTTTGAGTTCCTGTATCAGCAGAGCCGAGCTCCCGGGAAGCATTCTGGGGAAGGATGTTTCCTTGCCTCTTCCAGCTGTTGGTGGGGGCAGCCTTCCTCAGAGTTCCCAGCCTTTCTACTATGTCCCTCCAGCTTCTCACCCCACCTGCACATGGTCCCTTCCCTGTGTGTATCTGTGTAGTGTCTCTTCTTACGATGGTATCTGTGACGCTGGATTTAGGGACCAGCTTCACCAATAGGACCTCATGGGAATTTAAATAATTTCATCTACAAAGATCCTCTTTTGAAATAAGGTCACATTCTGCTGCTCTAAATCATTGCAAATTTTGAGAGAACACTTTATAACACACTACGTAAGAATGTGTGTGTGTGTGTGTGTGTGTGTGTGTGTGTGTGTATGTGTGTGTGCATGAGTATGCACGTACTCAGAGTTAACCACAGCCACCCGCATCACCTGCAGCTTCCCCAGCAATGCTCTTCACCACTACACCATATGATGCTATCCAGGACTCAGACGTCAGAGTTGAATGAGAGATAACCTCAGGGGGCACCTAGCCAATGGCTGATGATGAGCCCGGCTCCCAGCTACATGTGAGACATTGCCTCATCCACCCCTGCCTATGAGGGGAAAGAGAGTGGGGTAGGGTGGGCTATGGAGGCAGACACTCTTGGGACATCCCTTGGACAATGAGAGACATCACATGTGGGGTGATGAGGACCCTTCTGCCAGTGGGATGCCCATAAGTCCCGAAGCTGGGTCTCTGTGTCCCTAAGATTGATGAAAATACTCCTGAATCTCCTGCCAGACAATCAGCTGCCTATACGTTTGATTTCATCAGACACCATCTCTCTTGTGTTGGTGTCAGGCGTCACCACAGGCTTCTTGTCCCTGACATTGCCGTGACAAAGCAGAAAATCACGGGACTGAGCAAGATGCCCCCTCCCACAGCCATTCTTCAGTCCACCAGAGAAAACAACCCGATACTTGGGGGGTGGGCTTCTTGGAACCAACAGGGTGAATCCACACTTTGTTCTCTGGCCCTGCAAGGCCTCCTTTTGACAGGTTACTCCCCTAGGAAGACACCCGGAGGCCCAGACTGTGTTTAGATGAAGTCTCAAACCTATGTCCACATCAGGCTGGAATGGTCAGCCAGTACTTCAAGTCCAGCCTAATGGAGGGTGGAGGAGGCTTTGGGGTGGGAGGAAGTGCCACCTACTGGTGAGAAGGAAAGACTGGCTTGCTTGCTTAGATCTTGGACTCCGGCTTTAGGGAGACTATTCTTGATCACCTTTTCTTACAAATATCAGACAACTGAAAATAGTGTGTCTAAGCCGAACAAGACAGCTTCCCAATCAAGCTGTCAGTCTCCCGTGGAGCCTCTCTACAAAGCCTTGCCACCACCTCAAACAATGTCCCTGTGCTGTCGGGAGCCAAGAATTCAGTCTAAATGCTTCCCACCTATGTGATGAAGGACCCAATATTTTTTTGTAAACCTGATAATTCATGATCAACCCATTCTAACAACTCGCGTTTAATGGCAATAGACAATCAGAATAGTAAATTTTAAAAGATTACTTGGCATACAGCCAGATATGTTGTAGATTATAGAGAACTTTCTTTTCTTTGGGGGGGCAAAGCCTGAGTCTGCAGGCAAGGCTAGATTCAAACCCCAAGGAATCAATCTGCCTTGGCTGCCCCCGCGCTGGGGCTCCAGATAAGCCACCACACCCAGCTCAGATTTAGGGCCTTACGTCTGCTCAGGATTTGGCTGTTGTTTGTTTTTTGTTTTCTCAGAATGGCCTCAAAATCCCTTCTTGGGAAAGGGGCTGGAAACACGCTCAGCTTCTTAGTGCTTAATCCCTGAATGGGGAAATCAAATAAGCAAGTGAAAACCCTAACGTCATTGGAAGACATTTCCTGTTCTCAAACCAAGGCTGCTTTTCAGAATGGACTAACTCACTTCTGGGTGCTGGGATTATCACAAGATTACTCTGAAGCCTGTAGGCATCAGAAGATTGGAAGGGCCGTGGTAGGTGTTGGTACAGAGGCAGCAACCTCTTGGAAAGACACTCTGTCAGGGTAACAGAGCCAGCTGATCTGAAGGACTGTGGGCAATCCTAGGCCAGCCCTTGGTGCCACTGTCCTTGTCCCATCACCAAGAGTATTATGGGAAGCCACTGTAGGGAGGGTTGGGGATGAGGTGAGAGTAGAAAGCACCCTCAGAGAGAAAATGGTTTCTTTCCCAGAGGGTAGTTAAATCCACCGAAGAGCCGGAAACCAAAGGTGATCTAGGACAGGGGATGGTGGTTATCAATGAAATGAACAGTGTGTGAGATAAGACTCGATTAGTGCTCTGACCCGAGTCTTACTCTGAATAGATGGCTCCTCATGCCATCCGCCTCTGCATCTTACCGCGTCTGAATATAATGTCTTTGGACCACGACCAACTCACCTGTAATAGTTTTGGCCAGATAATGGTGGCTTTGGACTCTCTCTGACTATACAGCCTCATTCAGAACATCAGCTGTCAAAACTCAAGCTGAACCCTCAGCAGTGACCACAGTGACATTGCCCAAGCCAGGCTACAGCAGCACCGGTGGCCTCCTAAGGACACAGAGGACAAAGGAAGACAGACTGGACCTGCAAGTCCCAGATAAGCCTGTCCCAGTGGCCAGGGATCACCACTATCCATCTAGCACAATAAAAAGACCACACGCAGACCATGGTGACAGATGAATCAGAAAGGTAACTGACTTCAGAGGAAAAGCTGAACTCCTGTCATTCTGTAAGTTTATCACTTAATTTGTCCATTTGTAGAATCGTGGAGTACACATCCTTAGAACGAAGCATTTTTTATCCCGTTTACTGTAAAAGCGAAGGAGGGCTGGGGTACCCTCATATTTTTAAGGCAGTTATTCTAAGAATAACTCTGAACCACTGGAAGTGAGGACCAGGGGCTGGCTGGGGCTCTGCTGGGAATGAGCCATCAGTCACGGTGGCACACACTGAAGGGAGCCCTGAGTTCCACTCGCTCCGGGAGTTGGGGGAGGCTGTGCACGTGTATGTGCATGCAAATGTGCATGGGTATGTGTGCGGGTGTTAAGTACACACGTGCATGTGTTTGTGATGGGATAGTGAACATGCAATATACATGTGTGTGTGAGTGCACATGTATGCAATGGTCTACATGTATGGAGCGGAGGCCTTGCAGGCTGACCGCTCTCCCATCTCCATTTGCACATGTGTGTGAGTGCACATTATACAGTAGATCTACATGTATGGAGCGGAGGCCTTGCAGGCTGACTGCTCTCCCATCTCCATTTGCACATGTGTGTGAGTGCACATTATACAGTAGATCTACATGTATGGAGTGGAGGCCTTGCAGGCTGACTGCTCTCCCATCTCCATTTGCACATGTGTGTGAGTGCACATTATACAGTAGATCTACATGTATGAAGCGGAGGCCTTGCAGGCTGACTGCTCTCCCATCTCCATTTGCACATGTGTGTGAGTGCACATTATACAGTAGATCTACATGTGTGGAGTGGAGGCCTTGCAGGCTGACTGCTCTCCCATCTCCATTTGCACATGTGTGTGAGTGCACATTATACAGTAGATCTACATGTATGGAGCGGAGGCCTTGCAGGCTGACTGCTCTCCCATCTCCATCGGCTGGGAGGATCTAGAAAGGGTAACCATGTGGGGCTTTTCCCCAAAGTGTTATTGAAGGTCTGTAGTCAGAGGGAAGTTGGCTTTAATAAAAATATTAAAATTGTTTTCTAATCCTCAGCTCTCAACAACTAAAAGTGAGAATGGAGCTGTATCATCCCAAAAGCTACAGACAATCAGTCTGTGTGATTTCACCACTGAGGGTGGGGCTAGGGTAGGGTGGAGTGGGGCTGCGGTGGGGCTGGATAGGGCTGAGATGGGGCTGTGGTGAGGCTAGGGTAGGGCTGGGGTGAGACCTGGGTAGGGCTGGGGTGGGGCTAGGGTAGGGCTGGGGTGGGGCTAGGGTAGGGCTGAGATGGGGCTAGGGTAGGGCTGAGGTGGTGCTAGGGTAGGGCTGGGGTGGGACTAGGGTAGGGCTGGGGTGGAGCCAGGGTAGGGCTGGGGTGGAGCCAGGGTAGGGCTGGGGTGGGGCCGGGGTAGGGCTGGGGTGGGGCTAGGGTAGGGCTGAGTAGGGCTGAGGTGAAGCTAGGGTAGGGCTGAGATGGGGCTAGGGTAGGGCTGGGGTAGGGCTGGGGTAGGGCTGGGGTAGGGCTAGGGTAGGGCTGGGGTGGAGCCAGGGTAGGGCTGAGGCGGGGCTAGGGTAGAGCTGAGTAGGGCTGAGGTGGGTCTAGGGTAGGGCTGAGTAGGGCTGAGGTGGGGCCAGGGTAGGGCTGAGTAGGGCTGAGGAGGGGCTAGGGTAGGGCTGAGTAGGGCTGAGGTGGGTCTAGGGTAGGGCTGAGTAGGGCTGAGGTGGGGCCAGGGTAGGGCTGAGTAGGGCTGAGGAGGGGCTAGGGTAGGGCTTGGGTGGAGCTAGGGTAGGGTTGGGGTGGGGCTACAGTAGGGCTGGGGTGGGGCTAGGGTAGGGCTGGGGTGAGGCTAGGGTAGGGCTCGGGTGGGGCTAGGGTAGGGCTGAGGTGGGGCTGTGGTGAGGCTAGGGTAGGGCTGGGGTGAGACCTGGGTAGGGCTGAGTAGGGCTTGGATGGGGCTAGGGTAGGGCTGAGGTGGGGCTAGGGTAGGGCTGAGGTGGGACTAGGGTAGGGCTGAGGTGGGGCTAGGGTAGGGCTGAGGTGGGACTAGGGTAGGGGAGCCAGGGTAGGGCTGAGGTGGAGCCAGGGTAGGGCTGGAGTGGAGCCAGGGTAGGGCTGAGTAGGGCTGAGGTGGGGCTATGGTAGGGCTGAGGTGGGGCTAAGGTAGGGCTGAGGTGGGGCTAAGGTAGGGCTGAGGTGGGGCTAAGGTAGGGCTGGGGTGGGACTAGGGTAGGGCTGGGGTGGGGCTAGGGTAGGGCTGAGTAGGGCTGAGTAGGGCTGGGGTGGAGCCAGGGAAGGGCTGGAGTGGAGCCAGGGTAGGGCTGAGGTGGGGCTAGGGTAGGGCTGAGGTGGGGCTAGGGTAGGGCTGAGGTGGGGCTAGGGTAGGGCTGGGGTGGGACTAGGGTAGGGCTGGGGTGGGGCTAGGGTAGGGCTGAGTAGGGCTGAGTAGGGCTGGGGTGGAGCCAGGGAAGGGCTGGAGTGGAGCCAGGGTAGGGCTGAGGTGGGGCTAGGGTAGGGCTGAGGTGGGGCTAGGGTAGGGCTGAGTAGGGCTGAGGTGGGGCTAGGGTAGGGCTGAGGTGGGGCTAGGGTAGGGCTGGAGTGGGGCTGTGGTAGGGCTGGGGTAGGGCTGTGGTAGGGCAGAGATGGGGTTGGTGTGGGACTGGAGGTGGAGGTGGAACTGGGGTGGGACTGGGGGTGAAATGGGAAGGTATAGGGTAGGACTGAGGGTGGGACTCAGGGGTAAGGGGTGGGGCTGGGAGGGGGCTTCAGTGGGCTTGGGGGGGAGCTGGAGGCAGGGCTGGGATAGGACTGAGGGTGGAGCTGGAGGCGGGGCTGAGGAGGGAGCTTGGGTGGAGTTCAAGGCAGAGCATGGTGGTAGTAGGCTGCAACAAGGACCAGGACTGGGGATAACTACCCCAAGGAGTCACCTTCCTATTGCAACCTGTCTAAATGGAATGAGCTACAGATGTCTGTTTCAGGCACCTGAACACATATATATGGTCACATATATCTGCTCAGGCCTCTTTGAGGTGCCATGTCTCCAGCTTACAGCTCACACATGGATTATCTGTCACCCAAACACCAGCAACCTGTTTTAGATTTGATCTCACCTTTTTGAAAGACACTGATAGCCTTCATTTTATCCTTTAAATACAAATGGGAAAGTTAGGGGTGGAGGGGAGACAGAGAGAAAGGGGGGCAGTTTCACTTGAAAGTTTTTACTGGAACATAGAAATGGTTCAGCAGTTAAAGGGCTTGCTGCCTTGGGGTTCAGCTCCCTAGAGTACAGGTCAATGTCCGGTAGACATGGTGGCACACCTTGTAATTCCACCCTCAGAGGTGGAGATGGATCCCTAAAGCAAGCTGTCTAGTAAGATAGACTATACAGAGCTTTGGGTTAGACTGAGAGAGCCTGCCTCAAAAGAATAAGGTGGGAAGATTCTTGACATTGTCTTCAGGCCTCCCATGCATTCACTGTGTGTGCATGGGCACCCACATACACGCAAACACAAAGACACACATGTAGGCACATCACCCACACACACACACGTGAAAAGAACGTGTAAAAAACAATAATGTTGATTGAAAATGTTTAATTCATAAGGCACACAGTTGGTGATCATTTTAATATCTAACAGAACAAAATTAACAGGACTAACACCCTAACTTCTACCCATTAACCAAGTATGAACGCCACTTTGTAAAAGCAGGATCTAGAAACTAACTCCTAAAGAGGCACGAAATAATGTGGGCCGCGGTGACAAGGGCTAGACACGACTCTTTCCTGTGACAAAGAAACCGACTGCTGGGCTGAAGCCAGAGCTTCTAAGAAACAGAGAAATGAAGCAGCTTCCATATTGGACTTTGTGTCCTTACAAGACATTCTCCACCCAGTCCTGGATCTTACTGCTTTAAGGCATCCAAACAAATCGTCCACTGAGCAGACTATGTACGAGGATTCCAGCGCCCACCGTACTTCTCAGCCAAGGCTACAAGAGACGCTTCCTGTAGGACCCGTGACTGTGGAGGGACAAACTTGAGAAGTCTTGCAGAGTATCTAAGCAACCTCACATCCCTGCCTGGGCTGCAGCCAAGCAGCCTGCCCGCGGGCCTCGCTATGAGGTAAGGTGGCCACGGGGATGACAGAGGGAACGCCACAGTAGACGAAACACTCCTCCGCTCCTCGTTAAAGGACCGTTTTTCAAAATTGCTCAAGAGTTGGACTTTCTGGGTTTTATTCTGGAATTTAGTTTTCCTACTTGGCTTCAGAATGAGACAGAAAGTAGTCATGGATGAGCTAGCCTCAACCACATCCTCCTCACTAAAGAACTGCCATGAGCAAAAATCATAGGCTCACATGACATCAGACAGGAAGATTCTCCAAGCTGCCACTGACTGGAAGAGCTCCTGTGAAGACACAGTTCCTCGGGAGAAGAGAGAAGAGAAGGAACCAGGAAGGAAGCTAGAACAAAGGGCACAGGGGAACCCTCTTCCCCACACCTCTCCTGGACTCAGAGGCCACAGAATCTTCAGGGCAAGAGAGGACACCCTGGTCCCATCACCCTAGTTCCGGCTGTCCCTTGGCTCTGCAGGGAAAGAGAGGACACCCTGGTCCCATCATCCTAATTCTGGCTGTCCCTTGGCTCTCAGGTGGACCTACAGTCCTTGTGTCGCTCGGAAGGGACAATTTCTTTGCTTTAAGTCTCCTGTGATGACCACCAAGGCATCAAGAGGCCCCCTCATCAACCTGCTACAAATGCCGCACCACGAATGAATGAAATTATGTGATGTGCATGTATATGTGTGTGCGTGCACACACACAGGCATACATGAAAGACTGAAAATTCTAGAAATATTCACCAATTTGTTATCAGAAGTTATATAGCGTAAGTTTTAGGTGATTTTTACTTTCTTCTTCATATCCTTTAACACGGTTCTAAAGTATTATAAATATGAAACACCCTCTCATTATAAGCAAATATGTAAGAAGAGAAGACCAAGCTATCTATGTGATTATCAAAACTATGAAGGAAAGACTAACTTCTTTAAAATGGAGGAGGCGGAAGTCAATGCCACTGTGCTTTGAAACAGAGCACAAAACAGATCGCCCTAAGCTTGGATTACAAGAGAACTGAATCTCAAAGGCATACATTAGCATAGCTGAGCCGGAGGAATGAGCAGGCAAATGGCAAAGCCAGGCATCCTGCAGTGGCATTTTGCAGAAGCTGTTTCTGGGAAGATGCAGAGAAGGTTCTCCAGGAAGCCTCGCTCACTCATCTGAGAAAAAGACAGGAAGCAACCCAACATCATTTCATCCTTCTGGCTGCATCTGAATACGCGTGCTCAATTTCCTGGTCAGCTGGACACGTGTTAGTGAACTCATCCCGGGCGTAGGCGTTGTTTAAGTACCTCCAAATGCCAGTCATTTCGGAAGGAAACTCAAAATCTCTGTATTTCTTGGCCACAATCTGAAAATCAAGAGGAAATAATGAGGAAAGGGGAAAGGCAACTCCCTAGGTCAGGTCAGACAATCCCATCCCTTGAAGCTGCATAGCCTGGAGCCTGGCTGCATTCTGTGACCATTTAGGCTGCCCGTGGTGGCACTTAAACATTGCTAGGACACCTGGGAACAGGCAAGGTGACAGAGGTACAGGACTCAAATGTAATCACTCCATGACAGAATCTAGACTCAGGAGACAAACCTCTGATCGTGTCTGTGAGGGACTTTCTAGATTGAGTCAATTGAGGTAGAAAGATCAAGCCAAACTGTAGAAGACAAGATTCCATGGGCTGGAGGCCTGGGTTGCATTATAAGGCATAGGGAGCTGAGTGCCAGCGCCCACCACACTCTGTGCCCTAACGGCTGATTCAGTGTGGCCAGCAGCCTCACCCTTCCCACCTCCATGCCCTCCCTGCCGGGATGGCATCACCCTCATCACACTATAAACCAAAATAAACCTTCCTCCTTTAAGCTTCTTTTGCCAGGGATTTTGTCAAAATAAAATAATGATAATAGTAATAATAATAATGATAATAATAATAATAACTAATCTAAGATCCTGAAGTCCTGCCCACCAAGATAACAGAAATGACCCTTGGAATCCACCACGTGTGTGGGCCACAGGCCAGTGGCTTTCTCGCTGTGCCTGTGGAAAGGCCATGGTAGGGTATCCGCTACTGTGTCATGTGGGGCCTGAAGGCATATGACAGATCTTCATCTTGGACCACACCAGGATCTTTGAATCAACCGTGTTTCCTCCTAGCTGCTTGCTGTGGCCTCCAGCAACCCCTAACATCTGTGTACAGTATTTCTGCAGAAGGCCGTCACTCTGCCCTAAGCAGATTGCTCGACCATGAGCCTACCAAGCGCAAAGGACTTATGCATGAACACAATAGCGTGACCTCATCACCATGGAGATGGTGAAAGCGAAAAGAATAGTCAGAGTGGGTGGATGTTCTAAGAAATCAGCAGTGTGAGATGCTTTCCTGGTCAGGAGAGGGCCAGATGGGGGCAACGTTGAGGACAACGTCCAGCGGTGAGGGAGGGATGTGTATGACTTCGCTAGTGTCCTGCACCGGAAAACCTGAGAACAGTAAGCCATTCCATCATAGTCCCAGGAATCTAAAGTCAAGGAATCTAAAGTCAAGATGTCACCGTGGCTATGTTTCCACTGAAGGTTCCGAGTTAGAATCTGTCTCAGGTCCATTTAGTTTCTTTGCAGCTCTTGTCTGTGGAAGGACAGCTAAGTCTTTGCATGCCATCTTATGGTGTTTGGGTGTCCTGTCTTAAATCCCAGTTAGCAAGGACAGCATCAAGTCATATTGGAGTCAAGTCCAGCCTTCTCTACTGTACCTTCAACTTAACTCATTGCAACTGCAAAGACCCACATGTCACATGAGCCCCATCCTGGGGTAGTAGTGATTAGGACTGGGAAATACGTGCTTGGGGAGGGAGAAACACAGTTCCATCTGCCACAGATATCCAGAGCTACAATGGCCATTTCTGCTGTGTCACCTCCCTCTCCACTGTCCCTGGGATGCTGGGATGAACATCACTGGAGACTCAGCACAAATCAGATCTTAGCATTCACTTATCAGACTGTGAAGCCAGCAGCATTGGTACAGTGTGGCGGCAAATTAGGACCAAGGAACCTCTAGAACGCCTCTGGCATGGCGTTGCGTTCTTCACCTGCATGCAGACTTCAGGATGCTCATGGCAAGGGTGCTCATTTCTGTGGTTGACACCTGCTTTGCTTCTGACCTTGCTGAAAAGTCTTACCCAAGAGTCTCAGGCAAGTTAAGCAAGTGCTCCACCACTGAGCCCGGCTCTCTCTGTTTGGAGACGGGGCCTTATTAACTCATCCAGGCAGGCCTCAGCATCACTCTGTAACCCAATAGGGTTGAGCTGGCCATCTGCTCCCAGCAGGCTCACAGGCAGCTTGTAGGACAGGCCAGCACCATCAGGCCTGGATATTTTAATATTATGATATCGAGAATATTTGCTGAATGCCTGCCAGTCACACATGGACTATTGCTTTTATAATTTCTCTTTCTGTGTGTACATCTCCATGTGACTGTGAACCTACATATGATGGCATACAAGTTTTAAAATTTAACTACATTTTAAATTTATTTTAGAATTTACTTTTTGAAATTATATGTATGTATATATGTATGTGTGTATGTATGTATGCATGCATGCATCTATGTGGAGGCTGTGCATGTGAGTCCAGATGCCTGTGACAGCCATAAGAGAGTGTTGGATCCCATGGACCTAGAATCACAGGCAGCTGTAAGCTGCCTGACGTGGGTGCTGAACTCAGGCCCTCTAGAAGATCAGCCAGTGTGCCTGTCCTCTGATCCATCCCTCCTGCCCCACCTCATTGTATTAAAGACATATTTCTGATGTATGTGTGCACACGTACGTGCAGATGCCTCTGGATGCCAGAAGAGGGTATTCCAGCCCCTGCCGCTGGAGTCACAGGTGGTTGCCAGGTGCGGGAACCACACTCAAGGCTTCTGCCAGGAGCACAAGGGTCTAACTGCTGAGCCATCACCCCAATCCCCCTTCCTCTACCTCATTTTTGAGACAAGATCTCTTGTTGAGCCTGGAACTTGAAGATGTGACTGTCTAGCCAGTGACCCCATGATCCTCTTGCCTCTACTTTCCCACGCTAGGATTAAAAGCAGACACCGCGATGCCTGGCATTGTCTTGTTTTACGTGTGTTCTAGGGATCAAACTCAGGTCCTCGTGTTTGAACTGCAAGCTTTGTACCGACTGAGCCACCTCCCGCCCACATGCCCTGTGATACTCTGCTTGCTGTGTGTGCATGCTCGTTCACACACGCATTCCCTTTCAGCAGCTCCGAGGCCGTGGGTAATTCTGTCTGGGTCCCCTAATAGTATCTATCAAGTTTGGCTCCTGGTGTTGACAAAGGAAGGGTGTTTTCCTCTCCACTTCTTTCTGGCTCTTCTCCTTTACCCCCTCCTCCACCTGTGCCTGGGACAACATCCAGGTTTCCCACATCCTGACTTTGCTCTGCCCCTGAAGTTGCTGTTTGGTCTCTGTGCTAGCGTCAGCTTGGGTTCCCCACTGAAAAGGCTGCAACTCCAAGTGAAGACACTCATGGGAAGAATTTGTCCCCTCCTATTGAATTTCCAGCTTCTGACTCTTTTTATAAATTTATTTTATTTTTAATTAAAATATGATTCTCTCTCTCTCTCTCTCTCTCTCTCTCTCTCTCTCTCTCTCTGCCTTTGAGGCCTGTGTTCACCAAATAAATAAGAACAGGGAAACCAAGGAGGAGAAGGCAAAGCCTTGTGTGTTGGGTATGTGTTGTTGTTAGGTCTCTCCAAGCCCGAGTCTCTCTGTCTCACTCTTCTGTGATAGTGTCCTCTGAGAATATCTGTGCTCTAAGTTGGGGCAAGACGGCTTCCCTCTTTCTTAAGAGCCTTCTCCAATACACACCTTATCTGTCTCGGATTCTTATTCTCATGACCATTTGAGTGTTTCATCATAGAGCAATTTCACTGCTCAGGAGTGCTTATTTTGCTAAGGCCAGTGTCTGGGTGGATAATAGCTGGGATATAAAACTCTTTCATAATCCACCAGACAGCCTCCCTTTCCTCTCCAGAGGCAATGCCAGTTTTCTAATTTTTGATGTCATGAAGACACTCGAGGCCATTGTGAATCTCTTCCCCGCTGTAAATGCTTCTACTGTTTATCTGTGTCATCACTGCTATTATCGAGTGTGATCGTCTGGCTGCCTGCTGTGCTTTGAGTGCAATCCTTAAAGGGTCACATGTTGGAACTTGGGTCTCAGTGGGACAATATGTGATGGAACCTTCAAGAAGCAGGACTTTAGAGGACACCATTGGGGAAACGCCTTCAGGAAAGACTGAAGTGGTTCTCAAAGGACTCTGGTTAATTCTGTGGGGAAGTCTACTCTACATGAGCAAGTCTGGATGCTTCCTCTCTCACATATGCTCACTTCCTCTCTCATCATATGGTCACTTCCTGTCTCACCATATGGTCACTTTCTCTCTCATATATGGTCACTTCCTGTCTCACATATGCTCACTTCCGCTCTCACCATATGGTCACTTCCTGTCTCACATATGCTCACTTCCTCTCTCACCATATGGTCACTTCCTCTCTCACATATGCTCACTTCCTCTCTCACCATATGGTCACTTCCTGTCTCAGGCATGATCACTTCCTGTCTCAGCTGTGGCCATCTCTCACACACACTTACACTGGGAAGCCATCAGGTGCCCACCAGCGCTGACCCATGCTCTTGAAGCAGGCTTTTCTGCATGTCCCTGCTGCAAATGCTTTGCCGCAGCACTGGAAAAGGGACAGGGATGGTGCAGGTCTCAACGGCGTCCTTTCTCCTACAGAAGCTAGTCAAGTGCCAAACGTGTCTCTGGCTGATGGTTCTGGGAATGTCTTTCCTAAACATGGCATGACTTCGAAAGCAACGTTAGGGTTGAGGAGACCCAACTACACAGTGAGACCCTGTCTCTCAGGCTGAGGAAACCGAACTACATGGTGAGACCCTGTCTTTCAGGCTGAGGAGACCCAACCACACAGTGAGACCCTGTCCTTGATCCTTTCCCTCTCCTCTCCTCTCCTCTCCTCTCCTCTCCTCTCCTCTCCTCTCCTCTCCTCTCTTCTCCTCTCCTCTCTTCTCCTCTTCTCCCTCTCCTCCTTCTCTTTTCCTCTCCCTCCCTCCCCTTCTCTCTCCTCTCCTCTCTTCTCCCTCTCCTCTTCTTTTTCTCCCCCTTTCTCTCTCTCCTTCCTTTTCTCCATCTTCTCCCATTCTGAACATAAACATCTGGGACCTGTCTATTTGATTTGAGGTGATTTTTTTTTCAGGCCCAGCCTCATCATTTTCTCCACTTCCATCATCTCTAGCTCTACAGTGGCCCCGTGCAGATCCTGCCTTGTATCTAGTCATGGTTTTCTGAGGCAGACACACTGGAGCTACCATTTGCTTAGAGAGTATGTGGGAGAATAAGAGAGTGAGAGCAAGCTCAGTATTCATGCTTGGGAAACTCTGGCCTTATCCTGCTTCAGGGACATGTTACAGCTAGAGTTAGGGCTGAAGGTGGGGGTTAGCATCAGAGTTAAAGTTCACGTTAGAATAAGGGCGCTCTTTTCTTTACTGTTCGGCAGCCACAAAACATGCCAGTCCTTTCTCTCCTTCTGTCCCATGTCCCTCCAGGATACCCCAGTCGGGGAGGAGCTGGGCACAGGCTGAAAGGACATCATCTCCGCGGAATCCTCCAGGGCTGTCTCTTTAGAGATTTAACCCAAAAGCGTTCTCTCTACTCTTCCCTCACTGCCAGCACATGCCCACCCTGTAGGCAAAGATCTCTGATATTTCAGGACCAAAGTATTTACTTCTAAAGAACTCTGGATGGGTGTTGGTGGCGCACACCTTTAATCCCAGCACTTAGGAGGCAGAGGCAGGTGGATCTCTGTGAGTTTAAGGCCAGCCTGGTCTACAGGACAGCCAGGGCAATACAGAGAAACTCTATCTCAAAGAAAAAAAAACAATAATAAACTCAAATTTGAAGATCAAGGACAATTTTCTTGGGGTGTAAAGGAAAAAAATGCATGTATAAGAGCCCTGTCTCTAAACTTTCCTTTCATTTGTGGTTGGCCTGTCATTCTTCTGTAGTCTTGTGGAAGATGAGCCAGTTCTATTTTTAATATCATTTTCAGTGGGTTTCAGGAAGGGAAATAAATTATAAATCTCTCCACTCTCGCGTTTTACCATAATTCCCTTGGTCTGACTCTCATTTCCTTCAGAAGTACTCTGTCCTGGAAGATCATTAAATAGCCGAGCGTTGTAAGTGCTAAATGGCTTTGAAGGCTTTGTTCCTTAGTCCTGTGTTAGCACCATGACTGCCCTAGGCCCCCACCCCCACTCCCAACCCTGCAGCTCACCGTTCCACAGTTTACATACATGTGTGTCTAAATGTTAGTGCTGAACAGGCCAGAGGAAGGTGTTGGATGCCCTGAGCTGGAGTTACAGGTGGCTGTGGCTGTCTATATATGAGTGCTGGGAACCAAACTCTGGTCCTCGGCAAGAGCAGCAAGTGCTTCTAACCACAGCATCTCCATCTCTCCACCCACCTCTTTTTTATATGAATAAATCACATTGTTATTAGTGCTGTGTGGCTCTGATATTTCTCATGTTCTTTACTGTGTTTTAGATATTCAACATTTTTATAACGAAGGCTTGGTCCCCAACTGGTGGTGATAGCATCACCAATTGGTTAATTATAGTGGATTAGGTAATAGGAAGTGGAGTCTAGGTCACTGATCTTGTGCTCTCCGGGTCCCCCATCTTAGGATCTCTGGTCCTCCCTCTTGTGCCCTCTGGTCCTCCCTCTTGTGCCCTCTGGTCCTCCCTCTTGTGCCCTCTGGTCCTCCCTCTTGTGCTCTCTGGTCCTCCCTCTTGTGCCCTCCGGTCCTCCCTCTTGTGCCCTCCGGTCCTCCCTCTTGTGCCCTCTGGTCCTCCCTCTTGTGCTCTCTGATAATTCCTGTTGTGCTCTCCGGTCCTCCCTCTTGTGCTCTCCAGGTTCTCCCTCTTGTGCTCTCTGGTCCTCCCTCTTGTGCTCTCCAGGTCCTCCCTCTTGTGCTCTCTGGTCCTCCCTCTTGTGCTCTCTGGTCCTCCCTCTTGTGCTCTCTGGTCCTCCCTCTTACGCTCTCTGGCCTCCACACAGTGAGCTGCTTCCCTGAACCACATTGTTCTCCACGGGCCTGACATTAAGAGAGCCAGCTGATCACGACTGTCCCTCTGAGATCACAGGCCTAAGGAAACCTCTCTGCTCTTACATCAGTTTTCTCAAGCATTTTGTCAGAGCAACGATAATTCCTTCTTCACCCTGCACTTACCTGTGATGCTATATCATTCCCAGCAAATGAATGACATAAAAAAAAAAAAAAAACAAACACAGTGGCATACTCATTGGAAAATGACTTCCCGGTTTAGGTTTTGGAGAGTTGAGAAGCTTTTGTTAGACTTTGGGTGTTGGGACCTTAACGAGGCTACTAACGAAAACATTCACTTAAAGGACTGCTAATGTCCATCTCAAGTAGACCTCCCTGAAGCCCAACATGGAAGAGAGGAGGAAAAGCCAAGGCTGGGAGAGAGTGCAGAAAGACGGTGCTCAGGAAGAGAAAGGCGTTATGACGTGGAGTGGCCACGACTGACAGGCAGCCAGTATGGACGCTTGGAACCGGACAGGCGATTTCTCCAGGCAATCACACACGAACTTGGAACATGGCGTTGACTTGTATTCCCTGTGTTCCCTGTGCCCACCCCTGCCCTCCTGCTCCTGCTCCTGCTCTGGACCTAGCGAGAATTTCATAATAATCAAGATCTCCCAGTGCAAGTCACGGGCTTCTTCTTTGGACATCTGAGGCTCACACACCTAGTGGTGTGGGCCATGGTGATAGCCACTGACACCTGCACGTGACAGAGAGGGGACGAGAGAGAAGGGACTCAGAAGTCTGGGAATCACCACGGTTGCCACTACAAGTTCTGATTTACTAGGTCAGGTGACCTATCAGAACAGAAATGAAAAAAATTTAAAATAAAACCCTCAAACAATTCTAATTGTGTATGACCATTGACTTTTGTACCTGCCTAAGAAGACAGGGTACCCGCTACAGAAGAGGCCAAGTCAAGCAGCTATTGGCTGCTCTTAGCAGTGGAAGGCTGCTAGTAACTGGCAGGACACCCCCAGAACAACGTTGATCCCTGCAATTGTCAAGAACACATCATCCTCAGACTTCATACGGTAAAAGGCAAGGAAGACCTGAGTGTCCTTGAGCTGTTTCTTCTTCCTTATGCCTAGAACATCAGGGAGAACATGGGTCAGGAGCACCTTCACAGGTCTGTCACAAGAACACCTGGAGTTCATGGCTCTGTGTGCCTAAGCACTGCAACTCAGCCACCTTGAACCGAAACGGCTAGTTTTAAGTTCACGTCTGTGTTCCAGGCCCCAGCAAGTCAGAACAAAGGTCCACAAAGCCCGCTTCATGCACTCAGCACAGGTGTCAGGAGGAGAGACAAACCTTAATGATGTGGAGCTTGGGTAGGAGGTTACAGTCGGCCAGCGTGAGCTCGTCCCCATCTAGAAACTTCCTTCGGGAAACGGTGACATCCTCTGTGCTGTCGGCGTCTATTTCATCTGGCAGCGGGCTGTTCAAGTAGTTGTCCAGCTTCTGTAGGGCCCGTAGCAGGTTCTTTTCATAAACTGAAACGCAAAGGCAGGAGATGCCTGAGATGGATGGGCCATGCAAGCGGCTGCATGTGTATGGTCTACCCTTAGGAGAGAGCTGGGTCCACTTTCTGAGCAGCAAGAAGACCAGAAGGACACAGACACAACAGAACTTGGTCTCCCTGTTCCATCTCCACACCTGTGCTGCTTCTAGGACTGGTCTGTGTTTTTTAAGAAGATATTTTAATTTTATTTTGTATTTATTTGTATCTCTGTTTGTACCATGTGTATGGGTGCTCTCAGAGGCCAGAAGAGGGTTTCCGGTGCCCTGGATCTGGGGTTGCAGGTCATTGTGAGCCACCTAGTACAGTGACGAGGAGCTAAGCTCCAGTCTTCCACAAGAACAGAGTGTGCTCTTAACTGTTAAGCCATCCCTCCGAACCAAACTCGGCTGCTCCTCTAAATATTGATGAGACGCCTATGTCGGGGTAGTGAGTGACAGAGGCACAGTTCCACACTGCAGGTAGGAAAAGCCAGACATTGAAATGTCTCCCCCTAATAGTGTTATATTTTGGATTCCCAACCATTAGAAACAGTCTCTCCAAAGTTACATGCAAAGTTAAAGGTGGGGGCATTTCCTTGTTTCCAGACTTCCATCTGTACTCTCTGTGAAATGAACCAGATGCCCAGGGTCTCTCCAGCAGTCCTGTGGAAGACCATGTGGAAACAGAACCCAGAACAGGAATACTTACTCTCGTTTGCATCCTTCTTGGTGTTTTTAATAAATGCTGAGAATTTGGCAAAAACATCATTTCCTGCTGAGTTGGATTCAGGATGTTGGGTTCCCAGCTTAGGGTACCTTGAAGAGTTGGAGGGTCACAGACAGACAAAGGCTGGTTAGGAGAATGCAGTGGAGGAAAACGTCTTTCTCTGGGCAGATATTAAAATGACAAGCTTCCCTGGACTGGTTTAGTAAACAATGAATCTCAAAGTTGAGTAAAATACATGATTTGGGAGAACTATGTTGTATCACGCTCTGGCAAGACAAATTCTAGGACACGGGTCAACCAGCTGTTCCTGACCTAATTCCCTCCCTGTTCTAGGAAAGGTGTTTGACTGGAGGGTTTCTGAAGGGTCCACACTCTTGTGTAGCAGACACAAGGTACAGTTATCCCACACAGCAATAACGCCTCCTCCCTGGCCGCTGCCATACTGTCCTAACTGCCAAGCCAGGGGCACAAAAAGGGAAGCTGTGATGGCTAGTTCTAAGTGTCAGCTTGCCACAATCTAGAATCACCTGCGAGAACAGCCTCAGCTGAGGGACCATCTAGATCAGATTGGCCTGTGGGTTTGACTTGGCTGTTAATTGATACAAGAAGATCCAGTCCACTGTGGGAGGCACCATTCCCTAGGTAGGAGGTCCTGAGCTATGTAGGGCAGGGATAATAGTAGCAAGTTTCAGGTACTAGCATGCATTTCTCTCTGCTCTTGGTTGTGAATGCCATGTGGCTGGCTTACATCCTACCCTGCAAACACGGACAGCAACTTTGGAGCTCTGAGAAAAAAAAGGCCTTTTCTTCCCCTAAGTTGTTTTTGTCAGGGTGTTTTCTTCACAGCAACAGGAATGAAACCAGACAAGAAGCAGACTCCATCTCGACTCAAGGTAGCTAATCTGGCTGCTCCCTCTGGCGTCTGTGCATGACCACAGAGAAAAGCACCAACAAAGTTGTGAGTATCAGTTCTAGGAGGCCTACCTTGGGGGAACTAACTTCTCCTCTAAGAACTCCTCAATCTTATTCACGTCGGTCTTGACTTCACCATCAAAAGTCATGAAAGGAGGGTTCGTCCCGGGAGCCAGGTTCTGAAGGTCTGCAGGCTTCCTAGGTAGGAGGGAAGAGTGGTCTACATGGATGGTCTTGGGCATTCGGAGTCATGGCCAAGGCTTAGTCATGCCCTCACCATTTAAGAGACACAGCCCAGAGGAAAGAAGATGAGTGGGGAAAATGCATAGCTCAATAAAAACAATAAAAAAGAGACACAACCATTCAGAATTTCAAAGTGGTCCCTGAATTAATAAGGTGGCTTCCTGGAAATCAGAGCCTAGAAGGAATTAACAAATGATGGGTGGGCTCACCCCGCTGGACCCCCTTTCTGGCTGCAGAGGTGGGAAAGTTAGCTCTCCAGTTCTGTCAACCAGGAACAGTGCTCAGGCAAGCTCCTGGGAGTCACACAGCCTCTGGGCAACAGGAAAAGAAAGCTCTCCCTGGCCCCCAACCCCTACTCCTTCCTGCAGCCCCTGAGTCCTATGTAAACCCTACCACTTGGCTAGTGCTCAGTCTTTATTCCAGGCTTATGACTAAGGATAAACCTGCCATTATATGCCAATGGTTCCTAGCAGCATACATGTGCATGAGTGTGTGTATGTGCATATGTGTGTGTGTGCATACGCATGCATATTTGTGTGTATGTGTGTGCATACATGAGCATGTGTGTGTGCATGAGTGTGTGTATGTGTGTGTATATACATGAGTGCAGGAGTGTGCGTGTGTATGTGTGTGTGTGTGTGTATGCATGAAAGGGTATGTTGCTGCACAAAGGGAATTAGGACCAACTATTTCAACAAAACCAAAGCCCATCTCACCTTTTCAAGTCCACTGTCGTCACATTGAATATCACACCCTTTAGCCAGAGGATCATGAAGAGACGCTGAGAAAACGGGCAGTTTCCAATGCTCTCGCCATCATAACCAGCCTGAGAGTGGGAAAAAAAAGAGATCTTTATTTGACCAAACCTCACAATGAAAGGTGTCAGCAGTCACAGAGGACACAAGTTATTGCGGATTTTCATCAATGGTCATGTTACTATACATAGCCTTCTGAGGCCATCTAACTCAGGGTCTACAAGAGGTTAGAAACGGGTGTGGTACGGGGGATGTGCACACACACACGTATACATACAAACACATACACACACACTAAATGGAAACAAAATGGGGATTGGGGCTAGAGAGATGGTTTAGTGGTTAAGAGCACTGGCTACTCTTACAGAGAGTACCTGGGTTCAGTTCCCAGCAGGCACATGGTAGCTCACAACCATCTGTAACTCCAGTTCCAGGCAATCAGACTCCCTCTACTGGCCCTCATGGACACTGCATGTACATAGTCCATATACATGCAGACAGGTATACACATAAAAATAAATAAATCTTATTTTAAAAAATTTGTCCAAAAAAGTCTGGGACCTAGTAGATGGTAACAAAGTCATGGAGAACTTTGCTCTGGGAATGTATTCAGACTGGTCTTTAGGAGTGATTCTCATGAGAGTAAGATGTTATTTAAAAGACAAAAAAAAATTGGTGCCAGACCATACCAGCTTCTTGTGTTTGGCCGTTTCTTATTTGCTTGTTTTGAGACAGAACCTCATGTCACTCAGGCTGCTCTCAGGTTCATCCATAACTGAAGATGACCTTAAATTCTTGCTCCTGCAACCTCCGCCCTCCAGGGCTAGGATTATAGGCATGCACCACCGCACCCACCCTTGACTTCCTGTCTTACTACGCAATCACTTCTGCACCCCTGCCCTGCAATGCTGCCCACTGTCAGACTCTCACCAAAGCTGGGCAGAAGCCAATGTCATGCTTGTGAGTCCCTAGCACTGCGAAGTAAATCTTTATTCTGTCTCCAAGCTCAGGTATTTGGGTATAGCAACAGAAGATAGATTAATGTGCCTCGCTAGAATTCATGACCATGCACTTACTCTTTAACGACAAGAACATGACCACATTCCATGCGTGCGGTCTGTTTCTGCCAACTATAGTGTCCTAACAAAACTGAGAAGGAAGGACTGCTGTGCAGAGGAAAGGCATGGGCAGAAAGTCAGTAGCTTGTTTGTACCATGAAGAAAAGAAAGAAAAAATGGCTCAAAAAAAACAAGAAAAGGCCAAGAGCACTCTAAGGCGAGTCACCTGGAGGGGCTATCAATGGCAAAACAGGGAGCAGACAAGCTGGGTGTGGTGGCCAACACCTTTAACCCCAGCACTTGGGAGGCAGAGACAGGCAGAGCTGAGTTCGAGGCCAGCCTGGTCTACAAAGAGAGTTCCAGTACATCCAGGACTACACAGAGAAACCCTGTCTCAAAAAAAATAAATAGTAAGCTAACACCCACGAATGGATATTCCTATTCCTGCTGGAGCAGAAATGGTGGCAGTTCAGCTTCTGAATGTTCCAGCCACCCAAGCTGCCTCGGACTGCTGCATCTGAGTCCCCTACGCTCCATGACTGGGTTCTATAACTGCCCCCCCCCCCCAGCCCAGGCCTCCCTTCCTGCAGCCGACATTGGTTTTCTGCCTAGAAGGCAAGGATCTGGAAACTCCCCCGGTAGAGTCAGTGACATCTTTTTAATGGTCCAGTGGCTGACAAGGGCGACAGCCCTCCAGCATTCTTTACAATCCCTGTCATATGACCCTGGAAGACTGCACTACCTCAGCCCCCTGAAGACACACCTGTAGGGACCCCCACCCCCCCTGAGGACACACCTGCAGGGACCCCCACCCCCCTGAGGACACCTGCAGGGACTCAACCACCCCGAGGACACACCTGCAGCAACCCCACCACCTGTCACCCTGCTCTCCTTCTCGCTCTGTTCTGAAGCCCACAGATGAGCTGCAGAGACTCCCCAGCCCTGGTGCCTGGAAGACTGCCCTCCACTCTTACCTGCTGCAGGTTTGGGCACAGTTGGACCAGCAGAGGAGGACGAGGGAGAGGAGAGCAAGCACAGGGATGTGCAGTCTGACCAGCCCTGACTTGCTCGCCCAATTTAAGCCTCCTATATTTATAATAGCTCCACTGAGCACAATAACATCTGGAGGTTCCATGGAGTGAGGTGATGGTTTTGTCTCTTGCCCCTCGGGCCTGGTGACAGCTCACTGTGAATGGGGCAAAACCCTGCTGAGTCCTGGACCCCCGTTCTGTAGTGTGTCTGAAGTTCACGTGATAATGTGTCCCATCTGTGAAGCCTCGCTGCCCCTCACTGTCTCCCACGGCAACACCTGGAGAATCGGGTTACACAGGCGGCCTGCCCTGCTGTCTTTCTGGTGCTCCCGTGTTTGCCCTAGGAACGGTCCTCGCCATTTCCTCAACCCCAGCCGCTGCTGCCTCTGGTGGGAATAAGGGTCCAGGAACAGGACATTTCTAAAAGCATAATAACTACTTTTATCATTCAACTCCTTAAGAACTTTGGGGTTAATGATCATAGAGATAGTTCAGTTGCTAAATGCTTGCTATGCATGCATGAGTTTAATCCCCAGAACCCATGTAAAAGGAAGCCATAGTGGCCCACGCTCCAAGGCGATGGAGACAGAGAGATACACATGGGGATCATTGCAAGCTCCAGGGACAACGAGGGCTCCTGCTTGGAAAAACCAAGGTGGACAACAACTGAAACAGACACCAACAGTAAACTTTGTTTTCCATGGGTGTTCACACATGTGCATACTTACACATGCATGTACACACACATACATACAAAACAACAAAAAACTCTTAAACCCCCTCAAGCTTAGCAGGCTCCATCTCAGATTTGCAGGGGCTGAAACACCCAGTCTGAAGGCGAGCCAGTGGTCCTGGCAACCACAAAGCTCATGGTGCAAAGAAGACGTGTTTAACTCCCCATGCTCCCTCCCTGTGGCCTTGACACTGAGTTATCCCAACCCAGAAGAACCTATAAACCGAAGGCTGCCAGGCATCTTAGCTAGCTGCCCAAACTGCCAATAAAACAGCATTTACATACCCAGCATTGCCTCATCTTAAATTGCTCTAAAACTTTCTTTCTAGCTCAGTCTGCTGCAAATGAGGGGGTTACGGGAACATGGTGGGAGGGACAGGGACGCCTTGCTTAATTTTATTACTTTAATGCGCTTCGGCGCTAGGAGGTGCCAGCAAAAATGAAGGCGAAGATGCGCCATCTCCGTGGTCCATTATTGGGCAATAATGGGAGTGGATCGCCTCGCTTGTATCATTAACCCGACAAGATGATGGGATAAATACATATATATTCGAGTGAATAACTGACACTGTCCCATAATTGGGAGGCTCTATCACACAGAGTTTTATTTCCCAATGTTGGTAATTCTCTCTAGCTAATTGCACTCTGGGCTGAGATTTCTCAGCAGGGTTCTCAGCCTGCAGGGGACGTTTTTGTAGGTCCACATTTCTGATTAAATCAAATTAAGCAGCTTGAGAAATTGGAGTGGGTTTTTTTTTTTTTCGTTTTCAGCAAAGACTCAGACACTGAAAAGCCAGAGCAGCCTCATGTTTGCCTTTTGGGGGGCACTTTGGGGGCATCTTAGATGGCAGGTCTTGGAGCCGATCAGGCACACTTCTGGCCTGTTCTCAGAAGCTGCCTTTGCGAATGGTGTCTGCCCTGGTCTTGGGGATGCAATAACTGCTGGTCCCTGGCCTGTGCCTACTCAGGGGAACCCATGGTGTGGGCCGGCGCTAGCCAGCAATGCAGCAGAAACAGATCCTCTCTGTCCCAGAACCTCCAAACACCAGAGCCTGCCCCACCAATCCATCACTCTCTCTTCGCCCAGAACTTGTGGAAAGAATTGCTTGCGACCACTAAGCTTTTCTCTTTTAAGCGAACGACCTCTGACGCCCTAGAGGAGAGGATCTCAGCCTTCCTAATGCTGCGACCCTGAACCACAGCTCCTCATGTTGTGCTGACGCCAACCATAAATTGTTTCGTTGCTACTTCATAACTGTGATTTTGCTATTGTTATGAATCATAATGCAATATGCATTATGCAGGCTATCTGATATGCAAACCCCACAGGGGTTGCGAGAACCACTGACCTGGAAGCCACCCTGCCGCTTTCCACCGTGGTGACAGCTGCTGCTTTCAGAGGACCCAGTGAACTTCCCGACGCTGGTCTTACGGGTGACAACCCTCAAGCAATCTTGGTGGCTCCCAGCACAGCGCCCTCTCCCTGCTTCACATGCGGAAGATCATATACCCCCAGTTTACGCTTTCAACTATTTGGTTCTACCTCGTTTCTAGACATTTCTACATGAATCTAAATGTCAAGCAAGTCCTTTAATATAAGCACAATTTTTCTACTCCTACAGAATACAGTGAAAAACAATTTGGGGTATTGAGGAGAGATGAGGAAACAATGAGGTGATGTCTCCATTGTTCTTTTTCTGATGCCCGGATGCAGCATGAAGAGAGAGGAGACATATGCACACGGGGTGCGCGAAGTCTCCTGGTGCTTACATGGGTTAGTGAGGGGCTCGGAGTGAGGTAGGGGGATCGGAGAGGAAATATGGCCCCTCTGCAGGGTTCTGAAGAGCGACAGTAAGAAGCGATGGCTGTTGTACCCAGTGTACAAGGGGGACTTTAGGCTAAATAGAGACAGTGGGTGCTCAGAACAGGTAATAATCAGAGGTAAGCTTGATTTGGGAGATCAGAGCCATCTCAGAGGGTACTGAGGGAGAAAAGCAGCTAGAACTGGCTGCCATTGTTGGGTTTCTGCTGCTGTCATGGAATCCCGAAAGTTGAGTAATGAATGTCAAATAAAAATCATTTCTCATAGACCTGGAGGCTGAGCAGGCCGGTATTGAGGGCCCAAACCCAGCTGAGGGCCTCTTACTACATCAAATCATGGGAGATAGCGTGATTCCTGCTGAGGGCATTCTGATTACATCAGAATATGGGGGACAGCATCACCCCAGCTCAGGGCCTTCTGATTACATCAGAATATGGGGGACAGCATCGCCCCAGCTCAGGGCTTCTGATTACATCAGAATATGGGGGACAGCATCGCCCCAGTTCAGGGCTTCTGATTACATCAGAATATGGGGGACAGCATCGCCCCAGCTCAGGGCTTCTGATTACATCAGAATATGGGGGACAGCATTGCCACTGTTCAGGGCTTCTGATTACATCAGAATATGGGGGACAGCATTGCCACTGTTCAGGGCCTTCTGACTACATATGAACATGGAGGACAGTATCACTCATGAGGTCAAAAGAGACAGAGCACATGAGCATGGATCCTATCTGAATCCCACTGTGTCTCTACTCCGCAGAACATTAAAAGCAAGATGGTTCCAACCTGGGTGGGGACCCTTCAGAACACATGGGGACTGTCCCGCTGGGCCTTTCAGGGAGGCCTTAGGTCTCTCGAGAGCCAGGAACCTTCCTGTCCCTGGTGCCGGTCGTTCTCACACGTGTTAGCAGTTGCCAGCAAAGAGGAACCCTCAACAGTGACTGGACAAGACTAGTTGCAGTGACTTTATTGGCCCAGTGCACCCCAGGGGAGCACCCTGCTCCTGCTGTGTCAATAGTTATGAATTTCTGGGCCTGTGTAAAACCCACACATGTTCACTGCAAAGAAATGAAACACACTGAGTCATCTACCACAGGAAAGAGACTAGGAGGTGGAAGAGGAAGGCGGCAAGAGACCTAAGTGACGGTCAAAAGCGTCTTCCCAGTCACCTCAGCCCCAGGCTCCTGGTGCAAAGGTGAGGGCCTATGCTGCAGTGTTGGAATCTGAGACATGTTGATTGTTCTACGATTCTGAAAAAAAGGGACAATACTCAACCTGATCCTAATTTCCTTATTTCTAGTTCTCTTTCTCTCTCTCTCTCTCTCTCTCTCTCTCTCTCTCTCTCTCTGACAGGAGTTGACACTGGATGTCTTCCTTAGTGGCTTTCCCAAATTAGTATCTTGACACAGACAAGGTCTCTCACTAAGCCCCTGGGATCTGTCTGTCCCCATCCCACAGTGCTGAAGTTTCAGATGGTACCCGGGTTTTTACATGGGTTCTGGGTTCCGAACTCAGGCCCTCATGGTTGCAGAGCAAGCATTTACCCGCTGAGCAATCTGTCTCCCTAGCCTGACATTTCCATGTCTATGCAATGCCAAGTTTCTCTGAAACATGATCAAAAGGAACAGGAAGAGGTAATGGAGCTGGGGGAGCAAAAGACGTTAGCCCAACTGCTGGACAACTGCGCAGCCGCAGCCAACCCGTTGAAAGATGTTAGCCCTACTGCTGAACAACTGCGCAGCCGCAGTCAACCCGTTTGTTCTCCCAGAGCCTCATTTCGGCCTCTTAAAAACAAAGATTTGGTCTGGGCTCACGGGTCAGGATGTAAAGAGTTTGCTTTGGAAGCACAAAGACCGGAGTTTGATCCTCTAGACCCCACATATTCTAAAAGCAAGGCATGATGGCGCATGCTTGTAATCCCAGGGCTGCGAAGTGCAGACAAAAAGGTCCCTGGGACTCCCTGGCAGGCCAGAACGCCTGCTTGGAAAGTTCCAGACCAATGAGAGATTCTGAACAAACAAGGGCAGCACCTGCGGTTCCAGCTGAGGTAGCTCTGGCTTCCACACGTGTGCGTACACGCGTTCACATGTACTCACCTCGTGTGTGTGTGTGTGTGTGTGTGTGTGTGTGCGCGCGCGCGCACGCGCGGGAGGCAGGGATAAAATCACTGATATGTTAAGCATCTCGCGGGCCCAGTAAAGGGAGCTATTATTGTCATTATCAGCGGCAGCATCGCTGCTCTCCCAAACCTGGGCCCAGAACAGACAATTATGGAATTTAGGGTACTTTGTAACAAGCCTCAATTAGCGTGATTTTCATGCCAGCCCACGTCCTCCTTAGGGAAACGGATTTTTCTCTCTCTCTCAACAAGTCACCCATCCCAGACCTTCTCTAAAGAAAAATCCAAATGTCCTCAGTAGAAAAAAAAAAAGTAAATCCTCAGTCAGGAAGCAGAGAAGTGGGACTCCAGGCTGGTACTCCAGTCAGAGAGCCACAGGGTCCAGTAAGGACACGTGCAGAGCCGTGCACACCTGGACCATGGCCCGGCTGACGAGCCGGAGGGGAGATGTGACACCATGCTCAGCAAAGGTTTGTCCATGTCCTGACTTGGGTTAGTACCAGGGCAACCCAAGCAGGGGTCAGCTCACCCGGTTTGCCCAGGAGCACCCTGAGTTTATCACTAGTCTCTCACCCCTGTAAGTTCCAGGCAAGTCGGGACAGCTCTTCGCCCTACCACCTGGACAGATGCTTGTTTTTGAGGAGGGGAAGGTGTTACTAAAGTCCTCCTAGGTCACCCAGAAGCCGGCCTCCACACGCCCCCACAGAACATCCACACGGAAGGACACACCAGATTCCACAGCCGACCATGCTGAGGAGGTGGCCCAGACCCCAGCGAGGACCCATCAGTTCCCACGGAGGACACAGGAAGGAGGCAGGACCTTGACAAACAGCCCAGGCGTGCATAGAGCTAACCAACAGCCAGCTCTCCAGGCATCCCCACCCCGCTCTGGGCCTGTCCTCTGTTTAGCTGGACAGAGGAGGCAAGGCATCAGACAGCCAACACCTGCAGCACAGCTCACCTCAGAGCAGTACAGAAACGCCTGGTCAAAAGACATGGCACAAGCGGGCTTGGAACGAGGCCCTACTTGCTCTCAAAACCCAGAGTCTCTCTCAACAAAGGCCTCCATTTCTCTTTGATCCTTGAGGGTCTCCCTGAATTAAAACCAGAATCTGTGTCCGGGCTGAGCAGGAAAAGCTTACAGGAGTCCCCTACACGGTTGTCAAGAGGTGAGAAACAGGCAGTGCTGGTGGGTGTCTCCTCTGAGGAAGCCAGGGCTCAAACCACCTGTATCAGCCACAGCTTAGCTTAGGCTACAGCTCCCACCTCCATTCCAGAAATGTATAGCTAGATCGTCTCCTCAAAACAACACACCCATGGCCCTGAGAAGCCCACACCCACCCCTTCTTTTACAGATGGGATTAGAACTAAACAGTCACACTGTGAAATATCGAAAGGGAACATGATGGCAATGACCTTAACCATAAGAGTGACTTAGACATAGGCAGCATTTATTCTGTCCCATTCACTGCTTGAAATATATTACTTATATCACTACAATCGATTCTTGTAGTGACCCGAACCACCACAAGGACTTTGGTGGACAGATGTACTTTTACTATCCCCATTTACAGGCGAGAAAGTTACAGATACAGAAAGATACAGAAAGAGGAACCTGCCCAGGGCCACACGCAACAGGATTTGTGTTGAAGCACCTAGCCAGCTCATCTCCCTCCGCCTTCAAACCCCTTCCTCCACCTTCATCAGAGCCCTTCCAGAAATGCCTGCACTTTCTGGATCGCTTTCTTCATCCCTGTTATACAAGGGCTGCAGGTGACTCATAAGAAGCCCAGCGACAAGAAGAGAATACATATCGGAAGCAGATGAGTACAGCGAAAACTGGTTGGAGAGGGAGATGACGAGGCCCTGGCTATACCACCCGGTGTGCTGAAACAGTGGGAAAGAGATGCCTGACCGGCCTGGTGGGCCTTTTGGGGCTCTTAAACGATGTATCTGTTATGTATCCTTTGCCCTCACCAGGAGACTTTCACAAGCCGGAAGAGGGCAATGAGGGTGACTCTGTTACCCCACCCCCACACTGGGAGCACAAGGAGACCTGCTTGATTAACATGGAGGCTTCACCCTCTGGGTGTGGGAACTGACCCTGCAGGGCTGGCATCACAAGCAAGGAAAGCTGTGAGCCCTGGCCTTTGTCTCCTCTTTGTTGGCAACAGGGCAGGCAGGGCAAAGTCTCCTAAGGCTGCCTGTGGAGTCTGCTCCGTCTGCTCCGTCCCAGGCTACCACAGCCCCGTGTTGCAGGCTTCATGTCACCAGCCAAGAAGTTTGGATCTGAATTTTTTTTAAAGGCAGGTAAAACCATTGCCCACACTAGCCAGAGAGGATTTTCAGTAGAAGCAGGAGGAAACACTCCTTAACACAGACCTTTCAGAGTGCCCTTCCCATTGTATAGCCGAGAAAGCATCCCTTGCTGTCCTCAGTTCCAGGCGTTTGGGAAATACTCCCCAACTGGCTTTGACGGCTGTTCTCTCTACCATTGATTGACAATGACAGAAACGAGGGGAAATAAACTCAAAGACAATTATAGTAAAATACTAGTAAAATAGACGGGTGTGTGTGTGTGTGTGTGTGTGTGTGTGTGACCATTTAAAGACGCCAGCGTCCTAACACAGCACCTCTGCACACGCTGCCTTACTATGTGTGGGAATTCCCACATGGGGAATTTTGAGCCACAGGTGTGATCCTGAAGGATTAAGATGGTCCAGTCTAATTATGTGGGTTCCTGAAAGTGCAGCCTTCCCCTAGCTGCTGTGAGGAAGGTTTCCACCAGGAAAGGCCAGTCAGAGATGGAATTATTTCCTCTAAGGTGTTGGAGGAGGGGGTCGGGAGGCCAGGAGAGCAGGTGGCCTCCAGCAGCAGGAGAAGAAACAATGTAGTCAGTCCCCTAGAGCCTAAGAAGAAACCAGCCCTTCTGATGCCAGCCAGAAGCCATCGTGCTCGGACCAGCAAAGCTATAAGACAACAAGCCAGGCCTGCTCACACTTTCTAGTCTCTGGGACTCTGTGACAAGGGGACCAGAAAGCATCTACTGCTGGACTTCCAATCGGAAATCCAAACCTTTGCCTGAGACAGTTTTACAAGTGAGCCACAAGTAAGTCCCAAAGAGGGACAACCTATGACACGGCGGGTGCTTAGCCTGTTTCTAGAAACGTCCAGGGATTTGTGTAGTGGCCACAGGCGCCAAGGAAGGTCAGCAAGCTTCTTTTATTCCAAGCTGAGAGGCCAGCTCTTCTGTATGAACTCCGGAACTCCCACGGCTGTTTTGCTGTCAACGCAGGAGGCCTGTGAGCTCCTCCGCATCTTCCCTGGAAGCAGATGAAGTTTCCCTAGCTGGGTTCACAGTCTGCGCTCTGAGACACAGCCACAGGGACAGCTTCGGGAGGGCATTGGTGCCCCCTAGTGACGAGAATATATATTTTCACGCGTATCTCTTGACTCAGCACAGTCCTGGGGAGATAGTCCAGATTGAAAATGTAGCTAGGATTTAACCCGTTTAGGCAGCTATACTACCCAGATGTCCCCAGAACTTGGGGGAATGTCCTTCTACATAGGGTTTCAGGGTTAAACAAAAAAATTATGGCCGGGGAGACGGATCAGTCAGTAAATGTTTGCTTTGTGAGCATAGAGACCTGAGTTTAGGTCCCCAGCACCCGCATGACAATCGGGGACTCTATTCACACATATAAACCCCAGTTCTGGGGCAGAGGTGAGAGGGTCCTAGGGGCTCGATGGTCAGTCAAGTTGGTGAGCTCTAAGCTCAGTGAGCACATACACTTCTCAGAACATGAGGGACACCACTGATGACTGCCTCCAGCTCCCACACAGCACCATGGGTGAAGTCACCCTCACGTGGCACCATGGGCAGGGGCACACACCACACATGGCACCTTAGGCAAGTGCACACACCACACACATGCACATGTCTATATCACAGACACATAGGGAAAAGGAGACTAAGAAATAAATCCAGAAAGTCTAGGAAAACTAGAACAAAATGTCTCCCTACCCAATCCTTCCATATTGTGCTGAGAGCCTCAGGAGGACATTGTCTTTCTGTCCTCCACACTGCTGACACCCCATCCCAAACACATCTGGGCCCTTACAGCATGCTATTAAAAACACATGCTGACTTTGAGACCAGCAGGTGTTTTAGGAAAATACCAATTCCTGATTTGTTCATCATTTCTCAGCTCTCGTTGAAACTGGAGAGCGGAGACAGGGCGGGGTGGAGCCAAGTGAGCAGCACAGAGGGAAGCGCCATATGCCGGGCAGGGAGTACTCTGTGATGGAAACCAGAGTGTCTCCAAAAGCAGCCTTCTCGATGTGTTCAGAATTCCCTTTCTCATTCACAAGTCCTTCAGGCAGGAAGAGCTTCTGGCCGCAGCGGTGGCGGGGCAGGGGTGGGGGTACTTCTCTCTCTCTCTCTCTCTCTCTCTCTCTCTCTCTCTCTCTCTTCCTATGTGATGTTTCAAGTACTATGGAGATGAAAGGCCCTGAGCTTCTTGTTAACAGAGGGGGAAGATCCAGGGGCCTCAAAGGAATTCTGGCTGATTTCAGTGACCAGTGTATGAAGTCTTAGCCTCTGGTAGCTGGCGTTTCTACAGTAACTTCCGTTCCTCAGTAATTCAGAAGTCTCTGAAGGGCTCTGAAGGGAAGTGACACGGGACAGGGATTGGGCTGTGTGGGTTTAGGAATGATTTCTTTTCAGCCTGAAAAGACGTTAGAAACCAATGCTCTGTGGTTAACAGTTTGTGTAGGAGGCAATGATCACCTACGTGATAAAATCTGTGAGATTCAGAAGAATTTACCTAAAACATGTTCCCATGGTTTGCAAGCCTGAATCTTAGCAAACTATGCAGAAAGACAGACGATGGTCCAGAGTGGCCATCTTCCACAGGGACAACTGACAGAAGGGTCTAGCGTCCCTGTGAGAGGACGGTCTTGGGGGGCTTCCGCATACACACAGCAAACAAGTCCATGTGGGGGACCCTTCCACACCTTCCCACAGGTGGGAGTGGGAAAACCCGGTGATTCCGTTCTCTAGAGACACACACAGCAGTTTCTGTCAAAACTGTACAGCAGCATTTTGAGACCGTGTAGTAATGACTGCAGCTGGTCACCGACACTGAAGGACAACCACAAAACAATCTCATCAGCACAGCCCAGCAGCATGGAGCTCTTTTGCTCATTCCCTCCTGGGATTGAAGTACTTAATGGGGCACATGAGCGGCGTAGTCCTTGACTAGTTTTCCTTCGTTTTCACGAGTAGAACAAGAGCCACGACAAGTCAGTTGGGTAATTAGTTTATCCTGAAGTTGTCTTATTTAATGAGGAACTTTGACAAGGATAAAAACAAAACAAAAACCTAAAAATAAATGAGCCGCTCTAACATAATGAGAGAGATGACAGCAGGGTGCACGGTGGGACCCCAGCCTGGTGACATCAGAGGGAGGCAGGGCTCTGTCGTCAAGTCTATCTCCAGCTTCATGTTTCAGACACCGAGGCTGTGTCAACCTCCTCGAGTCTGCAGACACGCAGAGACTTTAAAACAAGCCTGTTTGACTAAACCACAATGCCAGGTTTCACCAGCTCAGGGAGCAAACCAGGCTGTGGTTCTGCTGGTGAGAAGGTGCAGAGGTTAACCAGCCATGAGTGAGGTCATGTCATATAGAACATACCAAAAGGTGATGGCAAGCTTTCAAAGCAGAAAATTAGTTGCGACGTTTACAAAAGAAGTGTGGTACCTAGAAATGAGGCCGGGGAAATCACCGAATGTTGTTAGAACTCTGTCCCGAAGGAGTACTCTTCCACTCTGAGCAGTCGGATGTCACTCGACAGCTTGTGCTAGTTAAATCTCTATATTCAAGGGCTCTGGTTTAGGATGATGAATATACAAAACTTCAAAGTTCTTTGCCAGGGAACACAGCACCGCTCTGTAGGCATTGACAGTTCAATGGAGCATTTCAGAATACTTCAGACAATACTGAATTATCTGGAAGCTTTAGCCTTCCCCATTTCCAACTTTGGCCTGGCTTGACCAACACAAGGAGAAGGGCTCTGGCCCAAGGCCCAGTGGGATCAGCTGCTTGCTCAACAAGGAGAAACACAACCAGCTGGCCAAGGCCAACACATGGCCCGGGCTAGAAGGAAGTCTTCCCGGTGTCACCTGCGTTCTTTGGCAGACCCTCCGCCCCCACCCTCATCCTTGGGAATAGAGGAGGAGAGGGACTCACCCTGTCTCAGGGTTCCCCAACCTGGGATCAGCTTGATACGGTTGCCTGATACCCAAACCCAGGCAAGGAACACACTACGCGCAGACTCAACTTTTCAAAACGGGGTAGAAGCTAGGCATCCAGAGATTCATGCCCCTAACTCATTGCGCACTACACAGTGATTGTAGCTGTCCCACGTCAGGCAGAGCTACCTTGACTTCCACATACAAATAGACTCACTGACACCATGCAAGGAGAGGGCTGCCATTTTCCAAACCATCTGTTTCATGTCCTGGCTACAACCTAGGTGAGCCCACTTACGAAAAATCCCCATTATTTCCATTTGTGTTTATTTTAAAAAGCCTCGGGAAACTGGAATTTAGAGAAAGTGGGAAAATCTCGCTTCATGCACAGGACAACTTGCAAATATTTTGGGATACAGAACCAGCAAATGACCACAGAGGGGGGACATGGAGTCCATTCTTGAGGGAAATGAGACGTGGTGACAACCTAACGTGGTCGGATGGTGGACTCGAGAGGCTGCTGCACAGGTGGGGGGGGGGTCAGTGTTGTGCTCTTACCCACAGAGGCTGAGAACTGGACCAAAAGACCAAGCTCACGCCAACCTCAACCCCCTGAAATATCTTTTGTTTGGAAAAATATATATCCAGCCATGGCTTTCAGTCCCCAGGAGTCTCAGGATAGCCAACAGGTTAGTGAATGTCAACATCACATTACAATGTCAGAAGGTTGGACACCCCTGCAGATGTTCCTCTGGGACCTTCAAAAGCTCTCGTGTTCCAGCAAGATACAGGCCTGGAAAATAATGTTAGGAGTCTTCTGGTTTTTGTTTTGTTTTGGTTCCGCTTTTGGTTTTTCGAGACAGGATTTTTCTGTGTAACTGCCTTGGTCGTCCTGGAACTCACTCTGTAGACCAGGCTGGCCTCAGACTCACAGAGATCCGCCTGCCTCTGCCTCACCAGTACTGGGATTAGAGGTGTGCATCACCACTGACCAGTGTAAGCGTCTTTTATAATGGGACTAGGAAGTTGAATTTGTCTCACCGCCATAATGTTCCCTGCGCTAACTGCACTGGGGTGGCTCCCAAAGCTGCAGGATGTGTTTGTGCAGCAGGCTGTAGGGAAGAGAATGCGTTCGTGTTGTGGAAAGGGGGAATCTGAAATGACAAGGCCTCCAAGGAAATAGCAGGCACAGACACGGACTATTATCTGAAAGCCTCTACCGAATCTAAGGTAGCAAATATCCCGCAGTCCCAGTATCCAGAGGCAGCCCCAGCCACTACGGGCACACCACAGGACATGTTCATACCCAGTCTGTGCTGGTTTGAGAGTAGTGCCCCTCAAAACACATCTGTGGTGCTAGGTTCAGGACTGGAACCATCTCAGTAAAGAATGGGGCTGTCCAGAGCCTAGCTTAGTGGTCATCAGAGAGGCTACATCCTGAACTGATGAAAACAGATGCAGAGACCCACAGCCCAACACTAGGCAGAGCTCGGGGAATCTTTGGAAGAAGAGGAGGAAGGATTGTCGGACCCAGAGGGGTCAAGGACATGACAAGAACATGGCCCCCACAGAATCAACTAGCCAGGGCTCATAGGGTTCACAGAGACTGAAGAGGCAGCCTGCATGGGTCTGACCTAGGTCCTTTGCAGATGTGTTATGGTGTCCTTGAGGGACCCCTAACAGTGAGAGTGGGGACATCTGTGACTCTATCAGTTGCTTTTGGGACTCTTTCCCTCCTATTGGGTTGCCTCGTCCAGCCTTGATACGAGGGTACGTGCCTAGACTTATTGGAACTTGCTATGCCATGTTTGGTTGATACTCCTGGGAAACCTGCTCTTTTCTGAAGAGAAATGGAGGAGCAGTGGATCTGGGAGAGAGAGGAGGGACTTGGAGTGGAGAAGGGAGGGAAAACTTTGGTCAGGATATAATATATGTGGGTCTCTGACAACTGGAGATGCATGAGACTGAGAAGGACAGGGACAGTCAGCAAACCCACGCCCTGCTCCCAGCTCTGTCCTCTCCCTCCAGAGCAAACAAGGTAGAGGCAGAAGAAACAAGGGGACACCGAAAGGTGGTGGTGCACGCCTTTAATCCCAGTCCTTGGGAGGCGAGGCAGGTGGATCTCTGTGTGTTTGAGGCCAGTCTGGTCTACGGGCTAGTTCCAGGATAGCTAGGGCTGTTTCACAGAGAAACTCTCTCAAAAAAAAAAAAAAAAAAAAAACGGAAGGAAGGAAGGAAGAGAGAGAGAGAGAGAGAGAGAGAGAGAAAGGGAGAAACAAATAAACAAGGGGGCTTCAGGGACAAGAGTGAGGGGCTAAGCTTTCCCTGGGCCTACATTGTTTTAGAAACACACCATATTTTTAAAAATAAAGTTTCCGGGGACGAAGGGTGGCTCAGTGGTTAAGCTCTCCAAGAGGACCAGAGTTCAGTTCCCAGTACTGACATGGTGGCTCACAAGTGTCTGTAACCACAGCTCTGGGCATTCAGTGTCTGTCCCAGCCTCCGCGGGCTCTGGACAGACATCTGCCAACACATTTGATGCAGCAACAGATCTTCAAGGACAAGGGGACAATGACAACAGCCCCAGAGGAGAGGGCAAGCCCACCAGATGAGTATCCGCTTCCGGACTTTGACATGCTTTCCCCTCTTGCTAATAGGGTCTCTGGTCCCCTCGAGGACACCTGGACTGTGTTTGAGACTCTTCCTGATAGGGTCTCTGGTCCTCTTAAGAACACCCAGAGCTCCCACCCACAGTGGAGAATGTTTGAGAAACATAGCCAAACACACACTCTGTGAACTTGTCCTTATGAATAAACCAAATAAGAACAGGAATGTTTATCATTCTTTTCATCTGCCTATTCAGACACTGTTAGTGCAGGCAGCAAGAGCTTTATCAAATTTAACAAACCCAAAAGCTAGTCACTCAGGGTAAGGTGCGCCGCAGGCTTAGAGTCCTGAAGCTCTGGACTTCAGGCTTACACTCTCAGAGGGAAACACCCATGGAAGCCTCTTAGGAGCACACATGCTTTCGCAGGGGGTATAATCCAACAGGAGCGGAGTGAGCAGAATCCACGGACTGACTTTTTCATGGAGACAGTGCCGTACAGAATCATCTTCTGTGATAACATCCAAAGAAACAACTTTTGTGTCAGTGTCCAAATGAACCCAAAATTGATCAAGGAGGATACAGAGCCCGAGAGCGCCAACGCACATACAAACCCTTAGGACGGCAACAGACAGTGTGAGGTAAAAGCATGGGACCCCAACTAGAATATCATGCATACTGTCATATCCGCCAACTAAGCTCACCATTGCTGGAGGAGACAAGAACACCTTTGACAAGACCATGAAATAAATACCGGGCTCTGCGGAGATGCTGGCATCGAAGACCTCAGAACTTGATTCCTCCCCCTTGTGTTCTGGAATTCCTATTTGTGAGTCTCCCAGGCAGACTGAGGGCAAGCTGTGCCATGGCACTGCTGTTGAGAGACCCACCCCCAAGGCCTACGCTCTCCCTCCCCGTTCCCTCTGCTGAAGTTTCCATTGTACCCTCAGCAGTGAGAAACAGGGTGGGGCCGCTGTAGGTTACCCGAGCAGACCTCCCTGAAGTGGAGAAAGAGAGGACAGACATGACGCAGAAAGATGTCTGCAGACACCTTGGAAAGTCTCTGGCTTCTTTAGAGAGGGGATGGGACCCTCACAAACAACAACAGAAACCACCCGGCTGGCTCTGTGTCCCTCTTGTCCCTTGTCTGCCCCAGCTGGGACAGCAACAAGCAACCAAACCCAGAGGCAGAGATGACGCTCCTTCCTCTGCAAGGAGCTAATAGCTAGTAGATGGGCAGGCGCCTGCCACCTGAGGAGGCGAAAGAGAAGCCACCGTGGCCTCAAGTGGCCACCCACACACCCTCGGTATTGTTCACTGTCTTGTTTGACAGTGACACCACACAAATATATCAGGAATCACACTTCTCTTAAGATCATTAAAGGAAAAACTGTTCTAAGGGACGCAAGGTTTATTTCAGCAAAAATAAAAATCTAGTGGGCTTTTTTCCCCTTCTCAAATGAAATTCTGCACAGTGAGCCAGTCCCAGTAGGGAGGGGAGCCAGTGCTTTGTCCCCTCACTGTTGGTCAAATGTGTCTGCAGGTTACTCGGGAATTCTGTTCTATTAGGACGAAAGCCCGCGTCCCCGTTTAACTCAGAACTGATTCCGCTCAACAGCGCTCTAACCCACTACTAAATACACTTTAGATTTCAAGACTACAAAACTCAGAAGTTACTTTTCAAACAGCCCCCTCATCCTAAATGTAGTCTAAACTGTGTATAGTATTTATTCTTGTCAACTGTTGCAATGATTAATTTATTATTAGAGAGATCAAGGAGTTGACCCACATAGCTTAATTGCCTAACCACATAGTTTTCGGCTTTCAAACGCTTAGTGATGAGGGTGCTCCTTGTCACAGCAAGTAAAATCAAGTCATGAAAAATAAGCGAACAAATAAAATGTCCCTTGACATTTTTTTCCTTATGTGAATTAAGCTCAGAAAATGCAGGGCTATTTTTAATCCTGAGTTAATAATATGGCCCAATACCAGCCGGAGCTTTTACATGGAGATGAAAAGCTTATTTCCTTGTAAAATTCTCAAAAGGAATTATGACAACAAAGGAACACCTTGTCCTGAAAGCCTGCTTGCTAACGCAGCCCACTGCTACACACCCTGCACACTAAGCTCTTGAGTGACAGCATATTTCAGTCCCCAGACTGACTGCGAGGGGGAAATGTAGAAACCGAATAGAAAGACAGAGAGTGACAGGATCCACCTCTTCTGCACACCGCCTGCTACTGCCCTGGCCCCTTCCATCCCTCCCATCTGGGCCCTTTCTTCTTATCTGCTCATATTTGACCAGTCTAGAAAAGATATGAGCTTACGTATTCCCATCACCAACTGCCACGTCACAAGCTATCCCAGAGTTGGGAATCTCAAGTGATGGTTTTGTTAGCTCTCATGATGTTTTAGAAACAGTATGTGTGCCTACGTGTTCAGCTGCACGTGTGCCACAGCATGCACGTGGAAGTCTGGTGACAGTTCCACAGGAGCTGGTTCTTTCCTGCCACCTTGTGGGACCCAGGCATCCAACTCAGCTTTCCAACTTGGACAGCAAGTGCTTTTTACCCTCTGAGTCGCCTCGCCAGGCCTGCCTGGTTGTTTAGACACAGTCGTCCAAGCGATGCTTGCACCCCGCATGGCACTGCTAAGCTGGTTGGTACTCAGCCCAGGCATGGGTTAGTCGTGGGAAAGATGATGTGGCTTCACACAGTGTCCAGTGCCTTGTGGACACAGCTGTAGGCTGAGTTCAGCCAATACCATCAAATGGACTGACTGAAGGGGGTCTCTCCAGCATGCTGACCTCAGGGTCACCAGCAAATAGCCAGGAGCCACACAATCTTCAGCAGTAAAAAGGACCTCGCGCTGAGATAGCAGCTGGGGGACAGCAACCTGGGGCTGTGCTTGGCCTGGGCTGTGCACACATCTGCCTCCTAACAAAGCATCTGGCAGCTTAGACCTTACCTGAGCATAATGTACATACCTCTCATGAACAATGTGCCTAGCAACCCCTTAGCAACCTAGGACCCCACCTGAACCCATCTATACTTGCACTGAGCACATGTGTATCTGACTCTAGCAATGGAAGTAAGCTGTTCTCCTTGACAGCTGCATGATAATGCCCCATAGCTACTCAAAGCACCCTAAAACAAACATGGGAACTACAGGTAATGGGCCAGTCCAGCTTAGACTAGTTCAGAGGTGTGTATATGAGACAAACTGTGTCATCTGAGTGAGCCTTTAGGGGAATCTCTTATTTGCCTCATGCTTATTTATCTTATGCTTTTGCATAACTGGATTGCATAGTACTGAAATCAGACTCCTCTGGGAAGGGACAGGTACTGTGAGCAAAGGTTTGCATAATCTAAGACCATCTATCAAAACAGAGAACCACCTACGATATAGCCCTTAGAAGCCAAACTCTGGCTCTTCCTGAACCCCAGAAAAGAAAACCCCGGCACTGATCATGGCCCTTGAGTCCTCTTGTTCATGTGGTTCACTGTAGTAACACTCCATGGCTACATTTTGCAATCTGTTAGAGCATTTGTTTCAGTTCCTTGAATAAGAAGCAAAAAAATAACTATAGAGAATTTAAAAACTAAAAAAACCTGGAAGCACCCAGACCTAACCTGGATCACCAACTGGATCATTGTAGGCGTCATATTCTACCAGTCGGCATGGGGGTCAAAAAAGTCAAATCAGATTCAGAGGGAGGAAAAGCAAATCCTATTTCTCAGTGGCCAGCATGTTACAGAATACAGAGTCATGTTGTGGAATATTAACTAGGCAGAGATGTGTTACATTTGTTTATGCTGCCTTTGTTTAATTATGTACAGATGTGTTACATTTGTTTATGCTGCCTTTGTTTAACTCTGTACAGATGTGTTGCTTTTATTCCACCTTGCCTGCCTAAGGCACTTGATTGGTCTAATAAAAAGCTGAATGGCCAATGGCTAGGCAGAGAAAGGGTAGGCGGGACTGGCAGGCAGAAAGAAATAGTAGGAGAAGAAATCTAGGCTCCAGTAGAAAAAGAACAAGAAAAGAAGAAAGGAAAGAACAGGGGAGATGCCTGGGGCCAGAAGCCAGGCAGCCACCAGATAGACAGACAGACAGACAGGAGAAACAATGAAAGTAAGATATACAGAAGGAAATAAAGGTAAGAATCCCTGAGGCAAAAGGTAGATAAAGAGAAAAAGGTTAATCTAAGTTGAAAGAGCTAGCGAGCCAGAAAGGAGCCTAAGCCAGGCTGAGCGTTCAAAGCTAATAAGTTTCTATGGCATGACTCGGGAGCTACATGGTGGCCTAAATAAAACACCCAGTACAGAGTTTTTTCTAACCCACCATACTATGAGAACCCGTCGACTCAGCCCTTGACTAACTTGAACACACCAGAAAGCTTCAGTGATTCCTGGGAGCAGTGGAGCTGTGCTCTTACACTTAGTGACAGGAAGAGCTATGAACAACGTCCTCACCTCAGCAACCCCAGCATCTGCAGCATCTTCCATCAGGGCTGCCACTTACAACTCGGAGTCATAATACATTGGTTAAAATGTCAGTGAACGAAGACCGGCCCCTCATATCTGATTGCTGCCACCTTTGAGCTTTCTTGAGTATTGAATTCTGTTTGGGGAATTCAATGATGCTGAGAAGCCATTGAGTGCAACCTAAAACTTCGTGCAGCCTGATTGTACATGGGAGCGGAATAGAAGGCCTTCGGCTTGGAGCTCAAACAAAGAAAACGAAGTTGGGGGGAGGGGGGCGGGGGGGCGGGGAGAAGATTGCATCTTCCCAGCTTTTTTTGAACTGGCCTCCAAGGTCCTGACACCAAAGGCATCAGAAAAAGTGTTAATTTTCTGCATATCCAGACCAAGAACACCTTTGTTCTGGGAAGCTCCAACACTCACGATGGCTGTGATGCACCCAATACCTTGGCCACTGCTCCAGTACCACATCAGAACACTGTGTGTATCTCAACCTTGGGGATGGGAGCAGCAGTTGCCCTGCTCTGATCACTTATCTCATCCCTGCAACCTACTGTGGCTTGAGATGCAGTAGGGGTCCTGCAGAGAACGAGACTGAGAATACCAGTAAAGATTTCTCCCTGCTGGGCTGCTGCATCCCACATCCAAAACAGAGCAAACACAAACAACAAACATGCAGCCGGTTGTCTCCAGGTGCCCGCCCCAAACCCCCTCCCCTCTACTTGCCAAACATTCCTCCTGATTTAAACCAAAAGGAGGCAGGGAGAGTGGAAGAGGGAACCCCTGGGCATTTAAGAAGTAACAAGGTATAGCACACCAGAGAGCACTTAAACATGGCAGCAAATGAAGTGAGAGACATCCAGACCAGAGTAGCCTACACTGATGCCCAAGCACCGATGGTAAGACATGACCAGAAAACAGGTCACCCCAGTCCACAGCCAAAACATCCCATGAAAGGAAGCAGGGCACGTGTGAAGACAGACAAACATCTGATTCCTTTAGGTCAAAAATCAAGAAGAATAAAACCAATGCCCGTTTGAAATCAGACAAAGGACCTATACAATCAGCCCCAGGAAGCAGGAGACAGGAGATTCAGACACAGGAAAACAGCCTCACCGACTGCATCATAAACAGACACCTGAATTAAATGACACCATAATTTCTATCTTCTGGAGTCAAAGTGTTTGATAACTCAGGACCTGAGTGGAGAAGGCCATGGGGAAAGCAGAGTACCGGCAAGATGTCAGAGGAACTTGCATAGCTCATCTTGGAAGAGGAAAATCAGTAAAGGTTAGCACAGGCTACACACACATCCCTTTTCTATTGGCCATGCCAGTCCTAAAAACTTAACTTCCAGGTGTTGCTACCTGACTGAAAGGATGTTCAGTACAGTGCTGGTTAGAGTATCACAAAAGGGAAACACCTGCATACGCATGAAGGATTGATCACAGAGTACATCCATCATGACATGACAATAATAGGGCATTTTCAACAAGCATAAAGGATGATTTCTAAGAACCTGCTAACATACTGAAATAAAGCGATGTGTTTCATAAGAGACAATACAAATAGAATTGAGTTTGAATTAGGTATCCACAAAGACTTTGACTTTCCCTTGAAAAGGTGGTGTGTGGCACCGCTCTCTTGAAGGGTGGGCTTGGTAACTCCAGTCTGATGAGTAAAATAACTTACAAGTCACCCTTCTGTTTTTGGGACAGGGTCTTGTGTGCGGCCAGCAGGACTCCAACTTGGTATATAGTGGAGGATGACCTTGAACTTCTGTTCCCTGCTTCCACCTCCCAGGCTCAATTTATGTGGCGGTAGAGATGAAACCCAGGACTTTGAGCGTGCCAGGCAGATATTCCGCTAACTGAGCTATGTCCTCAGCCACAGTACTGTGTGAAATGAAACCATAAAAGGCATTACGGCCTTTTCTTCAATTTTCCTTGGATTCCTGTTCTAGAGACAGCCACAGCCAGGCTAGAAGACCCAAACACAGCACAACAGTGTACCACGTGATGAGGAGTTGAACCTCCTACCAAGAAGCAAGTGAGTCTGCCATCTTGGAAGGAGCTTCCCTGCCTCTGTCAGTCCTTCACCCTAGCCAGCATCCTGACTACATCCCACCCTAGCAGTTCCAGAATTCCTGTGCCCAAGAGACTCTGAACAAAAAGTATTTGGAGTTCAAGGATTGGCATAATTCTCCAAAGCTCTTAAGAGCAAATCTGAGGGGATTTGCATACGAGTTTGGTATGCATGGCAGATGTCTCTGGAAAGACCTTTAATAGTTATCTCTAGGGAGATAAGCTGGAAAGCTCTTACTCAGAGATGGAAGAAGACTTGTTTTTCATTGTATTATAGATTTTATGTTCCTTTTTTCCCTTATGCTAATTTTTATCTTTTATCTTTTCAAAAAAAAAAGCAGAGTATGTTTCACAGAAGAGCCACATAGACTACATACAGCTCCTGCTCCGGTTTGTATATGAACACACTTAAGCTGTGTTTTATTCTGACCTTACTGAAATCAAAACTCTTGACTTTGTGCAGAAAATGAATTTCTAGCACGATGTGAGATGCTTACTGTCATATATATATATTTCCTGCTACTCTAGTAGAACCTGAGGGTCCTTTATTCTCCACAGTCTGCTCCCTTTTTTGCATCTAAATCAATCCCAGCTTTGTGGACATGGCGACGTGTCTACCTCAGGCACCGGCCCAGAGTTGGTATCCCTAGAGGTCAGCAAACTGTTTCTTAGGGGATCCAGCAGTAACTATTTTAGGCTTTGAGTTCGACAGTGTCCTTCACAATGGCTCAGTTCTGGTGTCACTGAGTAGGAGCGGTCATAAACAGATCATTTGGGGATAATCGTGGCTGGCTCTGAAAACCTCTATGGGTGCTGATGAATTCTTAATTCATCTACTTCTCATGGCCCTAAAATATTCTTCTTTCTTTTGATATCTTCAACCACGTAGAAGTGACTAGCTCGTCTTGGGTTTCAGATGTACAGACACTGGACCAACTTGTCTCCTCACTGGCCTGTGTCTTGGAAAGGTCTGGACGGGCAGGGGCCGTCAGCCAGCTCTAGCCAAAGGGACAGAGGGGAAACCCACTTCCAGGTAAAAGAAGTAAGAAGTGGGCCTGAGGAGAGGGCTGCTGGCCTGTGTCAGAACTCTCCAGAGAAGGTCTGATGCAGGTGAAAGAGGTCGTCTTTCTGAGACAAAGGGAGAAGGGACCCAGATTGTCAGCCCCTGCTCTTGTTAACCCTGCTCTTGTTAACACTGCCAACTGCCACATCCTGTTGCTTGTACAAGGAAAAAAGAAGCTGTTTCAGCCCCCTGTAACTGCTACTGAGCATACAGCTCCTGGTGCCCTTCCCAACATCAGTCACCCGGTTTAGCTCTACTGGAAGAAAGACTTTGCTAGGTAGACGCAATTGCTCAGTGCTGTGGGAATGCAGCATCCATGGCCCTACAGCCAAGATGTCCTCAGAGAGAACACAGCCTATTCCTCTTCCAAAGGACACGTTGGGCTGGGGTCGGGGGGAGGGGGGCTAGGATTGTGTATAGAACTTGCTTCTCTCACTATTAGTCACCTTGAAACCATCAGTCTGGGTGCTCATCGATCATCACAGAAAGCAGGCACTGAGGAGGAGCATGAGTCAGTGTCAGGGCCAAGCTGGAGGGTTGATTCAAGTAGGCCCTATCTCATTCAGGTTAGTGGGGGGCGTGGTCACCCATCCCCACCCCACCCCACTGCAGAGTGTGTATGTTTACTGTGTCCTGTTGGAGGAGGGAAGCAAAATTTCTCATCCTCCATATCACTCCGCTAAGCCACACTGCTCATTTCAATGAAGAGTACATCATTCTCAAAGCAGTTTTGGAAGAGACTAAGAAAACACAGAATGAAAAGACGGGAGTTGTAAGATGCTTTGTTGCTCCTTTTCCTTCCAAACACATAGTACTCACACTGTGAGGAAAATAATCTTCCCCGGCGGTTCCCTAGAGACCAAGTTCCACAGGACAGGTCTCAACTTGTTCTCTCTGGAATGTTCACAGGGCGCGGTAGCCTACTGGTCGACCAGTAGTCTCTAAGAAGCAGGTCCTGGTATAGTCCCGTCCAGCTGTGTTGTGTTGAAGTCCTTGTTATTCTCTTGATTAGCTTATTTATTTTCGGCACTTCTGATGACATAGCCAAGAGCCACATCTTCCTTGAGTTTTACTTTACTTTCATGAGATTTCAGTTTCTTTGGTTTTTTTGGGTTTTTTTTTTGTTTGTTTGTTTGTTTTTGAAATCCACATCTGATGGTCCAGGCAAGTCCACAGGTTCTATTACACCTGTATGATTTAGTTATATGTGATTGAGGAAAATACGACTTGGGAATGCTTAGACTCTAGTTCAGGGTCATTCACTGATCATATGGAAGATTTTTAAGTCATGTAGAATTTGCCAGGAAAGCCATATCTCAGACTCCCCAGCCCTAAAGCGGCTTCAGAGAACACAGGCCGGATTTGAGGAAACAATGTTGTGAACCAGACTTCCCTGAGGATTAAACCACTGTGGTTACGCAGTTTGTTGATCATTGCCCCACCCCCACCCCCGGCATGTGCTGTTATGAAGTTCTTTCCTCGTCCTGAGTGACAACAACAAGTATCTCTCTTACTAAATATATTTGGGGATCACCCTACAGTTTGGTAACCTAGTTAACTCTTCTTTAAGGCAAGAAAAAAAGATTAGCAATTAATGATTAGCCATTAATTTGACAAGCAAAAACTCAAGGGAGTCTTCCTTGACATCCTGCACATGGCCATAGCTCCTTTACAAAAATACATCATTGTATATTAATAGAATAAAATAAATGACAAGTTATTAACATGATAACTCTCATAACATGAGCAATACAATCTACCAGATGACCAAAATTATAAGCCCACTTAAAGTTGTGATTATTAGTCTGGGTCATTAGGATACCATCTAGTACATAGTATAATAAAATGTATTTAAATAAATTTGTGTATAATAACATATAAAATATTATAGCTAGTATATTTGAAAAATAAGAAAAACACTAAAAGGGGAAAAGTCATGGACAGGATGCAGACAAAGTGCAGTGCAGGGAAGCCTAAAGCCAGACCTCAAAGAACATCTCCAGGAACTCAGCAGGTCAGCTGGGCACCAGGAAAAGCACCGCAAGCACAGGCCTTAATGCAGGGACAAAGATGGTCAGTCTGCCACTGTGTACTGCAGAGTCCACATGCAGGAGGCCCGGTAAGAACTAGACAAGCCTGAACTGGTAACAAATTGTAATTCTGACCTAACGGCAGGGTTTCCAATACAATGTAACAAATCTAGAAGACATAGTGACACAAAGGATTTTGTTGTTTCTGCTTTGGGTTTCTTTGTTCCTTCTTTGTTCCTCAGGGAGAACGATTGGAAGGATCAGCAGAAACCAAGAGGCCTTATCAACATGAGATGGATCTCAGGTGACCCTCAGAAGCTACCCAATCTCACTGTTGGGAAATCCATTTGTTTTCTTAAAGAAGAGTAAAGACAAACAGGGAGTTTGGATTCAGCCAACCCATATCCTATGTACACCAACTACGGGCAAGCTCCCTCAGCCAGCCCACCTCCTATGTACACGGGCCATGGATGAACTCCCTCAGCCAACCATATCCTAAGTACGTCGACCATGAGCAAGCTCGCTCGGGGCAACCCATATCCTATGTACACGGACCATGGATGAGCTCCCTCAGTGCTACCCAAACCTTTGCCTATACCAAACACAATATCCACAAAGATATATTGAGTTTTCATAACATTCTAATCTCTAGCAAATGAAAATTCAGTACCTAGAGGGAGTCTTCCTTAAAAAAATGGCAGGAGGGAAAAGCACCTTATCAAAGAAAGCTGGAGGGAAGAGAGAAAGGGCAGCCGTGCGCATGCGCATCGACACCATGCTAATACAGAGCCTTGCGAAACTCCAAGGCTTTACAGGATTTCTTCCTGAGACTTCCTAATAGCCTCCGAGGCTAGGTACCGGTACTATTGCTATATTAAACAACTAGCATCAAGAAAGTGACAGAGGAGGGATTTGGCCAGTTCCTCAATTCCATACCTGCAGTCATACTGGAGGTGTAATTAATGGTGCATTTAATCTGTCCAGGGAAAGGGACATGAAGACAGCAGGGGGTCTCCTGCCTGCAGCTGACAGCCAAGTGGAGGAGGTAAGGTCAGGGCACTCTTGGAGGAGACCCCACTCGGGCAGAGGGTGAAATATGTGCAAAGGTTCAAGGCTCAGAGGACCAGGAATATGGTTCTCCCCTGGTGACGAGTGCTTTCCTATAGCCAGCACTGTGGTGCCATTGGTGACACAATGCTAACGGAAGGCCGGAGAGCAAGGAGGGCAGAAACAGAGGCACGAAGCGTTTGTGTTGGGTTTACTTGAAACTCTATAATAAACAGATTAAAGAGGGTCAGGCAGCGAAGCAGAAGAAGCAGTCAGAGCTGCAGTTCACGTCCTAACTTCAACCCAAGAGGTTGGCTGGAGTCACGCAGCCATGTGACCAGAACAATGAAAAATCTCCCCGAGGGAGCAGACTGCAGTCACCCTGCCCGTGCAGTCGGTCCCTGCAGCATGTGGTTGGACTCCATCATGCTAGGGTCTCCTAGGGTCTTTAACACAGTGCCGAGTGTGAGAACCATCTCACCATTTAGAAACACAGGCAGATCCTAGCCACCTAGGCGCTTGGCTAAATCCTGATGTTGATCTCCTGGGAACATTTTCCTTTTTACTTATTAAAGTCTCAGTCAAGGAGGTTTAGACCTGAGTGCTTCCATAAGCTTGAAAGATTTTCTGGAGGATTAGAGTTCTACACGGACCGCATTCTTCGTCCTATTATCTCTCGCTTCCTGGGGTCTGACCAAAGGTCCCAGGAGGAACTTTGGGTTTGTGTTTGTTTTTTTTTTTTTGAAGCTTTGTAAAAAATGCCTGTTTACACTCAAAACTTCCTCCTGATGTGTCTACAGGCTCCATCACAAATGAAATCGGGGCTTTCTTCCCGAATAAAGGGGGAGCCTGCTACACAGACCATGATGTCATCTCCAGCATCTTTAATTCTTCCAAAGCAAATCTTAAAATGTCCAATAAACCAGACAGCATAAGGGGCTTTCCACTGGCCCCTGAACACACATATCTGCTCTGCCAAAACCAAGTATATTTTTTGCAGCTGAAAATGTTGGGCAACCCTGGGCCTCTGGGAGTTAAGTCTGGAGTTGGACCTACCTGTTCACATTTGTTTTTCCCACTTCAAGGACTAAAGGTTCCTTTGGCAAAAATCTTTTGAAGACCAATAAGGTGGGTTTCCTTTTTGTTTTCCTCCTAATTCTTTAATAACCTTGGGACTAGAAGGGCCAGTTAGAATGTCCAGGACAAGGGACTAGGAACACCCCCAGACTGGACTTCCAAACATTTCTACCCTCGAACACCTGACTCCCAAACTTTACACTGCAGGTTTGTGCCGCAGACTTTTTTGCGGTGTTGAAACTTGGCACCTCACACACGCTAGGCAGACGCTCAGGCTTACCACTGAACTGCATCCACAGCCCTAACTTTTCCGAAATCTTAGCTGTCCCTTCTGGCTGGAGATGGAAGCGCCTGTGCACAGTTTTGGTTCTGCACCGGTCTAGATTAGAAAGACAAGGTAGTCCTAGGCCTGGGGATGCCCGGGATTTACCTTGACAAAGAGGGTGATGTCGTGCTCCTGTCCTGGCTCCCCCACCTCGGACGCTGGGCCATTCTGCCTGCGGCCATTCACTTGTTCCAATTCTTCTCCGCCCTGAGCGCTGGGCTCCTCAGTAAGGTGGTTGTTGATGCTGAGCTCCGCCTGGGACTGGTCGTGCCGGGTGGATTTGGCCTCCTCCTCATCAGGGCTGCCGTCGGGGAGCTTCTCCTGGAAGCCCTCCTCACAGCGTCCCTCCAACCCTGGTTCTGGCCTCGCTTCTTCCTCCCCGGTCTCCTCCTGGAGTTCGCCCTGCTTCCCATTCTCTCCAGCGTCTACCCTGGCCTCCTCGGGAGCTGCTTCTTCCGACCCGTCTTTCCCCAGGGCTCCCGATTCCCCCGCGGCATCTGCGGTGGGAGTTCCCGCCAGCTCCCTGGGGTCGTGCTCTTCGACTTTTGTGACTGCGACCTCAGTCGCCTCAGCCTGGGGCTCTGAGCTGCTTTCCCCTCCACCCTGGTGCTCACCCCCTGACTCCTGTGCCTCTCCTACTGGTGCATCTGTGTCCATGCTGTACCCTGCAGGTCCCTGGTCTTCAGTATTGATCTGCGACCCTGGTGCACTGCCTCCCTGTTCTTCCAGACTGGACTCTACCTCCTTCCACGCCTCTGAGCTCGTAGGGTCCTCCGGGTGCTGGCGATCGGCCCCAGGGATTTCCCGGGCCTCGCCCTGCTCGCCGAGCCCAGGGCTCGGCTCTCGCACCTGCTGGGCGACCGGCTCCTCCTCCGCTCCCTGCAGGACCCCGGCGCCCTCTGGGTCTCGTTCTGCAGCCTCAACTTCACCCTGCTCTCCGCTCGCGCCCGGAGTCTCAGTCCAGGGGCCAGTCTGCGGGTCCTGCGCCTGCGCTCCCCCGATCCCTCCGTCCGGCCCACTGCCTCCTGCTTCCTTCCCCGAGGCAGTCGCTTGTGCGCCCGCTCCCTGCTCCCTGGGCGCCTCTGCAGTTCCCTTGCTGGCTTCCCGACCCTCTAGGTCTGCAGTCCCAGGTTTTTCTAGACCCTCAATCCTCGCAGCTTCAGGTTGCCCCTGGGGACCAAGAGCGATCTCCTTGGGCTCCGTGGCCTCAGCCATGGTGAAACACCCTTCCTCGACACTTCTCAGGGATGAGTGGCAGGGGCTACCAAGCCCCCTCCTAGAGGACACCCCACCCCCGGTTCTGGAGTCAAAGGTTTCGCTTGATGCGAAATGCAGCCGGCCTCAGGAGCTATGTCCCTATCCCCTGATTTAAGATCTTTGGTCTCTTCCTCCAGCTTTCGTGCTTCTAGATTCGTACCCAGACCCCAATCCTGACGCGCAGGCCAGGATGTAAGGCTAAAGAACGCAACTTTCCTCTTGAACCCTTAGAAGAAATGGACTGGTTCTTTGTTGCCTTGGAAGTTGACCGGTAGTCCTCAGAGGCAACTCTACCCTCCCAGGGCTTGGGCGGGGTTTGTCTTCCCCACCTCCAGCCTGTTCGGGTGGCCTGGGAACCTAGCCAATGATAGCCTTTCCTGTGGCTTTTGTGGATTTTAATGAAAAGACTGAGTTTCCTGACCACTTTGGCGTTTTTCTGGAACAGCTTCAAGTTTCAGTGCCCTTTAAATCACAATCACATACATCAGCACCTAATTCTCACCTTACCTATCCTTACCCCCTTACCTCGCGCTGGAGGAGACTTAAGCTCACCTGGTACTTAGTGGAACAGACCCACCTGTACCTCTGATTCTCCGGCAAAGGAATAAACCCAAGAGCGGGCGGTGGTGGCACAGGGCTTTAATTCCAGCACTCGGGAGCCAGAGGCAGGTAGATCTCTGTAAGTTCGAGGCCAACCTGGTCTACAGAGTGAGTTCCAGAACATTCAGGACTGTTTCACAAAGAAACTCTGTCTCGAAAAAGCAAAAACAAAAAAACAGAAAGGTATAAACCCTAAGGAGGAATCAAAGAGGTGAGCCTGCTGCCTTCCCATTCCCACTGGTTCAGGGAACCAGGCTGAGCTCTTACCAGGGACAAGCTTGTGTCTCTCACTTTGCCGAAGACGCCAAGAAGCTGCGTCTGCCCACTGATGTTTTCTAAGTCATGCCAGTGCTTGGGCCTCAATATTGTGGGAAGGGGTTTTGGACAGAAGGTGGGGAAAGAAAATTGAGGATGTGAAATAAAGAAGAGTTATGGAATTCTGAATCTCCCAGGATCATCCATCAGAAAACCTCCCCATAAAGAGAAACGAGTTAATGTCTAAAAGGAAAACCACCAATTCTTCTCAAAACTACTTCATAGACTTGAAAGAGAGGAGCCCTCCCCAAATTATTCTATAGGGTCAGTATTTCCCTCTTACCAAAGGGCACACCAACTACAGACCAGTATTTCTAATAAATATAGATGAAAAATTAACAAAGCACTAAGGATTTGAATATAACAGCATATCACAACGGTCATCCACAGCTATTAAACTGGTTTCCTTCCGGAGTTACAATTATGATTCAACACAGGGAAATTTATAGATGCAATGCATCACGTCAACAGAATGTCTGAGTTCTTTAAAATTATACGTGGGCAGGAGACATGGCTCTGAGATTAAGCATGGGTGCTGCTCTTTCAGAGGACCTTAGTCTGATTCCAAGCTCCCCACATCAGGTGGCTCACAACTTTCCCAGTTCCAGAGGATCCAATGCCCTCTTCTGGCTTCAAATGACACCTGCACTGACATGCACAAACCCACACACAAAACATACATACAAATTAATAAAAATAAAATAAACCTTTTGAAAAATGGGTTCATCTCAGTAGGTGCAGACCATGCATTCGATAACATTCAACATCCCTTCATAATAAAAGTCTTGAAATTTTTACATAAAAGGATAATTGCTTGATATAATAAAAGGGTTTTTTTTTTTGAGGTATGACCTCATGTAGCCCAGGATGGCCTCGAACACACTATATAGCTGAGGATAACCTTGAATTCTGACCCTCCTGCCATGCTGAGATTACAGACACTTGTCATCTTGACAAGTCTTTATAAAATGCTGGAGATTGAACCCAAGACTTCCTTGCATGCAAGCACCCAAGAGGAAGCTGCCTAAAAATGCTGGGACAGTGAGGATTTCAGTTGGACTTGGCAGCGCTTACTGGTTTTAGCCATCACACCCAGGGGATTCTCTTGTCTTTACAAGAGTGAGATGTATTCTGAAAGGGTACTTAGCCATCCACTTAAATTCTTCCTTCCAATTTCCATTGCCCATCTCTGATGGATGGCTAGAGATGAGGCTTAAATGCATCCCTGAAAAATCCACATGTTTAAAACTTAATCTTGAGCTTCACATTTAATGGTATTTATAGGTGACCTTTGGGGAGTAGTTACAGTTAGATCAGTGTGAGATGAGGAACCTCATGGTGGTATTAGTGGCTTTAGGAAGAGGAGAGGAAACATATACAGACTCTCCCTCCCCCTCTCTGGGAGTGTTTGTGTGTCTCTCTCTGTCTCTCTCTCTCCCTCTTCTCTGTGTGTGTGTCTTTCTGTCTCTCTCTTTTCTTTCTCTCTTGCCCTTTCCTCCTGTATAAGAAACACCTTCTACCGCAGGACAATGCATCAACAAATTACTTATGAGAAGCTAACATATCTGATACTGGCGTGCCCAGCCCCCAAAACTATGAGCAACAAATTTCTTGCCCTTATTAATTACTCAGTCCATGATTTTCTGTCAAAGAAAGTACAAAACCAAGATTACAGATGGAAACCCAATGACACCCACATTCATGGCACTTCTTTCCAAGGCTGAACTCTACCTAGGGAGAAGTAGGACAGAAGCCACGGCTTTGAAGAGATGTCACAAAACAACCACTCAAAGTAAGATGAATGGACATGCCGGTAGAACCTCTGTGGCCCCAGAGACCTAGAGAAGGAATCCTGTTGCATTCACCAGAGCAGGGAAACATCCATCACTCATGCTTGTCTCTAAGGGAAGAGCAGGGGCAGCAGCGAGGTCCTAACAGCAAATGGCCTATGTTTATGTTCCTTTATGTAAAGAGTGCAGGCCAAATGTACTGCAGAAAAGAGAATTCTGGAAAAAAAGTGATTGCGTGAATCCTCATATTATATATTTTTGACCCATATGACCCACCACCCTGTGATTAAATATGGAAGGTAGTTTTTTCAGAGATACAGATAAATAGCATAGTCTGTAGGGAATGTAAAAACCAGGCTCTGGGAAGATGGCTCAGCATGTAAGAGCACATTCTGTGCGGGCATGAGGACCTGAGCTGGGATCCTCAGCAGCACCTAAAAAGTCAGGTGATGGCCACACATGTACCTGTGAGCCCAGAACTATGGGAGACACGGAGAGGAGAATTTCTGGGGGTTGCTGGTCACCAGTCTAGCTTTGGGATCAGTGAGACCCTGTCTCAAGGGAATAAGGTGGAAGAGAATGTAAAGCCGGACATGTGGTGTCCTTCTCTGGCCTCTGCATGTGTGGGCACACACGTACATGCACATATATGCACATGCATTACATCACACACACACACACATATGCACACACAAAAACCCAAAAATAAATATAAAAACTACATAACTTCAGATGCACACACCCAGTTAAAGTTGACCTTCAAATGATTTCCGCTCAGACTGGTTTGCTTCAAGGTGAGTGTCCTGCAAAAGCTTACAGTGTTGGGAGTTGTTGGGGATTTCGGAGTGTAAACAGGGACTGTGGATAGGAGCCCCTGGAGAGCTGTCGCTAGGGTTTGCACTGTTTAGAAAACTGGGAGCCCCAGTCCATGTGAAGCTTCTTAATACAGAGCCAACATGCTCTGCGCCTCCCATAGACAGCAGAGTGAGGATCCACACTTACGTAAGTTGATATTCAATAAACTTTAACTCAAGAAACCGGGTGCAACGTCCTGATAGCTAGAGGGCCGGTTGAACTGTTTGTGGAGCTGGCCCAGCCCCAGGCAAGCCTGTTGCCTGACTGGGTTATCATCAGCCTCTGTGCCCTTCCAGAAAGACAAGGTTAACGAAGCCCATTTTGTTGGGGATGACGGACCTGTATTTGCAAGCTACTGAATCTCACGGCTTTGGTTGTATTGTTGCTGGTTTTGCTAAGAGGTCTAGCACGACTCCTGCACCCCGGAATCCTTCTCCACCGTCCATGTCCTATAGCAGCTGACTCCTTCTGACATACACTATATCTACACCTAGCCTGTCTCGGCCCACAGTGATGCTGCTTCCATGTTGATAAGGGGTTCTTAGTTACCATTATCTAGAACAGAACTGGGCACATACTAGGATCCTGGTAGAAATGTGTTGGATAGATAAGTACACACGTCACACGTCTTCAGATTCATATGCATCAATCTGAACCAGTTTTTAAAACAACTTTTCTCCATTTTTCTTACAATGTCATGAGACATGCTAGCCACAGAGACCCTTACCTATTTATTCCCTTTGGAGACGACTTCAGCACACGCATTAATTATTAGCAAGGGACAAGTCCTATATTGGCCACTAAAGAAACACCAATAAACAGTCGTGAAGGTCGTACAGGTCGCTTCCAACCACTCAGCAATCTGCACACTGTTAAGAACTCACCATCACTAGATTAGCTGTTTAAATACTAGGGAAGATTAGACAGAGGTGGCAGCCTGGTGGATGGGTGAGGCGCCACATAGGATAAGTAACCACACGGTACACAACTGAGCTTACAAAGGTGTCTTAGACCTAGAACAAGTCAAAACCTGGTTGTTCTCCTCTCTCTCTCTCTCTCTCTCTCTCTCTCTCTCTCTGTATCTCTCTGTCCTTTCCTCCTTCTCCCACTCTGTCTCTCCTTTCCTCCCTCTCTCTGTCTGTTCCTTTCCTCCCACTCTTTATGCCTTTCTCTGTTCTTTCCTCCTTTTCTCTCTGTCTCTCTCCTTCTCTCTGTCTCTGTTCTTTCCTCCTTTTCTCTCTCCTTCTCTCTCTCTTTCTCTCTCTGTCCTTTCCCCCCCCCCTCTCTCTCTCTCTCTCACACACACACACACACACACTAGTACCTGCTTCTCTCATATGGTTTCTATAACATTCGGCCGTAGGGTTTGTTTACGAGTCAGCTAAAGTCCACCTTGTAATTTCTTTCTAGTTTTCCTCTCCTACAAGTGACTCCAAAATCACTCCTCTGTCTGCTCAACTTTGCTCAGTGGGGGAATTTGGCTCAGCTGGCTCAGTGGTAGACCATTTGCCTAGCATGTATAAGGCTGTGGGTTCAATCCCAGCACCAGAGGGTGGCAATGGCTGTCAGTACCGAATAGGCTTAAACACGGAAGCAGGACCCTGGAGTCAGCTAATCCCTCAGGAAGTTCTGAATGCATCTTCACTATCATCTTGCAGGTTGATAAAAAACATTGTGTAGAATAACTTAAAAGATAACCAGGGAAAATGGGTAGATTCTCCGGTCAGATTGCTACCCTATCTTAGAAACACTGTAAGATCTTGATCCTCAGGGACAGTGGTAGTCCAGATAGGATCATTGTCATTCTGAGCTTTGAGTCTGAGAACCTATCAGCGCTTTGCCTAGAGTTTGCTGTTGTTAGCTGGTGACCTTACTAGTGTTGTCTCAGACAACAATGCTATCACATCCTGACAGCGCTGTGTAATAACTGTTAGGAAAGTCACACGGACTGGGGTAACCCTTGTCATTTACCCAGTGACAATGCTGGAAACGGTGTCTCTGGTCTCCGCAGCATGACTGCAAGACCCCCGTCCCCCTCAGTGGTGTCCTGGGTTGGAGTACGAATCACACTGAAACACACCAGACACGCAGCTAGACCATCAGAGCCCTTGCTCTCTGTGTTCTTTGAGCTGTTCCCCGTGACCTTGTACTCCCCTCAGAACAGATCTAATTCTGACAAATATTCCTTGGACGGTTAGAAAGATGGACGAGGAGGGGCAGAGAAGACCCTCCTCCACGATTTTATTATAAATCCTTCCCAGAAAGTTCTTCTTGAGAGATAACCTATAATCTAGAGAGGGAAGAGAGGGGTAACATGGGCCCTAGCTGTAATGCAGCCGTCACCTGCAGGGCTGGTGATGGAATGGAAATGAAGACCGGTCCTGGGGTCTGCATTTAAGCCTCTCACCCTCACAGTGCCTTTTCTTTTGGCCCCAAAACCAAGAGTGATGATTCTTCTGGAAATTTCACAATACTACATTTTAACAGTTTTCACCTCCCACCTCTACTTGTGAATATTTTACTTTATATATTAATATATATTCAAAACTATTCAGTCTCCTGTACTTTCTCTCTACCTGTTTAAGGACCTTCAGTATCCTCTAACCCATTTCTGCTTCCCTCTCACCTTCCGGAGAGAACTCTGGATCGCAGGTGGATGCTGACCTGCTGAACAGGTGGCCGTGTAAGAAATGGTCTCAGCTGAGGGACACTCAATGTCTAAGCGCAGGTTTTGGTTGTCATAATCGGTGGCACTACTGGTTCCAAGTGGCAGAGGACAGGGGTGTTGTTAACTACCATAAGATCTAGAAGGAGACCCCTACAATCGTTCATCAGATAAAAACACCAATAGCTGTGTTGGAGGAGGTCCAGTCACCCTCCACACCACCCTTACAGTCTCCGAGAGAAGACGCCTTGATGCCTCAGTAGCTTTGGAAGTGAGCAGAAGGATTCATTTTGTGCAGGGCAGATTCCTCACCTCTGAAACACCCGTCACTTACACAACTGAAGATTCTTCTCGGAGAGCAGAGCAAAACACTGCTGCTTTACAAGGATGCCAGCTTCTCTCACGGAATATGAAAAATATTTTTTAAAAAAAAGGAACTACAAACACTTGACATTCTTATGCATTTATCTGGTCAGTCAACTCTCAGACAAGCACAAATTGGCCAAATGGCTCTAGTTCATGCCCAGGTAGAACTTGTGAGTTGAATGTATAAATCAAGATTTCTATACCATCCCCTTATTTTTTCTTGCTGAAATATTTGCATATATTTGCATAGGGCATTTACATGTCTTCCTTTAGGGTCTCCCCAGCAAGGATTGGCCCACAAGCCCAGGGGTTTCTTCAGGTAGAAACCACTAATACCCCGTCCCACCCAAAGCAGATGCTCAAGGGATGAGAGCATTTCTTTTCTGAAGAGTCTCGCCAATCTCAAGGAGTCATACCAGCCAAATCTCCTAAGGGACCTGTCATTGTCCCTTGCCTCCAAGTTGTCGGGAGGATGCTCCCCAGTTCAGTCCCAAGGAAATGCTTCTGTGGGTTTACACACCCGGTCCCTTCCCTGTGTCCTGAATGCCTCGGCTCCCGAATTCCCTGTGTCCTGAATGCATCAGCTCCCGAATTCCCTGTGTCCTGAATGCCTCAGCTCCCGAATTCCCTGTGTCCTGAATGCCCCAGCTCAGGACACAGGCCATGAGGCAACCTGCCTCTCTTGATGTGGGGTAGCTTCTTCATTCCCCCAACCACAGCCTCCTCTACAGACTCACAGATGGTAGCTTCCCTCACCAAAAAGAAAGATTCAAAATATAAGTATATATGTGTAATATTCAGCACACCGACCCTCTGAAGGGCTTTCAAGCACTTCTCTTCATTATTTTCACATGTATGATGTGTGGTGTGTACATATTTACATGTGTAAATCCGTGTGTGTATGTGTGTTCAGATGTGTGTGTGTTCAGGTGTGTGTGTGTGTGTGTTCAGATGTGCGTGTGTGGTACAGATGTGTGTGTGTGTGTGTTCAGGTATGTGTGTATTCAGGTGTGTGTGTGTGTGTGTGTGGTTCAGATGTGTGTGTGTGCACACATGTGCACGCACACAGGGTCTTATTCTTAAAAAATATCCCTTGACGGGCTGGAGGAGCCTGCCATGAGCGGGAGGGCCCGCGCTGTGCTGGCGGTGGCGGCAGTAACAGACATATAAACACAGGAAATAGCCATATAAGAATTTATTAACGAGGAGAGAAAGAAAGAAAGGGAAAGAGAGAGAGGAAGAGAGAGAGAGAGAGAGAGAGAGAGAGAGAGAGAGAGAGAAGAAGGGAGAGAGAGGAGGAGAGAGGCAGAGCCCCGTGTGTACACGGGGAGAACACAGGGAGAGGGAGCAACGGCCGGCGGAGGGCAGAGGTTAAAATGGAGTGGGCGTGGCTAGGGCAGGGACCAAAAGAATAACACAGGGACCAGAGGTTGATACCAGATGTCTTTCTCTGCACATCTTTTGTACGAAGGCAGGGTCTCTCACTCACCTCGTCCAGCTGGCCGGCTTGCTCTGGAGATAGCCTGCCTCTGGCTCCCAAGTGCTGGGGTTGCAGGTGGGCCATCACGCCCACCTAGCTTCCTGGACAATGCAACCTGCTGCTCACAGATGTGCATCAAGAGCTTTTCCCACCAAGCCATCTCCCCAACTCCTGACTGCATTTTGTAAAGCCAACTTTTTAAAAAGATCCTATTTCCCATGCGAGCCCACACCTCCCACTGACTCGTCATGCACACACGTGTGTCAATGCAGTGGATTACGTCAATTTTTCAGAAAGTTTCAGCAGAGGGCAAGGACGAGTTCGGCTGCTCTTTTCTTTCACCTCTGATCCTGGAGCCTGATTATCTCCCACTGACCTTTTTATACCTCCAGCCCTCAGTTTCCCAGCCTGCATGTGTCGTGGGAAAGCGGCCCCTACTGTTGACCTCACGTTTATTTAGGATGAAGCAAGAATCTTCGTGATCAAAACCCATGAGCTGTGGCCTTGCAAAGGAGAGACACTCTTCTCCAGACTGCTGGTGTTCGGGGGTGCTGGCGTCAGCTGGACGTCAGAATCGCTAGGCGAGCATGTCAGAATAGATGGTCCCTGGACCTGACCTGCTGGCGCTCTTCTCCAGCTGGGCAGGCTGGGGCCCTGACGTCTGCTTCCAGGGGCTTTGTAGTAATGAATCATGCTCTTCCAGACCGGGAGCACGCACTCCAAAAATCAACCACCGTACCATCGCAGTGACTTAGGCCAATGAGCAAATACTCCAAGTGTTTATACCCCACCTGAGAAATAAAAACTTCCATTAAAAACTTTAAGGCATCTAAACATCAAGTGACATCATTTTTTTGTACTTTGACAGGTGGTTGACATTATGCCATGTTGTAAGGAATGTAACTGAGGTACAATTTTACCTTGTGTGTTTTTACAATATAGAAGTGGCTAAGGCATCTGTGTTTCTACAAGTAATTTAACAATGTGATGGAAAAGGACACGTTTGTTTGTTTGTTTGTTTGTGGAAGGAGAAAATGAGTGAACGAAGATTCTTCAAACACAACCATAGATGGGGTAGATTGTTTTTTTAAATATATTTATAAGTATGTGGCTTATAAGACACAGCTGGCCTGTACATTTCTGGCGCACTCCCATCCATGACATGTGAAGAAAATCCTGTTGGGCGAGTCTGGAGGCATTCGATATACCGAAAAAACGCAAAGCTTCCTCTAAGCCTGTCTTCACACCAGGAAGCTGCGCTTTCCCAGAATCGTATTGGCCCCTGTTTCAAGAGAAACTCTGAGCTCACAAATCATCACGTGTATTTTCTACCCTCGGCTAACTTCTTGCCTCTCACTCTTTCAGGCTTTGCTTTGGTGTGTGGACCCTGTGATAAGCCTGAGCGGCACATTTCCGAGGTAGAGACGAAGGTGCAAATTGCCTCTGCTGTAGAGAATGTTCAGTGCTTTGGTCACTTGCGCCTCCATTAGGGTTGAAGGAATCCAATCCGTGCTGAGGTCACAGAAACTGCTCCAGAGAGGTGTGTTATACTCGGACGTGAGTCAGCATGCAAAAGGACCCCCACTCGACCCTCAAGGTGTATATGGAAACAACAAAAAATGAGTCTGATCCCTTCTTTAAGGTTATAGCAACCAAATTATCTAAGTCATACAGCTTAGAATATTTTTATCCTGCTTTTTCCATTTTTCATAATGAATTTGATATCCATTCATGTTGCTAAATGTATCAATAGCTTGTTTTTTACTGTTATTTCTCTGGTTCTAATTGAGAAGTGTTTTTGTTAAATGGATATACCATAGTTTGTTTAACTATTTCCAGGTCCTAGGGTATTTAGGCTGTTTTCATTAACTATATCATTTTGGTAAGGCCATATTAACACAATACCTGCTAGGTAACAGGGTTGTTCCCATTGCACTTGAAACTGTGTGAGCCCAAGCCATTGATGATAGGGCATTCATGGATGTAGGCTCACACTCCAGGAGAATAGCCTGTCCTTAGTTTCTCTTCTAGCAATAAACTGTGTTCAGAAGTTTGAGGTCACTTTCCCTTCTGTGATCTATCAGCTTTATACCCCAATATCTGACCCCCAAGCTGTTATTGATAATAGAACAACTTTGATAAAAACAGCAGTAGGCTGGTTTGATCACGGCGTCTCCACAGCTATTGCTATTGAACAGTAACTAAGACACCGTCCATGCGCAAAACCCCAGAGCTGACACCCCGATTCCTCTCTGGCTGACTGCAAACTGAAAATGCAAACAGAGGAATTTGGATTAGTGTAGCATCCTGTGGCCCAAAGTGGACTTGAATTAGTGTAGCATCCTGTGGCCCAAAGTGGACTTGAATTAATGTAGCATCCTGTGGCTCAATGTGGACTTGAATTAGTGTAGCATCCTGTGGCTCAATGTGGACTTGAATTAGTGTAGCATCCCGTGGATCAACGTGGACTTGAATTAGTGTAGCATCCTGTGGCCTAGCGTGGACTTGAATTAGTGTAGCATCCTGTGGATCAACGTGGACTTGAATTATTGTAGCATCCTGTGGCTCAATGTGGACTTGAATTAGTGTAGCATCCTGTGGCCCAGAGTGGACTTGAATTAGTGTAGCATCTTGTGGATCAACGTGGACTTGAATTATTGTAGCATCCTGTGGCTCAATGTGGACTTGAATTAGTGTAGCATCCTGTGGCCCAGCGTGGACTTGAATTAGTGTAGCATCCTGTGGATCAACGTGGACTTGGATTAGTGTAGCATCCTGTGACTCAGCGTGGACTTGAATTAGTGTAGCATCCTGTGGATCAACGTGGATTTGGAATAGTGTAGCATCCTGTGGACCAACATGGATTTGGATTAGTGTAGCATCCTGTGGATCAACATGGATTTGGATTAGTGTAGCCTCCTATGGTTCAACGTGGAGGTAGAGATGCTTTCAGATTTTTTCCACTTTGCCCAGTGCCTAGCAAGAGACAAAATCACCCTGGTCTCACATAACACTCTGTCCCCTTCCCATCAGCAAGTCAAAGGACTTAAGATCGTGCTTAGATAAAGCAGCAACCAGGTGCCAAAATACTCCTTCATGTGAGTCTTGGGTAGAGAGTCCAGAAGAGGAGAAAAGAGAAGAAAATACTTTACTCTCCTTCCGTGGATCCAAAATTAATAATCTATCCTAAATTCCTGTGAAATGACTGACTCTCTGAGATAGTCTTACCCATGTTTGTCTCCCTCTCTGGGGGCCTGATGTTATTTTTTTATTCTATTTTATGTGTGTGGATGTCTCGCCTACATGTATGTCTGTGCACTGCGTGCATGCAGAGGCTCTGAAGGCGGGAAGAGGACATCGGACTCCCTGGAACTGGAGTTGAAAACGGTTGTGTGTAGCCATGTGGGTGCTGGGAACTGAAGCGGGGTCCACAGGGAGAGCTGAGACACTCCTCCAGCCCCCAGAGGTCATTTCTGGCTTTTTTCTGCCTTGCTGAGGTTTCCCAGCACAGCTCCCATCATTCCTTGCACCACCATTAGCATCTGCTGCTCCCTCAAATCGGAAGTCTTGTCTTTCCATGGAAAGAAATTTCTACGAAATATTTGGACACTACAGGAAATTCCCAAGTGGACTACAGGCCAGGCCCTGTTTTAAGCTCATGATATACATCAGCCTATATGATTTTAGTAATAATCCTTGACATGAATATTGTTTTGCCACCTCTCTACTAAAAAAAAAAAGAACTAGAGAGGCAGTTGGCCCAAGGGCACCCAGATGGAAAGCAACAGGGGTCGAGAATGGACCTAGATAGCCTGGTTCTGGCGTCTGGGACCTTAACCCTCCCTCACCTTTAGACACCTTGCCATTCCTGGCACTGAGCCATGTGTGCACACACTCAGAAGATATGCACAGAGACATGTAGGGTATTTATCACTATGCTGGGGCTGAGGACACAGAGGTGACAAAGCCATACAGGTTATGTCCTCATGAAGCCACATTCCTGGGAGACTCCAAGCAATTAAATGAGTGGTCCCACTATGGGGAGATGAAACGATCGACAGATTCAGGAGCATGTAGGGTGAGGGGCCAACTGTGGCCGGGAAGTGAGTCTGGAGTCAGCATTTAAAAGATCCAAGGTCCAAGGTGAAGAACTCCCCCCCCCCAAATAAAAACATAGGAAACAGCTTTCAGTCTGATAGAAAGAGAGATGAACTTGGAAAAAATCCTTGCCAGGCAAAAATATGAACCATCTAGTGCAGTACAAACTTCCTGGAACGTGTAAGGGTGACCCCAGCAAGGACTCTTAGGAGTTGAGGGTATGGAACCTGAACTGGCCACCTTCTGCAGTCACACTATGTTCCCATCGGTAGGATTAGGATACCAACCCAGCCACAAACCTAGGACCCACAACCTGTCCTGGGATCGTGGTGGCTCAGAGCATGGGAGTGGCCAACCAATATCTGGTCTTACTTGAGGCCGGAGCCATGAGAGGGAAGCCATGCCCAACACTGCCCAGATGGCCAGGATCTGGGAGCTGGACGGCTCAGACTACTAGGGAAGAAGCACACAGCACTGACAAGAGAAAAGGCAATGAAATGACTCCTGATGGCATGCTGCTGTCTGTCAGATCAGTGCCTAGCCCCATTGTCACCAGAGATGATATCAGAGTCACCAGCAGCTGAGGGGATCAGATTCACAGACCCACCGCCAAACATTAGGTGGAGCTTGGGGAAACAGGGGAGCCAGAGGGGTCAAAGGCACCAGGAGAACACCTCCCATAGAATCTACTAAGCAGGGATCATAGAGGCTCACAGAGACAGGAGCGACAACCAGGGAGCTTGCATGGGTCTGACCTAGGTCTTCTGCAAATATGTACCCACACATAGGCCCACATATATACACATAATTTAAAATTATCAATTAATAAATCCTTTTATAACCCTACACAGTAAAATAAACAAAATAAAATACCATGTTGCTATATTGGCCTTCAAATCCATTCCTAGTCTCTGGACACCCCAAAGCAGGTCAGCAATGGGGTTCACACCCATCTGCAGGCAGGAGTGCCAAGTAACACATCACCCACTTCAGATACAAGTACCTCAGACGGTAGGTCAGATGACCCCTGCTCAGATACCCAGGTACTTTGGATGGTAGGTCAGATGACCCCTGCTCAGATGCCCGGGCACTTCAGATGGTAGGACAGATGACCCCTGCTCAGATACCCAGGTACTTCGGATGATAGGTCAGGTGACCCTGCTCAGCCGCCCAGGTACCTCGGATGGTAGGTCAGACGACCCCTGCTCAGATACCCAGGTACCTTAGATAGGAGGTCGGATGACCCTTATGTACAGAACATGAAGAGCTGAGAATGTGTCTGGCTCATTACAAATACCCAACCCTTACACCTCCCTCTTTAGCAATCTAGAACATTCCGTGAAGGGCCCCCAAAAAGAAAAGAAGCCAAACCAGCATAGAACTTCACTCTCAGGGCTGGGGGATGTGAAGCAGTGGTCTCTAGAGGAATGGGGTGTTCACCCCCACCCCAAGAATCAGGTCATGACCTTCTGAGAACATACTAAGACATCCTTGCATGTCAACCTCACTCTTACTGTATATTTTTTTGCATAATTTCATAGCACAAATAATATGCAAGTATAGTAACATCCTTACTAATATATAAAACATGAATAAAATGCATTTTATGCAAGCAAATATGTAGAGAAATTTATTAATATATTTCTAATACATTGGAATATTGGGAATATATGCTTGAATTTTTTCCCATTGATAGCAGAGGCACCCAGTCAAATGCTGGCTCTGGAGCTTTAACCCATTAGTACAGTAGCATGTGTTTAGCACACATGAATTCAGTTCTCAACAGACACCCGCCCACACAGCTTGGGGGAGCACCTCAAACACTGAGATTTGGGGGTGACTAGATCAGAAAAGGTTGTTCTATTTATTCCAGGACTCTACAAAGATTTAGGCCAAAAGTTTCTAGTCTCCAAAAATTGAAATTGGAAAGGAAAGCTCATTGCCTGGTTCCTTGGAGAATTGTCTATTGCTTCCAACAATCACTCAGAGCTCTGGACCGGGCCTGCCTCTCTGCGCTGGCTAGAAGACTCCATTTCAGTGGTGATGATTACCACCAGGTGGAATGTTGCCCGCATAACCTGCTCATCTCGGCCACATAGAATTCTGACCATGTCTTTCTGAACTCTGCCCACCTTTCTCCCCACTCACTGTGGAAGAAATCAGTGAAGAGCTGTTTGCATCTCCCCAGAGAAACCCTGGAAGACTAACCAAAGAGAAGGCCTGTGAGCGGGTGTGAGCCACCATTGTGAATCCCTTCTTAGCATGGCCTGGACCTTTGGATCTGTGAGTTGTGGCTAACCAAAAATAACAATATTTTAAAAAGAAATGAGCAAATCCAGTTTCCAAATTTCCATCCCCTTCTGAACTTCTTCCTATGTAGATCTTAGATTTTTCTAAAGCCCTTTCTTCCTGATAAGCGTGTGACGTCTTTACTAAAATGCACACGGACTGTTCTGCACACTTCCTGTAAATGTCAGGTGCATTCTGCTGATGTCCTATGACATGTACCAAGCAAGCGTGCACCCTATGTCTTTAGAAAAGGCTCCGTCTCCGGTTTAAACTCTCCTGGGCCAGCCTCCTCAGTCTGGTTTCGGTGAACTTTGTTTTGTTCCGGCTTAGCCGCTAAATGCTTTTCTCCCCCCTGGGAAGCTTTTCAAAGAGTCACTTGATCCTAAGCTAAGACCCAAAGGCTAGGGGAGGTCAAAGTTCCAGTTTTCTTCCATGGCCACCATCCCCTCTGAAGGCTTTTAAAATGCTGGATAGAGGGCTAGGAGGATGGATCATATATCTGAGGTGTGAGAGCCCCCTCTCAGAATGCATTCACCTGTTAAGGAGTTTTTGGCAGGGGATCAACCCCCAGGAATTTGAAGCCTTAACCTGCTACCAAAGCCCTAGATTATGGGGCTCAAACTCCCTTATTTGAAGGGCCTTGGAATTTATGACACGCTCAACAGTACCAGGTACTTGGCGTGTCTCTGTGCCCAGGTACCTGGACTCTAAAGCCTCCCTGGGTTCCCAAGGGCTAGCTCTGTGCTGGTTCTCTTTGAGGGAGCCAAAGTCCTGGCAGGACCAGAGAAAATGCTCATGCTGGGAAACTGTATGAGGAGGCTCCCTTCTCTGTCAGAGGACATGTTAGAACATACCTTTCTGACGACAGCATGAGTCAGTTTGTCGGAAATAGCTTCGGAGTGTGAAGTATCTTATTGGGGGGGGGGTGTTCCCGTGTGCGTGGGTATTCATGTCCAGAAGCATGTGTTAATATGTGCATTTATGGAAGCCAGGTGTTAACCTGCGGAACCGTTCCTTGGGTACTGTCTATCTGGGCTGTGTTGTTGTTGCTGCTGCTGCTGCTGCTGCTGTTTGTCATGTTTTGTTTTCAGACAGGCTCTCGCACGGCTCTGGAACTCTCTCAGTTAGACCGGCTGTGGCCAGCAAGCTCCAGGGCTGTCCTTCCCTGCACCTCCCCAGTGCTGAGATCCCAAGCCATGCCTGGCTTTTTCACATGGACTGGGAGGGGGGGTCAACCTCAGGCCTGTGTGATTGCATGGCAAACACTTTAATGACTGGACTATCTCCCCAGCCCATTGTCTGCAAAGTTTTGTTGAGACTGAAATAGCCAACTGTGATTGATCGAAACATGGCATAATGGAGTTCCTGGAAGTAACTAGGTAGTCCGACTGGTTTGTTCCTGTGTGGTAATACATGCTTCACGTCAAGGATACAATGAATAAAATCTGTAATGAGATCTGTCTTTACATGCGAACATAAATCTTTCCTGACAGAGACCTTTGCCAAAAGGTTAAAGGTAAGTATTCTGGCTGGGCGGTGGAGGTGCACACCTTTAATCCCAGCACTTGGGAGGCAGAGGCAGGCGGATCTCTGTGAGTTCGAGGCCAGCCTGGTCTACAAGAGCTAGTTCCAGGACAGGCTCCAAAACTACACAGAAACCGTGTATGGGGGGGGGGAGAAAAAAGAAAAGAAAAGAAAAGATACGCGTTCTGGCTGAGAAGCACAAAAACTGTATACCAAACTGTGTATGATTCAGAAAACTCATTTAACCATTTGTCCTTTGACCCAGTAAACCTGCGTGGTGGAATCTGCCCTAAATGCTATTGAAAAAATAAAAAGGAGATGTATGCACAAGACTAGCCAGAAGTATTTTATCACCATTGGGTGGGGATGTAGATAGGTGCCCATCACAGGAAGCTGGGTAAAGAAACTATGGGGGCAGGGGTGAAGGAAGACCTGTTCTGGGAGATGCTGTGGAATGAATTCCAGGATATAGGAGTAAGGGGAAAAGAGCTAAAAAAAAAAAAAAGGGCGAAGGGGGTGGTGAGGGGACACCCACACACGCGCACACACCCACACACAACCCCCCACACACCCCACACACACACCCACACACATGCACGCACACACATACATCCTACACACACGCGCACACCCACACCACACACACATACCCCCCACACACGCACACACACCTCCACACACAGTATTTGGAACATCCAGGCAAAGAGAGGTGTAAACCAAGAATGATCAATAAAATGGAAACAAGCAGACGGTTTTTATCTGGGGCATGGATGAGACTCCAGATAGCAAAAACAAAGGGTCAGGTAAAACCCAGGTGAGGGCCCCACCCGGTGAAGCAGGACCAAAGACCTACAAAAACAAAAAGAGCATCCCTCCAAGGACAAAAGCAGTCCCGAGGTTGGTTTCAGCACTTGGACACTGCTCAGAAGTGGCGTAGCAAGATCTGCAAGTCTGTGGAATGTGTCCATCAAGAGGCAAGCTGGATAACTTAGTATTTCTCAAGCACTGGAAAGTTATTTGCTAATGGGAAGTTATTAGTTTGGTGGTTTTGTTCATTGTCAGCTTGACAACCTAGAATCACCCAGGAGATGGGCCATTAGGCATGCCTGCGGTGGGGGCATCCTTGGTTATATTAGTTGAGTTGGGAATGAATGCCCACTGTGGGTGGCACCATTCCCATGCTTGGATCCTGGACTTCATAAACGGCAAGGGAGTTAAGCAGCAGCCTGAATTCACCCAGTTCCTATTTTGGATGTGATGTAATGACATCCAAAGGATGAGCTTTAACTTCCCGGTGCCTCGACTTCCCTGTCTTGATGGAGAGGACCTTGAGCTGTGAATAACAAGTCCTTCCTCCTTCAAATAGCTTTTGCCACAGTATTTTATACCATCAGATTCTGTGAAGTTGTTCCCATGGGCTGACTCATTTCCTAGGATGATTTTTGCTGGCAACTTAACCTGTCACAAAAATATCTAAGGCTTGGAAAGGACTTTTCCTCTCTTTCTGACCATCTGAGACCATTTTGGCATTTGTGTTATAAGGGGTTTTGTCTCTAGCAGGTGCGGAGAAAGAAGCCGTGGAGGTCCCTCGAGACAGAGTTTTGAAGTTCTCGGAAACTCTCTTTTCCTACCCTGTTCCCCACAGTTTTCCCGGAGGTCCCCTATTCTGAGCACCATGACTGAGGTGTAGCCCCGAAGAGTATCATGCAATTATTATGCCATAGAGACGCCCTGCTTTTCTTCAAGTGTTGTTGCGGGCTCGTCAGAGGAACGGATGCCAACTGTTAACAGTGGCATTTGCTTGAGTCATTTCACAGGCTCCTGCGTGGCCAGGGGAAGGCACTTCAAAGGTGAAATAAGCAAGGACAAACCCAGTCATTACAACTTTGACATGGATTCTCAGGGGGCCAGGCTGGCCTCGAACGCCCCATGCAGCCAAAGGGTGACCAGGACTTCCTGCATGCCAGGGGAGCGCTCTCCTAACTGAGCTACATCCTCAGCCGTTGTTATAACTTTAGTTGAACCCCCGATCCTCTTCTGGAGACATGTCCAGTGCTTTCACGGACACTGCAGTAACTTCTGTGGTCGCCGTGTCTCTCCAAACAGCACAGCCAGGAGGCGTGGAAGACTGGTTCAGAGAAAACCACAAAAGAAAATGCATCTTGGTGCTTGGGATGTTGCTGTGTCTAGCAGTGAAACCTAGAACACTGTATCCATCGCATAGAAAGTCTGTGCGGAGGGTGTCACCGACTACATAACGCTGGAGCCCCCAATGGGTTTGGTCAGCCCTGAGGTTTGAGTTTCCTGCAGATTTACAGTTGGATGGGTTAATAAATCAGCCACTTGTTAGAGCCTTTCCAAGTTGGGGTTTCTGGGATGCAAAGCTGAACACACCCCATTATAGGGACACTATCTGTGTGTCCTTGATCCCTGGAGACTTGTGTTCTCTGTCTCACCATGGATTCTTCTCAGCTGACCCCTACAGGCGGGCACAACATACTGCACCCTCACCTTTTCCCTGACCCACTGGCAGACCCACTACACCACACGCTTGGGTCTCTCTGCTTGTATAGAGAGGAACAAAGACCCAGAGAGGACTTGCTTCTTCCTTCCACTCTCCCCGTGTTGTCCACTCCTCTCCACACTTTCTAGATGGCCAGGGCAGTGACCACCTCGATGCGGAGGCTGAGCGGTCCTCGTGACTGAAGAGTTTGTATCTGTCTACTACAGTGGGCCAGGACCAGGCTTTGGGGTGAGATTCCTCCCTCCCTTGAGCCCCTTGGGGGCCTTCTTGCCGCTGAAAGTGTCTCATCCATGGGCTTTTGTAGCGACTCTGGGGCGCCCCAGGATGCTCTCCAAGATGCTGTTTTCCTGCCATCCAAGTGCCTGGGAAACAGATTTATAACCAGCAGGAGGCTTGGTAAACATGAGTTCAAAGCATAGAAAGACATTTATCATGGATCATAACAGAAGTCTGGAGTAGCAGTGGCCTCAGCAGCCCTGTGGGCAAGATGCATACACAACACAGACATACACAGACACACACACAGGCACAGACATACACAGACACACATGCACTCACAGACACATACACATAAATAAACAAATAAATAAATTCAAAACTAGAAAAAGAAGAAAATAAAGAAGCACCTTTGTGAATTTTGTAACATATTTTTGGGGGAGGGTAGGAAGCCCTCAGCATGGTCATGCCTAGGTTCCCCACACCTATAAAGAGCTCACGGCAAAGAGAAGCTAAAGTTGAAGTTAAGATGACCCATGCGAGTCAGCTGACTTTACAACAATCTGGACTCTCCTGGCAGGGCTAATGTAATGACCCTAAATGTCCTTAAACTATGAAAGAAGAGGCAAAAGAGGAAGAGACAAGTGGCACATGCAGAGTCTCTCTGATTTGGGGTCGTAAGCCAGAGAATGCAGACAGCTTTTAGAAACTGGGGAAGCCAGGGGTGGCTGTGGGATGAGCAGAGGAGGCCGCTCTGCTGGACTGTTTCATAAACCCCGTCCAGAGGGCACTGAGGGTTAAATGTTGAAAGAAACACTAACTCTTGATACCTGTGACTCTGGCCGTGTTTGGAGGTAGAGTCTTTGTGATGCCATCAACTTAAATCAAGGTCCTACAGGATGAGAGGAGACCCTAAATCTAGAACCTGGACTCCTTGTAAAGAGAGGGGGCTTGGAAACCAAGCCACATAGAGGAGAAAGTTATGTTGAGACAGAGATCAGAACAATACTGCAAGCCAATGAAAACCAGGGCCTATCCTGAGCTGGAAGAGGCAGGAAGCAATTTGCCTTAGACCACAGCTAGTCCTGCTGGTGTCTGACTTAAGACTGCGGTCCCCAGAGCTGGAGTACCCTCAGCTGGTAGTACTGTGCCCTCTGTAACCCCAGGAAACCCATATTGAGAGTTAGCTGTGTGGTCACCTCAGAGCAGATGCTCTCCCAGAGTCCCTTTAAGGTAGGCAGCTTCCTCTGCACAGGCAAAGTGACATGGACCAGCCACTGCCTGTCCAGCTGCCATATTTCACTAGAGGAGGAGGAGTTGCTGTCCATGGCTGACCTGAAGTTGGCTTTTTATTTTTGTCACCTCTATTTCTTGTCCAGTGTGCTGTTCATCTTCTTGGTGGTGGCACCTGTGTTAGTCACTTTCACCTCACTGGGGCAGAGTAATGGACGGAAGTTATTAAGGGCGATAGTATTTATTCCAGCTTGTAGTTAAAGATGAGATGGCCCAGCATGGTGAGGAGGGCATGGGTTCCACCCAGGAGCTTTCGACGTGACTTGTTACAACAGAAACCACAGGCTAGAAGCCCAGCCCCTAGAGGCTCACCTCCCCTAGCTAAGCCCCCGGATACTCCCCCAGACTTCAAAACACAGTGACATGAGCCAGGCTTCGGATGTCCAATGCATGAAGCCTGTAGGTGACATCTCACAGGCAAACTGTTCAAACCACAACATCTTCTAAATGTAGTCTCCTAGCCAGGAGCTCCGGGCCCCAATCCCTGATTCCAGAGTTGCCCTCCAAGGTCCCCACCCAACATACCAGTCAGAATCTGAAATGACATGTCTCTCCCACACAGAAAGGTGTTGAAATGCTATGTATTTCCAGATGCCATCAGAAACATTCCATTCTGAGGACCAGCAAGACGGCGGAGCAGACAAAGTTCTTGCTGCCATTCTGATGATGGGACTTCAAGCCCCAGTACCCACATGGTGAAACAAGAGAAACGGCTCCTTCAAGCTGTCTTCTGATCTCCTCGTGTGCCACAGCATGCACACGCATGCACACACATGTACACATGCACACACTAGGAGTTAGCTGATTTAAATTAATCAAGATAGTTTTTGAAAATCCATCTGAGCTGCCAACAGGCGTGCCTGGTCAGAATAGAACCTGCCATAGACTCACCTGACAAGGCATCCTGTATATTCACGTCTGTGTAACACAGCAGGGTGTGTGGACAGAACCACGCTGTCAAGCCAGTAGCTCTCCAGACTCCTCCGTGGTCTCCCTGACTCTTCCTCACTGCATCCAAACCCTCCCTCTTCCCATTCACCTCTCTCCTCTCTCCCTCCCTTCTCCCAGATTTTCTAAAGGTAGGTGCGTGTGTACGGTGCCCAATGTTGAAGGTTTGGTCCCTGTAAATGAGTCTGACAGAGTGCTAAACCACGGTTTTGAAAGTCTATAACCACTAGGGGGAGTGTTTGTACAGGCAGCGCATCTGAACCTTGGTGTTTGCTGTGAAGGACTCGTGAGGAAGGAATTCTATTCTATACATATGTAAAAGGAGAGAAAGGGCAGCATTTCGTGGCTGTAAGAGTAAAATCATTCTTTTGACGCTAGTCTGTGCGATCCTGAAGAGGTACGATCGCAACTCATCTGTCTCACTTTCCTGTATTGATTTTGTGAGCATGCCACTGCCTTTAAAGCTGCAGGCTATGTTTTGGAGCAGTTCGGGGTTACGGAAAACCTGAATGGAAGGTACACTGCGTTTTACAAATGGCTCGCTTATCTCTTCTCCCCTTGTTTTCCAGTTACTGACACCTTGCAGTTGGGTGGTTCAGTTATTAAAACCAATAAGTCGATGTTGGTACACAATTATTGACTAAATTCACAACTGACAATAAAGTTCATTCTTGGTGTTGAGTGTCCTGCACACACTATACATATATACGTGTACACACGTGTGTGTGCCTGCATACAACATACAGGATACAGCAAAAATACTCGTGACTCTCCCCACAGAGGGCACAGACTCGGGAGAACCTGCGCCCTTGTCACAGTGCCATGCAAAGTAGACCGCCCTTTCCCCTCCAGCATGTTGGGACCCAAACATTGGCAGCTAGCTCGCACCCTGTAACAGCCAACCATTACCTCACTCAGCATCGCCCTCCGTGGGCACAGCGCTGCCAATCACTTATGCGGGGGAGGGGTCTTATCTAATAGCAAGGAAATGTGCGCTAGGAACCGGGTCCTTTTCTGAAGCCCATCGAGGCTCGGCATCCTCAGAAAGAAAAGCAGCTGAAAAGGAAAGACCAGAAGAAGCGAGGAGGAGACTAAAATAACTCGATATATCAATGAGGATCGCTATCAGTGGTAGCCTGGGAGTCAGAGGGATGGGAAGTGGTGGGGCTGGCCGAAGAGACCTGGAGCAAGGTCTCAGCCGTGAGTCATCTGAGATGAGCCACACGAGAAATGGTCCAGCCCCGAGCTAGCCAGCCCCAGGCAGGAAAAGAGGAGAGCCGTTAACTTCATTGATATGCACAGTGATTCACCAGGCAGAACGGTCAGGACCTGAAGCCCATGTCTCTGGTGATGATGGGACCCAGGTTTCTTCCCCAGAGACTGAGAAAGTGGGAGGTGTGGGCTAGAGCAGAGCAGTGGTGGTCTTGGCAGGAGGCAAGATGGCTTGCTTCTTGGCCTCCTGAACTGGAGGTAGTTTGGGGGGTTTGGTCTGGGTTTCTGACATGGGCACAGTAAGTCCCACAGCTGGTAGTCCCACCCAGGAGCAGACAGCAAGACAGTTGCTATGGAGACAGTTGTCAATAGTAGACTCCTTCCATTTTGTTTGTGACACTGGATCAGGACTCCATGGTAGACAGTGATAGCTTCCACTCACTGGAATCAGGGAAAATATTTGGATTTTTGTTTTGGTTTTTTTTTATTATTTTTTTTTTCAAAATAAAAATAGACATTACGTTCTACTGCTTTGTGAAGTGAGTTTGGCGCAGAAGCTAGAGACGCGGGTGCATAGATGTGACAGACACCTGCAGAGTACCCAGGCCAGTCCAGGTTCGTTCTCCTGGCAGGAGCCAGCCAAGCCGAGGATGCAGCTACCCTACTAACGGGACACGTGGAGCTCACACAGTGTAGGCTAACATGGCTCTGCCCCTGCTCTGCTTCCAGAGTTTCGCTGCCATTGCAGATCCTGAAGCCTTGTGGGGAGGATTTGTAGGTAAGCTATCTTGTTTATACCCAGGCTAATCCTCCCTGAAGAAACAAGCTCTTACAGAGGCGCTAAGAAGCACAATGAACCAATTCTATCTATCAAGTAAGATGGACAGAAAAGACTGGCATGCTCCTGCTCCAGGTATAAACAAATACTGGCTGTGGTTAGTGCTCCAGGTATAAACAAATACTGGCTGTGGTTAGTGCTCCAGGTATAAACAAATCTGGCTGTGGTTAGTGGGACTGAGCATCAGCATCGAGAGTAGTTCACCTGCCCACCCGAGGTCCAGGGCACATCTAACACCTGCAGAAAACTGGAACATCGTAGAATATTTTAGTCACAGAAATCTGGAAAGATTTCTGTCATTAAGCAATTTTGGTGCCAAAAATCAAGGTATGGTATCTGTTAAAGTTCTCCTATCTCACACTTTAAAACTTGCAGGCAATTTTCAATTGCCTGCTTTCCAAGGGGCCCTGTGGGCTGCACCCATTTGTGAAGTTCATAAAAGTAAGCAATTGCAATTGATTTCCAAGAGCAACTCACTGACACCAAGGGATGTGGAAATGCTCCAACTGCACAAGGTAGGAACAATATTCTTCTGTCTGTATGTAGATGGGGTTGAAACTATGGATACTGTAGATTAATAAGCATGGGGCTCAATGGTGCCGTGCCTCAAAGACGAAATACACTTGTACAAAGTCACATGAATGATTGTCGACGAGCAACCAAAGGAACACAAGAGTTTTGAGAAGGCAAAATCATTTCTTATTTTATTTTACTCCCAGAGTGGATTCTCTAAAGCCCAGCCTGAGCCCAGGCATGTGAGCTCCTAACTCAACCTCTCTCCTGAGCATTTGGGACACAGGTGCGCCACACCCTGAGCACACCACTCCAAGCCCTGAGCACACCACTCCAAGCCCACACCAAGCCACGCCACACCCACGCCTATACCACACCCAGGTAAACTGTCTTTTTTTTTTTTTTTTTGCATTCTAAACTGTGTTAGACTTGGTAAGTGTCGAGTTTCATCCCTATCACTGGGATAAAACACCCCAGCTAAGACAACTTAAAGAGAAAGTGTTTGTTTGGGTTCCAGGTCCAGGCTCCAGCGCATTTCTGAAGGGAAGCCATGGCATGAACCTGCAGCAGCAAATCACATCCAGTGGGGAGGAGAGAGCAGACGCGGCCTGCCCACTGCTCTACCCTTTGATGAGCCCACAGAACCTTATGGTCCACTTTCAGGCTGAGGTTTCCATGACAATCCCCTTCGGACACCCCCTCAGGCCTACCTGAGCTGGGTAACCCTCACTGCCACTCTCTTCCCAGGTGACTCTGTGTCGTGCTGAGGGTGACAACGACATCACAGTAAGTAAGACACATCATTTTATTAATTCATTTAGCAAATGTTACTGGGACCCTATATGTGTTCAGAACATTCTAGGCTTTACAAATCATAATTTAGATAAGCATTGTATCTTCATCAAGCTTTCCTGCTAGAGGACAGAGAACATGCAAGAGATATTTAAATCTGTGGTCATTTTCTTCCTTATACTGTCACTACTACCATAATGCATGTTTTATATCAGGCATGAAGCTTACCAATAAAGTGAAGAAAACAGATATCATTAATAATACATATTTTTAAAATTTTGCATTTTTAGTGTATACAACATAACAATATTATTACATGTTACGATCATATTTCCATACTCCTGTATAATGTGTGAACATATTTTCATACGTCACATTGCATATAGTATATTCAGGTCCTGTAGCTATAACTGTGTTGCTATATATTTTAAATATTATCTATATAGTATTAAATATTATGTATCACTCCTATTACTGTATATGCAAACATTTTAGTTTTATGCATCTAGTTACCTATCATATGTTAGACACGTGTGTTTTCTGCTGTACACAACCACACCACATTTGTGTGTGTGGAAACACTCCCTCCATTAACTAGCTTGGGTTCTGAGGAGATGAACTACTTCACCATTTTCTCTCTCACTTTAAATACTCAAAACCCCATACCCTACTCTCACTTCCTATTCCTCTAAGATTGAAGCAAACACAAAGAATTTCCCCAACCCCCAAACTCTCCCCGCTCTCACACCACACTACTCTCTAACCCTTGTCCTAGGAGCAATACAGGGCATACACCACCATCTCTCCAGGTCAGTGCATGGGTGTAATCCCAGGCCAGGCAAGGCCAGCACACACGGAGCTTCCAAGAATGCAAAACAGGGTGGCTAATCTGAATTCTCAAGTTGATGGGATTTAAAATCACCATGGGAACAGAGCTCTTGGTGAATCCGTGAGAGGTTGTATAGATTAGGTTATCTGAGACCAAAAGGCCCACCCTAATTGTAAGTAGCACCATTCCAGGGTCCCCAATTTCCTAAAAAAGAGAAAGGGGTCGAAGCTTCAGCATCCCTCCCTCCTTCCATCTCTCTCTCTTCCCCCCCCTCCCTCTCTCTCTCCTGCTGATGCAATGTGACCCGCTGCCTCACACCCCTCCTGTAGTAACTTCCCCACCAGGTTGGACCACGTACCCTAAAACTGAAAGCCAAGACAAGTCCTTCCTCCTTCAAGTCCACTCCTAATCAGTATTTTGATTAGCTAGTGCAGGTCAGCTGCCTGAGGAGAAGAAGATGGGCTGAGTCACTGTGGGTGCATCGAGTCACAACCTGGAGAACTCCAAGCTGAGAAAGGAAAGAACTGACCTGGCCCCAGACTGCACTACGGTACTCCCTCCCTAGAAGCCAGCCAGAGGGCAAGAGCTTCTCACATTATCAAAAGACCATTCTACAGAAGGAAAGCAGTCTCTGAACAGAAGAGCAAGTGTAAGAATCCCTTCCATCCTAAGTCTCCTTCTCAGGCACTGATTGGACATTGTGTCAAGCTCCCACAGCATCTCAGAAGGAAGCTATTTATGTCAGAGAGCTTGGGGGATTTCCTCCCAGCCACAGTGAGAGACAAAGCTCACACAGAGTCTGTCTGGCTTTCCCAGATGCATGGGTACCTGTGACTCTGAGACAGGATGACTATCTTAGCTCAGAATCAAGGGACGTTATGAACAATGCATTCACTGAACATGCCAGGTTACCGACTTTCCGGAGACAGGCTCAAAACGACCCCCACAGACAGCCTTACTTTTGGGTACTCCGAGACCTGGTTGGCTGTATTCTTGCCTTTGCCTCCTGTGAGATGCTCTTCATCCTTTATTTAAACCATTTCCTGTGGTGAATCGCTCAAAAAGTATACACCTACCTTTGGATGGTGTCTTAGAGTTTCTCTTGCTGTGAAAAGACACCATGACCATGATCATTTTTTAAATATTTATTTATTTATGTATAGTGTTCTGCCTGCATATATGCCTGCATGGTAGGATAGAGTACCAGATCTCATTATAGATGGCTGTGAGTCACCATGTGGTTGCTGGGAATCTAACTCAAGACTTTAGGAAGACCAGCAAGTGCTCTTAACCTCTGAGCCATCTCTCCAACCTCCCCCCATGGCAACTCTTACGAAGGAAAACATTTAATTGAGGTGGTGGCTTACAGTTCAGAGGTTTAGTCCATTATCATCATGGTGTGGAGCATGGTGGCATGCAGGCAGACTGTTGATATGCAAATAACAGGAAGTAGACTATGACACTGGGTGGTATCTTGAGCATATGTGAGACCTCAAAGCCTGCCTTGACAGTGACATACTTCCTCCAACAAGGCCACACCTACTCCAACAAGACCACACCTACTCCAACACGACCACACCTACTCCAACAAGGCCACACTTACTCCAACAGGATCACACCTACTCCAACAAGGCCACACCTACTCCAACACGACCACACCTACTCCAACACGACCACACCTACTCCAACAAGACCACACCTACTCCAACACGATCACACCTACTCCAACAAGGCCACACCTACTCCAACAAGGCCACACCTACTCCAACAAGGCCACACCCACTCCAACAAGGCCACACCTACTCCAACGAAGCCACACCTACTCCGACAAGGCCACACCTACTCCAACAAGGCCACACCTCCTAGCAGTGCCACTCCCTTCGGAAGCCATTCTTTCAGACCAGCACGGATGTGCATCACTACCCCGTACCCCACTCTCTCCTGTGTTTAAGTCTAAGCCTATTAGACTGCTTCCTAAAACGCCCTTTCCTGTTTAAACTGGCCATTATGGTTTGTGGTTTAGATGTAAACTGCCCCCCTTGGGTTCATGTATTTGGATAGTTATGCCCCAACCTGGTGGTGCTGTTTGGGAAATCCCAGAATCATCAAGACACGGGGCCAGCTGGAACAACTGGGATGCTGGAGGGGTTGTATCTCGAGCCTTACAGCCTGGCCTGCTTTGTGGTTCCTTTGTTTCCTGGTCAGCTGAGATGCAAGGAAACAGCCGTAGGACACTTCTGCTGCACAGAGCTGCCCACTGCCTGCTGCATCTGCCTGAACAGACTGCATGTGCACAGAGCTGCCCAATGCCTGCTGCATCTGCCTGAACAGACTGCATGTGCACAGAGCTGCCCAATGCCTGCTGCATCTGCCTGAACAGACTGCATGTGCACAGAGCTGCCCAATGCCTGCTGCATCTGCCTGAACAGACTGCATGCCTTCAAACCGAGAGCCAAGAGAAGTCCTTCCTCCCTCACTTTGCTTCTCAGCAGGTATTTGGCCATAGCAATGAGAAAAGTAACTGATGAACCACCTTCAGAGATTCCTATTCTCACAGCTGGAAGAATCCTAACCATGTGGAACCTGCACTGAGTGCCAGCAGAGAGGAATGCGAACTGCATTTCCATAATTCCCCCAAACTGAACCAATGACTTTCTCCTGCGTTAACTAGATGATGCTTTTCTAACCTTAGGAGAGCATCAAAACTACCTGAGCTTTTAAGAAATGAGTTTTAAGAATGAACTGTAGTTAGAAAAATGTTTCTTTCTGTAAAGCAAAGCTAGAGACTTGGGACTTGGAAAAGTGCTTCAAGTGCTTGCATTGTAAGAATCTGGGCCAGATTTTGAGGTCTCCAGAATCCACATAAGTGTTGTGTGGGTGTGGTGGCTATTCCAGCTTTGGAGAGGCAGCAGCTCACCCCTAGAACAAGCTAGCTGGCAATCAAGACTAGCCACCTTTGCAAGCTCTGGGCTTGACTGAGAGACCCTGCCTCAATGAATAGGATGTAGGAATAACTGGTTCCTAACGTCAGTATCCGACGGCCATGTATGCACACCCATGTGCATGTGGATGCACACGAATGTGCAGCTACACACATCCAACTTTCACACACACACATACACATACACACCACACAAGCACACACACACAAGTGGAAGAAAATAAATAGATAGATAAATAAATAAATAAATAAATAACAAGTCAAAGCAAAGCAAAACACACATGCACACAAAATTGCTTGATATTCTGGTTTGTTTGCGTGGAGTAAAAAAGCAGGGAATTCTAATTCTAAGTCAGTCTGATTGCTTGCGCAATCTTTGGAACCCTCAAAAGGTCAGTAATTTACCTTCCACTTTACGGTAGAATTTGTAAATGTCTGTAATTTTTCAGACTCTGCAGGAATGCCTTTGGTTCATTTAGTAAACATTCAACAGATGCCTGCTGCATGCACCGCCTCCATCTTCAGGACAGGAGACTAGAAAGCAACCGAGGGTAGGGCAGGAGGAAGTTTCTCACCTGGTGGACAGATAGGCGGCTGCATAATGGAGGAGGGGCGAAGGAAGAGGTAGGTACGGGGAGCAAAAATAACCAAGCCTGGCATCCTGAGCCTCGTATCCTTTTATGCTGGGTAACTGACACGGCCGACATAGAGCAGCAGAGGGGGAATGAGTGGGAGGGAGGGGCAATATCCTAACTCAAACAGCCTCATCCCGTTTGAAAAAACCTGAGTAGTTCTTGGCCTCTTCTGGTTCTTCTCGCATCTGGATCAAATCACCTGTAAGTAGCAGGTCTGGTGCCAAGGAGAAAGGAAGGTTCTCTAGTCAGACCCTGATGTGGGAGTGTCATATCAATCTGTTGATTTCATTGGTTAAGTAATAAACAAACTGTTTGGGCTCATAGCTTAGAACATAGGTGGGTGGAGTAAACAGAACAGAATGCTGGGAGGAAGAGGAAGTGAGCTCAGACTCGACAGCTGCTCTCTGGAGCAGAGAGGCTATGCTCTGTCTCCTGGGCAGACGTGAGCGATGAAGCTCCGACCCAGGATGGATGTAGGCTAGAATCTTCCAGGTAAGACCAGTGCTCACAGATTATTAGAGATGGGTTGATCGGGATATCAGAATTAGCCAGTAAGGGCTAGAGCTAAAGGGCCAAGCAGTGTTTAAAAGAATACAGCTTCCGTGTAATTATTTCAGGTAAAGCTAGCCGTGCGGGCAGTGGGGTGCTGGGGACGCAGCCCCGCCGCTCCTAGGGTCCTACAAGACCCTAGGTAGATTTGGGTTTGGGGTTCTAGATTTGGGTTCCCTTGCTGCCGCCAGTAAAGGGGCTTCAGGGAATGAGACTCGAAGGGTGCCGGGGGAGGGGGGTCAGCCCTGTTTTGTGGCGGCATGCTCTTTGAAAAGGTTGTCCCCAAGTTCAGTTATTTCCCTTCGGAAATGGCTATGGTTCTGTTTACTCTGGGGCTGTGTCACGGTTCGTTTCTGCCTACGCTGCTGACAGCTTCCATTCTCATTTTTCTCCTCTTTTGCTGATACTGACGGTGTCACCGAAAGCACAAGGCACAGCTTCATCAACCTGAATTTAAGAGGCGCGCTGAGGGTTCCAGGGCTACAGAATGCTATATTCCACAGCAAAGAGAAATGGGACATTTTCTTATTAAACGCGTTGCCTGTGGAAAGCAAGAATTCTGGCTACCCAGGTATGGAAGGCATGGTGCTAATCCTATTTGTACATAGCGTTTTGACCTGGCAATTTTAAGAGTGCTGTCTTGTGTGCATCCTGCCGGAGCTAGCTCAGCTGTGTCAGGGTGTGCGTGTGCGCTGCAGCCTGTGTGGAGGGAGGCTGATCTCTCATAGGATGGTTACCCCTGCTCCCTCGTTCAGCTCCAGACATTACTTACCCTCTGCCCTCAGGCTCCCCACCTTTTCCCCCTTCTTTTCCTTCCCTTACATTTCTCCTTCTCTATCTTTTATGCTAGGTTTCATTGGACCTTTCTCATATTTATTTGGCTGTAGAATGAAGATAGCATGAGAAGAAGGAGAAGAAGAGGAAGAGGAAGAAGAAGAAGAAGAAGAAGAAGAAGAAGAAGAAGAAGACCACCCGTTTGGAGCTGAAGAGATGGCTCAGAGGTAAGATTTCTTGCTGCTTTGTCAGAGTACCTGAGATCAATTCCCAGCAGCTTCACCACGAGGCTCACAACCCAACCATCTGTAACTCCAGCTCCAGGAGAGGTGGGGGGGGGAGGACAGAGGGAGAGACGGAAGGGGAGAGAGAAGGAGGAAGGGAAAGAGGTGGAGGGAGGGAGGGAGAGAGAGGGCGACGCAGGGAGGGAAGGCACGGGGATAGAGGTGGGGGGAGAATAAAATTTAAATGTACCCGTGTTACTGTTGGAGAAACTGACTTGGTATCAATCACATCTTAGGTCATGAGACTAAGAAACAGCTCTCTCCTCTCTGCTGCCTGGGGAAGACCAGGCAGAGATGTTCTCCACTCAGAGCTTTAGTAGTGACCAGCAGCACTCTGACGTTAATTATGGGTCATCTTGTCCTTGACACTTGCCTGAGGTTGTCCCCCATTCTCCTGCCCCGAAGCTGCAACAGAGAGCCAGCTGTGATCTATGCCTGACCGCATCTTGGGTTTCTATCCCCATGGTGTGTTCTTTCCTCTCGCTCTCTGCCCATCGGGCCCACTCTCTGTGCCACAAACAGCTTAGGGTAAGCCAGCCATGAAACAGTGCCCTGTCCCAAGGATGAAAACAACAGACCCACCCAGCAACTGGTTGGCTGGGTGTTGTTTTTCCAACACTGGGGCCCCGCACCCCTTGCCATCCTCTTCAGAATGTCTGGCTGGGGTCCATAGAGGGTTTTTGACTCCATGATGTCATTCTCTCTGATGAACTTCATCTAATCCCACGTGGCCTTTATCATACTCTATTTTAAAGATGCCAGCTATGTGGGGACAATTGTGTGTCATAAAATCTGCCCCTTAAAGCACCACAAAGTGATTTTTCCAGTACACAAGGAGTCGGGCAGTTTTAGCTGTTCATCGCTGCTCAGAGAAACGTGACTCAGGGCAATCACTCCCTGCTCCCTCCCATCAGTCCTTGGAAACCTCTGGCCTATTATTCTTTGTCTCCGTGTATTTGCCTAATCTGGACATTTTATATAAGTAGGATATATGACATTTTGTGAGTGACTTTTCATTAGCATAATGTCTCCAATGTCCATCATGGGAGGGTGACAATATTAATACTTCTTTCCTTTGTAAGCCAAATATGTTTTCGTTGTGTGCCTATGCCCTGGTGCCTCCATCCACAGGACACCTAGGTTCTTCCCATGAATAAAGATGCCAAGAGCAGCGATACCATAAATTGTCAGATGCAGGTTCTTGTATGATTTTATTTTTCTTGGGTTTATACCTAAGGAAAAAACTTCTGGGTCACGTGATGGTAACTTGAAATTTTTCTTTTCCAGGGAACCACCAAACTATCTAGCAAAGTGATGTGTCACCTCACAGATCCAGCTGCAGGCCCGAGGCTGCATGTTTCTTCCTATTCACATCCTCTGGGCTTCTATGAATTATTTCTGCATGAGCCGTCTTTCTTCTCTTGGATTCTTGAGGGCATCACAATGGCCATACACTCAGTTTGGTATAATTTTGTTGTTGTTGTTTTGTTTTGTTTTGTTTTTGGACAAAGTTTCTCTGTCGTTTGGAGCCTGTCCTGGAATTTGCTCTTGTATACCAGGCTGGCCTCGAACTCACAGAGATCCACCTGCCTTTGCCTCCCGAGTGCCAGGAAGTTGGGTGTATATTTTATGACAATAGCTCCACTTCCTGACTAGTTGGGGTGCCTATTTTAGGAGAGTACATGGTGCTAACCCAACACCCCCCTAAGAGGCTAGCAGCACTAGCAGAGGGTACCATTTACAGAGCACATCCTGGATTCTGTCCCATGTGACCTCATTTAATTAGAAGGGACACCAGGCTCCAGATTACTCTCCAAGTAATCAAGAGAAGGATGAAACTCACACTCAAGATTCCCCTCTGCCTTGATGTCCTTGCACAGTGCTCCCTTGAGGTCGCCGTGTTCCCCATTAACAAATTTCCCCAAACCAAGGCCAGTGTCTTGCCTCATTTCCTACTGCCGCAGTTCTGAGCCTTCCTAAGGCTCTGACCCTTCGGTACAGTTCCTCATGTTGTGGTGATGCCCATCCATAAAACTATTCTATTGCTACTTCACAACTGTAATTCTGGTACTGTTATGAATCATAATGTACACGCCAGAACTGCAGGATATATGACATGTGACCTCCGTGTAATGATTGACTCCCAGGATAAGAACCACGATCCTGCTGTATAGGGTGGCTTGAATGAGAAGTATCCCCTGTGGGCTCAGGCATTTGAATAGTTGGTCCCCAGTTGGTGGCAGGGTTTGGGGAGGTTTACAAAGTATGGCTTCACTGGAGGAAGTGTCCACTGGGCATGGGCTTTGGCAGAGATAGTCTCCCCCTATTTCTAGTCCCCTGTCCCTGCTTCTCACTAGTGTTTGGGACGTCATCTCTCATACCTGTTACTGCCGTGGTCTTCCCACCAAAATGGACCCTTATCGTTCTGGAACCTGACTCTAATAAACGCTTCCATAAGTTCCCTTGGTCTTGGTATTTTATCACCGTAACATAAAATTAACTGATATGCACGGCAATAAAAAAAAGACATTAAAGCAGAAAGATAAGTACTTAGAGGAAAGAAAGGAGGCCAGCAGGATGGGGCAAAGGGCAGAAGGGAGGGCAATGGGAGGGAGATGAGAGCAAAATACAGTGTCTGTGTATACATACCTATACACGACATATATATGAAAATATACTATTGAAATATTTTGTATGCTAATTTGTATTTCTAATTGTTTAAAATTGGACAGTGGTATAATGATTACTAAGTTGACATACAGACTCGGGGCATGTTATCACGGCGTGATTCAAACCTTATTTGTGATTCCGTGGTAATCCACACTAAGTATCCAAAGGCTGCTGATGACCACTGAACAAGCTTCTAGCTATATTTCGTTCAAGTCCTCCTGACGTGGCCGCGCGGGAACCGCAGGCTCGCTGCCTCCTGGCAAGGACTGGGATGGTGTCCTTCAACAGGCACCGCCAGCTGTCAGAAAAGAGAACCAGCAAGAGGCCTCTGCCCGCAACAAATATGGCCGCCCTGAAGCTTCACGCTTAGGGCGGTGGGATGGGCCTCACGTGTCAAAATCCTGCTTCGTTATTGGTCATGTATAAGAATAGGGCGGGACTTAATGACCCGAGCAAGCCGACCTTAAAGGGACCTCTCCTGTGCTCCCGCAGGATCTGCAGCTCAAGGCCGGCCGGCGCAGGCTGGCTGCCCCTCCCGCGTGGGACGGAGGCGGGCGGGGCGGGCGCTAGAAGCCGGCGTCCCGGCGCCGCGGTGACCCCGCGAGGGCGAAGCGGGAGCCGGCGGCCGCGGCGCAGAGCCGAGCGCAGTCGAGCCGAGCGAGGGAGCGCACGCCGGGAATGGAGGACGGCGTGGCGGGGCCGCGGCTCAGGGAGGCGGCAGAGGCAGTCGAGGCGCGGGCGCCCCCCGGGGTGACTCTGAGGCCCTTCGCGCCCTTCTCTGCGGCTGCCGAAGCCGACGAGGGCGGCGGCGACTGGAGCTTCATCGACTGCGAGATGGAGGAGGTGGATCTGCAGGACCTGCCCAGCGCCACCATCGCCTGCCACCTGGATCCGCGCGTGTTCGTGGACGGCCTGTGCCGGGTGAGGACCGTGCGGCCGTCGGGGCGGAGGGCGGACACTTGTTGCGGGGCGCGGCCAGGGCGGGGACGGGCCGCAGCCCTGCTCCCGGGGTCGCCGGCTCTGAAGGCGGGCTTCCTTCTGCACCTCCTACATGGTCCAGATCGTGTTCTACTGGATCACTGAAGATTTGAAATCAATTCCTCCTTCCCACTGCCATGGTTGGTTACTCTTACCTGTCCCCTCTCCTCCTTCCCAGAGTGTCAAAATTGTGTGGATTAGGGAGGGGAAGGAACGACTCCCAGTATACTGGATGCCCCGATGGTGTCATGTCACCCCTATAAGGAACTAAATATCCTAAAGGCTTAGGAAAGGGTCCCCTTCCCCCTAACACCATTCTACCAAAACTGGCCAATCAACCGCAAGATAATGAGCAACCAGGATCCTCACCCAAACACCGGCTTTTCTTCCAATAGTGCAGATTGAGAATGCAGAGCCGTAGTCCTATTTATGAACAGTGAGTCACGTCTGTTTCCTCCTTCCTCCCAGTTAACGATGTGAACCCCTCCTCTACCGAGTAAATACAGGGCAGGGGCTGAACCCCCAGAGACAACGTATAGCTCCCCTGGCCACTTCAGATGATAATTCATTCTGAGGTCCAGCTCACACTTGCTTGTTAGCCCTGAAGGCAAAATTGAAATTTTATTCTCTGCTGTATCCTCAGATCTAGAACAGCCCCACAACAGAATTTTAATAAATGTTGAAATTAGTAGCTGGCCAAGTGGGCAGATCCTTAGACAATGCTGTTTCAGGATCTTGCCACAAAATGTATGAATTACCAGGCACCCAAGCAAGTAAGTACAATCTCACAGTGAACTGATCTTGCATGCGGGAAAGAGAAAGCCTGGGGTCCCTAAAGGTCTGAAGTGCTGGCCAGAGCTAAGCCTGCAGATGGAGCTCCTGACCTGTGACAATTGTTGCTCAGAGTACGATGTCCGGACGCTTACATGGTCATTGTAAATCCTTTCTGAAAGTAAATGGGCGTATAAATTATAAATAACCAAAACACAGTGGTGTTTCTCTTGGCAGCGACCTTCAGCTGCAGTTCATTGACATATGGACCCAGCGCCAGGCTGGGAGCTTTGCTGACATGTTTGACTGGGGGAAACAGAATAGGCAAGTAGCAGATGAAGCAGAAGGTGACCGTGCTGTAGGGAGGAGGAGGGCTCAGGGACTAGAGGTCTGAGGAAGGAAGAAGTTGGCTGCCTCGCGGCAAAGGAGCAGCGACACCTCTGGAATGATAAGGTGGCTCTTGCTAATTCCCCGACGCTGGCTTCCAGGGTGGGTGACCGTGAACCTGCCAAGCTTGTTGCTTTCATGGGGCTTGGATTCTGGAGAGTGTGGAGAGGAACGGACCATAGGAAAGAAGCAAGGGAATGGGATATTTTAAAGCATAGCCATTCCTTGTATCCATGGCAGATCCTTGGTTCTGGGACACACACCCCCATACTAAAATCACGGCAATGTAAAATAGCATGATGCTTGCACATAGTATCATCCCACAGGCTTTAGCTCGGCTTCAGGTGATGGATGATTCCAATGGGTTGTAAATGCTGTATAAATTTATCATAGGTTGTAAGTGCCATATAAATAGTTGTTACACTTTTTTTTTTTTAAATAATGGCAAGAAGGGAAGTTCTGTGGCTGTTCTAGCAGGTGCAGTTTTTATGAAGAAAAAAAAAAGTTGATTCCAGATTGCCCAGCTCTGAACATGAGGAACCTTTGGATACAGAAAGCTGGCAGAAATGGTGGTCCATGGTAGAATGTGAAACAGAAACAGGTAGGAGTGACAGGTGGCAGACCGAGTGGCAGCCAGGTCCTTACAGGGTTGCATATCGCTGGTTTAGGATATTGGACCAAAGAGCTGGCTAATTGGGCTAGCCTCGGGAGCCTCACAAGAGGCATTCAGTCCATCAGTCATCGCAGCAGCTAGAAGCCACATCAAGGAGAGGAAGCAGCATGGCTGGAGCCCCCCTCACATCCCCTCCCCGCCCCGTGAGGAGCTGTCCAGCAGGAGCTCTAGATCTGAAGGTGTGGAGTGGAGGGGCCAAAACTCGCAGGGAAGGAGCCCAGCTGTGGCACCCAGATCATCCAGTGATAGGGTCTGCCTTCCAGGGTCCAGAAAAGGGCCCTCGGGACAGTGTGGATGCAGAGATACCCACTGAGGAGTTAGGTCAAGTAGCCCAGGATGGCCCCTGCACAGGCTGAGAGGGCTGACAGAAGCTTCTGAGGGGACTTTTCTATCTGGGATCCATGTGAAAGGAATAGCAAAGCTGGTGGGTGGGTGCCAGGGTAGGCGAGCCGGAAAGACCAGAAGGAGTTCAAGAGAGCGTTGAAGGGCAGGGTGCCATGGTGGGGAGGTCTGAAGAGCAACCAGGAGAGGGTCCCCAGAGAGCTGGACTCAGATGTTGCTCTGACTTTAAAGTTGGGTGGAAACTGTCCTATAGGGAAAGGAAAGTGCGTGGACAGGAGAGGAAGCGGGGAGGCAGGCCAGGCAGGGATAGGCTGTGCTCATTGTCAGGGTTGCTGAGACCGACACTGCTTAATGCAGAGGCATAGCATTGAAGGAGAAGGACCCGCCTGGCTGAGCCTCCCCTTTCTCTCCACCTTGAGGTCTGGAGTTTCGGGATGAATGGTGGGGGAGTGTTACCCACTGATGGGCTGATGGTTCATGGGTCTGGAGTGATGCAAACATCATTAGCCACTGGGCGCAGGGCGCCCGCCTGCTGTGTGAATAGCTCTGTACAGGAAGACCGCCTGACAAAACGGCCTTCATAGCAGGCCGCTGGTGGGTCTTTACCCGTTAGCTAGCGAGAAAGTCTAGCAGGGCGTTTAACTTGCTGTCTGTGGGTCTCTTTGGGATGGTAGATTGAAAACGTGCTTGCTTCAGGTTGGCCATGTCTACTCTGGTCTAGGTAGGTTACTGAGAGCAGAGCTGACCCCAGGCCCTGGAGCTGGCACCCCCTTTCTAGTCCTGACGTCTTAAAGGAAATAAGAAACTGAACTACTCACGTGTTGAGAATTTCTGAAACTTTTAGAACTGCTAGTATATGAGTTGGATATGTGAGATTTGCTTTTAGTAGACTCTGTTAGTTAAATGTCTGCATAAGAAACTGTATCCTTGTTCATGTAAAGAAGTCTCGCTAGAGAGACTCATACCGTTACAGGGGGTGGAGACCTTTATTAAAATAAGGCTACTTTCTGCCTGGGCAAATGTTTACCGGTCATGCTCCGTTGCACTAGCTGCTCCTTCTACAAATAGGTTCTACTTAGAAGGTAAAGCTGTGCCTTCAATGAGCAATTACCCGTGCTTTGGGCTGTTGACTGGTTAGTTGGTTCCCTTTGCTAGCTGTCACCAAGCTAACGGGCAGTTTCAGTGTTCCCATTTGGCTTCCATGGGGCAGGGCTCCAGACAGTGGAAAAACATGCACTTGCCTTGATTGTCTCAGACACAAATGTGCATCTGATGGACAGAGCTTTGCCTGAAGGCTATGTCTGGAAATCGCACAGAATCTACTTGTTTCTACTGAACATACATTTCTTTAAAAAATGATTATGATTTATGATAGATAATTTTATTTTAATAACATATACTCTGATCAGCATAAAAGGAGCTTATGCAAGGGCCCTAAATTCTTTATATACATGCCCCACCCCCAAGCAAGGAGATTCCAACTGTACCTGCCCCTTGCAATCTGTTTTAAAAAATTGTGTGTGTGTGTGTGTGTGTGTGTGTGTGTGAAGGGGAGGATATGTTTGTGAGGTCAGGACAACTTTTGGAAACCCCTTCATTCCCTTCATCTTGCTTTTGAAGCAGAGTCTCCCATGTTTCTGCAGACTTTAGGCCCTGCCACTGGCCTGCAAACTGTGTGTTCTCCTGTCTCTTCCCACCTCCCACCTCACCGCAGGAGCCCCAGGGTTAGATGTGAGCCCCCTCTAGTTTCTCACCCAGGTGCTGGGGCTCAGCTCACACCACCAGGTTTGTTCCTGCCGAGCCACCTCGCCACCCTTCCCCCCCGCCCTCGGAATCTCAAGGGAGGTTTGAGAAGTCCCCTGTCCTACACTCCAAACCAATTCCATTCTGAGGCGAGGAGCCGGTCTGAAGCAGTGCTTCCTTGGCTAGAAGGGGTTTGGTCTCAGTCAGGTATGGTAGCCCAGGCAGGAGGATTGTCTTTTGTTTGAGGAGACCAGGGCTATGCAGTGAGCTGTGGTCCAGCTTGAGCTACAGTGTGAAACCCTGTGGGAGGGAAATGTGGCTGGGAGAAAGAGGCAATGCATAATTTAAAGAGACACCGAATAATTGGCCACTGGGTCCCGACTAAGCAGATATCCAGCCTGCCTGCTCCTGGATTTCTTCCAGTCCATAATGGAGGTCAGGTTCTCTGCCCTGAGGCTCCCTTTCCTTAACAGTTTGTGTGACTTTGAAGCCTAAGCAGAATGACTATCAACAGGAGTGTCCACGTCTTCGGGAAGCTTACTCTAAGGAAGGACCATCCTCTTCCCTTTTGCCCTTACATGCGGTCCCCAGGGGTAGACTTGTAGACAAGTCCACATTCCATGTTGATTTGATGGTTAAATGTTTTGGGGAACTGGAATGGCACCGCTGGTGTCCACAGCTTCCACTCCAAGGTTGAACATCAGCCATGTTTCTGCCTGTTTCCATCCCACATCAGTCTGGGTAACATACTGGAAATATGACATCCTGGGGGCGGGATGGGGGGAGGGAGTTAGGAATCCAGGTAGTGTCAGGCCATTTTCACTTTTCAGCCAATTCTGGGGGCAAAGCCTTGTTCTCTCAGGCATACATCTTGGGTGAAGTTTCCTCTTCTGTTGTTTGGGCTCTGGTGTGGTGGGTTCAGTTTATCTGGACACATTTGGAACGCTATGATAATCTGTAAAAGTCCACATTTACTAGGTGCAAGGCTTGGTGTAGCATTTACGCGCTATTTCCTCGACTTTAAAATTTCCGACTCTTCACAAACAGGACACTCCATAGCCATGCTGTTTCCTTTCTAAATGTTTAGTCTCTCTTCCACCCCACAAGTCAGTCCACCACCAAATCTTGCAACAATCTTCATAGCAGAAGCTATAACTGTTCCTGTGCCTACAGCTACAAGCTCTTCAATCCTGGGGACACTTACATAAGGTGACAGAAAAAGGCTTCGTGATAGAGCAGGAGACTGACTGCTATTGACTCGGGGTTTGCATCTCAGGCTGCACCCTTTGTCTCTTTGTTTGGCTCCCTCAAAAATGGTGGTAATAAAACACAATCTTGTCTTCAGTGCCAGTCAGCAAAGGGCTGGTTTGCTTCTGTGAATGCATTGCTCCTGTGCAGTGTGTGTGTGTGTGTGTGTGTGTGTGTGTGTGTGTGTGTGTGTGAATAGACCCCTTGGTGATGCATGAGTCGTGCACAGTCATTAGGACCCATTTTCAGAGCTGTGGGGGAGTTCCCTTTGTAAATACTAATGACTATCAGAACCAGCAGATACTGAGGTAATGAGACCAGGAGTGATTCTGCTGTGTCTGGAAGCAGTAGCAGGTTTCCCATAGCAGTAGATGGTAAAAACGTGTCCTGTGTATCTGTATTGGCCAGGATTCTCTAAGGAGTAGAACTGATAGAATGAACACACACACAAACAAACACACACACAGGATTATTAGAGTGGCCTACAGGCTGTGGTCAAAGTAGTCTCCTGACAGAAAGGCCAAGGATGCAGTGGCTAAGACTGGACATCTTTACACCATTCTGGTGCCAGAGTCCCAGGGAAGTCCTAGAAAGGTGCTGGTTTTCACTCCTCATTGGCATTCCAAAAGAGTGGTCTCTAACCCCCGTGCACAGTGAATGGGTCAAGACAGATGAGGCTGCCGGTGAGGGTGAGGCAAGCTGGCAGGAAGCACAAGCTTCCTTCTCCCACATCCCTTCAAGAAGGCTGCCACCAGGAGGTGTGGCCTACATTTAGCGTGGGCCTTTTCACCTCAGATGATCCAGATTGAGGGTGAGTCTCCCACCTCAGATACTCCAACCAAGAAAATTCCTCATGGGTATGCCCAACTGCTGGGGTTGAGTTAATTCCAGATATAGTCAAGTTGACAACCAAGATTAGCTGCCACCGTGTCTCTGGGGGAAACCAAATATGTCAGAATATAGGACCTGAAGAACAGCAGCACCAGGAACATCAGTACCACAAGGCTTGGTTGGCTTCCTGCTGTATGAAATTCAGTCTCTAGAAGTCCTGGCGTGGCCTGTCCACAAGGAGGCAGTGTGGTGTAGTGGGTAGGAGCATAGGTCTTTATCCAGAGGCCACATTCACCCAGCCTGTGTTCTAGTTCTTCTTCCTGTGAAATGGGGATGCTAATAGTAGTTTGGGGGGAGGGGGAAGAAGAGTGGGTGACTTGGATCTAGCAAAGGTTCAGTGTGAGTTCCTGTATCAGTTTTCAACCCTGTGTAATGAGCGTGTGTGTTACTGTATCACTTTCAAGCCCGGTGTGACAACTCACACAGATGGTTGGTGAACTAACAGGGCATGGTCGTGGGATCCAGCAGTGGCTGAGCCTGGCACAAATCTGCATTCAGGCGTCATCTGTGCTTCACATGGAGACCGGCAAAGGCAGATTTCGTGTGGACTGTCACTGGGAGCCTCAGTCCTTTGATGGTTAAAGATGGCTGTGTTCTTGGGTCTCTCCACAACAGCTCAGAGTGACTGCTGGCTTCCCTCAGAGCAAGAGAACATGAGGGTGGATGGAGCCCCCATGCCTCCTAACGGCAGCTCAGAGTGAGAGCCGTTGTCGCACTGTTCTAGGAGTGAGGTACAGATGCAGGTTTGATTTAGAATTTGCCCACTATTCTCCTAATTGTAGAATTTCTGGCTCTTAAAGGTGATGCTTACAAATGCCATCGTGCAAGGCCGCAGTGCTGGGAGATGGGTCCCGGCGACCAGAGACAGGCCACCTGGCAGCACCGCGGTGAGGACCTTTGCTGTCCTGCTTACTTTATTTCAGACAGTCCTCAGGAAGCAGCTCACTGGCTTCCAACTCCCTAGGTAGCTGAGAATGACCTTGAATTCCTGATCTTCCTACCTCCACCTCCCAAATGCTATAATCACAGGTGCCCACCACCATACCCATTAGGTTGTTGGTTTTGATTTGATTTGTTTTTCCCACTGCCCACCCCCAGGCCTCTGGAGCTACTGATGTTTAGAAATGTTTGCTAAAACAGGCTTGAGATAGAGCTCAGAATGTAGAACTCTCACTTGCTGTGCTCAAGGCCCCAAGATCAAGCCCCAGCACAGAAAACAGGTGTTTATTAAGGCATTCTTGTTTGGTTTTCTTTTGAAGTTCACCTTCATAAAAGAATACCTCCGCGGCTTACATACACTGCCTCGTTAGAGGCTGTAGAGCTCCGGAGATTCGATACCTGTCACCGAGTTTCTGAAAGGAGCAGGGTTACTGAGCCCGTCTGCGACCACAGCGCCCTGGCTCATCTCAGAGGATGGGCAGGCAGACCTGGTTAACTCGGAGGGAGAAACTGGACCCTGAGCAGCTTGGGAAGGCCCAGTACTTTTCCTCTGTTGCGCATCTTGACTGGCGAGGCATGAAATTCCCACCGCAGTCGTAATTAACCCAGTAGAGAGGTATTTGAGGTTGGCCTGGATTTAGAATTAGAAGACAAAAATGTTATTTAATATAGAGAGCTAATTTTGGAGTTTTTTCCACTCATGATAAGAAACAGCAGCTTTCCTTACTTTATCATGGCATTAGTGTGCCTTCCCAAATGCCTCTGACAGACTTCCGTTTTCTCACAGCTCAGAGGCTCCGCGGCTGGTGTCAGGGTGGAGTTTCTCTGCGTGGCCTACAGATGGCGCCCTCTCACTGTATCCTCGGAGGGTCTTTCCTGGTATGTGGGGACAGGGAGCGTCTGGGGCCTTTTCTGAGAACTTGTAAAGACTTAAGGGCCCCGACCTTGGACCCTGGATTAATTACTTTCTTAGAGACCTCATCTCCCAGTCCAGCCTGTGTTAGGGCTTCAGCATGTGGATTTGATAGGGAGGAAAGGACCCAAACAGTTAGGCCTAACCACCCACCTTTGCGTTTCTGGTTAATCTCTAAGACAAGTGCGTTATGCCCGTTTGTGTAGTACGCTTTGTTTCCCCTTCTGAGAGCCTTGTGAAATCGTCCCATTGCTCAGGTGGTGTTCAGTGACTCAGGTCACACGGCGCAGGTCGGGCTCCTGCCTGGCTTCCATGCACTCAGAAGGCCTTGAGGCTCACCCTCTCACACAGTTCAGCTCTGTCACCCCTAGATCGACACGGTACAGCTCTGTCACCCCTAGATTGACAGGGTACAGCTCCGTCACCCCTAGATTGACACGGTACAGCTCTGTCACCCCTAGATTGACAGGGTACAACTCCATCACCCCTAGATCGACACGGTACAGCTCTGTCACCCCTAGATCGACACGGTACAGCTCTGTCACCCCTAGATCGACACGGTACAGCTCTGTCACCCCCAGATCGACACGGTACAGCTCTGTCACCCCTAGATCGACACGGTACAGCTCTGTCACCCCTAGATTGACACGGTACAGCTCTGTCACCCCTAGATTGACACGGTGCAGCTCTGTCACCCCTAGATTGACACGGTGCAGCTCTGTCACCCCTAGATTGACACGGTACAGCTCTGTCACCCCTAGATTGACACGGTACAGCTCTGTCACCCCTAGATTGACACGGTGCAGCTCCGTCCACTCTTAGATTGACATGGTACAGCTCCGTCACCCCTAGATCGACACGGTACAGCTCTGTCACCCCTAGATTGACACGGTACAGCTCTGTCACCCCTAGATCGACACGGTACAGCTCTGTCACCCCTAGATTGACAGGGTGCAGCTCCGTCCACTCCTAGATTGACACGGTGCAGCTCTGTCACTCTTGGGTTGACACGTTCAGCTCCGTCACTCCTTTCACTGTGCCTTTCCCTTGCAGGGATGCTGCTGGTGATCCTGATGGGTCAGTCAGTACAGTGGCAGCCCTCATGCTAGGCATGTGCATGTGCTCAAGCCCAGTAGTGCCTGGACGTTGGAGACAGGCAGACCTGGCTCCAGCATTTCATTTCCACCCATTCGTGCAGACATTCATCAACAAGTGTTTATCAGGTCCCACTCACATTCTGAGCATTGCACAGCTCAAAACTCGCCATGGGAGCCCAGACAACTCCCATCCTCCTCCTTGATTGCACAAAGACCACCGTGCTCTCTACCTAAAGTCCGGGAAAGTTCGTGTAAGAGGGCCTACTGCTCCAGACAGTCATCGTCTCCCTTCAAACCTCAGGGCATAGGGAGGACGTGAAAGTTAATTTTGGATATTGTTCATGCCATGCAAATGATGAACTGTGTTTGTTGGGTGAATTACTTTCTTGTGCAAACCTTGTCTGCCTCCCTTTGAGCAGATTAGAGTCTCTGAGGTCATCTCTAGCTCCAGAACCACAGTGCACTATTCTCCCTGTGGGTGCCATAGCTCGCTTGCTCCCTGCTCCCCAAACCCACAGGATCAGTCAGACTTTCCCCAGTTAGAATCTGCTCAAGATGCGGTGTGTTCAGTACATTCTGTCTGTCCTCTATCCAGGTCACCTACCTTCCATCCCCTCCCCCATCCATCCATCCCCCCAGCCCTCCATCCCCTCCCCCAGCCTTCCATCCATTCCTCCCCCCAGCCTTCCATCCATTCCTCCCCCCAGCCTTCCATCCATTCCTCCCCCCAGCCTTCCATCCCCTCCCCAAGCCTTCCATCTACTCTCCCCCCCCCCCCCGCATTCCTCCTCCCCGTGTCTTGTATTGTTAGTTTGTGGCTAAAGGATGGTGAATCTAGACACTCAAACTTTGTGCCTTTAATTGATTTTGGAAGTTCATGTAAAATTAATCTGATGATCTTGTACCAGTGAGGATTTAAGTGATCCCAGCCCTGGTCATTAAGTGGTTCTGCTGCTGTCTGAAGATTTGCCAAAACACTAGAATGACATTTGTTTAAAGTCTGACAGCAGAGAGTTTTCCAAATGTCAGGGCAGGTTTACCTTATTGAGAGGATGGCTGTCTGTCCACCTTGTTTATGCTTATTGCCTGGGGAAATTAGTTCTTCTTCCTCCGTGTGTGTGTGTGTGTGTGTGTGTGTGTGTGTGTGTGTGTCTGTGTATGTGTGAAAGTCTCACTGTGTTGGCCAGGCTGCCCTCCAGCTCCCAACTCAGACAACCCTCTGGCTTCAGCCTTCTAAAGACTCCAGGTGGCTGCCACTACTCTGGGTGAGGGTATTCTCAGTGCACGCTTCCCAGTTTGGGTGGCAAACTATAGAATTAGCAATTCCAAAACTAACTCTGAGTACATCAGTTTAGCATTTTGTGACTTGTGTCAACTCTGTATGAGTGGCACCCTTTCCGATCTTTCTTATGAACTTCTAGGGGAGATGCTGTTATCTGCTCATCTTCTAGACAAAGGTGACTTCTCTTTATAAAACAGCAAGCATCACTAAATCTCACAGTTCCTGCAGAGCCCATGGGAAGAAGCGTCCTGTGACCCTCACCTTGCATTTGTCTGGGAAAAAACGGAGACCCAGGTGACTCACCAGATGTGGGCAGACCTGGAGCCTCCTAGGGTGGGCAGCTCCATCATTTCTGGGTCCAGGAGAGACTTCTCTCTTATTCTACATAAAGGAGCTCAGGCTGTCTCCAGGCCACTGTTAAAAGAGCAAGGTGCCCTGCCTGTGAGATTTGTACCTGTGCTGTTCAGTGGTCACCACCAGAGGGAGTAACTTCCTCTGGGTTCTCCTTGGATCCCCTGTTGACTTAAGACTGTTCAGGCCTGCCTTTCCCTTGAGGAAGCTGGGAGCAGTCATGCCCAGAACTTCAAAGACAGATTTGTAATTTCAGCTTTAAAGGGGAGAGACACCATCCTATCTCCTAGCAGAAAGCAGGCCAGCAGGAAGCCCCTCCTGCTGCTGCCTTCCCTGCTAGGATTGGATGCTGAGGCAGGAGAGTAGAGTTTGCCTGAGGGGAACCCTCCTAATGGAGTCATCCTCCTGTTCCAATTGTTCACTGACACAGTTTAGGAAATTTCTTTCCAAAAACTTGACTTTTTAAAAAAATTATATGAATAAGTAATCAGAATAAATAATTATGACTTGATGTAGCTCCCTGGTAGGGCACTTGCCTGACATGGGCAAGGCCTCGGGTTCCATGCCAGCACCATGACCCCCACAATAAAATATCAGAGAACTCACTCGTGAAAATGTCCACTAGTTCAGAAACGCCAGGGCATTGTGAGCAGCGTCCTGTGTCAGGTCGCTAACGTGAGTACACTCAAAGGGAAAGCTTGTGTCCCAGGTGGTTCGCCAGAGCTCCATGCTTAGACCTGCTCACTCGCATGGGAGAGAACCCTGTGACATCTGCCTGGACTGGGACTGAGATTCTGGGACGCAGGGGTGGGTTCAGCTTCCTTCCTGCTTCCTAATCTGTGGTTTTCAGGTAGGCATTGCCAGTGCTCTGTAAACCTTGGCAGCTCCTAAAAGCAGGCCCCAACCAGAATCCATCACAGGGCTGCCCTGCACTCCTGCAAGTGGTTGGAAGGTGATTGAGCCCATGTGAGAAGGCGTGCAGTTTCCTAGTCTAGGTAAATCCAGGACGGAGCTTTGGGAGTGATGTGGAGTAAAGCGGGCTGTGATAGAGCCGTATGTCAGCAAGGAGTTCTGTGCAGAGGACGACCTCAGGGGACATGTGTCCTGCAGTGATGCTGCTGGTGCCAGGTGATGTGTGAGTCCCCTCTGTGAATAAAGAAACCGCCTTGGCCTGTTGATAGGGCAGAACCCAGGTAGGCGGGCTGGGGAGGAACTAAACTGACTGCAGGGAGAAAGGAGGCGGAGGCAGAGAGAACCCAGGTAGGCGGGCTGGGGAAGAGAGAACCCAGGTAGGCGGGCTGGGGAAGAGAGAACCCAGGTAGGCGGGCTGGGGAGGAACTAAACTGACTGCAGGGAGAAAGGAGGCGGAGGAAGAGAGAACCCAGGTAGGCGCTGTGACAACCATCTTAGACCTGCCCTGTCTTTGGGGAGCCCCTTCCTGCGTTGTGCCCAGCGTCCCGTCAGACATGTCTGTTTATGTGTGTGCATACATTTCTGAGGCAGGAGCCTCTGCCAGTTTCTCTCCATCGTACTACCGTATGGCTGTGTTTACATTGCCACCAGCCCTGTGGAATCCTGTCTTTTACCATTTTGGGTCTTTGACAGATGGGAAAGAATCCCTCCTTGCTTTAAGTAGCCTGTCCTTAACAGGGAACAGGGCCGGCCATCTTAACAGGCTTCTTGGTCATTTGGTGCTTTGTCTCTGCCAATTGCTTATGTTCACTGTTTTTCTGGTGAGCTTCTGGCCTGAGGCGAAGAATTTGTTAAGAGGGCTATTAATTAATTCATTTATTTATCTGTTTATTTATTATTTACAACTGACCCTCTGACTCCTTGGCGATGACAGCCCCACAGAACCCTTTTCTTCTTTTCCTTTGTGGTTCAGATGCAACACTGCTGTCTCCATTGTGTGCATGCAGGGAGGCGGGGAGGCGGAGAGTGTTTCTTTGAGTGCTTTGCATTATTGTTCATTTTTTTCTTCTTTCTTTTTTTGTTTCTCGAGACAGGGTTTCTCTGTGTAGCCTTGGCTGTTCTGGAACTCACTCTGTAGACCAGGCTGGCCTCGAACTCACAGAGATCCGCCTGCCTCTGCCTCCCTGAGTACTGGGATTAAAGGCATGCGCTGCCACCGCCACCACCACCTGGCAGTGCTTTGTGTTCTTACTGTCGGCTTTTCTGTTTGCTGCAGGAAGGGGGTTGTTTGTATGTTTGCCATGACTTGTTCCTGCTCTGCCTACTAACACTTCCCCTTGAACATTGGAAATGCAGCCTAAATGGTGTTTATATGCATGTATCAGAACCCCTGTTAATGTCATGGTCCACGTCTGAACCAGCTTTGTCCTGATTTTGTGACTGTGGCTAGGATATTAGTAGGCTGACTCTCTCTTTGTCACTTGTCCTTCCTTCTGTCACCTACGTAGACTTAAAATGTGTTCAGATAGAGCTGAGCCAGTGAGATGCTCAGCGGGTCCCGGTGCTGACCACCAAGCCACTTGAGGCCCATGCCCAGGGCCCACATGGTGGAAGGACAGAGACTACAACACACATACACCTTTGTCATGGGCGCACACACATAGACACATACATACTGACTACAACACACACACATCTTTGTCATGGGCGCACACACAGAGACACATACACACTGACTACAACACACTCACACACATCTTTGTCATGGGCGCACACACATAGACACATACACACTAACTAAATAAATGTAATAAAAAGTGAGAACTCACTGTTCCGTATTTTGCTTTCCCGTAAGGGAAGTGTCTGCCCCATCTTGACTCTGTAACCCAGCCCTCATACCAAAGCCTCCTGCTGCTCCTCACTGGCCGAGTCCCTTGAGTGTTGGGACACCCTGCTTTGACTTTTGTGTTTTTTTCAGACTTTGGCATATTCCCACACATACAGAGATATCTCGTGGGCAGGATTCCAGACTAAACAGGAGTCATTCAGGCTTTGTGGACGTTATCACACACATGGCCCAAGGCTGGCTTTCTAGAGTATTTTTATTTCATTCATGTTTCTGCGTCAGCCCTTCACTCTGGTGTTGAAGCTTCCCTTGTGCTATGTGAGCATTCCAAAGGCTTTGGGTGAGGTGCTGTCAGTGTTTTAAATAATTTAGTTTCTGTGTGATTATTTCAGGGTTGAGCATCCAGGAACCAAGTGGCCTCCTTCAACACAGAGAGGGTCAAGAAAGCCCACCAAGTGATGACCCCTCCCCAGGGAGGTCAGGACCATTCCCAGAGGCTATTTAGGCTGCCGCTCAGAGAATGAACACGTGGCCTCCAGGTTTTGCATGGTGTCCCCTTCTCTCTCTTCCCCTTGCCATGCTTTCCTGGGCCACCCAGGAGCATTGCATTAAACATGAGCACCTTTATTGGGTCTAATTTGGTCTGGTTGGAATTATTTGCATCGGTGGAGAGGCTCGTCCTAAGAAATATTCCTAACAGAAGGAAATAGTTCAGTGAGGGTGTGCCTTGAACTCTGCCCCTGTCTCCTGGTGTACACACATATTCACTCATCCCTTCCACTTCTCTTCCTCCATTCCTTCCTCCCCTTCCTCCTCCCACCTCTCCCTTCCTCCCCTTCCTGGCTTCCATAAGGTGAGAGTCCTCCACTGTGCCCTTCCCCACCATGCACCATGAACCTCTGAACCCGTGGCCCAAATTGACCTCTCTTGCTTTTTAAGTTGGCATTGTCAGATCTCCCCCTGACTCCCTCACTCTCCCACCCCCGTGATGGAAGCGGGCTAACACACCAGTCCTCCCAGAAGGCGGCAGAGCCTTGTGGCCAGCTAAGAAGCCAGATCCTTGGGTGTGACAAGAACCCAGTCTCTCTTTCTCGGCAGCAGCCACCTGCAGTGCCCAGCTCTGGGCCTCACTTCCCACAAAGCGAGCTGTGGCACACGTGGCAGAACTGGTTTGATGGAAGGTCTCAGGCAGCTGGAGTCTGTCCTTCAGCAGCTGTTGCTCCATTGAGCAGGGAGAAGCCTTGAGGCGGAGAGCTGCAGCAGTCAGTCTTTTCCCTTCCTCTTAGATGACCCGTCTGGAGGGAGGGTCACTGGATGGTATTGCACAGCCAAGAAAGAGGGGGGCAGATATGGAACTCCATTGTCTTATATCAGAGTTCAAATTCTTACCACCCATTGCATCCAGTCTACCCTGGTTTGTTCTGATCCCTCCTATTTCCCAATGAGGACGCTAAAGCCTGTGGGACATGCCCAAAAACTAGAAACTGCACCATTTTTTTCTCAAGCATTTAGCTGCCTCTGTCATTGTCCACTTCCAGTCCCTTGCACTGTGTCCTGCTCCATGCCTCCTGTGCCGGTCAGTGTTAACTGTCACCTTCTGGAATCTAGAGTCACCTGGGGGAGGGTTCTCTGAGCTTGGCTGTGATTGCATTAACTCAGGTGGAAAGACCCGCCAACTCTGGGTGGTGCCATTTCACTGGGCGGTTCCTTCACTGTGCAGCTGGAGAAAGGAAGCTGAGCAGCTGCTCCTGTGCATTCTTTCCTGCCTCCAGCTGTGGGCGTGATGTGAGCAGCTGTTTCAAACTACCATTGCCTTGACTACCCCACCATGTTGAACTATACCATGAACTGTGGCCCATAACAAACCCTTTGTCCCTTATATTGCTTTACTCAGTGTTCGACACAGGAACAGAAAGAGAAACTGGGATACTCCCACATCAATGGGACACAGACACATCACTAAGATACTTCCACATCACTGGGATACTGCCACATCACTGAGATACTCCCACAACACTGGGATACTCCAACATCACTGAGATACTCCCAAATCATTAAAACACTCCTACATCACTGGAACACTCCCACATCACAGAGATACTCCCACATCACTGGAACACTCCAACAAAACTGGGATACTCCCACATCACTAGAACACTCCCACATCACTGAGATACTCCCACATCACTGAGATACTCCCACATCACTGAGATACTTACACATCACTGGGACACTCCCACATCACTGAGATATTCTGACATCACTGGAACACACCAACATCACTGGAATACCCCCACATCACTAGATATTCCCACATCACTGAGATACTCGCACATCATTAAGATACTCCAACATTACTGGGACACTCCCACATCACTGGAACACTCCCGCATCACTGTGATACTCCCAAATCACTGAGATACTCCCACAGCACTGGAACAGTCGCACATCACTGGAACACTCCGACATCACCGGGATACTCCAACATCACTGAGATACTCCAACATCACTGAAACACTCCAACATCACTGGGATACTCACACATCACTGCGACATTCCCACATCACTGGAACATGCCCACATCACTAGGACACTCCCACATTGCTGAGAAACTTAAACATCACTGGAATACTCCCACATCACTGAGATAATCCCACATCACTGAGATACTCCCACATCACTGGGACACTCCCACATCACTGGGACACACCCACATCACTGAGATACTCCAACATCACTGGGACACTCCCACATCACTGGGACACTCCCCCAACACTGAGACACTCCCACATCACTGGGACACTCCCACATCACTGGGATACTCCCACATCACTGAGATACTCCCACATCACTGGAACATGCCCACATCACTAGGACACTCCCACATCGCTGAGAAACTTAAACATCACTGGAATATTCCCACATCACTGAGATAATCCCACATCACTGAGATACTCCCACATCACTGGGACACTCCCACATCACTGGGACACACCCACATCACTGAGATACTCCAACATCACTGGGACACTCCCACATCACTGGGACACTCGCACAACACTGGGACAATCCCACATCACTGGGACACTCCCACATCACTGAGATACTCCCACATCACTGAGATACTCGAACATCACTGGAACACGGCCTAATCACTGGGGAACGCCCACATCACTGAAATACTCCCACACCACTGAGATACTCCAACATCACTGGAATACTCCCATATTTCTATGACACTTCCACATCACTGGGACACTCACACATCACTAAGATACTCCGACATGACTGGAAAACTCCCATACCACTGGGACAGTCCCATATCACTGGGATACTCCCACATCAGTGAGATACTCCCACATCACAGGGATGGTCCCACATCATTGTGACACTCTGACATCACTGGAACAATCAGACATCACTGCGACACTCCCCAATCACTGAAAAACACCCAAATTACTAGGAAACTCACACATCTCTGGAATACTCCCACATAACTGAGGTACTCCAACATCACTTGAACACTCCCAGATCACTGGGACACGCCCACATCAGGGAGATACTCCCACATCACTGAGAAACTTCCACATAACTAAGATACTTCCAATCATTGAAATACTCCCACATCACTGAGAAACTTCCAGATCACTGTTATACTCCCACATCACTGATATACTCCCACATCACTAAGATACTTTAACACCACTGAGATAGTCCCACAAAACGGAAATAATCCCAAATCACTGGAACACTCCCAAATCACTGGGATACTCCCAATCAAGGGGATACTCCCACATCACTGAGATATTCCTACATAACTTGAACACTCCCACATCACTGGGATACTCTCACATCACTGAGATACTCCCACATCACTGGGATATTCACACATCACTGTGACGCTCCCACATCACTAGGAACTCCCATATCACAGGGATACTCCCACATCACTGAGATACTCCCACATAACTGAGGTACTCAAACATCAGTGGAACACACAAACATCACTAGGATACTCCCACATCACTGTGACGCTCCCACATCACTAGGAACTCCCATATCACTCGGAAACTCCCAAACCACTAGGACACTCCCACATCACTGGAAAATGCACACATCATTGGGACACTCCCACATCACTGAAATACTCCCACATCACTGTGAAACTTCCACATCACATAGACACTTCCACATCATTGAAATAGTCCCACATCACTGAGAAACTTCCACATCACTGGGATACTCCCAAATCACGGAGATACTCGCACATCACTGAGACACATACACATTACTGGGACACACCCACATCACTGAGATACTCCAACATGACTGGGACACATCCACATCACTGGGATACTCGCACATCACTGGGACACTCCCACATCGGTGGGACACTCCCTAATCACTGAAAAACTCACACAACACGGAGATACTCCCACATCACTGGAACATGCCCACATCACTGGAACACTCCTACATCACTGGGAGAATCCCACATCAATGGAACACTCCAAAATCACTGAGATACTCCCACATCAATGAGATACTCAAACATCACTGGAACACTGCCACATCACTGGAATACACCCACATCACTGAGATACTCCCACACCACTGAGATACTCCCACATCACTGAGATACTCCCATATCACTGGAATACGCCCATAGTACCATGACACTTCGACATCACTGAAATACTCATACATCACTGGGACACTCTCACATCAGTCTGAAACTTCCACATCACTGGAATACTCCCACAACACTGAGATACCCCCACATCACTGGGACACTCACAGATCACTAAAATACTCCCACTTCCCTGGAAAGCTCACATTTCACTGGGACACTCCCACATCACTGGGACACTCCCACATCACTGAGGTACTCCAACATGAATGGAACACTCCCACATCACTGGGATACACCCACATCACTGAGATACTCAAACTTCACTGAGATACTCCCACATCACTGGGATATTCCCACATAACTAAGATACTTCCGCATCATTGAAATACTCCCACATCACTGAGAAACTTTCAGATCACTGGGATACTCCCACATCACTGTTATACTCCCACATCACTGAGATACTACCACATCACTGAGATACTTTAACACCACTGAGATACTCCCACAAAACGGAAATACTCCCAAATCACTGGAACACTCCCAAATCACTGGGATAATCCCACATCAAGGGGATATTCCCACATCACTGAGATATTCCTACATCACTTGAACACTCCCACATTATTGGGATACTCTTACATCACTGGGATACTCACACATCACTGAGATACTCCCACATCACTGGGATATTCACACATCACTGTGACGCTCCCACATCACTAGGAACTCCCATATCACTGGGATACTCCCACATCACTGAGATACTCCCACATAACTGAGGTACTCAAACATCAGTGGAACACTCAAACATCACTAGGATACTCCCACATCACTGTGACGCTCCCACATCACTAGGTACTCCCATATCACTCGGAAACTCCCAAATCACTAGGACACTCCCACATCACTGGAACATTCCACATCACTGGAAAATGCCCACATCATTGGGACACTCCCACATCACTGGAACACTCCCACATCACTAAGATGCTTCCACATCACTGAAATACTCCCACATCACTGTGAAACTTCCACATCACTTAGACACTTCCACATCATTGAAATAGTCCCACATCACTGAGAAACATCCACATCACTGGGATACTCCCAAATCACTGAGATACTCGCACATCACTGAGATACGCAGACATTACTGGGACACTCCCACATCACTGAGATACTCCAACATGACTGGGACACATCCACATCACTGGGATACTCTCACATTACTGGGACAATCCCACATCGGTGGGACACTCCCTCATCACTGAAACACTCCCACAACACGGAGATACTCCCACATCACTGGAACACGCCCACATCACGGAACACTCCTACATCACTGGGAGAATCCCACACCACTGAGATACTCCCACATCACTGGAATACTCCCATAGTACTATGACACTTCGACATCACTGAAATACTCATACATCACTGGGACACTCTCACATCACTCTGAAACTTCCACATCACTGGAATACTCCCACAACACTGAGATACCCACACATCGCTGGGACACTCCCACATCACTGGGATACTCCCACATCACTGGGACACTCCGCCAACAACTCCCACATCACTGAGATACTCAAACTTCACTGAGATACTCCCACATCACTGGGACACTCCCACATCACTGGGATACTCCCACATCACTGAGATACTCCCACATCACTGGAACATGCCCACATCACTAGGACACTCCCACATCGCTGAGAAACTTAAACATCACTGGAATACTCCCACATCACTGAGATAATCCCACATCACTGAGATACTCCCACATCACTGGGACACTCCCACATCACTGGGACACTCCCACATCACTGGGATACTCCCACATCACTGAGATACTCCCACATCACTGGAACATGCCCACATCACTAGGACACTCCCACATCGCTGAGAAACTTAAACATCACTGGAATACTCCCACATCACTGAGATAATCCCACATCACTGAGATACTCCCACATCACTGGGACACTCCCACATCACTGGGACACACCCACATCACTGAGATACTCCAACATCAATGGGACACTCCCACATCACTGGGACACTCCCACAACACTGGGACACTCCCACATCACTGGGACACTCCCACATCACTGAGATAATCCCACATCACTGAGATACTCCCACATCACTGGGACACTCCCACATCACTGGGACACACCCACATCACTGAGATACTCCAACATCACTGGAATACTCCCATCTTTCTATGACACTTCACATCACTGGGACACTCACACATCATTAAGATACTCCGACATGACTGGAAAACTCCCATACCACTGGGACAGTCCCATATCACTGGGATACTCCCACATCACAGGGATGCTCCCACATCATTGTGACACTCTGACATCACTGGAACAATCAGACATCACTGCGACACTCACCAATCACTGAAAAACACCCAAATTACTGGGAAACTCACACATCTCTGGAATACTCCCACATAACTGAGGTACTCCAACATCACTTGAACACTCCCAGATCACTGGGACACGCCCACATCAGGGAGATACTCCCACATCACTGAGAAACTTCCACATAACTAAGATACTTCCAATCATTCAATACTCCCACATCACTGAGAAACTTCCAGATCACTGGGATACTTTACCATCACTGAGATACTCCCACATCACTGAGATATTCCTACTTCACTGGGATACTCACACATCACTTAAACATTCCCATAACAGTGAGATACTCTTACATCTCTGGAACACTCCCACATTATGGAACACTCCCAAATCACTGGAACACTCCCACATAACAGAGAGAATCCCACATCATTGGAACACTTCCACATCAATGGGATACTCCCACATCACTGAGATACTCCCACATAACTGAAATACTCCCACATCAGTGAGAAACTTCCACATAACTATGAGGCTTCCACATCATTGAAATACTCCCACATCACAGAGAAACTTCCAGATCACTGTTATACTCCCACATCACTGAGATACTCCCACATCACTGAGATACTTTAACACCACTGAGATAGTCCCACAAAACGGAAATAATCCCAAATCACTGGAACACTCCCAAATCACTGGGATACTCCCAATCAAGGGGATACTCCCACATCACTGAGATATTCCTACATCACTTGAACACTCCCACATCACTAGGATACTCTCACATCACTGAGATACTCCCACATCACTGGGATATTCACACATCACAGTGACGCTCCCACATCACTAGGAACTCCCATATCACAGGGATACTCCCACATCACTGAGATACTCCCACATAACTGAGGTACTCAAACATCAGTGGAACACACAAACATCACTAGGATACTCCCACATCACTGTGACGCTCCCACATCACTAGGAACTCCCATATCACTCGGAAACTCCCAAATCACTAGGACACTCCCACACCACTGGAACATTCCACATCACTGGAAAATGCCCACATCATTGGGACACTCCCACATCACTGAAATACTGCCACATCACTGTGAAACTTCCACATCACTTAGACACTTCCACATCATTGAAATAGTCCCACATCACTGAGAAACTTCCACATCACTGGGATACTCCCAAATCACTGAGATACTCGCACATCACTGAGATACGTAGACATTACTGGGACACTCCCACATCACTGAGATACTCCAACATGACTGGGACACATCCACATCACTGGGATACTCTCACATCACTGGGACACTCCCACATCGGTGGGACACTCCCTAATCACTGAAAAACTCACACAACACGGAGATACTCCCACATCACTGGAACACGCCCACATCACTGGAACACTCCTACATCACTGGGAGAATCCGACATCAATGGAACACTCCAACATCACTGAGATACTCCCACATCAATGAGATACTCAAACATCACTGGAACACTGCCACATCACTGGAATACGCCCACATCACTGAGATACACCCACACCACTGAGATACTCCCACATCACTGAGATACTCCCACATCACTGGAATACTCCCATAGTACCATGACACTTCGACATCACTGAAATACTCATACATCACTGGGACACTCTCACATCAGTCTTAAACTTCCACATCACTGGAATACTCCCACAACACTGAGATACCCCCACATCACTGGACACTCACACATCACTAAAATCCTCCCACTTCCCTGGAAAGCTCACATTTCACTGGGACACTCCCACATCACTGGGACACTCCCACTTCAGTGAGATACTCCCACATCACTGAGGTACTCCAACATGAAGGAAACACTCCCACATCACTGGGATACACCCACATCACTGAGATACTCAAACTTCACTGAGATACTCCCACATCACTGGGATACTCCCACATCACTGTGACACTCCACAATCACTGAAACACAGCCAAATCACTGGGAAACTCACACATCACTGGGATACTCCCACATCACTGAAATACTCCCACATCACTGAGAAACTTCCACATAACGAAGATACTTCCGCATCATTGAAATACTCCCACATCACTGAGAAACTTTCAGATCACTGGGATACTCCCACATCACTGTTATACTCCCACATCACTGAGATACTACCACATCACTAAGATACTTTAACAAAACTGAGATACTCCCACAAAATGGAAATACTCCCAAATCACTGGAACACTACCAAATCACTGGGATACTCCCACATCAAGTGGATACTCCCACATCACTGAGATATTCCTACATCCCTTGAACACTCCCACATCATTGGGATACTCTCACATCACTGGGATACTCACACATCACTGGGATATTCACACATCACTGTGACGCTCCCACATCACTAGGAACTCACATATCACTGGGATACTCCCACATCACTGAGATACTCCCACATAACTGAGGTACTCAAATATCAGTGGAACACTCAAACATCACTAGGATACTCCACATCACTGTGACGCTCCCACATCACTAGGTACTCCCATATCACTCGGAAACTCCCAAATCACTTGAACACTCCCACATCATTGGAACACTCCCACATCACTGGAACACTCCCACATCACTAAGATGCTTCCACATCACTGAAGTACTCCCACATCACTGTGAAACTTCCACATCACTTAGACACTTCCACATCATTGAAATAGTCCCACATCACTGAGAAACTTCCACATCACAGGGATACTCCCAAATCACTGAGATACTCGCACATCACTGAGATACGCAGACATTACTGGGACACTCCCACATCACTGAGATACTCCAACATGACTGGTACACATCCACATCACTGGGATACTCTCACATCACTGGGACAATCCCACATCGGTGGGACACTCCCTCATCACTGAAACACTCCCACAACACGGAGATACTCCCACATCACTGGAACACGCCCACATCACTGGAACACTCCCACATCACTGGAATACTCCCATAGTACTATGACACTTCGACATCACTGAAATACTCATACATCACTGGGACACTCTCACATCACTCTGAAACTTCCACATCACTGAAATACTCCCACAACACTGAGATACCCACACATCACTGGGACACTCACACATCACTAAAATACTCCCACTTCCATGGAAAACTCACATTTCACTGGGACACTCCCACATCACTGGGATACTCCCACTTCAGTGAGATACTCCCACATCACTGAGGTACTCCAACATGAATGAACACTCCCACATCACTGGGATACTCCCACATCACTGAGATACTCAAACTTCACTGAGATACTCCCACATCACTGGGACACTCCCACATCACTGGGATACTCCCACATCACTGAGATACTCCTAATCACTGGAACATGCCCACATCACTAGGACACTCCCACATCGCTGAGAAACTTAAACATCACTGGAATACTCCCACATCACTGAGATAATCCCACATCACTGAGATATTCCCACATCACTGGGACACTCCCACATCACTGGGACACACCCACATCACTGAGATACTCCAACATCACTGGGACACTCCCACATCACTGGGACACTCCCACAACACTGGGACTCTCCCACATCACTGAGATATTCCCACATCACTAAGATACTTCCGCATCACTGGGATAATCCCACATCAATGAGATACTCCAAAATCACTGGGACACTCCTATATCACTAGTACACTCCCACATCACTGGAACACTCCCACATCACTGGAACACTCCCTCATCACTGGGACACTCCCACATCACTAAGATACTTCCAAATCACTGGGATAATCCCACATCAATAGAACACTCCTACAGCACTGAGATACTCCCACATCACTGGAAGACTCCCACATCACTAAGATGCTTCCACGTCACTGAAATACTCCCACATCACTGTGAAACTTCCACATCACTGGGATACTCCCAAATCACTGAGATACTCGCACATCACTGAGATACGCAGACATTACTGGGATACTCCCACATCACTGAGATACTCCAACATGACTGGGACACATCCACATCACTGGGATACTTTCACATCACTGGGACACTCCCACATCGGTGGGACACTCCCTCATCACTGAAACACTCCCACAACACGGAGATACTCCCACATCACTGGAACACGCCCACATCACTGGAACACTCCTACATCACTGGGAGAATCCCACACCACTGAGATACTCCCACATCACTGGAATACTCCCATAGTATTATGACACTTCGACATCACTGAAACACTCATACATCACTGGGACACTCTCACATCACTCAGAAACTTCCACATCACAAGAAAACTCCCACAACACTGAGATACCCCCACATCACTGGGACACTCACACATCACTAAAATACTCCCACTGCCCTGGAAAACTCACATTTCACTGGGACACTCCCACACCAATGGGACACTCCCACTTCAGTGACATGCTCCCACATCACTGAGGTACTGCAACAGGAATGAACACTCCCACATCACTGGGATACTCCCACATCACTGAGATACTCAAACTTCACTGAGATACTCCCACATCACTGCGATACTCCCACATCACAGTGACACTCCCCAATCACTGAAACACAGCCAAATCACTAGGAAACTCACACATCACTGGGATACTCCCACATAACTGAAATACTCCCACATCACTGAGAAACTTCCACATAACTAAGATACTTCCGCATCATTGAAATACTCCCACATCACTGAGAAACTGCCAGATCACTGGGATACTCCCACATCAAAAGGATACTCCCACATCACTGAGATATTCCTACATCACTTGAACACTCCCACATAACTGGGATACTCTCACATCACTGGGACACTCCCACATCCCACATCACTGGGACACTCCCACATCACTGGGATACTCACACATCACTTAAACACTCCCATAACAGTGAGATACTCTTACATCTCTGGAACACTCCCACATCACTGGAACACTCCCAAATCACTGGAACACTCCCACATCACAGGGAGAATCCCATATCAATGGAACACTTCCACATCAATGGGATACTCCCACATCACTGAGATACTCCCACATCACTGGAACACTTCCAAATCACTGGGACACTCTCAAATAACTGGGATACTCACACATAACTGAAATACTCGCACATCACTGAGATACGCCCACATCACTGGAACACTCCCACATCACTGAGATATTCCCACATCACTAAGATACTGCCACATCACTGGAACACTCCCACATCAGTGGAACACTCCAACATCATTGGAACACTCCTACATCACTGGAGAATCCCACATCACTGAGATACTCCAAATCACTGAGATACTCCAACATCACTGGAAAACTCCCACATCACTGAAAGACACCCACATCACTGGGAGACTCCCACATCACTGAGATACTCCCACATCACTGAGATACGCCCACATTACTGAAACACTCCAAAATACTGAAACACTCCCAAATCACTGGGAAACTCACACATCACTGGGATACGGCCACATAACTGAGGTACTCAAACATCACTTGAACACTCTAGGATCACTGAGATACTCCCACATAACTGAAATACTCCCACATCAGTAAGAAACTTCCACATAACTAAGAAGCCTCCACATCATTGAAATACTCCCACATCACTGAGAAACTTTCAGATCACTGGGATACTCCCACATCACTGTTATACTCCCACATCACTGAGATACTCCCACATCACTGAGATACTTTAACACCACTGAGATACTCCCACAAAAGGGAAATATTCCCAAATCACTGGAACACTCCCAAATCACTGGGATACTCCCACATGAAGGGGATCCTCCCACATCACTGAGATATTCCTACATCACTTGAACACTCCCACATCATTGGAATACTCTCACATCACTGGGATACTCACACATCACTGAGATACTCCCACATCACTGGGAAACTCTCACATCACTGGAATACTCCAACATCACTGAGAGCCTTCCAAAGCACTGCGACACTGCCACTTCACTGGGACACTCCCAAATTACTCAGACACTCCCACATCACTGGGATACTCCCACATCATAGGAACACTCCAAAATCACTGGGATACTCACACATCACTGGGACACTCCCACATCCTTGGGACACTCCCACATAACAAAGATACTTCCACATCACTAAAATACTCCCACATCACTAATAGACTCCCAATCACTGACATACCCCCACATCACTGAGATTATCCCACATCACTGGGATACTCCCAACACACTGAGATACTCCTATATCACAAAGATACTCCCACATCACTCGAACACTCCCACATCACTGGGACACTCCGGCATCACTGGGACACTCCCGCATCACTAGAATACTCCAAAATCACTGAGAGATTCCCATATCACTGAGATACTCATACATCACTGAGATACTCCAACATCACTGGAACACTGCCTCATAATGGGATACGCCCACATCACTAAAATACTCCCACACCACTGAGATACTCCCACATCACTGGACACTACCATATTACTATGACACTTCCACATCACTGGGACACTCACACATCACTAATATACTCCCACATGACTGGAAAACTCTCATATCACTGGGACACGCCCACATCACTGGGAATCTCCCACATCACTGGGACACTCCCATATCACTGGAATACTCCCACATCAGTGAGATACTCCCACATCACTGAGATACTCCAACATCAATGGAACACTCCCACATCACTGGGATACTCCAACATCACTGAGATACTCCCACATCACAGGGATACTCCCACATCACTGAGTTATTTTACCATCACTGAGATACTCCCACATCATGGGGATACTCCCACATCACTGAGATATTCCTACATCACTTGAACACTCCCACATCACTGGGAAACTCCCAAGTCACTGGGATACTCACACATCACTGAAACTCTTCCATAACAGTGCATTACTCTTACATCTCTGGAACACTCCCACATCTCGGAACACTCCCACATCACTGGAACACTCCCACATCACAGGGAGAATCCCACATCATTGGAACACTCCCACATCACTGGGATACTCCCACATCACTGAGATATTCCTACATCACTTGAACACTCCCACATCATTGGAATACTCTCACATCACTGGGATACTCACACATCACTGAGATACTCCCACATCACTGGGAAACTCTCACATCACTGGAATACTCCAACATCACTGAGAGCCTTCCAAAGCACTGCGACACTGCCACTTCACTGGGACACTCCCAAATTACTCAGACACTCCCACATCACTGGGATACTCCCACATCATAGGAACACTCCAAAATCACTGGGATACTCACACATCACTGGGACACTCCCACATCCTTGGGACACTCCCACATAACAAAGATACTTCCACATCACTAAAATACTCCCACATCACTAATAGACTCCCAATCACTGACATACCCCCACATCACTGAGATTATCCCACATCACTGGGATACTCCCAACACACTGAGATACTCCTATATCACAAAGATACTCCCACATCACTCGAACACTCCCACATCACTGGGACACTCCGGCATCACTGGGACACTCCCGCATCACTAGAATACTCCAAAATCACTGAGAGATTCCCATATCACTGAGATACTCATACATCACTGAGATACTCCAACATCACTGGAACACTGCCTCATAATGGGATACGCCCACATCACTAAAATACTCCCACACCACTGAGATACTCCCACATCACTGGACACTACCATATTACTATGACACTTCCACATCACTGGGACACTCACACATCACTAATATACTCCCACATGACTGGAAAACTCTCATATCACTGGGACACGCCCACATCACTGGGAATCTCCCACATCACTGGGACACTCCCATATCACTGGAATACTCCCACATCAGTGAGATACTCCCACATCACTGAGATACTCCAACATCAATGGAACACTCCCACATCACTGGGATACTCCAACATCACTGAGATACTCCCACATCACAGGGATACTCCCACATCACTGAGTTATTTTACCATCACTGAGATACTCCCACATCATGGGGATACTCCCACATCACTGAGATATTCCTACATCACTTGAACACTCCCACATCACTGGGAAACTCCCAAGTCACTGGGATACTCACACATCACTGAAACTCTTCCATAACAGTGCATTACTCTTACATCTCTGGAACACTCCCACATCTCGGAACACTCCCACATCACTGGAACACTCCCACATCACAGGGAGAATCCCACATCATTGGAACACTCCCACATCACTGGGATACTCCCACATCACTGAGATACTCTCACATCACTGAGATACTCCCACATCACTGGAACATTTCCAAATCACTGAGATACTCCCACATCACTGAGATACTCCCACATCACTGGAACACTCCCACATCAGTGGAACACTCCCACATCACTGGGAGACTCCCACATCACTGGGAGACTCCCACATCACTGAGAAACTCCAAATCACTGAGATACTCCAACATCACTGGAAAACTCCCACATCACTGGAATACACCCACATCAATGGGAGACTCCCACATCACTGAGATACTCCCACATCACTGAGATACGCCCACATTACTGAAACACTCCCAAATACTGAAACACTCCCAAATCACTGGGAAACTCACACATTACTGGGATACTGCCACATAACTGAGGTACTCCAACATCACTTGAACACTCCAGGATCACTGAGATACTCCCACATAACTGAAATACTCCCACATCAGTGAGAAACTTCCACATATCTAAGATGCTTCCACATCATTGAAATACTCCCACATCACTGAGAAACTTTCAGATCACTGGGATACTCCCACATCACTGTTATACTCCCACATCACTGAGATACTACCACATCACTGAGATAATTTAACACCACTGATATACTCCCACAAAACGGAAATATTCCCAAATCACTGGAACACTCCCAATTCACTGGGATACTCCCACATCAAGGGGATACTCCCACATCAAGGGGATACTCCCACATCACTAAGATATTCCTAAATCACTTGAACACTCCGACATCACTGGGATACTCTCACATCACTGGGATACTCACACATCACTGAGATACTCCCACATCACTGGGATATTCACACATCACTGTGACGCTCCCACAACACTAGGAACTCCCATATCACTGGGATACACCCACATAACTGAGATACTCCCACATAACTGAGGTACTCAAACATCAGTGGAACACTCAAACATCACTAGGATACTCCCACATCACTGTGACGCTCCCACATCACTAGGAACGCCCATATCATTCGGAAACTCCCAAATCACTTGGACACTCCCACATCACTGGAACATTCCACATCACTGGAAAATGCCCACATCATTGGGACACTCCCACATCACTGGAACACTCCCACATCACTGAGATGCTTCCACATCACTGAAATACTCCCACATCACTGTGAAACTTCCACATCAATTAGACACTTCCACATCATTGAAATACTCCCACATCACTGAGAAACTTCCACATCACTGGGATACTCCCAAATCACTGAGATACTCGCACATCACTGAGATACGCAGACAATACTGAGACACTCCCACATCACTGAGATACTCCAACATGACTGGGACACATCCACATCACTGGGATACTCTCACATCACTGGGACACTCCCACATCGGTGGGACACTCCCTCATCACTGAAACACACCCACAACACGGAGATACACCCACATCACTGGAACACGCCCACATCATTGGAACACTCCTACATCACTGGGAGAATCCCACACCAAGGAGATACTCCCACATCACTGGAATACTCCCATAGTACTATGACACTTCGACATCACTGAAATACTCATACATCACTGGGACACTCTCACATCACTCTGAAACTTCCACATCACTGGAATACTCCCACAACACTGAGATACCCCCACATCACTGGGACACTCACACATCACTAAAATACTCCCACTTCCCTGGAAAACTCACATTTCACTGGGACACTCCCACATCACTGGGACACTCCCACTTCAGTGAGATACTCCCACATCACTGAGGTACTGCAACAGGAATGAACACTCCCACATCACTGGGATACTACCACATCACTGAGATACTCAAAATTCACTGAGATACTCCCACATCACTGAGATACTCCCACATCACTGTGACACTCCCCAATCACTGAAACACAGCCAAATCACTCGGAAGCTCACACATCACTGGGATACTCCCACTTAACTGAAATACTCCCACATCACTGAGAAACTTCCACATAACTAAGATACTTCCGCATCATTGAAATACTCCCACATCACTGAGAAACTGCCAGATCACTGGGATACTCACACATCACTGGGATACTCCCACATCCCTGAGATACTCCCACATCACAGAAATACTACCAAATCACTGGAACACTCCCAAATCACTGGGATACTCCCACATCAAAAGGATACTCCCACATCACTGAGATATTCCTACATCACTTGAACACTCCCACATAACTGGGATACTCTCACATCACTTAAACACTCCCATAACAGTGAGATACTCTTACATCTCTGGAACACTTCCACATCACTGGAACACTCCCAAATCACTGGAACACTCCCACATCACAGGGAGAATCCCACATCAATGGAATACTTCCACATCAATGGGATACTCCCACATCACTGAGATACTCCCACATCACTGGAACACTCCCACATCACTGGGATTCACCCACATCACTGGGATACTCCCACATCACTGGAACACTCCCACATCACTGAGATACTCCCACATCACTGGGACATTGCCATATCACTAGGATACTTCCACATCACTGGGACACACCCACATCACCTGGACACTCCCACATCACTGGGACACTCTCACATCACTGGAATACTCCAACATCACTGAGAGCCTTCCACAGCACTGGGACACTACCACTTCACTGGGACACTCCCAAATTACTCAGACACTCCCACATCACTGGGATACTCCCACATCACAGGAACACTCCCAAATCACTGGGATACTCACACATCACTGGGACACTCCCACATCCTTGGGGACTCCCACATAACAAAGATACTTCCACATCACTAAAATACTCCCACATCACTAATATACTCCCACATCACTGAAATACCCCCACATCACTGAGACACTCCCACATCACTGGGATACTCCCAAAACACTGAGATACTCCTATATCACAAAGATACTCCCACATCACTCGAACACTCCCGCATCACTGGGACACTCCCGCATCACTAGAATACTCCAAAATCACTGAGAGACTCCCACATCACTGAGATACTCATACATCACTGAGATACTCCAAGATCAGTGGAACACTGCCTCATAATGGGATACGCCCACATCACTAAAATACTCCCACACCACTGAGATTCTCCCACATCACTGGACACTACCATATTACTATGACACTTCCACATCACTGGGACACTCACACATCACTAATATACTCCCACATGACTGGAAAACTCTCATATCACTGGGACACGCCCACATCACTGGGACACTCCCACATCACTGAGGTACTCCAACATGAATGGAACACTCACACATCACTGGGATACTCACACATCACTTAAACACTCCCATAACAGTGAGATACTCTTACATTTCTGGAACAATCCCACATCACTGGAACACTCCCAAATCACTGGAACACTCCCACATCACAGGGAGAATCCCACATCAATGGAACACTTCCACATCAATGGGATACTCCCACATCACTGAGATACTCCCACATCACTGGAACACTCCCAAATCACTGGGAAACTCTCAAATAACTGGGATACTCACACATAACTGAAATACTCGCACATCACTGAGATACGCCCACATCACTGGAACACTCCCACATCACTGAGATACTCCCACATCACTGACATACTCACACATCACTGGAACACTCCCACATCAGTGGAACACTCCAAAATCATTGGAACACTCCCATATCACTGGGAGACTCCCACATCACTGAGATACTCCAAATCACTGAGATACTCCAACATCACTGGAAAACTCCAACATCATTGGAACACACACATCACTGGGAAACTCCCACATCACTGAGATACTCCCACATCACTGAGATACGCCCACATTACTGAAACACTCCCAAATACTGAAACACTCCCAAATCACTGTGAAACTCACACATCACTGGGATACTGCCACATAACTGAGGTACTCCAACATCACTTGAACACTCCCAGATCACTGAGACATGCCCACATTTGGGAACACTCCCACATCAGTGAGAAACTTCCACATAACTAAGATGCTTCCACATCATTGAAATACTCCCACATCACTGAGAAACTTCCAGATCACTGGGATACTCCCACATCACTGTTATACTCCCACATCACTGAAATACTCTCACATCACTGAGATACTTTAACACCACTGAGATACTCCCACAAAACGGAAATACTCCCAAATCACTGGAACACTCCCAAATCACTGGGATACTCCCACATCAAGGGGATACTCCCACATCACTGAGATATACCTACATCACTTGAACACTCCCACATCATTGGGATATTCTCACATCACTGGGATACTCACACATCACTGAGATACTCCCACATCACTGGGACACACCCATATCACTTGGACACTCCCACATCACTGGGACACTCTCACATCACTGGAATACTCCAACATCACTGAGAGCCTTCCACATCACTGGGACACTGCCACTTCACTCGGACACTCCCAAATTACTCAGACACTCCCACATCACTGGGATACTCCCACATCAGAGGAACACTCCCAAATCACTGGGATACTCACACATCACTGGGACACTCCCACATCCTTGGGACACTCCCACATAACAAAGATACTTCCACATCACTAAAATACTCCCACATCACTAATAGACTCCCACATCACTGACATACCCCCACATCACTGAGATACTCCCACATCACTGGGATACTCCCAAAACACTGAGATACTCTCATATCACAAAGATACTCCCACATCACTCGAACACTCCCGCATCACTGGGACACTCCGGCATCACTGGGACACTCCCGCAGCACTGGCATACTCCAAAATCACTGAGAGACTCCCACATCACTGAGATACTCCGACATCACTGAGATACTCCAACATCACTGGAACACTGCCTCATACTGGGATACGCCCATATCACTAAAATACTCCCACACCACTGAGATACTCCCACATCACTGGACACTCCCATGTTACTATGACACTTCCACATCACTGGCACACTCACACATCACTAATATACTCCCACATGACTGGAAAACTCTCATATCACTGGGACATGCCCACATCACTGGGAAACTCCCACATTTCTGGGACACTCCCATATTACTGGGATACTCCCACATCGGTTAGATACTCCCACATCACTGAGGTACTCCAACATCAATGGAACACTCCCACATCACTGGGATACTCCAACATCACTGAGATACTCCCACATCACAGGGATACTCCCACATAACTGAGATACTCCCACACCACTGAGATACTCCCACAACACTGGAATACTCCCATAGTACTATGATACTTCGACATCACTAAAATACTCATACATCACTGGGACACTCACACATCACTAAAATACTCCCACATCCCTGGAAAACTCACATATCACTGGGACACTCACACACCACTGGGACACTCCCACTTTAGTGAGATACTCCCGCATCACTGAGGTACTCCAACATGAATGGAACACTCCCACATCACTGGAATACTCCCACATCACTGAGATACTCAAACTTCACTGAGATACTCCCATATCACTGGGATACTCCCACATCACTGTGACACTCCCAATCACTGAAACACAGCCAAATCACTGGGAAACTCACACATGACTGGGATACTGCCCCATAACTGAGGTACTCCAACATCACTTGAACACTCCCACATCACCGAGATACTCCCACTTCACTGAAATACTCCCAAATCACTGAGAAACTTCCACATAACTAAGATACTTCCACATCATTGAAATACTCCCACATCACTGAGAAACTGCCAGATCACTGGGATACTCCCACATCACTGGGATACTCCCAATCCCTGAGATACTCCCAAATCACGGAAATACTACCAAATCACCGGAACACTCCCAAATCACTGGGATACTCCCACATCAAGGGGATACTCCCACATCACTGAGATATTCCTACATCACTTGAACACTCCCACATCGCTGGGATACTTTCACATCACTGGGACACACCCACATCACTGGGACACTCCCAAATCTTTGAGATACTCCCACATCACTGAAACACTCCCATTACACCGAGATACTTTCACATCTCTGGAACTCTCCCACATCACTGGAACACTCCCATATCACTGGAGCACTTCCGCATCACAGGGAGAATCCCACATCAATGGAACATTTCCACATCTCTGGGATACTCCCATATCACTGAGATACTACCACATCACTGAGATACTCCCACATCAGTGGGACACTCTCACATCACTGGAATACTCCAACATCACTGAGAGCCTTCCACATCACTGGGACACTGCCACTTCACTGGGACACTTCCAAATTACTCAGATACTCCCACATTACTGGGATACTCCCACATCACAGGAGCACTCCCAAATCACTGGGATACTCACACATCACTGGGAAACTCCCAAATCCATGGGACACTCCCACATAACAAAGATACTTCCACATCACTAAAATACTCCCACATCACTAATAGACTCCCACATCACTGACATACCCCCACAACACTGAGATACTCCCACATCACTGGGACACTCACACGTCACTGGAACACTCCCACATCACTGAGATACTCCCACATCACTGAGATACTCCCACATCGCTGGAACACTCCCACATGAGTGGAACACTCTAACATCATTGGAACACTCCCACATCACTGGGAGACTCTAAATCACTGGGACACTCCCATATCACTGGACACTCCCATATTACTATGACACTTCCACATCACTTGGACACTCACACATCAGTAATATACTCCCACATGACTGGAAAACTCTCATATCACTGGGACACACCCACATCACTGGGACACTCCCACATCACTGGGACACTCCCATATCACTGGGATACTCCCACATCGGTGAGATACTCCCACACACTGAGGTACTCCAACATCAATGGAACACTCCCTCATCACTGGGATACTCCAACATCACTGAGATACTCCCACATCACAGGGATACACCCACATCACTGAGTTATTTTACCATCACTGAGATACTCCCACATCATGGGGATACTCCCACATCACTGAGATATTCCTACATCACTTGAACACTCCCACATCACTGGGACACTCCAACATCACTGGGATACTCACACATCACTGAAAAACTCCCATAACAGTGCATTACGCTTTCATCTCTGGAACACTCCCACATCTCCGGAACACTCCCACATCACTGGAACACTCCCACATCACAGGGAGAATCCCACATCATTGGAACACTCCCACATCACTGGGAGACTCCCACATCACTTAGATACTCTCACATCACTGAGATATTCCCACATCGCTGGAACATGTCCAAACACTGGAACACTCTCAAATAACTGGGATACTCACACATAACTGAAATACTCGCACATCACTGAGATACGCCCAATCATTGGAACACTCCCACATCACTGAGATACTCCCACATCACTGAGATACTCCCACATCACTGGACACTCCCACATTACTATGACACTTCCACATCACTGGGACACTCACACATCACTAATATACTCCCACATGACTGGAAAACTCTCATATCACTGGGACACGCCCACATCACTGGGACACTCCTACATCACTGGACACTCCCATATCACTGGGATACTCCCACATCAGTGAGATACTCCCACACTAAGGTACTCAAACATCAATGGAACACTCCCACATCACTGGGATACTCTCACATCACTGAGATACTCCCACATCACTGAGATACTTTACCATCACTGAGATACTCCCACATCATGGGGATACTCCCACACCACTGAGATAGTCCAACATCACTTGAACACTCCCACATCACTGGGATACTCACACATCACTGAAACACTCCCATAACAGTGAGATACTCTTACATCTCTGGAACACTTCCACATCTCTGGAACACTCCCACATCACTGGAACACTCTCACATCACTGAGATACTCCCACATCACTGGAACACTCCCAAATCACTGGGACACTCTCAAATAACTGGGATACTCACACATAACTGAAATACTTGCTCATCACTGAGATACTCTCACATCTCTGGAACACTCCCATATCACTGGAGCACTTCGACATCACAGAGAGAATCCCACATCAATGGAACATTTCCACATCACTGGGATACTCCCACATCACTGAGATACTACCACATCACTGAGATACTCCCACATCACTGGGACACACCCACATCACCTGGACACTCCCACATCACTGGGACACTCTCACATCACTGGAATACTCCAAAATCACTGAGAGCCTTCCACATCACTGGGACACTGCCACTTCACTGGGACACTTCCAAATTACTCAGACACTCCCGCATCACTGGGATACTCCCACATCACAGGAACACTCCCAAATCACTGCGATACTCACACATCACTGGGACACTCCCATATCCATGGGACACTCCCACATAACAAAGATACTTCCACATCACTAAAATACTCCCACATCACTAATAGACTCCCACATCACTGACATACCCCAACATCACTGAGATACTCCCACATCACTGGGATACTCCTCAAAACACTGAGATACTCTTATATCACAAAGATACTCCCACATCACTGGACCACTCCCGCATCACTAGGACACTCCAACATCACTGGGACACTCCCGCATCACTGGAATACTCCAAAATCACTGAGAGACTCCCACATCACTGAGATACTCCGACATCACTGAGATACTCCAACATCATTGGAACACTGCCTCATACTGGGATACGCCCATATCACTAAAATACTCCCACACCACTGAGATACTCCCACATCACTGGACACTCCCATATTACTATGACACTTCCACATCACTGGGACACTCACACATCACTAATATACTCCCACATGACTGGAAAACTCTCATACCACTGGGACACGCCCACATCACTGGGACACTCCCACATCACTGGGACACTCCCATATCACTGGGATACTCCCACATCAGTGAGATTCTAGCACATCACTGAGGTACTCCAACATCAATGGAACACTCCCACATCACTGGGATACTCCAAAATCACTGAGATACTCTCACATCACAGGGATACTCCCACATCACTGAGATACTTTACCATCACTGAGATACTCCCACATCATGGGGATACTCCCACATCACTGAGATATTCCTACATCACTTGAACACTCCCACATCACTGGGATACTCTACATCACTGGGACACTCCCACATCACTGGGGCACTCCCACATCACTGGGATACTCACACATCACTGAAACACTCCCATAACAGTGAGATACTCTTACATCTCTGGAACACTTCTACATCTCTGGAACACTCCAACATCACTGGAACACTCCCACATCACAGGGAGAATCCCACATCATTGGAACACTCCCACATCACTGGGAGACTCCCACATCACTGAGATACTCTCACATCACTGAGATACTCCCACATCACTGGAACACTCCCAAATAACTGGGACACTCTCAAATAACTGGGATACTCACACATAACTGAAATACTTGCTCATAACTAAGATACTCTCACATCACTGGAACACTCCCACATCACAGGGAATCTCCCACATCACTGCATCACTGGGACACTCCCACATCACTGGAACACTCCCACATCACTGGGACACTCCATATCACTGGGATACTCCCAAGTTACTGGAACACTCTCACACCACTGGAACACTCTCACATCACTGGGATACTCCCACATCACTGGGACACTCCCACATCACTAAGATACTTCCACATCACTGAGATACTCTCACATCACTGGGATACTCCCACATCACTGTGACACTCCCCAATCACTGAAACACAGCCAAATCACTCGGAAACTCACACATCACTGGGATACTCCCACATCACTGAGATACTCCCACATAACTGAGTTACTCCAACATCAATGGAACACACCCACCTCACTGGGAAACTCCCACATCACTGCAATACTCCCACATAACTGGGACACTCACACATCACTGAGATACTACCACATCACTGAGATACTCCAACATCACTGGAAAACTCCCACATCATTGGAACACACCCACATCACTGGGAGACTCCCACATCACTGAGATACTCCCACATCACTAAGATACTCCCACATCACTGATATACTCTCACATCACTAAGATTCTCCCACATCACTGGGACACTCCCACATCACTGGGACACTCCCACATCACTTGGCCACATCCATATCACTGGGACACTTCCACATCACTAAGAATCTTCCACATCACTAAAATACTCCCACGTCACTTAGATACTTCCACATCACTGAGATACTTCCACATCACCGAGATACTCCCACATCACTGGGACACTCCCACATAACTGGGGCACTCCCCCAGCACTGGGACACTCCTACATCACTGGGACACACCCACATCACTAAGATAGTCCCACATCACTGGGATACTCCAACATCATGGAGATACTCCCACAGTAGTGTGATACTCTGACATCACTGAGATACTCACACATCACTGGAACACTTTCACATCTCTGGGACACTCCCACATCACTGAGATACTCCCACATCACCGAGTTACTTGAGCATTACTGGAACACTCCCACATACCTGGGACACTACCACATTACTGGGACGTTCCCACATCACTTGGAAACTCCCACATCACTGGGATACTTCCACATCACTGTGATACGCCCACATCACTGAGATCCTCCCACATCGCAGGAACACGCCCACATCACTGGAACACTCCCACATCACTGGGACACTCCCACATCACTGGGATACTCCCACTTCACTGGGATACTCCCACATCAATGAGATACTTGAGCATTACTGGAACACTCCCACATACCTGGGACACTACCACATTACTGGGACATTCCCACATCACTTGGAAACTCCCACATCACTGTGATACGCCCACATCACTGAGATCCTCCCACATCGCAGGAACACTCCCACATCACTGGGATACTCACACATCACTGGGATACTCCCACATTCCTGGTACACTCCCACATCACTGAGATACTTTCACATCTCTAAAATACTCCCACATCACTAAGATACTCCCACATCACTGAGATACTCCCACGTCACTGAGATATACCACAGCATTGGGATACTCTCAAATCACTGAGATACTCCCACATCACTGAGATATTCCCACATCACTGGAACACTCCCACATCACTGAGATACTCCCACATCACTGGAACACTACCACATCAGTAAGATACTCCCACATCACTGATATCCTCTCACATCACTAAAATTCTCCCACATTACTGGGACACTCCCACATCACTGGGACACTCCCACATCACTTGGCCACTCCCATATCACTGGGACACTCCTACATCACTGGGACACTCCCACATAACTTGGGCACTCCCCCAGCACTGGGACACTCCTACATCACTGGGACACTCCCACATCACTGGGATACTCCAACATCACTGAGATACTCCCACAGTAGTGTGATACTCTGACATCACTGAGATACTCACACATCACTGGAACACTTTGACATCTCTGGGACACTCCCACATCACTGAGCTACTCCCACATCACCGAGATACTCCCACATCACTGGAACACGCCCGCATCACTGGAACACTCCCACATCACTGGGACACTCCCACATCACTGGGACACTCCCACATCACTGGGATACTCCCACATCACTGGGATACTCCCACATCAATGAGATACTTGAACATTACTGGAACACTCCCACATACCTGGGACACTACCACATTACTGGGACATTCCCACATCACTTGGAAACTCCCACATCACTGTGATACGCCCACATCACTGAGATCCTCCCACATCGCAGGAACACTCCCACATCACTGGGATACTCACACATCACTGGGATACTCCCACATTCCTGGTACACTCCCACATCACTGAGATACTTTCACATCTCTAAAATACTCCCACATCACTAAGATACTCCCACATCACTGAGATACTCCCACGTCACTGAGATATACCACAGCACTGGGATACTCTCAAATCACTGAGATACTCCCACATCACTGAGATATTCCCACATCACTGACATTCTCCCACATCACTGAGATACTCCCACATCACTGGGACATTCCCACATCACTGGGATACTACCACTTAACTGAGATACTCCCACATCACTGGGATACTCCCACATCACTGGGACACTCCCTCATCACTGAGATACTCCCACATCACTGAGATAGTCACACATCACTGAGATACTCTCACATCACTGAGATACTTCCACATCAAACTTCATGGCCCGGCCTCCCTAAAGGGTGGCCGTTCCCCTTTGCTGCCACAGAACGCTTTTTTTCTCAGACAGCAAGATTGTTCTTGTCCATGTGTTTGCTTGAGGCTCTGTTGCCTCTTCTGGGTTGCAGTTCAGAGTCTTCATCTGTTTAGCTTCTGTTTGTTTATTCTAGGAGGTCTGCATCTGACTCCAGGGCCAGGATAGACACCCCCTAAAGTCTGTAGGGGACGTTTTTGTTCCCTGTCTGTTTGTATCACCTCAGAATATAGTAACTTGCCCATGACACTGAACAAATATGTATGAGTACACTTTACCCATCCCCTCCCTTCTAATTCCAGATTCAGACTGAGTGAACACTAGCCTGCCTCCCTATTTACTGTAAGATTCTGGGTCTTTCTGGGGCATTGGTCACCCTGGGGCATAAACCATTCCTCTGGCTGATCCCTTGAGGGCAGATGGGATCTGGCTCAGCATTCTGGACTGCTTCCATCTGTTTACTAAGCCTGGTTCCCTCTGGACTCCCTGCAGCAGTGGGCCTGATGGTAGAGCCACCCTCGTGTCTCCTGCAGATGGTCCCCTGCTCTAGGAAGTAGACTCAGCCAGTGCAGGCTGCTGAGTGCACTGTTAATGGCAGGGAAGCGACAGATGTGTTCGCCTTGCCTACCCATGCTTCCTAACTCCCACATGGAAAACTGAGACTCAGGATGACCCAGCCGGTGTGTTGATCATACAGGGGCACTCTGACCTGGCACTTACAGGCACTGGCGACAGGTAGCAGGCAGTTGGGTGAGGGCCATCTAGTATTAGGCTGAAACACTTGAACTCACCAATACCCAGCATTTTCGCTGAAATGTGAGTGTGTCTGATGAGGTTTCTTAGAGATCGTCCTGTAATCAAGTTTTTGGGACCTAGCAAGGTGGAGACCATCAGTTATGGAAAGTCGGGCAGGTTTTGTAGACATACAGCAGGGGAGGGTTGAGCTTGTCTCAGGGAGGAGCATGCAAGCATCTTTTTCAGTGCAGTGGACATTAGTGAGCAGAACAGTTCCTGCCCGTGTTCTCTTCCCATGGACCTAGCGCCAAGGCCCCATCCCATGGCCTCCCGTGTGCTAATTAAGTCAAGCCACAAGGTTTTCCTATAATTGCAGATTGATGCCTCAGAGTCAGTCTCTAGAACATGCTAGGGACATTACATCAGAAAATCTGGGCAGAGCTGAGACGACCTCAGCCAGGAAGTGTGTTTTTATTTCCCCCTGGAATTGGAGAACACAGGTACAGATGGTTGAGCCTGTGGTTTGGTAATAAATGAGTCCTTACTTATGACAAGACTTGGGTCTTGACAAGGGATAGTGGCAGGGATGTTTCCAGACCCAGAACAGTGGCTCTAGTGGAGCGGAGGCCAGGAGTTGGGCCCGGGTGTGCTGGTACACATTGCCCCGTATTAGTATTGACTTCCATCTCTGCCTTGAACTGGGAAGAGGGACTTTGCCCCCTCTGCCTGAACCAGCCACCAATGTTGTGTTCAGAACAGCAGTCCAGAACTGATCCTAGGACTTACCAAGTCTTATTTTATTTTATTTTTAGCATCATCCAAAGATGATGGCAGAGCCAAGGGGCATGTGGCTGGCTACCACTGTCAGGGACTAATTGTGCCACTGTGCCCGACTGGAAAGCTGTGTGCCAGCATGGGCACTTAGAACGTTTAGGAGGATGTGCATAGGTTACTTTCAGATGCTACCACAGTCTACATGTCTAGATAAGGTACCTGGGAACCAGAGGGTTTAGATTCTGGAACCATTCCCTTACAGATACTGAGGGACGATTGCACAGGGCAGGCATCTTCTAGTCCTCCTGTAACACCCTTCACAGTGCCTGGCACTCAGGGGCATCAAGGATGTAACTGACCAGCCACAGGCCAGGCTCCAATGGGACTCAATGGGCAAAGCTCAGTGGCCTGGGGCCAGAGCCAGGGAAGGTGCCAGCGCTGCTGCATGCTGGGATGGGACATGGAGACAGCATTCACCCCCAGAGATGCCGTTTAGAAGGGTTTGGAGGTGTACCCTGAAACCAAAGTTCTTGGTTAGGACATGGAGACAGTATTCACCCCCAGAGCTGCAGTTTAGAAGGATTTGGAGGTGTACCCCGAAGCCAAAGCTCTTGGTTAGGCTTTGTTATTATGATTGCTGGGACCCATGAACCTTGCTTCTGTATGAATTCATGTGTGCATGCGTGTAGAAGGAGACTGCTGCCCACATCACACGTGTGCATGTGCGTGTGCGTGCATGAATGAAGCAGTATGGATATGTTAATGGATAGTCGTCGGGGCTCTGCAGTAGCTGCTCTGACCATGTGGGCTCTAAGTTATAGATCAACCTATAGACAGAACAGAATGCCAGACTCTGGCAGCTTAAGCAACAGAACCTTCTCTTTATTTGGAAGTTGGAAGTCTGAGGTCAAGGCACCAGCAGGTTAGTTCCTCGTGAGGCCTCTCTGGTGGCTGTGTAACAGGTTACTTTCTGTTCCCCGTATCCTCAGACCGTCCATCTAGTGACCTTTGTGTGCCCTAGCATTTTCTGTCTTGTGGAGATATCAGGTTGAATCCAGACCCACTTAGTGACACTGTTTCAATCCCCTCCCCCCTTCTAAGGCAGCAGACGCTCAGGCTGCAGCCCTCGTGGTGGGGGCTTCAGTGAAGGATTGGAAACTGTACGAGCCGTGCGTATAATTGCTCCAACAAGATACGCAGTAGCCACAGCTTAGGGAACGAGGATTCATTCTGGCTCATGGCTTCAGGGGACACAATCCACATGACAAGTGAGGAGTGGCAGCAGAAGTGGGCTCGTCTGTGGTGGCAGAAACGTGGCAGTGGCTTCTCAGGTCTCAGAAGGTCAGAGAGCAGAAAGCTCTGGCTAGAATAAGAAATGGCTATAGCCTCCAAGGCCCACCCCCAGGGATCACAGGTTCTCGCAAAGGAAACCACCTGTCCCCAAACAGTGCTGGCAGCTGGGGACCAGGTGTTCAAACATGAGGCCTGCGGATGACCTCGCACGAGGCAAACTGCACTTGGGGACAGAGGGACAAGGGTTCAGCTCAACCGTGATAGTGACCTGAGCTCTCCAAGGGCCAAGTCAGAATACCTGCAGGACTTTATTAGCAAACAGTATTAGTTCCGGAATAAATAGCAGGTGCAAGTACGTGTATGTGTGTGTTGGGGGGCGGGGCAGTACATGTGAGTGCAGTTGCCCACAGAAGCCAGAAGAGGGCATCAGATCCCCTAGAGCTGTTGTTGTGGAGCTGTTATCTGCTCCATGTGAGGGCTGGGAGCTCCCGTGCTCAGTAAGAGCAGCAGGTGCCTTTAACCTCTGAGCTGTTTCTCCAGCCCCCAACAGCCTCAGCATCTTTTTAAAAATATATATTTCTTTTATTTATGTGTGTAAATGTTTTGCCTACACGTATATTTGTGTGCTTGTGTGTGTGTGTGTGTGTGTGTGTGTATGGTGTGTGCCTAGGGAAGCCAAAAGAGGTCATCAGATTCCCCAAAACTGGAGTTGTAGGCAGTTGTGAGCTGCAGTGGGTCGGGAATTGAACCTAGATCCTCTGCAAAAGCAAGCTCTCTTATCCTCTGAGCCATCTCTCCAGCTCCTCTCTGCCTCTCAGCCACAGCCTCCTATTGTCCCCTCTCCTGTCCCTGAAGTGCTGTCCCCCTTAGAACCAGCCACATCTGGATGGTCACACTGGGGCTTCTCCAGCACGTCAGGACATGGCCTACATGCCACAGAATGCCCGCGAGTGTCTCTGTCCTGCTGTGCTGCCTCCAGAGCCTCCTCAGCTCCGCTTCTGCCATGGCAGGGCCCTTCTGCCCTCTCGCTATTGCTCCACTGCGGTGGGTGCCATCTGGGTTCCTAGACTATTCTTCCTCCTCACACACCGCTGCTGAGTCCTGAATGCATTCTCAAGCAGGCCTTCATAGCCCGCACCAGCAGCACACCGTCCTCCACTTTGACCTTCTTAGCAGTCCTGTGGCACGGGTCACCCCTTAACACACCATCACGAACTTTTGTTGAAGCGTCAGCACCCAGCACCTAGGACAGCACCTGGGTCTTGAATAGAGGCCTCACTGATGATAAATGTCCTCCTCTGGACAGTGAGCCCAAGGTGTCAACGGCTGAGAGCACAGAACCCTCTCCCGAGGCTCAGCTGAGCCCTGAGCTGGGGAAAGCCTGCAGTCCTTGCTTCTTACTCAGGACACAGCTGGGAAGAAGCACCTGCTAAGCCAAGTGTCTGGTCAGCTCTGCAGTTTGATAAGAGATTCCTAGCTGGAGGGTCACTGTCAGTTCTAGGTCCCACCTCCTCCCCACCATTATCTCCCACTTTCCCAACTTCCCCTAAATGCCTGCTTCTATTCTCCTTGTGATGCAAACATTTCCTTGTCAGTGTTTTGGTTTTCTTGTTTGATTGTTTGTTTGTCTTTTTGTGTTTTTTGTTTTTCTTAGAGTTAATGGCATTGATGTCTGGCAGTGACAGCTACCTATCTTTGTGGTTTGTTTGCCGTTTCTAACTGGTTTCCTAAGTGGACAGGAGTTAGGAGCTTAGGGAATGGGGCTCTCTTCTCTCCTCTGCCATCCCCTCGGCTGTCAGTCCTTCCTTCAGCTGAGGGATATTTGCCTTGTGGAGACACAAGCCTGGATTGTGTCTTCCAGTCGTTAGGTCTAGTTTTCCCTGGCTCTCCTGGCTTTATCTACCACCACTCTCCCCAGCCCCGTTCACAGGCTTTCCCTGCAGTGTTTGCCTCCCGGTGCTTTGCTGGCTCTCCAGTGTGTGCCTGACAGGGGCGGTTGCAGGCCATAGCTAGGCAGGTTCTGGAGTCGTCCCTGCTTTATGCAGTCTTGAGCCAGCCATTCTCTCGTCCCAAGAGTGGGATCAAAGTTGCAGAGCCCTGACAATCCCGAGACCGGCACCAAGGTGGGGAGCAGGAGAAACAGTACATGCTGCCCGCTGAGTGCTTTGTGGGCTTTTACACCCGCAGCCGCCACACCCACTGCTCCCGACTCTAGTTCCAGGGATCCTGTCCCTGCTACTTTTGCAAGCATTTCCTCGGGTCCCATGGGCCCCAGCAAGGACATGACTGGATCCTAGCCAGCAGAGTGAGCTGCACTGATATTTTAGCACGGGCCCCAGGCTGCTTATTCATCCAGTCACTCAACCCTAAGCAAGAATGTGTTCATACTTTCCATCGTCCCCCGGCCAGCCAGTTTCCATATCAGCCTGGCCTCAGGAAGGTAGAAGGACACACTGTCATTCTTTCCATTCATGCTGACCCTGCTTGCTGTCAGGCCTGCGTGCCAGCAGAGCTAGCTACAGGAAGTCACAACTGTTGACCCTGCCGAGCAGCCTCGCCTCTGTACACTTGATGACAGATAAGATGGCTCGACTCTCCTTATCCACAAGAGCACAATGCCAGCCACCCTTTTCTCCTTGGCAGTCCTCGGCCACTTATCTTTTAAGATGCAAAAATAATTGTGGTTGTAGACATTTGGGGTCTGTCAGAGCTGGTGTGACATCGTCCCCTCAAACCCTGACGCCCTGGTGGTGTGGTGATTGTCAGAATGACAGCCGATGCCGTGTGCTCCTTTCTGAAATGACAGTTCCAGTGTTCAGGCTCACAACAACCAGCAGCCTCAGTGGACGAAGCCAGTGCACCGTGGTCCTGTCAGCCTCTGGCTCGATTCTAGGGCATCATGGCAGAGTTGGTGCTGAGGGCTTGGTAAATGTACGCATGGAATCCGGTGCCATGAGAACTGGGATGGACTCTGGGCAGTTTATCCAGTGGTCTCAGAGTCTGGCTGTGTGTCAGAATCACATAAAGAGCTCATGCAAAATTCAGATGCTGTCAAACCTGTGGAGTCTGTGTCTTTCATCACAGTGTGAATGTGTGCGTGTGTGAGTGAGAGAGTATGTGTGCTTTTGTGTGCACTTGTGTGTGTACGTGTGGAGGGCAGAGGTCAACCTTAGGCGTCATTCTATAGGTGCCATACACTTTTTCTGGTTTTAAGATGGTGTCTCTCACTTGTAAATCACAAGGCTGGCCAGCCAGCGTTTCTCAGTGTAGCCTTGGCTGTCCTGGAATTCACTCTGTAAACCAGGCTGACCTCGAACTCAGAGATCTGCCTCCCGAGTGCTGGGATTAAAGGCGTGCACCACCACCACCCAGTGGTATTTTATTTTGTTTTTTAGACATGGACTCTGAGGATCAAACTCATACTTTCAAGGCAAGCATTTTATTAACTAAGCAATCTTTTGACCTTAGCCATTGCTTTTTTAACAGACTCTCCATGTGGGGCCTAAACAACAGGCCAAAAATCCCTTCAGGGACCCATCACTAAATATAATTATTTTTAAATCGACTAATTACTTGTTACTCGATGAGGAAGCAGCGCTTCTGCTAACTCTTTGTAACCGACCTGGAGTCCCCGCAGAGCTCGTGCAGCCCAAGGAGGCATTTCTTCTCAGATGAAGGTGCAGAGGTTAAGGGTACCCCACTACCACCTTAGGATGAGTTCTTTGTGGGACCCCCTGAAGCCTTCTCCACAGAAGGGTACCTGTGAGGCCAGAGTCGATGCCAACACTCAACCTTAGGTTAGATCCTCGCCCTCCATCTGCTGCCTGTGGTGACTGCGTGCCTAGGAGAGGAGACGTCGTTTGCTCTTCCTGGGGTACCTGGCTGATGGCTGCTCAGTGAGAGACTGACTGGCCTGTGTTCTACTGCCATTCTTGATTTCCTCTTACACAGTCCACATGACAAGCTGACATCCAGAACAAGCTAATGTCTGTCTCCTGTCCCAACTCTTCCTGAAGGTTCTGACTGAACATTGAGCTCACTGCTCAACCAGATAGTGGAATGTGGTTTCCAGATCGTGCCCAACCCCACTTTGCAGTTCCCACAAAGTCCAGTATGATTTCATTTACTTATTCAAATGATATGTTTCGGGTGTATGTTGGGCAGCATGGGGGGGGGTGGGGTCCTGGCAGCTCGAGGTCAGAGTGGTGCAAGGTTTGTTTCCACAGCACTTGTCTCAGGCTCTCAGGTCTCGGCATGCTTTCTGGCTGTCGCCCGACTCTGCCCCTGACACCCGTGTTTCCTCACCCCTGTCGTGTCACTTGGGGACTCGTGTGGCTCTCTGTGGGGCTCCAGGCCTGCTGTCCTTGCTGTCCCCTAGCAGGCTTTCGTATCTTGGACATTTCTTAGGTACTTCAGTTGCCTCTGGAGGCTGCCCGGAGCCACAGTCCCCAACACAGCGCTGCTGGAAGGAGCAGCTCAGGGGAAAGGGCAGCCTCAGTGTGGGGTGGTATAGGGGTGAGTCTGGCTCTAGGCCTGGCTACTGCACTTTCCTGACAGAGAGCACCAGCCCCATCCTATTTTAATTCCGAAGTTAACTGAAACCTGTGAGTCAGCAAGTAGGGCTTACATGTGTGTAGCTAAACAAATACACAAACACTCTACGGGGCTGGGGCAGCCATGGCTCTGAGCAGGAAGGACCAAGAGGGTGTGCCTGTTTCACACGTCAGTCACCACTTAAACCAACCTGTGGGTCACGACCCCTTTGGGGGGTTGAACAACCAACCCTTCCACAGCAGCGGGCTGTCAGCCTACATATCAGATATTTGTGTTACAATTTTTTGTTTCTTGTTTGTTTTTGTTTTCTGAGACAGGGTTTCTCTGTTTAATCCTGGTTGTCCTAGAACCCATTCTGTAGACCAGGCTGGCCTCGAATTTACTGAGATCTGCCTGCCTCTGCCTCCCAAGTGCTGGGATTAAAGGCATGCACCACCACCACCTGCCTTGTATTACAATTCTTAACAACAAAATCAGAGCTATAAAGTAGCAATGAAATAATTTCATGTTCGGGGATCACCATAACATGAGGAACTGTATTAAAGCGTCCCAGCATTAGGAAGGTTGAGAACCGCTGACTTAAACTATGTCACATCCTGCTTTGCCTGCTGTAGGACCTGCCTTTCTTGAGTGACATTTCTGTAAGTCTTTCTGTGTGCGTTATGTATGTTACCACAGTCCTGAGTGTGGGCATCTCCTGGGGCTCTGTCCTTCATGTTGTACATTCTGCGTTGGCCCATGCGAAGATCTGAGGCCAAACTGCCCTCAGCACAGCGTCCTCTCAGCCTCCTAAACTGACATCTGAACCACATGTCTTCTTCCTCTGTTGTGGGCTTGCACACATACACACACACACACACACACACACACACACACACATACACACACACAACACAACACACATACCAAAACAGGAAAGAACGGAAAGTAAATTATGTAATTTCTCAATAATGTGTTTCCTTGGTTGTTTTTCTTTATTTTGTTGCTGTATTTCACTGTGTAGTCCAGGCTGGCCTCAAACATCCTATGATCCTCCTGCCTCAGCCTGCGTGCTGGGATTATGGGGGTAAACCACCACACACCTCCTCTTGAAAACATCTTAAAGTGCATGTATGTGTTCCCCTTGCAGTCTTTAAGGCAGCTGTCTATTTGCTGATGGATACTGATTTCCAGGGGTGGGGGTGGGACTGGAGGTGCTTACTTGTTTCTGCTCTGTTTGACTGACAGAGCCTGAGGTCCAGTCCCTGGCAGGTCTGCGCCTAAGGCGTCTCTCCACCTTGTGTCTAGCTCCTTCAGCCATGGGGAACTTCTTCAAGTGTTCCTATGTTCTTCCTTATTTCTTCGGTGGGATTCTGGAGATGTTGGGCCTCCTGAAGATGCTCCCCATCTCTGATACGTGTTTTCTCTCTGCGTGCTTTTGCCACCCTGGTAATTTGAGCCATTTTCTAGCAGTTGGGAAAGCAGCGTGTGCTGTGCCAGCCGCACAGGTTGTACCAGCTGCAGCAGAGGGTACAAGTGGGAGTGACTGCAGGCTGAAGGACGACCTTGGAGGAGCAGGGCCCTGAGACAGGAGAGCAAAGGGAGGAGGAAGCAGACAGGAGTGAGAGCAGGAACAAAAGGAGGCTTCTCTCTCTTTGGGTGGGGGGACACAAATGGTTGCTTCTTATGTACTAAAGAGAAGCAAGCTCAGATCAAGACAGAACTGCTGTGTAGTACAAGGGTTGCCTTGGGAGTTGTGATGCAGGGAGCTCATCTCCTTGGCTGATGCTGACCCAGACCCATCCGGAGTTACATAGGATGTGTTTGCCATGGGACCAGTCAGCCTGGTTCCTAGCACTGGTGTAAGACCCATGACCAAGAGCTGGATTGAAATTTGGCACAGTCATCACGATGATGGAATGTGAAGAGGGGATTCCATGGGGCGCAGTTTCCATCACTCAGGGTTACCAACAGAGACTAGCTAAGGGATCGGAACTGTGTCCAAATGTGTGACTTCATCTCTCTGAGTTCTCCCTCTGCTCTGAATCACCATTTCCATGCCAGTGCTTGTCCGAAGAAGAAACAAGAGCAAATGGAACCTGGAAACTTTGGTGCCACAAGTGTCCGTCCACACAATACACGGCGTCTTTCCATGCACAAACAGACAGCACAAAGTACACAGACACGTGTCTTCCTCCTCCATAGGAACAGTGGTCATGCAGCTTCTTTCCATGTCCATGCCAACAGCAAACAGCACTCAGACAGCATCTATACGTGTCCACTCAGACAGCATCTATACGTGTCCACTCAGACAGCATCTATATGTGTCCACTCAGACAGCGCTCAAACGGCACCTATACGTGTCCACTCAGATGGCATCTATATGTGTCCACTCAGACGGCATCTGTCAGTATCCACCCAAACAGCAAACAGAGCTCAGACAGCATCTTTGGATCTCAGAAGTAAAACCAAATCCCCATCCACGAAAGTGATTCGTCTTGCCTTCAGAATGTCTGCTGATGTTTGCTGGGTATGGGGAGCAGGTGAGCAATCTCACACACTTCCATGGGTGTTGGGATTGACCAAGCTGGAGGAAGCATTAGAGATTGATCAGCTGTCTCAGTGATTATGAAAGGTTCACTTTAAATTTTTTGATGTTGCTCAAAATGAAACAGTTTTCCAAATATTTTACCAACTCCTTACACATAAATGCAGAACTATCCTGCTATGAAGTAGAGAGTCAACCTTGGAGCCCTACAATGCTCTCCTGTACCCACTGAATCTTTCCACTGCCTAGAAAGTCTCTTTATTTTCTGGTTGAGGAAGTCAAGCCAGGAAGAGGGGTTGGAATTGCACCTGGCCTCCATGTTCTTTCCCAAGAAGCAGCAGCTCCCAGGACAACAAGAATTCAGACGTCTGACATTCCGACTCCTCATTGAGGCAAGAGGAATAATTCCAGGACAAGAGTTTAGTTCAGGGCTTTGTTACTTTGGGGTTGTGTGACGTCTCCTGGTCATAGAGGAGTTAGTAGCCATGTTCTTGTCTCACGGCCTTTCCCATGTCCCTCAGTTAACATGTAGGTGAACTCTGCCTGTGTTCCAGTCTATTGCCCTGAATGACACTGACCACCTCAGAACAGCCAGTGCAGCCAGCTTCTGTGCTCATAGTTCTCACCCTGTGGAGTCATCCGACTATAGCACAGAGAGAGCAAATGGAAGCTCAGCGCACAGCCGTCTTCCTAGGTCATTATTTCCTAAACAATGCAATTTACTAACAGTCTGCATCACAGTTGCCTGTTAGATATTCTGAGTAGCTCAGAGATGGCATGACAGCCACAGAAGGGGGTGTGGAGTCTGCACAAATACTCTGCTTCGTGAGGGTCTGGGGGCCTGAGCTAACCCGCCACGGACAGCTGTCCCTCTCACACTTCACGGATCAGCAGCTCTTCTTGATTCCAAATTATCATCAGTGATTATTAAATTAGGGCTTGGGTAGGCAGGAAGTAAAAGCAGTTTGCTGTAATTTACCAAATTAAGTAAATTAACTTGATGTGTTTTTTAAAGACTTATTTGTATTCTCTATGTAGTTCTAATTTAATTAATTGGTAATATTAAGGAAATTTAATTTCTTTACAGTACTTCCATATTCTAACAGCACTGCTTTTTTAAACAGATATATTGATTTTTATAGGATATATTTCACCAGTTTTTAAGTAGTTATTTTTGGTTTTTGTTTCTGTTTTCAGGATAATTTAACAGCCCCATCAGGAAACTAATAGCAGTGTGGTACATTGGACGAGCCCGTGTGTTTCTAAAGCAGCCTCCCCAGCAGCTGCCCTCAGCTCCTCGCCCACTCTCACCTGCCCCGTGTCTGTGGGTCTTGGCTGAAGTGTGCAGCTAGCAATCTGTGATCAGGGAGAGGAAAAAAAGAGGAAGAAAAAGAAATCCTCAGTCCAGCATTGTGTGCGTCGTCCTAAGCAAAGTTCTCTGCTGAAAGCAGGCGGCACACCTCTTCAGTTATGTTAAAAGTCTGTTTCCCGAGTAGTGCGTGAGAATCAGAGATGGCGATGGCCACTTTCTATTTTTAGTTCAAAATTATGTTGCTGGGTTCATCATGGACTGCATAGATCATGTTTTTATTCAAATGTTCATCCAGAAAGGGGGAGGGGCTGCCTCCCTCTTTTAGTTGGCAAACTTATTCAGGAGGGCAGGATGCTTTAAGTCTAACTCAGATTGCCGCGATGTCATACAAAACCCGTTCCTACTTAGTGGACCTCTGCCCCTCCAGTACCCAAAGCAATGGGCGCTCTTCAAGCATAGCGTGAGTCACTTAACACATCTATGAATAGTCAAACCCTAATTCTATATATTAGCCACGTAATCCGAAAGAGTTTATAAACATTTCTCCTTCCTGAGACGCTAGGGTTGTAGACTAGACAGAGAAGGCCGTGTCCACAGAAGGCCTGTGAATGAGGTGGCTGAGTTCTGGTGCTGTGCCGGGCTCTGGTAGATGGCAAGGCTTTCTCTCCAGGCATTGCGGTTGGCGCTGAGGAAGTACAGGAGAACGCTTCCTCTGGGGTGACTCGTGGAACCAGGGAAGGCTTCCTTTTGCTGTCTGCCCTGCTTTCCTGACTCTCTTTTATTTTCTTTAGCTCATATTTTCCCTGTGACATTTTTTTAGTCTTTGTACGCATTTAGGAAGGAAAGGACATTCCCCCTGTTTGAGGTCCATTAGGGAGTTGGAGAGATGTCTCCATGGTTAGAAGCAGGCACTGCTCTTGTATAGGACCTGAATTTGGTTCCCAAGACCTGCTTTGGGTGGCTCACAACTCTGTTACTCCAGCTTCAGTGCCAACACCCTTTTCTGGCCTCAGTGAGCACCCTCATGTGTGTGCGCGCACACACGCACAGGCACACGTACACAACTAAAACTATGTAAAGACATCTATTTAAAACATTTTTGTGGTGCTGTACTTACTGAAAGTTCTGCTCTCCAGGCCAGTCTACTGCAGGCTTCTAGGATAAGTGATGGAGACCCCACTTGACTTCATCATCTTTCCCTTCCATCCTCTTCACCCTCACTGAGTCCCACAGAGGTCCCATAGGACAGATCTTGTCCCAGTTTGTGTTCAAAGACCGGATCTGCAGGAATTCACGCCAGGCCTAGGCAGAGCCTCTTTGAGGTGGTTTCCTCTCTCAGACAGGAATCCACACCTACCTCACAGCCAAGATGAGAGTCTACGTGTATGCATGAATGCCTGGTACAGTGCGGCACATGCTAGAGTCTTCCTCCTTTTCCTTCCTTCCGTCCCCACCCACACCTATTCCATCCAGATGTTCTCAGCAGTGTCCCTGTTAGGTCTGCACTGGGCAGAACCATCCTCAGTGTGGGGCAGACCAAGGCCTCTGCTGCTTCCCACCTGAGCCCCGTTCCTCTTCCTGCTGACCATGAGGGCATGGTAGTGTGCACTGTGTCACTTCAGAGTCTGAGGCCACCAGGAGTGTGGTATGGTATCAAATTGTCAGTGTTGTTGTTATTATTATTATTTGTAAGGGTGTTTGCCTCCATGCATTTCTGTGCCAAAAGAGGGCACTGGGTTCCCCACAACTGGAGTTACAGACGGATAAGCCACTATATGGGCGCTGGGAACCAGAACTAGTTCCTCTCCAAGAACAAGTGCTGTTACCCACTGAGCCATCTCTCAACTGTATTCAGTCATGTTGAGATAAGGGTCATGGAGCAGCTGCCGAGGCCTTACAATGGCTCCTCCACAGCCATTCCTCCATGTCAGAAATATTATTCCAGAACCCCGAGAGCCCCCTGCTCAGAAATATTATTTCAGAACTCCGTGAGCCCCTGCTTGGTGTTAGGAAGGTCTTTCCCACAGATGCCTGTGTGGCCAGCAGTGCGACTAGATGTGATCTAGTGCCTATCTGGAACCCCACGGGGAAGTGCTAACAGAAGGGAGCCCTGAAGAAGTGACAGGGCCTAGGTGCTCTGGCCGCTTTGCCGTACTGGAAAGGCAGCTGCCGCCAGTGCCGACGGTCCTGTCGGTCATCTGTGAGCATGCTTCCTCTCGGGAACAAGGCTCCTTTCTGCAGAGTCCACTGAACGTGGACTTCACACACTTCTCCATCTAAACCTCAGTAGTTCCATGGCAGATGCCAGGAGACTGCAGGGGGCCGCACAGCCTGGCTCCAGGCCCCAGACTGTGCAACTTTCAAAGGTAACTGAAACCTTAAAACACAAGTTCTAACGGCTCATCTAATTATACAGCAAAGCCCTTTGGCAGACACTGGGCTGGGTGAGCATTGTACCCAGACTGAACACCTTTAGTTTCCCTTCTGTCAGAGACACAGAGAAGGCTGACCTTCCCAGCTGAGCTCTGGTGGCAGGGGGCTAATGAGAAGGGGCCCTGGAGCCAGCAGGAGGCCTGCTTTCAAGAAAACCTGTTGACCTTCCTCCTGGTGGGATGGCCTTTAAGGAAGACTCCAATAGAAACTGCTAGAAGTGTACCGCCACCCTGGTGTGTCTGTTCCCTCCACATTTCCAGAGCTGAATCCTGACCAACTGCAGGAAAGACCGGGGAAAGATTTGATCTACTCCAGCATAGAGCCATGTATGAACAAGATATAAATAGTCATCATAAGGCTGCTGGCCCCACCCCCCACCCCCGCCCCGTCATCTGCTACCATTTCGTGATGTCAGCAATGGCGGCAGAAGGGATTATCACAAAGCCCATATAGGTAGGGCTTTCTTCTGCTGTAATTAATTTTAGGGAAGTCTGGCAGAGTGTTTTCCCAGTCAGTCACAAAGACAATGTTCAAACCTTCCAAACTGACTTGAGATCACCCTGAATAATTATGGTTACCGTGTATCAGAGGCTGCCCCTCAGAGCTGCGCTTTTCAATAATATATACATTTTATTTTTGTGAGTTATCAGTATTTCTAGCGATCTTTCTGTGTTTACACATACCATATAACATAGTCATACCTATATATACATATACATACCATATACATGCACACAATATATTCACACAAACTTACACTGTACACATATACACATGTATATACAGGACACATACGCAACATACACACTAGACACACACATTTTCATATCACACATACACATGCATATACACTACATATACAAACACCACACATTTATGTGCTGAGAAGAGAGAGGAAAGGGAACTGGGAGACTGTAGACTGGAACGGGGAATATACTTCAAGAGCCCCTTACACATAAGCCATTTGGCTCTGGTCCTATACCTGTGCTATGACAGAAGAGCCTCTTCAGTTCCCAGGCAGCCCTCTCATCTTCATGTGGTCCTCAAATAGTGCTCCTGTGCCCTCAGCCAGAAATACCTCTGTAACTACTCAGAGGCTTGATAATAATTACAGACTGTTTGGCCTATTAGTTCAGGCTTATTATTAACCAGCTCTTATAACTTAAATTAATCTGTTTCTTTTAATGCTCTTTTTAAAATTGTTTTTATTGAGCTATATATTTTTATCCACTCCTCTCCCTTCCTCTCCCCTCCCCTTCCACCCTCTCCCATGATCCCCGTGCTCCCAATTTACTCAGGAGATCTTGACTTTTTCTACTTCCCATGTACATTAGATCCATATATGTCTCTCTTAGGGTCCTCTTTGTTGTCTAGGTTCTCTGGGATTATGAATTGTAGGCTGGTTTTTTTGCTTTATGTCTAAATTAATCCATTTCTATTAGTTTATATTTCACTACGAGGCCTCGTGTCTTGTTACCTCACATCTTACTTCTCCAGCTAATGCTGGCCTCTCACTCAGCTCCACCTTCTTTCTCCCTGCATTCAGTTTGGCTTTCCTGCCTAGCTCTGTTCTGCCCTGCCGTAGGCCAAAGGAGCTTCTTTACTAACCAATGGTAATAAAACATACAGCCTGCACACATCACCTCCTTTTCCTCTGAGGTGTTGTGTAGCACATTCCAGTACTGTGACCAATGTGATGAGCGGCTTTCGCTGTGCAAGAGTCGGAGAGAGAAAGGCCATTGCTGTCCTGTGCCCTTCCATCAAGAGGGCATTCTGTTAGCATTGTCTCTCATTCAGTGCTGCGTACAGGACGTACACACACTCACACGCGCACACACAAGGTGGAGCTGTCTCACATAGGTGCCCACCTCTGTGGAGCTCCATCAAGTGCATACACAGTCATCAGTGAAGAGACCCCAGAAGCACAGTAATCAAGTATCACCTCTTGTTGTGTTTCTATTTACTTTGCTTTTTGGTTTTGCTTTGAGATAGATCCACTGTGCTTGTAGACAAGGCTGACCTTGACCTTATAATCCTCCTGCCTTTTCCTCCCCCGTGGAGGGGATTACAGGTCTGTGTCCTCACATCCAGAGAAGTGCGTGTCTGTCTATACCATCTGTGTGCCCCAGTGGCTCTAGTTCCTTGTGTTGCTGTGATAAAAAGCAACTCTGAGCAAACAACCTAGTTTTACCTCAGAATTCCCAGGTCACAATCTATTGCTGAAGGAAGTCAGGCAGGAGCTCAAGGCAGACACCCAGAGGCAGGAGCCATGGGAGAATGCTGCTTGCTGACCAACTCTCTGGCTCTCTTTCTGGCCTGTTCAGGCTCATGCTCATCTCAGTTCCTTATACAGTTCAGGACCCTTGTTTGGAGATGGTGCCGCCCACAGTGGCCAGGGCCCTCCTGCATCAATAGCAGTCAGTCCTCATAACAATGTCCTCAGACCAGCCTGGTGAAGACCCCTGCTCAGCAGACCACTCAATTCTCGTCTGGGTCAGACTGACAGTTGGCGGTGACTAGGACACTAGTCCCAGGTATTTATTTGTTTCAGGTTGCAAATTACGCAGAGCATGCAGGATGCACTGGATTCACGCTGACTTTCTGAATGGCAGTAAAAGAAAAGGCTTTGAGCCCTAAGAGATTCTAGATCTCTTGGATGGCATGCCCACCCCATCTTATGCTAGCCATGCTTTCTGACCACTGGGACAATAACTCTTACACTGTGATCCACACACAGGCAGGGCTGAAAGAAGTCATCAAGGGACATCTGTCCAGCCACAGCTGTTTTCCACCACCAAGCCCCTCTACCCCGAGCATCTTGTCAGTGTCTACAGTGCTATCTGGGATACAGAGCACGTGGGAGAACCCTGCTGCTCTCTGGACCTCTCCATCCCCAGAAGCATTGGTTGCTGGGCTTCCTTGGGCGCCTCCTATATGCTGGGCTGCCCTGGGAAATAGAGGCATATTTGGCATGTAGTAGTCACCCATGCATTGGTGCCTGCAGGAAGCAGAGTGCTTAGAGGGGAGAGTGGAATGCATGCAGAGGATAACTGCACATAGCCCGAGCACGTCGCCCTGCATGCTCTAAAGTATCCCTAGGATGCATACAGTAACTGGTACAGTGTAGACACTGTGCAGTCACCACACTGTATTGCTAAGGGAATAAGAAGTCTGTGCATGGAGACGTAGCGTCCTTTCTTAATTTGTTCTGTGCACTCTGTGATTCATGTGGCCGTACCCATGAACACAGGTGCTCAGCTATACTTTGATTTCCAGGAGTGTAAAGACATAGCAATGATGTCGCTAACGATGTCACTTTACTGACATTTAGCCAAGCTCTGCCTTAAAGGTTTGTCCTAGAGAGAGTGGCACATAGCAACTGCGGTCCAAACCCTCGTTTTGGAAATCACGGAACCCTCAGTGGGCCCCACTTGAAAGGCTTTGCTCTTCAAGAACTCACAGAAACTGTGGGGCAGATGGGGGAGAGCCGCACCCAAGCTGATGCAGCTCCATGCAGGAGAATGTAGTTGAGTGTGGCACGAGAATGATAAATGACCTGGAATTTCTGGGTCAGTGCCTGAATTGGATGGGTAGGACTATGAGCCTTTTATGGAACCAAATCCCCGAGTCCTTTGCCTATGGAAGAATGCAGTCTGCGGTCACCAGCTCCGAATCCACAGCGTTTCTAACATCGAGACTAATGTCTGTTTATGTGGAGCCAATGTTGTAAAGTTAAGTTAAAATTTAAGCCTTTGCTGTTGTTGTTTTGTTTGAAATGAGGTCTCACTCTATAGCCCAGACTGGCTTAGAATTCACTGCACAGCCCAGATTTACCGGGAATTGAGCAATCCTCCTGTCTCAGCCTCCCAAGGCATAAGTCACCACACTAGCCCTAAAAGTTGGGAGTTTACTTCCTCATAACTGTTTCTGGATTCATGTTTGACTGCTTTTCATAAACAGATGTCTGGGGTAGATTTTACCTATAATAACCCAGAAAGAAGCAACACTTCCCAGAAATTGCCAGTTTCTACAACTCTGCTTTAACAGGGCTGGAGGCCCTTGGGCTCAGTTGTTCCCAGCACCCACTTGGTGGCTCACAGACATCTGTAATCCAGGTCCAGAGCATCTGACACCCTGTCCTTGCCTCTGAAGGCACCAGGTACACACCAGTGCATTTACATGCATGCAGGTAAAACATGCAAAATTTTAAAAAATAAAATATTTGAGCCACATAGAACTTACTCAATATTTTTATCCCTTGGAAGAAGATGTAACTAACTATTCTGAGTGCTTTTGTGTTCATACACAGAGTGTTAGAATAGACTTGAATATAGACAGGGTGTGCAGGCAGGTCACTGTTTCTGGATTCAAAAATAGTCCCACCATGGCTACAAATGTACTTTAGGGATCATTTTTCAAGGCACTACAAATAAAAGTTTTAAAGCAACCACTTGCCACAAATACAAAACAAAACAAAAAAACCTAGTGCCTAGAAAAGAGTTTAGGAACTGTTCCCTCTGTCTGTGCTGTCATGGATGGGGCCGTTCCCTCTGTCTATGTAGTCATGGATGGGGCCGTTCCCTCTGTCTATGTAGTCATGGATGAGGCCGTTCCCTCTGTCTATGTAGTCATGGATGGGGCCGTTCCCTCTGTCTATGTAGTCATGGATGGGGCCGTTCCCTCTGTCTATGTAGTCATGGATGGGGCCGTTCCCTCTGTCTATGTAGTCATGGATGAGGCCGTTCCCTCTGTCTATGTAGTCATGGATGGGGCCGTTCCCTCTGTCTGTGTAGTCATGGATGAGGCCGTTCCCTCTGTCTATGTAGTCATGGATGAGGCCGTTCCCTCTGTCTATGTAGTCATGGATGAGGCCGTTCCCTCTGTCTATGTAGTCATGGATGGGGCCGTTCCCTCTGTCTATGTAGTCATGGATGGGGCCGTTCCCTCTGTCTATGTAGTCATGGATGGGGCCGTTCCCTCTGTCTATGTAGTCATGGATGGGGCCGTTCCCTCTGTCTATGTAGTCATGGATGAGGCCGTTCCCTCTGTCTATGTAGTCATGGATGGGGCCGTTCCCTCTGTCTATGTAGTCATGGATGAGGCCGTTCCCTCTGTCTATGTAGTCATGGATGGGGCCGTTCCCTCTGTCTATGTAGTCATGGATGGGGCCGTTCCCTCTGTCTATGTAGTCATGGATGAGGCCGTTCCCTCTGTCTATGTAGTCATGGATGGGGCCGTTCCCTCTGTCTATGTAGTCATGGATGAGGCCGTTCCCTCTGTCTATGTAGTCATGGATGGGGCCGTTTCCTCTCTCTATGCTGTCATGAGTTCAGCACAGTGTGGCGCACAGCACAGTCAGATGGCGCACAGCACAGTCAGATGGCTCACAGCACAGTCAGATGGCTCACAGCACAGTCAGATGGCTCACAGCACAGTCAGATGGCTCACAGCACAGTCAGATGGCTTACTGGATGTGGCACTTTTTGTTTCTTGATTGACCACTCATTGTCTTCACTGCCCCCGCCCCAGGCACCAACGGCTTCCTCAGCAGCAGAGTGGCCCTTCCGGTGCCTCTCTGAAGCCATGTCAGTATCACTGACTTCTAACAGTCCTCTTTTTTGTTGTTATTTCAACCAAAATTTCTTCTGGAACATTCTAGATTATTCTATTAAGCATTAAAAGTATTAAAGAATTGCAAAATAGTTTCCATTATAAAATCCTGCTTTGCTCATTTACAGCTATCTTTGTAAAGATGTTTTCAGGAAGTGGTTTCCCACCAAAGCCCACAGCCCCAAGGAAGACATCTATACAAAAAGTCTTTGCGCCTCCTCTTATTCCTCAATTTTAATTCCCATTTTTCTACTGCCTCCATGTTCTCGGGGTAAAAGCTGGAGAAAGGAAAAGGATGGTCCCACTTTCTGATGTGGAATGTCCTTTTGTATGTATGTTTTTATTTATGCTTTTATTGCTTGATGAATAAAGTTGTTTCAGCCAATGGCTTAGCAGAGTAAAGCTAGGCGGGAAGTCCAAACACAGAGAGAGAGAGATTTACCTGGGGAAAGTGTTGAGAGGTGGGGAAACTGTAGGGTGACTGGGGTGTGCAGAACCGTTAAGGCCCTGTTCAAAGGCCTAGGCTAATTCTCAAGGGACAGACTATCACTGCACGGCCGCTTGTGTGCTGTAACTCTTCTGCAAACACCTGCTGGCCCCATCTGTTGTCTTGAGTTGAAGGAACAGGAGGTTCTCAATGGCTCTAGGCCCTTGTAGCCCTGAGTTAAATCAACTTACTTATAAATTGCCAAGTCTCAAATATATCATTATAGCCCCAGGTGTGCACTGGCACTAGACTGACCCGCCCGGCTGTGGGAGTCCCGAGTGTGCAGTAGGGAATTCAGATGTGTGCCCTCCACCCTGAGCAGCATTTAATGGGTTAGTGTGGGAACCTTTCTCAGAGGCCTTGGGCACTCACTGCTCTCACGGAGTAATTTTGGGCATTCTGAGGACCTGTCAGGGTTCTAGTTTGCTCTCTGTTGACCTGATAAACCCCACGACCAAAAGCAGCTTGGGGAGGAAGGGGTTTATTTAGATTACATGTTACAGCCCACCATACAGGGAAACTAAGACAAGAACTGAAGGCAGGCAGCAGAGGCAGAAACCGAAGGGAGGCCACAGAGGAGCGCTGCTTACAGGCTTGTTCCCCATGGCTCACCCAGGGCCACCTGCCCAAGGTGGCACCTCCTCCTCTCATGGTCCTCCTTCTCCATCCATGTCATATACCTGTACATGTGTGTGCTATACACACACATATAGACGTTCTAAATGTAGATTCTGCATACAGGAAAGAGTATGTAATCTTTGTCTGGCTCACTTGGCTGAATGACATGATCCCCGGTTCCATCCACTTCCCTACAGATGTCAGAACTTCTCAATGAGTGTGTTAATACAGGGGAAAGGCTGTTGCCAGCTGCAAAGTGTAAGCTGAGTGTCACTTGGACATGTTGTCAGTCTCAGTCTGCCTCATAGGCTGGAAAGTGTGAGCTACATCCAGAAGAATGTCAGGCCCTTCTGTGGGACCTGGCTCCAGACATTTCAGCTGACTTAACACACTTGAACAAGGAGATGTTTCAGAGTGGAGTCTCCACAGTCTCACCAGACTGTTGCCATGAGGGGCACTTTTGTCTCTTAGAGCCGCGTTCTTTATCTTTTACCTTCATCCCTGCCTATGAAAACTAAAGAGGCCCTGTAGTGGTGTCTACTGAGATGCCTCTCTGGGGCACACTGAAGAATCCTTCAGTATTCATACCAGTGCCCAAGATAGTCTGGAGTTTGACCAGGGCTCTTCCTACAGGTATCCCATGCTGGGAATCAAACACACTGTATTACTTCCTGATACCATCCAATGGCTCAAGCATGTTTTTGTCTGTTTATTCCCCTAACTCAGCTTTGCTGTGCTTTTCCAACTCTTCCTGGAATGAGCTGACTGCCTTATCCACCTTTGCCATCTCACAGTTTCCAGCGACCCTAATGGGAATTCTGGGCAGCCAAACTGACAGAATGTTATGGCTTTATTACCGTTAGGATTACATGGAGCCTATTTTTGGTATTCGGGTGAAACATCTTTACAGCTCTCTGCTAGCGTTTTCTTTCCCACACTAGGTCCCGTTAGCAGAGCTGACCTAACAGGGTGCCGGCTTTCTGCTGCATCCCTATGGAGTCCTGGGCTCTGAGATCAGGGCTAAAGGAGTCCCAGTCGTCAGCTTAGCAATAGACCAGACTGCGGTGCAGGGCACAGAGGGTCAGGCCCCTACAAACACAGACATAGCCTGTCACAACCAGAACTCTGGGCTCCCAAGGTGACACCATGGTTCTGTAGAATCAAACTCTGCTCCCATCTGAACTCCTTGAGAAAGAATCGTCATTTTGGACAGTTGGGTTTGCTGTAGAGCTGAAGATCGCCACACGTGGATGGGTGTGGATTACTGCAGGTTTGACCATCTGGGCTCCATGTAGGACAGCAATTGTCAGCCTGTGGATCGAGACCCCTTTGGGGTCACAGAGGTCACCTAATACCATCTGCAAATCAGATATTTACATCACAATTCAAAACAGTAGCAAAACTACAGTTCTGAAGAAGCAGAGAAAATAATTTATGGTTGGGGTCAGCACAGCATGAGGACCTGTATTAAAGGGTCTCAGCATTAGGAAGGTCGAGAACCACTGGCCTAGGACATGTACACTCCTACCCTGCGTTCTTATGTGTAGCTCGAAATTTTGTTCTTTTTTTAAAAAAGGAAATTATTACATTTATTCTTTGGGGGAGAAGGCACACTTATGTGGAGCTCAGAGGACAACCTGTGGGAGCCGACTCTCGTCTGCCAGGCGGCCTCTGGGCTCGAACTCAGGTCATCAAGCTTGTCACTTGAGCCATCTTGATAGCCCAGTCATCTATCGGCTTTCTTGGTAATATTATTAAGGTTTTATTTGCCCATCGCTCACAAGTTTCAGTCACAGGTAGAGTTGGGGCTGTCAGGAACCCACTTCCTGGGTTCAAGGCCTGTCTTTCTGGGGAAGGGGACAGAGCTGGAAAACCTTCCTATCCTGTTCTTTTACTTGCATTTATTTTACTGTGTGAGTGTGGGTTCTACTCTGTATCCTCAAATTTTTATCCTTCCTGACCTAGCTTTTGGAGTGCTGGGATTGTTCTCAGAAAACTATTATTCCTGTGGCTTTTGTTTCTTGCAGGGCTAGGAATCAATCCCAGGGCCTTGTGCATGGCCAGCAAGTGCTCTAGCCATTAGGCTAAGCCCCCGGCTTTCCCACACACCAGTAGTTAGTGCAGGGCTCCTCTGCAGGGCAGCGCGGTGCCTGTCTGTAGAGATCCAGGAGAGTCTGAAGCAGCCTTCTCCATAGGAGCTCCCTCGCCTGTAGGTCACCCGCTGCCAGCAGCCAGCTGTGGGGTGGGCACTGCAGGGTTGAGAATGATGGGCTTTTTCCAGCAGCAGTGCCTGGGACCACGGGCACCATCTTGGCAGCTTGAACTTGTCAGCGTGGTTTGTCACGGGGCTGATGGATCGTTCCTCACTATTTGAAGAATCTGTGTCAAGCTGGGTACAGTTTCATTGTTAAGTTGCTTTAAATCCTGATTACAGTCATATCTCCAAGAGACCTAAGCACCACAAGCAGCCTCTCTTCCGTCTGTAAATAACCACCCCTGTCTCAGAATGGTGCGGGAATGAATGAAAAGCGAAATACTGCGGTACCTGGCAGGTGCGGTCAGCTGTCCCTTAGTGGGTGCCCACTTCGGTACCTGGCAAGTGTGGACAGCTGTCCCTTATGAGGTGGGTACCAGTTATCCCAGTATCCCCGTCATCGCTGGTGCTGCTGAATCCCCAAGGTCATCCTCTGTGAGCAGTGGGCACTGTCTTGCTCGTCTTTCAAGTATTTTGCATATGCGACTTGTTTCCATGTTTACTGTTTTTAAAACTTACCTCATGGTGCGTGTTAATATGAATCTGAGTGTGTCATTCAGTTTATCATTTCTCCAGGCTCGGCAGCAATTCTCTGGGCATAAAGCTGCCTACAGGGGACCGGTAGCACAAGCTAGGCGCTTTTTGGCCGGTGACTCCTGCCCTGCCCTGTCTCCCAGATGGAGCTGCCACCTCTGTCGGATTGCCACGGGAGCTGGGAATTACTGTTTTCTGAAGCAGGTGGCTGGAATGAGCCTCATGAGTGAGAGGCGGTGTAACTGGCTGGGTGACTTCACTGTACCTGGTGGCTCTGGCTTGATCTTCATCACTTTGAAAGGCCAGGTGTGTCCACCAGCAGAACAGTAAAAGTGACTTCTCTGATGGTGCGGTCGGCTAGACCCCGGTGACACAGGAAGGAGCAGCTGTGTCCTTGATTCTTGTCCCCCACTGAAAGGCTCACTAGGTGCCCAGCCTTCTGCTGCGCATTGTTCTCAATATTTCCCCTTACTGACAGCAGTACAGTGATCGTAAAATATAATCTGAACATCTTTGCCACTGATTATAGTGACTTACGAAGAAGCTGTTCCTAACAGAGCGTACTCTCTGGAAAAAACTTAAAACTCGAATGGCGCTCTTCAACTCTGCCTCCATCTTACTACTCTTAGACACACGTCCAGTTAGCGCCAGCCCAGGGTAGTGTGGACAGCTCAGCCCAGGGTAGTGTGGACAGCTCAGCCCAGGGTAGTGTGGACAGCTCAGCCCGGGGTAGTGTGGGCAGCTCAGCCCGGGGTAGTGTGGGCAGCTCAGCCCAGGGTAGTGTGGACAGCTCAGCCCGGGGTAGTGTGGGCAGCCCAGCCCGGGGTAGTGTGGGCAGCCCAGCCCGGGGTAGTGTGGGCAGCCCAGCCCGGGGTAGTGTGGGCAGCCCAGCCCGGGGTAGTGTGGGCAGCCCAGCCCGGGGTAGTGTGGGCAGCCCAGCCCGGGGTAGTGTGGGCAGCCCAGCCCGGGGTAGTGTGGGCAGCCCAGCCCGGGGTAGTGTGGGCAGCCCAGCCCGGGGTAGTGTGGGCAGCGCCAGCCTTGTTCTGACTCTTTTACCAAGTCTTCTTTCTTTCACTTCCTTTAAAATTTTGAAGGAACTTTTTATTGTGCAGATTTCTAACCTCATACAGAGGCAGGGAGAGTGTTCTGATGTAGCCTGTCGCACACCTGAAATCCCAGCCTCGGTACTGGACAGCGTGGACTCTCCATTTGCCAGCATGTTCCATTCTACACAACTCTAAAATATAAGAATTCTGGTTTTCTTCGTTTTTTTTTTGTTTGTTTTGGGGGTTTGTTTGTTTGTTTAGAGACACGGTCTCACTGTGTACCTCTGGCTGTCCTGGAACTCACTTCATAGACTAGGCTGGCCTTGAATTCACAGAAATCCAACTGCCCCAGCCTCCCGAGCGCTGGGATTAAAGGTGTGTGCCACTGAGAATTCTGTTTTAATAAAAAATAAAATAACTTTGATATAATCATCAAATACCCATTTTGTTCTCAGATTTCCCAATTGGCTTCATAATGCCTTTTTAAAAATTTGCATATTTGAATCCAAATCTAAATCCGTGCCCCTTCTGTGTGGCTGATCTGTCTACTCTGTGCCCTAATATCAGGGCTCCACCCCTAGTCATTCGCATTTGAAGGCATGGTCTCATTTGTCTGATGGAAGAAAAGAGCAGTTGCACCCGGTTAGCAGCACTGAGCACGTGTCCTCATTCCCAGAGTAACGGGTGAAAGCTCGGTGACTGAGTATCTGGTTTGATCGCACGCCAGCCCTTCACCTGGACTGGGCAACCCACTGCTGACCCCTACCCTGCAATTTGTCAGTGCTAAGGCATCAGCGACCCAGCACCTCGCCTTCACCCGGTGTCTAAATCAATTTGAAAGTTTGCTTTTAAAAATAATAATTCATTTAATTATAGGTGTTTAAAACACCGAGTGATTCTTCTGAAGTAATGCTCTTTAGGTCCCAGTGATTGCGTAATTCACGACATCGTGGCGTCTTTCTGTAAGGATGCTTTTAGGGACGATGGCTAGAAACATAAAAATCAGAGTCAGGTGTTGGGGCTCAAGGGTGGAGTACAGCATCCTTGGGAACCTGGAAGTGATCCCCAACAGTGTCCAAAAGAGAACAGAAGCAGATGCAAAGGAAGGCGAGTACAGAAGTGATTGGCAGAGTGGTTTGCCCATTGAAAATGTGTGCAGTGTTCTAGAAAGAAGGGATTTTAAATCCCCTCTCCTCCTTCAAGCCCAAGCAAGCTAACACAGAGTGTTCGTTTTGGTAATAAAAACATGATAACATATTCAAATGGCCTTTAATAACGCCTGTCTTGGCCCGAGCAGGACTGCACGTTGTGGCTTAGCTCATTTGCATCTTAACTACTCTGGAGTCCAGGCTTCCCTGCTGCCTTCTGCTCTTTTGTCTCTCTGGCAGTAGCTCTGATTGTGGGGCTGAACCCGGAGTTTGAGTCTGAAATGCTGGCTGTGCTGTGCCAAAAGCTCTTCCCCTGGAGCAGATGTGACCCCCGTGTCTCTTCCCCTGGGGTAGATGTGACCCCCGTGTCTCTTCCCCTGGGGTAGATGTGACTCCCGGGCCTCTTCCCCTGGGGTAGATGTGACCCCCCTGTCTCTTCCCCTGGGGTAGATGTGACCCCCGTGTCTCTTCCCCTGGGGTAGATGTGGCCCCCAGGCCTCAACCCCTGGAGCAGATGTGATCCCCAGGCCTCTTCCCCTGGAGAAGATGTGGTCCCAGGTCCCAAAACACTGAAAGCATTGGGATTTTCTAACCAAACCCTTACTTGGGGCTTAGACTCAGGAGTTCCATTGTACCTGGGTTTCCGGGTTTTCTGTATACCTGACTTTTTAAATGTGGAATCCTCCTCAACAGAATCACTCTGGAGCAGAAGAGGCTGTGAGTCAGTGTGGAAATGGCAGCAGGGAGTGAATTAGTCAGGAGTGTCTGGTGGCGGGCTGTGTGTTATCAGGAAGTGGTGTGACTTTCCATGGTCTCGTGCCCTGGAAGTCATGTGGCAGCATGCTCCAGGCACCTGGCTGGGCTTTCTGTTCCTTTTGGAAAATCCTAAATTTGGGGAGAAAATTGGCAGGTGCTGGTTGAGCAAAGGCTGCCGATGACTTCTGGACCCAGTGAGTCCGTCCCACTGGGAAAGGTCTCTGCCCTGCTGCCCCAGCTGTGGAAGGCTGTCTGTCTGGAGCCCAGTGGAGGCTGCTGGGTCACGTCTGAGAAGCAGCTAGCGAATAGACCTGCTGTCCCAGAACTTTTGGGCCTGACCCCTTTCCCACAGCCCTGGACCTTAATGCTGTCACACCTGTGGTCTAGAAAAGAGTTCTGTGTGTTGTGTCTCAGGCAGCTTGAAATTCAGAATTATATTATATTCTGGCCATTATACTCCAGTCTTCCCTCATCCCATTAAGAAAAGAAAAACTTGTGGGAATGAGGCAGATTAAAAGTTTGAGTCATGTGAATTCTATAAAATTGGTCTCTAGAGGAGAATGTTGGAAACACAGGCAACCACTAAAACTGGTCATGGAGAGAAAGACGTTTATTGTTTTATTGGTCATGTAAGTCAATTAAAATCAAGTCCAGACACTTCTCCATCTTTATAGACAGTACCACAGCTTCCCATGAGCTCAGGTTGGCATAGCGCAGCTAGCTGCATCCCCATCTTTATGGACGGTACACACAGCACCCCCCTTCCGTGATCTCAGGTTGGCACAGTGCAGGCAGCCCCATCCCCATCTTTATGGACAGTACACACAGCACCCCCCTTCCGTGATCTCAGGTTGGCACAGTGCAGGCAGCCCCATCCCCATCTTTATGGACAGTACACACAGCACCCCCCTTCCGTGATCTCAGGTTGGCACAGTGCAGACAGCCCCATCCCCATCTTTATGGATGGTACACACAGCGCCCCCCCCCCCGTGATCTCAGGTTGGCACGTGTCACACATTTTAACCAGCACATCAAATAGAATGATTCAGTTGAGAATGGAGGGTGTGTGTAAGTGGTTGAGTTGAGTGCTCATTTTCTGGTTGAGCCAGGGTCTCACATGCCCCAAGCTGACCTTGAACTCATGATGCATTGAAAGATAACCTTGAACTTCTCCTCCTCCTGCCTCCACACCTCAGCCACGTCCCCGGCCCAGGTGATCCTAATACCACGGACCACATGCTAAACATTTTCCCTGGGCAGTCCTGAAAGCTGCATTGGCCTTTGTGAGTCTGGTAAGTTCCTGTAGAGAAGTTAACGCTGACGTTTTCACGTTCTTACCATATGTTGTCACGTCCCTCCACGGGGTCGTGCTCCTCATACCTCAGCATGTGGAGGAGTCCTCTGGGGACCTGGGGGCCCAGGATTCTGTGTTTTCAGCCATGGCATGGCTGCTGCCTAAGCCTGTTGCAGACTCAGGATCCCTTGAGGGCCCAGACTGTATAGTAAGTGTGTCTGTAGCACCACCAAAAACCTGAGCTGCAAACAGGATCACATCTGATACATAGATCATGTCACAATGGTAGACTTTCCTTAACAGGACCTGCCCATGCACAATGTGTCCAGTAGAGACGCAGTATGAGTGTTAACCTCAGGAAGCCCGGCAGAGCTTCCTGCCTGTATCCCAAGCCTGCATCCTAACTGAGCACTGTCTCAGACCTCAGACAGTGAGGGGCTGTCACCCCCTACCTCGGCTTAGTAGAGTGTTCCTAGAACCTTGGCCATTCTGGCTTTCTCATACAACCTGTGAGCTGAGATCTACAGCTTCTTTCCATGGTATTTTTTAAGGCTCTGTGCCAGTGTCAGACCAAGATGCCCTCCAGGGGTCTTGCTGCTGAGCTACAGGGTCAGGGAGCTCCAGCGCTGCCTAGGAGCAGGAGGGAGATGCCAGCATCCTGTAAGGAAAGGTGCAGGAGGCCCTCCAGTGTTGTAACACTGACTGAAGGGAACAGGGCAAAAAGAGTGTCCATCGGGGAACATTGCAGCCAATCTTAGCCAACAGTGCCGCGCTTGCCCGTTGTCAGAATGCGAGCTTGTGACCAGATGGAAAGAGGTCCCTCTGAGTTCCCCTCGACTGCTCTGGTGGAAAGTGGCAAGTCAGCATCATTTTAAAGTCCAGGACAATGTGATTCAGGCTTTGTCATCTGTTTTTCCAGGGGAGAAGTAATTACAGATATTTTCTGCAAGGATATATTGCTGTATGAGTTTCCACCTTGGAGCCCGCCAGCAGGCCTTCCTCCTGACCTTGGACAGGAACAGTGCTGGGGGAGATAGCCACCACTGGCACGAATCCATTGTTTCTCTTGGCGTGGTGGGAGCCTTTCAAAGCCTTGGTGCCACTCCCCTTGAGTTCATTAGGGGAGGGGACTGCCAGGAAGGTAGCATTTGGGAAGGAGCTTCATGACTCAAAGAGTTGCCTGTCCCCCTGTATCTCATTGGCGATTCTCTGGGCTCTCACTTGTGAGTGAATTGTAGCCTGTGTTGGATGGCAGAGTTTGACTGCCCTCAGCTCCACAATAGAGTCACGTACCCCTCTAACCAGGCCTGAAGATAGCTAGTGCCCTGGGGTAGGTGGCCTGCAGCCATCAGCACATTCGCTGTTTCCCCTTGGAAACAGAAGCTGTAGGTAGGAGCTTTTGTGTGGGGCACAGATGTTCTTCAAGGTGGGTGTACATTATACTGTCGCCACCTCGGACGCTGCGATTATACAGTTTATTAGCAGTGCCCAACACAGGTCACAGACTGAGTGTTCAAAAACAGCTGCGTTCCCCCTCCAGTCCTGAAGGCCAGAAGTTCAAGATCACCACGTGGGTGGGGATGGAACTGTCTGTCTCCTTAGAAGGTTCCTCTGTCTCACGGCCTTTGCAGCTCCGAGTCTGACATAATCACACTAGGCAGCTGAATTAGTGTTCACGCTAATGGCTGGCCTCTTTACCATAACCAAATTTGAAAAGTCCTCCCTTTAGGTGCAGTCATGTGGAAAGTGCTGGATAGTAGTAGACTCTTGGTGTGTGTGTTTGGGGGTGCCATGCGGCCCATAGCAAAGGTCATGGACTCCATGGTGAATCACAGAGTTCTTCCTTGAGTTGGGTTACCTGGTGCTTCCTTCTTGAGGTTGTTCTGCCTCTGTCTTAGTGGGCATGTGGCAGGCTGGAATTGCACCCCGAGTGAGAACTGCCATCCTCCACCCCCAGTGAGAACTGCCATCCTCCGTCCCCAGTGAGAACTGCCATCCTCCACCCCCGAGTGAGAACTGCCATCCTCCGCCCCCAGTGAGAACTGCCATCCTCCACCCCCAGTGAGAACTGCCATCCTCTGCCCCCAGTGAGAGCTGTCATCCTCCACTCCCAGTGAGAACTGCCATCCTCCGGCCCCAGTGAGAACTGTCATCCTCCGCCCCCAGTGAGAACTGCCATTCTTCACCCCTGAGTGAGAACTGCCATCCTCCGCACCCCAGTGTGAACTGCCATCCTCTGCCCCCAGTGAGAACTGCCATCCTCCACCCCCGAGTGAGAACTGCCATCCTCCGCAAACCATACTCCAGGCCACCGGGGAAGCCTTGACTCCATAAGATTTCTTGAGAATCCATGCGTGGACCTAGGCCACTGACTTGTGTGAGTTATAGCTGGACCTGTGACACAGGCCTCTAATCCCAGCTACTCAGGGGCCTGAGGCAGGAGGATCACAAATTCAAAACCTGCCTGGGTTGCAGAATGAGTTCAAGGCCAGTCTGAGCAACTTAGTGAGCTTTTGACTCAAAATACAGAGTTAAAGGGGTTAGTGATACCGCTGGGTGCTAGAGCTCTTGCCTATTGTGAGACCCTGCATTCAATTCCAGATAACTCTGATCAAAACCAGGCCTGGGTGGCGATTCTCACCCTTACCTCCCTGGGCTGCTTTAAAGCCACAAAATCACCAATAATACTGGGTGGAGCCTCAAGATCACACTTGGCCTACCCTCAGTGACCCCGACAGTCTTTTGGGGTGGTCACATGTGCCCCATGGAACCATCAGCTCAAGGAATGATGATATAGTTGTATCTGGACCCCAAGATTTGGCCTAGTCAGCGCCCCGACCATGGCTGGTGTTTGGTGAATAAGCGGATGGTTCAGTGAGCAACTGAAAGAACAGGTAGTCTGGGAGATCACTCCCACCCCACTGCTGGAGCCCTGCAGAACAAGAAAGGCAGCCATGGGGGAACGTCCTGGTCTAGGTTGATGACTTCTGCTTTTTCATTCTTGTAAGGGTCTCTACTGTGTGTGTTAGCAGTAGAGCTAAGCCCGCCTTTGTGTTACGTATTAGAAATAAGTCAGGCACCCTGCAGCCCTGTTTGAACCGGGGTTGGAGGGTCAGCAGGGTCACCCTGGCTGTGAGCATCCATCTTCTAAGTTGTCCTCCGTGATTTGTCATCTTGGGGTCTTGAGTTCTCACCACTAATACTAGCTTTGAGCAACCACAGTGAATCAGTTGGCAGATGTGTTTTTAAACCCCAGATTATGATAGACCATCACCTCACCACCAGGTTAGGAAGTGGACAATTAGCAAAGATATAAAAACAATATTTAGATCAAATCATAGGTTAAGTTCTGAACGGCACCCCCATGAGGAGTTCACATCTTTGACCTCATGCTGACCAAAGTGTGGTTCTTACTGTCTGACTCCCCTTTCGCCCTTGGAGAGCCACCAGCACTCAGGCCAAGCATGTGCAGGCACAGCACCTTAGTCATGGGCCAAAGGCTGACCTCCACAGGACAGGGGTGGCGAGAGGCTTTATTCATAGCCCAGCGCCTAGCAGCTGAAGCCAACGCACTTCTTTCCTGGAGTTTGACCACAAGCCAGCTTGTAGAAAGCTGCATTCCTGCTGCCCGGTTCCTGGCTGCCTGGCTAGCTTATGCCCTGAAATAATTACACGGTAATTGTATTCTTTTAAACACTGCTTGGCCCATTAGCTCTAGCCTCTTACAGGCTAACTCTCATATCTTGATTAACCCGTTTCTATTAATATGTGTAGCGCCACGAGATGGTGGCTTACTAGGAAGATTCTTAACTTGCATCCATCTCAGAGAGGAGAGCTATGGCGTCTGGCTCACTTCCCTTCTCCCCAGCATTCTATTCTGTCTACTCCACCTATCTAAAATCTGCCCTATTAGGCAAAGCAGTTTTCTTTATTAATTAACCAATGAAAGCAACAGATAGAAAGAAAACACTCCCACATCATTTCCCCCTTTTCTGTTTAAACAAAAAAGAAAGGCTTTAACTTTAACATAGTAAAATTACATATAACAAAACAGCATGACCATCAAACCTGCGCAGATGAGCAGGGCATGCGCAAAGCAAGCACACGGAGGAAACACATGCATCACTTTGTCATTGCTTCATGTTCTCGCAACAGTCCTCTGCCTGTGTTTACAGGGAGAACTTGGAAGCATAAGGTTTTATATATGTATATATTTATTATGCGTAAATGTGTGTGCCTTTGTAAACTTATGTGCACCATGTGTGCAGGGCCATACAAGGCCAGAAGAGGGCACTGGATCCTCTGGAACTGGGGTTATGCATTTGGGTGCTGGGAACTGAACACCGGCTCCTCTGCAAGAGCAGCGAGTGCTCTTCAGCCTGGAAAAAATAAGGTTTCCTTTAGTTGGAACCTCGGGAGAATTTAACATGTTTCTGCTGACCTGTTTTAGATAGATTTTAAGGAAATTTGTGGGTAGCTGGGAGTTAACAGCCTTTACATTTTTCATGAATAATATTGTTTTAATTAAAAAATGCTTCTGGGCTGGGGAGGTGGAGCTGTGGGTTAGAGCCCTTGCCCTAAGGAAAATGCTGGGCGTGGCTGCCGATGCTGTGACCCCAACATTGTGCTGTGGCCGCAGATGGATCCTGGAGCCCCCTGGCAGCCAAGCAAAACAGCTTTAGCTTCCCGCTCATTGAGATACGTTGTCTCAAGGGAATACGGTGGGAAATGACACATGTTGTTCTCTAGCCTCATATGTGTGTGCACAGGTGTGAATCCACACTACACCACACACACACACATACCACCCAAAAACAACAACTATAAAAACTGTTTTTTATGATCTCAAGCAATATGTCAGTTGTATTCGGTGTATGAAGATGTTGACTGTACTATAACATCATATGTGTTTTAACTCAGGAAAGCTGTTAAGAATACCATGCTTGTATTTTAGAAACCTTTTATCCTGTTCACAGCTGCCTTCAAGCTGTTCTCCCCGAGGGGAGAAACAAGAAGTCCCTTAGCAGTCTCAGGTGAGAAAGATGTGGAAGAGGATTGCGTTTGACTAGGGGAACAAGATCCTCCCTCACCCAGGATGTAGCCAGCTTTGCAAGTCAGATTCATATGTTGCCTTGAAAGCAAAACGTGTTCTGTAATCAAAAGACAACATTGACTGTCTTAATTCATTGTCTCTCAGTAAGTCAAGAACCTGGACTTGGAACCCATAGACTGTTCAAACCTGGTTCTAAAGCTGAGTGGTGAGGGCATCTTAGCTCAGGTTATCATGACTGCCACAGACTGGTGAGGGCATCTTAGCTCAGACTATCATGAACTGCTACAGATTGGTAAGGGCATCTTAGCTCAGGCTATCACTAACTACCATGGACTGAGTGGCTTAACACAGAGGACTTGCATTTCCCGTCACTCTGGGAGACTGGCCAGTGGCACAGCTGGTTCCTGGGGAGGGCTTTGCCCTGGTCTGCAGACAGCAGTCTTTTTGCTTGGTACTCAGATGGCAGAGAGAGGGGGGAGGGAGAGAGGGAAGGAGGGAGGAAGAGACGGAAGGGAGGGAGGGAGGGAGGGAGGGAGGGAGGGAGGGAGGGAGGGAGGGGAGGGAGGCGGGCAGGTTCTCTGGTCTCTTCATATGAGGAGCCATTCCCATCCCAGGACTTCATCTGACCCAGTCCCTTCCTCAAGCCTTCCCCCAGAGGCCATAATGACAGAGTTGAGGCCACAGCAGCGGGGAAACTACTGTGTCTCGGTTTCCTGCCCTCTACACCATAGGTTGACTCTACGGTGTAGTCCTAGACAGCAGGTGAGAGGAGCGAGGCCAAAGGGAGGATCTGGCTCTGGGGGAGACCCTTGTTCTGGGAGACAGAGGTCCCCGTCAAAGCCTGTGTGGTAGGAGTTCCCAACCAGTTCCTCAGTTTCATGGCTCTGCTGGTGGTGGCAGCTGCTGGGTGGGAGCTCCCCAGCTCGCTTTGAGGGGAAGCAGCCCTACAAAAGTCCTGTCTTGTAGACTGTGTGACTCTTTCCTACATATAGACCCCCAAGTAGTATTCGAGCTGTGTTTCCTCATCGGGTACATCCCCATTGCTCAGCCTACATCATGCCTTCGTGACTTTTCACGGCTTCAGTTTTTGGTTCTATAGACAGAGCATGGTAATAGGTCAGGACCCCTGACCTTTCCTGTTTCCCGTCTTGGTGGGGAAAACATGTTTTCTTTCCACATCTGAAATGGAAATCAAACATTTCTTGTGAAATATATATCGGGACGGTGGGGGGAGGGGGTCATTGCTATTCTAAACCTGCTTCCTCCTATTGAGTTCCTGGTCTGCAGAACGTTCTGTGGCTTCCAGCTTCCACACTCTGAAATGCAGTTAACTGCGTACGTAATGGTACCAGAGAAGGCTGCATTTGTTAGCAGGCTGCAAAGATAAGGGTGGTTGACTTTTGAATTGCAGAAGGTCTTCTTGGTAGCTCTTGATTTTTCCATTGAGTTCTAGAATGTTGATACTCTAGCGTTTGGGGGGTTTTTCAAGTAATTTAATTATAGCAGTAAATGTCAGAGCCTATTTAGTTTGAAACAAAGTTTCTACGGGTTTTTTTTAACTTCCTTATTTTTTTTTTAAATAAGGAAGAAACTATCATCATACCACAGATCAACTTTTAAACGTCATTTCCTCTTAGAGCCTGTGTGTGACGGGTTCTTGGCTTAGGAATGGGCAGAAGCAGAAAGATGTTGTGAAGTGGAGTTTTATTTAATGAGGGAGACAACAACAGCAAAACCCATTTGGCCTGAGTCAGTTTTAAATCTTATGTTGTTTTGTTTGTTTTTGAGACAGGGCCTTACTATCCTAGGCTAGCCTTGAACCCCTTTGTAGCTGAGGTTGGCCTTGAGCTGGCCCTCCTGCCAGGCCATCCCCAGCCCTTGGATCATTTTCTGAATCACTAAAATGTTTTCTCTGGCTCCTTTTTACTTCGTAAATTCCTCACTTGGCCAAAGAGCGTGCTGCATGTATGGGGCAATTCACTGGGGAGCAACCGCGCCTTTCAGCATGTCTGCTGAATGCGTCACCCCACTTTTGAGTTGTGTACAATATGAGGCTCTGCCTGGGCCGTGTATGAAACGACACATTTCAAAGGTGTTCTATATTAAAAGAGGTCATTCTTTCCTGCTGAATAAGAAATTAAATGAGTGTGTTTGGTGTGCTGGGGCTATTCTTGGCATGTTAGGACAACCTGCTTAATTTTAGATCCCAGCGCTATTATTCTCTAGGCTGCCCTCCCAGGGACATCTGGCAGTCTCTGGAAGGCTTCACAGTTGCAGGAACAAATAGAGGACAGCGACTGGCCTTCAGGACAATCAGAAGAAGGGACGGGGGGGGGGGGGGGGGGGGGGGGGGGGGCGGGGAGGTGCAGGGGTGCGGGGAGACGGCACTAGAAAGCAAGTGACAGGGCCACAGGAGAGATTGTTTCATCTCAGATGTCTTCTGTTGAAAAACACTGAGTGAAAACGGGGTTCAGAATATTAGGACACTGGGCCTTCCTACCCCATGAGCTCTCTCCTCCTCAAGTACACACACCACACATGCTTGCTACCCGCCCCTTCCAGGGCAGAACCCTTCATACACTGTCCACTCTCTGAAGTGGCCTTCTTAGTATGGGGCCAGTCCACCTTACATCAGCAGACCTTGGGTTTTTTCTGGGGCATTGAGGGAGGAGAGGTCGAGACGGTTTCACTGTTTATCCCTGGCTGTCCTGGAACTCACTCTGTAGACTAGGCTGGCCTCAAACTCACAGAGACCCACCTGCCTTTGCCTCCCAAATGCTGGGATTAAAGGCGTGCACCACCACTGTCCAGAAGGATGTTAGGTTTTCAGGGTGTCCTCTGACTGAGCTGTGAGAGACAACGTGCCGGACCCTCCAGAACAGACCGCTCAGCCCAGCCCTGATCCCCCCACTAGAGCGAGAAACAAACATGAGGTGGTACTAACACTGGGAGTGGGGAAGGGAGCCTGGCCCAGGCTTTGTGACTTGGCCTTGATTTTGCACTTTGCTTTAATTTGCCATGGGGATGCACCCACTGGAAGCCTGTGTGGTGCTGAACTGTATAGAATGCCTATCTGTAAACAGAGATTGCTCATTCATTTCCTGGCCGCCCAGACCCAAATAATCACACAGAAACTATATTAATTACAACACTGTTCTGCCAATGAGTTAGGCCTGTTTCTAGCTAGTTCTTACATCTTGAATTAATCCATTTCTATTCATCTGTGTATTGCCACAAAGCTATGGCTTACCAGAAAGGTTCCAGGTCCTTCTCCTTTGGCAGCTATATGGTGTCTCCTTGACTCTACCTACTCTTTCTCTATATCTCTGTTTGGATTTCCTGCCTGGCTTTAGTCTGCCCTACTATAGGCCAAAGCAACTTCTTTATTAACCAATGGTAATAAAACATATTCACAGCATACAGAGGGGAATCCCACATCATCTCCCATTTTCTGTCTAAATAAATATAGTACAAATAGTATAATAAAATTTATTTAGTAGTCTAAATAACATAGTAAAATTGCATGTAACAAACAGTCGTCAAGAAGAAGTATAGTTACAATATTTGGTCCATTTACATTTGGTAAGTTAAGAAAAATACTCTATCATCTATCTTATCTTTGTAAGTCTAAAGTTTTATATCTAATTTATCTTTTATCATAACTAAGGAAAACTATAACTATCTGTCTTAAACTCTTCAAAGACCCCAGAAGTATATAATATTACCTAAGTTAACAGGAAGTGCATTGTAAGCAACTCCCAAAACTCTAAAATTGATAGAGATGTCTTGCTGCCTGGACAGTCACCCAAAGTTTTTCTGTAACATTGGGGCATCCATTCTCCAGCCTACAGGCCCATAGTATCTGGCAGACTTTTCCACGAAGCAGGAAATTTGAAAGACTGTTTTGCCTATATTGGCTGTTTGTCAGTAACTTTCTTCTATGTCCTGCAGAATGTCTGGCAGACTCTTTCATGAAGCAGGAACCCTGAAGGACTGTCTCACCTTCTTTAGGCAAGTTCATTTTTCTGTGAGTCCTGTATGTCCAGTTTATACAGCATACCATCAAGAAATACAGGCAAGAGCAGTTACTTGCTCAAATGGCTAACCTCATTACATTGAAGGCAAATTCCATAATGAGTTTCTTCAATGCCCATTATCCTCTCTGAAGTAATTGGTGCTGCCAGAAGCAGACATGTTTCACTGTCAAGAAAAGTCTAGGTTCTTAAAACATTTTAAATGCCATATTCTGTAGGTCTTTAAAGATTTGAAGAATACCTGTTTATCTGAAATATATCTCTGTTCATCTAGAAAACCTAACTAACATGACTACAAGTTTGACTATTATAGATGACTCTCTATTAATCTGTATTTCTTAAGTATATATTACATTTTTAAATGAACTGCACAAACACAGTACTTTAACAATCAGAAATATATATACACAGTGTAACAAAATCGACCTTAAATTTGTACCAGTAGACCAAGATTCATGCCAATGAAAAGTATTCATCTCTGAATCATATTTCCCTTTAAATGAAAATAAACACTTATAAACAATCATTTTGGGAATTGGGGTATTGTTTTCTCTAAACTGCTTCCTGCTGTTTGTTGGGTGAAGTATTTTTAGGGTTCATGGAGAACATTCAGGGGGTCTTATTCCATTAAATCACATTAGTCTGGAAGGAATCCTCAGGTCCTCATCTTCTGAGGAAACAAAAGCAAAACCTCTTTTCCAGTGTAACGTTATCCGTAGACTCAAATTTGAAGTCAAGATACATTTAAAATATATGTGTTGGTTAGCAGTCTGTACAATGAAATGTCTCTCTGTAGTTAGCTCATTCACAGTCAAAAAATCTAAAGAAAACACAATAGTATACATAATCCAGATTCTCTGTGTATTTTTCATCTTTACATGACTTTTTTTCTATTACTTTTTCATATTATTGTTACTCCTTTAACCTATGTATTGTTTTATTTAAAACTATTTACTTCTTTTTATAATAGTCTATACTCTTTTTCCTCTTTCTCCCAAGCCTATGTACATATTTTAAACATACTGTGACCTGTTGAGAGGTTTATTTTTATCTGAATCTGTCTTTATTGCATATTTGTAATCATTTTCTGACCCAAAGTGCCTTTTTTTATGCTAAGTGGGCATGGCTAGGACCAACTCCACAGCCCTGACTGTTGGCTCCACCCCATCCAACATGGTAGAGGTATGTTCACCACCTCTGCAAGCCATGCTCACTGCCCCAACTCCAGGGACTCATCAAGTCTGTGTCACCATTAAGCAATTAGTATCACACTGCTTACAAACCCCATTTAAGTGTGGGACCTTTGAAAGAGCCAGAGTTTGTGCTGCCAGCACAAACCAGGAAGATATCTCTCAATGACGCCACACAGTTTTTGCGGCTAACGCTGAGTCAGGAAGCCTTCTCTTACAGGAGCTGCACCTCTGCTTGCCACCAGCAAACAGCCTATCTAAAAACAATGTAGCTACCAAGAAGCTGTATTTGGCTTCCATTTTTGTGGATCTAGAAGCCCTTTTTCTTCTTAAGCTTTTTTAGGTCTTATGTGGATCCATGCCCCAGAAGGTGAGTGCCATTTGTCAATGGAGATGCTCCTTCATTTCCCAGACACCCAGACTCTAATAATAACACAGAAACTATATTAACTACAACACTGGGGCTGGAGAGATGGCTCAGAGGTTAAGAGCATTGCCTGCTCTTCCAAAGGTCCTGAGTTCCCAGCAACCACATGGTGGCTCACAACCATCTGTAATGAGGTCTGGTGCCCTCTTCTGGCCTGCAGGCATACACACAGACAGTTGTATACATAATAAATAAATAAATAAATATTTTTTAAAAAACTACAACACTGTTTGGCCTATTAGCTCAGGCTTCTTATTAACTAACTCTTACACTTTAAATTAAGCCATTTCTATTAATCTATGTATCACCACGAGGATGTGGCCTACCAGGAAGGTGTCTGTGGCATCTTTCTCCTTCCGCAGCAACATGGTATCTCCTTGACTCCACCTACTCTCTCTATATATCTCTTTCAGTCTGACTATATTCTGTCCTGCCATAGGTCAAACCAGCTTTATTCACTAACCAATAAGAGCAACACATATTCAGAAGGACCTCCCACATCACCTATCCAGCCTGCACCCAAAGGTGTCAGGAAAGACTCAAATGCCACACAACAAAAGTCCTCACTGACCAACTTCCTGGTCTTCAGGACAGACCTTATGTTCATATCCCCTGTGGGCCAGCCAGGGCACTCCCCTCTTCTGCCTACTTTTGACACCTCTTCCCCACCACTCCAGCTGCTCACTGTCCTCATCGACTTAAGGGGTGGCTCCCCATGTAGACTGCAACTCCAGCTGAAGTGGGTGCCTCACTTTCCCTTACTGCCCTCTCGGCATCAGCAGGCCCCTCCCACAAGGAAGAGACTCAAAAACACGAATGGAAGAAACTTATATACTAGCATCAGAACCCACTACAGTTAAAAAAAAAAAAAGTCAGGGATTGCCTTTTAACTTCAAAACTGTGGTGAAGGATATATAATGCAACGTTTTCTATCTTAGCCATTTCCAGTGTGTTTAGTTGTATGGTACCAATTGTCTTTTAAAACCCAGTTCTTCTTTTTAGGTCAGTATTTAGTTTACAGCTACCTGGACTGATCATTCATCCAGGCATTCTGTCAACAAATAGTGAGCCATCTCCTGGCCTCCCAAACTGGACGAGGTGTGAAGCGTGGGTGTTTGTTTACCAGTCATTGGGGAGTCTCATGGATAGCCTGGGTTGTTTAAAAGATAAACCTGGACCCATTATCATTTTCTTCTGAGGCTGGAAGAAAGAGGGCCAACCCATGAGACACTGGGGCAGGCTTTCCAAGAAGAGTTGAGCTGTTTACTTTCTATTAAAGTAGGATGAGCCAGGAAAAGATGAGGGAGAAGCTTTGGATTCAGGGCGCCAGCCTTGGGGAGCCAGCCTTGGGGAGCCAGCCTTGGGGAGCCTTGTGATCCAGGACAGAGTGGAACTGGACACAGGTGAGACAGGACTCGAGCTGAGAGGAGCTGGAGTGACTCATGGTCCAGAGACTGGGTTTTCTCCTGAACGCACATGGAAACCATCGCTAGGCCGTCAATTCTCACGATGTTTGGGATGGTTCAGAGAGGCTAGTCTGCTGTTTTCAGGGTGTCTATGTGAGCAAACCAATCCGGTTGGGCCAGAACTACTTCAGGTGGGCCCATTATTCACACCAGTGGTGTTCAGGCTTGCACAATCCTAGTCAGCTGGCAGGTTGTTAAACAGACTCCCAGTCAGTAAATGTGTGTGTGTCTGTTTTCTGTTGCTGTGGAACGAATGACAACAGAGGCGCGTTTTGCACCACAGGTGTCTGGCAGGACTGGAGGTAGGGACCAGGCATGCTCACGGGGCACTGGTTCTGAGAGCTAGAGGCAGGGTTGTGGCTGCCTGCACTCTGTTCTAGAGGCCAGAGGCGGGGTTGTGGCTGTCTGCACTCTGTTCTAGAGGCCAGAGGCGGGGTTGTGGATGGCCTGCACTCTGTTCTAGAGTCCAGAGGCGGGGTTGTGGATGGCCTGCACTCTGTTCTAGAGTCCAGAGGCGGGGTTGTGGATGGCCTGCACTCTGTTCTAGAGTCCAGAGGCGGGGTTGTGGATGGCCTGCACTCTGTTCTAGAGTCCAGAGGCGGGGTTGTGGATGGCCTGCACTCTGTTCTAGAGTCCAGAGGCGGGGTTGTGGATGGCCTGCACTCTGTTCTAGAGTCCAGAGGCGGGGTTGTGGATGGCCTGCACTCTGTTCTAGAGGCCAGAGGCGGGGTTGTGGATGGCCTGCTCTTCTGTCAGAATTTGTGGAGCGGACTCTGCCTCCCAGCATGGTCAAATCCTCCTTATGAAGGGCTTCCCGCCACCCCCCTACGGCACCTGCATTCCTTACCCCTGACTCCTCCATCTTCAGAGTCAGCATCAGAGACTGCTTCACGTCTTCTTTTAGACACAGACTTACTTAATTGCCCAGGCTGACCTTGAACTCACTATGTAGCCCAAGCTAGTCTCGAACTCAGAACTCCCAATCTCGGTCTCCAGAGTGGTTGGGATTACAGGTCCATGCCACCATACTTGGCTAAAAGGCCTCACTCACATTGAGTCTATGATCTCAGGAAGAGTCCAGTCCCTTTGAGGGCCCCCCTGCTCAGTCTCCCTGAGTGACTTAATCTAATTGCAGAGTAGAAGCAGGCCATCCTAGTTCCTGTTTCCCTATCACCGCACCTTTTGCCTCTGCCCTCTGATCTCCAGTCATAAGATGCTGTGATTCTATTGTGCCCACCCCGGTAATCCACCATCTCTCAGTCTCAAACTCAGTGTACTGACCCTGTGTGCATAGTTCTCCTTGCCCCATAGGATGCTCACAGTTCTGGGATCAGAGGACACCCTGATGTGCATGCTAACAGCCACTGTTATATAACTATATAGTAACCATACAGTAGGTAAGGTTCCACGGCGCCTGTCAAGGTTCCTGCCCTGCTGTGTCCTTGAGGTCCTTGCCATGACCACTCTGTTGTGTACCTCACACAGCCCTGCCACCCCTGTGTATACGTGGTAAGATGATCTCTGTTGTATAAAGACGTTATACCCCACCTTGTTCCCATTCATGATCCTGTGCTCATCACATTTCTGAAAGTAACAAAATGCCTAAGGTCATTTAATTCTTTAAAAACAAAAAGCAAAAGTTATTTTGACTCACAGTTTTGGAGGTTTCATCCCGTGAAGATAGGAAGGTGATGTGGCACTTCGTGGAAGTACATGGGAAAGCAAGGTGTCAGTACCTGGAAGAAAAAGTTATTGATATATACAGTGATTGGCATATGCAGTGATAGACATATACAGTGATTGACATATGCATTGATTGACATATGCAAAGATTGGCATATGTGGTGATAGTCATATGCGGTGATTGGCATATACAGTGATAGACATATATACAGTGATTGGCATATGCAGTGATTGACATATATAGTGATTAGCATATGCAAAGATTGGTATATGTGGTGATTGACATATGCGGTGATTGGCATATGCAGTGATTGGCATATGCAGTGATAGACATATAGTGATTGGCATATGCAGTGATAGACATATACAATGATTGGCATATGCAGTGATAGACATATACAGTGATAGGCATATGCAGTGATTGGCATATGCAGTGATAGACATATGCAGTGATTGGCATATGCGGTGATAGACATATGCAGTGATTGGCATATGCGGTGATAGACATATGCAGTGATTGGCATATGCGGTGATAGACATATGCAGTGATTGGCATATGCGGTGATAGACATATGCAGTGATAGAACATATGCAGTGATTGGCATATGTAGTGATAGACATATGCAATGATAGTATATTCAGTGATTGACATATGCAGTGATTGACATATGCAGTGATTGATATGTACAGTGAAACTTGTTTTCAACCATAAAGAGAAATCAAGTTTTATCATTTTTAAGAAAATTGATACTATAAATAATGGTACTGAGTGAATTAAGCCAGTCTCAGAATGAAAAGTCTTGTATGCTTTCTCTTATGTGTGGATCCTAGATTTCACATAATACACAGTATCAGGTGTGTGTGTGTATGTGTGTGTGTGTGTGTGTGTGTTTGTGTCTCTGTGTGTGTATGTGTGTAGGTGCCAAACTGTCCAGGGAATAAGGGATGGGGGAGTGGGGGCAGATGGTGGAGGGTAGCAGTGTGTGTGTGTGTGCGTGTGTGTGTGTGTGTGCATGTGTGTGTGTGTGCATGTGTGTGTGTATGTGTGTGTGCATGTGTGTGTGTGTGTGCATGTGTGTGTGTGTGTGTAGATGCCACACTGTCCAGGGAATAAGGGATGGGGAGCAGGGCGGTGAGGAGAAGCAGGGCTGGGGAGCACTCAGCACTGAACACCCTGCAGGAGAATACCCTTACTAACACATTGCCCTATGCACTGAATATAGACAGTGAAACTTAAAGAAACAGAGAGGAAGTGGCAGAATCCTACAGTCACCTGACCTTAGGCTCTCCCTAGGGGCGCAGCCCCTAAAGGTTTCACTGCCTTCCGGTAGCTCCAGTCTGGGACCAAGCTTTTAAGGGGTTCTTGGGGAGCCACTCACACACCAACTGCGGCAAAGCCTGCTCTTGCACGCGCTCCTGTGGAAAGCAGTTGACGACTGGCCCTGGATGCTCGCTTTCCTGTCTGACTAGCTGCAAGTCTTGCCCTGAGCACATCTGGGACATGTTCCCTTCACTGTTGCTGCAGAATGGTGAAACTTCACAGCTTCAAGAGGAAGCACTGACTGTTGGTCCTGAGCTTCCATTTCTGCGGAGGCATCTGTCTGTCTGTGGAGTCTGCTCAGCCTTGCTTGGCCCAGAGCCTCCATTCAAGATGCTGCGCACAGCGAGCCTAAGAGGAAAGGTCGTGAGGCTCAGGTAGGTGCATGTGGCTAAACTTTCCAGAGGCCATGCGGTGTCCACTGAAGCACGCACACAAGCCCTCCCCATTCTAGGGCAGGGGACACCCTACCTCTTGGTCCACAGGACCGTGTGGATGAGGGATGGTGCCGTAGCCGACTTTGAAAACTGTTTGCAGAGATAATCTTTATCACAGCAGCCTGCAGCTCTGCGCCCACCCCATCTCCCATACACTGCTCTCCAGGCCCAGTGAAAGATTTTATCTAATAAACTCATTTATTTGTGTTAATGTTCTTACCAAAGTATTTTTAAATGGGGCTACATGTGTGGATTCTTTTCTTTGAAAATGAAGTATGCAGAGACAGGATGGATGTCCTAACATATCCAGGACCTAAGTGAGGTATTCTCCGGTACTGTACTGAGTTTTGTGGCTGAGTTTTGTTTTGGCTTTTGTTTTTGTTTTTTGACTGATTTGGCAAGGAGATTTTGGGAGGAGCAACTGCCTTCCTCTCACACGAATCTCCAGGTGCTAGGTGCTATGTGCCCTTGAGCAAATGCTTATGAAGGAGTTTTCGTGTTTTGGGATATGTAGTTTGGTCTGCCCTTAGTTTAGTGGAGGAAAACAGTCCTGATGGTGAGAGCTAAGAATCAGGGGTTCCTTTACAAGGTGTTTGATGGGGTCCTTTGGCCCAAGCATGGTGAGCACCCTAGGTTTTAGTGTCAACTTAACACAACCCAGAGTCACCTGGGAAGAGGGACCCTCACTGAGGGACTGTATCAACGAGCTTGGCCTGTAGTCATACCTGTTGAAGACTGCCTTGATTAATAGTTGATGGGGGAGCTCAGCCCACTGTGGGCGCGGCACCATCCCTGTGGAAGTGAGCCTGGGCTTCATAAGCTACCTAGCTGAGCGGGAGCTGGCCAGCAACACTCCTCCATGATGTCTGCCTCGGTTTCTGCCTGAGTCCCTGTCTTAACCACCCTCAGTGATGGATTTTGACCTGGAATAAACCCTTTCCTCCCCAAGTTGCTTTTGGTTGTGGTATTTATCTCAGCAACAAAAAAAAATAAACTAGAACACACAACAAGTCTATAATAAGTGATGGCTGGATGGACAAACTCATCATTTGTCTTGAGACTTGGAAGCCTGGCTGGTGTAGGTCCTGGGAGTTTTCCCCTGTAACTGAGTGCTGGCCTGGAATTTTCCCTCTAGCAGTACATTCCACTGGAGTTGAGACTTCGATCTCGAGAATTTGCTGATTAAATACCAATTCTCTTAGAAGGCCTTGCACATTAAACACCTGTTATCTCTAGTGCTGTAATGGGGAAAGTTTGTTGAGTAACATTCCAGTCTTGTTAGAAGGCTGATTCCAAGGAAGGGGCCATTGTGGGTGGGGCGTGCCTGCGTGATCACAGAGCGCTAGGGAAGTGGGAACAGGTGAGCAAGAATTCAAGCACGGAGTCCGCACAGTAGACCTCCAGTGGGGGTTGGGTTCTCCCTGCCAGCCTCACACTGCAGTCCAGTTGGCAGAATGCTCTGTACTCTGAGGTCTGATTGTACTAACGCAGAGGTTGGCCCAGCCTCCCGCAGCACATCACAGACAATCAAATGACTGTTCCCTCACACATGATGCCTCTGATTAAACTGTAAACACCTCGTCCAACACAGCTCATTACTGGGGTATTTCCCTAAAGATGGTTTGCAGAACAGTTTTTGGTTTTGTTTTTTGGTGTTTTTTTTTTAAGTCAAATAAATAGTTCTGGTAAAATTTTGGTTTTAAAAAGGGGGTTTTAAAAAAGTCACTGACTGACAGTACATACTATCAATATACTGAAAACACCAGGCTCGGGCTGGGGTCATAGTTCAGTCAGTGGAGTACTTGCCTTGCAAGCCTGAGGACCTGAGTTGGGCACACACCCTCCCAGAAAACACATATAGAAAGCTGGGCATGGAGGTGTGTGCTTGCAATCCTAGCACTGGGCGGGCAGAGACAGGTGGATTCCTGGGCACTCTGGCCAGCGCCAAGTAAACCACAGGTCAGTGAGAGAGACCTTGCTCCTGAAAACATGGTAGAAAACACTCCTGAGGAACTAACCCAGCTGGGATTATTTTCTGACCTGCACACGCATGTACACACATGTGCACCATGTGCACACATACAAGAACAAAAAAATCACCAAGCTGAGGAATTCTGACTAAAAAATAAAATATAAATTAATGGTCCTAGTACCAAATCAGTCTTCTTTTTTTGGGGGGCGGGGTAGGTTTTTTTCTTTGTTTGTTTTGGGAGGTGGGTTTTTTTAGTTGAGTGTGTGTGTGTGTGTGTGTGTGTGTGTGTGTGTGTGTGTGTTTCATCTTCCGAGACAGGGCTTCTCTGTGAAACAGTCCTGGCTGTCCAAGAACGCACTCTGCAGACCAGGCTGGCCTCGAACTCAGAGTCCCACCTGCCTCTGTCTCCTGTGCTGGGGTTAAAGCTGTGTGCCACCACCACCCGGTCCAAATCAGTCTTCTAACCGTGAATTTTATGTGGCATTTCTGTTAACCTTGACCATCAAGATACAGCGTGGCAAGGGGGGGGGGCAAGGGGGGCTTTATTTTATTCAAAAAGCAACCAGTGCATTGTGGAAATTTTGTGACCAGCGTGAGCCCAGAGAGAAACACAGCAGTCTTCCCTGCTATTCTGTTTACTGTGTCACTTTTCTTCACCCGAATTGTCACCATAGCACTATTGCTCATTATTGCTAACACTAATGACTTTACAGCAAATAGCATCCTTTTATAGTAAACATTTTCACTTCTTAAGTATCTTTATTCTCTATTCAGTGGATTTAGGATCTTTAATTTTTAATATATTTTAACATTTTTTTATTTTTATTGTCTGGTCATTAGTTGGATATTCAGTGGCCCCAAAGGGCCCATTTCCATCTCTGTCCTCTGCCATGAATGATTTCTTTACTGAGTTCCCAGGAGTGGGTTGTCATCCGAGGGTTTCAGTAGACACTCCTCAAAGTTCAGACTTCCTTTATCCACTTCCTGTCAAGTTATTCACCTAAGTAGATGAGCTAATGTCCCTGAATACTGGCTGCTGTCTTGAAGTTAAATGTCACGACTTCCAGGTGATTCCTGATGGAACTTTCTTGTCTCCTTGAGCTCGTGCCTTGTTTGGTTGTTTGGGACCAGGGACATAGACCCTTCAGGAATGGAGATCGACCCCTGGTTGCTTGTCCTCTCTGGGGATCACTCGTGCCGAGGGGAACCCCTGGAATCCCTTCTGAACAACATGGGGTAGCAAGGCCCACCCCTCCTGCGCCATCCTTGGGACTCCCCACAGGTTCAGAAAGGTGTCCGCAGGGACCAGGACAGCGCAGCTCTCTCCATCCACCTTGGCCTGCTCCCCACACCGCTTGCCCATAGCCCTTTACACAGAGCCTCTTCTGTGGGGAAATCAGGTGTCCAGACAACTGGTTGGTTGAGCTAAGTTGATCACTATGGGTTCCTCTCATCGTGGGCGAGGAGCCTCCACGACTGCCTCTCAGAAGTTTGGCTGGTCCTAAAGGATGTTTCTTAAAAGATAAAACCAGGTTGAATGGTTTTTATAGTTTTTTCAACATAAGATGATTGATCAAGTAAGTCCTACATCTTCACATAAACAGTTTAAAATGCTGTCTTCCCAAGATCATCTTTTTTTTTTTTAAGTATCTTTAAAAATCCTTGGGGATTGGATTGGAGAGATGGCTCAGCAGCGAAGAGCACTTGCTCTTCGAGAGGATCCAGGTTCCACAGTACTCCACTTCCCGGGGATGCCTTCTCCGGCCGCCGTGAACACTGGGCACATATGTAGTGGAGTGTTCACAGATAAAAGAGTCATCCACTTAAAATCTTAAAAAAATCTCATCCTAGAACCACCTCCAGCCCTCCCCCAGATGCTCCGTTTATCACAAGCTAATTCTGAAGGGGCTGTAAGTGCTGAGGTTCTGACTTTCAGCCAGGGCCTCCCCGTTATGGCCATTGTTCACGCCTTTTCTCACTGCTGAATGGAATGCCTGACAGAAACAACAGGAAGGATGAGGGCAGGAGGTGGGGCTTGGGGATTAGAGAACAAAGTCCATTGTGTCAGAGAAAGCATGGTGGGTGGACAACAGGCTCATTCTGTGTCATAGAAGCAGAGAGCTAGACCTGAAGGAGAAAGGGGGTCTATAAGCCCCAAAGGGTTCATCTCACCCCCTAATGGTTTTTAGCCCCCCAGAACAGTGCCACACATGAGCCTGTGGGGGACATTTCACCTTCAAATGGCAAAATAATTTCTTTGTTGAAAGCAACAGTGGTTTCTGTGCACCAGAGTGTGGTCGAGGCCATCCCATAACCATGTCAGCCTCATAATTCCCACGAGCCGACAGATTTCAGGAGCGAGAGAACATTATCCAAGTGCCCGGCAAGTCACCTCAGAGAGTGGCAGCCTGTGAGTAGCCTATGAAAAATCAATACATTTGAGGAAGTGCTGTCGGAGGTAGGGAGGGGGGGCACTCACTGTGCAGACACCACAGCGAAAGCCTCGGCGAGGCCCCCAGCACCCCACCCAGCGCCTGGCTCTAGCAGATGACTCTCTAAGTTAAATCAGATGCTGTAACTTCATGTGCCTTTGGGGTTGATCCTCGGTGAGACAGTGACAATGACACTGGGACATTGGAGAATATCAGTGTCCAAAGCACACAGGGCTCATGGCCGTGCGTCTTCTCCCACCCCCCAGAGAAATCAGAAGTTCAGCTTCTGTAAGAGAACTCCCAGTCTATAAATGTTGGCAGCTGTTTTCTTCATGTTGTGGGGTGACTACCATTCTCAGGGCAACTAACCAGGCCATTGTCTTGGGAAAAGAGGATGTTTTGGGTCTCCCACATTCTAGCACAAGGGTGTGAGCCCAATTCTCTGGCACATAAAGATTAACTTCCCCCTGTAACTCAATGGGAACCCCCTGGATTTCCTAAGGAACACCCAAGTTTTAGTGGGGTCTTTGTCATATGCTACCATTTACACACCGCCAAACTTTTTAAAAAAAAAATGTGCATTGGTGTTTTGCCTACATGTTGGTCCGTATGAGGGTTCTCGATCCCCCGGAATTAGAGTTATAGACAGTCGTGAGCTGCCATGTGGGTGCTGGGAATTGAGTCCAGGTCCTCTGGAAGAGCAGCCAGTGCTCTTAACCGCTGAGCCATCTCTTCAGCCTTACCTTGAATTTCCTATCCCTCAGCCTCCGAATCCCAAGTGCTGGGATTACAGGCATGCGCAGTGCTGGCATATGTAGTACTGAGGACCAATCCCAGAGCTTCCTGCACACGAGGCAAACATTTTACCAGCTGAGCTGCACCCCATCCGTGGAGCTGGCCTTTCCATCCGATGCTGGAGAGTCACAGACTCCAACCTTGCCTTCTCCCTCTCTAGGGGCAGCTCCCCTTGTCCCCCTCTGAGTGGCCTTCCTCACTAGGCTACAGTGCCATGTCTGCCAGCTCCCTGGAGAAAACTGCCAGAAGGTTTTCTCAGCCCTAATGATGAGAGGGATGAGTGTCTGCCTGGGAAAGACAGGGCTTTCAGGAGTGGCACCCCAGAAAGTGGGGATCATGCTTCAGAGGTGAAGGGACAGACTTGTTGGAAAGATTGAGCAGAGCTTTGTGAAAGCCATTTGGCACCTGGAGGAAGACAGCCAAGCTAAGTGATTCTGTGGGGCTGGGGGGGGAGGGGGGGCGTGGCCAGACCCCACAGGCAGCAGCCCAGGTTTTGCAGGAAGTGCCAGCGTATGTCTCTGGGTGAGGACTACATCAGAGCTGAAGTTAAAAGTGGTCGTTAAAGCAAGTGATCCAGGAAGAGCAGACCAAAAAGAGCCAAGCCGGAATGAGTAATGGCAGCAGCTCCAGCCTTGCAATCGCTAAATCAATGCTGCCTCCCTTGGTCCTGGGTGTTGGCGGCCAGGTGGTTAGGGTCGCTCTGATTTGCCCGAGGCTGTTTCTTCATCTTAAACTTTGCAGACTGTGCTTTTCCGAGAAGTAATAGAAGGAAGGTGATCTTTATGTGCCCGGGAAAGATCGTGGTAATAAGGAAACAGACGCTAATCAGATTCCACTTTAGGAAGAAAAGTGTGGTCTTTCTCCACGCTTGAGGCTTGAGACTGGCATTCTCTCCTCCTCCCCCTCCTCCCCTTCATCTTCCCTGCCATCTTCTCCTTCCTCTTTCTTCCCCCTTCCTCCCTTGCCTTCTCCCCCCTCCCTTCCTCCCTTTCTTTCTTCTCCCTCCTCTTCCTTCTCCTCGTTAGAATTTTCTTCTGGTTAGAATTCTCACGTTCACTTTCAGCTTGGATTGTCCATAAACTTCCCTCCACTAAAGCCGGTGCTTAGCACTTCCCCCTGACAGGATGGACACAGCGCAGCCGCAGCCATCACTCTTGGCGCTGGCATAAACAGTCGTTAGAATTCCTATATCATCCCCAATGCAGAACAGTGTCTTTCCTTTGACCAAGCACATTTTTGCCAGTGAGACCACATGTAGACAATGAATCCTGAGTCCACATGTCATAACTGCGCCCCGTTCTCTGATTGCTCCCAAAACTGACCCAAGGGGCTGAGGAGGTGGCTGGATGGTTAAACACTGGCTGCTCTTGCAGAGGACCCAGGTTTGACTCCCAGCACCCACATGGCAGCTCACAACAGTCTGTAACTCCAGTCCCAGGAAGTGGCGAGGGTAAAGCAGAGAGAGAACATTTAGTTGGTCAGATGAGACCATTGTGATGGGCTTTGAAGAGCAAATAGGAATTTTACAACTGGTGAATCCCCTCCTCACAGTCAGCTAACAGTGAGTATAGGCTGGAAACCAGTAACGACCATAAGAGACATATTCGCCTAAGGAAAGGCTGCTTTGTTTGACGCACACCTACCGCTCAGTGTTCAGAACATTTTTAGAATAAATGCATTTAAGTCTTTTGGGGCTGGCAGCCCTGGGTGATTTGGCAAAACAAACACCATAACTGGTTTCTTACATAACCCCAGAGTTGGCAGCAAGGCGCCAGGCTTTGAAATTAAGCAACACTCACTCATCTCAGGAGCCTTGCCTTTGTGTGTGTGTATGTGTGTGTATGTGTGTGTGTGTGTGTGTGCGTGTGTGTGTGTGTGTATGTGTGCGTGTATGTGTGTGTGTGTGTGTGTATGGGTAGGGATAAATGCACTGTTTGTTCCGCTTGAATGTGTTCTTTGTGATTCCTAGGCTACTCTAATGGTGCCTTGAATAAAGTTTTCAGTGTGGAAGTATGGCTTGACTTCTGGACGTTTGGAGGCTCACTCTGCATCACCTTAGGAAGGTGTTGATACTGTGAATGCTTTAATGAGGTTGGGAAAAGCGGGAAGGACAGATTGTCCGAGACTGGTAGTTGGAAGTAGGAACTAGGGCCCTCTGGATGCCCGCAGTCTGCAGCAAGCACCCCACACCGTGTGGGCACAGAGGCTGGTGGCATGCTTGTCTGTAGAACCTGAGTCTTTCCACATCTGCTCCCATTTTTGATAAAAAGAGAAAGTGTGGTTGTTGGACAGGACGTCCCCTCAGCTTCAGAGCCCGCTTCCCTGTCCCACTGTTGTTTCTGTGACACGGGCATCATCTTGATGGCATGATTCTGCCAACCTCGTTCCTCTGGGACAGTCTTCGCTTGAATTCTTTGAGCCTCCAGGAAACATGCGTATGTTGCCCATCCCTGACCCTCCAACTCAGGAGATTTTCCAAAGGAGAATCCCTTCCCACCATCCCACTGGGAAGTGGGACCTTTGCCTAGTAAAGTACAATTGGGGAGGGGGTAAAAACACTGCGTTTCACAACAAACCCTACTTTTTTCTTAAAAAACAAAACTCACTGACCAAGACCAATTGCAAAATGTTTCTCTGATGCCCAGCAAGAAACATTGAGGTTTGTCAGGGCTAGCAACTCCCCACGACTTGGATTTCTAGGTCTTTCAAAGCCTAAAGACTCCCTGGAGAATAATTGCTGTTTGCCCCGTAGACCTTCGTCCCTTCTCATTCTGTAACATTTTCCATCTTAAGCGGGGCCCGCCCCGTTCAGCCCCAGAAGCGTGTTGTCTGGGCTGCCGAGTGGAATTACTACCAATGGGAACTATGCCGCAAGAGGGGTGGTGAAGCTTCGAAGCTCAGCAAACCTCAGCGGCCTTTCCACCCTCTGAGCAGAGGTAATTAGCATAGGGAAAATGACTAAGGTGTTGACGTCACCTCTTTCCAGTAGAAACTTACACTTTGTCCCTGTCCGCCTGCAAGCACGCCGGACTTGACTCAGGAATTTGCTGTCCAAACAGGATGCTCTGGAAGCCGAGCCCTCCCCACCCCCAGGGGGCTGGCCCTCAGAGGAGCTTTATAAACCCGGCTGGAAAAAGGACCCGTGGTATCTGTCTTGCCAAGGAACCGCTCCAGCTTGGTGCTTGCCTGCCTGAGTCGTTAGCGTCTGCCCCGTAGGAAAGCAGAATGCATTTTAGGGACTTTAACTACAATTTTAGCTCCCTGATTGCTTGTGTGGCAAACCGTGATGTCTTCAGCGAAAGCGAAACCAGGGTAAGGTTTTCTGGCGACCCGGGATCTCAGAGCATTTTCCAAGAACGCCGCTAATTGGGACAGTTAGCCAAAATCTCAGGAGCGGGTGGCTGTCTTGTGGGGTTTATCAGGTAACCCCCAAAGTAGTTAGCGTCTTGAAAATCAGACGCTGTTGCCTGAAGAATTAATTGGGATGGGAATTGGGTAGAGCTGCTGCTTTGAATGCTCCGGATTCCCTGTGTGCGCGGGAGGTGCGGACATTGTGTGTGGCCACACTTGGCTCCTGTGAACTCTGGAGGGAGGCTGCTGCCAGCTCTTGCCCCTGGAGTTCCAAATGACCCGATTTCCTCGTGGGAAATACTGTGAGAAGACTGCGTGTTTGCAGTACTGGCAAGTGTCTGCCTTCAGCTTCCAGATCCTTCCAACTAGAGAAAAATGCAGGCAGGGCAAATATTAAAACTAAGCGTGGGATGAGATAGCAGCCATCGCAGAGATAATTAGTTGTCTTTATCACTTTGCTTTTCTTCTCCATTTTGGAAAAGCATTAAGAGGTTTTTCCCATCAGTTACTATCAAGCATTAATAGTAATAGTAACTAATTGATCTCTACTAAGAATCATATGAAAGGATATTGAATATGTCCCGTTTGTGGGGATAGTGTTTGGAATGCTTTCTATTCAAGCCCATTGGGATGTGTAGAGAGTTTAGTCATAGCTAAATGTTATAACGTTTGAGAGACTGGACAGTAGCTTTTTAACTTGATTGTAAACACAGTCTATTCACAGACAGGCTACAAACTTGATGTGCTGAATATTAGCCCGATAAGTGAACTCATTCAACTGTTTCTTATTAAGTAGATATCCTATACAACAAGTGTAGCTGGGTATCTACTATTAGAACAAATAAGATTATTTCCTAAGTGTGCGCACTTAGCAATAATGTGTGTTCTCTGGTGCTCTGCTTCTGAGCCCTATCTTGCATTCTAAAAATATTCACCAGATTATCTCTCCCAATTTCTGAATCATAACTTCAAAACTCCAGTTAGTCACAGTGCCTGTTGATGAGATCATGTGAAATCCCGGTCTTACCAAGACACCCTTCTGCCAGAAACCTGCCCAGCCCCCCACAGCTGCAGGAGAGGATCGCCCAGCTGCCCAGCTGGTGACATCCAGGTCAGAGGTCAGCTCTGCTCTGCTCCACACCTGGGCTCCCCAGCCACCTGCCTCAGAGAAGAGCCCGCAGGCACGCGCACGTGGTTGTGCTGTGCTCCATCTGGAGCAGGCGCAGAGCCTCCAGGTTTTTAGTCCCAGAGATGGCTGACTCAGAATTCCCTGCCCTATCTTCACTTCCCTCAGTGTTTCCAGGATAGGCTTGTAAGTTTCTGCCTCAGTTGTCCACCTGTGCAGGAGTGAGACCACGGCTCAGGATCCAGGATCCAGCTGCCTCTCACCACCCACCCCCAGAAGTCCCTGCAAACTGGCCTGAGTGTTCTTGGTTTTTGTTGTTGTTGTTTTTTTGTTTGTTTGTTTTTTGTTTTGGGTTTGGTTGGTTGGTTGATTGATTGTTCCAGACAGGGTTTCTCAATAGCTATGGAGCCAATCCTGGAACTCACTCTATACACTCTGCTGGCCTTGAACTCATGGAGATCCGCCTGCCTCTGCTGGGATTAAAGGTGTCCACCACCGCTGCCCAGCTTGTCCTGTGTGTTTTAGCCTGTAGAAAAGAACTCAAAAGGCTGGGCGGTGGTGGTGCACACTTTTAGTCCCAACTCTCAGGAGGTAGAACAGGTGGGTCTCTGTGAGTCCGAAGCCAGCCTGGTCTACAACAGAGTGAGCAGACTCCTAAAGCTACAGAGAAACCTTGTCTTGAAAAACAAACAAACAAACAAAAAGAATTTAAAAAAAAAGAAAGAAGGAAGGAAAAGAAAGAGAAAGGAAGGAAGGAAGAAAGAAAGAAAAAGTCCCAAAACACCTGGCATCTAAAAAGCCCCCAGAATCTTCTGGAGTCCCTAGGAGGTGCATTCCTCCATCCCGCATACTGCTGCAGGAGAGGGTGGGGCCCCCAGCCTTTCCCAGGAGACTGATGAGCTTTTTCCAGAAGCCAAGAGCCAAGCTAGTAATCCCAGAATCTGGGCTTTCCACGCTCACAGCTCTCACTGTTTCCTAATTCTCAGCAGCCCTTACAACAGCAGGGCAAGGCATGTACCTGCAGGGAAGCATCGCCTGCCCACCCACCCGCCAGCGGCTTGCGCCATGATCAATTTTAAGCCTTTAAAAAGTAACAGACCGAGATAAACCACAGTGGGAGTTCACAAAGAGCTTCCTTTAAGGAATGGTCAGACTTTCTTTTTAAGGTCATTGTGCCTTTGTTCTTCAGTTTTCAGAAAGGTTCTCCCCTCACCCCTTCAGATTTGCTTGCAGGACCTTGAGCCCTAAAGAAATATTTGAAGAACACAAAGTCTACTCTGGATGAGCTGGCTAGACAGCAGAGGGAGTATCAGGCTGGGATAAGGAGCGACCTGACGCTACCTCCCTAGAAAATGCTTATCCCACTTGTAAAGGAGTGCTAGTTGTTCTGCTGGTTAAATGAATTTGGCATAATAAACTGTCTACTTCCCTCTTAGAGGATCACCTGAGTTAGTCTAATGCTGGCACGTGTGCTTAGTGTCTCTCTCTCTCTCTCTCTCTCTCTCTCACACACACACACACACACACACACACACACACACACTTGGAGTCCTGGGAATGGCTGATACTCATTTCTTCACCAAGGAAGGTAATGAGTAGGGCCTCCCTCAAGCAGGTGAATTATAAACTCTTTTATTGGTATTGTTTTTCAGGCCAAATTTGAATCCCTCTTCAGGACGTATGACAAGGACATCACCTTCCAGTATTTTAAGAGCTTCAAACGCGTCCGAATAAACTTCAGCAACCCCTTATCTGCCGCCGACGCCAGGCTGCAGCTGCATAAGACTGAGTTTCTGGGGAAGGAAATGAAGTTATATTTTGCTCAGGTAAGTGTGTCCGTTGCGAAGCAGGGTCCTCCCTCCCATCACGTCCCAGCAAAGCACCCCATGTGCTGGTATGATAGACACTGGAAAACTAGTACGCATCCCAAGAGAAGAGGAGCCCTACCCTGAATTCTGAGTCTCACCTGATCTGAGAAGGAAGCAGGTGAGCGTGAGAATCACCTCAGAGATGGTTACCCTGTAGCTTCCTAGGCTGGATGGGGAATGAGGGAAAGAAGCCCTCCTGGTTCACACAGGGATCTGGTGCGGGTTCTCTAGGCTTACAGCAGCACCCTGGCTTTGTGAGGAACCTGAATGCAGATCAGCACAGCGTTGTCAATCTCGAGGTGGGGGAATGCTTACCACATGGTTGAGACCCTCTCTCAGCTGAGGGGCAGAGGTGGGGAACTATGGGTAGGTTTGCCCTTTGTCCTGCCAACCCCAGGTGAACCCTCAAGGCAGCTCCCACTTCTGTGATATTGTAACAGGAACTGGTAGATTGCCAAGGAAAGAGAAAAGAGGTTCTAGAACGCTACTCCCAATGTAAAGTCAGTCCTTGTCAGGTCCTGAGCCTTTTCCTCACCCCACCTCCACCCCCAGAATTGTTACTTAGCCTTTGGGTCTCCCAGAAATTGATTCTGAGATCCCTCTGCCCTCAGCAACAGTGGCTTCATTTATTCTAAAATCGTCTGTGTTCGTCACTGTCATTTAGGACAGGCACAATCGGTGCAGTGTGAGGCTAGCAGCCCTGGGGGGCTCCCACCGTACTGGCGCTGTTAGGGTTTGAATATGAAATGCCCCTCTTGGGCTCATGTGTTTGAATACTTGGGTCCTCGGTGATGCCACTCTGAGGAGTTACTGAACCTTTAAGAGGTGATGACCTAGCTAAAGGAATGGGATCCTTCAGGGGTGGACATTGAGGGGTTAGAGCCCAGCCCCCCCTTCCTGTTGAAGCCCTCTTTGCTTCCTGGTTAGCACCGTGTAACAAGAGGCCACGTGCCCCTACAGGTCCTAGCCACTGCAAGCTCTGCCATGCCCCCGCCACGGTGACTTCACTGTGAACTCCGTCATGCCCCCGCCATGCTGACTACACCCTCTCAAACTGTGGGCCAGGACAAGTCCTGTCTCCCTTCTGCTGTTTTCATCCAATGTTGTCATAGCCACTAGAAAAGTTTGCCTCACCAGACACCTCCTTTCACCTCCGTACAGACATCTTCACAGCTCTTGGAATAGGAGCTGGTGCCCTCCCTGGCCCCTCCCTGGCCGTTGGGGTGCTGCTGGCTGTGCTTGCCTCCCACAGGCGTCCGGGAACCTCTGTGAACTATTTACCGCTGCTCTTCTCTCTCAGCGCACTGATGAGCTGCTTTCTCTCCGCAGACCTTACACATAGGAAGTTCACACCTGGCTCCGCCTAATCCAGACAAGCAGTTTCTCATCTCCCCTCCCGCCTCTCCGCCCGTCGGTTGGAAACAGGTGGAAGATGCTACCCCAGTCATAAATTACGACCTTTTATATGCTATCTCCAAGCTGGGGCCAGGTAAGCAGCGCCCTCATGTGGTCAAGGGGCTGGGAGGGGAGGGGAGGTTGTCCTGACACAAGACGCCCCCCATGACCCCATGCAAATGTGTTGTGTGAACCCTGCATTCTTCCCCATTGCTGCCACTGGTGCTCATGGTGTGTCCCCTGGAAGGGTTGCAGGAGAGACAATAGCAGCCTGTGGGTTTCTACACCACCATCCCCGAAGTGTCCCCTAAATCTGCAGCCCCATCAGGCATGCCTGTGTGGCACACTCCCCGGCCACAGAACAAGTTGTTCCAGGTGGGGTGAGCAGCTGGCTTTTGTTTTGGAAAGGACAACAGACCACCCTTCTCGGGAGTTGGTGCCTCTGCAGTCACTGTTCCTACCTGGCTTTTCTAGTGGGTGGGAGGAGAGTCCCAGGTCCTGGTGAGGACAGATCCCAGAATGGATCTCACTTGTGGAACTGTGAGCCATCGAGAAAACCATCACCTGTAAACGGCGCTGTGCATGGTTCCTGGCCGTGGGCAGCTCAGTGCTCGGGATGTGGTTTTTAGGAGTTAGGGTGCAGAGATGTGAGGGTCACTCCTGCCCGCCACACAGCAATGACTGTCCATCAGCTTCTTGTTTCTCCTTGAGCAGCTACCTGATGTTCCTTTGGGGAAGGGTTTTATTTTCATGGCCCATCAGCAGTTTCATGCTGAAAGATTACACTTCTGAGAACACAGCCTAAGCGGAAATTCCTCCTGCGGTACAAAGCAAGAATCATGTTACTAGTGCTAATTGGGGCCTGAAGGTCAAGACTGGAAATGACCTGTATGAGCAAGTAGATGGCTGGCCATGGCAGTTGCTAGCTAGCATCATTAGTGAAGCCAAGGGTCTGGCATCAGGGTGTCACACATGGAAGCAGAGGGCATCTCCATCTGAGGCAAGGAGCCAAACTGTCCCAGGGCAGGAAGTGAGACGAGCCTTCCATCTCTGAGAACCCAGACCGTGGATGAATGGGCCGAAGCATCCCTTTGGGAAGTCTGCAGTGTACACTGGAGTAGCAGAGTGCCCCCCAGGGCCCCGAGGGAATTCTCACGCCCCAGAGTTGAGCACACCTTCAGGTCTGACGAGAAGGTTCTTACAAAAGGGACTTTCTCAGAGTGGTTTGCCCTTCATCTATTTAGCAGTGAAGTTAATGGGTTTTGTGTGTGTGTGTGTGTGTGTGTGTGTGTGTGTGTGTATTTTATTTTTTGTTTCAACTGTGCCTTGGACTGCAGAGGTCTCACAATACAGCCTCGAGTTCCGAGCCTTCTTACTTGGGACGATGGTAGATACTTCTGTGGAAAGCCTCCATTTTCATCTTTCCCAGCAACCCTCAGCACTGGGAGAGCCGAGGCTCCTTCACGTTAGCAGTTAGGACAACATTTTAGCCTCACTGGTGGGGCAGAGGCCAGGCCATGTGCCATGTTTGGTCCTGGTGCCGTGCCTCCACATCTGAGGTGCACACTAGAGAGCTGGCAGCCCCGCCAAGCCACTGCGTCACCTCAGAACTCAACTAGTTCAGCAGTGGGGTTCAGACCTGGGACCTTGCATCTGCTGGCAAGTACCCCATGTTTGATCACATCCCAGCACCCTACTTTTTTAAAACATAGAGCTGGGTGGCATTGGTCAAGGCAGCGTGTCGTGAGCCTGCTGCTGGGTGTCTTGAATGCTCTCTGGTGGAACTGGCCTCATCGCCACCTTGGTTGCCCCATTTTAGAGAAGACGCAAAGGGCACAGAGGAATGAAGTGGCCTGCATGCCCACTGTGTCCAGGTCCTCGCGTTGGCACTCTCGTCCATACGACAGCCACTCTGCCATGCTGACTCCCTCAAGGGGTGTCCCAGACCCCTGCTTTCCAGCCACAGTGTGTCAATAACAGAAGGCTCCCTGACCTTGCTGCAGCAGAGTGGTGTGAACGTGATGGAGTCTGGGCAAGCCTAGGCTAGCCCAAAACAGCAATGAGGGAGCACTCTGCTCCAGCTAATAGCTGACACAAGTATGAATGAATGAATGAACGAACGAATCAATGGTGCTGTGGCTGAGGATGTCGCTCAGGTGGTGGAGTACCTGCTTAGCATGTATGAACCCCTGGGTTTGGCCCCCAGTGCCTCATAAACCAGCACAGTGGTGTGAGGCCTCTGCGTCTAGAAGGTAGAGGAAGAGGGATAGAAGTTAAGATCCGCCTCAGCTACTTAGGGAACTTGAGGCCAGCCTGTACTCTGTCAAACCTGCTCCCAAACTAAGGGAAAGATGAGACAGTTGGACAGATACAAGGCAGGCGTGTGTGTGTGTGTGTGTGTGTGTGTGTGTATACACATAGGGCCTCTCCACACCTCCTCCCTGCTGTGCTCTGCACCCCAGCTGAAAGCCTTACAACAGACTCAGGACATTTGTTCACAGAGTGGTTTTTGCCCGTCCTTTCTCTGAACGGAGGCTTCCCACACCTCCCCTGGATTATGCTCTGGGTAGACCTGGGAAGGGTTAGCTAACAACACACGTTCTGTTCCTCCTGCTCTCCCTCCCTGCCCTGGTGCCAGTCCCGGGTACCTACATGTCATGCTCAAGGACTTGCCCTGGTTACCCTGTGGTGCCTTCCTTCCCTAGGCGAGAAGTATGAGCTCCACGCAGCAACAGACACCACTCCCAGCGTGGTGGTTCACGTGTGTGAGAGTGACCAAGAGAACGAAGAGGAGGAGGAGATGGAGAGAATGAAGAGACCCAAGCCAAAAATCATCCAGACAAGGAGGCCAGAATACACGCCTATTCACCTCAGCTGAACCGGCTCACAGACCGCGAAGACACGTTCTGAACCCTGCTCATGGGGAAGAGTCTTTTACTGTGCAGGTGGCTGGTCATAGCTTTGGAGGTGACAGCCATGACCACTGTGGCAGAAATTCCAGTTCATGTTGCTCAGAAGAGAATCAAGGCTTTGTCTCCTTGTTCTGATATCGCACCTCAGTCCATGTCCATGGCACCCAGGAATGTCTTGGGCCATTCACTGAGTCTGTGGTAATCACACAAGGAAATCTGGGGACATCTCGAGAAACTGATAATGGTGGTGTCTTGTCCTCACTCTTTTCTAGGTTCTGTTTTTGCCAAGGACAGGTTGACTGGTGGCCCAGGGTGAGATTTCTGTTTCCAGCCAGCGTTCAGCGTTCAGGGTTCAACCCCACTGGCAGGCAGAGGCCCCCCACAAGTCACCGCGTGTCCAGTGCAGAAAGGCTCCTCCTTCCTGCCGTCATGTTCTAATGTCCATGCATGTGTACTACTGGGTTCCAAGACTAACCTTTGTTTGTGTTGAGTTCCGCCGGGGAGACGAAAACCTGTGGCCTCTCCTGGCCCCGGCTCTCTCTGCAGCAGCACCCACACATGGGGTCACACCTGGAGGGGTCACCCAGTCGCTTGTGCTTTCTCACAGAAGAGGGTGACCCTGGGTTCCTGTGTAGAATTTAGAGGGAGTGGAGAGAAGAGCAGCTTCACTGCCAGCTGCAGGCGGGTGGGAAGTTTAGGTGTGGCTTTCGGGTTCAGACATTGATTCCCATTGTTTCTTTTATGTAAGTGGTTTGTGCGTGAATTTCAGCCAAAAACCCCTTTGAGAACTGTTGGTTGAGACGGTTTTTCACCCCACTGAAACAGGAAGACAAACTTGTAAATAAAGCAGAGAGCATTTCTGGATTCCTGTCGCGTACCTGGGTGAGGATAGAGGGCAGAGGGGTCCCAAGCTCCCTGTGACTTGTGTGTGGTAGAAATCAATGTCATGTCTAACGGGCTGAATTTGGAGCATGTGAAGTCGTAGCCGTGTGTTGCTAGAGGGACACAGTGCCTTTCCCCTTTCCTTCCAGATGGGCCATGACACTCGGTGAACATTTGGGACTTTCTCTTTTCTAGTTGCCGTGTGTGTGTCTGGTAAATAGGTGTTCTGTTTTGGTCTTACAATACCATTACCAAGTTTGTCACTCTGAAATAACCTAATGCCATTTAACAATGCATGCTTTGGGAGTTCAGAAAGCGGTCTCCTCTGGGGAGCAGATTGCTGGCATTCAGTCTCCATCAGTCTACGACGAAACATGGATCGAATGTTCTCCAAACCCTGTCCACAGTGCTGGGGGGAGGAAGCCAGCAAGGGAGAGACCATCGCATCGCTGCCCAGTGTTTCTAGTTCAGTGCTTTTGAGCCGGAGAGGCTAACCTCAAAGATATTTTTTTTAACTGCGTTCTGTAATAAATCAGCACAGTCTGCTCTTCTGGAAGCGTTGCCTGTCACTTTCTTTCTGGGACGAGTCATGGGGACATGCGTTCATTTGTCACTGCCTGCTGCCATGCCACATACAGAATGTCAAGCACACGCCACTTGGGAAAGGGCCAAACAAACAAATTCAAGCTCTGAACACCTCCTCTGTGGAGGTGGGCGAAAGGCATTGTGACGTCAGCCCTGCTGCCCGGCACGGCACGTTCACGCGTGCATCCCTGTGATTCCTGCGTGGAGCTGGGAATTAGACCCGAGGCCTCATACTTGCCAAGCAGACACTTTTACCTCTGAGCCCTCCCACCCCCACTCTAGTGATGCGTGTTAATTTGAGGGGTTCTCTACTAAAAGGAATATCCACAGAAGTCAAGCTGTTTTTTAAATGTTACCTTAGTAGAGATGTATGTGTGTGGTCGGGCTGGCGGTAGTCGGCTGGCGGTAGTCTGGCCTTCCCTACACCATGTGTTCCTGGGGACGGACCTCAGTTCCATGAGCCTTGGCCGCAAGCACTTCTTCCTGCTAAGCCACCTAAAGGCCAGCCTGTTCAGAAGACCTGAACCTCTGGTCACCTCTTCCCTGGAAAGGGAGTTGTGAAGCTACTGGCCAGCCTGCAAAGGCCTCAATAAATATTTATTTGCTGATATAGGGAAATAATCTTGATTGAGATTAACATAAAATATTCCTCCATGGGAACTTACATGCTACTCTTTTTTTAAAGCCATGTATGGTCAAGATTGAAGCCTACTGGGAGGTCCACATTTTAATCCAGGTGCTCAGAGCTAAGTAATGACCAGCTTCACTGACTGGCCGTAGGCGAGATGCTTTTCCAGACAGGAATACAGCATGGCGTTCCCCTTCACTGTTCTGGGTGGTTCTGAGACTGAGGGTATTCCGGCCCCGGGGAGTAGGTTCATAAATAGCCCTAGACGAGGGCTGTGGTGCTGCTCGGTACCTGACTGGGAGCAGTCCCCACAAAGCTGGTGTGGAAAGGTGGCACTGTCGCTGCTGAGGACACTGACCCTAGAATAGAAGGTCATCGAACGCCCCTGTGGGAGACCCCTTGTGAGTAGTTCCATGGCGAACGTGAGCGGCGGTCCCAGCTGAAAGTTTGAAAAGATCACCTGGGTCTGCAGGCCTCCAAATGACAAGATGCCTCTGTCTGAGAGGGGCTCCATAAAATGAGAAAGGCAGGGGCCCAGTGGCCAGGTCGTGACGGACTTTGCTGTCGGTTGAATGTTGTCCCTAAACAGTGCGTGCGTGCGTGGCACCACTGCAACAGTTTCGAGGAGGAAGATTTAGCCCGTGGTTCCGAGGTTCATCCCGTGCTGGCTGACTCTGTTGTTCCTGGTGCAAGAGCATGGTTAGGCAAGATTACTCACCTCCTCGCTGCCAGGAGGCAGAGAAAGGGGAAGGGGCTAGGAACCAAGTATTAGTTCAGAGGTTCACACACACACACTGCAGCCCCCAGCCTGTGACCCGCTCCCCCTGGTTATACCTCCCAACATAGCGCCACTAACTAAAGCGATGTGGAGAGGACAAAGCCTTCAACACTTGGCATGTAGAAAACGTCTGGTATTTAAACTAGAGGTTTCATGGCTGTCTTACCAACATGATGGTGAGTGATTTGGGATCATCCAGGACACAAAGCTCCTTGACGTGATTGCTAAACCAGCCGGACAGTGGTGGCAGACGGTGAGAAGAATGTGGTTGTTCTCGACGCTGGTAAGGTCAGGGTTGCAGACAGCATCTGCAGTCAGCAATTGCCGCATGTAGAGAAGACATTCGCAGAACGTCCTGGGGTTAGCGCCCACAGAAAATCTGGGTGTGCAGAGTGCTTTCATGTCTAGGTAAAGCAACAGAACTCTCCAGGAGGTAAATAGGATTTATAAAATGCTAAATTACAAAGAATTAAATGCAACAGTTGTGGGCAAAACTGAACAGGCAGCAGGGATCCATCCCACCTCACAGTGCAGAAGGCTTGCCTCCATTTTATAGGTGTGTGTCGGCAACAGTCACGGAAAGCCAGCAGCTCAGGTGGGAGCTACACAGTCTACCTCAGAGTTACTTAGGAAGAAGACCCTCTGAGCTTCAAATGCTCTCCCTTCCTCTGTCTCTGGGCTTCTGCTCTGAAAGAGGACATGGAAGATTTTCTTTGCAGTATTCTGTAGACAATTGGCATTCCACACTGCAAATGCTCTCTGACTCATCAGAGTCCTGTGGCCATTGGGTAGGCAGATTTTCTTCCCACATGCCCCATTTTCTCCAGGAGGCCTTCCCTGCTGTTCGTGAAAGGTCATTTCATAGTGGTCGTGTGTATAAAATACAGAGAGATTGTCAGCAAGTGATGGGGTTGTAGTGCCCACAGTTGGCATTTCCTTTCCCTCTCGAGATTCTCACGGGGCTTTGACCACCGTTCTTCATGGGAAGGGAATGCCAGGCAGATGTTGAGCCTCTGGCCCGACACTGCTGGCTTTCAACCATGCTTTAATATCTGCACCATGTCCCATGTGCTCTTCATTTAGAATACCACCCAGTGTCCCAACCCAGCATTGTTGTCTGCCCCGTGAGAACAGCCCTGTGTCTGTCCTGCCCCTCTGTGCCCAGACATGGACAGTTAGCACAGCGCCTGGCCCACAGTTCTCTACAAATACTAATGAATAATTAGTCTACTCAATATTGTCCTACAAATTTCCGTCATTAATGCCTCTTCCCTAGAGTATCAGTGCTAGGTCTTGCTGGGTCTCTCATTCTGCCCCATTCTTCCTTGTAGTATGTATCTTCTTTTCCACATAATTGTTTGCCTTCCTTATTCCAACATAAAATGGTTGGAAAGTAGATTTGGGGTACCAAGCTAAAGGTTATAGTAGACACCAAACATACTTGATGAAAACTAAATTGAATAGAACGGTGGATCAATGAATCAATGGATGATAGGATGAAAACTAAATTGAATAGAACGGTGGATCAATGAATCAATGGATGATAGATCAGTTGGTGGAGGATGAGCAGGGGGTGAATGGATGGATGGGAACAGATATGTGGTTGAACAGGTAAACTGGATGGGGTGCTTGGGTGTTTGGGGTAGGGATGGGGGTTGGTGGATTGACGGATGGATGGATGGGTGACTGGGTAGATAGATGATAATGGAGGTTTTGAAGAATGAAAACTGAGCTGCTGCTGACAGAGAGTGGAAAAACAATGAGGCCTGTTCCTGCCTCTCTGGTCAGCCAGCCCAGCCCGTAAGCAGCTCACGCCTTTAATCCAGCAAATTGCCAGGCAGCTGCCGATGCAGCAGGAAATTAAAGGCAGGGATTAGCAGGCACGCTGGTGCTGGGGAGTCACTGAGCAGATGAGCTTGTTCAAAATTGTTTCCTCTAAGAAAGAGATTGGCTGCAGGGGAAATGGCTGGGAAGTTCTTGAAGCGACTCTCCTCAGTAACGAGACTGGTGACTGAGCCACCTACTACAGAAGTGACATCACAGGTGTGGGCATCTGTCAAAAAGTGCCACACCCCGGCAGTGGAGTTGTTTGCCAGCGCGTGCCTAGTAAAGGAGTTTGACTTAAAAATCATCATATGGGGGAAAACTCAAATCTTAGGCGGTGGACAGAAAAGGAAGGAAGGTCTCCATTCCCACCGTCTAATTTAGAGATAGGCAGAGATGCAGAGACCTGGAAACATTTGCAGAACGTGGTGTTACACAGAAGAGTGGAGCAGGAACCCTGATTGGAGTGTGTGTGTGTGTGTGTGTGTGTGTGTGTGTGTGTGTGTGTAAGATCAAACCCAAAGCTTTGTAAATGCTATGGAAACATTTATCACTGAGCTACACCCAAGCCACCCTGGGGAGCTGGAGAGACGGCTCAGTGGTTAAGAGCACTTTCTGTTCTTGCAGAGGACCTGGGTTCAGTTCCTAATAACTGTCACCTATAACTTCAGTTCTGGGGTATCCAGCTCCGTCTTGTGACCCTCATGGGCACAGGCAAACACATGGTGCTCATATATACCCACAGGCAAAACACTCATACACATAAAATAAATAGAAATTTAAAAGTTAACTTAGACCACATTTACTTCCATTTCTTTGTTGTTGTTATTTGAGACAAGGCTTTTCTGTGCAGCCTCTTGGCTGACCTAGAACTCACTCTATAGACCAGGCTGGCCTTGAACCCACAGAGATCCGCCTGCCTCTGCCTCCTAAATGCTGGGATTAAAGGTGTGTGTCACCACTGCCCAGCTATTTCCTTCAATTTAACATATGATTGATTTCCTGTATACCTAAAAACAATGTGTTTTTTTTTCTTCAAAAACAATACACATTTGAATATAAACTGTAGAAAGACACACAGCCATGGCAAGATTTGTTGGTCCCTGTCGTAGAACAGAAATACTGCAGACACCCAGGCATGAAATGACCCTACAACCCAGGCTGGTCCTGCTATAAATACTAGGTAGGGGGTGTGTCCGTGGATTTTAAGAAATCACGAATTACTAAAAATTCCTAAGTTTTTTTCAGGGAAATCTGTCTTCCTCCCAGGGATGCAGGACTAGGCTGGAATGGTCTCTGAGTGGTGGTGCTCAAGGAAGCAGAAGCAGAAGCAGGAGTGACTAACAGGTCCTAAGAGGCTCGGCCTTTGGGTACATTAGCCGTCCTGTTTGGATGCAGCAGAGTGCCCGAATTCTTCAAGATCTGGGTGAGCTGAGATGGTGCCATGCAAGTTCTGTGGCAGGTCCATGCTAATGGCTGCCCTCCCTGCTAGGGAGAGTTCTTCATTCAGGCAGGTGACAAGGACATCCTAAAGGGCTCATTTGGCTTTAAGCTCTTCCCAGGGTAGGACTGAACCCCACTGACAACAACTCTGATCATGTAAGCTCACAGAGGGCTACTCGAAGTGAGGCCACCAGGTACAGAAGATGGGTTTGTGGATGGGCCAGGCAATGCTGCTCCCGCTGTAGCTGATTGCCTAGCAAGGGGTCCGAGGGCTTCCTGCCGGCTCAACGTGGCTGCCACGGTGAGAGAACCCAGTGTGCCTCACAAGAACAAGCCTCTTGGCCTGTGGTGCGTGGAGAAGGAGGTGTGGCCTGGAGCTCATCCCACAGGGCTCTGCCAGGTTCTCGGGGCTACCTGAAGAGAGCCTGTCTGGAATTAGCATGGTAGCCGCTTTCCACTGGGCCCTGCTCTGTAGCCACCCCACCACCCTGGCACACACTAGGGTCAGGAACAGACATGAACACATGGACAAGTGTACCCCAGTGCTGGTTCCTCAGCCACACCTCTGTCACCCACCGAGGACAGAGCCTGACTCCTCTATAGACTCCTCAGCATGGATGGGAGAGGGACGACTACCCACACAGCGTGGCCTCTTCCCCCATGCAGGGTTTGCCAGTCCTGAAGCTGCTGGAAATTGGGGGCATTGCGCAGGGGCCTGAGGGCTAAGCTTCCCCTCCATAGCATCCCACCAGCCTGGGACAGCAGCAGGAATGGAGAAGGGATGCGTCCCAAAAGGAGCCTGGATCATACGGAGATCGGGAGAGGGGTTTTACCGGAAGATGAGCTCAAATGACAACCTGAAGACATGGGGCCGGAGCTTGTAGTACATTGGCTATCCAGGAAAGGACCAAAGCAGCAAAGTGTGTGCCCAGAGTGTCTGGGCATCGGCAGGAGGGATGGGGAGCCTGGTCAGAGGAGGGACGCAGATTCAGTGATGGTTGTCCCTTCTGAAAGACAGCTCCTCATCAGGCTGTCCGTGTGTCCCCCCTGACAGATGCTGTGAGCCTTGATGGAGGGGACAAGACCTAGGAGTTGTGGCTGACTGATGCTAAGATAGCCCTCAGAGTCTCACTCCAAGCCCAGAGTGGACAGGCCCTGCAAAACCCTCTCTGAGTGCAGGCAGGCCCTTGGAGGATGCTGGGGTGGTTGGCACCCTTGCATTGCTCCCTTTTGTGTGGCAGTGACAGAATCAATTTGGCCCTTAAGGGAGGCCAGGAACAGCAGCGCCCCCTGCTGGCCAGAAATAAATAAGTGGCTGCTGTTGGAGAGGGGAGCCTTGTGGCAAGGGCTTGGGGCCACCTCTAGTTGACAAAAAAAAAAAAAAAAAGTCTAACCCGAACCTGGAGCCAACAAGATAAAACTGCATCTTTCTCCTACCAGCATGGGAAAACAGGTTTGACTAACAGCGGGGGCTGATGGGAGCCCATGCTGCCCTATCTACCCTTTCCTTTAGAACAGCTCCCATTAAACGCCAGGAAACCCTGGCAGGCTCTCCTCTGGTGGCCAGAGAACCTGACAGACTGACAGAGCCCCACTGGGTGAGTTCCCGGCCACATCATCTCCACTCAGCACAGGCCGAGAGGCTTGCTCTTGCAGTGTGCACCAGGATCCTCTCTCGGCGGTAGCCGACCCAGGTGCCCTGACATGCCACCTTACCCTATCGGGCAGTTTGGTAGGGACACTGGACCTCAGTTGAGAACATAGCTCCAGCTGCCACCTTGGTTTCAGCCTGATGACACCCTGAAGACAGGAACCATTCCTGAGCTCTGACCCACGGACCTGGAACTGATAAATTTGTGTTGCGGCTGTTAGTTATGTAGTGATAAAGCTGTTGGAGATGCGGTCTTGAGGGCCCTGGAAGTCACTGCATGGACCCTCCCGTCTCCGCCTCTTGAATGATGATGTTAGAGATGGGTGCAACCACGTAAAGGTTGCACCTTCAAATGCCACCATGTCAACCATAAGTCTCAACACCCGGGTTTCAGAAGGGACACCTTCAAACAAGGTCTCAGTCCTTCATACTATTACATTGAATTGGGTTTGAGCTGGGCAAACATACACACGTCAGCGTGTGAACTCTGGAGTTTCAAAGGGTGGGTAACTGACTTACAGCGACGTGACTGATAGGTATAAAACAGCCTCATGAAACCCACCACTCACAGCTAAGTGGCAACTGCCCCTGGATGTTTGGCAAAGAGGACAGGTGGCTTGGCTGTCCATGGGGACTTCCAGGTAGACTGTTAGAGGCCATTCCAATTTCACCTGATGTGAAAGCAGTATATAAAACCATAACCAAACTAAGCCTCCTGCCATGACCCCATCTGTGACAGAGACTCTTCCCCTGCCTCCTAGGGAGATAAGGGCATGGATGTGTTTGGATGTGTTGGGGAGGGTGCCAAGCTTCCTCACCCCAGTGTCGCCCCCAGCCGTGCCCTCTTCTGACCTTCCAGCCTCTGACCCCTCTCACAGACCCTTCTCAAGCCCCTCATCCTTTAAAGAATTACACCCGACACCTGCCAGCCTCACTAAGAAGAACTATGTGGCCCTGCTCCAGCCAAGGCTCCCCACACAACTGCTCCTCTCTCAGCCCCATGGCAATGCTTGGCTTCCTTCTCCCAACTCCCCCAGCCTGTGACCGTGTCCGACTGAACAGCGACGTCTCAGGGGAAGACTTGGAATGCAGTCTCTACTCCGTGAGTAATCGTTGGATGAATCGCTTCCATTCAGTTCAATTCCCTTTTCCATTAACCCTTTATAGACCCAGATGTCCCCAGACACCACTGGTCCTGGTCGGCTGAGACTGTGTGGGTGGGGGCCAAGCAGCTGCAGCAGTAAATATTCCAGGGAGGTTGTTTTCTCAGTGGGGACTACGGTTTCCCCCAGGTGCTGCCAGGACGTGTCGGTTCTCCGACTGTTTCCCCCTGGTGAGGACACTGTCTCCTGCCCAAGGTCAGCAGAGTAAAGCTGAAGCAAGGAATAATAAAAGACCAAGAGAGCATTTCAAGGGCATGAGAAGCCCAGAAACCCACATTTTCTGGACGTGTCTCCTTGGGCCTAGTTTGAAGAGTTGGGATAGAGGGTACATTCGTAAGTTTCAGACCTGCTACGTGCAACCAGAGGGACAACCCCATGGTTCTGAGAGCAGAATAGCACTCATTCCTGAGGGATTTCCTATAGGGAACCGAAAACAAAATAGTCCCCAATGTGGAGCGTTTGCAAGCTCATTGGCCAGTTGCCTGAGAGGGGATGTGCATTGACACACTTACCCGACAGGGGGTGTGCATTGACACACTTACCAAGCAATATTGTGTAAAAATATAGCATGAGGGCCTGGGGGTGGTGGTGGCAGTGACAGCTGGGGAGGAGAGATGCTTGCTGGAAGGAGAGAACAAACTCCACCCATGAAGCACGGCAGGTGCCCCCGTATAATACATCCTTCACACACATGAAAACAAATAACTTAGAAGCCTGGCACAGTTAAAAAGCCCTCGTTTAGGAGCCCCTTGTCTTGATGGCTGAGTGGTGGCTTGAGGAGAGAGTGAGGAGAGAGAGGGAAGGGAAGATGGTAGATCGCCCGCTGGATGAGGCCCGTCCTTTCAGACCAAAGCAAATGGCCGATAAGCAAGCAATGATACTCCACACCACAGGGAAGTGAAAAATCAAAGCCCTAGGGGTCAGGGATCAGGGAGGCGACTTCACACGGGGGCAGAACAGCGCATCATACATGTTGATAAGCAAGTGTGAAATCTGGACCTTGACAGTGGATGTCCGTGGGGCTGCAAGCGTGACCACAGAAGACATCACATCTAGTCCTGTGCACAGACCTGGCCTGACCTCTCTCGGGCGGCAGTAACCAGGAAGGCGTTGGCTCTCACAGGTGAGGCTGAAAGTGGGCAGGTGTGCACTGGCCACTCGCCCAGGAAACAAGTCCAAATAGGATCTCAGCTGCGATGACTGTGGGGGCTAGGGTGGGGGAAGCAGGGTGCGATTGCTACCCACAAGCCTCTGCTTTGCTTTTGTCCCATGCCTCTTAGACACAGCCCACTGATTTGGTTTTCTGCTTTGTTTTCAATGCATTTCCTGAGATATAATCCGCACCCAGACGGTTCACCCACTTAGCACTGTAGTTCGAAGGGGTTCGGTAGAATCCCGGAAAGTGCAACAGCCACAGCCCCTTCTTGTCAACATGTACATCACCTCTGAGAGAAATGGAATGCAAGCTGTCACCTCCTCTGTGTCCTAGTCCCTTTCCCAAGTGCCCAGCCCCCAGCCGCCATTCGCTAACTTCGGGCTCTCTGTTTCTCTGCCCATGGCTTTCCTCTGAATGGCATCGTGGAAGACGTGGTCTTCTGTAGCTGGCTTCTGTCTCTTAGGGTAATTGTTTCTCAGATTCATCTACACTGTATTGTGAGTTGGGGCTTCGCTCATTTCAATGACTGAATAATTCCATTGGGTGTATGTCACATTTCATCCATGCATACCTCATGGGAGCCATGGTCAAGCTTACAGGGACACTAGAACATTCTGGAGCTGAGGGCTTCTTTACTGGTTGATTGACTAATCAGTTGATTTAGGTTATTGCAGGTTGATGGACATATGGGTTGTTGCTACTTTTCACCTATTATGATTAATGCTGGCGGGGCCCTCGTGCACGGTGTCTGTGTGAGCATATCTATTTTCATTTCACACAGGGTGAATTTTCTGGTTATTTCATCCGATCATTCCAGCATCTTACACTTGCTCTCTCTTCACTATCTACCTTCCTAAGGTCCCCATTTTCCTGGCACTGAAGCCCCACCCTCACGACACAGAATGTTTTTTCCTTTTCAAAGGCCCACGCCAGCTAGCACAAGGACGAGCTAAGTCCCAGGGACTCTGGAGCTTCCCCAGGGAGTTCACCTGGCAAGGACAAGACTTTTCACACCAACCATTCAGGAAAAATATGTAATCCATACCTGACGGGAGCCATGATCAAGCTTATGGGACAATAGAAAGTCCCGGAGCTATGAGCTTATTTACTTATTGGTTGATTTAGTGTTTTAGGACAGGGTCAACGCTGGCCACAAGATCACTATGTAGCCCAGACTAATCTTGAACTTGTGATATCCCTCTCCCTACCTCTCACATAGCTGGGGTCACAGGTCATGTCACCAAACATGGCTAGACCCATGTTTCTTTCTGATTCTTGTGGTTTAAAGGGAGTGTTAGTGTGTTCTCCTGTCTGGCTGTGTTCCAGGCCCAGCACCCCAAGCAGCTCTTCACTGTGTCAGTGGAGAACAATGGACAGTCATCCCTCAGTGAAGCCTGTGGCCATCAGGTGGAATCAGGTCAGTGAGCACTGAGGGATGAGGATGGACTGTCCTAATCACAGACCGTGGTGAGGCCCATGAAAGCTCAGGGAGGAAAAACAGCTAGTGATGGCAATTAGAACCGCAAGCCTGACCACGCCTATATAAAGGACAGGGTGGGCCGGGGATGAACAAGCCTTGTTTGACTAGCACTTCCCAGTAAGTGCAGAGCTGAGATAAACTGAGGGGCCTTGGAAATGATACCCAGACCAATTCCTTTGGCTGTTAAATTCACTCATTCCTTATTCTCTTAACAGGAAGTATGAGCTAAGTGCTAGGAAGGAGAAGAATCTAAGTCATCATAACCTGGTTATGACCAGATGCAGAAGGAACCAGAATGAACGGCTGTCTTTCCTCTTGAGGGGACCTCAAGAAAGGTGACACCAAAAGCTGAAGAGATGGCTCAGCAGCTAAGAGAGCATATGCTCTTTGGAGCACCTGAGTTCAGTTCCTAGAACCCATGGCTAGCACCTCACAACTGCCTCTGCCAGCTCCAGGGAGGCTGTCGCCCCCTTCTGACCTCTATGAGCACTGCACTCACATGCACACACACAGGCGCACACACACATATGCACAGGCACACACACACACATGCACACACTCAGGCACACACACACACATGAACACACACAGGCACACACACATGCACACACACACAGGCACACACACACATGCACACACACATACACACACGCATGTGTGCACGCATATGTGCTTACATATGTAAAAAGTGAAATCAACTGTAAGCCAGGCATAGTAGTGCATGCTTTTAGTCTCAGCACTCAAGAGGTAGTCAGGTGGACCTCCATGAGTTGGAGGCCAGTCTGGTCTACAGAGTAAGTTTCAGGACAGCCAGGGCTACATAATGAGACATCTCAAAAAATGTTACTATTATTAATAATAGTAAATTTTTTAGAAAGCAAAGTCCACATTACCAAGATGAACTCTAAAAAACAGAAAGCTCTCTGCCCACATAAACAAAAAGGGGACAGAGCTGCAGACAGTTGGAAGAATAGCAAAAATGTAGAAATGTTTTCCTATCCTCTGGCCCTGCGAGAGTTACTTTTTATCACCGTGATCAAACACCACAGCCAAGTCAGCTTCTAGAAGAGCAAGCTTCTGTGGGTTTATGGCCCAGAGGGAAAAGAGTCTGTGATGGCACAGTGGGGGCCTCGTAGTCAGCGCAGGAAGCTGAGCCCTGAACCCCAAGAAGGAAGAGTGTCTTTAAACTCAAAGCCCACCCCCAGTGACACACTTCTTCCGTCAAGGTCACACCGCATCAACCTACCCAGACAGTACCACCAACAGGGGACCAAGAGTTCAGATGGCCTCAGACCACAGGGGACATCTCATTCAAACCTCCACAAGGCCCCATTTCCCACGGCCTCGATACTCTTGGTTGGCTGTGATGTGGGACCTACAGGTCGGTCCGCATCAGCTCATCAGGTTCACGGCCCAGCTTGGGATGTGCTGATCTTAGAGTTGGCACACACTGTTTCTTGCATTCGGCTGTATCTAGGCAGGTGAATGACAGGTGCTATTCTCAATGGGCAGAAGTCATAGACAAACCAACTGTAGAGTGGTGGCCTGCTAAGGATGAGATCACAGTTCAGGGGTGGGTCCCCATGTCTGGGCTTGTTTCTGGGTACTGGTTTGGGCCCACATACTCAGTGCTGTCGTATACCAACCAGCCTCCGTACCCCAGGTGGGTGCTGGCTCCTTAGCACATACATGGGGTTCATCAGCCACCACCTCTTAGATCCAGACATTATCAACATTCTAATCCACCTCCATCCTACCCCTTAGGGTCCTGCACCTCCATGTGCACAGCCTGAAACCAACGGGGATGACTTCATCTTCTTTCTCAGACAACTGAGTATCTACCTCCAGGGAAATAACAAGGGCTGGGACTGGTGATGGAAGCGCGTTCCCAAACCAGGGGGTAAGCTGCCCCCACCTCTGCAACGAACCACTTCTCCACTCCAAGTGGACTTCGAGCAGCTCTCAGCTTATTCAGGAAGCACATAACATAATAAGTGTCCCTGCTTCCCTGTCCAAGGGCCGCATGCACAGTATGCCCAGTCCATCCCCAGAGACTACAGCTCCCTCCTGATAGGCGCCTGATGACTCCCTGGTACTTGGAAATGGTCCTGGGATGCTCTGGCATACATTTGGTTCCTCTCTTGCCAAGGACCTGGGTGTTGTGAGAATGTGCCAGAACTTGCTGCTGTTGGGGAAATAATTAAAAAATAAAATCTGGCATTTTAGTAAACCTGCTCAAAAGGAAACAAAAAAGACCAATCAAGCAATATGTCTCTCTGATGAATTCAGCTGAAGAATTTGTCCCTTGATGTTTGTATGTTCTGAAAGGAAACATCATATTAATCAAGACATCTTTTAGTCAACAGGAAATTATTCTGATACATGTAGTGAGGGACTGAGAACATTTTTCCAAAACAGCCACACCACATAAATTCAGCCAAATATGAGTGTGTCACATTGCAAAGAACGCTTCTCAAGATGCCTTAGCTTTAGACTTGCTCCAGTGGGGTTTGCTGTTTAGGCTGTGCATGCCAAGAGGTAGCACAAAGCCGAGGCTGGCCTTCATTCAAGTTGATCTAAGTATGTTGAAAACCAGCAGAGACTGACTCTTGCTAGGTGCAGACCAGGAATCACGAAGACTGAGTGAGCCAGGCTGAACTGTACAGGATAGACAACAAAGTTTGGATGGATTGATCGCCCCAACTTCCAAAGACCAATGGCTGGTGGACAGAGTGGTATCTGGGATGTCAAGAACTCCCCAGAACATGGCAACAATACTTTGCAACATCGCTTGTCAAATGATGGGAAATTTCTGGTACCACAAAAATGAGCAACCCAATTATAAGGTTGAGACTTGAGCTTAAATGCCATCCTCAGCTGTAAAAAAAAAAAAAAAAAAAAAAAAAAAAAAAAAAAAAAAGGCAAGAAGTTGGATATTCCTGGGTGCATGAGGCAAGTTATGGACAAGTGAGCAGGAAAGGTGACATCCAGACTTGGTTAGTGAGATCTGTTGTACACATTTAAGTCTGTGCCTTCTCCATTGTGTTGTTAAGGGTCTTCCCGAGAAAGTGGCGTTCCCGTGATCCTTTCTAGTACGAAAACTTACTCTATGTTTAGACCTTTTCATTGATTTCTCATTCTCAGTGGCTCATAGGTCACAATAATCCATATGCTAAAGAAGCATGTATTAATTACTTAGCTCATTGCTGTGACAAAATGGCCTGATGGTTAGAAGGGAGGGCTGTTTAGGCTCAGAGATTGGGGTGCAGTCTATCATAGTTCTGAAGGCAGGTGCAGAGGTTGAAGGGTCTGTAGCCAAGAGCTGAGAGGGATGGGCGCTGGCATTCCCCTGGCTTCTCCTTGTACACTCCAGGACTCCAGCCTGGGGAATGGTGCTGCTCACAGTTAGAGGGAATCTGCCCACTTTAATTAAGCCAACCTAAAATCCCTGATGGACATGCCCAGAAATGTCTCTCCAAGGTGGTTCTAATCCTGTCAGGGTGAGAATATAAACCCTCCCAGGCAGGTTCTGGGATGGCCTATGGCTGGCACAGGAAAGCCTGCTGTGTGCAGCAATGGGGCCCAGAATTGTTAATGCAGAAGGCTTTCTTGGTTTTAATCTTTAAATGCAGATGACTGCTTATCAACTATGAAAACTGGAAGGAAAATAATTCAAGCCCCGAGGCAAGGTCCTACATCGCTCCTCAGATCTGAGATTGGGAGACTGCCGGCTCTCCAGTGGAGGCACAGGAATCTACAAATAGTTCACAAAGGCAGCACCTGGTCTTGGGAAATGAAATAAAAATTCAGATACTTGGGACCTGGCCAGACTAATTTGATAATAACTCATGGGAAGTTTTTAATGCTCCTCCAGATTCTGAAATGTAGCCAAGGTTGAGAACAACTCATGGGAGATAGAATGTGAAGGAGCTTGCTGTGTTGCTAGAGGATTTGCCTTAGGACTTTCGGGCAAAGGAAAGCCAATGGACTTCATAGGGGAGCAGGGCAGTAGAGTGGGATTTGAAAGACTCTCAGTGGCTGTGTGAAAGATGGAGAGGCACGGACTAGGGAATCTCCAGCCAGGTGACTGTAGGCTGTTAGCCAGCTTTCCATTACTATAACAAATACCCAAGAAAAGACATCTTATAAAAAGAAAAGAGTTATGTGTGCTCACGGTTTTGGAGACTTCAGTTCATGGTAAATGGGCCCCATTGCTTTGAGGCCCATGGTGAGGCAGTGTACTGTGGAACAATGATCTTGTACCCTGTAAAGATTCTTCACTTGTATTGGTTTAATAAAATGCTAATTGGCCAGTAGCCAGGCAGGAGACCAGAACAGGAGAATTCTGGGAAGAGGAAAGGCTCAGTCTGCAGTCATTGCCCAGACACAGAGGAAGCAAGATGAGAATGCCTCACTGATAAAGGTACCAAGCCACATGACTAACACTGACAAGAATTATGGGTTAATGTAAGATACAAGAGTTAATAAGAAGCCTGAGCTAATAGGCCAATCAGTTTATGGGACTGGGAGAGACAGAAGCCACTGTCAACAAATGGAGCCCAATGTGGGCATTGACCCCATGACCCTCTGATTAAGAGTCTCATGCTGGAAGGTGATGCTTACTGTGAATATGTTTTATTGCCATTGGTTAATAAAGAAGCTGCTTTCAGCCAATGGCTTAACAGAGTAAAGTCATACTAAAAGAGATATATAGAGAGATTAGGTAGAGTCAAGAGATGCCATATAGCCACCAGAGGAGAAAGACACAAGCTGCCAGCTGGAACCTGCAGTAAACCATGAGCCTCATGGTAAAATATAAAATAATAGAAATGGGTTAACTTAACAAGTAAGAGCTAGCCAATAAGAAGCTAGAGCTAATGGGCCAAGCAGTGATTTAATTAATATAGTTTCTGGGTAAGTATTTCAAGTCATGGCAGATGGGAAATGAACAAGCAGCCTCTCCCAAAAAATTGGCACCAAGGTCGTCAACTAAAATCATTTAAAAACCCGAGAGAGCTTAAAAAGGAATTCTAGACAAACAAAAAAACACAGTTTAATGCAGGCAGCTTCTTGCTCTGTTTGCTGTCAGAAAGTAGAGACATGGCTCCTTTAAGAGGTTTCCTGACTCAACTTTAGCATAAAAACTGTGCAGCATCTTTTTTAAAATGTCAGCTTCCCGGTTTGCCAGAACGAATGGCTCTGACTCTTTTGGGAGGTCTGGCTATGAAACATTTAAATAGGGTTTGTGAGCAAAGTGCTACAACTTGCTTAATGGCAACACAGACCCTCTGCAACCAGATACCTGGATCTGGAGCAAAGAGAATGGCCTTCAGAGGCAGTGAATATGCCTCCACCATGTTGGACTGGGTGGAGCCAACAGGCAGTGCCACGAAGTTGGTCCTAGCCACACCCACTTAGCATTTAAAAAAAGGTGCTTCTGGTCAGAAAATAATTACAAATACACAATAAAGACAGATTCGGATAAATGTACATAGGCTTGGGAGAAAAAAAGAATATAGACAGTTATAAAATGGTTTTTTAAAAATAAAACAAAGTCTTTGAAAAGACAGAGTACAGAGAGTCATAGATAAAAGGAGTAAAGAAAAATAAGCCAAGTAAAGATGGAATATATAGAGAGAGTCTGTATTATGTATATTATTGTGTATTCTTTGAATTTTTTGACTGTGAAGGAAGCTAAGTACAGAGAGACATTTCATTGTACACACTGCTAAGCTAAACCAAAAGTATCTTGACTTCAAAATTTGGGTATAAGGATTTGTTGCTTTGGAAAAGAGGTTCTTCTTTTGTCTTTACAGAGGATGAGAACCTGTGGATTCCTTCCAGACTAATGTAGTTTGATGGACCAAGGCACCCTGAAAGGTTGCTATGAACACCCTCAAAAGTTACTTCACCCAACAAAAAACAGGAAGCAGTTTGGAGAGAATTACACCCAAACTACCAAGTATTGTTTATAAATGTTTGTTTACATTTAAAGGGGATATGCTATAGAGAAAAATACTTTGCATTGGTATGGATCTTGATTTATTGGTACAAATTTAAGGTCAATTTTGTTATATATATTTGCTCTTGAGTAAGGTATTATGTTTGTGCAACTCATTTAAAAATGTAATGTATAATTAAAAAATTCAGGTTAATAGATAATCATCTATAATAGTCAAGCTTGTAGTCATGTTAGTTAGGTTTTCTAGATTACAGAGATATATTTCAGATAGCTAGTTATTCTTCAAACTTCTCAAAGACTTACAGAATATGGCATTTAAAATGTTTTAAGAACTGAGGACTTTTCATGACAGTGAGACACGTCTGCTCCTGGCAGCACCAATCTACTTCAAGAGGATGAAGGGAGTCGAAGAGGCTCCTCATGGAGTTTGTTAGCCATTTGGGCAAGAAACTGCTCTCGCATGGACTGTTTGACTGGACTTGCAGGACCCACAGAAAAATGATTGCTGAAGCTGCCTAAAGAAGGTGAGTCAGTGCTTCAGAGTTCCTGCTCTATGAAAGAGTCTGCCAGACAATCTGAAGGACACAGAAGAAAGTAACTGACAAACTGCCAATATAGATAGAACTGTCTGAAATTTCCTGCTTTGTTGAAAAGTCTGCTGGATACTATGGGCCTGTAGGCTGAAGATGAAGACCCAATGGTACAGAAGAACTTTGGGTGACTGTTCAGGCAGTGAAATGTCTCTGTCAATTCTAGAGTTTTTGGTAGTTGCTTACAATGCACTTCCTGTTAATTTAGGTAATATTGCAACCCTTCTGGGGTCTTTGATGGAGTTGAAGAATAGATAGTTATAATTTTCTTTAGTTATGATAAGAGATAAAGTAGATCTAAATATTATAACTGCAATTCTTGCTTGATACCTGTTTTGTTATATATAGTTTTACTATGTTAAAGTTAAAACCTTCCTTTTTATTTAGACAGAAAAGGGAGGTGATGTGGGATTCCCCTCTGTATACCATTGGTTAATAAAAAAGCTGCTTTGGGCCTGGCTTTACAGAATATAGCAAGGCTGGAAAAGATATATAGAGTAGGCAGAGTTAGAGAGAAGCCATGTAGCCACCAAAGGAAACAGGTGCCTCTGCTGGAGCCCACCAGAACCTTGCCAGTAAGCCATAGATTAATAAAAATGGGTTAATTTAAGATATAAGAGTTTGCCAGAAATATGCTTAAGCTGTTGGCCAAAGAGTATTGCAAATAATATAGCTTCTGTGTGATTATTTTGGGAGTCTAGACAGCAGGGAATGATCCAACAGCCTCCGCCAAAAGCAGTGCACCATGCCTAAGGCATGAGGAAGAGCAAAACTACTCACTTTGTGGCCATAAAGTAGAGTGGGGGCATCAGGGCTTCACTGCTCTTTTGAGGTCACGCCCCAAAGGCCTGAAAGCCTCCCACTAGGCCCCACATCTTCAGTTTTCAGGGGCTCCCATAATACCAGGGGCTGCAAACAAGACTTTTATGAATGGGCTTTTGTAGGAGAGCTACCCAAACCAGGGCACTGGAGGACAAGGGCCATCTGAAACTGACATCACCATCACTCCCTTTCTGCTTCCTCTGCTCTTCAGCCTCTGCTGTCTTTAAGGACGTTTCCAAAGAAGTGAGCATTGATTTTTATGCCAAGCAAAGAGAGTGTCCCTGACACAGAGAAGCAGCAATACCTGCTCATATCACTCATCAAAGATGACCTTATGAAGGGTGGGGGTTGGGGCAGAGCTTAGTTGGTGGAATGATCACCTGCCAGCACAGTGCCCTGGTTACAATCCTACCATGCTGTAATCCTCATCACTGGGGATGGAGAGGAAGCAGACTATTTCCGGGTTATCCCTGACTCTCCCTTGACTATAAAGTAAATCCAAAGCTAGCCTGGAATACATGAATGAGAATTTGTCTTAAAAAACTGACAAAATAAGATGAAAGTAAAAAGAAGATGGCCATAAGGGCTATGTTAGGTATAGAGACTGTGGGCAACTTTAAAAAGTATGTAATAGGATAGGCGGTGGTGGTACATGCCTTTGATCCCAGCACTCGGGAGGCAGAGGCAGGCGGATCTCTGTGAGTTAGAGACTAGCCTGGTCTACAGAGCTAGTTCCAGGACAGGCACTAAAGCTAAACAGACAAACCCAGATCCACTCCCACACCCTCAAATTCTCAAATTTATGTCCTCTTTTTCTTTTTTTTTGGGGGGGGGGTAACCCTCTGACTTCTTGGTAAATTTAACCTATTTTCCACTTTGTGGATTTTTGAGACTTGGTTAGTCAACTTCAGTAGAAGAAATCTGTATCTGTGATAATTATTAAACAACCCCCGCTTGTGACTGACAGTCCCCAAGGTCAAATAGGAAGAGGCAAGACACAGAAATCATTTTTCTTCTCCCTGTCTTGAACATTCTTAAAAGAACTTGAGAACGGGGGTCACTAAGATGGGAGTGAGCGGGTTTAGTCTCACGTTAGAGCAGACATGCCTGGGCCTGGGTTGCTGCCTCAGCTGGGTCTCTAACTTGTCAGGAACCCAGGGCTAAGCTTCTAGTTGCTTCTTCAGAACAGAGGACTGTGATGGTTAACACCGATTGTCGACTTTACACGATTTAAAGTCACCATGGAAACAAGTCTCCAGGCATCCCTGCAAGAAATTATATTTAAACCAGATTAATTGAGGTGGAAAGTTTCACCCTAGATTAGATGGTTCCACTCCATGGACTGGAGTCTTGGACAGATTGAGAAGGAGAAAAAGCTGGTTGAGCAGAGCCGTTCATCTCTCTCCGCTTCCTGACTGGACAGAGTGACCAGCCACCCATGCCTTCCCTGACTCGGGGTGAGGACAGAACCAGCCCTCCTTTTGTCACAGGAAGGAGACAAGAAATAAACATGGGGGGGGGGGTGGACAGGCATGTCAGGTCTCAGCAAGGGTGCAACTTGTGTCCCAGAAGGAGTGGAAGTTTTTTCTCTTCCTAAGTAGTTATTTCTGAGTCTACTATTGCTTGAAGTCACAGGAAGATGTGTTTTACATTTGAGAACTCAACAGGAACAATTGCATCTCCTTTTCATCCACAACAACTCCACCTTCCTCCGCATTTTCCTTTTAGCAGACAGGAAACAGGTAAGCAACTTTTGCCACTGTCCTGTGCCCCCCCATCCCCTCACCTCCCACCCCCACTAGACTTCCTGACTTCCAAGAGGATGCTTCTGCTGGTTGGTAATCTCCCTTCCCCTCCCCTCTTCTTCACTCTCTTCTCCTCCCCTCCTCTCCTTTCTCCCTCTTCCCTCTCCCTGATATCCCTCCTCCATCCCTCCCTCCCTCCCTCACTCCCTCCCTCCCTCCCTCCCTTCTTCCCCCTTTCTTTCCCTTGTAGGTTCCTGGCCAGTTTGATTCTCAGAGAGACTCAGTGTCTCAATGGACAGTGGCCAAATCGCATGTATAACAGAACTCTCTCTGGTTCACCACCTCTAGCAACCTGCCTGGAAAACCATCTCCTTTGCCTACAAATTAAGCAAAACAGCCAGGAAGCCAGACTCCCATGGGTCAGACCTGCAGGAAGCCAGCTGGCTACCTCCAGTCCCGGAAGCTCAGAAATGACTTCTTCAGCAATCGGCCAGGGCTTGATCAGTGTCTCCCACAATGCTTGTCCCTGCTGGAGGCAGCCAAACAGGGCCTCTGTAACACTAGCCCACCCGCAGCTTCCCAGACCAGCAGCCTCCAACTAGGGCAGACCTGAAGCCCCTCCCTTTTTCCCACCATCTTCTACCTCTGAGTCTCTGTAGGAGATGGGGCCTTGCCACATCAGATCTGAACAGCCTTTGCTCTCCTCACTTGCTCACTGGACCGGATGCCCAGACTTTTCTCACCCTCTCTAGGGTATGGCGTCATGAGATCACTGCCATTAAGTGTATCTCTAACACCCAGAGTTCACTTCTAGATTTGAGCCTCTTTTGGCTCCAGGCTCAATAGCCAACGCCCCATCATTAGTCTTAGATGTTGAAAGACCCATTCAGAAGACACACTTGATTAGCCTAGCACGGCCCTCGTGCACCTGTCTGTCTCTTCCCCCTGCTCTTGCTGTTAATAGTGCGACCTCCACACAGTTGCTCAGACCAACCTTTCGTCCTCACTTCCATCCCGTAGACTCTGAGAGAAGAGACCTACGTTTAAGATTTAGAACCTGACATGCTGTATCTCGAGAGCTTCGCCCCCTCCCGAACCCCATCTCCAGCCATGCTCAAGTTCCGCTGGGCCTGCTAAGGCCACGCAGATACTCAGCTCAAGCCGGACAGCCAGGTTTCTCATTGACCTCCAGGATCTGACAGGCTTGTCAACAAATGTAATTGCTCTCCCAGGGAACTGTGAGAGCAGATTTCACAGACGATAGGAGGGTAACGAGGGGCTGATGAAAAGCAAAGGTCACAGGCCTTGAGCTGGGAAGCGGTCAGCAAATCCATCACCCTCAGTGACAGAGAAGGTGGGTGCTGAAGCCAGCGTGCTCCTTCATGCTCCCCGGCTGTTGTCCTGCATAGGTGTGCTCTTGTAGGATTCGAGTTATCTTTCTCTAAGTATGTATTTATTCATAGTTCTGTAGATACACGTACATATTTCACCAAGAAACCCTCATACAGCATAATCACCCATAGCTGAATCCAACTCTTCACAGCAACGTCTTACAACACGCGTTTAAATTTTTCTGTGGTACTGAGGATAAAGTCTAGAGTCTCGGGCATGCTGAGTTAACGCACTGCTGCTAAGTTAGAGCCAAGCTCCGTGTTTTATACTACATAAAGAGCTGTATGGAGTGGGGCTGCAGCTTAGCCTCTGTGGGGTCTGCTTGGCACGTACGCAGCCTTGGGTTCCATCCCCGCTCTGAATCAAAAAGGTGTGGTGGTGCCCACTGGTTAACTGAGCATTCGGGAAGTGGAGGCAGGAGGATCGGGTGTCATCTTCTACCAAATAGTAAGCTTGAGGCCAACCTGGGCTCCATGGGACCTTGTGTTGTACAGGACTAACCTCTGGGGCAAAGTGGCACCATCTTCAGGAATTCTGCTGGGCCTTGCCGAAGATCATCACTAGGCCTGTTTCTATCTCCCCTCAGAGAAGAAGAAGGTCACGAGGACCTCGCCTCCATATCTAGTCACCCCTCCCAATTGGTTGTATGTAATTCTGCCCAAACTCTACCTGACCTAGGGGTTAGAGGATATGGGTGGGAAGGATGGGGAAGGGGGCTCCATCTACACAGCCATGGGGAAGCCATACCCATGCTGGGTGCAGACCTTCCAGTGTGGCGGCTTTAAGGCCACCCATGTTCTCTCCTGTGCCCTTCACCCATCCCTCAGTAAGCTCATCAATTCCCCAGGGTGAACTTTGGGAGAACAGCACCTGTTTGCCATCAGGACCTTATGGGGGTGGGGGTGGGGGAAGGAGGGTGTTGCAATTTTGACTATTTTAAATTGTTGGAATAAATTTTGTTCATAAACAAGTATATATAACCTCCCTTTTTAAATGGCATCTTTAGTGCGGCACCCTTTGAGTCCAACATTGTTTGGGAGATTTGTCGGTCTGTGTGGGCACACACACTTTTAGCCCATCCTCGTTTTCTTCCCTTTACTAAAACCTAAGGGAAGAAACAAAAATTATGAGTATTGGCTCTATAAAGAACACGCCCACCTCATCCCACGAGAGCAAGAAACAGCATGCTAATTGAGCCCCCAAAGTTCCCCTGTGATGTCACCAGCCAGCACTGTTCTGTTTCCCTGAAGGCACCACACCCCCGAGCTTCTCAGGCTCAAATGCCATGCAGAAAGTATCGGGGTGCACTGAGCTCATCTCTCGCTCTGCTGCCTAGTTGAAGGGTTTGTCTCTGTGTTCCAGGAAACCAAGAGCTAAACGATTCCCTTCCTTTACTTTTTAAGAGACTTTACATTTTACAGCAAGTTTTAGAATTTCAGAAAAACAGCAAAGATAGTAACAGGGTCCCCACGTCCTCCACAAATGCTTATTAAAATGCTGTATCTGATTGCCCCATCTATTACAATGAGCTAGGAACGATGCGTGGTTAGTAAATTCATAACTTCATTCGTTTCTGCTTTTGAAACCCATGCCCGATATCCATTCCTATACCCGCAGCTCACACTCAATCTCCTAATGTCGCTCTGGGCCCAATGTGTGCAGCTGTTTCTCAGGTATTCTTTTCCTCTTGCCCTTGGACGTCTGGAGGAGGGCACCCGGGACTTGTAGGCTGTCCCACTGGGGGTAGGGGAGCATGTCTGATGTTTGCTTCAGGATGAGATTGGGGTCATCTGTCATTGAGAGGACGGCAGCAGAGGAGACAGGCTATTTTCTTCACATCATATCAAGGACACATACTGCCATGGTGGTTTATGCGTGCCGACAGCGGCCTCGGTCACCTGCCTGAAGCACTGCTTATCTGATATGTCTGTTGCGAAGTTATTCTTTTTGTTCCCATATTGTACACAGTAGTGTGGAGTCTCTGGTTTAGGGAGGCTGCAGACTGGAAGCTGGGAGAGCAAGCCACTTTATTCAGTGTGGGATTTAAATACTAATCTCATCCCAAGCCATCTTCATGAAAACATCCATCCAGAATAGTGTGTGTGTATGATGTGTGTGCTGTGTAGGTACAAGTGTGTATGTGTGTGTATGTATGGTGTGTGTGTGATATGGGTATGTAAACGAATGTGTTGTGTGTGTGTGTGTGCATGTGTGGTGTGTGTAGTATACACAATGCTATAACAACCTAACATTTTTAGGAATAGCTTACCATAATTAGCACATGCTATTTGTTATAGAATGGTTGGGTTCCATCTGTTAATACTTGGTCTAGTATTTTGGCATCTGTTTTCAGGAGTTGTGTTGTCCTGTGATTTTTCCATCTTGTTCTGGTCTCGTGCAGTTGGTTTGCTATCAGGTGTGCTAACTCCATAACCTAAGGCAAGGCTCGCTAGGTGCCCTTAGCATTAAAGCTCAAAATGTGTTTTGGAATTACAGATTTTGGCCTCATTTTGGGTGAGTTTTGTCTTTATCTCCTGTTCTCTTCTTCTGCCCAACTGCCTCCATCCCGTCTGGCCAGTCCTTCCTTGACCATCATTGTATGACAGTTTCTGCCTGGACCCTGGATTGAATCCTGGACCAGATTTATAACAGAAATGTGGGTGTCTTCCCCCACAGAACCCTAGGGACAGTTTCCCATCATGAGGCCAGTATGTCATTAGGTTTAGGTCTCACCTGGCCTTGGTTGCCTTCTTCCTGGGTCCCTGAGTAGTGGGTTGCTGATGGTGTGTGCCATGTTTGGTTCCTGTGGGTTTGCCCAGCAAGGGCCAGTTCCTCACTGGTTGTAGACAGAGAGCCCAGCGAGCTGGTGTTCTGACATTCCCTCACGTTTCTGTTGAACCAGACATTTCTCCTCAGCCCTTTGTGTGTAACACGTTATCTGTCACGGCTTTGTGTTTAGAGGTAAGGACAGGTCAGAGCCTGAACTCATGACCTTCCTCGTCTAGGAAGGAACGGATTTCACACATCACCGGTGATACCTGTGTGACGTGCTCAGATCCACGGACACAGCCTCCCGCCCCTGTGCCCTCTACCCATCTCTCTTGTTTACAGTCCACCTTCTTGTGCAAGAGGTGGCTTTCCTTTCTCACACAGCTCCTCCCTAGCACCAGTCTAAATGAAAGAGAGCAAGAAATCATACTCTGAGTGACACATGGACAAAACCAGAAACCGAGCTCTCGTCCCCTGCTCAGGGTCAGAGAATGGCTGGCTATCGGCACAGCCTGGGACCCCGTGAGGCTTTCCAAAATCCACCTCATTTGGGTCACTCTTGCCAAGAGAAATAGAACACAAAGTAACCACGGCCTTTGTTGAGGACAGTTTCCTTGTCCATTTACTCAGCTCCTAGATTCTGTGGCATCTGTGATTTCCGAGAGAACAATGTCGGAGGAGACACGGTCTGAGCTGCTGTCATGGCAGCAGATTTTCATTTAGATACTGCCAATCACATGCTTTCTTCTTGCTAACATTTCTAGTCCAGATATCCATGCTCCAACTTTCCACTAAGTTCAACTCAACCCCACGATCACCGAGGTTTTTCTGCGTTCAGACACCATCCGGTGATACAGGCGGGGCTGTCACTGTCCCAGGAAAGAGTGCTCCCCCAAACCATGGCTAGACAAGCAGCCAGATACTTCAGAAATGCCTGGAAAGCTCCTTCCACATAACTAAGTCCTTGGTCACAGTGGGACTAAATACAAAATTGATTGTTAGAATCTGCCTGCTGGAAATCCATTATATATAGCATTTGTGGCTAACATGGAGAATGCTAGGTCCTGAAATGGAGCCCTCAGGTCAGAAGGAACAGGGGCGTCATGGTAGACCAAGAGATCAGCCTGGGGCTCTTGTTCAAACCCTCTCTAAAGCAGATCCAGGATGGCTTCCAGTGAGGGCTTTGGGAATGAAAAGAGAGAAACAGTTCTAAGAACACTGTGGGGAGGAAGGGCGACCCTGGAGCTGCTGGAAACTGCGCAGATGTCCCCAGCAAGGGGTGATGATGACTCTGTCAGAGTCTGTGTGGTTCCCAGGAGGTGAGAGGGGAGGGTCAGAGAGTCTATGTGGTTCCAGGGAGGTGAGAGGGGAGGGCCAGAAAGTCTATATGATCCAGGGAGGTGAGCGGGGAGGGTCAGAGAGTCTGCAAGGCCCTAGAGAGGTGAGCAGGGAGGGTCAGAGAGTCTGCAAGGCCCTAGGGAGGTGAGCAGGGAGTGTCAGAGAGTCTGCAAGGCCCTAGGGAGGTGATGGGGAGGATCAGGGAATTTGTACGGTTCCAGGGAGAGGAGAGGGGAGGGTCAGAAAGTCTGTAAGGCTCCAGGGAGGGCATGTTGGTGAGCAGAGAGGGCTGGCATCCTAACTTTGCCCTGTAAGGTGGGCAAACATATCCACATATTTGACCAAGGGCCCTGTGCCCTCCTCACCTTGGAACTCAGCAAACTGAACACACCAGGAAGTCATCAGTGCTTTCTTTATTGAGAAAAAGAATTAAGGAAATGGGTCTATGCTCAGATCAGAATATCATGTAAACCAAGAACACAGCTGGAAGATCTTTTTGCTTTTTTTTTAATAAATTTTACACTATGGATTTTTGACATTTGCTTTTTCTAAAAGTTTCATCTGAATATATTGTTTCCCTCCTTTAAGTCATGGCTACCTCTGCCTCTGCTTCTCTTTAATTTTCTTCCTCATTTAGTACTCACGGGGAACACACGCCAATCCACATCTATCTAGGCCTCAGGGCTTAAGGTCCAGATGGGGAAACAAAACAAACAAAAAACCTGAAACCATGGCTATGACTGCAGACAACCCAGGATCGTCACTGGGCTGGGGAGACGATTCGGTGGTAACCGCAAGGCTTCGGCTCTCTGGCACCCAAATAAAAAGATGGATGTTGAGGTGTAAGCCTGAAACTCCATCCGTGGGAAGGAAGGTGGAGAAGGGAGAATGCTTGGCGCTTGCTGGCCACCCAGGCTAGCTAAGGAGGGAAGATCCAGGCTCAGCAGGAGACCCTGCTTCAAAAACTAAGGTGAAAAGGGACTAAGGAATCAGCCAGTATCAACCTCTAGCCCAAATGCCCACAAATGTGCACACGTGCACACACACCCTTCACACTCTTCCTGGGAAGGAAGGCCTCTTGCACCAGTGTGATATGCAGGGGCGCCAATGTCCTTCCATTTCAAGGGCTTCAACAATAGGGCTTCTGTGCTCTCAGGAACAGGAGACAGAGCAGCCAGTCTCTGCCATGCAAAGAGCGGAGGTGTCCATCTCATTCCCTCGTTTCTGTAGTCCTGGGCCCAGGAGAACACCCAGCATATGTTACCTTTTCAACTTTGAATCATCGTGTTTAAAGGGATTATACCCATGTCTAGGTAAACTGGGCCAATTGAGTTTAAAGAGAAAACTGTAAAGGCAATGTTTATGTTCAAATGTCAACCCCTGTGTGAGCAGATTTAGTGTCCTTTCCGACCTATGAATAACATTTCACACTGTAATGAATTTATCCATGTTCCCATCAGCCAGGCATTATTCCCCGGACAAAAGCAGTGGTGGGGAGAGGCTGAGGGGGCGGAGACTCTGTTATTTCTTTTGGAAAGGCTTTCTTAATTGGATATGTGTTCTTTTCATAATGCTATAAAGATTACGGCGATTTGACAAGGGCAAGGGCAGTTGTGGGTTTAAAACCGCTGCAGCTTCTCTGCGCACGGTAGTTCAAGGGTGTTTCGGATTAGCAACTATGCCCTCAAGCCCTGGCAGAGGCAGCTGAAAGTTCACAGCAGGGAGCATCTTGCCACCCAGGAGTGGGACAATGGCCTCCCACTTGTTGACCTTAGTCCACAGTAGAGTCCCATAGAGTTGATGCACAGTCAAGGGGACTGGAAAAGACAGCCCTTGGCTGAGCTCAGTGATCTCTACTGTGGCTGCCACTGAGCACTGTGGATCTGGGAATCTCTGCAGCTCTGGTTAGGGCACTGCATGTGTGACTCTCTGCAGCTCTGGTGAATGTCTGCAGCTCTGGTGAATGTCTGCAGCTCTGGTTAGGGCGCTGCATGTGTGACTCTCTGCAGCTCTGGTTAGGGTGCTGCATGTGTGACTCTCTGCAGCTCTGGTGAATGTCTGCAGCTCTGGTGAATGTCTGCAGCTCTGGTGAATGTCTGCAGCTCTGGTTAGGGCGCTGCATGTGTGACTCTCTGCAGCTCTGGTGAATGTCTGCAGCTCTGGTGAATGTCTGCAGCTCTGGTGAATGTCTGCGGCTCTGGTTAAGGCGCTGCATGTGTGACTCTCTGCAGCTCTGGTGAATGTCTGCAGCTCTGGTGAATGTCTGCCGCTCTGGTGAATGTCTGCAGCTCTGGTGAATGTCTGCAGCTTTGGTGAATGTCTGCAGCTCTGGTTAAGGTGCTGCATGTGTGAATTGGAAGTGGAAGAACTGAGCGCATCAGAGGGTTGTTTGTTTGTTGTTTTGTTTCGTTTTTTTCATATTCCCAAGAACTCTCCGGGAAAAGTTTGTAACTATTGTTCTAAGCTGATACACAGTTGACCAGCCTAAAGGTGCTTGCAACCAAACAAATGAGCAAGATCAAAGCAGTAAGGAAATGAACTTTCAGGTGAGAGAAAGGAAGAGACCTAGGCTGTGGCCTGCGCTTTATAGTCAGTGGCCCTGGAAGGAAGGGACCTAGGCTGTGGTCTGCGCTTTACAGACAGTGGTCCTGGAAGGGTCCCACTGGCCATATGAATAACAAATCCCATCCCTGCAGAGCCAGGCACGCCAAGGCAAACTGAGCCTGCTGAGATCCACTGTTGGGCGGGAGAGGTGGGAGGGAGTGGAGAGGGGGACAGGAGGGGGGAGAAAGAGGGGGAGGGGATGGGAAGAGGCTGGGATCTGTGGTGAGTAGCTCAAATTGTGTACAAAGGGACTCACCTTACCAGATGGGGCCTTGTCAGATTCTTGACTTTGAGAATAGAAACCAAAAATATAGATGTTTCCATTTTTAAAGTAAAAAATTAAATGAAAATTAAATAACCAGACCTAGACCTACAAACTCAGAGCTGGCCCATGACCCCCTACTGTGGGACTGAAGTCTGAACCAGCCCTAGGCTCCATGTGGGGGAGGACCAGAGAGTGTGGGCTGAAAAGCTGAGAAGGTAGAATCCCCGAGGGAGGGGCCACGTGGGAAAGAGCAGGCTGTGTATAGAATGGGGGATCCTCGGGAAGGAAGCAGGCTGTGCAGGGAAATGGGGGCTCCTCTTCTACTGTCCCAGCCGTCAGGGCCTGAGGAGCTTAGAAGGTAGTGGGCAGTTTCTTTTTCTTTCTCTCTCTCTCTCTCTCTCTCTCCCCCTCCCTCCCTCCCTTTTCTTTTTGGTTTGTCTGTGACACAGTCCTGGCTGCCCCAGAACTCACTCTGTAGACTCACGGAGCTCCGCCTCCTCTGCTGGGATTAAAGCCATGTGCCACCATCACAAGTTTCTTTTCTGAAGCAGGGCACTCTCCCAGGAGGCCTCGGGAGAGCGCCAAGAAACCAGCTTTGGTGAAAGGTGCCTTTAATGAGCAAGCTCTCCACAGAGGAGCTCTGGGGGTAAACGAAGGCAGATCTCCTTTATCTACATGAATCCTATCGGGTGGGGGACTGTAGTCAAGAGGAAGGTGGTGGATCTGGTGTGAGCAGAGAAGACAGAGGGGTCTGGCCACGCCTGTGGGGTGCAGGATGGAGATACAATGACCCAGATGGCCCAGAGGCTCGCTTCCATCTTTCAGGAGAGTCAGCATGGGCCTTGGGAGCCATTCCCAACCTGGTCTTGGCCCTGGTGAGGAAGCACTAGCGTGGTTAACTTGCTGCAGCTGGGTTCCATGTTTAAGATGAAAGCTCGGCAGTATGAGGGTGCTCCCTACGGAAGACCCAGAACCCTCAGGGAAATGATGGTTGGCCCCAAAGGCAGTAGGAATCATGGGATAGAAAGGTCAAGGGTATTGTATGGCGCTGATCTTTGTGCACGATCATGCATGTGCTTGCATGAGGACTGCACATCCATGTACAGTACATGTGCCTGCGGATAGACAACAGATGATGACCTCCAGCTGGTCCCAGGTGCTGCTGACCTTCTTTTGAGTTAAGGTCTCTCACCGACCTGGAACTCCCCAATTGAGGTAGGCTGTTTGGCCTCAGGGATCCTCCTGTCTCTGCCTCCCCATCGCCACAATTACAAGGGCACACGGACACACACACGCATGCACACACACACACACACCCCACATACTTTTTTAAAGCTTGAATTCTGGAGGGAGGGGGACACAGGTCCTCATGCATACAAAGCAAGCAATTTACTCACGGAGCATCCCCAACCTTACGGTTTGGGTCATTTAATGCCCCAAAGTCTTGTGCATTAAAGGCTTGATCTTCAGCTTGGTGCTATTGACACAAGGTTTTTTTGGTTTTGTTTTGTTTTTGGTTTTTCAAGACAGGGTTTCTCTGTAGTTTTGGAGCCTATCCTGGGACTAGCTCTGTAGACCAGGCTGGCCTCAAACTCACAGATATCCATCTGCCTCTGCCTCCCGAGTGCTGGGATTCAATGTGTGCCCCACCACAGCCCGGCTTAACATGAGGTTTAAAAAAAAAAAAGAGGTGGAGCCTGGCGGGATGCCTTTAAGATATTTGGGGAATACCTGCAAGGAGCAGGGTCACTCTAGCCCCCTCCCTGTCTTTTGTTTCCTAGCTGAGAGGTACTGGTTTTGCTCTGCCTGTGTTCCCACCATGGCACATTGTCTCACTACAGGCCCAAAGCAATACGTCCAACAAAGAGTGAAGAGAGACCTCTAACATCTGAGACAAAGTGAACCTTTGTCCTTATAAGGTGATTGTTAAGTTAACGCAAAGCTAACTGACCTGAACAACAATGGGGAAGCCAAAGGGCCAGGAATCACTGCCCCTCCCCCCCTTGATGCAGGAAGAACACCAGCTAAACAGCAGCCCTAGGCCAAGTACCGTGTGCTTATACTGAGCCTGGGTGACTTGGCATCAGAGGAGGAGCAGGGTCATGAGAAAGCAGAATGTCCAGATTTGAGGAATTCCTAAGATAGGATGATGAGAAGTGGTTGGTTTGTGGATGTCACATTCATCAAAGCTGCGGCTCATGAAAGATGAATGTAGACCTACTGAGGACAGGGGCTACAACTGTCATGACTTTAGTTAGTAAAGGAACCAAGATAAGAGGAGGAGGAAGGTGGATTACAAATCCATCACGCCTAAGACAAGAAGAGGGGAGGCTGAAAGCAAAGGGAGCAGAGGAATAGATGGGGAAGCTGGTTCAGGTTCCCCAAGGGCAGAGCTTGCCTCACAGCGACAAACAGACCGGCATGGGCAGCTGTGTAATAATAAAGTGGAGAGAACCGGGAAGAGAGCTGAAGACACTGCCACATGCACTCTGGAAATGTTCCCGTTGACAATGCCCAGGGACAGATGGGAGGCATCGTCCCACGCCCTGATGAGCGAGATAGCGATCCAGGCAGCTGGTTGGGTCTGGATTGTGTATGAAAGGACTGCACGTACACGCTTGGTAGGATAAACATGCTGCTCCAGTCTTCTTCACCCATTTCCCTGCCCGCTGGACTCTGGCTTTGGAGAGGTGGGCAGACAGATGCTCATGCTCACAGCACTGAGGAGAAAGATCAGGAGCTTTTAGACCAAGTTGACGGGTTCCCCCTCTGGAGCATGAACAGATATCGAATATAGAGAGCAGAACCAGTCAGATCCCCCTTGGGTATTCCCACAGCAGACCATACTGACATCAGACAGTGACAATGGAGTCGAGACTGACGTCATGTGGTGGTTTTCCTTACGTCCTCTGGAAATAATGCTTTGCTCTCCGTGTAAAGCCTAGGGCCTGTGTTTTGCATGTAACACTATAGCATAAAGCTACTTTTGTGTTGAGTCAGGTGTGGCGAGGCATGACTCTAACCTTAGCACTTGGCAGGTGGATAGGTGACTTTGAGGCCAGCCTGGTGGACATACAGTGTGCCAGGACAGCTGGGAATACACCGTGAGACTGTCTCAGCCAGCTGGCAAACAGGCAGACACCACATTACAACCCGTTAGTAACTTCATATGGTATTTCTCTTGTATTATATATGCCGTGATTTAATTATTTTTCTGGTTTTAGATATCGAGATTTTAATTATTGTAAATAACCTGTAAAGAGCCTTTGTATTTTTAAGACTTCTCTAAACTCAGATCCTCTCCCTAAAATAGATTTCTCAGAATAAAATTAGATGTCAGAAGCTAGAGGCAGTCTTTACAAGGTGGCTAACTGTGGAGTCCGCCACCCACATGAGGTCAGCTCTGCAGCTGCCTCTATCAAGTCTTGCCCTGGAGTGTGGCAGGCAGAGCCGCGGGAGGGCCTCCACCTGCAGAGGGTTCCCAGGAACACACTTAGAAGTGACCAGATGAAGAAGACCACAGACCCTTGACTGTGGCTACCCACGTCCAAAGCCTGTGCTGCTATGGCATTGGCTAGCCTGGCCAGACCCTTTCACCAGGCAGCCTCCCGCTGACTTGCACCTGCCCAGATGGTGGGTAACACTATGAAACAAACAGGCTGGGAAGCTCTCTGAGTCATTCTAGGACTTGCTCCCGCTGGGAGAAAAAGGCGGTACACACCGGCCTAAGAAGTTTGGAGGTGGTGCCAGGGCTGGGGTGCCTCCAACAACTGACTGCCTACATCAGAGCCCCCAACTATCTGGGCACCTCTGCACCCTTCACCCAGGACCAAGCACCCGGTAAGTAGATACTCAATATAGATTCTCTGAGTAGCTGCAAGGCCACAGAGACCCAGAAGGATATTAAGGGAAAGGAATCTGGAGAGGTTTTGAGCCATCTCTGAGGTGACTGTGTTTGCCGCTGTTTAACGGGGTGTTTGTCCAGTGTTCCCCAGGTCTGTTCTCTTGATTCTCCTACAGACTGTCTGACAGCCCTGAGCCCACCCGCCGGATTCAACGTGCTCCCTGCCCTTGGTGCTGGGTGCAGGATGGGCTGGGTGACCTCGGGGACCTGGACTGGTTAATGTAGGCGGAGCAGGGCCAGAGCGCTCCCCCACCCCCACCCCGGGCTCTGTGAGGCTCCGCCCGCACCAAACAGCACCGCACAAGGATCCTAGGGCTCCGCTAGAGGAGCCCAACCTCAGGACGAGCCAAGAACCCCGCTGCACACCGGGCTCCCTCTGCTTCCAACCCGGTAAGTCCGGGGCTGCTGCCCCTGGAACAGATGCCCTCCTGGGACCATGTCTCAGTCTTGGCCTACAGATGCCCCTCATACTGGGACTGTTATTCAGCCCCTAGCCAAACCCCTGTCAGCCTGTCTTCACTTCCAGGGAAGTCATAGGAAAACATTTTGCTTTTATTAACTCATAGGCATTCTCGGAGAAGATTTGGAAAATATTTAAAGCATCAAAAGGAAATTAAAACCACCACCCCATTGCTCAGTCTCAGAGAGCCCCTACCCTCAGCTCAGCAATAGAAGGCACAGCAGCCATGACGGGACTGATTTCATTTTTATCACCTTACTCGTGTATTGATTTTGATCAGGAAGGCTCCTGGGTTTTGGCCTTTTTCCCACGGGAAAGGCACAGGACTTGGAGAACAGGACTATTATCAGATCATGATGGCAGAGGGAATGGTAACGTTCTAGAAGAAAGCTGGTTGACAGCCCAGCTGTGTGCCTGATCCCTACCCCACTCCACTGAGATCAAGAGGGCTCTCTGGGTCATTTAGGGCATCCCGCCCTGGGCTGTTTAGATGTCTCTGCACCGGTAGCTCACTTCAGCACAGGAAGCACTGGCCATCCCCACGAAGGAAGACTAACTGTAGCTGCCATGTGTGGCCAGGGAGATGGGCCCTTTGCTGAGTTCACAGGCACTGCTTGAATTCTTGGGAGTAGTGGGAATTTCAGGCAGTCAACTGGGGCCAAAACTTCTGCCTGGGCTTTTCCAGCAAGTGAGGAAGGAACCCCAAATTCCCAAGGAAACAGCCCAGACATCACCCCGCAGGGCTTGCCTGTGATAGTGGATTGGGAATGAACCCCAAATACAAAAGCTGACGGACCTCAGAGAGATTCACACAGGTCATCGACATCTCTGGGGTGAGCAGACTCCTGTGTGGTCTCTTGCTGGGGGTCAGATGGAACTCGAGACAGTCATGCATTCATGCATGCATGCCTGCTTCTGATGAATGATTACTGCATTCCCACCAGACACAGCCTCGGTTCCAGCTGTTCTGGAGAGAATGAAAAATTGCAGACACAAAGATCCCTGCTCTCAAACCTTGCCGTTTGGTAGCCTTAAATCTTTCTGGAGATAGGGTGAGTTTCAGATCCATATATAGCAATATAGATAATGAAAATTGTATCATGCAAAAGATTTATTAAAAATAAACAAAACAATATAAACTTTAGCAGGAGAACATTCTGCATTTCCGGGGCTTTCCTGCAGTCATCTCACAGAAGACTCCCAGAATGCAATGCGCTTTCTTTCCTATTTGCTCTCTCACTGCAGTGGTATCCAGTCTGACCCTGAGCTCGCGTTTACACAGCAAGTCTTTCTTGAAGTAATCTAAGAGCCGGAGTGGGGAACAGAAGTAGATAATAGTCTACAGACTTGGGAGGTTCCTGGAAGGAAAAGTCCAGACTTGCCAACACTCCAATCGTAGGAGAGAGAGAGACTGGTACCACGAGCAGCCAGCACGGGGAGACAAGGTGGGGTTTTCACAGTCTGCCGTTCCATCTAGCCTTTGAAGAACCTATAGCACATGACCACAGAGACGGTCTACACATGCTCCTGAAAAGGGCAGGGGCAAAGGTCATGGCAGGGTCATTTGATGTTGCTTACAACCCTGTGGTGTGTGCACGTAGACAGGGTAGAGTTCCCCATCCCAAGTTTTCAAATGGGGAAACTGAGGCTTCTTGGGTTGACTTGACTTGCTGAAGGTACCGTTCCTACCGCCTTCCTTATAAACGACTTCAGTTGTCTTTCGTTCTTTATCCAAAATTCTCACAGCCCTCCCCTGTTGAACCTTCTATGCCTGCATTTCCATTCCTCATGTCTGTCCCCTGCGGGGAGGTCTGGGGATGCCGGGGGAATAGAACCAGATTCAGAGGCTGCAGTCTGCATGCAGCCAGGAGATGGCAGAGTAGCTTTCCCGTTCGCGGTTCTGGGTCTCCATACTCTGGCCTAATTCCTTGAGAAGCCCTGTCGGCCTCAGTTCCCAGAGGAGAAATGGAAGACCAAGGCAAGGCCAGCTTGCTGCCTGGAGAGTCTGGAGGCCCCTTGCTAAGGGATAAACGTAGCATGTGTGTTTCCAGAATTTGGACGTAGGGTTGAAACAAAGGCACAAGCAATAGACAGTTGCTTCCAAGTGACAACTGGTGTAAATTCTAGGTTCAGCCAAGGTCACGCTCATCCAAGTCAGGCCTATCTAGAATTGCTTTTGCTCACAGTCTGCTTCTGAACATATAAGGCCCAATGCCTCAGAGACTCAACCCCTGCATCTCGCTTAAGGAGTGCTCTTTCGAGGAAATGCTCCAGGAATCCTGTCAGTGAGAACAAGAATGCCCCCCCCCTCCACTGAGACAAGGAGCCATTAGGGGAGGCTCTTTGGTTCACCCAAACCTGAGAGGGGCAGGAGCCAGACCCCAGCTCTGGCCATGACTCCCAGCTCCCCCGTCTATCCTGGAACCTAAAGTGTTAGAAGAAAGCCCTGCCAGGTGAGCAAAACCCAAGTCCTCTGAATGTTGCCAGTGTTAGGAAAGCCTTTGTTCCGGAAGCTTCCAGACTGTTATTGGTGCTGATAGGTAACCTAATAAGAGCACACGGAGCAGGGTGGGGCAGGAATGCAGAAGGGCACACTGGGGGTCACACAGGCTCCACTCACAGCCACAGCCGTTCAGTTCTGCTCAGCCTCCCAAGGCCTGAGTCCTGAGCGACTTCCAGCAGGCCTGCAGCTCCGTGCCTGAGCTTTTGAGGAAAAAACACACTTGCACTATTCTGCCTGGGACCATGCCCTGTCTCAAGCCCAAGATCTGTGGAAATGTGTAGAAATCCCAGTCAGTGCCTGGGTGAGAATATTCCACACAACCTGAGCCCAGGGTTGGTTATGGCTGAAGCTGTGGGTTCGAGGGTCTTACTGTTGCTGCCTTGCCAGCCTGGACCCACTTCAATGACTCAGACCAATGGCTCTCTCGGGACAGAGTGTCCGTGGAGAACTGAGAGGGGGCCAACCTCTAATAGTTCAGGGAATGTTAAAACCAGTCCTCACATGTGAGACCCAACTGACCCGGGAAGTGGCTGGTTCCAACTCCTATCTACAAGGCTTTAGAAACTCCCTTTGCTGTACTGATAAGATGGGAACTGGTAGCTAAAGAATTATGCTTCGTGTGTTTTGATAGGAGAGATAACCCTGGGGTTATCATCTCTGCACTGTGGGGCTCAGATTTCTGCAAATTAAAATGAATGGATCAGTTGCTCTCCCAGCCGTCTGAGTCCCACAGTCTTGACACCAGGGCCGCCGGGCTGTGGGGGCTCTGCCACTGTCATGCACGTGAACTTGGGGATCTGACATAAGTTCCCAATGGCAGACTGGACCCTGTGTCATTTCTGCCAGGACTGTCACAAGGCCACTGACAAACTCATTTGAACTCTCAGTATACGAAATGCCATAGTGAACTGTCTGCAGGCTTTGTGGGGTGCAGGGAACATTTAGCAAAAGCAAGGCAATGCAGTCATGTAAAGTATGTAACGATACCTGTAAACTGTAGAGCTGTTATCTGAAAGGCAGGTGCTTCCGCTGGTTTTTCTGGCCTAGCATAAAGCTAGTCATGGTGTAAGATGCCAGGGCGAGCCAGCACAAGCATCATGAAAGCGATGCTTGCTGGAGAAGCATGCAAGACCGCGAAAGATCTGGAAAACAGAAAGATGAGAACATTTGACCATAAAGCCACGCTCTATATCTCAGACAGTTAATTTTGCCAGGTGTTCTGTAGAAAACATCAGTCCGTTTCCTGCGTTTCCACTGCACAGCCTAGATGGTGTAAACCTGACTGTTAGTGCCACTCAGGGGTAGAGAACTCTATGACAAAAGGCACCTAGGCTCAGTAACACAAGGAATTCATTTCCAGCTGGGTGTGTAGCTCATTTGGGAGAGCGTTTTATTAGTGTGTGGTGCCCTGGGCTCGGTCCTCAGCAGGTGTGAGCTAGGCGTGGTGATATAATAGAGTCCCAGCGTTGGGGAGGTGGAGGCAAGACCTGCAGGAATGCAAGGTCATCCTCCTTGCACAGTAAGTTCAAGTCCAGTATGGACCACAGGAGACACACACAAGAGGACAGTTCCTTCTTCCTGTTCTGGAGGCTGAAAGGCTGAAGCCAAAGGCACACACCTAACAAGAACCTTCTTCCCATACTATCCCATAGTGGAAGAGGGAAGAAAGAGAGTGGGGTGAACAGCCCCAACTCATCCTAACCACCATTTAAAGGCCCCACTTCTCAGCGCGGTTTCATTGAGAATTCTCTCCAGCACCCGATTTGGGGACACATTCAAACCATAGCAGGAAGCTTTTTAAAAGTCCGGTGTCGGGCAGGAGCAACATCATTAACATCTCTGCGGTGGGATCCAGGCGTCATTATTTTCTAAGTGCTTCACAGACAGTCTCAAAGTGAAGAGCCTGGTGCCCAGAGTGGTAGCTTGAGCTCCGAGAACTCAAAAAGACACCTGACATGCAAATTCCCAGTCTGCTCCTAAGTCTTAGGAGACCCTGGAGGCAGAGCTCAGTGAGCTGTAGCTCAGGTGCTTCTCTGGCTAAAGGAGGACCTTAAAGGAGAGGGAGGGCAGTGTGAGCCCAGGGGTTTGAAACAGATGTTCAGGCCTGTTTCTTCTGGCCATGGTAATTTCCACCTTGTTTTAAGAAACGGGGCTTTTTAGCAAACCCACAAATATAAATTAAATACAGAATTGACTCTGAAATTAGTTTAATGTGTAGAGTTATTGATTCTAAACCAATTAACCTTTGGGTCCCCCAGTGCTGCCTGCCATCTCCCACATAGTCACTGCTCTGTGAGAACTCCCTCATAGCAATTGGTAGCAGGTCAGTGTGGTTGCGCTGGGATTTGGGAAATAAAATCTCCAAAAGAGCAGCTCAATGCCTGCTCTTCTCTGGGGGAGGGGCCTGAGACTCCCTAAATGGTTTCTCCTCTTTTAAGAAAAACCACTGAGCTGTGAGTTTTGATCTGTTTCTAGATGACTCCTGTCTGTCCCCCGGCTCAGAAAGGGACTAGATTTTTGCTTCGCTAAGGAATCAGTAGTTTGATGTCTCTTCAACCTTCTCCACCCCAACAGGCCTCTGCACATACTCAGTAGGCTAGCAATCGGACAGACGAGCTTCAGAGCTCATTCACGAAAGCTCTTTCCAGGAAGTGGGGGGGGGGGGGAGAAGCCACAGTCGTCCACCATGGCAAAATGAAACCTAAGCCTGAAGCCACAGACTCTTAGAGTGCAACTTCTAGGTGAGGCTGAATGACCTCCTTGTGTCAGTCACTTCCAGGACTGTGACAGACACCGAGAAAGCACTCTGGACGGGCTGGTCTTCGCTCACACTCTCAGAGGCTTCAATCTGTGGTTGCTTGACTCCACCGGTTCTGAGCTGTGGTGAGGCTGGAGCAGCACACGGCAAAGCAGGTCTGCTCACCTGTTGCAGCCAGGAAGCAGCAAGCAGTATCAGGAAGGGGCCAAGGGGAATGCAGACCCTTCAAAGGCAGCGACAACCCACGTTCTTCAACTCAGCCTCAGCTCCAAAGGTCCTACTGCCTCTGTTAGTCTATTAAAATTCTGAATCCATTTATGGATCTAACCATTGACTAACCAAAGCCTGCATGAGCTAATCAGTTTTGGAAGTGTCCTCACAGACACAGCCAGAAGTGTGTTTTACCAGTATCATTAGGTGTCTCTCAATCCGGTCAAGTTGACCGTCAAGACCACCCATTCACACCCATGCTCAGGACCACGAAATGCCAATCCAGCACTGGCCACGTTCCATGCTTGCTCCAACAGCTTGAAAACATCAGTGTTGAGTTTTTCCATCTTTCAAAGAGGAAAAGGCATGCCCAGGAGAAGCTGGGGACATTTCTAGAATCGTGTGTCCAGGAAATTGCAAAGACAGAATCCAAAGCTGGAGGTGGGACCCCAAAGTCTGAGCAGAGTAGGTTTGGGTGGTAGCTGCTTTCCTACTTGAAAAGGGCGTTAACTGAAGCTCTGAAGCTAGCCTGATGGCCTCTTTTAATTAGAATAAGCAGGCTTTAAAGTGCCAGGCCCTGTTTGTGGGATGGTAGTAAGTTTTGAAGATATCAGCTCAAGAAATGTTTCTGGGTAGCTCTTTTGCTGCTGTGGTCCACGCCTTAGCTCAGCTGGTGGAGATAGAGTTGGGAGGGGATGAAGCTGGCAGGGGCATCAATCGATGCTAACCCAGTCCTACATACCAAAGAAGGCTTCAGAATGGAGGTGAGAGCTGGGCTGAATTGGAGAGCGTTAGTTGCACTACTAAGGGGTTTCACTGGCCAGCATCACTGTGGAGCTGAAGTCTGAACAGGGTGGAGTCTGGGACAGGGGAAGCAACGGAGGAACAAAGCAGGGATCTGCAAACTCAGAGCCCATCCATAGCTGTCCTCTGCACACAGGAAGCAGAGTGAAACGGAAGTGGGCGGGACTATAAGCCCTCCAGCCCACCCCAAGTGCTGTGCTTCCTCTACCACACTTTCACCTCGTAAAAGTCCCACAGCTTCCCGGAACAAGGGTGCTCCAAGCCCAGGACCAGTGCTCAAATACATGAACCCATGGGGTAGGTCCCCACCCATTACCACAGCCACCAAGAACTGGTGCAGGAATGTAGAATTCATTTTCGGGGTCATAGAGACAGAATGAGGCTGCATCTCTCTTTTGTTTATTATTTATATTTTTATTTTTGAGATAGGATTTCACCAGCGCTGGCTGGCCTGCAACTCATTCTGGAGACCCAAACTCATAGGAATCCTCCTGCCTCTGCATTTTTTAAAAGTTTTTTTAAAAGTACATTTATTAATCTGCTTATTTATTTGTTTGTGTACATGTATGTGTGTTTGGAGGGGACACACACGAGAAGGCTAGAGGACAGTTTGTGGGAGTCAACTCTCTCTGTATATGATGTGGGTCCCAGGGATGGAATTATGACCAGCACTTTCACCCAGGGAGCTACTTTGCCAGGCTTCTGCTTTGTTTACGGAGTGGACACCAGAGTGTCCATCTCTGTAGGGAGTGGGCAGAGAAAGGAGTGTCTGATACGGACATAGGTGGAATGTAAGGAACTGCACATGCATGCAGCATATGAATGGGCCATGAAGACAGCAGTCAGGGAAAAGGGAAAGACCCGGTGACACACATGACCCCATATCACTTATGACACAGTAACGTGTTGGTGAAACTCATTCCAATGGCTGCCTACCAGAGAGCTGAGGGGACGGTGAGCAGAACTACAATGAATCAAACGTCAGTTGACCAAGAGAGGCCAGTAAGACTCTCATGGTATATACAATAGGATATCTGCCCACTCCCCAATGGGATACACCATGAAAGGATGGCTGTCTGCTCCCCAATGGTATACACCACGGAAGGGTGTGTGTCCACTCCCTAATGGCATACGCCATAGAAGGATGGCTGTCCACTCCCTGGTGGAATGCACCATGGAAGGATGGCTGTGCACTCCCTAATGGTATACACCACGGAAGGATGTCTGCCCACTTCCTGATGGTATACACCACGGAAGGGGGTCTGTCCTCTCCCCAATGGTATACACCAAGGAAGGGTGTCTGTCCACTTCCTGATGGTATACACCACAGAAAGATGGTTGTCCACTCCCTAATGATATATACACCACGGAAGGATGTCTGTTCACATCCTGATGGTATACACCACAGAAGGATGGCCGTCCACTCCCCCTGTCACCTGAGACTCTAAAGAACTGTTAGCATGGCTAGGAGGTGGCTGGTTCATATTATTTGATTTTAAGTTGCATTTTCCTTTCAGGAATTTTGCTCTACATCCGAGAAAAACTTGAAGCCCAAGATGTTCCTGTCTAACACCACGACTGTGATGACCATGTTGTGGCAGGAGACCGCCGAACAGGGCGGCAATGTGTCGGGGCTGGCTCGCAGGTCTCAGCTTCGAGACGACAGCAAGCTGGAAGCTCTCTACATCCTCATGGTGCTGGGTTTCTTTGGCTTCTTCACCCTGGGCATCATGCTGAGTTACATCCGCTCCAAGAAGCTGGAGCACTCGCACGACCCATTCAACGTGTACATTGAGTCGGACGCCTGGCAGGAGAAAGACAAAGCGTTCTTCCAGGCCCGTGTTCTGGAGAGCTTCAGAGCCTGCTATGTCATTGAAAACCAGGTGGCTGTAGAACAGCCTGCCACACACCTTCCTGAACTGAAGCCTTTGTCGTGAACCCCATAGCTCATTATGCGTAGACAAGCCCTACATGTGACAATCTCATCTTTCTGGTTACATGCCTGTCATAGTCTTTATTGTAGGGGTACCATCAGAGTTTTTGATATTGAGGGTTGAGGAATGAATTGATAACACTAGTTTCCTAAAATCACATTCCTTCTCTAGTAGATGATCAATTAATTTTGCAGCACCTACCCTTCTCTTTTTAAATCTAGCAGAGACGCAACAATGTGACCTCTGAGAATGCAAGCCGAGTTTCCCCAAATCTCCCGACATTAGCAGGGTCACATGACTGAGTTCTGGTCAGAGACTTGGACACGATGAGTCCAGTTCATAAGTAGCCTTTGAAAAGGAAAAGGCATGTCCTCCATCTTCCTTGTCCCCCACAGGACATTGACACACTTGAGGCGGCTCTGAAAGAAACAGCAATCCACTCTGAGTGGTGCAGACGGCGCAGACCCCTCACCTTCGTGCCCTGCCCACTGCTTAGAAAGAGTTTTCCCCACAGCTCCTGCAGCCACTGCTTTTTGGTCTCTGCTAACGTCACAGAATTGGTATCCAAACACAGTGTCCCCCCTATCCATGTCTCTTTGTTCACAACTGTGACCCTATTCTCTTTCTATCTCCCCCTCCTCCCTTATCACACACCCCTCTTGCATTCCTTATACATACAAATGCACACAGACACGGACACACATACGCTCACACACCGCTCACGATTCACACAAACGCATGCATCCCTCACAGTTCACACACACACACACACACACACACACACACACACACACACCTCATAGTTCAATCTGGATAGAAATTGTTTCTCAGAGGGTTGAGACAGAGTAGAAAAATGACCCCTTCAGAACAGGTACCCTGAGCAAGGTGTGCAGGAGGGAAAGTGGCCACCCCAGCCATCCCAAAGGGTACAGGGGCAGGTGTGTTTGTGGGCACTGGCAACACATGGGACTGATGTGGCAGGGTCCTTGGGGTGACAGGTTTGACTTGCTGGATGAATTTGGTCCTAAAAGGCACACTGAGGTTTCAGCCCCCCGGCACTAGCGAATGCTACCTTGTTTGGAAACAGGGTCTTGTCCAACCATCAGCTTTCAATGAGCAATTGAGGCGGGTCCTACTCTAGTAGGGCTCATACCCTTATGAGAAGAGGGACACTTGACACACAAGGAGAACACTAGGAGATGCCAGAGACAAAGATAAAAGCCAAAAAGAGCTAAAAATGGATGGCCACTGGACTCTGGACAGAAACAAGGAACAATTTTCCTTGTGAGTTTTCAAGGACACTAGGCCCTCCTGGGCCTTCGTTTCAGACTCCAGCCTGGAGAACATAGGACAATGCCCGTCTGTTGCTTGGTAGACTTTGATAAAGCAGTCTAGCCAGCTAATGCAGTATCTGCCCCTCCCACTCCAACCAGAAGGAGCTAGGAGAGTGGAGAGGTGAGGGGTGGCGCCAGGGTTGCTGTTCACAGCAGACAGGCGAAGACATCTCAGGCCACCTGCCCTGTGAGCATGGGAGCCAGCGCTCTGAGTGCCAGCCTTCTCCAGCTGCCACCTGGGATACAAGGAGCTTTTGTACCATGACACCTTGAAAGCTCACTCACAGAGGTGACTGGAGTTTGAACCCCAGAACCCACGGTATATGGAAAGAAAGTTGACCTCTAACTTCCACACGGTGCACAGTGCATACGCACAGACACACACAACCATACACATATAAAACAATAATAATAAAGGTTTAAACACACACTCTAATGAAAAGCACCCCTGACGCAGCATGGACTGCCCTCCAGTAGACACATTTAGCGCTTACAGCTCTCATTTCCCATAAAGCAGTGATTGCCGTGGGGGGCGGGGGCAGGGACCTCTCTGCATCAGAATCCTGATGTGGATTAGCCTTTGAATTGCTACTGTCCTCGAATAATTATTTGGGTCCCAGAGTCCTTTGAATTCTAATGAATGCTCTACTCCTCCCCTGGCCAAGATGCTCCTGGACACTTTTCCTGCAGTCTAGAGAGTTCCCTGAGCCACTGGAACTCAGCTGTGGCTGCTGCGTGATTCCTGCTGCCCAGACTGGAGGGAAGATTTGGAGAAGGCCCAGAGTACTTGTGACTAGCTTGTGACACAGTGACCTTGATATTCCTGGCACACAGACCTCCTGTCACCAGCTCCTTTCCCCACAGGAATTCCTGGGCCTTTTAAGGCAGAGAGGTCCCCAGGCCTTGGAGCTATCTGCCCTTGGAGACTGGGCCTCATGCTCGCTGCCCGACTGCAGAGGTCTTATCTCCCTTCTACTCCTCTGGCCCCTGCATTGGAGAGGCAGAAGGGAGGAGGCAAGTAAGAATGAACTGAGCCTCAAAATGTCATCTGCTTGGAGTACTGTAACATCTGACTGATTGCACACACATAGAGGGAGGGCCAGGCTGGGCCAGGGACCATTCTCAGCCTTCAGAGATTCTCAGCCATTATTTTTCACACACTATTTTTGCTGTATTATTAAGTTTTTAAATTAAAGCATTTTTAAACACGAACTTGTATTGTCTTTTTTGAAAAACAAGATTTGTTCTAGTTTTGTGCCTGATTGTCTGTCTGTCTGTATGTAAGTGTACTTGGTGCCTGTGGAGGTCGGGAGAGAGTGTCAGATCGCCTGAAGTTATGAATGGCTTGAAGTTGCCATATGGGTGCTGGGAACTGAACCCAGGTACCCCGCTGAGGAATCCATGCTCATAAGTTAGGCCACCTCGCCATGCCCAGGGGAGCTGTTCTCAGGTCTGCCACCTTGCCATGCCCAGGGGAGTTGAATTCACATCACTGTGCTACTTTTGGAAGAGGAGCAGATGTCTGAGGGGCTTCCTAGGCAGCCCCAGCAGCTTGGAGAAGGAGTACGGGCTGCCTGGGGAAAGTCAAGTCAGCCATTAAGGCACAGTGTGTCAAGGCAGAGAGTCACGGACCCTATGCTTAAAAGTGAGGGAACATCCTCAGAGAGGACATGGGTCACCCGTGGAGCTGACACCAGTGAGGGAAGAGGATCTTCAACTGAGAAACTGCCCCTCCAGATGGACCTATAGGCAAGCTGCAAGGCACAGCACAGAGGGCCCAGGCCATGGTGCACGGTGCCACCACAGGGGGACAGGTGGTCCTGTGTTGTAGACTAAAACAGGCTAAGGAGCCACAGGAAGCCAGCCAGCTGTTTCCTCCATGGCTTCAGTTTCTGCCTCCAGGTTCCTGCCCTGCCTGAGGTCCTGCCTTGGGTTCCCTTGGTGATGAGCTGCGATTGGGACAGGTAAGGGAAATAAACCTTTTGTTTACCAAGTCACCTTTGGTTTTGGTCACAGCAACAGAAACCAAACCAAAACACCCTGTAGAGGGGCAGGGTGTTGACACTTGGCGTCAGCAAACGTGGAGAAACAGGCAGGATGATGATGGGATTACAGACATCTTCTGTAAGACTGTAAGAGATGTCTCTTGATTTTCATATGTCAGCACTAATTTAACTATTAAGTACTAATTACTAAGACTTTATTTTATTGGGGTGTGTGTGTGTGTGTGTGTGAGAGAGAGAGAGAGAGAGAGAGAGAGAGAGAGAGAGAGAGAGGAGGAGGGAGAAAGGGAGGAGAGAGAGGGTGGGGAAGAGAGTGGACACAGAGGTCAGGGCAATGCCAAGTGTCTTCCTCAAACACTTTCCCATCCCATTTTCTTTTTTTAAACATGAATCTTTATTTATTATTTATACAGTGTTCTGCATGCATGTGTGCGTGGACGGCAGAAGAGGAGACCTGGTGGCTGGGAACCACCATGTGGTTTCTAAGACTTGAACTCAGGACCTCTGGAGGAGCAGCCAGTGTTTTTAACCTCTGAGCCATTTCTCCAGACCACCATCTTATTTTCTCTTAAGTTAAAGATTTATTGTTTCATGTGTATATGTGTGCACGAAGTTCGTGAAGTGCCTGAGGAAGACGGGAAGAGGGCGTCAGGTCTCTGGAACTAGAGTTACAGGCAGCTGAGAGTCTGTCTGATCATCCCTTTCACACACCTTCCCCAGTCTGACCTGCCCGCCTAGACCAATAGCACCACCCCCAGCACAGCCAACCAGCCAGATCTGCACACATCCGGCACACCAGTCCTGTCCCCTCTGTCCCCCTGATTTCATTCCGCCTATGACATTTTCAACCTGTTGGCCAACTCACCCGTGCATCCTCTCTTCCACCCTAACCTGCTCTGTCCGTGCCAGACAGCACTCATGTACAGATCTCACTGATGCCAAGGAGAGTTACCCAGAAGGACTCCAAAACACTGACTTTAACAAAAACCCATAAATCTCATTAAAGAATTCAAGCAGTTTAAAGAAGAAACAATGAAACAGCTAATGAGATTAAGAAAAGTTTAGATTAATAAGCAAGGAATAAATAAATAAGCAATGAAAATAAATAAGAAATGAAAAGTTTAAAAAAAAACTACAGGAAAAGGACATACAGGAAATGTGGAAGGGCTGGAGAGATGGCTCAGAGGTTAAGAGTACTGGTTGCTCTTCCAGAGGTCCTGAGTTCAATTCCCAGCAACCACATGGTGGGTCACAACCATCTATGAGATCTGGTGCCCTCTTCTGGTGGGCAGGCATACATGCAGACAGAACATTGTATACATAATAAATAAATAAATTTTTTTTTTTTTTTTTTTTTGGTTTTTCGAGACAGGGTTTCTCTGTAGCTTTGGAGCCCGTCCTGGAACTCCCTTGGTAGACCAGGCTGGCCTCGAACTCACAGAGACCCGCCTGTCTCTGCCTCCCAAGTGCTGGGATTACAGGCGTGCGCCACCACAGCCCGGCTTAAATAAATAAATTTTTAAAAAAAGAAAAAGAAATGTGGAACACCATGATAAACATGGATGAGGGGGTAGACTCTCAAGTCAATGGCAGAGACCAGATCCTCAACAAGATAACAGAACTACCCCAAACTAGGAAAGACGTATCCCTACAAATACAAGAAGCATGCAGAACACAAAATAGACAAGACCAGGAAAGAAAACCTCTACAGTATGTCAGAGTGAAAACACTAAGTAGACAGTGAAAGTATACTGAGATCTGTGAAAGGAAAAACAATGAACAACTTGCAAATTGTGCACAAAGGAAAATCCATCAGCATGATGGCTGATTTCTCATTGGAAACTTGGAAAATGCACTCCAAGTCCTAAAAGACCACAAAGGCCAACCAGACTAATATATCCAGCAAAACTATCTGATATATAAAATCATAGTTGGAGAAAGAAAAACTTTCCATGACATAAACAGCCTTAAAAAAACAATAGCTCAGCAGTGAAGAGCACTGACTTCTGAAGAGCGCCTGAGTTCAGTCCCTGCACCCATGCCAGGTGGCTCACACAGCTGTAACTGCGGTTCCGGGAGGCTCTGAGGCCTGGTGCCCTCTTTCTGAACTCCGCAGGCACCTGTATTTTTGCGAACATCCCACTTACACAGACACACGCATATTCTAAACTGTGCCAAAACGAAGCCTTCCTTCCTCGAGTTGCCTCTCGTAAGGAGTCTGGTCTCAGCAATGAGAACGGTGCTGATGGGATTGCGAAGTACCCTAGGTTTGTGCTCAGCCCCAGAACACACCTCTCAGGAAGCACGTTGATTTGGACACGGTTTCCCTCCAAGGCTGGAAGCAGCTTCGTCCTCAGTGTGGTGGCATTGAGCTGCTAGAACCTTTAATAGGTGGGACCTACGGAGAGGTGGTTAGACTGCTCGGGTAGTGTCCTTGGGAGGGATTAGTGCAGTTCTCTGAGGACTAGGGTCATTCTAAAGAGTAAGGGTGTGTGTGTGGAGGAATGGCTCAGTGTTAAGAGCTCCTGCTGCTCTTAGGGAGAACCTGGGCTTGGTTCCCATGGTCCACACAGTGATTCACAATTTCTGTAAATTCTAGTTTGGAGGTTTGATGTCCTCTTTTGGTCTTTGTAGGCACCAGGCACATATGTAATACATATACACATATTCAGGCAAAACACTCATTCACTAAAATAATTTTTAAAAAAGAAGTAAGACCTGCCCCTCCCTACTCTCTGTCATCCCATCTTGTCATGCGATCGCTCCCTTCTTCATGTACATCTGCCATGAGACAGCCCCGGTGGCCTAACTGGAGGCCGAGATGATGGGGAGCCTGACCATAGGCGTTAGCACCCAACGTTGTGAGTCAAATGAGTTGTAAGAGTGGAAAACAGACACAGAAAAGATAAACGAGAGGGACCCCTGCCTAGGCATGGTAACAGACACAGGTAATTCCCCCAGGATGGCCCTGGCCCAGGGAACTCCAAGTTCTCCTGATGAAATGCTGTATTGGGCTGCCCTCACTCGGTACTTTGAGAACAGCTGGCTCACCTGACTGTCACACTCACCACCATAGGGACGGACATCACAGCTCTGACTGTGTTCCTTATACTGGAGACAAAGCTTTGGAAGTCTGGCCTGGAACCTTAGATGACCCCGTAATGCGGATGAAGACTCAGAGCCTCCCATTCCAGGGCTGACGTGGAGGCATCAAACACCCAGTGTGAACAAGCCCCGTCTTTCCTCATCTGGCCTGCAGCACCTTGGCCTGGCAAGGAGCATGGCTTTAAACTTCCCTAGAAGAGACATGCGTTCAGTGGGCTCTGAAGGGCGCCATGGAAGTACGCTAGACACTAGCAGGGGTGTCTGAGGCTTAGTGGGGTTCAAGAAGGCACCCCAGGCCTCTGGCTGCTTAAAGAAGAAAGCCAGCAGCCCAAGGTTGTGCTTTGCTTTCTTCGGGCAGTCTTTACCCTCCCTGGCTGCTTCATTACAGCAAGGGCTCCTGGCAGCGGAAGAGAGGGACAAGATGGCGCTTACTAGGGAACCCACCACTAGTCACAAAAGCAAAACCTCAGTGAGCTCTGGCGAGGAGGAGAAAGACTCAAAGCTGATGCTTTTATTTTCCTATACATAATTGTTAACGAGCTATTGTTTAGTATTTCCTATTTATTTGGGGTCAGGAGGGGGAACAGGGCATGGGGTGGGGACACACAGCACACAATACACCTGTGTGAGCAAAAAATATTTTGTCCCTTGCGACTTGGCTCTTTGTGATTTAGTCTTCTGTTTCTCTTTTTTCTTTTATTTTTACACAATTTAATTTTATCATTTCTTTTCCCTCCTCCAATTCCTCCTGGATTCACTCTGTTTCTCTACCCAACTAACTTTATGCTCTTTCTCTCTCAAAAAAAAAAAAAATCCATGCACACATACACATTGATGGGGAACCTCAGCCAATCACATTCAGTTTTGGGCATGTTCCCCTTGGGCCAAAATAAACATATAAAAACATCCATGTGCGTTTGTTTCCCTCTTTTTTTTTTCCTGCGCTCCGTTGGAACCCTGGCTTTGTAAGTTCCCCTTCTTCCCTTTATTAAAGCCGAATATTTTATATTAAAGCTAGTCTAGTTAATTCTAATTGCCGGCCGTTTACACCCCTTCAACACACACCCAAAGAAACAAAGTCCTGTGGAGTCCGTTCTGTGTTGACCAACTACCCTGGGTGTGGGGCCTGCCATAGAGTGTGACTGATTTAACCAAAAACAAAGCTTTGAAGAAAACTGCTTTTCCCCTTCCCAGCAGACAGCTTCTTGGTTAGGGGTGGGACTTTGTGTCTCTGTCCCTTCTCTGTGCTGGGATTTTAGTTTTTAATGACCTGGCCAACTCTAAGGGAACTTTTAGGTTTATAATATAGATGATTTTAGTGGCCCCTTAGTCCTCTGTTCCCCCATGCCCTGTCCCCCTCCCGCCCCTTAGTCCTCTGTCTCCCCCCCATGCCCTGTCCCCCTCCCACCCCTTAGTCCTCTGTCTCCCCCCATGCCCTGTTCCCCCTTCCCACCCCTTAGTCCTTCTGTCCCCTGCCCCCACCCTGTTCCTCCTTTGTCCCTTAGTCCTCTGTCCCCAGCCCCATGCCCTGTTCCTCCTTTGCCCCTTTAGTCCTCTGGTCCCTGGACAGCTTTGCGGCTTGCTCAAGTACACATGTAGTCTTCCGTATCCAGGAACCACGAGGAACCTACAATACTGTGTTTCTGGGGCTGATTTGATACCGTTACCTCAGTTGCATCCATTTTCCTGGAAACGACTTAACTTTTCCCTGGAATCTGGATGTAGTGGCCCCTGGGAATACTATCGTAATTCAACAATCCCAACAAGTCCATCTCCTGAATACATAGGCCGGGGGGAGGGGGGGTAGCTATCGTGAGTCCTCATCAGTAGGTGACTCTTGATGGGAGCAAATGGGACATAAACACTAAGTCAGGTCTTAAAGAAAGAAGCAAAAGCCTGGCGGGCATGAGGACCCAGGACACGCACACACACTCTGCATCGATTGATAGGGTTGGCTCTTTCTTGTGTATGTAGCTATTGGATGCATAAAATGGATCAAAATGGGAAAGGAGAGCTCTGGTCCCATGTTTTCTTGAGGAAGGTAGTGGACACATATCACACAGATTTAAAAAAAAAAAATTTTTTTTTTTTTTTTTTGGTCTTTGTACGGTGCATTAGGCTTCTGGGTGCGGCTGCCCCCTGGTGGTAATTTTGAGGATATTTCTCTAAGCACAGAGACCCTGCCTGAGCTCCATCACGGTGTATTCTGAGAGCCTTTATCACTGTTGGGAGGCTGAAATTCTGATCAACCAACAGTGCTTTGGAGATGGTACCGATGTCCCGAAAGACACACCTTCTCCAGCTGTGATGGGGACAATCCCTCTGTGCAGGGACCTTAGGGTCATAGCTCAGGTTCTGGGAAAGTTGCAGAGATCTCTTTGCTGAAACCTCAGCCCTTTCTCATTTCAGCGATGACTTCATCATTCTTCCAAGTCCCAGGAAAATAACCTCCTTCCCAGGTGAAGGGACCTTTCAGCCAGCAAGGACCATCGGTGTTCTGCATAGAGAGAGACCCCATGGCTGCACTGCTCTGCAGAGAGACCCCACGGTTGCAGGGCTCTGCAGAGAGACCCCACGGCTGCAGTCTCTGCAGAGAGACCCCACGGCTGCAGTCTCTGCAGAGAGACCCCACGGCTGCAGTCTCTGCAGAGAGATCCCACAGCTGCACGGCTCTGCAGAGAGACTCCACAGCTGCACGGCTCTGCAGAGAGACTCCACAGCTGCACGGCTCTGCAGAGAGAGTCCAAAGCTGCAGGGCTCCGCAGAAAGACCACTGCTGCACGGCTCTGCAGAGAGACCCCACAGCTGCAGTCTCTGCAGAGAGACCCCACGGCTGCAGTCTCTGCAGAGAGACCCCACGGCTGCAGTCTCTGCAGAGAGACCCCACGGCTGCAGTCTCTGCAGAGAGACCCCACGGCTGCAGTCTCTGCAGAGAGACCCCATGGCTGTACTTCTCTGGGAGACCTGAACTCTATCCTCTCCATCGCCCCAGTCAGTCCCACCAGCACTAAAATTTTAAGTGCATGTCACCATGCCTGGCAATTTTACACGGTCTTGGGATTGAAACTACATCCTCACATTTGCAAGGCAAGCACTTTGCCTACTAGGCTACCTCTTGGCCCCGGGCTCATGTTTCCAGAACATGCCAGTCATCCCGCAGCGAGGACAAGATGGCAGGGATGTGGTAGAGACTCTTCACTGCACCAGAGACCGGGAAATAGAGGATCAGTGAAACCAGGGTAACCTTGAAGGGCCATCTCCAACCCCCTACTCCCACCAGCCAGACCCTACCCCTCAGGGTTTCACAGTCACCCACACCCTGGCCCTCTAGTTGTGGAGTAAGCATTCAAATGATGAGCCTTTGGGGAATGTTTCAGACTCAAACCATAACAGGCTAACTTTTGGAATTATGTACTTTATAGGCGTGGACATGTGTCTGCTGTTACATTACAGTCGATTCTCTGCCCTCTGCCCCGCTCCACCCACTCACCCCTCCCTGCCACCCTGTAACCTTTCTCTGTCTTTCCCACAGTGTCGTAGTTAGAATTACACAACACACTGTCTTTTCTAAATTGCCTTCTTTCATTCAGCAACTGCTTTAAGTTTCCTTTGTCTTTTCATAGCTCGACACCCCCACTTCTTTGAGCTAAATTACAGTCTATACTCGGAAGGCAGCATGGTTTATTTCTCCACTCTTCTGCTTGAAGGGCATCTTGGCTGCTCCCAAGTTTGTGCAAAGGTGGGTAAGCATCTGTGAGCAGAAGTTTTTAACTCCTCGAAAGGCCAAGGGGCTGTAGCTGCCGGGTCACAGACAAGAGTGTCCTTAGCTCTATAGGAAGCCACTACTGTCGTGGTATGTGACTGTACCTTTCCACAGCCCCACAAGTGCCCCGGGAGAGTTCCTGTTGCCTGTGCCGGTCCAGGGTTTGCTGTTGTCAGCCTTCTGCATTTGGGCCTGGTAGGTATGTAACTGGTGCTCCTGTAAATAAAGTTTTATTGGAACACGTGCACGTTTATTTGCGTATAATTTAAGTTGAATCCTTAGCAAGCATGAGGCCCTTAGCTTAGATCCTAAGTATTCATGTATACCTGGAACCATGCTGGGGGCAGGGACAGCCAGCCAGTCTATCTGAAACAGTGAGTGCCAAGCCAACCAAACAGAAACCTGGGGAAATTAAGGTAGGCATAGATCCATGAAGACACCTGGCACTGATTCTGGGTTTCACATGCACACACATAGGCACACATCCACAGGAACACATATAGGCACATACCTATACCACACCCCATACAAAAACAGCAACAGATAAGAGTCTATGGATCACAAATCCAAAATTATTTATGACCTTGCTCTTTATAAAAAATGCACTTGGCAAAGCCATATTCTAGAGCCATCTTGATTTTTTTTTATTTATTACATGGTCATGTAGAATTGGCCTCATGGAGGTTCTATGGTGTATATTCCAGGGCATGCAAGGAAGCCACGATGAGAACACTGAGGAAGGACCAGGCTGAACACACTCTACAATCCTTTGCATAAATTTTATCACCTGTAAATTTGGGTGGTGTTTATGTGTGTGGCTTGTGTATGCACACCTGCTTGGGTTGGTTTGCCTTTTATCTATTTGTTTTTGCTTTGGTTTTTTTTTTTTTTGCAGGTTTAAAACTATTTTTATTACAAAAATATTTGCAAAAATTATTATTGCATGTCCATGTATAAAATCCACATATAATAATTATTTAGATAGATACCTGCATGGCTGCCTATTGAGGTTTTGTGTGCTGGCCACATAGAGAATCCTACAACGCACCCATGTGGCAATGGCCTGGTTGCTATAACACATTCTCGCCACAAGGGGGAAGAGCATCCACGGCCACCAACCAGCTCTGTGGTGCACGAATTCTGGTCCCAATTTCTGGTTTCAGAAGCAGATTCCAGACCAGCATCCAAGGTGCTAGGAAGGCCTGAAATTGGGAGTGAATGACTGAATTCGAAAAGGATTTTTTGGGGGAGGGAGGAGGTTGAAGTCAAGGCAACCTGCATGCATGGTTTATTTTGTAGCTTACATAGAGCATTCCTGCAAGAAAATGCAGATCAAGAGCATAGACTGAAGGCTAAGGGGTCAGATTTTAAATGCTCAAAAGCAAGAATTCGCCACACACACAGAAAAGAGTGACTCCCTGTAAGGGTTAATAGGCTCCTTATGAACTCTTAAACAATAGAATCTCCTTTTCACTTGACAGTGCACACAGGGCAAAACGATGCAGTCTGGGGACAACAGAAGGCTCTCTCTCCTTTTGGGGATACTTTTGTACATGCAGAAATGTCCAGTGATGTATGCAAGCCAAGGTCTAGTCCTCCTCCTAAACTCAACAGTGCCAGCATCTCCCTGGTTACCTTAACACCAGCAGAGGAGCTGGCTACCTAGACACCCTCTCCCGGCTGCTCCTCTCTTGATGGTTTCCTGTCTCTGGCTGTTAAACAGTGGGCAATGGCTACATCTGCACCAGTACCCTGTAAACACACCCACACTGTTACCCTAAATTCCCAGGAGATGAGTGATGGACCAGAAGGTATGCATGCTATAGATTTTAATTATGCCCACTGTCCTTAATAGCCTACATAATAACAGGTGACACCCATGAGCTGCCGTGATGTGTGGACACAGTTCTGAGTGCTGTAAACTCTAGTGAGTCTGGAGAGATGACACCGTGAGGAGGTCCACTCGACGACCATCTTTTCTCAACTCCAAGCAGTGAAATGGAATCTCTGCATGATTGTCATGAGCATTTATATTCCTATTATCTGCAGAAAGACATCATGGAGCTGGAGGCTTAGTTGAGTGTTAGATCATGTGCCTAGCATGTGCAAGGTCTACCCAACATACAGGAAAGGAGGAAGGGCAGGGTGGAGGGAGAAAGGGGGGAAGGGAAAAAGGAAAGAAGGGAGGGAAGAGGGGAGGGAGGAGGGAGAGAGAGGGAGGAAGGGGTAAAAAGGGGGAGGATTTCCATGAAGAAACTTTTAGTTCTTAAGGAATTGATAACTTTCTCCCGCCCCACTCTGTGTCCCTCCCCCTCCCATCCCTTTCCCATCATCTCTCTGAACTTTTGTATCATGTTTGAAAAGATTACTAGATCTGTAATTATCAAAATAAATCTTTGTGGGGAAGAGAAGGTGCTCAATGGGTAAAGCACTTGCTGTTCCTTCTGAGGAGTCTGAGTTTGGATCCCTGGCACCCACAAAAAAATCTGGCATAGCACTGTGTGTCTATACTCCTAGTACTAGGGAGGCAGACAGGCAAACCCCCATGACTTGCTGGCCAGCCAGTCTAGACAAAACAGCAAGCTCCAGATTCTACGCGAGACTAGGTCTTAAAATACAATGTGGAATGGCTGCAGAGATGGCTGAGCAGTTAAGAACACTCTGTCACTATGAGGAGCAGGCTTTGGTGGCCAGCATCCAACAACAAGACAAGTTTCCTTACAAATACCTGGGAAGTTCAGCACTGAGGACAGCAGAACCAGGAAGATTGCTGAGGTGTTCTGTTCTCCAGCCTTGCTGAGGAGCAAGCCCAGGACTCAGGATTAGACCCTACCTCGGTGGAACAGGCGGGAGCAATGGAGGAAGACATCATATGCTCCCTTCTGGCATCTGTGCTTGAACAGACATGTGTCATACACTCATAGACATGGACACATGGATGGATGATTGATAGATGGACAGATAAATGATAGAGGGATTGATAGATGATATATAAATGTATAGAGTGATAGAGGGATAGATGATAGATAGATAGATAGATAGATAGATAGATAGATAGATAGATAGATGATATACAGATAGGTGGATGGATAGATGGATGGTTAGAGGGATGGATGGATGGATGGATGGATGGACGGACGGACGGACGGACAGACAGGGATAGATGGCTGGTAGATAAATAGATCCCCTCTCTAGAACTCTATGGTGGACAACTAACAGAGTTCTTTCCACATCAACCTCTGGCCTCCATACATGCCTACAAGGTTGTGGAGTGTGTGCACACACACAGGGAAGTTTTTGTGTCTGTTCTCTCTACACTCTGTTGGATCCTCTGAGTCTCTTTCCATTGGGAACTGGTCTGGCACTGAGTGGCGGTGAGATGTTCCTCCTTCACAAGCGACTCAAGATTCCCATCCATGTCTGAGGAATCTTTTCTCCACCAGTGTGAAATCTCTTCCTTCTGTAACGTTTCCTGAAGGCCGCCCGTCTGTGTCCAGACTGTATAGGATCCCATTAGTCTGTCTGCCTGCTCCAGGGCCAGAGGGAAGTGCTTTCCATTGCCACAGCTTCACAGTCTGCAGAGCTCCTACTGACTTCTTTCTTGACCTTTTTCTTGGAGTTTCTTAGCTTTTCATGTACGTTCCATCTAAGTCCATTGATGTTTCCTGAGTAAACCTGTCTGCTTTCTGACTTGAGATGTATTTAACTAGCATACAGGGACACAGGCCCCTTTCCATCCATCCAGCTTTAAAAAAATCAGGATGGAATAGTAATTTAACCGATATGCATCCCTCATCTATGGAGATGAACCCATTCAGTTGAGAATTCTGTGATAAATCACAGTAGTGGGTTTCAGAACATCAAACAATATTTCTGTAATCTTTAAATCATTGTTTGTGACAGGACTGCACTATTTAGCTTAGGCTGGCCCTGAACTTAGACTCCTCCTGCCTCTGTTTCTGGAGAGTTGAAGTGCAGGCATGAGTAGGCAAGCCTGACTTCCACCACAGTTTCCTTGAGGATAGCAGGGAGTGAACTCAGGTTGCTATACATACCAGGCAGCTAGGAGTGTGCCCCCAGCTCCACCCACAGCCATCACAATCCACTGGTTCTGCAGAGTGTGTCCCCAGCTCCATCCACAGCCATCACAATCCACTGGTTCTGCAGAGTGTGCCCCCAGCTCCACCCACAGCCATCACAATCCACTGGTTCTGCAGAGTGTGTCCCCAGCTCCACCCACAGCCATCACAATCCACTGGTTCTGCAGAGTGTGTCCCCAGCTCCACCCACAGCCATCACAATCCATTGGTTCTGCAGAGTGTGTCCCCAGCTCCACCCACAGCCATCACAATCCATTGGTTCTGCAGAGTGTGTCCCCAGCTCCACCCACAGCCATCACAATCCATTGGTTCTGCAGAGTGTGCCCCCAGCTCCACCCACAGCCATCACAATCCATTGGTTCTGCAGAGTGTGCCCCCAGCTCCACCCACAGCCATCACAATCCACTGGTTCTGCAGAGTGTGCCCCCAGCTCCACCCACAGCCATCACAATCCACTGGTTCTGCAGAGTGTGTCCCCAGCTCCATCCACAGCCATCACAATCCACTGGTTCTGCAGAGTGTGCCCCCAGCTCCACCCACAGCCATCACAATCCACTGGTTCTGCAGAGTGTGTCCCCAGCTCCATCCACAGCCATCACAATCCACTGGTTCTGCAGAGTGTGCCCCCAGCTCCACCCACAGCCATCACAATCCACTGGTTCTGCAGAGTGTGTCCCCAGCTCCACCCACAGCCATCACAATCCACTGGTTCTGCAGAGTGTGTCCCCAGCTCCACCCACGGCCACCAACACTGGTTCCTACTGTGTTTACACTTCTAAATCCATGCATGAAGCAGGCCTGCTGTTTCTTTGTGTCATGGTGAAGCATGGTGAATCAATGACAGATTAGCTTCATTGAAATAAATCCAGAGATTTCTTTCCTTTCTTCATAATTTCTAGTGTTTAAAAAAGCAAAACAAAGGCCCCACTCAAATGCTACAGTGAGCACCAGCAGGACTGACTTCTGAGAAGGAGGTACCGTGTGATTCTCTGGGTGGCGATGTTAAAGCCCCCTCCAATCTTCTCTCTGATAACCAACATTTCTGAGTTTTAAAGCTGCTTTGGGGGCATCTTTGATAATTTATGTTTTTCTGAGAACCTTTGTTTGGTCCAGATTTTGAAATCCACAGACAAGGAAAGTGTGGGGTCATGTGACATTACTGTTCCAGCGGCCATCCCTTCACAGTTACGTTTGCATTTGTTCCTTCATTTCTCATTAGGGAAGTTAATCCTAGGAAATCAGATCTCAGATGGATTATTATTTATCCGGGTCTTTCTGGGGTCTAAAATCTACACTTACACTTTCTATTTTTTTAATGAACTTTCATCAGGGTTGGCTTTGCTGCTCATTCCCTAAACACTTGTAACTAACTAGTCCTTAAATTTAAATCCAAAGGCCAGCTGACTGTACCGTAACATGGACATCAGGAGTAGACACCGACAGCTCACAGTGCCCCCTCAGGCCCTCTGCATGTAGACCAGTGTGCCCCCTCAGGCACATTGTGTGTCAAGTTGACAAGGGTAGGACTTGTGATGGCTAACACTGGCTGTCAACATGACTAAAGTCCAGCCTGCCTGACACTACTGTGAGGGGTTTTCTTGATCATATTATTTGAAGCAGGAAGACTCGCCCTACATCTGGGCCACACCATCTGGTGGTAGCATGGAGAGAAGATAGGGAAAAGGAACACTTTGGTTTTTGCCTGCTTGCCTTCATGCTCGTTGGCGAGTCCACCTACCCTATTGCTGTGGCGTTTCATCACCAATATTAGAGCCAGCAGCTTTCCAGCAATTCTCCAGGCCCTCAGTGCCAGGTCAGGACTGCTCTGAGCAATGACAGGACCTTGGCCTCTCCAGTGTGGGACAGCCATTGCTGGACTGCCCAGGTCACATCCTGTAAGTCACTGTGTAAACCCCTTTCCTGCATGCTGTTCTTCTATTAGCTGTTCCTCTAGAGAACCCTGGCCAGTACACTCACCAGCTCCTCCTAGGGATCCCCGCATGCTGTCCTCGGACTGTTCCTTCCTGCTGCAGGTCTTCATCCAGGAGACTGCCAGAGAGGAAGCTGGTGACTCTTGGCCATGAGTCTTCCTGTCCCTCTGTTGCGCTTGGACACTGGCCCTGTGACAATGGACCTCTGCTACACTTGGGCAGTGGCCACACCCGCAACAGGGCAATGCAGGATAGGACCATGCAGGAACCATCCAGCTTGGACTGGCCAGCCAGTCTCAGAGAGAACGACCCAGCATTGCCAGCGGAGGGCTACAGGCTTCCTAGGACCTGCATTTAAAATAAACAAACTGAAGAGTCCTTTGCTTTGGACCTAACAAGCCACAGGCAGCTGGCGCTGTCTCGCGTGGCACAAAGGAATCACTCAGACCCTCTGCTGCGCTTCAGAAGTGAACTCTTCACTTGCAGTGGGATAGGTTTTGCTTGGGTTTGCTCTGCAGTGCTTGGGTGCCACCTGGGCACACTGGGGCTGTGACCTGCAGGACGGAGCCTGTCATCGTCTCCTCTCCCCTCTGGGGCAGCCCCTTGAATTTGCCTCCTGAGAGTCTAGGCCAAGACCAGCTCATGGACGGTGAGTAGCGGGAGCGACTGCCCTGTCAGTGAACAACAGGTGTCGGTGGGCATGCCCCTGCCACGGGACATATTCATCCTTTATAATACAAGCTAGTTTGCTCTCTTCCTACATAGACAAAGCACGCTGATTGCATCGTCGATATAGTTAGCTTCTTTCAAATTGAGAGCAGGCTGACTTGAAAGCAACTGAATGTCTGTTGCTCTTAGCTGGGTAGATTCTATTCTGCATTTGAATATATAACAGCATTCTAGCAATTTCCAGGAAGTCCTATGAGTTTATACATGCATTTTAACTTTAAAAAATTTTCCTCACACTAATCAAAACTTACTGTATTCTTATAGGGTTGATTTGCTACTTAAAAAATAATAGTAATTGTGAGATTTTTTTTCCTCTTGTGCTTCCTCAAAGTCCTAAACTATTTATTTGACCAGCGTGTAGAAATACTTCCAAGAGCTACAGTTCTGAGTCTAATCTCACTGGTCCTGGGCTCTGTGTGGCTGGAAGATTCACATTTAATCCGTCCTTTATGTAAAACAAGTAGGAGCATCCACTCATTCCGGCAAGGAACTCTGATTTAAAGCAAACTCTGATGTCGTGCTTTAGAAAACAGCGCAGCAAACAAACGTCCAGGGGGCGGGAGGTGTGAGACCATGTGGTGGGCCCGCAGACTGAGCTGAAGCCAGCAAAGACACTCGGGGGATGTGGCTTCTCTGGCTTCCTCTGCAGAGAACAGTTTTGAGTTAAACAGCAGCTGAGATCTTAATCTTCCCATCAGACAAGAGCAAGCGATGTCTTTGCCCAGAACCAAAGAGACTAGAAAAGGCAACTTGTACTTCTTGTTTGTGAAAATTAACTTATTTTTAAAACTAAGTACATACCATATAACCAAAGTGCGCAAAGTCCATCTCACACCCCCAGTTCCCTTCTCGGGGCAACCAGGGCACCCATTTCTTGTGTATTCTCCCAGTTATACTGCTGTGGCTTGGAGGAGGTGGTCATTGGAAGAGTGACCTTGACGGGGACTCTGGAAGTCCAGCCACCCGTTCTCTTTCTTGGCCACCATATGGAGAGCCCCTTCCTCCTCCACACACTCCTCCATTGTACTGCTCTGTCACAGACATGGAAACGATGGAACCAAGTGACCACAGGTGAAAGCCCTGCACCTCTGGGACCGAATGGTCTTTCCTTTTCATAATCTCATTCACCTCAGGTACCTGCGTCAGGGAAGGGAATCTGGTTGAGCGTACGCTCATAAACTACAGGCAAATCAATGCACTCGCAGGTTTCCACACTATGTCTGTTTTAGCTTAGTTTTCACTGACTAATGTTTAGATCTAAAAATCTCTTCAGGGCTCCTCTGCATGGAAATTCCACATGTATTTCACCCTCACGTGGGCTGTAATGACTTAGTTATCCATGAGTTCCTCGGCAGCTTGGGAGGATTGGTTCCAGGGTTCCCACAGTTAGAGAATCTATGAATGCTTAAATCGTTTATGTAAAATAATATAAAATTTGAAAATACCCTGTGCACATTCTCCTGTGTGGCCAGTTGTAACTGCTACACAAACAGCTGTCACAATGTACTCTTTGGGGACTAACAGGAGGAGAGAGGCCCTTGGGTATTCAAGACAGACTCAGTGTTTCCTTCGCACATACTCCTACAGGGCTGGTTCAGTCTGTGGATGGGGGCCCGCCAATCCGGGGGCTGTCAATCCGGGGGTCACCAATCCAGGGGTCGCCAATCCGGGGGTCGCCAATCCAGGGGTCGCCAATCCAGGAGTCGCCAATCCGGGGCCCGCCAATCCGGGGGCCGCCAATCCGGGGCCCGCCAATCCGGGGGCCGCCAATCCAGGGGTCGCCAACCCGGGGGCCGATTCTGCAGTTCAGACCTGTGCTAGAGCGTCTTTGGGACCAGCTGCTCGGGACAGGTGGCAGGGTCAATAAGTGCATCTTGAGTGTCAATAGAGCCCGCCAAGAAGCCTTCTGTACTGATGGGCTTGATTAGCACTTGACAGGAGGGCCTTGTTACCCCGTCCACACACACACAGGGAGTTCTGAAGCGGCACAAGCTAATGAAAAAAGTTCCATTTTTATTTACACTTCCCTCATGGTGACATTTTCCTTTACACTGAAGGTCCTTCCTCTTTTTCCTGTGATCTGATTGCACATTTTCCTGCTGAGATTTTAGATTTTTTCTTCTTTTAGGACTGAAGGCTGATGAGACAATCGGCAGTATAAACGGTGGTTTCTATAGTTTGCCATTTGTACATTTTTAAGCTTTAATTTTTCAGTTATGTATTGGTGAATGCTGTGCATGAGCAGGTGCCCAAGGGGACCAGAAGAGAGCATAGGATTCCTGGAGTAGAGGGCCCTCTGACATGGGTGCTGGGAACTGAATTCAGATCCTCTGCGAAAGCAACACCCACTCTTACCCACTGAGCTGTCTCTTCGGTCTCCTAGATTTTGGTCTTCTGACATGCAAACACATTTAAACAATGTGAAGTGTGGTTAAACTTGATGACGTTATAGTCAAGAACTCGTCTTTTGAACTGCTGATTTCTGAGGATTGTGGCACGTATGTCGATAGGTTCTCACTTTGCACACAGAAAGCCTCCGAAAGCTGTTCTGAGCACTCGCTCCTCCACTCTTAGCCCAGGACACTGTCTCATCTGGCCTTTCTGTTTCCCAGTGATCAAATGGAAACCCCAGGATGCCTTCAACCAGACCCAGCCCAGCAGCTCCTTCTTACGTGACCCTGTGGAGGGGAGGAACAGCACCAATTCCACCAGGACCCTGAGGCTGTCAGACGCGGCCAGTGCCACCTGGTACATCCTCGCCATCATCGGCATCTATGGTGTGATCTTTGTCTTCCGGCTGGCCAGCAACATCCTCAGGAGAAACGAGAGGTCCCTGGAGGACATTTATTACTCAAACTTAACTTCCGAACTCAAAAGGAAAGGGTTTCAGAGCAAGGTGGCTAAGTGCTCCCTGATCATCCACAACACAGCTGCCCTTCAGCCTCAACAAGACGACCCAGAACCAAAGGGTGAGAATGGCAGGCTCCACACAGGAACCCAGGCGGTCCCTTGAAAGTCAGGGCCAATAGACGACTATTGGGAGGCCTTGGCTGTTTTGCAGGTGGAGGAGTTTGGGGCCTGCCTGGGATCTTAAAGAAGGAACTGAGCCCTGGATGAGGGCAGGGTGAGCATCTCTGGCCATGACACTTCTGAGTATGAAGAGCCATCAGCAGCTTATGGCTCAGATTTTCCTGGGATAAGAAGAAACAATAGAAGCCACAGGTCAGAGGGAGACTCAGGGTACTCGGGGATACTCCTGAGGGTAAAGGGATGGCTTCTTGTCATGGGTGAAGGCTGAACCTGGAGTCAAATTCTTGGGATTAATGCTCACCTTCTAGGGATCATATCCTTTTATTGAGTGGCAGTTGATCACCTGGGAGTTGGGATTGTCCCCAAAAGTGACTTCATTTTAAAGACTTACTCCCTTGAATTTAGGACCAACGTGTTCATAGCTGAAGCTAAGAGTTCTTCAGTTTCTTTGAAAGAGCTGGGTACATTGAACAAGCCAGCCACTTTGGACTCAGGAACCCCAGGTTCTGGTCTGGGCATGGTTAGCCCTGTTTTGCCATCTGAGAACCTATCAATGCGCTTCTGTGAAACTCAGCTTACAGTCACCTGAGGAGAACAGTGTCAGAGCTGCCCAGTGCAGCACGAAGATAAGCACTGGGGAGATCCTGCATGTGGCTGCGTTTGCAAATTCAGAGGACACACACAGAGGCGGGTGGTGGTGGTGACAATGGGCACAGCGAATGCGGCTGGATCAGGTGGCAGCAGCAATGACAATGACGGTGTTGATGGCTTTAGTACTTGGTGTTTTCAGAATTCAGATCCTTTTTGAATTAAATTTTAGTTAGCACTCAAATGTACTTATTATATTTCCATACACCATTATACTATGATCTTGCTGATGCTCCCTCAGTCCCTGCTCTTCTCTTGCCGGCCTCTTCCTTTTTCCAAAGAGCGTCCCTTTCTGCTTTCATGTCACACGTTGTCACCTCCTCTTGCTCCCCTGCCTTTAGATCTCTGCATCCTCCCTCATAGCTTCTTTCCACTTTCTTGTGTACAAACACACACATATGAATATATAATTCAGTCTGTCTCTACACAGATCTCTGTGTGTGAATGTGCATGTGTGTAAATATATCTGTGGTGTATTGTATCTACCTACAAACACACACACACACACACACACCACCGAGAGGTTCTTAGAGGAGCAGTGGGGAGGCAGGTAATCCTGGCCAGCAGTTAGGGGTTGCAAAGGTTCCCTCCTAGAGCATCCCAGGGCCCCGGCACCCACAGAGCCAGGAGCCAGAGCAGATCATATTTATAAACAACTGCCCTCTCTCGGTTCTGTGTAGTTCATGGACACCCCCATCAGCCAGACACTCCCAAACCTGGCAGGGATGACATCAGCGTGGGACACAGGGATTCTTGTCCAGGATATATGGACCCTGCCAGGAAGTATGTATGAGATGCCCGATAACAATTACAACAGAATTGAAAAGATTGATTGATCTATCATAGGACAGGCAGGAAAAGAGACGCATGCCATCCAGCCTCAACATTCATGCTGTAAGCAGACACTTCTGAAAACTCGACACCGTGGACGAGGTCAGCCACAGCCATTTGTCATGCCTGCCATGCCATGTGCTCACATGCCTGGAGCTCTCTGGAGAATATGAACACTGACTGCCACTGTCCCTTGTCAGGAGGGTGCTGTCCTGTCTGAGGAGTGGTAGTCCTCCTGGCTTGTGAAAGGCCATCGTCACCTTCTACACAAGTGGCCCCCAGTTTGTTCAGGTCAGGCATGGACCGGTCTCACCAGTACATAGGCAGCTGGGAGCTGCCTTATCTCCAAGCCAGGCGGGTTCTTCGTCCCAGAGCCCCTACTTACAAATACATGTCACACGGGTTCCCTGAAAAGCTTAGTAAAACCACACATAAAAGCAGGGGCCACCTCGATCCCACACTCTGGAGTGCTCTAGGGCCAGACAAGATTTCTGTCAAGGGTGAAGCTGACCTGCCCCCGGAGGGGTAGGACAAAGGCTGGCCCCTCTCATAATCCAAGTCTCTAGGGGTCCAAGAAAGAACCCTGAGGTTTATAAGGACTTGGAGGACACAGGCCATGTTGCTTGGTTCCACATGTGACCAAAACACTTGGGAAAGAATAATCTCAAGGAGAAAGGGTTAATTTGGAATCCCAGCTGGAGAGGGTCTGGCCAGAGTCACCTAGGTACTTGGACAGAACATCACGGTGGCAGGATGCTCCTACCCTGTGTGCCCTGTTGCTGGGGCCTGTGAGGGTGCATCTTCCCTTCATGGCAGGTAGGATGCAGTGAGAGAAGGGACTGGGGACCAGGCAAAACCTACAGAGGCACACCTCCTGGGACCCACTTCCTCCAAAGTTTATATACCATGTCTGAGAATGAACCATCATCTAGGGATAAAATTTACAAAACACAAGTCTGTGGAAGGGGGAACACCTCACACATAAACCACAACACAGACACACCTTGGACCCGGCAGTGGGCCATGATGGAGTACGTCATTCAGTCTAAACTCAGAGCAGGGATGCTCTTAGGGGGATACCGTTCACATGGGCCAAAGGGACACATGGGCTAAAGGGGTTCTGTGGGAAGGGTACAGGGGCCATTAAGTCTACGATGGCAGCCATTAACCCTTTAAGGTACAACGGAGGGAGGGTCTAGTTTGAAGGGTCTTGGGCAGTGCTGCTGCAGGGACACACACCAGCCTTGACCACCCGCTCACAGATGCTGCAAAGGAGGGTCAAGGAAGCCGAGACCCAAGAGAAGCTAAGCCATTTGTATGTCACACAGCCAGCAGAGGCTTCAGTACAGTGTCTATCAGAGTTCGAAGCCCCGTGACGTTTCTATTACATCTGCCTAGCTTGCCTTCAGTTACTATAATGAACGCCATGACCAGCACAACTCGGGGGAAGAAAGGCTCTTTTTCAGCTCACACTTCCAGATCAGTCCATCACTGAGACAAGTTGGGGCAGGAACTCAAGAGGGAACCGACGCAGAGACCATGGAAGAACACTGCCTACCAGCTTGCTACCTGGCCCTGCTCATTAGCCTTCCTACACAGGCCAGGCAGCTGGGAACGCCACGAGAAGACGGCCATGGGAGGGCTGCAGGCCCGAGGAAGGCATCCTCACACTAAGGTTGGCTGACAGGACATTCATGAGGGTTGTGTGTACACCTACAGTCTCACATGTGCCTACACACATAAAGACACATCCATGTCCACATCCATGTGTGCATGTGGAATCATCTCCACACACAGGCATGTACTCACATATGTTACTATACCCCCACATATATACATATACATATGTATATACACCTATATATCATACACATCACACACGCATCCTTACACACACGCATACTCCCATGCTCTGTCCTGACCAACGATCCTCGTTCCGGAAAGCACACTTTACACCAATGCTTCCTTTCAAGGATTTCCTTTTAAAATGTCAAGGAGTTTGCTCTTGGTTGAGAAGAGAAGGGAGGGCACTTAGCCTCTCTCTGTCTGCTTTGTAAACAGGGCGATGGTGTTTATTTCAATAACATGGGCACAGGGATTGATTACTAGATAACAGGTAAAGGGGAGAGAGCCGCTCCCAGGACTAACACATTGTTTCCCAGTCACTAGCAGCTGGGCCTGCACGGCTGTATGGTGATCTAACATGACAGAGCCACTTTCTCATTGGAAATATCACCCCAGGAGCACATCTGGGGAGACTGGAAGGGTCCAGCAGTCAGTTACACACACACACACACACACACACACACACACACACACACACACGAGGCAGGGCTGTCTGCTGAGCTTTGGTTCAGTTTGTTCTCAGGACCTCTTCCTTCTTGTCAAGTCAGACCCATAAGAGATAGGGACAATGCCACAAAGGAGCCACCAAGGGAGCCAGGCAAGGGCAGAGGTCCTCCAGTCTATGATCAGAAGAGGCTCTTGGTTAGGAACCTGTCAGGTTCTTGGGTCAACTGTCCCCTGAAGGTGTCTTGTAGGGGCTGTAGGTGTAGGGCGGGATGAGCTGGAGCTGGATCGGAGAGTCTCAGCCCAGCGGACTCCAGTGCCCAGGCAGTGGGCCACAAAGGCTTGGACCTGAGCAGTCCCCGGGGGTGACCTCAATGCCCTGCTGTGCTGCCCCTGGGAGCCCCAACAGTGCACATCTCAGTGTAATCTGATTAAATCAGTAAGTGTTGTGGCTTCCAAACAGCGGGGCTGGGGCTGTGCAGTGAGAAGCTAGCCACAGTATACATCTGTTTATAGTGGCAGCTGCCTGAGGCTTAGTGGGAGGTTGGATTCTTTTGTGTTTTGTATGACTAGTTTCTAAGTACTGTGACCTCTGAGTGACATTCAGCAAAGCTCCAGGATCCCAGGGGTCCTCTCAGGAGTCCTCCCTTGACTGGCTTACCTCAACCCCAAGTCCTACTTGCTCTAACATATCTCCAAAGGCAACTAAATTTGTGCATCTTATATTAAATTCTTATTTTCACTTTTTGTCAGATGCACCCACTGTGAAATGCTAACTTGCTTACTGAACTGGTAAGGAACAAGACATATGAATACCCAGTAGCAAAGACCACAGCCTTTATGAGGGCCGCTGTGTGTGGTTTGGCCTGGCCCCTCCTCTGCCATTCTTGTAGATGGGAATCTGCACACTTATCGTGGGGGTTGACAGCACTGTGTATTGAGGGCGGGAACTGTGGTGGGGGGACCTGCTCAAAACAAGGAGGAACGGAGGGAAGGAGGGAGAGAAAGAGGGGGGAGGAAGACGCATAGAGACAGAGGACCAGGACAGACAGCAGGCGCACAGACCAGAGTTTCTGTCCCCCTAGCACACATCTGACAGCTCCTGAAAGCTCCTCCTCCCCAGTGGCCCTAGAGGGTGGGGGCCAAGCCTAGTACACAGCCTTTGTAGAACGTTTCCTATCTGCCCTCTAGCTCTGGGAGACCCGAACCAGCAGGGGGTACTGTCACTCCTCAGGTGTGTGAAAGGACAGACTGACCACTTGGCAACCGGGATGTGCATGGACAGCATCAACACAGGGAGGCCGAGTGACTTCACTCTGGGAAGTGTTGTCCCTTGAGCTGCGACTTCATTCACACGGGCAGCCACCGGTCCATCTCCACCCCCATCTACTCTCACTGACTTTTGGTCACCACTTTGAGTCTCTCTAACCCCACCGTCCCCTGGATAGAGTCTGCAGCCTCCATAGAACCATCAGATTCCAGTCCCCTGGAGTCTAGGAAAGTAGTGGAACACAGTTATTTAACGATAGTTTCTAAAGCGTGCTTTAACAATAGGTGTTACTCGGGGAGGAGATTGTTGCTGGAGTGGGATTTTACTGCGGCACAGCCTTTGCAATAAGAAGAGAGACAGAGAAGTCCCAACCCTGGCACAGCCTGGGGACATGGGACTTGAAACCAAGGCATAGTGTTGGGTCAGTGGCTGGGAAACAATCAAGACCAAGAATTAGGAATGAGGGGCTCTCTGTCTAACAAAGCCTCCCAGGGTCCTTGCTGAAGACAATCAAGGGAGCAGATATCACCTGGGAGGTGGTGGAAGACAAGCCTGATGCCATCTGTTGAGTGGGGTTTCCACTAACACTGGACTTCACAGGCAGCGTGCACATGGACCTCACAAAACTGAGGGAAATTGAAATGTGGTCAGGCCACAGGCCTGTAGAAGCACCTACCTCTTCCTCAACCTGAAGGAAAGGCCACTGGTGGGGAACCTCCTTTAGATAATGGCCTTTGAGAGGATGGACCAGGTTGGGCATGGCCTGGGATACCAAAAAGTGTGCCTGCCCACCCCACCCTCCTTCTCACCTGGATGCTAGGTTCGGTTCCATTTCCCAGTTCATATGGAGGCCTGTGATCTGTGAGTTCCCCCTAAATAAAGAACCCGTTATTATACTCAGTTCAGAGCGAGTGTGGGATTATTTATTTATTAAAGATTTCTGTCTCTTCCCCGCCACCGCCTCCCATTTCCCTCCCCTCCTCCAACCAAGTCCCCCTCCCTCGTCAGCCCAAAGAGCAATCAGGGTTCCCTGCCCTGTGGGAAGTCCAAGGACCACCCACCTCCATCCAGGTCTAGTAAGGTGAGCATCCAAACTGCCTAGGCTCCAAGTGTGGGATTATTTTGTTCATGTTCGCCTTCAGGCCACAACTCCTGAAGCTCTGTCTCTGCTGAAATACAAGCCCCTCTTCACAGGGGTGCCATCCTGGGTTCTCACGCTGGGGCCTGTCCCGTTCCTCCTGGGGAAGCTAGGGTCCCTCCAGTCTCCCTTCCACTGCAGCCGGAGTCCTGTCCCTTCTGCAAGGACTCGTGGACTCTTCCTACAAGATTGTGGGGATACCGTGGTCCTTCCACGATTTACTAACAGGTAATGTAAATGGGGAGGGAAGGAAGGAAGGAAGGAAGGAAGGAAGGAAAGAAGGAAGGAAGGAAGGAAGGAAGGAAGGAAGATTCCTCCTGGCTTGTTAAGGGGAGGACTATTGCATCTCAACACCAATCAACTTCTCTTGCATATTTACTTCCTACTAATGTACATGATTACACAAAACGACAGTTACCTTATAACCCTTTGGTACATGTATGTAACATTCTCTTATCTCCTTGTCCAGGCACTGTCTGCATTTACAGCCTGCCTCCCACATTAATTTCTTACTCCCCAACACTCTCCTACTTTAGGTTTTTTTTTTTTCTTCTATGTATACTCGGGGAATGTGACACCTGTCTTCCCCAGTCTGTCTTAGTTAACATGGTTCTCCAGTTCCATCCATTTCCCGCAAACCTCGTGCTTTATTCTTCGAAAAGGAATTTTGTATGTATGTATGTATGCATGCATGCATTTATTTACTTATGTGGGTGGGTAGTGTGGGTACCAAAGTGATCATGTAACAGGAGTCTCCTCCCTTCCACTATGCGGGTCCCAGGCTGGCAAGCTTGGCAGCAGGTGCCTTTACAACCTGTGCCAGTTACTTTTCTGCTGCTCAGATAAGACACCATGACCAGACTCTTACAGAAGGAAGGAAGAGTTCACCATCCCAGAGGAGTAAGACTCCATCACGATGGGAAGGCATGATGGGGCTGGAGCAGGAAGCCGAGAGAGAACATTTCCAAGCAGGAAACAGAGAGAGCAAATCGGCAATGGCACAAGGCTTTTAACTTCAGTGCTCACCCTCAGTGACATGGTTCCTCCAGCAAGGCTGTGCTATCTAAATCTCCCCAACAGCATCAGTAATCAAGTATTCAAACATCCAAGACCATAAGGGGAATTCTCATTCAAACCACGACAGCCCTGAGCCTTCTCACTGGCCCAATTACATTCCCTCTAAAGGGTGAATAACATTCCATTGCCTGGAGGGGGCAAAGTAAGTGTGTGTGTGTGTGTGTGTGTGTGTGTGTGTGTGTGTGATACTTTCTTTATCTGCTCATCCATTTATGGGTATCGAAGCCCACTCCTCATATTCTGGCTACTGTGGAGAGCCATAATAAAGATGGGTGTATGGGCATCTTTCTGTGTCACATTTGATTCCTTGTTTATTTACGTGGGTGGGTTTTCTGGGTGTCAAACATCACCCTCCACATACGGAGGTCCACTTCCAGAGATCAAACTTGTGAGAAGTATGAGAGAATACACATGATGTGTTTTCTGTTTGTGCAGGTATACACATTTGATTATATTTTCCCATAGAAATTACTGGAGAACAAACACTAAACACAATGATTTCTTAGAGGAAGGAGGAATGGAGGGGAAAACAGGACCCATACCCCTCAGAACACATCCCGCTCTCTAGATTTACTTAGTTTTGGCAGTTCTGCACAATTATATTCAAATTACAATTTAAACAACAAAATGAAATGCTAGCACAAAACAATATCTAAGTAATACAAATAACATCAATTGATAAACTAAGGGTTTTTTTTCCATGTCAGTAACAAAATCTCACAAACCAAAACGGCATGGCCAGCACAAAAACAGACATGTAGACATGCAGACTAACGGGGCAGAGCAGGGACTGAGAAGTAAACGCACACAGCCACACTCATCTGGTTTTCAATAAAAGTACCCACAACATATCGGCAAAAAGACAGTCTCTTCAACAAATAGTGATGGGAAACACCCACATGCAGAAGAGTGAGGTGGGCCTGCCTCTTGCCCTGTAGAAAAAGACTTAATGTAAGACCTGAAATCTTGAAACACAGTTCAAGATACAGACTCAGGAGATGACTTCAAGAAATTATTGCGAGAATTGACCAATGAGAGTGCATGAAATCAAAAAGTTCCTGCACAGCAGAAAGAGTAGGAGAAAATCTACCCTGGGGATTAATATCTAGAGCATATTAAAGACTCAAGAAATTAATAACCAAAAAGATTAATAACATGAATGGGCAGCTCTCAAAAGAAAAATTACAAATGTCTACTAAATTATGAAAAGTATTCAGCATTCTTAACCATTAGTGAAATGCAAATCAAAACCACACTGACAGTCTAATTCATCATGGCCAAGATGGCCATAACTTCTAATAAGAGAAACAGAAAATTGTGTCAAAATTGACATCATTACACTCAATAGATTTGTACTGCATTGCAGCCTCTTAGAACCCTTCGGGCAGGGCAGGAGAGGGAGCCAACTGTACACGCACCATCACCACCTCCGAGCGCTCAGACCACATAGCTGGGATCTACTCTGAACGTGTGACTATGAGACTATCATCTGCTGTTGTACAAGAGTTCTACGATAGCCCGGAATGGAGCACAACAAAGGCATATTTATCTGCGGATAAACTCACGGAAAGAGTAGTGACCCACAGTACTCTGCGTGTGTTGATAACTGGAGCCGACACCAGCAACCAAGAGACCCTAGTGCGCTTTTAGTCTGCATTTATAATACATGAGACCATGGCCAAGTGGGCCAGTATCTTAAAGACTATTGGGTAAAGGTACATGAGACTACTCCCAAAGTGGGCTGGTATCTTAAAGGCTATTGGCTGAAGGAGTTTCCACAGCAGCCATCACCACTTCAGAGCTCTTTGCTCACATAGTTGGGATCTACATCCAATTTGTTGGAAAAGTGTTTTCCATGCTAAAGGAACATCTCCAGAAAAAAATGGCCAGAACTACAAAGCCAACGTTGGCTGCTGCTTGCGGCCTCTAGGTGGGGAGGACATCTGGTAGCCACGCGCTTCATGTGAACTTGGCTCTGGTGATATTCTGGGTTTGCCTGAGACCCAAGAAAACCCTGGTAGACCTGGGTCAGGGAAGAGGATGACAGAGATGCAAATGACCGGACAAATCATTTTGCCACGCTGTCATTTGGAGCTTAGCGCATTTATCAACCACTTTTGGCTCTGATTAAAGGACAAGAAAACGCAAAGAAAATGAAAGTAAAAGGGCAGAGGAAGTGAAGCAAACAGTCGTTTCCCAAGCATAAGACCAAAGTGAGGCTGAGTGGGGCTGTGCGCATCTGCAATCCCAGAAATTAAATAGCTGAGGCAGGAGGATTGCTAAAAGTAAAAGGCCAGCCTGGGCCAGCTACTGGGCCACTTAGGGTTTCATAGCAATAACTTATCTCATAAAGCTATACCAAATCAAATGCTTTTCAGATAATGAACTGAATCAGCCCAAGTACAGCAGCCCCTGAGAGGGACGGGCATGCAGCTTGTTTCTTTTACTCTGTCACCTGGAAAACAACTCTAACAGTAGGCAGGTAGGTGGCACAATTCCCGCATGTACAGAGGCACACAACCCTCACACTCCAGGCCTCCCTGAACACGTTATGGCTATCCCCTGGCACACGGCACAACCGGTAAATACCTCTGAAATGGATGAATAAATATAATATTCATCTCGATATCCAAACGGAGAGGAGTCAGACACGTGACAGACCATCCTAAAATGATCTATTCCAGAGTGATGTTAGGCAGCATTTTCCGTGGTTGGTGTTCTCGCCTCGCGGCTGGTGATGCTTTGCTTCTGAAGTGCGGCTACTGCGCTGGCGCAGCTGTGGGAAAGCCCTTTGTGAGGTCAACATCCATGATGCTTTGCGTCTGAAGTGTGGCTACTGCGCTGGCGCAGCTGTGGGAGAGCCCGTTTTGAGGTCAGCATCCTACTCCTTCTAGAACTCCCCAGATGGAGAAATGTAAGCCACTTGGGGGGCCCCCATGGCTCGTTTAACAAACGCTCTTCTGAAGAACATCATTATCAGAGCTCAGTTTGACAGCGTCAGGAAGAAACAATGCCTCCAGTATCTGAACACTCTGAGAACGCTACAGTATGATGGATATCAGACTGTGTACTTCGGGGAAACTGAGATCCCAGAAACTCTTGTCACTGGGGAAGATTTTAGTGACAGCTACTACATACACACGCCAACCTGGTGTGTTCTGCATGCCGGAGGCAGTCAGGGGTGGGTGCCTTGGCAATACCGGATGTTCCTACGGGATGACCTGTGTATCAAACAGGAAGACGGCGTCTTCTTTGAGTTCTGTGATGTTGTAAAGAAGGCCTACGGGAAGTGCGCCATTGTGGTCAAAGGGCGAAGGCAGCAAGATGAGATGAAGCCAAAGGCGGACAAGGAAGGGGAGGCCCAGGCCTATGTCCCAACAAGCGTTAATTTAACAAGCATCGTGTGCTCCCCAGGAGTGGCCAGGTCCTATGGCCATGAGCTAATCTCGCTGCCTTCCCCCTATAATTACCTGAACCCCTTAGACTCGGCCTGGTCTTCTGTGAAATGGTTTATCATCAACAACAGGAAAGAGTTCTGCTTGCAGTCAGCCGACCACGTCTACGCTTACCAGTACATACTTTTCAGTGACTTAATCAGCAAAGGGATTGAGAAGGTCACCCTGAGCAAGTGGAAGGCCCTCACCAACAAAGTGCGGAGGTGGGAGAACTACTATCTCGGGAAATTTTCTTAAGAGCATCTCCTCTACCGAGTGACGAGCCGCCTAGTCTTCAGTGCTAACTGTGGAGTACGATTCTGGCCCACTGTGACGGCAGACACTTCGGGAGTGAACTCACAGGAGGGCCGCCTGGGCTGAGAGGTTCCTGGGGTTCTGGCAAAGTCCTGTGGTTGCTAGAGGCCACATTAAAGCTTGTTGCTATTTATGGGGGTCTCAACTCTCATCTTGTGATGGCTACCTCAAGGATCATGTTCATGGGAGGGGGGATTCTAGCCCAGAGGTCTGTAGTGGCTAAAGAGTGGGGATAAAGGATGTATGGCCAAAATGTAGGTTTAAGAAAAAAAGAGAGAGAGAGAGCTGGGCAGTATCGGTGCACGCCTTTAATCCCAGCACTTGGGAGGCAGAGACAGGCAGATCTCTGTGAGTTAGAGGCCAGCCTGGTCTACAGAGCGAGTTCTAAGACAAACTCCAAAACTATAGAGAAGCCCTCTCTTGAAAAACCAAAAAAAAGAGAGAGAAAAAAAGAAAAAGAAAGAGAATCAAGTGTACAGATATTTGAAAAAAATAAAAACACCGAAAATTAAGTACTAAACTAATAATCTTTAGCCAAAAAAAAAATCCAGGAAGATCCAGCTTGCCATGAGCAAAACATGATTAGACAGCCAAGGAGACAATAATTCTTTGCGGGGTGGTGGTAGGTGAGTGGCCTCCGTGCAGGTCAAACCCCACCATACATCTAAGACAAGCGAGAGGTCCACCAAAGGGAGCCAGGGAGACATCACATGGTAAGTAGGTAGCATGAGTCGGGGTGCTATGGAACCACATATCCAGCCTGCAAGAATCCCACCAGGAGGGTCCAAGGCTGCCGTGGTTGATCATCTCAGGACTCTGAGCTGAGCTTCCTCAAGTTTCCTAAACTCAGAGTGTCTGCTGTGGGCCGGAAGGACAGAAAAAGCCTGTCCCTCTGCCACCTGCCACAAAGTTCATTCTCCTTGTGTCTGTTCAAGCGACAACTTTACAACAGAAGTAATCGCCCTGAGGTGCATAAAATAACGACCAACATGGGGAAATATGGAAAGCCATGAGGCAGGAGCAAAGGGGTCTGAGAACTCTGCTCTTACTTTGTGTTTGGTTTTGCCAAACCTAAAAAAAAAAAAAAATCTTAAAAAATATCCTTTGAGGGCTGGAGAGATGGCTCAGCGGTTAAGAGCATTGCCTCCTATTCCAGAGGTCCTGAGTTCAATTCCCAGCAACCACATGGGGGCTCACAACCATCTGTAATGAGGTCTGGTGCCCTCTTCTGGCCTGTAGGCATTTACACAGAATATTGTATACATAATAAATAAATAAATAAATATTTTAAAAAATATCCTTTGAGAACTTTCACCAACTCCCAGTAGCCTTAGCTGCAGGTGAAGCTGGAAGCCAGGCTCTTGACAGATGCAGAGTGCGTCATATTCTTGGCTTGACTTTATTCTTTCTAGAACGTTCCTGTGCTATTCAGAAAGAGGTTGTGGGATGAAAAGGGGTGCCCAGTGCTCTTCAGTGATGAGCGGTGAGTTCAGCAGTCTTTTCAAATTGGGGGAAAGAGGATGTTAACATACATCATAAAGAAGGGGTGTCACACACCAAACCACCAACCACTTGGACCTACAAAGTTTCACCTGTTGCAGACCCGACTTTTACACTGTGCTCGGTGAGCTTCTGGTGACTGCTATGACAAATGACTGCAAATTTGGTGACTGGAAGTAGCAATTCATTCTCTCCTGTTGAGGGCATAGGGAGGCAGACATCAGTTTCACTGATTTGAATCAAGCTTGGCCACACTGTTTGGGGCTCCAGCATGGCTGCACTGCTCCGGGCTTCAGGAAAGGCTGCCACATGCTTCTCACAGCTTCTGATGGATTGCTCACCCCTTGACTAGTGGTCTCATCACTTCTTGCTCTTCTGGATCAAATCTCCCATCTTTGTACTTAGAGTCCACATGACAATATCTTCACATCCTTTTTTTTTAATTTCCGTTATTTTTTATTGATTTTTATTGAGCTCTACGTTTTTCTCTGCTCCCCTCCCTGCCTCTCCCCTCCTCCCTTCAGCCCTCCCCCAAGGTCCCCATGCTCCCAATTTACTCAGGAGATCTTGTCTTTTTCTTCTTTCTACTTCCCATGTACTTTAGATCTATGTAAGTCTCTCTTAGTGTCCTCATTGTTGTCTAAGATCTCTGAGGTTGTGGTTTGTAGCTGGTTTTCTTTGATTTATGTTTTAAAAACACCTATGAGTGAGTACATGTGATAAAAGTGTTTCTGTGTCGGGGTTACCTCACTCAAAATAATGTTTTCTAGCTCCATCCATTTTCCTGCAAAATTCAAGATGTCATCATTTTTTTTCTGCTGTGTAGTACTTCATTGTGTAAATGTACCACATTTTCCTTATCCATTCTTCGGTCAAGGAGCATTTAGGTTGTTTCCAGGTTCTGGCTATGACAAACAATGCTGCTATGAACATAGTTGAGCACATGCTCTTGTGGCACGATTGAGCATCCTTTGGATACATACCCAAAAGTGGTATTACTGGGCCTTGAGGAAGGTTGTTTCCAAATTTTCTGAAAAATCACCACACTGATATCCAAAAGGGTTGTACCAGCTTGCATTCCCACCAGCACTGGAGGAGTGTTCCCTTTACCCCACATTCTCTCCAGCGTAAGTTTTCATAAGTGTTTTTGATCTTAGCCATTCTTACAGGTGTAAGATGGAATCTCAGAGTTGTTTTGATTTGCATTTCTCTGATGACTAAGGATGTTGAACATTTCCTTAAGTGTCCTTTAGCCATTTTAGATTCCTCTGTTGAGAGTTCTCTGTTTAGGTCTGTACTCCATTTTTTTTATTGAATTATGTGATCTTTTGATGACCAATTTCTTGAGTTCTTTGTATATTTTGGAGATCAGACCTCTGTCTGATAGGGAGTTAGTGAAGATCTTTTCCCATTCTGTAGACTGTCGTTTTGTCTTGTTGACCATGTCCTTTGCTTTACAGAAGCTTTTCAATTTCAAGAGGTCCCAGTTATTAATTGTTGCTCTCAGTGTCTGTGCTACTGTGGTTATACTTAGGAAGTGATCTCCTGTGCCAATGTGTTCAAGTGTGCTTCCCACTTTCTTTTCTATGAGGTTCAGTGTGGTTGGCGTTATGTTGAGGTCTTTGATCCATTTGGACTTGGGTTTTGTGCATGGTGATAGATATGGATCTATTTTCATTCTTCTACATGTTGATATTCAGTTATGCCTGCACCATTTGTTGAATATGCTTTCTTTTTTCCATTTTTTTATTTTTTCCTTCTTTGTCAAAAATCAGGTGTTTGTAGGTGTGTAGGTTGATATCTGGGTCTTCTATTTGGTTCCATTGTTCCTCCTGTCTGTTCTTATACCAATACGAGGCTGTTTTCAGTACTGTAGCTTTGTAGCAGAGTTTTAAGTCAGGGATTATGATGCCTCCAGAAGTTTTTTTATTGTACAGAATTGTTTTGGCTATCCTGGGTTTTTTGCTTTTCCATATGAAGTTGAGTATCATTCTTTCAAGGTCTATGAAAAATTTTGTTGGGATTTTTATGGACATTGTGTTGACTCTGTAGATTGCTTTTGGTAAGATTGCCATTTTTACTATATTAATTCTGTCTACCCAAGAGCATGGGAAATCTTTTCACTTTCTGGTGTCTTCAGTTCCTTTCTTCAAAGATTTAAAGTTCTTGTCATATAGGTCTTCCACTTGTTTGGTTAGAGTTACTCCGAGATAGTTTATGCTATTAGTGGCTATTGTGAAGGGTGTTGACTCTCTGATTTCTTCCCCAGCCCTTTTATCATCTGTGTACAGGAGAGCTACTGATTTTTTTGAGTTAATCTTGTATCCTGCTACATTACTGAAAGCGCTTATGAGTTGTAGAAGTTCTTTGGTAGAATTTTTGGGATTGCTTATGTAAACTATCATATCATCAGCAAACAGGGAGAGTTTGACTTCTTTTCTAATTTGTTTCCCCTTGTTCTCCTTTTGGTGTCTTACTGCTCTAGCTAGGACCTCAAGAACTATATTGAATAGATATGGAGAGAGTAGACAACCTTGTCTTGTTCCCGATTTAAGTGGAATTTCTGGAAGTTTCTCTCCATTTAGTTTGATGTTGGCTGTTGGCTTGCTGTATATTGCCTTTATTAGGTTTAGGTATGTTCCTTGTATCCCTGCTCTCTCCAGGACCTTTATCATGAAGGGATGTTGTATTTTGTTAAAAGCCTTTTCAGCGTCTAATGAGATGATCATGTGGTTTTTATTTTTCAGCTTGATTATATGGTGGATTATGTTGAGAGATGTTCATATGTTTAACCATTCCTGCATCTCTGGGATGAGGCCAACTTGATCATGGTGGATGATGGTTCTGATGTGTTCTTGGATTTAATTTGCCAGTATTTTATTTAGTATTTTTGCATCAATGTAAGTGAGATTGGTCTGTAATTCTCTTTCTTAGTGATGTCTTTCTGTGGTTTGGGTATCAGGGTAATTTTAGCCTCATAAAAAGAGTTTGGGAATGTTTCTTCTGTTTCCATTGTGTGGAATAATTTGAGGAGTATTGGTATTCGTTTTTCTTTGAAAGTCTTGTAGAATTCTGAGCTGAAACCATCTGGTCCTGGGCTTTTTTTGGTTGGGAGACATTTGATGACTGTTTCTATTTCTTTGGCAGTTATAGGTCTGTTTAATTTGCTTATCTGGTCTTGATTTAATTTTGGTAAATAATATTTATCCAGAAAGTTGTCCATTTCCTTAAAGTTTTCCAATTTTGTGGAGTTCAGATTTTCGAAACATGACCTGATGATTCTCGGTCTTTCCTTCATGTCTGTTGTTATGTCCCCCTTTTCATTTCTGATTTTGTTAATTTGGATATTCTCTCTCTGCCTTTTGGTTAGTTTGGATAAAAATTTGTCTATTTTGTTGATTTTCTCGAAGAACCAACTCTTTGTCTCATTGATTCTTTGTATTGTTTTCTTTGTTTCTATTTTGTTGATTTCAGCTCTCAATTTATTTCCTGCCATCTAGTTCTCTTACATGAGTTTGCTTCTTTTTGTTTTAAGTTTTTAAATATTCTGTTGATTCACTAGTGTGAGATTATTCCAGCTTCTTTATGTAGGTGTTTAGTGCTATGAACTTTCCTCTTAATACTGCTTTCATTGTGTCCCGTAAATTTGGGTATGTTGTGTGGCCATTTTCATTGAATTTTAGGAAGTCTTTAATTTCTCCCTTTATTTCTTCCTTGATCCATTGATGATTCACGTGAACATTGTTTAATTTCCATGTGTTTGTGGGTTTTCTGGATTAGTATTGCTGTTGTCTTCTCATTTTAAACCATTGTGACTAATATGAAATGACCTTCTTTGTCTCTTTTGACTGATTTTAGCTTGAAGTCTATTTTGTTAGATATTAGGATAACTACACCCGTTTGTTTCTTAGGTTTTTTCCCAACCCTTTACTCTGAGATGATGTCTGTCTTTGAGGTTGAGATGTGTTTCTTATATGCAGAAGAAGGATGGATTTTGTTTTCATATCCAATCTGTTAGCTTGTGCCTTTTTATAGGTGAGTTGAGTCCATTTACATTAAGGAATATTAATGATCAGTGATTGCTATCTCCTGTTAATTTAGTTTTCATTGTTGGTGATGTTAATCTGTGTGCTTTTCCCTTCTTTGGGATTTGCTGCTATGAGACCATCCATTGTCTGTGCTTTTGTTGGTATAGCCATCTTCCTTGTGTAGGGCTGGGCTTGTGGTTACGTATTGGTGAAATCTAGATTTGTCATGGAATATTTTGTTTTGTCCTTCTATGGTGATTGACCGTTTTGTTGGGTATAATAGTCTGGGATGGCATCTGTGGTCTCTTAATGTCTGCAAAATGCTCGACCACGACCTTCTGGCTTTCATTGTCTCAAATGAGAAGCCAGCTGTAATTCTGATAGGTCTACCTTTATATGTTACTTGGCCCTTTTCCTTTGTAGCTTTTAATATTCTTTTCTTTACTCTATATGTTTAGTGTTTTGATTATTTTGTGGCGAGAGGACTTTTTATTTGGATCCAGTCTATTTGGTGTTCTGTAAGCTTCTTGTATCTTCACAGGCAGATCTTTCCTTAGGTTGGGAAAGTTTTCTTCTATGATTTTGTTAAATATATTTTCTATGCTTTTGAGTTGAACTTCTTCTTCATCTATACCTATTATTCTTAGATTTGGCCTTTCCATGGTGTCCCATATTTCCTGGATATTTTGGGTTAAGCTCTTGTTAGATATATTTTCTTTAACTGATGAGTCTATTTCCTTTATTTTATCTTCAGCACTTGAGATTCTGTCTTCCATCACATACACCACCAGTAACAGGATGATGAGAAACCAGAATCCAAGTCTTCTGCTGGGAAGCCCCTGTGCCCATCTCTTCACGGCTCCATACATCAGCTGGCATTAGGTTGGGCCAGGAATACACAGAGATGTCACCAGACTGTCAGGTGCATCCTCTCCCCAATCAAAGTACAAAGTGCCAAGAAGGGGCTGTCCAGGGCACACGATGGCCCTCAGGCACCAGGACCCAGGGTCCTAGCTCTGTTGGGAGCACAGCAGAGCTGTGTTTTTACTCACATATCCCTAGGGAAACTGGGAATGCTAGAAAGGTGAGGTTGTCTCTTCAATGGAGGAGATGAAATACCTGTATTCCACGCAGAAAGCTGGGAGTGCAACTTGGGGACCTTTGCTGTCTGTAGAGGCAGACCTCACCCAAACCTCCCAGAGCGTAAACCCTAGACTCCTCCCTCCCTAGACCTTTATCTTTAGCTCCAGTAAATAGAACCCGTCCTTTAGGTCATGTCACAGCTGCTTTACAGCCCGCTGACCTCTATGCTACCTCTGTCAGAGACGATACCAGATCCACGGCCCTTACACTACAGAATCTGCCTTTGGGGCCACATGGACTTTGCAAGTGAGTTTCTATGTAGTAATACCTTAAACTTTGTATACCTGGAATGGGAATGGTCGTTGCCTGGAAACCTGAAATGGGAATCTTGCCTAGAAACCTTTTCCCAAATTCTATGGTGTTTAAATATGCTGGTAACAAACTGCCTGGCATCAGACTCCTGCAGTGTGATCCAGGCTAAGTCAGACTGGACGGCGTTTTCAGTCTCACCTCTTTGCAGACTGTTTCCCCGCCTGCCATGACACCTGCAGGGACTCCCTTAGAGCTCCATTATCTCAGACCCGGTTTGGGCATCAAGGTTACCTCATAGTTCAAAATGGCTGATGAACAACCCATTGCTTTAGCATCCTGCTTTAGCAGGCGTAGGAGAAAGGAGGACGCAAAGCTCATTCCATCTCTTTAATTTACTGTTTGCATGCTAGGGATGGAACCCAGAGCCTCGAGTCCTCCAGGCCAGTGCTTTACAGTTGAGCACAGTGGCTGCCCATCTCATCCACTCTTGTGTGAGTATGTGTGTGAACGTGGTGTGTGTGCAGATGCACACACCTGCACATGCAGAGGAAGAAGGACACTGGGTGACTTGCTCTTTCACTCTCTTCCCTATTCCTCTGAGGTAGGGTCTCTCACTGAAACTAGAGCTAACATGGCAGCCAGCAAGTCTCAGTGATTACCCTGTCTCTGCCTCCATACTATGATACAGAAGCCCAGGCTATGCTTGGCTTTCTAGGTGGGTAAGGAGAATTTGAACTAGGGTTCTTGTGCCTTGGTTTTCTATGTGGGTAAGCAGGATTTGAACTAGGATCCTCGTGCCTTGGCTTTCTAGGTGGGTAAGCAGGATTTGAACTAGGGTTCTTGTGCCTTGGCTTTCTATGTGGGCATGCAGGATTTGAACTAGGGTCCTCACGTTTGTGTAGCAAGCACTCTTACAAGTCATCGCTTCAGCCCTTATATCTGTTTTTAAGGAATAAATTCTCCTCTGTGTGGGTGTTTTATCTACATTTATGTGTGTGCACCACATGAGTGCGTGCATGGTACACATGGAGGCCTGAGGACATTGGATCCCCTGGGACTGGTCTCACAGACTGTTGTGAGCCACCATGTGGTGCTGGGACTCAAACCCGAGTCCTCTGAAAGAGCAGCCAGGGCTCTTAACTCTGAAACTGCTCTCTGGTCCCTCCTCTCATCCCTTCTAAATATTATTCAGGAAGTCCTAAAATGCTCAAACTTGATTGACCCAACTTGGTCACAGGGAAAGCTGAGAAACGATTCTTGAAGTTGGTGGCACTATGGCTATGTAAAATGCAGGATTATTATCCTGGAAGTGGTACCGCACGCCTTTAGTTCCAGCACTCGGAAGGCAGAGGCAGGTGGATCTCTGTGGGTCTGAGGCCAGCCTGGTCTACAGAGCAAGTTCCAGGACAGCCAGGGCTACACAGAAAAACCCTGTCTCAAAGAAAAATCAAACACAAAACCCCAGGATTATGCCAAGGGAGATGGGGAGAAGATGGGTTGGGGAAGGCATTTATGGGCTGGGCTAAGCTCCCTGCTCCAGGCATTTATAGCCCTGGCCAAGCTCCCTGCTCCCGTTCTTTGATGCCATCAGTTGCACACTCATCGAATATTTCAGTGCCATCTACATGATTGACAATGGGTCAGGATTCCCACGAGAAACAAGCCTGGCTGCTCTAGGAAGTCTGGATTCAGTTGGGGAGCAGTCCCCAGGCTCAGCAAGATGTGAGTTTGCGAATGACGGGGTGGAGGCTGGGCCTGTGCTCCACCATCCTGCCTGCCTACCAACTTCCAGTCACTGCTTCCACTGTACAACATCTGGGAGAGCAGAGAGGAGGGGGAGGCTGGGCCTGTCTACTGCACCACTGTACATCTGGGAGAGAGGAAGGGGGAAGCTCTAAGACAGGGCACACAGACAGAGCTGCACGATACATGTGGGGTTAACAGGGATCTGCACGAGGGGTCCCAAGATGTCTCACGGGGAGAACACGAAGGCATGTGGGGTTAACAAGGATCTAAACAGGGAACACAAAGGATGTCTCACGGGGAGAACATAGGCTTCCCTTAGTGCTCTTTGTGAGGTCTGAGAGCCATCTCTGGGATGGCTGTTTTCTAACTGTGTCTTCTCAGTTATGGCCCAGCTGCTGAGGTCCCAACAGGACTTCCGGCTGTGGGCTCCACCATCCTGCCTGCCTACCAACTTCCAGTCACTGCTTCCCAGCCAAGTATTTAAAACACAGCTACAGAAGCCCAGGCTTCATTTACAAAGGCAGTAAGATCATCACAGGCAATGGGTGAGTGATCGCCCCCTAGTGGCAGGAGAGTGCACAGGTGGGGGCGGGTAAAGGAAAACAACAGGAACCCGTGTGAGCCACCAAGCCTCCAAGAAGTAGCTCTTTCTTGACTGAGCTACTGTGCTATTACATGGCTTCTCCCCCTGCTATCCCTCACCATAAAAACCCTCTCAAACAGCACAGGGTCCAGCTCTCACATTTCCATCACAGACAAGCACACCGCTTCTCTGATGACACACACAGTCACCATGGAAACAAGCTGGCTGAGGCATCTAACGATGCTGCCATTGCTGAGGACAGTCCCCTTAGCGATGCCACCCTCTGTCTGGGCCTGTGTGTGTGTATTCCCCAGGTTAGCCATCACAACTCCACAACCAGCGTGTGCCAGGGAAAAGAAGAGTTGAGCCCTCTCATAAGTGTGAAGGGGGAGAAGAAGAGAACAGGAGGGAGAGGAGGAGGTATGGAAAAAGAGGGAAGGAGGAAGAAAGAGAACAAAGACAGCCTTTTTTAGAAATGTATTTTATTTCAGTAACAAAATACTGGTTCTTCTAAAAACATAAAAAATTCACGCTGTTCATCATTTAAGTTAAAGGTCTTGGCTGGCGGGGCCTCCACTGACATCCAGCAATTGCTAGGTCTTTCTTCTCTCTTCTCTGCTGGAATCCACCCAAGCTGACATTTCAATAGAAAAATCTAGAAAGGAATGGAGACCACAGCAATGAAGGAGGCGCTGGATACAACAATGTTGCTTTGCACGCTCAGCATCAACGCACGACATTCCGACTGCAGCGGAGGCTGCAAAGCCTGGCCTGCTTGTGCATCTGGACACATGCCTTGCTTTCCTCCTGAAGATTCTTTTCTCTAAAGCAGGCTCTGGACAAGCTGCCAGCCTGAGCGAGGCCATCTCCTGCCAGTTTACGTGGAGGTGAGCACACCGTGCTTTGGCACCAGCTCAGTGTGGGACACAATGCGCAATTATGTTACACCTGACATTTCTGTCCTCCCAGCTAACAGGAATCAGCACAGATCCAACCAACATTCCTACTAATGATCTGCCCTCAGCATTTCAACTGCTAATCACTCCCTCTCCTACAGCTAGCACTGAGACCATGCACTTCCTGGTTAGTTTTGCATTTCAGTCAATGAGATAATATTTGAAAGGCAAGATTCCAGGGCAGTAGACTCTTCTGCCTGCCAAAGTCTGCAGTCCCTGAGGACCAGCGAGTGGCAGCAGGCTCTGCAGTCCAGTGGCAGGGCCACAGTGTGTCTGTGGTCTCACTTCCTACAGCTGGGAGGAGGTGGGGGGGGGGGGGCGAGTAGGGCAGTTCAGTTCCCAGTTCTGCTCCCCACTGTTCTTTCAGCCTGATGTTGCCCCAGAGAGCTGTCAGGGGCTGAGGGATGCAGCCATTAACGAAATGCATGGGAGAATGCCCAGCCCCAAATCACCCTCAGTGTTCCAGGTTGGCTATCGCTAAGAAACCTGTTTGCTTCTCTCCCAACAGCCCAAGGGACCGCCTACTTTCAGAAGCATGGCGTCAAGAGGGCAGTGCTCTGAAGTAGTTCAGCGGTTGCCACAGGAACTTGGAGCTGAGCAGACTAAGAACCCCCTGGTAGGGTTTCAAAGAACAATTGCCTAGACTGAGCTGGGGACATGGTGCCCTTTCCTGAAGCAGGAGCCCGGGAGGCCGGATTCTCAACAAGCATCCATGCAGCCGTGTAGGAAATGCTCGGCTGTGTAGAATCCTGCTCTGTAGCTGGATTCTAGAACCATAATCTACAATCTAGAATCCCTGCTCACCATATGTGAATCGAGAGGTCCAGAGTCAGGCTTGATAAGTGAAGAAACAGATCCGTAAATGAGCCAGCGATTGTGTTACACCTCTGACAAGGTCTTAAGAATAGCCTCCAGGAGCCTTGAGTCCCCTCCCCTCAGCACGCTCCAGAGCCCTCCCTACCCCATCCTAAGCACACAGCACACCGGGAGGCACCAGCTACATCCAGCAATGCAACACAAGCCCCATGGTGGGGAGGAGCTGCCGGGGAGGAGCTGCCAGGGACGCTGGGGCATGGTCACTACTGTGGAAGTGGACTGGAGAGGGGGCAAATGAGGTTTGGCCAGATTGTGAGTGGACTGGGAAGGGATTATTTGCCACCAGGGAGTCAGACCTCATCCTGAGGATAACAGGGTTATCCTCCTCTGCCAGGCATGTTAGCAGATTCATGAAATACTGTTTTGCAGTTTTTAGTACCTGTGCTTCTCACAAGTCTGCAGCTGGTAAGTCTCTCTCTCTCTCTCTCTCTCTCTCTCTCTCTCTCTCTCACACACACACACACACACACACACACACACATATCTGCCATTAATTCACATAAGAAACTTGGAGCAGAGGATTGATACTCTGTGAATAATCATCAGTGGGAGCACACACACACACACACACACACACACACACACCTGCCATTAAGAATCACAACAAGCTTGGAGCAGAGGACTGATGTTCTGTGAATGGTCAGCAGTGGGAACACACACATGCACACACTCACTCACATACACACATGTATGCATGTGTGCGCACACGTGTTCTGTGAAAGGGCAGCCAAGCAGAGGACAGAAACTCTGAGTGGTCAGCAGTGGGGGCAGAGGGTCGGGTGCTGCACCTGTCTGTGGGGCCCCTGTGTCCTCTCACGGCCTTCATCCTGAGGATGCAGAGATCTCAGGACAGGTTTTGCTTACAAAGCGCAGTACCTCTGAGGTCTCTTCAGTTCTCCTTCTTCTCCGACTGCTGCTTCCTTTCGGCTTGCAGCTTTGCTTCCAGGCTTTTCCTCTGGTACATTTTCACGCCCGCAAAGGCCAGGCAGAGGATCAAGGTTTTTGCCGCCAGAATATACAGCAGCAGGGGCACGTGTTCAAGAACCTCAAGGGAGAAAGACACATGTGATTGCTCTCGCAGTCACGTGAGTCTCTGCCAGCCGCTTTCATTCTGCAAATGCTACTGGGCCCTACAGTGTTTCAGAGCGAGGCTAGGTGCGTGGAACACACTGGCGTCCTGGGTAGTAACCAACCACCTGACACAACCTACAGCCATCTGAGAAGAAAGCCCAGGCTAGAGGAGTCGCCTCGACTGGACTGGCCGGTGGCCATGTCGGTGGGGAACTGCCTTGATTACTGACTGATGCAGAGGAGCTCAGCTCACAGTGCAAGTGAACCTTCAGGAAGTGGCCTCAGGGGAGGTCCTCAGGCCACTGGAGCACAGCTGCAGGTCTGCTGTGGGAGTGAGAAGTCTTACCTACTTCTATTCTCTGTCCACGCCGTCTGTCACCCCCACCCGTGGTCCACAGCCAGACTGGAATGTCCGGACCCCACGAGCTATAAATAAGCCAGCTAATCAACTCAGGTGTCCTCCTAGTGTGACTGATATATGCGGAAAGACAAAAGCAAAACAAACAAAACTACACATTTTAAAACCAGTCTCACCTTCCAGTTCATGGCGGCCCGCCTGGGAGTTCACTTCCGACCAATGCAACCCGTAGACACAAGCATGAGAGGCGGCTGGGGGGTCGGGTCCAAGGAGCTGGGAGTTCTGAGCTGGGGAAAGAAGCAGACACATTAGGAAGCCACGTCTTTGGCAGAGACGGGCACCTGAGCAGAGAGCAAGCGCTGCAGAGCTGGGTCAAGAGGTCTGCACAAGGTGACCCAGAGCTCGTCCTGGTGGCTCTCCACAGCCCCCTGCACAGTGCTGCTCCTGAGACATCTGTCCTCATCCGAGTCCTCCGCGTACCCAAAGCCCACATTCACAAATGTCCCCTCTCCAATCTCTTGACTCAAAGACAAGAAAGTTTAGGGATGGAGGTCCCTGTGAGTGTTGCCTGTGTTTATCCTGGCTTTAAAAAAATCTGGAGGGAAAGGATAAATGAGAGGCCAAAACACTGTGCTAACAGCTAATTTGTCCAGAAAAAAATCTGTTGCAAGGAGCCGCTTGTTTGTCCTGGCTGCCCAGAGCCAAAATAATCACACAGAAACTGTATTAATTAAATCACCACTTGGTCCATTAGCTCTAGCTTCTTATTGGCTAACTCTTACAAATTAATTTAAACCATTTCTATTAATCTGTGTATGGCCACGTGGCTGTGGCTTACCGACTAAAGTTCCAGCGTCTGTCTCCAGCAGGGCTACATGGTGGCAGCGAGATGTCTCTGTGAATTGTAAAGTTTTGGAAGTTGCTTACAAGGTACTTTCTGTTTACTTAGGTAGTATTATATCCTTCTGGAGTCTTTGATGGAGTTGAAGAATTGATAGTTATAGTTTTCCTTAGTTATGATAAAAGATAAAGTAGATATAAATATTATAACTGTAATTCTTGTTTGATACCTGTTTTGTTATATGTAATTTTACTATGTTAAAGTTAAAACCTTCCTTTTTATTTAAACAGAAAAAGGGAAGTAATGCGGGAGTCCTCTCTGTGTGCTGTGATTACCATTAATGAATAAAGAAACTGCTTTGGACCTATAGCAGGGCAAAACTTAATTAGGCAGGGAAAACTAAACTGAATGCTGGGAGAAAAAAGGGAAGAGTCAGAGAGAAGCCATGGATCCTCTGCCTGAGATGGATGCTGGTTAGAATCTCTGGTAAGCCAGGGCCTCATGGTGACACACAGATTAATAGAAATGGTTAAATTAACATGTAAGAGTTAGCCAATAAGAAGCTAGAGCTAATGGGCCAAACAGTGATTTAATGAATACAGTTTCTATGTGATTATTTTGGAGCTGAGCAGCCAGGATCTAACAAGCAGCTTTCCTGCTACAAAAATCCTTCCAAAGAGTAAAAGAGACCCAGAGCAAGTGAGAGCATAGAGCTCGCTAGAGAATACACGTTCTCCAGGGCCTGTGGCTTGTTCCCTTAGGAGATGACACGTGCCCCACAGCCAAAACACTTGAGATCTGAGACAGCCTGCACACTGGGTCAACCAGATGGTCCTACTATTTCTGAACTTGACTTCACAGCACGGCATTGACAGCTGGCTCTACTGTGCCCGGCTGTACTAATCAAGCCAACTAGTCTATATTCTACGACCTTTACTTTAAAGGGGGAAGAGAAAAGGTGTCACTGGAATCTGAACCCATCTGGTACGGGAGGTCTCTGTCATAAACGGGTGTCCCAGGGTTCTTGGCATCTCATTGAAAGTACACAGAATGAAAAGTGTAAGGTGAGGAATTTTATCCAGAAGCATAGCACAGTCCAGATGCTCTACAAGAAGGCAATGGGCTACCTGAGCTGGAGTGGACAAGGGCAGCTGGTTACTGCTCATGGCTTCCTTCTGTGAGTGCAGGACAGGGTGGGAGCTGATGGCTAGGGCTGAGGTATAGGTGTTCTTTTGGTTCTAATTGATGAGCCTGAGTTATGTAAGCTTTAGTTCACACCCTTTCGTATGATGTATTTGATGTTAATCCTGTATGTGCCCAATTCCAATAAGGCACAGCCAAAGGAGGGCAAATGGGGATTTCCCCCCTAAATGTTCATTTGAGGTCATAGTTTGCCTTACTGTGCATGCACCCCAAACCAGTAAATGTTGGATCTGGCCATGTCCCCTGGTTTCAGGATATGCTTGGTCACCAGACACCAGACAGGAGTTACTGAGGGTTGCTAGGGAACTGCAGTTTGCGTGTCCATAAGCCTCTTTTTAAAAGGAGGTGTGCAATGCATCAGGGAAGAAATTAAAAACTTCCTAAAAGTCAATCAACGAAAATGACCACATACCCAAATTTATGCGATACAATGAAAGCAGTATTAAGAGGAAAGTTCATAGCACTAAATACTTATATAAAGAAGCTGGAAAAATCCCACACTAGTGAGCTAAGAGGACACCTAAAAACTCTAGAACAAAAAGAAGCAAACTCACCCAGGAGGACTAGATAGCAAGAAATAATCAAATTGAGAGCTCAAATCAACAAAATAGAAACAAACAATACAAAGAATCAATGAGACAAAGGGTTCGTTCTTCAAGAAAAATCAATAAAATAGACAAACCTTTATCCAAACTAACCAAAAAGCAGAGAAGATATCAAAATTAACAAAATCAGAAATGAAAAGGGGGACATGACAACAGACATAGGAAACTCAGAGAGTCATTAGGTCCTATTTCAACAACCTGTACTCCACAAAATCGGAAGACTTAAAGGAAATGGACAACTTTCTGGATAAAAATATCACCAAAATTAAATCAAGATCAGATAAGCAAATTAAGTCGACCTATAACTGCTAAAGGATCACAAGATTATCTCATTAGATGCTGAAAAAGCCTTCGACAAAATACAACATCCCTTCATGATAAAGGTCCTGGAGAGAGCAGGGATACAAGGAACATATATAAACATAATAAAGGGAATATACAGCAAGCCAGCAGCCAACATCAAACTAAATGGAGAGAAACAGTGATCCCACTGAAATCAGGAACAAGACAAGGTTGTCTACTCTCTCCACATCTATTCAATATAATTCTTGAAATCCTAGCTGGAGCAATAAGACAACAAAAGGAGGTTAAGGGGATACAAATCAGAAAAGAAGAAGTCAAACTCTCACTATTTGCTGATGATATGGTAGTTTACATAAGTGATACCAAAAATTCTACCAAAGAACTTCTACAACTCATAAACACCTTCAGTAATGTAGCAGAATACAAGATTAACTCAAAAAAATCAGTAGCCCTCCTTTACACAGATGATAAATGGGCTGAGAAAAAAAATCTAAGAAACATCAACCTTCACGATAGCCACTAATAACATAAACTATCTCGGAGTAACTCTAACCAAACAAGTGACAAGAACTTTTAAATCTTTGAAGAAAGAAATTGAAGAAGACACCAGGAAATGGAAAAATCTCCCATGCTCTTGGGTAGGCAGAATTAATATAGTAAAAATGGCAATCTTACCAAAAGCAATCTACAGATTCAATGCAATGCCTATCAAAATCCTAGCAAAATTCTTCACAGACCTCGAAAGAATGGTACTCAACTTCATATGGAAAAGCAAAAAACGCAGGATAGTCAAAACAATCCTGTACAATAAAGGAACTTCTGGAGGTATCACAATCCCTGACTTCAAACTCTACTACAGAGCTACAGTACTGAAAACATCCTGGTATTGACATAAAAACAGACAGGAAGACCAATGGAACTGAACTGGAGATCCAGATATCAACCTACACACCTACAAACACCTGATTTTTGACAAAGAAGGAAAAAAATAAAAAGAATGGAATGGAAAAAAGAAAGCATATTCAACAAATGGTGCAGGCATAACTGGATATCAACATGTAGAAGAATGAAAAGAGGTATATATCTATCACCATGCACAAAACTCAAGTCCAAATGGATCAAAGACCTCTCAACATAAAGCCAACCACATTGAACCTCAAAGAAGAAAAAGTGGGAAGTACACTTGAATGCATTGGCACAGGAGATCACTTCCTAAATATAACCCCAGTAGCACAGACACTGAGAGCAACAATTAATAAATGGGACCTCCTGAAACTGAGAAGCTTCTGTAAGCAAAGGACACAGTCAACAAGAAAAAAACGGCAGCCTACAGAATAGGAAAAGATCTTCACCAAGCCCACATTGGACAGAGGTCTGATCTCCAAAATATATAAAGAACTCAAGAAACTGGTCATCAAAAGAACAAATAATCCAATAAAAAATGGAGTACAGACCTAAACAGAGAACTCTCAACAGAGGAATCTAAAATGGCTAAAGGACACTTAAGGAAATGCTCAACATCCTTAGTCATCAGAGAAATGCAAATCAAAACAACTCTGAGATTCCATTAAGGAAATGCTCAACATCCTTAGTCATCAGAGAAATGCAAATCAAAACAACTCTGAGATTCCATCTTACACCTGTAAGAATGGCCAAGATCAAAAACACTTACGAAAACTTATGCTGGAGAGAATGTGGGGTAAAGGGAACACTCCTCCAGTGTTGGTGGGAGTGCAAACTGGTACAGTCCATTTGGATATCAGTATGGCAATTTCTCAGAAAATTAGGAAACAACCCATCTCAAGACTCAGCAATACCACTTTTAGGTATAAACCCAAAGGATGTTCAATTATACCATGAGGACATGTGCTCAGCTATGTTCATAGCAGCATTGTTTGTCATAACCAGAACCTGGAAACAACTTAAAGAACCCCACAACCAAAGAATGGATAAGGAAAATGTGATACATTTACACAATGGAGAAAAAATAATGATATCTTGAAATTTACGGGCAAATGGATAGATCTAGAAAACATCGTATTAGTGAGGTAATCCAGACCCAGAAAGACAAATATCATATGTACTCATAAGTGACTTTTAGACATAAAGCAAAGAAAAAACAGCCTATAATTCACAACCCCAGAGAACCTAGACAACAATGAGGACCCTAAGAGAGACATACATGGATCTAATGTGCATGGGAAGTAGAAAAAGACAAAACCTCCTGAGTAATTGGGAGCATGGGGACCAAGGGAGAGGGTAGAAGGGGAGGGAAGAAGAAGGAAGGGGAGTGGAGAAAATATATAGCATAATAAAAACAATTAAAAGAAAGAAAGAGAGAGAGAGAGAGAGAGAGAGAGAGAGAGAAGTGCGCCTGTAAGACTTTAAGACAATCCTGAAGCCATTTTTGACAATTCTGAATCCTCTCAGCCTCTGTGCCATAGTGCTTCCCCTCCTCCCCTGGGAACCAAGGACCTAACAGCTACACTCGCACGTACTCAGTTCCTGAACAATTACCCATATACGTATGCTTTGGTTCGGTACCCTGGGAAACGGGGTCAAAATGACCTCTTACCTCATCTGATCTGGCAACAGCTCTCCAGTCAATTATTGGTAATAGCCCTTTCAAATAAGCCGATCAGAATAGTCAAAGAACAACTCCCCTTGCTTCTGTGGCCCCTTTAAAAGTAGACTGTACCAGCTATTCGAGGTCCCTCGGCTTCCCGAATGCTGGGGGACCCTGTCATGACAGAATTAATAAAATCCTCATGCTTTTGCATCGGCTGTGGTGTGTGAGATGGTCTCTGAGGGCGACTCCTTCTCGGTGTTTGGACGCTAGAGTCCAACACGCCCAAACACAGGCTCCAGAGAAGATAAGGTTCAGTGAGGAAGAGCAGGTCAGAGAAGAGGAAGGCTGTGCACCACTGGGCTGAGCCACAGGAACAGCATCCAGTGGCTGACAAGAGCGACTGATGGAGTCACGGGAGTCCATGGGAGTCACAAGGGCAAACTCCCACTTTAATTGGGTTTGCAGAACAATGGTAGATTACTTGCCCGGGAGGCACAAGGCTCTGCAACACCACCTGAAATATATGGGAAGGGGGAGAGCATCTTTGTAAAGGGAGGAAGGAAACAGGCAGTGACTGGAGAGGAATCAGGGTCAAGGCCAGGACTGCTTACGAAGACATCACAGGTGGTCAGCCCTAAACACATGTACATATGTACAATACTAAATAGACTCAGCTGTGTGTCTCTGTGTGTGTGTGTGTGTGTGTGTAAAATAACAAAAGGTTATAAATTCGAGAGGAACCGGGGTGGACGGAGCAGGGGGACTGGAAATCTTGCAAATGCATTCATGAAATAAAATTTTTAATTAAAAAACAAAGGGAGGTGTGCATGCAGCTCCATGGGGCGGGGAAGGGGAGACCCCAGCTAGTTTTTCTGGGAAAGCAGTGTGTGTGTGTGTGGCCCAAGCCAAGCAGACTCACTCCCAGGTTTCCCTTCCCTTGCCCACCACACATCAGTCAGTCAAATCCGTACTCTAGCCCCAGAAAGCCACTTGGACACAGGTAGAAAGCATGAGAATCATGAGGCAGGGTTGCTTCTATCCACAGGACTTATTAGGATCAGAATCAGAAAAGCAGCAGGAAACTTCGCAGGCCTTTTGAACAGGCTTCCTTAGGTAAACCTCACGGGAGATGGTTTAGAAAAAATAGTTCAATTACAAAAGTATCACATATATAGAAGTCAGACCTCGAGCTAGTCAAGGTTATAGAACCTGAAAACCAGCTACCTATTGGCACAAGATAGCCAAGTTTTCCCCTTGGCTTGTGCAAAGTCAGATAAACCAGTAAGAGCCGAATTCAAAGCTCTGATTAAATGTGCTTTCAGTGGCTAAAGGCGCCCACTCCCTTCAGGCAGCAGCAGAGTCTGCCCTGCGGTGGGAAGAATGTGCTCTTTGCGTGTTACAACTTGCCGCCAGAGTTTATACCTTGGGTCACTAGTCATTTCAGGGATTAGCCATGCTGTATATTAAAACAAAATACTTAAGTTCTTTTCCATTTTATTTTTATAATTCCTTCTTAATTGAGAGTTGTGTACATGCATAGTCAGTGATTTAACTGTCTCTCACAAACTACCTATGTGAATTGACATACACAGGCTGGTGACTCCCAAAGTCAAGGCCCAAGAGGCTCACCAAAGGAAATACGTGAAAACCAATCCCTGGGGTAGGGAAGTCTGGCAAAAACACAGTGTTTAGTGGCAATGTGACCTTGGTCGGGTACTTGGCCTCTGTAGCCTCCTTCATCAGTATAGTCTCCTTCAGAAGTTGACCCATAATCTCTAAGAACCATGAGCAGCACACAGAAAACACTAATCAATGCCAAGTATGACTGTTTGGATAATCTCTCGCCTTTGCTCCTGGTTCTGCCAGATAACAAAAAGCACCAGGGCAGGGTGTAGTCAGGACAGGACAGCTAAGCATGGGATAAAGAATAGGGCAAGGAGAAGGACGTCGGGATTCTGCTCCAGGTGGCACTCATGGCTGGGTATATGACCAGGAAAGCCATTAACCTCCAGAGCCTCTTACTTGTAATATCAGGCTCCAAAAAGTGAATCTCCCACTCTGGAATTGATGTCAACAGAACCTGATAGTAAACAGGCTGGCAACTAGAGGGTTAAAAGGTAAGGGCTCTGAGAAAGAACAGAGGACTGGTGTGGCCCAGCCCTAGAGTGTCAGGGAGCACACACAGCTCCAGGTTCAACCCCAAGGAACTCTTAAGTGAGGCACAGCGTAGGCCTCTAGTCCTAGCATTTGGGAGGTGGAGGTGGGAGATCAGAACTCAAGGTCATCCAAGGAGAGAGAGAGGGAGAGAGGGGGAGAGAGAGAGAGAGAGAAGGGGAGAGTGTGTTCTCCCAAAGAGAAGAGGAGAGAAATGAAGAGTTAAAGGAAAAGCAAATCTGTCATAGTGATAGAGCGGGTTGTGCGAACAGAAGAGGCCAAAGGACCCAGAGCAGAGCTGCTGATTCTCAGTCCACTGCTTTAAATTACACAGTCCAGCCGGGCGGTGGTGGCCCACGCCTTTAATCCCAGCATTCGGGAGGCAGAGGCAGACGGATTTCTGCGAGTTTGAGACCAGCTTGGTCTACAAGAGCTAGTTCCAGGACAGGCTCCAAAGCTTCAGAAAAACCTTGTCTCGAAAAATCAATCAATCAATCAATCAATCAATCACAGTCCAAAGCAGACATTTCCATGGCAGCTTGCGAGCCTTCTGCAAATGAGACAACCAGGAAGGCTAAAGGGAAGAGTGAGCTGTCTACTCTGGTACCGGGTACTCTGGAGCCTGCTCAGAAATGAGAGGTGGCTGACATTGGAGAGGTGAGGACAGCTGGAAGGCATTAAAATAAACGAACCATTGGGGGCCCAGACAGGCTTAGCTTAACCCGCAACAGTAGCAAAACGGTTTAGATAAAGCTGCTAGTTCTGATCTTTATTGCAAAGTAGCACTCCACTTGACAGGTTTTTTTTTTTCTAGAAAGATGTGCACTCATTTGGTTAGGCCAATTAAAACAATATGGGCAATATACTACTTCACAAGCTCCCTTGCTTCTTGGCAGGCCTAAGAAGTCAAGGTGCACCACCTACTCCAGCCACCGAGCAAGCAGCTGTGGGAACTCTGAAGCTGTTTTCACTCCCGTCTCCATCCCTTTCACTTCAGTTCCTCATTTCAACTACGGTAGGTTCAGGTTGCCGGTGATCCTTGGGCCTCACTTAGCCCGCTCTGCATAGGTCTTGGTTTTCAGGAGATCCAGATCCACCCAAGCCGGGCAGCTCAACGTATAAATCTCAGTACTTTGGGGATCCTCTGAGAAACCAGAGCCACGGTGGACCTCTCTGCTCGCGGGAACTACACACCTCATTTGGACAACTTCAACGTTGTGCTCCTATGCAAACTGGATCCTAGGCACCACAGAATCAAATGGGGCTTTATTATTCCTGGGTAACGGGGTCTCCAGTAGGGCTCCCAACCCCAACACATGCGAGGTGCAACCCTCGCTCCACTAAGGGGCGAAATAGAGGGCCCGGGGTTATCGCCTCTCCCTCCCTTCGTGCCCAGAGCAAGGTGACCGGAATATTAGAATTCCCACACGCTGTGTGGCCGCGGCCAGTGTCATCGGGGAGAAGTGTCTTAGGGATCCCCAGCGCCCCAAATTGTCAATTACACACTTACAACTCAAGGCGGTGGGGCCTCCTGGCGGGGTGCTGACAAGCCACGACTCCCACAATCCCGTAGGGGAAACTACACATCCCGAAATGCACCGCTCCGCACGCAAGCACCGGCGTGAAGGTCACCACTTGAGGCGCAAGCGTGTTGGGTCTAGGCTGTTACCAGCGCTACCTGGTGCCGCGCTGGGTTTAAGGCGCCTGTTGCTCCAAACGCAGGCGTTGTGGGAATCAGGCAAGTCACCTGGGGTAATGAGAAATGCAGAAATCCAAATCGGACCCTTAAGGGAGGTCCACAGGTGTGTTGCGGCCTGGAGTCCTTGGTTCATGCCGCGGTGCATCTTCATCCTCCGCTACATTGGCTGATTTCGGCTTGCTCTTCTCTACAGCTGAGGACAGGGGTCCCCAGTTGGTTTGTTTTTGTTGTCCCCCCACCCCCAGATTTAGCATTTCTCCATGGGAACAACATGGATGCATCGTCCTTTGGGATAACTGAAGGATGCATCTGCATTAGGTTCCCAAATTCTTTTCTAACCATTGGTCCCTGAAAGCGTGCCGAGTGGGGAGGCGCACAGGGAGCAGCCCTGGACAGGGCTGCGGAGAGGGAAAGTAGCCACCCGAGCTCCCCACTTCGACCCCTCCTTTTGTAGAGGGGGAAGCTGATGCCCGGTGCTGTCATTAGAAGTCCTACAAATACCCTGTAGTGGCAGGGTGGATATTTGAACCCAAGAAATTTAAGTTCAAATCTTGTTATGCTTCTTTGTGGAGATAAAGTAGGCCATATTAGCAAGCAGAGGCGAAAGCAGACTTGGTTGTGCCAAAAGGGATTTTTTTTTTTTCAGAGAAAGTAACAAATAAACCTTGCTCTAAGCACTTCGAGACTATTGTCTAATTCACATCTATGAGGCCTGTAAAGGACACACTTTATAACCATTTCACAAACGACGAGACGGAAGCACAAAGAGCGGCAGAGCGGGGACTCGCCACAGGTTGTGAGGCCAGAATCAGATCAGCCCTGCTCCGTTTGAGATGGCTTCAAATCTGGTGTGCGGGACCCACAGGCTAAGCAAAACAAACTCCGATAGGGATGGAGGGATAAAACCAGCTGTTTGAACGAGCATTTTCACTGGGAAAGCCTCACTTTGGTGGAAGTTGACCCTGGAGGGGGAGGTTGATGAGCACCTGGACACCCAACACGCATGTCCAGTGTGTTAGTTGTCTGCACTGTTAGCGAAACTAAACACCTGGGAAAAGCCACTTAGGGAAGGAAGGGTTTGTCTAGGCTGGCCCGAGTCCCCAGGGGGAAGCATAGCGTGATGGAGGCCTGTGCTCACTTGGTCTTCTCTTTGTTCCATCCGGGATCCCAGCCCAGGGAATGGTACCACCCACTTAGAGTATGTCTTTCCCTCTCATCTAACCCAATCTAGATAATCCCCCACAGACATGCCCGGAGGCTTATCTGCTATGTGAGTCTAGAACCTGCCAAGTTGACCATATTAACTACCACTTAAGAATATATATATGTGTGTATATATATATATACATATATATATAATTTCTCCTGTTCCCCCCATTATTATTACAGATTACAATCCATGTTGTAACTATGCCTTCCAGTGTTGATGATAAAATATGCTTAATAATGAAATTCTGGATTTAGCCACCGCTATATTTTCTTGGGTAACAGATAAACCAACAGTGTGCATGTGTGTGTGTTGGGGGGGGGGGACCCATGTGATCTGTGCTCTGAAAGAGAAAAAAAATTCCCCATATGTGACTCAGACCTGCAAGGCGCATACCCAGCGAGGTCTTAATGTTTGTATTTCAAAGAGCTATTTCTAGATGCTGGAAGAATTCTCCCTGCAGGGTGTCAGAGACAGTTTTAGATGGTAGAAGAACTATTCCTCCAAGGGAAAGAGAGATCTGTAGTTGTGCGCTTCTTCAATTGTGCGAAGAGAACCCAGCAGCCTCTCTGGCTATTGTGGCTGGACTGTGCAATCCAGTGGTTTGTTTTCCTCAGGAGGTACTTTAAGAAGCTGGGATAACCCCAGGATTCAGCTTTGAGGTGTTAGATAAAAAACAAAACGAAAACAAAACTGATGTTTGTGCAAACTTCGTAGGCTATGAAGGTCGATGAGATAAATGTGTACCAAGAATATGCAGTTTTTACTGGTCAAGGCTGGGGCCTAGTCGGAAGAAGGTTCAAGGGCCTTGACTAGAGACTGATTAAAAAGAAAAGTCTGTTGCCCGGGTAGAAACCCTGTGTAGATAGAGCCCTAGGTTGGCATCTCTGAGTCAAGGCTATCTAGGATGGCTGTGTCAGAATCTTATTTAGCCTTCTGGTCTGAGGGAGGAGGCCACTCATGACAGATCTGCACTTAGAATATGAAATCCTCCAACACGGTTTAGTATCTCTGGTAGTTAAATGAAAAATGTAGGAAGCAGATACTTTCTCTGTGTTGTATCTTCTACAACCAACAAATGCTGGTTGGCTTTGTGGTTCGTGGCCACCATGACTCACGTTAAAACTTGGTCCCCAATATATTGAGATGTGGGAGACATTTAAGAGGTGTTACCCCCCACCAAAGGAATCCATCGCCTTTGGTGGAGGGAGTTTCATTCACTGGGCTGGATTAACACCAGGGCACGCATAGTTATAATGAGGTTGTGTCTGGTGTGTGGTTTCCACTACACACACTAGCTTGGCCTTCCCCTTCCTGCCACAAATTAAAGCCATGCGAGGCTCCACCAGGAACCTAGCAGATGTGGGTGCCCATTCTCACAGGCTTCCCAGCCTCTAGAAACATGGCCTCAAATAAACCTGAAAGAATTGCCCAGTCAGGTCATCTCATATGGCAACAGAAATGGACTTCTTTGAACCTTGTCTTGATGCTCCGAGGTGTGAAGCCTGGCTCACAATGTTGTGCCCTGGCCGCGACAGAGGAAAGATGTGGGGTATGGAGACACCATGCTAAGGACCAGCATGTCCCTCCTTTGCCCTGGACTTCCCGCCTTCAGCGGTTGTGTCCTGATTCTCATGGCTCTGCTCTGGCTGTGTCCACTTCCTGTTGACCTCTGTAAAGACCATTCACATTCCAGTGCACAGCTGACCCCCTCCCCCATGTGTGAGCTTCTGCAGCTCAGAGGAGCTCACTCTCCTTTCATCCCTGGGGCCCAGATGGGAACCCAAGCAGATAAACGTCACATCTTTGAATTGATGAAGAAGACATCTAGTCCTGATGGATTACAGTTTTCTCATCTGTAGGCGAAGGGTACAGGTGACCTCCAAAGTGCCCTTCAGCTCTTGCATGATAGTACCATGTACTCCATGGTACAAAATATTCATTTTTTTCCCCTCCATGACAAGATTTCTTTGTGTAGCTTTGCAGCCTGTTCTGGAACTCGCTCTGGAGAGCCGACGGGCCTTGAACTCAGAGATCCACCTGCCTCTGCCTCCCGAGTGCTGGGACTAAAGGTGTATACCACCAGCCAGCTCATTTTATTTTTTTAATGATAGGTTACATTGTATGTACGCATATAGCACGATGTTCTGAGAATGCACACATTGTGAAGTGGCTGACATCATAGCATCTCATGTAGGTAAGGATAATGACATCCACTCACTGATCAGTTTGTTTGTTGTTTGCTTTGAGACAGGTTTCTCTGTGTAGCCCTGAATGTCCTGGAATGCTCTGCAGACCAGGCTGGTCTCAAACTCACAGAGATCCGCCTGCCTCAGCCTTCTGAGTGCTGGGATTAAAGGTGTGCGCCACCATGCCATGTCCGGCCACTTATGAGCTTTTAAGAAAGCCTTGTTGTTGACCATATGGTACAATGGATCTTGAATGGCTTTGAACCTCAGTTAGCTCCTTCCACCTCAGCCTCCTGAGGGTTTGGGTTATGGTTTGCACCCCAGGCCCCTTTATGTAACCTTTGACCAACATCTCTCCATGCCCCCTCCCCATGCACACACACTATGGTGCAAAGGATGAAGCAGCCACTGTCTAGTTCTCAGAGCTTCGGTCTTGTCAAACACATGTGAAGATAAGCTGCTATATATAAAAACAAGGACTGAAAATAAGTAAAAAGTGTGATGTTTAGAAGAAATGCCATATTTTTAAAAATTATTTTTCTGACTTGGAATCCAATTTCTTTTTTATTTAATTATTTTTATTTAATGTTCATTAGTGTTTTGCTTTCATGTATGTCTGGGTGAGGGTGTTGGGTCCCCGGGAATTGGAGTTACAGACAGTTGTGAGCCACCATGTTGGTGCTGGAAATTGAACCCAGGTCCTCTGTGCCCATGAATCAGTAAGCTCGCCTGTGAGTTCAGCAAACCTGTGAGAGATTTAAACCTTGGCTTCTGAATAACACATTTGACTTATTCATAAATTGAGTTTGCTACATTCAAACTAATATTTCATACGAGAAAGAAGGTTGAAGGATTTGTAAATCTCTGCTTTCTATTCCCATTGCCCCTGCTCAGGTCCTCTGCTTCATGTTTGGCTCTAGTCTCGAGACTGAAATTGATTTACATGACATTTATATTGCGTAGCAACTAAAATAGATCTTCAACACAGAGTATCACCCCAATGGGCTCATGTAAACCACTGAGATAGAAATGTCACCCGTGCCAACTGGCCAGCCAGGCCATCAGTGCGAAAGTGTTCACACAGAAAGGAGCTAGCTTTCTTCTGAGCAAGGACAGGTCGGACTTGCTAAGTGGAAGAAGCACCCCTTCATAACCAGATGCACCCTCGCTATTTGTCAGGGCGACCCTGAGAACCCTGTTGCCCCCTTGTTCTCATGAATGGTGGCCTTGGGTTCTTCCAGATGCAAGATCTGACTTTTGTACTTCTCTTGCCAGTCCTCCACGATGTACTGGTGGTAGGGGTCCTGGGAATGCTCCCGCCGCTTCGACTTCACCGTGCTTACCAGGATGGCCACCACAATGAAGGAGAACATGCCAATCATCACCATGAGGTACAGGATGACGTAGTAGAAGTTCTCAGCATCGACTCTGGCCTGAAGCGCCTGTTCTTCGGCTGTTGTGTTCTTCCTCCAGTTGTCCATATAAGTAATGAAAACCTTTCTGAAGACATCCTCCAGTGTTTGTGTAAAATTGGCTAATGTGGTCATGTCTCCTTTGCTGTAATTAAATGATAATACAGATTAGTAAGGCTAAGGCCCTACCTTCATTTGGCTGCCTTCAGGGAGGTTGGGAGGTAGATGCAAGTGGAGAGAATGTAATAATTTCATTTCTTTTTCTTTTTCTTTCTCTTCCTTCCTTCCTTTTTTTGAGATCTATTTAATATGTATTCTGCCTGCAATTGCTGGAAATTGAATTCAGGACCTCTGGAAGAGCAGCCAGTGCTCTTAACCTCTGAGTCATCTCTCCAGTCCTGAGAAGGCAATTTCTTAACCTGTCTAGTGATGGATTAAATTCAAAATTGGATGGTCTTTAAACACACCCATTTTTATTCATTGTTTGACTGTACTATTACAATAAAATGTAATGGAAGACATAAAGCTGTATAAAGACATTTATGCATAATTATATATGCACACATTAAAAAGGGGGAAAGACTAAAAGGAAGTAGATCAAAATGTATACATTTTATCTACTTATATATATTACATATACATATGTGTAGCCATATATTTTTGTGCTTTTTTGGTGTTTTTCTTGAATGTTGAATTCTCATCAATCATCTTGCATTTCTTTTTGCTAAAAAAATAAACCAGTGACCTCTCAGCCACTAACAGAATGTATCTGTGTGTGTGTGTGTGTGTGTGTGCGTGTGTGCGTGTGTGTGACATGCATCCAGCATGTTTGCTGTTGAACTTGAACGAAGCAGTGGGCACTCTGCTTTTACAAATTGTGGGGATTTAGACATAGCATTGAGGCAAAAGTTTGCAAAGATAGATTTTTTAAAAATATATCCTATGTCCTAGGTTTATCAGGCATGTCTATCCTGCGGCTCATTGGCTGCAAGCAACACAGACAGCTGTACATGCAGCCTCAAAGCATAAAGCTACTTAAAACATTATGACATTATTAAGTGTGTGTGTGTGTTGCAATTTATGGGATTTTTTCTTTGTAACTACTTGATTTCATAGTTCTGGTGTGGACTTATTTGGTGACATTTGTCACAGTGTCAAAAGGTTGTTTGTGACTACTAGACAGATTTTACACAGACACACACACTCACACACACTCACACACACACTCACACACACACACTCACACACACACTCACACACACACACTCACACACACATTCACACACACACACACTCACACACACACACTCACACACATACACACTCACACACATACACACTCACAGACACACACACTCACACACACTCACACACACACTCACACACAGTGGAAAAGAGTGTTTTAGATGCTGATGCCAGAACATAAACTGAACATTCCTAAGTCCTCAGATCCGTCTTTCCTCTTCATCCCCACTGCCTCTGCCCAGCCACCACCATCTCTCTAAACACCGCGTGCTCCTCTACGAAGCATCTCTTCAGGCTGTATCTGTCCTTCTCTCTGCACAAGGATGCTCTCTTTACCAGAAGGGAAGTAGGGCGATGCCATCACCTTACATCACAGGATGTGGACCTTCCTGATGGCCTAAAAATAACTTCCTAATTCCTTAACAAGATTACCTGGCCTGGCCTGAGTTCCCGCCTGACCCAACTCTGCACTTAATCCCTTACAACAGAAGACTCCCTGCAGCCAGCAATGGCGCTTGCTTTCTTTCTTCCGAGCCAGTTCTTGCCTGAGGACATTTCAGTCCAGCCTCACTACCTAGGATTTTATGCCTGCTCCCTTGCCTGCACTCTCTCTGTTCTTTAAGCCCCAGTGTGAGCTGCCTTGGCCATGTGTCTGTACTCTCCATCACGAGCAGGCAATGCCAGGCACCCTTGTCTGGAGACGACTGCCCGCGGACTTCCAGGAATTCTCCCATGCAACTCCTTCTCCCAAATTGCCCTAGCTGAGAATCTTGTTCCCAATACTCGTTTTTCATCTGACTTAAAAAAAAAAAAAGAGGATATATTTATTTTATGTGTGTGGGTGTTTTGCCTACATGTATGAATATGCACCAAGTTCATGCTTGGTGCCTGAGAAGGCCAGAAGAAGGTGCTGGGTTCCTTGGAACTAGAGTTGCAGACACTTGTGAGCCACCACGTGTGTGCTGGGAACTGAATTCCAGTTTTCTCCAAGAGCAAGTCCTCCTAACTGCTAAGCCTTATCTCTGGTCCCTCACTTGACGTTTTAACTTCTGTTCTTCAAAGGTCTTTAAGATCTCTCTCTCCTTCTCCCCAGCACTCAAAGCCTAGTGGGCTGAAAAAAGAAAGTTAGCAAACAGATGGGATTGCTCCCAGGTGTACTGGAAACTGCAGAGATGAGCTGCTACCGCCTTAAACGGTGTTTGCTGCGGCCGAGCAGAGCCAGACTCATTTTTCTCCATAGCATTTATGTCTGCACATAGGGAGAGCTGAGTTCAGTTTCAGGGGACTCCTAGGCTCCCCACGGTCTAACAATCTCTTCCGCAGGTATCCTGAGGTGAGAGATTTTAGTAGGGCATTCCACTGGCGCCACTCAGGCCTGCTTCCTGGTGTGGGCACAGTTGCCAGCCCTTGAGAGCTGAGGGGGGCCTGCACCACCTACTATTGGCTCGGCTCTTTGCTCTAAGCAGGTCACGGGTGCTTTTTGTTCAGGCTTAATCACAGGCTTGAAAGGGCCTATGAGGATTAAATAAATGCCTGGGTGCTGACCTCTGTCCAGGCAGAGCAGACTCTGGGAGAGGGTTCACGTTTTCAATACCGAGGCATGAGATGAGGCTGGGCCGGAAAGTCTGGTGTTTCCCGACCATGGAAAGATTCAAAGCATGGTGCGAAAGCAATCTCACTGATAGGGGTTTGTTAAAACATATTCAAAGGCTAAGCAGAATGCACTATGGACGTGGAAAAGGGAACATTGGGGGGAGAAGGGCACAGCACAAGAGGGGTCAGCGAGATGGGGAGAGGAGCTGTATGAGAGAAGGAACCAAAGCTAAGTATGGCGCATCACTCTCCGTACACGGATATTCAATAGGAAAGCAGGAGCTGGGAGAGGCTCAGCGGGTAAAGTGCTGACTGGCGAGCCTGAGGACCGGCCTCTGGATCCCCGAGTTCATGTAAAGCTGAACACAGTAGTGCTTGATTGCATATGTAGAATTAATGTAAAGCTGCACACAGTAGCGCTTGCGTGCGTATGTAGTCCCTGCACTCCTGGGGTAAGATGGGAGGGGGATACCAGAGGATCCTGGGAAGCTAACAGGCCGCTTTGCCTGGAGAACACAGCAGCAAACAGGAGACTGTGTTCCAAATGAAGTAGGTGAGGACGAACTGTACACTGAGGCTGTCCTCCGATTGCACCTGTGCTCTGTGGTAAGTCTGGTCTGCAATCACATGCACACATGCACACACGTACACGTGTGCACACACAAACTCACATACAAATTACAAACAAACAACTAAAAAAATCTGCAGATTATAAAGGATAATAGCAAGCTAACATTAAAAATGATAAAGGAGTTAATTTAAATTTTGATTCCTAGAATAACCACTGACTTGATAGACAGCCACCATATTTGGCACACATACGTGCCCTTTATAAGTCCCAAGGGAGGCATTTTACTTTAGTAATACCCAGAGAACAGTTGTGTGCAGTCATTTGAACTGTATGAGATTGCCTTAGGTCTATGCAGGTCTAACTGGTCAGCATCACGTGGTTCCACCTAGTGGGAAGTGTATCCCCACTAAACGGGTTTTACTGAACAGGCTGGGTGCCCAGAGAACAGAGACCCGCTTGCTCTTTGGCGGGGTTACGACCACAGCCTAGCACTTAGGTCTGTCTAAGATCAGGGCTCTCAAAGGCTGTTGTGCCTGGGCTAGAACTGACCGAGACCAGTGTCCAGTACTCAGCCTGTCCTAGTGGAGGCCACACAATGTGGTAACCATGTTTTCGCCTCCTGTGGCTGGCTCAGCTGCATAAAGGACAAAGATGGAGAGCAGGGCCTGAGCTTGCATGCTTCCTTTGGCTGTACCCCGTCTCTAGATCACTGAAGGATCCCCTAGTCCCAGGTCCTCCTACCACAGCTCTATGAGGTGACTGCCAAGGACAATCTAGACGTGACAAGGAAGTTACACGTTTGACCCTAATGACCAAAGCTTTCTTTGCTTGAAATATGGTGATGACTAACCTTATACGTGCCAACAACAGACAGCCAAGTCATGAGTTTTTATGGAAAAAGATAGAGTTACCTACATTTGTCATGAATCCTTCATTTAAAAAAGCACCTTCAACATTTTCATCTGAAGGCAATTCTGAAGAGATGAACAAGGAAAGGTTTGGAAGGGAGGGAGGCGCGCTAGAGGAAAGAAAGGCAAACATGCCCAGAATATGTGTGTGTGTGCACCCCCGTGTGTGTGTGCATGTGTGTATGCATGTGCGTGTGTGTGTGTGTGTGTGTGTGTGTGTATGCATTCAGTTTTCTGAAATAAGGAAAAGGAAAAAAGTTACATAACTCTCTTTTTAAAAGCTGTATAATGAAACTTACCTACACGTGCGTGAGCAATGCAGGAGGCCTTCTGAAAACCAGGCTCTACCCGTCTGGCTGGTGTGAGCTCTTAGGACTACACAAATCTCAGCAGGCTGCGCACTTTCAGCTTGAGACCCAGTAAACCCTCACTGACTGGAGTCTGCAGCCCTGGGCTTTTACAAATCCAATGTTTAATCTTAAGTGGAAAGTTAAATACTGGCTGGCAGTTGGGAATTAACCTTGATGCCTTGCTAGGGGTGGGGCATGGAGTTGCGGGTATGGAGCCTGGCTGCGGGTGAAATAGCTCAAGTTCCCTCTTTGCGATGGCTGTGTGAGCTTCTTCTGGGGAGATGTGGGCACCTGCTCACCCCAGAGAAGGCAACAATGACAGACAAGAGTTACAATTCCCTCCAAATCCATCCTGCTGAACTAATGAGTTTACAGAGTTACTTACAGGACCATGGACGAGAGGGTGCTTACAGGAGGGTTGGTACCACCCCGCTGCCCCTGGATGCTGCACACTCTATACACATAGTACTTCCTGAGATCTGAGTTGCACAGGACAGAGTGCAGGGACTAGAATCCCAGGTGAGGTCTAGTGACCTCCCCGCAATTCCTAGAAGGGAAAGTCTGTGGGTGACGACGGCTCTTGTTGAGGGTCTCTCAGAGGTAATCACATATATCCTGAGTAAGATGGCAGTAACTGTTGTGCTTGGAGAATTCCACAGCAGGGACCCGTGATGTTCTTCTGCATCAGTGAACACTGAAGACCGTCCCTCACAGACATACTCACAGGCCAACTAGGTCTAGGTAATTCCTTAAGTGAGACTCTTTTCCCAGATAATTCTAGGTTGTGCCAAGTTGACAATCCAAGTGGACCAGGGCAGAGGAGGGTGGTAGTGATCCCCAAGCCGGAGAACTAGCATATGTGAGTGTCACCACGTGCCAGGGGCTTCTCCAAGGGTTTATTATAGTGACTTCATATCATCATGGTCACAACACAGTACCCAATCTTCTGTGAGTGACAGCTCAGAAATCCAGGACCAGAGAGATGGAGAGAGCTAGATAGGTCAAATGTGTGCCCAGATTTGAATCTAATTTGAAAAGGTCAACCAGCATCACTTATGGGCTATATGGCCATTTGTGATCATGTGACACAAGCCGTGTGTGACCGTGTGACACAAGAGTGGCTGGGTAAAATTAAAATAAAATAAAATTAAGGCTAACTTTGCTTTCCAGATGGGTTTCCAACTAGATGGTTCTCCAAAGGACACGGTTTGAAGCCTACTGAGTGTTAGAGGGTGGTAATGTTCCGTGTGTACTAGGTGTAAGGTGTATCTGTAATTCTGCACCTCATTCCCAGGATAGCCCTAATTCCCTTTACTACAAAGACAAGGCAAACCCAACCGATAACGAGTCTGGTGGTAGACCAGTTGACTTATGGGCACCTCCACAGTAATGGAATTTGGATGTTCCAATGAAGGGTCACTGGGTGGTTGTGCCTCCTGTTGGTGGAACGAGTAACAGGCATTGAAATTCCTCCTAACTCAACCTCAAAGGTCTAAGTTCTATTGCTACCGCAAGAGGACCCAGAACGGTACACGTATGGTAATCACAGTCAGTTCTGGAAAGAGGTCTGTCATGGAGGCTGACAAACTCAGGTGAGTAAATTACCCTGGACCTCGACATTTGTCTTCCTCGGCTGTGAGATGGGGATGGGAAGGGTCCCTAGTTGGGCTGTCATTATATGAGACACTGGAGATACTGCGCCAACCACACAGCTTGGCGCATAGTAAGACAGCAAGTTCTGTAGAAACATTAACTTTATCATTATGAGAAGGAAACAAGAGGTGTGCCAGTGCAAACTCACCATCCTGAAAAGAATGGTCCAGAACCAGGTCTCCTCAGTAGTTTATCTTAGGATCCCCCTTACCCACACCCCACTACACAATTTATAAAACAGATTTAGACCATGGCATGGCCTGAGGTACTAAGGAGTGGACACAGAAGTGGAGTGTAGACATGGACCTGGTATCAGAAGCCGGAGAAAAGGGAGAGACAAGAATTATGTGACGTATCCAGGCAGGCCGCGGCCTTCATCACTGCAACAGGCCCTCCACAGACTCACTCACCAGCCAGACGCAGGACACACGAACACAGCATTCTCTTCCAAGCCAAACCTGCTACGGATTCCCAGCCTCTCCCTATGTGTGGTGCATGTTCTTGAAACCCAGTCCATTGTCCATTGCATTTGGATTTAAAACAAAACTTTTTCAACAGAGACCCATGGAGGGGCCTTAATTCTAACCAAGTCTGGCTGTTGTGTTACCAGGGGTGTTCTCAGGCCTTCTCCATGTATACCAAAGAACAAACAAGTCGCTCTCACTGGATATCATGGCCAAAGTCAGGCAACAGGGGATACAGAAAGGCACAGAGGGGACACCTCAAATCAGCCAGTGTCTCTTTAATTCATTCCAACCCTGGTAAGGGATGTCCTACATTGGTCCTATCTTTAAAAATTATATATTGATATATTGTTGTGTAGATTTATGCAGTATCAAATAGAATTATGATTTTCATATAGCATGAAACTTTTAATCAGGCAAATTAGCCTGTCCTCTAATACTTGACATGTTTTGGGATGAGAATGCTTAAAGTTTACCCTCTTAGCAAAATCAAAATACACAGTACCCAACTGTTATCTATATTCATCATACTGTTCCACAGATCCCAAAGACATATTCAAAATATTTGATTCTGGAACAAACATTACTTTTGTTATTATTTGCACCCCCACTTTAAAGGGATAGTTTACTCACACAAAAACAGTGACAACGTTTTAAAAACTGTTGTTTATTTTTTTTTTTAAAGACAGGGTCTCAGATCGACCTGGAACTCAAAAACAGACACTTACATGCACACACACAGACGTGGACACATGCACACACATGTACACACACAGCACACACAGTGCATGCACACATACACACCTTTGTTCCTTCTGACTGCTCTGAAGTCTTTCTCCTTGTCATTCATTTTCAGCTTGTTACTATTTTATACTGAAATGGACATATTTTACAATAATTCTACCTGAAGTTTAAAAATATCTCTTTAAAGTAATTCTGGAAACCTCTTAATCGCATTCTTCCAACATTGGTTATGCTCTGACTAGTACTTTCCCTACCCCTCACAAGCCTTTTAATTCCTCTCACAAATACCGCTGACCATGCCTCCCATCATGGAAGCTTGTGTGTACTGAGCCCAGAGTGTAAACATGCCCTTTGGGCGACACTGAACACAGCAGGACCTCAGAAGGACCTTGGTGATGCAGGCCAGCACGTCTGAAGACTGTCTGGGTTTTGGTGCCATGAACCAGTCTGATAGCCAGTTATAAAAAACAGCTGTCAGCAGAGAAGGCGCCTTCCCTCAGGTGCGGCTGTTCTGCTATACTTTCTCCTTTTGGCCCTAAATCTCCTTCCATTCAGGAACCCCCTTGGGCTTGCCTTCCTTTTTGATCAACCACGAGTTTGCTCCTGGATACCTGTGACGGTTTTCTCTGTGTTTGCCCTTGCTTCTGTGTTTCTCAGAGGAACCAGCTTGATCTTCTAGAACATGCTATTCTCTGTCTTAAAACCCACGATCAGTTTCTATCAGTTCAGAATCAAATATAAGTCCTTCATGCATCCTGCCAAGCCACAAAGTAATCCTGCTTCTTGAACCTCTTTCTGCTATAGTGTCTGTACTTGTTTCTCATTGCTATGCCAGCAAATTATCATAAAATCACATACTTACACAAACTTCTTATCCTAATGCTCTGAGGGTCAAAAATCCATGGAGTCTCAATGGAGTAAAACCAAAATGTCACCAAGGCTTCCACAATCTGTTTCCTTATCTTTTCCAGCTTCTGGGGTCACCGACATTTATTGGTTTATGGTCTCTTTCTGGCATTGATTCACCCTCTCTCCAGCTTGTATTCACGTCTTCCCTCGACTCTGATCCTCCTCTCTCACTCATATCTGAGGTGGGATTCCCCTCTGTACGCTATGAATATGTTTTATTACCATTGGTTAACAAAGAAATTGCTTTGGCCTATAGCAGGGCAGAATATAGCCAGAGAGAGAGAGAGAGAGAGAGAGAGAGAGAGAGAGAGAGAGCAGAGTTAGAGAGATGCCATGTAACTGCCAAAGGAAAAAAACCACCAGAACAGAACCTTACCCAGTAAGCCACAGCCTCATGGCAATACACAGAAATGGGTTAAGATGTAAGAGTTACTTAATAAAAAATCTGAGCTAATTGGCCAAATAGTGTTGTAATTAATACAGTTTCTGTGTGATTTTTAGGTCTGAGTGGCTGGAAAACAAAATGTAGCCTCTGCCTACACATATAAAGTCCTTAAGGATATATTCAGCTCACCTGAATAATGCAGAACAATCATCCTGTCTCAAGATTCCCAGCTGTCACACCTATAAGGTCAATTTCCCATGTAAGCCATCATGGTCACAGGTTTGGGGTTAGGGTGCAGGTCCTTTGAGGGGCTTCTACGCAGTGTAAGTCAGCATCTTTGCAACGACTGCTACTTCACTGCTGTCCTTCAGGCCTTTGCTTGTCCACCCATTTGTATTGTTGACTCCCACTCGGTCACTGGACGTATTTCCCTGACGGTACTATTTGTATTATTTATTTATCTATTTATTTGTGCGTGATGTGTGCATTAATGTGTGTGTGAGTAAAGAAGGGGACCACTTTAGGGAGAGGAAACTGATTGTTAGAAGAAGGAAGAGTGATTGGGGTAGCAAGACTGTGACAATTAACACAATTCAATATGATATATGTTGTGGAATATTAGTTTAAGATGTGTTACATTCATTTACGCTGTGGAATATTTGTTTAATGATGCAAAAATATGCTGCATTCTTTTATGCTGCATTTGTTTAATTCTATAAAGCTGTGTTACTTTGCCTGCCTAAAACACCTGATTGGTTTAATAAAGAACTGGACAGCCAATAATTAAGCAGGAGAGAGAAATAGGCGAGGCTGGCATGCAGAGAGAATAAATAGGAGGAGAAATCCAGGCTAGAGAGGAAGAATGGGAGAAGTGAGGAAAAGAGGAGAGGAAGACACACAGTAGTCAGCCACCCAGCCACACAATCAACCACAGGGCAAGAAGGAAAGAAAGATATATAGAATAAAGAAAGGTAAAAAAAAAAAAAAAAACAAGGAAAAACATAGCTAAAGAGAAACAGGATAATTTAAGTTAGAAAAGTTGGATAGAAACAAGCCAAGCTAAGACCAGGCATTCATAAGTAAAAGGAAGCCTCTGTGTATTTATTTGTGATCTGGGTGGTGGTCCCCAAAAACAAAAAAAAATCAACTACAAATATATGCATGTGTGTTGGGGGGAGGGTCCCCGAAATCTTGCAAATGCTCTGCCTAACAAAGCCCATCATTTCGTATGGCAACTAAAAAATCTAGTTAAAAATCCCAGCACATCTATATTTTATAGACAATTAAAATACCTTTTGAAAAATTGAAGTATTCAGGAATAATGAAGAGAGAATTACTATGATTCCATATAATACTAATATATATATATATATATATATATATATATATATATATATATGGAGAGAGAGAGAGAGAGAGAGAGAGAGAGAGGTTTTTTTTTTTTTCCGAGACAGGGTTTCTCTGTGGCTTTGGAGCCTGTCCTGGAACTAGCTCTTGTAGACCAGGCTGGTCTCGAACTCACAGAGATCCGCCTGCCTCTGCCTCCCGAGTGCTGGGATTAAAGGCATGCGCCACCATGGCCCGGCATATTATTTGTTTTGAAGTAAACATATTTATTGATTTTCATCCTTCACTCACCGAATGATTGACTGTTTGGGGACAGATGCCATTCTCGATGTCGGTCCTCATTCTCAGCCTTTCCTTTGGGCAGAAGTTCTAGTGGTTTGAAGCTGCTGTCTCCGATGCAGCCGGAGGCCCAGGGTGGGCTGGGTCCAGGGCAGGAACAATTTCCCAGCTCTCCCTGGAATCTGTCTTGTTAGCGCACCCAGGTCTACCACTGCAAGAGCTCCACTCTGACCAGTACTGCCGTGAGAAATTCTCTGAAAGGATCCCATGCCCTTGACACTTTAGAGCAAGCTCATTGTTCCTGGTTTTTATTAAAGGGAACTCCTCTCCAAGCCTGGAAATGGAGACACCAGCAGACATGTAAACGTGCTAATGAATGTGTGAAATGATTGTTAACTTCCATGGAGTGGCAGCCAGTGCACTACATACCTGTGTTACTTGTGTGTCCAATGGTCATGTTGTGATCTTTAAGTATGCAGCTTAGACAGAAACAATGACATATGTCTGTAATCCCAGAATTAAGAGGCAGAGGTAGAGTTCAAAGTCAGTCTGAGTCATGTAGTATATCCCTTTCTCAAAAAAATCTAAACATCACATGTGTACACACACACATTTGGAAATCTCACCCCCTTGTTTATATCTGCACACATGCATGAATATTTTTTTAAATGAAGGAAATGTTTTTTAAATGTTAAAAGACATTAAAACGCCGGGCATGGTGGTGTACACCTTTAATCCCAGCAAAGAGGCAGAGGCAGGAGGGTCTCTGTTCGAAGCCAGCCTGGTCTACAGAGAGTTAAGTTCCAGGACAGCCAGTGCTACACAGAGAAAGCCTGTCTTGAATTAAAAAAAAAAAAAAAGACATTAAAACTCCCCCAGGCCCCTGGATTCTGGAATGGCTTTAAGACTTTGCCTCCTATGAGGAGGAGACATCAGAAAGCAAGCCGCCCACAGGAGCCCGCTGTTCACATCCAGAAAGCTTCCTGCTGTCATATCCAAGTTTATTGTCTCTCCAGCCTGGCTATTCAGGCTGTTTGGAGCAGGTTACCCTGTAAGAGGTCTGGAGAAGGGAACTCTAAGCTCAGGGGCTGTGGTATCCTAAATGGCCACACTGTGTCCCCACAGGACTGCCAATGTGCTGTGTGTAAGAACAATAGGAACCAGGTTTCTGTCTCTATAGAGAACATACACAGCCTCCTTACACCCCTGGGTGGACTGGGCTCGCTTTGTATTGTCTGATCTAATTGCTAACGGCCCACGGCAAGATCAGCCAGTCCAACCCTGTGACTGTAGAGGAAGCCACCACGATGCCAGATCAGCCAGTCCAGCCCTGTGACTGTAGAGGAAGCCACCATGATGCCAGATCAGCCAGTCCAGCCCTGTGGCTGTAGAGGAAGCCACCACGATGCCAAGAAGGGGCCTGGCCATCATTCTCAATCTTCTACCATTTTGCTCCCTTTCTTCTCTGCAAAAGGCAGGCAGAACCGTACGCCCTCTGGAGTCTTCTCGAAGGGCAGATGGACATTGGTGCCTTTCAAAGCCTCAGAATAAAGTATCGGCCCAGGAAACTCGACCTTGTGCTTCCTAAGCCCTTATGGGAGCCAGGCCTCATCACATAAGATTCCAGCAGGCTCGGACCCTTAAAGCCACGCTACATTGCCTGCTCTTGCGAAATAGTAACAGCCCAAGGTTCAAATTCAATCAGAATTTACAGCCCTCTGTCTGGCACGTCAGAGGTTCCTTCCACCGTTCAGCTTCTCCAAATCAGTGTTTGTCCATAGAGTGTCAGGAACTTGAGAAGGCTCTGGTCGGTGTCGTCTCTGCACTTGGGGTTAGAGAACCCCACCATATGGATGAGAGTCAGAATCTCCGACTCAGGGTCTTGGGAGTAATCTGGTCTAGGTCATTCCTTCATACAGCTCCCCAGAGCACACCGTTCGTGACATGCTGCTTTTATTTCTGAATTTCAGTGTGTGACCTGATTCCCTCTGGGTTTGTACCTGAAATTTGAGGATTTGCCACCAGGGGGTGCCAGAGAAGTGGTTTAGTCACTGATGTTCACAACCCTTGCTTGTGCTCTCTGCATCCAAGCTCTGAGTTAAATTCTAGCATTACTGGCACAGAGAGCTCTTTATCAAAATAATGGAAGTCCCTGCTTCACTAAGGATCCCCAGTGCCACCTGAAATCTCTCTGAGAGGGACACACCTTACACTGAGAAATAAAGGCAAGATTCAGGGATGGCACAGAATCGTCTCGAGCTGGTTGGAACACTGATGACAGTCTCAGCTTTGTTGAATCCTGAGACTCAGACCGTGTCTCAAAACCACACTCATTTTGACTGATCAATATATGCTGTTTGCCTGGGGACTTTTGCATAGGGGTCCTGATGAGCCCCTTGGTCCCAGCTTTAAGTCTGAGCAAAATACTGGTGTTGACTGAAGGTTAAGAGGTTTAAGATTCAACACCGCAGCAGGCTTCAAGTAGAGATGGGTCTCCACCTCAGCCTTGCCACTCACTCTTCAGCAAGCTATAGTAAAACTACCCCATCTACATCCAAAGCCCATCCAAGGGGCTCTGAACATGGCCACATCTCACGATAGCATCCTGACACCACCAGCACATTGTGTCTCGTGGTCTCCACGGTCCACAGAGGTAGACAGAGCATCTAATCGGAAGAGATGTGTCTTCATGGCGATTAAACAAATTCCCTTCTTCCTGCCCGGCCAGGCCACCAGTATCATTATGCAAGAGCTTGCAGGACCTGGCCTTGAAGGTCAAGAATGCTCCATGGAGGGAGTAGAAGAGGCCACTACGAGATGTCACAATGTCACCCAGTCTTGGCTCCGATAGGGAGATCAGCGTCCAACAGTTTTTGGAAGCTGCCTCAACCTCCATACTTTCTTGCTGCTCTTCTGGGAATCAAATCTGCCCCTAAGTTGTTTTCCTCGGGGTTTCTATTTCTGTTTACGAGAAACCTTCATTCAGAAATAGTCTCATGTTTGCCCCAGACCCTCAGAATTGAAGAAGATGAAGTTGTGGTGGCTGGGGTGGGGGAAAGAATTTGTCTGAGGGACTGCACTCCTTTCCCAAATAAGTTCTGTCTCTCTCTCCCAGCCAGACTCGCTATAAAAGGGAAAACTGGACAACGGGCGGTGGGAAAGGAAGGGAGCCTGAGCTGGCAACTCTCCGTGAAACACGGACACCGCACTGTTTACAGATTCCTGCAGCCAGCCCTGGAATCCAGATGCAGACAACACTGTTTATGTAACAGAAATAGACCCCAGCGCCACGTGACTAAGGTGGCTACTGGGAGTTGGGTCTCCTATGAGGAGACATTTGCTGCAGCTGAGGTCAGAGGGGACAACAGGGAACAGATTCCCTGGGGTTCCTGGGCAGGCAGGTTGTGTGTTTCAGGCCAGGCTTCTGGTTGAGATCTGTCACGAGGCAGGCATGTCTAAGATGTGTGTGTGTGTGGGGGGGGGGGTTGAAAGAAGCCATGCCCTAGCATCTCCTCACTATTGTCACTCGCAAAGGGTAGAGTTAGTTCTTCATCCAAGAGGAACGTGGCCTGCAGGTCACAGTACTGTCCCCTCCCAGCAGGATGCATGGAAGACTCGCAGCCAGTCAGTGTTCAAGATGCGGCTTCTCCCCATGGCTCCACCTGGCCTAACACATGGTTCTCATCAGCCCTCCATTGCCTGGTCAACAAGGAGGGTTGAATGTTCTAGAATCAGGAGATGTGTCAGCCAAGCAAACATCCCCCCAAGCCTTGGTCCCAAGCTCACCACTTTCTTCACATCCCTTGTTTTCCCAGCCTCACGAATGGATGACCCTTCTAAGGGATGTCTCTCAAGACACGGATTAAATGCCTACCCTCTCCAAGAAATCTCCAGTAGTGCCCATCTGAGAGGAGCCAGCCCTTCCTCTGGGCACAGTCATCACCTGTCTCTAGATCTGTTCCCCTCACCCAGGGTCACCCGTGACTTTGAAATCAGAGCTGTGTTTCATCTCTGCACAAGCTTTAGCCCAGGCTTAGTGCCCAATACAGGAAGCCAAGTTGTTAAAGGGGAAAAAATGGCCTCAAATGACAAGGATAGGATCAGAGATTCTATGTCTTCTGTTGGGGACACCTGTATTATCTACTTTTCTATCACTGTAATGAAATTTCTAAGGCTGGAACTTTAAGAAGCAAATAGGTTTATACAGCTCAAACTTTACGGGCACGGAGCCAACCCATCTTAGCTGTACGGAGGCTGTCACGAGGGGTGGACTCAGTCATGAAAAGACAGTGTCACCAGACAGAAATCCAGAGAGACAAGAAAAGGGGCCAGCAATGACCTCCAACTGGGTCCCACTTTTTAGAGGCCTCACCACCTCTACACCGCCAGGCTGAGGAGAAAGCCCTTTCCACATGAACCCTGTGGGACCCACACCACATCCAAACCGTAGCACAGCCCAAATCATGCCCCTAGCTCTTTGCATCCCTGAGGAAACCAGCATCCTCATATACTAAGGTCAGGCTTGAAGTCTCCTGACCTGCTTGGGCAGGATTTGCAGCTCTATGCACACCTGGCTCTCTCAGCTGTGAGAGTTCTGTTCCCTGGGGACCAAGGCACACCTTGTCTTCTCGAACCTGCAACCTGCCCCTCTGTGTCTACACTTTGCCTGGACCCACTCCCCAGTCAGGGTTCCACTTGGACGCCACGTCCTTGAGAACAGTTACCCATGCAGCAGCTCCTCCTGTCTGGACACACTGAGCTTCTTACACGTAGGTAGGTGCAAAATCACCCTGATGTCTCTTGGATACTCATGTGCCCTGTGGAAGGCAACTCCAGGCTTTGAGTCCAGGTAGCATGTACCCTGGGTCACCTCTGCAGCTCGTGCAGCGTTTGACTGCTCTGACATCCGCTCTCCTGCCTGACTCACGGGGGGGCAAGAAACCCATGTGCTCCCACCATCTCTCCAGTGTCTGGCAACGACTGTCTTATACTAACGAGTGAATTCATGAAGACACCAGAGGAGCTTGGCAGAATACAGGACTGTTGGAATACATGTCACCTTGGGAGGACATCAAGCTTGAACTCCACCAGGACCCACCATACCTGGAGCTCCCAGGTGACCGCTAGTGATGATCTCTAACTGCTCTTGGGACCTTAAGAGAAAGAAAGGACACAGATAATACATGACTCTTTGCAGCTGGGTGCTGTCTTCTTTTCCTTTGGAGAAACAAACAAAAGCATGGGGGAAAGGAGGGGGAAGCTCTTGACACTCAAAGCCCGTGATCTCAGACGCAGCCCCAAGGACAAACAGGCCCCCTGGAAGTCCCAGCTAGACGCCAAACTCACGGTGCAAAGGAGGCCACTATGACTGCCAGGATCAGCCCGGGCACACAGAGTTTTTCAGTCCCGTGGCCACAGCCCCTTCCACCCACCCGCCTACCCCGTGTGCCCCCAGAAGAAGACAGAACCTTCTGTCTGGGGGCGAGTCAGGCCTGCAAATAATTAACTGTAATAATTGGCAGGTGGGTCACTGGCTTCTGGCTTCCAATCCACCAGGGGCTCATGAAAAAAAAAAATCCTTGGATGCTCCACAGCTCATATTTAGTTTGGGCTCGGAGAAGCTTCAGCCTTCCACGTCCAGAAACAAGCTGTGGGCGGCAGCTGTCCTGGGCGAATGAGAGACCCAGAACAGCCTGGAAGGTTGAGGCTCCTTTGGCCCATGGTCAGCTTACTCCTTGGGAAAAGAGGGAGCAGTAGTGGGGTCCTGTTTGAGGGAAAGGGGATAGCAGTAGCCTAGGCCTGTTATCCTTTCTGGGAATGCAGATAAGGAGAAGAAAGGGTTCTTGCTCAGATGTTTCCTTTGGAACATTTGTTTGGAAGAGTGATCATTGCTGACCCAGATTCCACAGACCAGACATGCCCGTGTCAGCATCCCTGCACACCTGTGGTACCCGGGATGCTCAGTCTCACCGTAGGTGAGCCAACATCTCAACAGTGTCTACTGCCCACATGTCAGGTGTTCCCCAGTCGGGCCTGTTCCAGCCGTTGCTGATCAACAGTGTGTTATCTTTTCTACTGAGGCCAGGAATCCTCCACACAGACTCCATAACAAGTAGACAGGAGTTGATAGGAGAGCTAAGAAGGAGTTGTTACTTCAGGTTAATAATTCAGAGGATGCCAAGATGTCATCCGGGAGTGATTAACAAAGAAAAAGGAAACAAGACCACTTTAGGACTGCGGTGCTGAGGCCCATCACTGCCAGAGTGGCCACCATACCTTTCCAAAACTCCATCCTCTGAGGATAAGCTTTGGGGAGGGGACCACTGGGGTAGCCAAGGACAGAAACACACCTTTTCTGCTCATCCCATCTGTATTTGAAGCCTAAAGCCTGTTCTCTCATGGGAGGTGCTAGCTGTGTTTTTGGCCGTGTCCTCATAAGGCCCATAATCAAAATCAACACGGAGAGGACAGGGTTTGTTTTATTTTGCAGCCTATAGTCCATCACACTGGGAAGCTGGGGCAGGAATTCAAAGGAGGAACCTGGGGCAGGGACTGAAGCAGAGACCCTGGAGGAACGCTGCTTACCGGCTTGCTCCCCCATGGCTTGCGTACCACCATTTCTTCTACGCTAAAGACCACCTGCCCAGTGGGCTAGGCCCTCCCACTCCAATCATTAGCTAAGAACACCCTCACAGACATACCACAGGCCACGCTGATGGAGGCGTTTTCTTAGCGAGCGTCCTTCTCTCCAGAAAGTCCTGGCATGTGCCAGGTCCACAGAAACCCTGAGCTGCACAGGCTTGGTTTGGGTCAATTTTGCCTAGCTTCACTGCCAAGCCAGACTCCAGCCCACAGTGAATTCTGGGAGATAGCAACCCTTCCATGGGTAGTTTCAGGGTGGCTCCCTGCCCCATGTCTGTGACTCCACTGCTTCCCGGCAGATTAAGTGTATAGGGAATTAATGAGAAGGACTGGGGTGGGGGCGTGTTCTTGATTGGAGTTCCTCCTATCTAGAATTGGAACCATAAGACGACATGGTAACTCTATGCTAAATGTATTTAGAAAATGACATGGTTTTCTATAATAGATTTACCATTTTATATCCTAACAGTCATATGTGAGGGCTTAATTTTTCCAAATCATCTATATGAACATGTTCATTCCTCCATCTTTTTAATCATGACCATTTTAATGGATGTAAAGTAGTGTTTTTATTATTATTATTACATGTATTTATTTATTTGCTTACTTTGTGTGTTTGTGTCTGGGGGTCAGAGCACAATTTGCCCGAACTGATTCTCTCCTCTGCCTTGTGGGTCCTGAGATCTGAATTCAGGTCCCCAGGCTTGGTGGCAAACACCTCACACCATCTCACTAGCCCATCACTGTGACTCTGATCTGCATTTTGCCAACTACAATGTCTTTGAGGATCGTCATGAGCTTGCTGGTCCTTTCAAGCTCTCTGAGGAAATATCAGCTCAAGTCTTTCGCTGGTTTTTAAGGTGAAACCCTTCATCTTTGTGTTGTTTTCCCTGTGGAATTTAGGTCATTTTCTAGACAGTGGGGTCAGGGATGAGTCAAAGGACACTGAAGTACTGCGGGGGAGGGCGGGGTGGCAGATTTAGAGTCCAGTAAAATTATTATATGCATGAAATAAATAATTGTCCTTCCGCCTGGGTCATGACTGTTGGTTAGGGAAGCAAAGATTAATTTTAGTCTGATATGCTTTCTGACACTGACCCCAAAACCTAACATCACTCTCAGTCATGCTTAGTCTTTCTAAGAAAACCCCCAAACAAACCTGAGCTTTCCCCGGCCTTTTCCGTTCTTCACCGGGAGTGTGCTGTGGCCATGGCTGTGCCTTTGCAACCACAAGGCACAGGGAACATCTTAGCATCCTTGGCATGGTAATTTGTGGTGACTTCTGCCTCCTGTGGGCTCTCGGGCCACGACCCCATCTGCTGGCTAAACCTTGCCATAAGGACAGTCACCAGAGGCCGTGGCTTTGTGGTTAAGTTTCTCCTGGCTGTTAGAGTCTACCATCTCCCACTGCCCTGGCTTTTTGGTATAGGTCCGGCTGTGACTTCCTCTGAACCTTTCTCATGGAGAATGCACAGGAGTTAAGCTCAACCTTTGACCCCTCTCTTGAGTCTTATTCTCTCCATAGATAAAGTCAAGGGATCCAAGGAACACCAAAACATCAAGGTCTTCCTGCAGAGCTGTCTGCACCACCCAGTCTGCTTGGATGAGCTACTTCCCTGTGTCAAGAAACAGCACCATCCTCCCAGAATTCCAAAGGGAAGTAAGCAGATGGACAAATGTTGGTGGCTCAGAGGAAAGAGAATTCAGGAAGTGGCAACTAAACCTGTCTTTGGAAATGAGCATGGGAACTCCATACTGATGTCTTTCATCTCTACAGCACCAGACACCATGGTGAGGACAGGTGGAGTTCATCCACCGGTGCCTTGAGTCAACCTTGAAGGACGAAGGCCTTGAGAAGGTAAAGTAATACCTGAGTGGCTATTCCCTTTTAAATAGAAGGGAGCAGTGAAGGGTCACCTGTCATGGTTCGACTCTGTTCCTCCCGGAAGCATGTACTGGAAACAGTCCCAGAGTGATGGTGGTAGGGGATCAACCTCATGGGGGTTATCAGGACATGGCAATTCCATGCTCCTAAATGGGTTCATGTGAATAACCAAAGATCTAGGGGCTTCCAAGTCCATCTCTCTTGGCATCTCTTACAATACTGTGCCTACTGCCACATTAAGGCACAGGGAGAGGCCCTCACTTCTTTGTTCCCCGCAGTCTTGAACTTCTCAGCCTTTTGGAACTGTGAACCCATGAATTACTATCTATCATAAATTATTCTGTTATAACCTCACAAAATGGAGTAGGATGCCACCTAGAGCCCATCGGTATCACTGATCATGAGCATCTACAACATAGGACTCACAATGTAACAAATGTGCAGATCTCCATTTCTAGATCCTCCCTGCCAGCCCTGGGGAGTAGAAGACAGTATGCTGCTGATGTTCACCTCTCTTGGCGTCTCTCATCGAGTGATCCATGCCGTCCTGTTAAGCTAAAGCAAGAAGGCTTTGCCTTGTGGTCCCTTCAAAGTGGAGGGACCATTTAAAAACTTACTCTCCCCTCTTTTTCAGAATTCCCATTCCTTCATTTTCCTCACAATCTAAACCTTGATCCCGTGTAGAGCTTAAAGCACAGATGCCAGTAGAATGCAGAATCGGAAACACGTCTGAGTCTCTGTATTGAGGGGAGAGAGCGAGGCTCAGTCTGTGCAGGACAGCCCCCGTTAGAGCAGAAGAGACAGAGCAGCTGGAAAACACAGGTGACAAGAGCAATCGACAGGACCATTAAAGTCTGAGGAAAGGCTTCACTGGAAGAAAACGTAAGATCTAAGATGGTAGCCCCTGTTGAACAATGGATTAGAGTTTTAGAAAGTTGAGTGATGGAAATATGGAGAGGAGGCCTTTGCCTCTTCCTTCTCATAGCCCTACAGAGCCACGTGAAAATGGCTGCTCATTATTTTTAAATTAGTGAAGTATGTCAGTGCTCCCACATGAATTCTTACTTGTCTATGGCATCCTGTTAATCCAGTGACTAACTGTCCTCAGCCTTGGCTATGTCCCTCCTGGGGGGGTCCTGGCTCTGCTTTGAGTCTGGACTGTGCTCAGTGTTGAGACATAGCTGGAAAGGAAGCAGGCTGCTCCCCTCTGTCAGGCCTCTGGGCATCGCTGGCTGATGACTCTCTGGCTGGTGAGGACTTTGAGGAAGAGTACACATGGCCTACATCATCCCACCTGGAGTCCCCAAGGAAGATGGCTTCCATGCCAACCCCAGGATGGTGTCCACTATGGTTGAGCGGAATTCCTTCTGGAGCACAAGTGGATATGTGGCTTCTGCCACCCAACCCAAGTCCCCTCCTGTGCCTGAACTCCTCACATGCCCCTCTCTCTCTTGCTCAGCAACACTGTAAGTGAAGCCTCTCTCCTTATCTGAGGGACAGCTTCAGTATCGGGACATTGCCTCACTTCCTGGGCTTCTTTCTAGAGTCAATAGAAAGCAGGCCCAAAAGGCAGGCCACCCTGAAGCAGTGTCACAGAGGTGAGCTAGGGATTGTTTTAATAAAGAACAAAATGGGGGGGGTGGTGCATAGAAAGCTCGTCCTCCTTCTCTGACAGGAGAGGAGTGATATGGCGAAGGGAGACTTTAAATACTCCATGCAGACGGGGGTGGGGGCTGCTCCGCTGGAACACTGGCCTACAGTGCCAGAACCTAGAAGGGACGTCTTGGGATTACCATCGACACTTCATTGGACATAGTGAGGTCTCCAGAGTTCAGGGTTGCTGGGACCTGATGCCTTTGCCTCTCTGAGGGTGCTTCTGGGAGCACATCCAAATCTAGTTTCCCAGGTCCTCCGGAACACTGGGTGGCACTGGACGCATCTTTAGCACAAGGTAACCAACCCTTACGGCTTGCCGTCGTCCCATCTCTCCTGCCCTGTCCTTCCAGCACCTACCTCCTTGAGCCCCCTTCCACCTGTCTGCTCAGAATCTAGCCCGGCCTTGAGAGTCTCCCCCTGCTAAAGCTTCTTTTAGCTTCAGTGGTTGAAAAACAAGGGCATGGTTCACCGTCCTCCCTGGTCCCCTGAGATAGGCAGTGGAGCTGGGCCAGAACCCCAGAGATCCAAATGAGGAAATGTCAGGGCACTCTTGGGGAGACTCAGGTCACTTTGCCAACATTGGCCAAGATCCGAGTCAAAGGGCATGAAGACACAGGCTTCCTGTGGACGGTGTCCCCAAGGATTGGGGAGGAGAGGGCCAGCTTTCTGTGTAGCCTGGCACCAGCCTCACAGGCCTGCAAGCACTGGCAAATGGCCGACTGTGGATATCAAGGCCCCTGAGTACCCATGTTTGTCTTTCTGCTCAATTTCAAGAGCTCAGCAATGTGTCCATTTCAAAATAATGATTACAATGCTCTTTGGTAAGATACAGAGGCTGGAATTCATGTCAAAGTACAGTAGAACAAAGCATCCTAAGAGAACCCAGCTTTGTGCAATGACTGGCACAGAAGGAGGGGAATCGAGTCTAGGAATTCTCAAAGGCACATGGGCCTTAGCACCTCTGCGAGGATGGACTCGTTATAATTGGAAGAACCGATGAGGGAAATGGTCAGAGCCTTGCGGGTTTGCAAAACTGGTGTTTTGGCTTGTTCTGGTCATCAGACAACGAAAGGGGCAACATTTGGACATTCAATTACCGCCCGATGCTGAGGACTGGTTGAGTATATTTGGTCCCAATGAAGCAAGAGAGAAAACAGGACAAAAAGCTTTGGCAGAAGCAAAGCCTTCTCACAGCTGTGGCAGTGAAAGATGGGTCCCAGAACAGTCTCTATCCTGGCCCACCCCCTCCCCCATGGACCCCTGGGAGGATGCAGGAAGCAGGGCTCAGCAACAGCTTGGAAACAGGTAGCATCCATGCCCCTCCACCAGAAAGGCTCCTGAGTTGGCGCATTGCAGTTATGAGGCACACCATGTCTGTCTCACTGAGAAAGAGACATGCTAAAAAAAAAATTAGTCCTTTCTAATCAAGGATGCCAGGTACCTAGGCACCTAGGCACATGGGCACCTGATACCTAACTGTTTCTTTCCCTCCTCTTAGGAAAATGGCCAACTTCCCAGCCACACATTGACACCCCTGGCAAAACCAGCCTTGTTATCCCACCTGAACCAACAGGAAAGAAAGCCAGTGGAGAAATCAGCCTATTGGGATGGCAAGCCTTTGAATACCATCAGTCATGTGGAAAATGCTGAGCTGAGCCTGGCAGCATACCCTAAAACCTTCACACAAACAATAAAGTGATGCCCAGAGCCTTCAGGCCCATGTGGCTCAGTACCACTCATTGAAAAGCCAGACCCTGGCCTCCTCCAGTGACCTTAATGAGGACCAGGTGACCACGAGTGAATGCGATCATGCTGAATTAGTGGAGTCTAAGGATTCTGCTGAGCCTGGAATGAACACATCCACAAATAAGCAAGTCTGTCTGTCCAGGAGCTGGAAAGAGTGGGACATGGAGAAGGCAGAGGTGGTGTGTGCCATCAATTACTCGTGGCTCTCAGAGAGCTGAGGACAATGCTTGGACGTGCAGCTTCTGAGCATCTGGAGGAGCCTTTGGACAAAAGTCCTCTGGATAAATCAAGGTCATTAGGCCCAACCAAGCCAGGCCAGAGGGAGGCTTTAGTGTGTCGTGTGCAAATGGGTTGATGGCTCCTCTCAGCTCTGCTGCCTCCTACCTGCCATCTTGCTGGTCCACTCTCTCTTCTCCACACCAACAAGGGCTGCTTGGGTTCATCCTCCCCTGTAGATACGCTACAGAAAAGGATCTGACGTGGCTCCCTTTATTCATGACTGCAGAGATGGCTCAGTTGGTCGAGTGCTTGCCCAGATCTCATATAAGAAACAGAACCTGGGAGTGTATGCTTTTCATCATCGTGAGATGGGTGGATCTCTGGGGTTCTCGGGTCAGTCAGCCTAGCCTAAAGGTTGTGCCCCAAATCCCAGTGAGAGACTTTGCCCCCAAAATAAGCAAAATAAGATAGACTGAGTTCCTGTGGAGGCACACTCCAGGATGTCTGTCTGGCTCACATACTCACACACATGCATGTGCCAATGTATACATGTGCACCCACATGTTATACCAACACACACACCAACACACACACATACATACACACACACACACACATGTCTAAGCTTACATTTTACTAGGAGAGAATTGTTTCTGATAGAGTCAGAATCCTTACTACAGAAACAGAAGAATTAGCTAGCAGAGGGAAGTAGGAATCACAGTGGTGTGTCCGAAATGCTTTAGAGGAAGGACTTGGAGGTGAGCCCTGCTCTGCCTCTTCCTGGGGCTTCGGGCTTTGCCTTCCGTGTGTCAGTCTCAATTTCTGCATTTGTACAGGGTAAGACACAGCTAAGACAATTCTGATGTGCCTTCTGTCTTGACTAGCCCGTGGACCATAGCTCATTGAGAACTCTTTGGTCCCAAGAACAGGGACCTGCTGGGCTCTGGGGACCACATACTGGACTCAATGTTACTCTCAACTTGCCACAGGGAGCATTGTAGAGATACATTGTTAGCTTGGTAGTTCACAAGTGGGAGCTTCTTGAATGTTCTTCAGGAGGCCAATGGGAAAATAGACTACCCAAGGTCCTTGAGCCTCTAGTTAAGCCCTGATCCCCTCTGATGTCTCCAGTTGTCATCACAGAACAGCTATCTACAGCAACGCTCTCCCAACCTCACATAGAACTAGGTACCCAAAAGGTGCTTCATAAACCCTGTGGACCAGACTGGAAGTCTAGACCACAAAGGCCCACTCCTTGTTATTCATTAGTTTTGTGGATTTGGGTTTTTTTCCATGTGAGGAGTCTTTGAGTGTCTGGGAGTGAGGTTTTTTTTTTTTTAAGTCACTTTTTATAGCAAATGAAGACTTCAAATATCACTTAACAAAAGATGTCTTTGAAGCCGCGTCGGTAGAACATGGCCACAATGAGTACCCTGCCCACTTGCTGCAAATGATTTATTTTGCTACAAATTGAATGCAGAAGAGAAGACTCTGGGGGCCTAGGATCTCAGAGATCTCAGCCTCAAAAAGAATTCAAGTAACCTTAGCACTATCCCACACTCTCCACCTCAACTATGCACTGTGGAATGATATTGTGTTTGGACTGGCTCCCCATCGGCTCTGCCTTGGCCCTGGTGTGGGCGGGATGGGGACTTGGGCTTGCACTGTGCTCCTGTTTCAGATCTTGAGTAAAGGAGACCAGTTCATGAGTATTCAAGAGTGTGGGGTGGACAACGGGTAACAGAGCAGGAGAGAGAGGTAGGTTTTCTCTTCTCATAACTCATTTGAGATGTCCTCGCCTTTAACCCCTATGCCTCTGTGTATGTGTGTGTGTGTCTGTCTCTTTTACACACACACACACACACACACACACACACACACACACACACCAAGGCCTGGATTGCAAAAATGTGCCTTTTCAGCTTATGTGAGGGAGCCTCACTAGGTTCAATGTCCCATTCCCTCCTCCTATTTTCCAACTTGCTGTTAGGATGTCACCCCATTTCCCCACCTGTAACATGAGGGCCTGCTTGTTGGGGTTTCTGTCCTGCCCGGTTCCCACAGCCGGTAAGCCCCAAAGAAATTACACAGAGAGTCTATATTAATGATAAAGTGATTGGCCCATTAGCTCAGGCTTCTTGCTAACTCTTATAACTTATATCAACCTATTATTCTTTTCTATGTTAGCCACGTGGCTCAGTACCTTTTCAGTGGCGCAGGTCACAACCTGCTTCTTCAGTGATCTGGTTAGGACTGCACAGAGAGCTTCCTTCTTCCCAGAATACTCCTGTTCTCATCACCCTGCCTCTACTTCCTGTCTGGTTGACCCACCTATACTTCCTGCCTGGCCAATCAGCGTTTATTTAAAACATGATTGACAGAATACAGACAATTCTCCTGCACCACCCACCTTTGTATGTCAAAGCTTTAACACGCAACCCATTAGAATGTGACTGCAGTGAAGACAAGGCCCTTGAACGCGTGGTTGCAGTCAACGAGCTAGGCAGGCTCCAATATAGTGAGATCAGGGCCTTGTAAGAGGGACCCCGGCTGCTGAATCAGTCGGGTCCTCTACAGAAACGGAACCAATAGAACACATACACAACATACGGGATTTATCTGATCGCTTCATGCAGTACAGCCTAGGTAGTCCAACAGTGGCTGTCTGTACAGGAGAGGCTGGAACCCTCAACAGCCCCCATCTTCTGCTGAAGACTTAAATGGTTCCTGAAGAGTTGTTGGTCTTGGGTCCTCCTTGGAAGACCGAAGAAGCCCTGATTTCTCCTCAGACTCCTATATCTGGGCCACTATCAAAAGTTGCTGTCCACTCTGGAGGAGGTCTCCCCTGCCCAGATGTATATTTGGTCATTAATTCAGTCACACTGACAGCCAAGATGAACCACGATAGCTGCTTAGGGCGACACCAGGGATGGAAACAGAGATAGAAAACTACATGGGAATAGCAAGAAGCTGCCACCTACAGAGCAAGGAGAAATGCCTCAGAAGAAGCCAACCTGCTGTTCTTTGCTTTGGAACCTTCAGCCTTCAGGACTGTAAGACCACAACTCTGGTTGAAGCCACCCAGGGCGTGATACAGCAGGGACAGAGTTCAGGGACTCTCAACCCCTCTTGCAGTTTCCATGACCTGTTTATATAGAGAAGTGTTTTTAAACAATATTAACTTTTAATAGTGTGTGTTTGTGTGCATTTGAGTGCAGAACCCACAGAGACCAAAAGAGGGCGTCAGATCCCTTGGGGCTAGAGTTACAGACTATGCTGTGAGGGACCCAACATGGGACTCGGGAACCAAACTCTGGTCTTCTGGGAGAACATCAGGTGTTCTTCACCAGAGCCCATAGAAATAGTGAGGATTGGAATACTTGGATAGAAGTACTGGGGATAGAAATAACTCCTCAAAATGGAGCATTTTTGTTTCCCTCCAGGGCTCTTGTAAGAGCTGTGGGCACCAATCATGGGACACAGGACCCAGGGCGGCAGAGATGCTGCTGGCTAAGCCAATGTGACTATCAGTGTCACTGTCAGAGCTCTTGGAGATAGTTGGTTTATAGGTTGCTTATGCATCTTTGCCAAGTGGCATTCCATCAATCTAATGACATAGTACCGAAGAATTTAAGTGTTTGGGCAACCTTGGGGATTTCTATCCCCAGGACACTAAGTGACCCAACTTTGAGAGTGTGTTCACAGAATCTGTTAACCCTAAAGGATGTTCTCTCTTCTATTTACATTCATGGACCTGCAGCTACCTGTTCCTGTCTCTTCCGGTTTGGATCTGAGATGTCACATGTCCGTGTTGTGCATGCTGTCTCTATGCCGGTGCTATTGGGGAAGGCCTGGAACTATGGGAGGTGGAGTCTGTGGCCGATGGATGTAGGACACTAGAGGCAGGCCTTGCAAGTCCTCCACGGCCACTGCTTCCTGCCTGACTCTTGGCTTCCTGCTCAGTGTGATGTCAACAACCTGTGTCACACACTCGGCCACCGTCATCCAAGTTGCCCACTATCCCTTCCCTCCACGATTAATGGAGCCCTCTGAAATCAGAAGCTTGAGTAAATCCTCCCTCCTCGTAAGTCGTTCTGGCCATTATCTTGTCACATGGTATGAAAATAACCAGCTGATCATTGTCACCCGAAGGCAGTAGTTCTTAGCACGCACTGACAAGAGAGAGCTTTACTGAATGTCTGAGAACAATACCCACAAGCCACCACCTCCATACTGATCCTTGATAAACTGCTCAGAGATAATCATCTCCAGAGAAATAATTCGTCTTTGCGAGTCCACGATGCTGACCTCTCAGAGCTGTTCTTTGCGACACACCAGAGGAGGAGGGCCACACACTAAGTTCTCACGTGTGAAGCAGGGTTTCTGTGGACACTGTGGTCATATGTTAATGTTGGTTTACACCCTGCCCAACAGCCCTGGACACTAAGATACATTTAGTCTTGGAAAATACTGGACACGGATCATGTTTGAAATCCAACTTCCAGTCAGATAAATTAGAATCTCTCCAAACGTTCTCCTGACCCACAATGTCAGACAAACAGCACTTCCGTCCCTTATCTCACTAAACGGAAGGCCTCTCACAGCCATGGCCTGGAACTCAGGCCTGGTAAAGTCACACCCACACCCCAGGGTTATTTCAGATGGCTCTCACGGTGTCCATGAGGGACACACAGCACACTGTGACACCAAAGATGCCGGCGCAGCACCATGCTTGCAACTTTTAAGGCATTTCCTCTTTACACCGTCCAGAATGTATCACCAAAGCAGCTGCCCACAGGTCCTGACCCAAAGCCAAGCCACAGGAGCTGGTTTGCAGAACCAAATCAAATCAAACCTATCAAATGTGTACGGTACAGATTTGTGTGCTGGTAGAATGAGCTCATGGAAGACTCCTTTAGCTATATAGCACGTGGAGAGAGAGAGAGAGAGACAGAGAGAGAGACAGAGAGAGAGACAGAGAGAGAGAGAGAGGAGAGAGAGAAAGAGAAGAGAGAGAGAGATAGAGAGAGAAAGAGAGACAGAGAGAGAGAGAGAGAGAGAGAGAGAGAGAGAGAGAGAGAGACAGAGTGATGGGAGCACAGAAACCCGCCCCTAGGACAGAGAGGTGACAGGGAGCCACGTGGAGGAACAACATCATGGCTCTGCCGTGGTCCTGAAGCCACCATGCTTCAGATTGCTATGCCTTGTCTTTTGATTGCACAGGCTCCCATAGCAGAATGTTAGAACATCACTTTACCATTGGGGTGAAAGTCACATGGCCAAAGAAGTGGGGCAAGCATCCAGACACAAATTTGTCTTCATCTCGATGAGCCATAGGAGACACCCTGAAAGGCAGGCTCGTCAGGTAGTTGGGGAGCCTGCAGGACGGACTGAGTTCTCCAGCTTGTCCACTAAACTGTCCTGGCAAGAACCATCTCATCCAAGTGGTTAGAAGTTAGGTTTTGATATCAGTATTAGTTCCGATTTGATAAGGGAGACTGAGGACTGGAGAATCAGGAAACAGACGCTGTCTGGGTCTTAGACTTCTGGTGACATTAGGTTAGACAGACTTTATCCGCAGATGTCCATGACCACCCTGGAGGTGCAACTCCCACCTTGAGGGTGTCTTGAACCCTAACATCTCAAACTATATGATACCAACTGTTCTTGTCTTCCACCCTTGGTTTCTATTTCCTGGAAATTCCCTCCCAGACCTCCCCAAAGCCTTACATCTTCGTTGATTTCAACTATCAAGTTGTCTGTCCAAATTAAACATCATACCGGGGAACAACTGAAGTTACTGTCAGTTGTGGGGTGCCCTCAACAGGTCTATTCCTGAGGATACTGTCGGTTGTGGGGTATTCATAACAGGTCCATTCCTGAGGATACTGTCGGTTGTGGGGTATCTATAACAGGTCCATTCCTGCAGATACTGTCAGTTGTGGGGTGTGGGGTGTCTGCAACAGGTCCATTCCTGAGGTCACTGTCGGTTGTGGGGTGTGGGATGTCTGCATCAGGTCCATTCCTGAGGATACTGTTAGTTGTGGGGTGTTCACAACAGGTCCATTCCTGAGGTTAGCTACCTTTGTCATGGTCACCCAGGAGGAAGCCAGCGTGCTTCTTCTGAAATATCCCTCCTGTCCCTCAGACATCCAGAACACCCAGGACATCCATGTGTGAATCAGAATCTTTGTTGTGGCGAGATCTCAGAAGACAGTGAAGGTAGGGGGAGCAGTTGTGGAGAAAGTCACCACAAGAGGGGTTTGGGTGCCTGAGAACCACAGGGAGTGGTACAGGAAGTCAGTAAGCACTCCACCCACAGGGCTGGAAAGACAAGAGGGCCTCAGACACAGAATGCAAGGGTCATGGGAGCCAAGACCCCATGACAGAGGCAGTGGATTCAGAGACCCTTCCTTGCCTGCTTCTGAACTAAGGCAGGTACCTCCCATGCTGAACCCTACAGAGCAGAATTCTTAGATTTCCAGGGCAGAGGACATTGGACAGGGCACAGAGTGTAGCTGCCATTAGAAGTCGTCCTAAGGAGGGCTACGGCGCAGAAGCCACACTGTCCCACCGTTTTACTGTTGGCAGTTAGTAGTCAATGTGACAGACTCTAGACTCCCCTGACAGATGTGCCCTGAAGCCCGCGAGGAGGGCTGAGGTTAAGTTAACGGAGGTAGGAAGATGCCCCTTAACTATGGGCAATGCCAGCCCGTGGGCTACAGGCCAGAGTGGAAGAAAAGGAAGACAATGATGGCAACACAGGCACGCTTGACTATGGACACAATATGACCAGCTGCCTTGAGTTCCTGTCCCCATGGCCATGACTCCTTCAAACCACGAGCCAAAGCCACCCTGCCTTAAGTGGTGTTTGTCCCGGTCTCTTGTCACAGCAATGAGACAAGCAGTTAATATTGGCTCCTGTTGTCCCTATAATGAAGTCTCTATGTAATTGTGAGACCCCTCAGGTGGCTTAGAGCCTGCGAAAGGATCCAGTCTTGGAGACTGTGAGTTTAGTTGAATGAGGAAAATTAGTTTTGAGAAGTTTATAATCAATGCTTATATATAAGGGGGTCTTTAATTAATAAATTCTTAAGTTTTATTGTATTAGTTGGGTAAGCGATAGCTGAATTTTAAAGAGAATACTATGTGCACTTGACACTAATGCTCAGTGTATTAAGTTAGTGCACACAGCCCTAGCATGGCTCTCTGTGCACATAGCTCGAGGAGTTCCTAAGGTATGCTCACACTACTGCAGGCCAGGGACACCTGGACGTGAGGGCCAGCTGAAGAGCCTTCTTGTCTAGAAAGATTTCGCTGATCCTACTAAGGATTCCTCTTCTCCCAGCCTGTTGACTGCCAGGTACTTTTGTGGGGTTGGAATCTTGTTCTTACCCTCTTGCTTTTGAGATACAGATTCCTGACTCCAGAATAAGGTTGTGGAGTTTTAGGGAACAAGCTCCTAGCATTAAAGGGTCTTTGCTTTCTTTCCATGCTCTATTTCTCTGAGTGTTAGACACATAAGATGTCCTCAGTGTGAGCTTGGTTGCTTGGATTTAGCTTTGTGTACAATGTTACACTCCTGGTCGACATTGGTTGTCAAGTTGGTGGGATCTAGAATCTCCTTGGACAGTAACTTCCAGGCATATCAGTGAGATTGAGTTGATGGAGGTAGGAAGAGCTACCCTAAATGTTTGCTTGGGGCAAAAGGGGAAAGGAAGCTGAGCACAACATCCAAGTCTTTTTGCTCCCTTAACTGGATGATGTGGGACCAGCTACCCCACCTTCCCCACCATGGATTGAACCTTTGAACTGGGAGCCTACATAGATCCTTTCCTTCGTTTCTGGCTTTGCTCAGGCATCTTGACACAGAAATCGTCACGCTGGGGTTCACTGCGGACAGATTCCTAAAAGGAGTTAGACAATATCAGAGCAGATTAAGTGTCGGCTCTCAAACAGGAACTAGGAATACAATGTCTTAAAATTAGTGTTCTTTGCTCCAGATGGTCCTTTTTGTTCCTTGGTTACCGCTTTGCCATAGTTTGGGGCATTCCAAAATTAGAATTTTTTAAATCAAATGTAGCTGAGGGAAGGTGTGGAGTGTAAACAGGATTGTCAGAAATGCCCCAGGGACAGGAGGAATCTGTAAATGGGGTCTTGCTCTTTAGGAAAAACCAATTCTCCTTCAGTATCTGAAGGAATTAGTTCCCAGGTTCCCATGGACACCAGAGTTCATGGATGCTGAGATTCCATCTATGAAATAGCACAGCATTTGCAATGACTTTATGTATATACTCCTGACTATGATAATCATCTTAACTGCTTATAATACATTAATATAATATAATAGCATATGTAATAATATAACAATATAATAATACAGTTTAACAAAGTTTATATATGTTCAACACTGATGCAATTTTTACCAAATATTTTCGATGCATAGCCTGCAATATAGTGAGCCAACCACACTCACAGGATTCTTAAACACTGATAAGCTTGCAAGGTGCTTGCATGCCAGTGTTGAGTGCTGGAGGGAGCCAAGTAGCTGGTCCAGGCAGGCGTCCCTACCTCCCTGACCTCACACATTGCATAACCGTCTTCTCTTAATTGAAACTCTCTCTCCAGGTGGAAGTAGTCGGCATGTAAGACTTAGCAAGCAAACAAACTTCACATGTTTGGGAAACTTACAAGAGTCATGAGGGCTCTGGCTCCAAAGTTACAGAAGCTGAGAGCAACTGCTCCGGGGAAGGAAACCGAAGATCGGAGGCAGAGGCTGAGCAGCAGAGAGGATGTTCTGAGCTTCCTTAAAGCTCTGCAGACAGCTCAACCTCCTTAGCGATCAGGGAAATGCAAATCAAAACAACTTTGAGATATCATCTTACACCTGTCAGAATGGCTAAAATCAAAAACACCAATGATAGCCTTTTCTGGAGAGGTTGTGGAGGAAGGGGTACCCTCATCCATTGCTGGTGGGAATGCAAACTTGTGCAACCACTTTGGAAATCAGTGTGGCGGTTTCTCAGGAAATTCGGGATCAACCTACCCCTGGATCCAGCAATACCACTCTTGGGAATATACCCAAGAGAGGCCCTATCATACAACAAAAGTATATGCTCAACTATGTTCATGGCAGCATTGTTTGTAAAAGCCAGAACCTGGAAACAACCTAGATGTCCTTCAATGGAAGAATGGATGAAGAAAGTGTGGACTATATACATATTAGAGTACTATGCTGCGGTAAAAAACAATGACTTCTCGAATTTTGCATGCAAATGGATGGAAATAAAAAAACACTATCCTGAGTGAGGTAACCCAGACCCAAAAAGATGAACATGGGATGTACTCACTCATAATTGGTTTCTAGCCATAAATAAAGGTCACAGAGTCTATAATTGGTGATCCTAAAGAAGCTAAATAAGAAGGTGAACTCAAAGAAAAACATATAGTTATCCTCCTGGCTATGGGAAGTAGACAAAATTGCCAGGCAAAAAGTTGGGATCTTGGGGGTGGGGTGGGATGGGGGTAAGGGGAGATAGGGAGAGAAAAGTGAGAAGGGGAGGATGGGAGGAACTTGGGGAAACAGGATGATTGGGATAAAGGAAGGTTGGATAGGGGAGCAGGGAAGGACAAATCTTAGTTAAGGGAGCCACCTTAGGGTTGGCAAGAGACTTGAACCTAGAGTGGCTCCCAGAAGCCCAAGGCGATGTCCCCAGTTAGTTCCTTGGGCAGCTGAGGATAGGGAACCTGAAATGACCCTATCCTATAGCAATACTGACGAATATCTTGCATATCACCATAGAACCTTCATCTGGTGATGGATGGAGATAGAGACAGAGACCCACACTGGAGCACCGGACCAAGCTCCCAAGGTCTTAATGAGGAGCAGAAGGAGGGAGAACATGAGCAAGGAAGTCAGGACCACGAGGGGTGCACCCACCCACTGAGACAGTGGGGCTGATCTATTGGGAGCTCACCAAGGCCAGCTGGACTGTGACTGAAAAAGCATGGGATAAAACCGGACTCTCTGAACATGGTGAACAATGAGGGCTGATGAGAAGCCAAGGACAATGGCACTGGGTTTTTATCCTACTTCATGTTCTGGCTTTGTGGGAGCCTAGCCAGTTTGGATGTTCACCTTCCTAGACATGGACGGAAGGAGAGGACCTTGGACTTTCCACAGGGCAGGGAACCCTGACTGCTCTTTGGACTGGAGAGGGAGAGGGAGAGGAGTGGGGGGAAGGGGGAGAAGGGTGGGAGGAGGGGGAGGGAAATGGGAGGCTGGGAGGAGGCGGAAACTTTTTTTTTCTTTTTCTCAATAAAAAATTAAAAAAAAACTTATAACTATACCAGTCAGAAGATTGCTTTCCTAATATTTATTTGGAGAAAGTTTGTGATAAAATCAAGACCCTGTTTTGTTGGAGAAAGAAAATGCCTTCAGTTTGCAGAGTATAGACTAGACGTACTGTTTCCCTTTCCTCCACTAAAAACTGCTTATTGTCCTTTGACTTAAGGTGTGGTTACTAACAGGATGTTTTGACATAGGGTGTGGTTGGTGTTTGGGGTACTAAGATGGTAATTACTTTGCTTGTTCTTTGTGTCTTGGTAAGGAAGTCCTATGCCTTCCCCCTGCTTTATGGATTGGGGTATGTATATAAAGTCTATGAGAATAAACCCAAGACTGGTCACAGTATGAAAAAAAAAGCTCTGCAGACAGCTTCTGGGCTTCAGCTATCAGGGGTCATCACTGTGTTATGGGGGGGGGGCTTTTCAGTAGTTCTGATATGGAGTCATCCTTGCTTGGTGGAAGTAGCCCCCTTGCCCAGATTCTTGTTAGTAACCCATTGGTTAGTAACTCAGTGGTCCTCTAACTGAACTTCAGTGCAACTGTTGCTCTGGACTGTCATGGGATCCCTCTCTGACCAGTTGCTTAGGAGGATGCTGTGGACAGGGACGTGATGGGAATCACAACGGCTTTGGGCAGGAAATCTGAAAATGTGTGTGGACCCTGAGTCAGTCCCACCCACCTCCGAAGCAGTGAACAAGGCAGGGGAAAGACGGACTTGACCCAGAATTTACAGACGTGTTAGTTTCTACCACTTGGAAAATGAAGAGCTCAAATGGAGTGCAAGATCTGTCATCACAATTAGGTTTCGAACAATTAAAATTGTGAACATTTCTGAATTTATATTCTGAGATTTGGGTTACATGTCTAAGATTAAAAGGAAAAAGTAAAAACACTATACTTTAGACATAGTAATGTTGGGGAAAAACAAGAGAGGAGAGAGAGAGAGAGAGAGAGAGAGAGAGAGAGAGAGAGAGAGAGATCCTGTCATAGAACTCAGGGGAGGAAAGAAACCCTGGGAGGGACACTGAACTTCTAAAGAGCCAGGAACAAGAGACACAGACTACACACTTGAACAGCCAAGGCTACTTTGATGCAACCACCTACCACTTGGGCATGTCCTGTACTGTGAACTTGAGGAGACACGGGGTATGTAAGCCTCTCCTCTAGGAAGCTGCCACACGGGCACACGGAGCAGAGACCCTAGCCAAGCCAGATGCAGGATCCTTTCTCAACAGGTTTAACCAGACTCAGGACAGATTTTTAAAGCAAACACAAAGAAAACATCTCTGAGTTCTAGAATCCTACAGCCCTTCAAGTCATGCCCCATCCGGACCAGTTTGGGAGACTGCCCAAATGCATGCTTGAAAATGGGAGGGGCAAGGTGAGGTCAGGAACACTGAGGCAGTGCCTCGTGAGCTGATCGGATACTGTGGCCATAGCTGGTCCCTAGGTTGCCCAGGCCAACCATCTCCGAAGCTGTGAAACTGGTCAAATGGGTTACTTCTCTGAGTCACCCAGTTGGTCAATGAGGCGCTCTGCTCTTGGAGCTGTGCTATTCTCCATTCATCATCTTCAGTCCTTCGGAGCTGTCTTCTAGTAGCCTGAAGATGCCATAGGCCCTAACCCTCAGACCACCGGGGTGTTCTCTAGTTGCTGTGGGTCTGGTGAAAGGAGCGATCACTGGTAGGAATGTGACTGGGGAGGGCACAGTTTTGCAGTAAGCATCAAGAACCTCGCACATGCCACACCCAACAGCCCTGTGTCTACACATTCACCCTAGAACCCATCGTGGATGGATGCTCACTGCTGTGACATGGACAGCAAGACACAGGGAGAAAACAACTTCTGCTTCAAACTATGGGATATGACTCCATAAATTATGAAACACTCACACAAAAGAGCACAGTGCATGCAATTACATGAAATTAAAATAGGTGAATATTTAATAACATGGGAAATATGCAGACCAGAATGACGAACAGCACGGGGCAATGATAAGGTCTGATCTCTAGACTCCCACTGTTTCATTTATACAAATAAAATTAAAGAAGGATGTGTCCGAAATTTTAACAATGCTATTCACTAAAAACGAAGGTTAAAGGCCATTTTCATTTTCTCCTTTGTGCTTCTTGTGTTTTCTATAATGAACATGAACTGTGTGTAGCTGGGATTTTAAATATAGATTTTGACAGAGTATTGGGTACACAATCCCTCCTCACATTCTGAAGCCAATTAATCTCTAGAAATAACTTCGTAAACACTTCACCAGCAAAGGGTCTTTTATCTGCCTGGCTCAGAATCTTCGGGAGCATGATTTTAATGATGTTTGGGGAACGTTTAGATCTGTGTTTTTCTTTTTATCCAGATGGTTGGCAGGCTGTAGGTAGGGAAAGGTGAACAATGCTGAAGGAGGTTTCCCTTGATTGTAGGAAAGAGGAGAAAGAGTCATTGGCGGGTCAATCTTCCCCTTGCTACCAGTGCTGCAGTGAGCGTCCATCAAGTTCAACAGAAAAAAAAACTGCCTGTTCAAGAGGGGCCAGAGTGGCTGCCCGACACAAGGAAGGTTGCAGGCAATGCCTTTGTAAACGGAGCTCCAAAGAATGATTTAAAGAACGGAAGGGGTGCTGTACCTACATGCTGGCCCTGGACATGCCTCACGTCTCTTGTGGACAATCAGTCCTTTGCATCCCAGGATGCTAAAACAGGACTGCTGTGGAAAAATAAAGGCAGCAAAGCCTCAAAGTGCCTCCTACCCTCCAAGATCCAAGCAATTAAAAATAACGAATAACCACTCTGCCGATGATCCGTACTAAATGTTCTGAAGCCACAATGTTCCCGTTCTCCTTAGATAAGTAAAAAAAAAATCTCCTAAACACAGTGACCAGCAGCAACAATTTCACTGAGCTCTGGATTCTGTGGCTCAAAATAAGACAGGCTCGGCAGACGTGGTTTATCCCTGATCCTCAGTGGTCTTGATTTTCAGTGGGGTCTGGACTTCTCGGGGGATATCTTCATATCCGAAACTTAGACTGACTCCATATTGCTGCCTCAACTCTCAACAGAACAGCTACTCACGGCCTGTCTTTTCAACATAGGCTTCCTCTCAGTATGGTGGTTGAGTTTCAAGAGGAATTTTCGTAAGACAGTCCAAAAATGAGTACTCCCCGAGAACCAGTGGCACTCCATGGCCTTGCCCATTGTCTTAGGGTTTCTATTGCTGAGAAGAGACACTACAACCATGGAAACTCCTATAAAGTAAACATTGAATCCGGGTGGCTCACGTACAGTTTCAGAGATCCAGTCCATTATCATCACGACAGGGAGCACGGTGGCATGCAGGCAGGCACGGTGCTGGAGTAGTAGCTGGGAATCCTACCCTTGCCGGAAACAGGAAGTTGACTGAGACACTGGGTGGTATTCTAAGCATAGGAAACCTCAAAGCCTGCCCCCATAGTGACACACTTCCTCCAACAAGGCCATACCCACTCCAGTAAAGCCACACCCCCCAATAATGCCACTCTCTATGCGATTATGGGGACCAGTTACATTCAAACTACCACACTCATCCCAGCTCTAAGCCACAAGGCATTTCATCGACTGCCTTCTGTGGGGTACAGGCAAATCTCAAGGCAAGTTCAGGTTCACCTGGAGGGGAAACAGAGTCTGTCTCTTGATGACAGGTGGCAGAATCACCTCGTAGAAGTTCCATCAGGCAGGGCCCATGTGTCTGGCTGGCTACCAAGTTCTGCTACCTAGCACTAAAATTATGGGTTGGTGCTGCCATACCCAATGTCTTGTTCATGGTCACCAGGGACCCAAACTTACGTCCTCACACTTGTGTGACAAATGCTTTTACAGCCTGAGCCACCACAAACCCCCCTTGGGGCATTGATCAGGGCTATGCCAGCCTGATACCACCAGACCATCTAGTTTTTAGGAGAAGCCTGCAGAACTCCAAAAGTTCCCTAAAACCATCCCCTTCTTCCCCTCCCACCCTTTGTCTCCCTCTTTCGTTGGCAACTAGCCCCAAGCCCTCTACAGTAAGAACTCATGAGTCTTTATCAACCATGCCTTCCCCCTGGAGTTTCCCCGCATTTCTGTAGCCCAGTGCACTTATCCCTTCTTCAGGCAGCAGCGCTGCCTCCTGATAAAGATGAGTTTTCAACTTTGGCACAGAAAGTGGGAGGAGACATAGGGTACCACTCTGAGAAAGACAGTGTGGGAGGCCAAGGAAGATCCTGATGGCTCTGGGCAGGAAGGGAACAGAGTTTCCAAGGAGAGAAGAATTGCAGGGTGGGTAGAGGTCATGCTTTCCTTCCGAAGGGAGGAACAAAGGAGAGTACAGGAGGGTGAGCCCAGCTGGTAGAGCACAGCCAGATTATGCATGGGGCATGAAGGACATCACCAAGCTCACGATGATCCTTCTTGGTGTCACCTTCTTTGTGGCCCAGTCTGGGGGATCCAGGCAACTGCTGACACTGGGGTGGCAGACAGGGAGACCACCAAAGCTCAGGGTGTGGAGGGGCATATCAGACAGGGTCCTCTGGTGGAACAGAACAAAACAGTGTGCATGTATTATGAAAAGGCATTGAAGAGACTGGCTTACACAACTGGGACTCCTTAATCTAGCAATGGTCATCAGCACACTGCAGAGGAGGAGAGCTTCGGAAGGCTAGGAAGCTGGGGTCTGATGCTAATGGAGGATGGTACTGGAAGCAACAGGTGTGCTTGCTCAAGAAGTGAAGCAGGTAGGTAGGCAGCAGGGTTTCTGGCTCTCATCTTCATTTCTGGCCACCTGTTGGAACGTACTGCCCCTCTCTAGCCAGGCCTTCCTCCCTCAGTTACTCCTCTCTGGAAACACTCTCACAGACATGCTTAGAGTTGTGTCTTCTATGTGGTTCCATGTCCTGTCAGGTTGACAAGCAAGATTCGCCACTCGTGGTGGGGGCTGTCTGAGGGAGGGAGGGACGGCAGGAGCAGTAGGCTGGAAGTTCTCTGGAGTTGACTATCTGCCTTGCCAAAGTTTTGGAACATGCCTTTCTGAGGCTCTAGAGCAGGGGGGCTTCATCTGCACATAGTCCGGGGTTTTCTTACTGGTTAGTTTTGTCTAGTGTGTGGCAAGACTGTGTCTCATCCCCAGGATCAGACACAAAAATAAAACACACCAAGGCTTAGGGCAGAGGAAGGTCAGTGGGTAAGTGTGAAGGCTGTCCTTGGCTTTCAATTCGACTACATCTGGGATTAACTAAAACCCAACAATGGAGGGGCACACCTGTGAGGGATTTTGGTTAATTTGAAGTGGGGATATCCACTTCTACTCTGGATCTTTGAGGTGGGAAGACACGCCTCTCATCTGGACCTTTTGAGGTGGCACGATCCACCTTTAATCTGGGCCACATCTTCTGCAGGCAGGCTATATAAAGACACGGAAGGAGAAAGCTTTTGCTCTTTGCCTGCTTGCTCTTGCCCTCCCTAGCCAGTCCACCCCTTCACTGGCATAAGAGCCTACGTCTTTGGGATTCCAGTGTATACTGAAGACCAAATGATGCATCCAGTCTCTGGAACTGAACAACTACTGGATTCTTGGACCATCTGTTGGTAGACAACCATTGTTGGATAAGTTGGACCACAGCCTGTAAGTCATACACATATACACATACACATATTTATGGGATATATATATGATATATATATATATGAGAGAGAGATTCAGAGATATAGATAGCTCTCTCATGCATATATCTATATGAGAGAGAAAGAGAGAGATTCATTCTGTGTGCTCTGTTACCCCAGAGAACCCTGATTAATACAGTTAAGTTATGCAGTTTTGAGTGGTAGAACCCAGGTGGAGACAGATCCTTATGGGAGTCAGGGGAAATAGCCACAGATGAGTGCAGAGGCCATGCCCATCTGCACATGCAGGACACGCCTCCATCCCTGGCTAGTATGGCTGAGACAGTATGGGCTTGAGCCACTGAGAAGCACATCAGCATCACAAGGAGACACATCACGATTTAAGATCATGGTACAAAACTGGGGATGCCAAGGGACTCTTTATGTAAAGGAAATGATTGGTTATTCACGTGACCTTTATATCTGGTCTAATTCAGATAGACTTGGAAGAAAAGCAACAGTTATGCATGCTTTATTGTATAGACATATAACAAGCATGGGTTTTCTTGAAAACACTTGCTTTGTTTTGTTATTTTAAAGATGGACAGTAGAAGCCAGACTCTACAAGACATGAATGATTGATGGGAAAGAATATAGACAGTATTTATAAATGAACAAGGCAGTTTTTGGTACACATAACAACTCAAAAAAGGATCATCAAAAGTCTGTGAAATGCCTAGTATAAGAACACTAGGGAACTTGTTCAGTTTCTGTGAAATGAGGCATACTTTCCCAAATTTCATTTCCAAGCTTAAATTCGAACCTGGAATAACATCCAGTCCCTCGCTCACCATGCTATGCATCTGTTGGAAGCAAATTCAAAACAAATTCTCTATTGTACGACAAAACTCAGCTCCAGCTCGCCCCGATGTTTCTCATCATCTCATCATAGTCTCTTCTCTGTTCCCATAACTTATAATTATCTGCGGAACTGTCTAAGCGAGCCCCGCTTTCTTCCCCTTAGTGTCTCCTTCCGGATGTGGGGGTCATCTGAGGCTGGGGACCACTGATGGATGACCAGCCTTTCCTTGGGTCCTTGATTCTCTAGACCTTCAACATAAGGTTGCTGCCTCATGGACCCCCACAACCAATATAAATTGTTTTTAAGAAAAATGCTAAATTCTTAATTGGAGAATAAACATCAAGCCACAGAATTTCTTAATTTGGGTTTCGAGAAAACAAATGACCGTCTTATGCCACAGCACTCCCTGCTAAAATAATTTCCCCAAATGCTGGAGGCCTAAAATATTTGATTCTTGCTCAGAAATCCCATCCAGTAATTTGACATTGGCACACTCTCCCCTTGCTGGGCCTTCCACTCTGGGCTGCCTCTTCCCCAGCCTGGCCATTCCTCATTCTCAAACTCTCTGGGATTGTTTAAAATATATGGGCATATTTTCAGCTTCAAAAATATTGAAAACTCTTCCAATGAATTTTTAATAATTATTGAGGTTTGGGTTCTGGAGAACAAATTTCTCAAGCGGGCATTAGGCTGGGAAGTTCTGGAAAGAGTCCTTGTATATCTGAAGTGTTAAGGACAGAGTTGAGACCGACGGGTGAGGTTATGTCCTTATCAATCCCCTCCTGAGTTTTCCCGCTTACCATCCTTCCCTTAGTTAGAGCAAGACACATTCAAGATAGGGCCATCCAGGGCAAAGAGCACATAGTGGCCAGGAGTTAGTTTCTGCAGCTATAAGGTTAAATCATTAGACAGCATCAAGACATGGAAAACCACTCACAGTGAGTTAATCCATCACATTGTCATGACTTTCTTGGGGTGTTCTGCTCTGTGGAGACAGGGGTCCAAGTGACAAGAGTTAGAAATACGCTTTCCCAATGCTGAGTTCAGAAATTCTTTTTGTGGCTTTTCAAATCACGCTCTCCCAGTCTTCAGCAAACAGCAGAAATGCTTCCTTGCGTCAGAGTCTCCTGTCTGTAATCCATGGGGTGGACTTTGTATAACCGATAGGAAATGCCTCGCAGACGTGGGTACCCCTCTGGGCCCTCGGGTTTTACTCTACCTTCAATCTTTCTCCACTAGAACCCACCCCCCAAATGTCAAGGGGAGGGTTGTGAAATCCTGAAGACAGAACTGATTTTAATTCATTAAAGCAAAAAAAGAGAAATTGGACAAACACATGGCCCTTGGGGGTCAGGGGAATGGTGGAGACAAGGTTGTGAGATATTTGTTCTCCACCATCCGTGGGTAGCAACCCTCAAGTCTAGTGAGGCTGTGTGGGAAGGGCTGTCTGAAGATGCATCTTCTGTCTCGGGAGATGCCAAGCTTAGGAGATGCATTTCCATCTGGGAAAAGGGATGGGAATAGGTGAAGAGGGGCAAGGAAGGCTTCACAGTGGGAGCCATATTAGGAAGTCTCTGTAAGAAATGGGCATCGGCTCAGTACCCCAAGACCAAGTTCTCAACACAAAGGAGATTTATTTGCTGCAGAGGGACAGAGGGCAGGGAATAAGAGACAAACAGAGAAGATAGAGGATGAGGAAGGTAAAAAAAGAAACCAACAAACATCAATCCAGCGGGGGATGCAGGCTCTCAGTACCGCCTTTAAATCAGGCTTAGCCACGACATCAGGTCTCCCCGCCATCTAACTCAGCCATTGATCAGCAGGACATTGTTACTCCCTTATAAAATATGCAATGTCATTCCTAGGGGGATGTTCAGCTCGCTCCTGTCTTCTGAGGGATCAGGTTTTAGCCAGGCATCCAGTTCCCTTCTGCATGACTGTGTTGCTCATCAATTATGATTGCCTTTCTCAGGAAGACGTCCTTCCCTCCAAGCCCGGAGAGACGCTCACGGCAGGATGTGGGCCTGGCTTTCTGTGCTGCCCCACAGTTTCCTTAGATTCTCAAAGGCAACTCTCGAAGTTCATTTTCATAGCCACTTCAACACTTCTTAGTGACATCCCCACACGACGCTCACACGACTGCTTTTCTGTAAAAAGTTTTAGATATTAGAAACCTACAGATATAGGCGAGCCACCTGTGTGTTTTGAAGGGCTGGTCTGTGTGGGAACAGTGGATTTAATCTCAGCTCCTCCAGGAGGAACTGCACTAGACCTCAAGCGTGCAGTCTATAGGAATGGCTTTCTCCTCAAATATAAGAATTTTCTGCAATAGTATTGAGCAGCCCCGAAATGGAACCACTTGCTTCAGGACAAAAAAGCCACTTACTGGAAGCTAAAACGTCCTGTGCCTTACCCCAGGAGACAGTTCAACAGCCTGGAAGCCATTCACAAGGGAGGCCAGAGCTGGCCTTTGGCGCCATGTCTCCTACCCATAGTGGCACAGCTGGGCCCCAGGCTGTGTCTGAAGACGCTCTGTGGGACCCAGCACCCCTAAACAAGCTCTTCTTTGTCTCTTCGGTTACTTCCTTTAGTAGAGTTTTACAGTTTATGGCTTTATTTTTAGTTTTGAATTCTAGATGGCTTTTTAAAATAAATGTGATTTGGTTTTCTGCTTTCAGAAATTTCAAGTTATAGTAAAGTAATAACTTGTGTTTTCCCATTCCCACAGTTTAGAATGAGCATGTTAAGTTTTGTTATAATGGTTTTAGGAAGAAAAAGAGGAGAGGGAGGGAGGGAGGGAGGGAGGAAGGGAGGGAGGGAGGGAAGGAGGGAGGGAGACGATGAACTAGAGGGAGGGAAAGAGGGGAAAGAAAGACTGGGTGGGGGAAGGAGGAGGGAAGAAAGGCTAGCTGAGGCCATTCATTCTGTCTCAGAAACTACCATCTCTCTGCCTACTCCTCTCCACCACCCTCAGAGACTGAAATATTCATGGCTCCTTTCATCCCTTAAATATATACTTCCTTACAGACATGTGTGTCAGCCAAATCATTCATGGGGGAAGATCTGGAGAAAGACCAGCCAGTGAGGTCCTAGTTGTAGTTAGACACGAGCAAGAAGCTGAGGGGCTGTTGCGCAGTCGGTGATGGGAGATGGTTCCCGGGCACACGGATCTAAAAATGCCGGCAGGAAGCAATTCTCACTGTTAGGAAGTGATACACAGGATCTACAAGATTACTCAGTGGGTAGAGGCGCTGGCCGGTGGCTATCATGGCAACCTGGGTTCAATCTCCTAACTCCTAAAGCGAAGGGAGAGAACTGACTCCTGGACCTTGTCTTTTGACCTCTACATGTGTGTTATGGCGTGTACATGCATGTATTATACATGTACACAAAAAAAAACAAATGTAATAAAAAATTTAAAAGGAACGACAAACATGTAAGAATATAATAAGGATCTAAGTAGAATTACAATGTGTGGGGGCTGGAGAGATGGCTCAGCCGTTAAGAGCACTAGCTACTCTTCCAGAGAACCCAGGGTTCAGTTCCCAGCATTGACATAGCCACTCACAATTCTCTGTAATTATAGTACCCAGGAATCTGACACTGCCACAGACACACATGCAAGCAAAACACTGAAGCACATAAAATAAAAATAAATCTTAAAAAAAATAAAATGTGTGTATATGTGTGTGCATATCAGACAATACATTTGTATCCCAATAATATATACATATATATTTTTTACACTTTATGTATCAGTTAATTTTTAACATTGTATAGTTTTGTTTCTAAAATTCCAAAGTACATTGTCTATCTACATAGTTCATCAATTTCCATCTTGTTTTTATATTCTGGCTTATAGTTTTTCACATTTACTGTGTGTGTGCATGGTGCATGGGTACATATGTCTGTGTGCGTGTGTATGTATTTGTGTGTGCATGTGTACATGTCTGTGTTTGTATGTGCATGTGTGTATGTATGTGTGTGATTGTGTGTGTGCCCACGCCTGTGTGTGCACATGTATAGAGATCAGAAGATAACTTGTGTGAGTCTCCTTCCATCATGGGTCTGAGTTCAGGTGGTCCAGCTTGGTGGCAGGCGCCTTTAATGCTGAGCCATCTTGCTGACCTGCATGTCTAAGATGCGTTGTTGCTCAGCCCAGCCTGGTATCACCCTCTGCAATCCCAATACCAGGAGAACTGAAATAGGAGAGTCATGGATTAGAGGCCAGCCTGGGCTATATGCTGAGTTCCAGACCATGCTGGGCTGCATGGAAAGGTCTTGTCTCAAAACAAACAAACAGTGCTGATATGTCAGGTTTATTTACATTTGAATTGTCTTTTATATTTCGCCCTCATAGACATTATTTTTAAACCAAGAGCTGCTCCCATCACTGTCTTTCTCCCGGTGTTCTAGCACCACGCTTTGCCCACACACACGTAGAAGGCCCTCCCGAGGCAGGAGACTGCCCATGTGGATCTAAGGCTCAGTCCCTAGCAAATAAAGGAGGTTTTAAAGTTCCCATACTCCCCCAAGTTTCTCTCCAAGATGTCATAAGCAAATTTACCCCACAGAACAATTAAGTTGTCCCCAGAATCCCTCTGTGTCTGGGCATGACTGCCTAATGTCACCAACACAGCGCAGGAAGTGGGAATCTGTCTCTCTCCCTCCTTCCCTCCCTCTCACTCTGTCTTGAACCCAAGCATCTTTTGTTTGTTATTGGTCATTCGTATTTTCTCCTCTGGCCCTTAATTCCTTTTTCCTCCTGTCATTTTTCTCCTGTGTCAGAACACTAATCCCTAGTCTATTGAATATGTCTCCCATGCTGTTATTTTTTAATCTTGTTTTTTACCAAAAGAAGATTTATGTTTTTCTGTGAAGACTGTTACAATTTAAAACATTTGAGTGTGTCCTTCCCGGCACTGTCTAAAGTTCAGAGCTCTTTTTAATGCTATCTCCCTCTGCTGTGTGAGAACATGGAACCATCCTTGCTGTCTTCATTGTCCCAACAATACATTGTCTCTGTTTAGGCCGAAAGGTGAGGTGCAGGGCATACAGGGTGAGGTAGAGATCCAATTTCACTGATATTTATCTTTCTCTTTCTAAGCCTGTAAGATCGTCCTATAATTGCTCTGCCATCAGGAACAAGGACTCCAGCTTATGTCCATTTCCTATGGCTGCCGGAACAAATTCCCAGAAACTTAACTGCTTCAGGCATCATACATGCTTCATGCCATCACATATGCTTCATGCCATCACACATGCTTCATCCATCACACATGCTTCATGCCATCATACATGCTTCATGCCATCACACATGCTTCATGCCATCACACATGCTTCATCCATCACACATGCTTCATGCCATCATACATGCTTCATGCCATCACACATGCTTCATGCCATCACATGCTTCATGACATCATACATGCTTCATGACATCACATATGCTTCATGCCACCATACATGCTTCATGACATCATACATGCTTCATGACACCATACATGCTTCATGACATCATACATGCTTCATGACATCACATGCTTCATGACATCACATGCTTCATCCATCACATATGCTTCATGGCATCACATGCTTCATGACATCATACATGTTTCATGCTATAGTTGTGGGGTGAGAAAGTCTAAAGTCGGGGTGCCCGGCAGTCTGTATTCCCTCTGGAGACCAGAAGAAAGCAGTTTTTTTTTACCTATAGCATCTAGAGGACATCCTGGCTTGTGAGCCTTCCTGTCTTCAAAGTATGTTGTTCCAGCCTCTACCTCCTCTTCCATTCCAAGGGCTCTCCTGAGTCCTGTGGCCCTTCCTGGGTGATCCAGTATCCTGACTCAGCAGAAGATCTGCCACAGGGCAGGCGCTACAAGGCACCTGTGGCCACGTGAGGCCACACCGTTACAGGTTCTGGCCATGTGAGGTCACACTGTTGCAGGTTCCGGCCATGGCCATGTGAGGTCACAACATTGCAGGTTCTGGCCAAGTGAGGCCACACAGCATTGCAGGTTCTGGCCATGTGAGGTCACACCGTTGCAGGTTTCGGCCATGGCCATGTGAGGTCACAACAGGCAGGTTCTGGCCAAGTGAGGTCACACAGCATTGCAGGTTCCGGCCAAGTGAGGTCACACCGTTGTAGGTTCCGGCCATGTGAGGCCACACCGTTACAGGTTCCGGCCATGGCCATGTGAGGTCACACCGTTGCAGGTTCCGGCCATGGCCATGTGAGGTCACAACATTGCAGGTTCTGGCCAAGTGAGGTCACACAGCATTGCAGGTTCCGGCCAAGTGAGGTCACACCGTTGTAGGTTCCGGCCATGTGAGGTCACAACATTGCAGGTTCTGGCCATGTGAGGTCACAGCATTGCAGGTTCTGGGAGTGGAATTTGGGCCTCTTTGTTCTCTACCCCCCAGCTGCAAAAACAGTTCAGTAAAACAGTTTTCAAGGAAATTAATTTCATTATGTTCAAAGGCAGAAAATTTGGAATGAGTGGAGGCATTGAAAGACTTCTTCCTTTTTAACTCAACAAAAGAGCTTCTAAATTAATGTCTTAAACACCATCTATTAGTACCAGAAGTTTTACAAAGTCGCCTTTTAAGTCCCCATTCAACTTAAAAGGTGTTGTTCTGGTTCATTTTTTGGTTTGAGTCCTGTGTTGAGTTTTTTTTTTTTTCCCCACATCCAGTTGAATTTAATTGCCAATGTGCAAATGGCCTGTTTCCACTTAGCCCCCCCTCCACGCAGCCTTGAGGCAGAAGTGTCCCAAATGACTGAAATGGCCTTCCCACCCCCCTTCCTCAGCAGCTTATGCAACAGCAGGAAACAGGTTCCAGGCCAGAGAGGCAGAGCTGGTGGGGACAAGGGGACAGCAGTATTCTTAGGGTCCAATGCCATTTGGTTGCTCCTGTTTTGACCCTGTCAGGCAGCCACCGGCAAGCACATTGTCACCCCCAAAGGCCTCCAGTGGCATGTGGGGGAAGTGAGTGGCGAGGACCAGCAGCCGTAAATTACAAGCTGCCTTAGGCAGTGGCAATGTGTGAGTGGGAAAGCCACCTGCAGGCAGGCTCAGATGAACACCCACGGGGATTTGCAGAAACCATACTGGGAGTTCACGTGGTGGTGGCTGGACTCCTCCAGGCACAGCTGAGGGATGGAGGAGGGGGCTGATGGGGCTGGAAAGCTGTTCTGTTCCCAGGGGGCTTGAGTTTGAGAACTGAACTCCCCAGGCTGGGGTGGGGGAGAGAAAGAGAGGAGGAGGAGGAAGAGGAAAGGAAGGGAGGGAGGGAGGGAGGGAGGGAGGAAGAGAGAGAAAGAGAGAGAGAGAGAGAGAGAGAGAGAGAGAGAGAGAGAGAGAATGAATGTTCATTAGTAGCCACTGTTCCTATTTCCATCATGGCAAGCTGCCCTGATCATCTGTGTGCATCTAGAACAGGCAGAAATAACACCAACTTACACACATTCACACACACTCACACATGCAATTGTCCCATGTGTTCTGGCTACAAGCGCATCACTATACACCAGCTGATCTCTCTATATTTGTGCATCTATCTGCACAAGCATGTGCTAGTGTATGTCCATAAGTAAAGCCTGCTCCTCAGAGAATCAGAAGGTGTCAGAAGCAGGCTCTCTCAATTACATTCATAACTCCTTCCCTTGCTTCCCCTGCCTTCCTCACTCTGTGCTCCTCCTCTTCCTCCTGCTGTGTGTGTGAGCACACACGTTATCACATACAAGTACTCTTGCGATCATGTACATGCGTTCCCGCTTTCTCACCCTTCCTCCTTCCCTCCCCTTTCTCCTCTGTCCTTCTTTCTCTCCCTTCTTCCCTTCTTCAAGATAAATACCATGTAGCCCAGGATGGCTCAAAGTCACCATCCTGCTGCCTCAACCTCCCACATGCTAACAGTATAGGTGTGCACCTCCACGCCTGGTTTCTCCGGTATTTTTAGAGGTTCCCGAGGTCCGGGTGTTTGTCCAACACAGCCTTCCCACCGGCCCACCACCAGTCAGTGATGTCTAGACGCTTGAATTTTTGTCTCCCTCTCTTCTCTCTCCTCAGAGGTGACAATGTCCCAGGTCTTTACTTCATTCTCTACTCTCAGGACCCCAGATGGCAGTGTTGCTGTCTCCCTAGGACCTCCCATACAGTCAGAGACATGAGTGGGACGGCCCTTTCTTGAGGCTCTGCAGTATTTTCCCTCCCGGCGGACGACAGCTACTCCAAAGAAATGGTGGCGATGCAACCTCATTACATGCTGCAAAATTTTAAACTTAGTAATCTTTGAATTGTGTTTAAGTTAATAGACTTTTACATACCAGCCTTAGATTCACAGAAAAATTAGGTAGACAGTACAGAGAATGACTATATGCTTTCTACCCCCAGATGTGTGCAAACTCTTAGCCCACCAACACCCTAAAGGGTAGTGCTTGTTTGCTCCAATCAGTGACCCTTACACTGACAGAGCATCACTGTCCAGCGTGCGCAGGGGTTCTTTCCTGCCCTTGTGCCTGCAGCCAGCATTACAATGACCTGTGGCGTGGCGGCGTGTCTTAATAGCCTTCCACACATCCGTATCCTTTCTCCGCCACTCCTCTGGTCTTTCTTCCGCTTCCACACTTCAGTCTTTTCCCGAGAGTTACACAGGTCAAGTGGCACAGCCTTGGCTGCTATCCCTTAGGGAGGACGCCTCTGTGTCATTTCCAGCCACGATAGTACGTTCCTTCACCTGTGAACGACGCTCCAGTGTCTGGAAGGACCGCTGTGGATTCCTTCGCCCACTGGGTTGCTTCTAAGATTTAGAAATTACGAATAAAGCCTCTTTCTGTGGGATTCTGTGTAGACATAAGCCTGTTACTCAGTTCAGGAAGTGTTTAGGAGCTAACTGCTAGGGTGTAAGGTAAGTTAAATTTAGTCCCACAGAAACTGCCCAACTGTTCAGCCTCTTTAAATTTAGCATCTGCCTAGCTTTATTTTCTCAACCCCATCATTAGTGTGCAATAATACAAAGTGGACATGTGAAATTTCCTGGGTGGACACATTTGATTTTTCCAGAGCTCCAGCTCCAGAATACGGAAAGTCTTTACCAGTTCCTGGGTCTCCCACAGTCCAGCCACTTTTTCAGCTGTCGCAAAACTTGGGGGCTTTCATTGATGACTGTTGTTAACACATTTGAAAAGCATATGCTTTACAATGTCAAAGGATTCACTTTATGATCAGTGAGAGAAGTTAACTGGTGACCCTGAGATGAAGAGCCGGGTGACAGGCCAGGCACAGCTGGGTGACAGGCCAGGCACAACCGCACAGCTGGGTGACAGGTCAGGCACAGCCGCATGGCCGGGTGACAGGCCAGGCTCTCTGGGACTCAGATCCTGCGCTCCCTCGACAGTAGCAGTGATACTGTGAGCAAAGGGTCCCCTGGGTCTCACGAAGAGACTCAGACATTTGAATTGTTCTGTGCAGTAACTTTCTAAGGCGACCCCAAGCATAGATCTGTATTATTTTCCCAGACTAGTCCCGGAACATGCCGTCAGTTGGTTCTCCAAAGTGACCAAACTGAACAGGGCCATAATGCGAGAACAACAGAAAAATCATGGATCCATTCATTTAAAAGAAAATGAATCAAATCTTAATTCTGCGGACCTCTCTGTTCAGACAGTGAAGTAGCCTATTGGTGTCCCCTGTGATATGATGACACCATTCTCAAATAGCACTAAAAATGATTGCAATGTTATTTAATCAAAAAACAAACAACAACAAAACCCCTTTAAGTGCAGCTGAACTGTCATGAGAAGAAAGAAATCCCTGGGGCCCCGGGAGAGGTGGCTCAACAGTTGCAAGAACTTCCTACTCTTCCAGTGAATGTGAGTTCAGTTCCTGGAACCCATGCGGGGTAACTCCAGCTTCAGGGGATCTGACACCTCTCTGGACCCTTGGGCACCTCCACAGACGTGATACACACTTATGTAAATACGCATATGCAGCATAAACAAAAAGTAAATAAATTTGGGGAAAAAAAAAGAAAGCAACCCCAAGGAATCCTTAGATCAGAAACTTAGAAAACATTAATTCAGAGAATATGTTGGAGATGGTGTGTTTTGTGGCCATGTTTTGGTGGTCCATGCAAGCACCACGGACAGACGGGGCATGGGATGATGAAGAGGACGCATCTCATCCAAGCCCAAACAAATCCAGGATAACACCCTAGATAAAGAAATCCAAGAAACAGTGTCTGCTCCTTGGAGGGACCCAAGAGGAGAAGTGAGTGGAAGGAATTTCAGAAACCCTGATCTAACACACTGTCAGAGCAGAATTTCAAACAGTTGATAGAAACAGTATGGGGAAGGTAATATTTAAAGAGATGAGAAGGGGCTGGAGAGATGGCTTAAGGGTTAAGAGTACTGTCTGCTCTTCCAGAGGCTCGTATGCCTAAGCACCCACATGGTGGCTCACCACCATCTGTAACTCCAGTCCCAAAGGGATCTGATGCCCTCTTCTGACCTCCACAGGCACCGCACACATGTGGTACACAGATACACATGCAGGCAGAATACTCATGCCCATAAAAATAAAAATAAACAAAACTCAAAAGCATTTAACAAGAGACAGCAACCATAAATCCCAGAGCCAGTGGCACATACCCACTGCTAGATGCAGAAGCTGAGAGCAACAAGTGGCAAGGATAGAGCTGGAGTTGAGAACAACCTGCCTTTAGGGCGCAAAGCCTGCTCAGTTAGAAAACAGCTCCTGACTAATGGATGACTCGGGCCTGTCATGTACCTTCTGGAATACCGCCTCTGAGAATTACCCAGAGAGCCATAACACAGTACCGCATCCTCGCCTGACCCCCAGAGTCCCACCTGAAGGTCTGGAATAGGAGAAACCAAGTCTTTTTACGTCCTCCAACTCTGGTTCACACCTTCATTCAGGTGTGAACTGTTCCCTGTTTCATTGCTAGTGAATAAGCAACACCCTGACAAATTGCCAAAGCTTCGTCCAATTTGTCTGTAATACTGTTAATTAGGAAGATTGTAGCAGGAGGCGGCTCGTTTGTTCCTGGCTGCTTAGACCCAAACAATCACACAGAAACTATATTATTTGCAGTACTGTTTGGTCAATAGCTTAAGCACATTTCTAACTAGCTCTTATATCCTAAACTAACCCATTTTTATTAATCTGTGTATCGACATGGGGCTGTGGCTTACCGACAAGGTTCTGGTGCATCTGTCTCCTGTGGGTGGCTACATGGCTTCTCTCTGACTCTGCCTACTCTCTTTATGTATCTCTTCCAGCCTGGCTATATTATGTTAAGCTGTTGGCTGAAAGCAGCATTGTTCATTAACCAATAAAGGCAACACATATACAGAAGGACTTCCCACACCATTTCCCCTTTTCTGTTTAAATAAAAAAGAAGATTTTAACTTTAACATAGTAAAACTACATATAACAATACAGGTATCAAGCAAGTATTATAGTTACAATATATATATATATTTTAAATATATAATTTTTTATCATAACTAAGGAAAACTATAACTATCTATTCTTCAACTCCATCAAAAACCCCAGAAAGATATAATATTACCTATGTTAACAGGAAGTGCATTGTAAGCAGCTTACAAAACTCTAGAATTGACAGAGACATCTCGCTTCCTGGACAGTACCCAAAGTTCTTCTGTAATGTTGCGGCATCCACCTTCTGCCTACTGGTTCATAGTATCCAGCAGGCTTTTCCATGAAGCAGGAGATTTGAAGATCTGTTCTGCCTTGTAATGGCAAAGCCCATCAGTTGCTTTCTTTTGTGTCCTGCAGAATGTCTGGCAGACTTTCATGGAGCAGGAACCCCAAAGGATCATCTCACCTTTAGGCAAGTTTAGCAGTCATTTTTCTGTGGGTCCTGCAAGTTCAGTCAAACAGTTCAGGCAAAAGCAGTTTCTTGCCCAAATGGCTAACAAACCCATAATGATGTGGGAGTGTCATATATCAATCTGTTGATTTCATTGGTTAAGCAATAAAGAACCTGCTTGGCCCTCATAGGTTAAAACATAGGTGGGAGGAGTAAACAGAACAAAATGCTGGGAGGAAGAGGAAGTGAGGTAAGACGCCTCAGACAGACTCGACAGCTCCGCTCTCTGGAGCAGAGACACCATGCCCCGCTCCCGGGCAGACACACGCGATGAAGCTCAGATCCAGGATGGACGTATGCTAGAACCTTCCCGATAAGACCGGTGCTAAGACTGGTGCTCACAGATTATTAGAGACGGGTTGATCAGTATATCAGAATTAGCCAGTAAGGGCTAGAGCTAAAGGGTCAAGCAGTGTTTAAATGAATACAATTTGTGTGTTGTTATTTCGGGGCATAAGCTAGCAGGTGGCTGGGGTGCTGGGGATGCAGCCCCGCCGCTCCTATTACTACACCATAAGGAGCCTCTTCAATGCCCATCATCCTCCATTGTCTTTGAAAAGTTTTAAGAATCCCTATCCATCTGAAATATACCTCTGTACTTCTAGAAAACCTAACTAATATGACTACAAGCTAATTACTATAGATGATTATCTATTAACCTATATTTCTTAATTATACATTACATTTTAAATGAGCTGCACAAACACAATACCTTAATCAAGAGCAGAAATATATACAACAAAGTTAACCTTAAATTTGTATCAATAAACCAAGATCCATACCAATGCAAAGTATCCATCTCTATAGCACTTCCCCTTTAAATGTAAACAGACATTTATGAACAATATTTGGGAATTTGGTTTTAGACCTGTCCAAACTGCTTCCTGCTTTTTGTTGGGCAAAGTAAATTTGGGGGGTGCTCACAGCAACATTTTGGGGCTCTTGGTCTACAAACTACATTAGTCTAGAAGGAATCCATAGGATTCAGCTTAGTTTTCCCTGCCTAGCTCTATTCTGCCCTACCACAGGTCAAAGCAGCGTCTTTATTCATTAACCAATAAAGGCAACACATGTATAGAAGAACCCCACACCAGAAGATTAGTAAAAGGGAAACATTGGGAGGCAACAGCTTTGCTGTCTTTTCTGAACCACCAAATAGGCAAAAGTCTGGTCTCCCTTCTGAAAGAAGAGCTATTATTTGTGAAATAACCAAATGTCAAGTTATTTAAATAGTTAAAGGAGGATGCAATCAAAGTATTTGGTCAATGCTGTTATGAATAGATCTCGGGCAACGCAGGGTTTTGATAATGTCCAACTATACCGAAAAGAGATGGCGTAATTGACAAGGGGCTGAGATCTGAGATCAGTAGGTTGAAAAGCCTCAGCCAAGTCTTCTAGATCACAGACACATGAGACGGGGGCACATCAGGGAAGAGGGTTCACTATAGGCACCATAGATGTGGAGATGGAGGGGTGGATAAGGAAGGCTGGCATTTGAGGGATAGCAAACAGGACAGCTAATTTGTACATTAGCCAAGAGCCATAGTTCTCAAGCTATAGCATGCATTGGAATACTTCGGGGAGCAGGTGGTGCTTAGGATGCTGTGTTTTGACAAATTCCCAGGGGACACCAGTGCTTCAGGCCTTTCTTCTGTCACCAACCCTGAGCACCATTAGTAATGAGCTTTGAGATGAAATTCTAGATTGAGATTTCAAGAACAAGGGACATTGTTGGACAATAATGAGATAGAGTGTTTTGTTTTCCTTTCCGGTTGTGGCAAAGCAAGCAACTCAGGGGAGAGAGGCTCTATCTTACCTTGCAGTTCTAGGTGACGGTCCTAATGCCGGGCAGTGAAGTGGCAGGAACTTGAAGCAGCTTGTCACATCCCATCCACACTCAAGAGCAAATAGAAATGAACTAATACAATCACACATACTGCTCAGCTCACTCTGATACATTCCATCCCAAAGTCAGGGAGCGGTACCACCACTGTGAGTCCTCATACCGCTGACAATGAGTCTTCCCACATCCACCAACACAGTCAAGACTGTCCCCCACAAACATGCCCCTAGGCCAACCTGACCCAGACAATCCTCCTTGAGAGTGTTGTCCAAGGTGATTCTAGACTGTGCCAAGTTGACCATTAGAGGGAGAGAGGGAGGAAAAGGCTGAAGACTCTCCTCATGGAGCTCCTGAGTCACAAGGGAGTTATATTCATCTGGGTTCATCTGATCACACACGCTCAGTTGATCTGGGTAGAGCTTGAGAGTCTCAGACGATGCCAGTGCTCTTTCAGCACTCAGAATATAAAGAACATTGTCATAACTAAGATCTACTTGGGATACTGTGGTTTGAATGAGAAGTGTCCCCCATAGGTCTGGATAGTTGGACACTTGGTTCCCAGTTAGAGGTGCAGTTTAGGATTACAGAACCTAACCTTTGGGAGTGGAGCTTCTCTGGAGGAAGTACATCTCAAGGATCGGGCATTGAGAGGTTCATCTCACTTTCTCCTTCCTTTCTCTGTTTGCTTCCTGTGTGTGGCTGAGATGCGGTCTCTCTGCTTCCTACTCCGCCGGCCTTTTGCCTTGAGTTCATTGCTGCTATGGACTCAATTCAAAATCAACGTCCTTGAGTTGCTTTTGCCTACGGTGTTTATCACAGCAACATGGATGTCATCCCCATCTCTATCCTGGCATCTCTCGCGGCTGGCAACAGAGCACGCCACAGCAGACAACAGCATGTGTTCAAGACCAATTCGTTGCTGTTTTCACAAGTGTCCTGATGGATCATCATTTCCAAGCTTGACAAAATCCAGCTGATAGGAAAAGGAATGCTGGGAACTCGTCAAGTTTTTCACCTAAAGTTTCAAAGCAAGTCCAAAGTTGAACCGCCACGAAAACAAGTGGTTTTTATAATAGGAAAGCCCACAAAATGGCCATGGTAATTTGCATCTTCATGGTTTATAGACAAGAAGTCTTCAAGCTGACTTGAGAGAGAAGTAAAATAAATAGTTGAGGTTCTCTTCTCACTCACCAAGACACTTATGTACTTAAAAGACTTATGCTGGAAACCGCACTCCCATTCCCTCAGAGTTTTCACTCAGTCCCTTGGAGCTGTATCTGGTGGACATTATTGTAATGCCACTACGAGTATTTGTTTAAAGCTCACCACACATTTATGAAGACCAGATTTGGATCCCACGGAAATCTTGGACGAGGCAGTTGAGAAAAATGAGGGTCATAAGCAAAGCTTACACTGGAGAAAGAATGTGAAGGGTAGAACAAAATATGGGAACGGGAACACAGAGCCCAAGCTCCGGAAAGCCATGGCTCTCTCTCTGCTAAGGGACTACCTGCTACTGGTCATGGAACCCAAACTGAGGAAGGTAACCCTGAACAGACATTTGGTAAGGCAAGCTCAACAGCCTTGAGAGATGGGATCTAGGGTCAGCACAAAGCGAGCCACCCCAGGGTCTGGGTAGAAATGGTCCATGCGGGAAACAGGGAGAGGGGAACTAGATTGGGGATGGTGGAGAGGCTCCCTGCATAGGGTCTTCTCAGGGGGTCAGCTCAGGCTGTTCTGAGGACCACTAGTACCTGGGAGGTGGCTGCCAGGCAGTCTGTCCCTGGGAATCGAGACTCTGGACTTATTAATTGAACCTGAAGCTTATTCACTGCGGATCTTAAGGAAACTCAGACCATCATGGCTGTAAGCCCAAATATGCTCCAGCTACTACCCAAGCATCAGCGTATCCTCAAGGCGTTAGGTGAAGGTACCTAGGGAAGGAGCTGACTAGAGCACCTTCCCCGGGGCAGTCCTGACAGCCGATGCCCTGGAGACAGGGCCACCAGGGACTGGGCCACTGGTCTGATGTTCATTCTTTCGGAGGCTGAATACAACTGGCAAGATCCCGTGCTCTCATGCTGACTGGACATAAGAGTAATTTGAAGGAGCCTAAAACAATATTTGCTATCCTCCGGCTTTATGTCCAGGGATACTGGCCCAGCTGCTCTGCAGAGGACCACTGGTACTTCCAGAACAGCATCTAGATCATTTCCAGGCTGAGCTTCGGTTGGGTGCTGGGGCTTGGAACGGAAAAACAAGCAAAGACGTACGCACGTATCCACCTGCCTCTCCCTTCTTACTTGAGGAAAGCTGAGTCTTTGGAGTTGTAGTCAATGTTTCTATAAAAAATAATAACCTTTGAGGTTGCTTTTCACCTTCTCGCTGCATTACTTCTGAACATTGATTTCTTGAGTTTTTATTATTTAGTAATAACGACGCACAGTTCTCCAGGGGAGAGGCTCAATGACAGGGGGTGATGGCAGGGGGAGGGGACACTGACAGCTGACTCAGGGATGTGAATATCATCTGCCCACAGTGGCACGGAAGGCTCTCTGTGCCCACACCCACAGTGCTCCATCTGGACATAAAGCCAGAGGATAGCAAATATTGTTTTAAGCTCCTTCAAATTACTCTAATGTCCAGTCAGCATGAGAGCATGGAGAAGGAGGTGGAGAGGGAGAGAATTTCTGGGCCAACCCAGGTGAAGCCAATAAAACCACGAAGCACAAGGAACAACTGAGGACGATATCAAGGCGGCAGAAGTCGGAGCGAGGCGCTGTAAGGGAAGAAGCCACAAGCCTGGGGATGCCGTCACCCCCACGAACTCCTTCTCCCTGCACTTACCACCACCTGAATTTTACCCAAGGGAAACTGATTTTGGTCTCTGACCTCAGGACTGTGAGTCAACCCTTCCAGGTTGTTTTCAAACACTAAGATTGTGAGATATTGCAGCAACAGCTGGAGACTCAGATGTCCTGTCACTATGTCCATCTCTTCTCATGCTCTGGTGTTCTGTTCATGACGACACCATCATTTGGTGAAGGAGCCAAGGCATGTAGTCACGTGCTTAGAAAACGTCATCACCTACTTGCCATGGAAGGTGCATTGTTAAAGAATAACTTTGGAAGTTTTTAACAAGAGTCTTAGTGTTCTTATCTTTTTCCATTTTGGGGTGTGCATTGTGTGTGGGTATGTATGCATGACTTTGTGTGGGGGGTGTATGAGCACGTGTGTGCATGTGTGTGTGTGGTGCATGTGGAGGCCTGTAGTGAGTGCTGGGAATCACTGGTAGCTCTTCCACCTTACCTATTGAGGCAGGGTCTCTCAACCAATCCCAGAGCTCACAGATGTGACTAGTGTTGCTAACCAGCTAGCTCTGGGGATTATTGGTCTCCGACTTTGGAGGCTAGAATTACAGGCATATTTCCATGTCCACCCGGCATTCATGTGGTTTCTGAGACTCAGAACTCTGAGCCTCAAGCTTGTATGGCACGCACTTTAACCACTGAGCTCTCTCGCAGCCTTGGAATCTCAGTTTTAAATTTTGGAAAACAGCAAGTGTCTGGTTTTAAAGATGTGATTTTACAGGCTATTATGTCCAAAAATTTTACTGAAGTATGTGTGTGTGCATGTGTGTGCGTGTGTGCATGTGTGTATGTGTGTGTGTGTGTGTGTGTGTGTGAGAGAGAGAGAGAGAGAGAGAGAGAGAGAGAGAGAGAGAGATTCAAATGGAGGATGATGTCTGTCTTCTCTGTCTGTCCTCATTGGGTCAGTATGTTCATGCCTCAATCTGTTCTACCCTCCACAACATCTTTGTTAGTAAAATTTGATTGGTGAGTCTCTCTTTCCTTGAGTTAGTAAATCTTCTCACAACCTAGCCAGAGAACATAAACGATTTTAAATTGTTTTAGCAAATAGATTTAAAGCCCTTTGTAATATTTCTTTGTGAATTTTTGAACAGCTTGATTTTTTTCCTAGTTGTCTAATTTTTTAATGTTCAGATGATGGATGTTGGCAGGTGACGTGATTTTTTAAAACAGGACACAGGGAGGGCGACAAGCTTTCTCTGTGCCCTGACTCACTGCCGAGGACTCAACAGCACAGATGTTACCTGCATCTTCGTAGGCTCTGGGGTTACGTACATGCATTGTTTCAAAGATCAAAGATGTCCTCCCGAGGCTGGAGAGATGGATCACTGGCTAAGAGAGATTGCTGCTCAGTCATGAGGACCAGAGTTCAGATCCCAGCCACATACTTCTGGCAGCCCACAAATGCTTATAATTATAGTTCCAAGGATTCTGGCCTCCATGACCACCTGTACAAGAATTCTCTCTCTCTCTCTCTCTCTCTCTCTCTCTCTCTCTCTCTCTCTCTCGCACACACACACACACACACACACACACACACACACACACACACATAGCTAGCAAGCCAGTGACAGTCACACATCCCAGAAAGTCTGTGACTCTGTAACACTGACGGGGAAATCAGATAGCTGCTCTCCAAGCTGGACAACCCTTTAAAGTGTTTTTTAACAGACATGCAGAAGATCTTTGTGAAGAGCAACATCCTTTCACAAGACATCTGCTTCCGTGCTAGAATACTTTAAAAATTTTTACGCATGTTGAAAGCTTCTTTTGAGTCTGCTTTGTTACTTCATTTTGTTTTGAAAGGTCGATAAATCACTGTCAACCTCAAAAAGTTTGTACACGCCCCACCCCCAGTGGCAGCTTTATGACAGCACAGGAAGGGGACACTTCATGAAAGTCACCCTTGGCTCTGTCTCTGTAGGTTGATCAGGGGTTCATTCTCTGAATACTGGTCACGTTTGCTGCAACACCATGACGAACATGCGTATCGTTTTCTCAATGAGACTCCGCTCTTGTCACAGAGATCACCCTACATTAGAAACACCTTCTCCGGGACATCTCTCTGTTAGAGGCCAATAGAGAAAGCAGCCTCGATCGTTCCATTACTGAGCAGAATTAGCAGATTCCGGAAACTGAGCCCTGTAAACATCTGTGTCTTGGGTGCACCACAGAAGCAGCATCCTGCACTGTCTGTTCAGCCACGCTGGCGTGTTCTCAAGGCATCTTCCAGCTGTATTTGCTGACCAAGGGCTGCGTCTTGGTTTACGCACCAATTTGTGTTCTGGGCATTATTTCCGGCTGTTGTCACCACAATGTGAACAACAGGCTTTCATCTGGAGTAGGTAGTTGTCCCCACTCGCTGTTAAATAAGAAACCTCAACAGGGCCTTCCAAACATTTATCATCACATTTATTGTGATTTTTGTAAAGCTCTGGGCTGAGAAGTGAATGGCTCTAAGCAATCAAAAATTATAGACATTTACCTTCATGTTTTAAATAACACATGTTTAAATGTTTTTTTAAATTACATTGGCTTCAAAACAGCCTTTGTTGATTAATACAAGTCGCAATATGCATTCAGCCAAAGTTCACGGTCCAGAATATAAATTCATATTTCAGCAATGTCTTTGGATTACTGAGTTTTTGGCAACTTGCTGTGGAATGTATCAATCACATTGTCTTGCTCCATCCCATGGCCCACAACATAGAGAAGGTTCGTCCTGACTTTCCAGTGGTTCACAGCTTGGTTGTTGGCATCACCTGTACTCAGGCACTCCACACAGGGTTATTGAACACCACCTGACTACTTTGTGGAAGCTGATTGCTGATCACACAAACCAGTCACCCACATAACTGAAGTCACATGATCTGTAATTTGTTGTAACTCCATCAGGGCAAGCAAAGGGCCGCAGAGTATCAACCGTGTGGACTCTTTATGAATAACTCAGGTGCTGGGTGAGACACCAGCCAATGGTTCAATGTAGTAATAGGAGCGGCGGGGCTGCGTCCCCGGCACCTGGCCGCCCACATGGCTAGCTCTAGCTTATGCCCCGAAATAATTACACACAAACTGTATTCTTTTAAACACCGCTTGGCCCATTTCTATCTAGCCTCTTCTAGGCTAGCTCTCGCATCTGGACTAGCCCATTTCTAATAATCTGCTGTAGCCCACGAGCTGGCTTATCAGGAATGATCTTAACCTGCATCTGCCTGGAGTGGGAGAATCATGGCGACTCCTTGACTCAGCTTCTTTCTCCCAGCATTCTGTTCTGTTTACTCCACCCACCTATGTTTTAATCTATGAGGGCCAAAGCAGTTTCTTTATTGCTTAACCAATGAAATCAACAGATTGATATATGACACTCCCACATCAGTTCAATGTAAACCAAGTGTATTTGGGTGTCAATCACAGGCTGATACTAACAACCCTAAGCTCTTCCTGATTCTTTTAGAGTTTGTATTCTTCACCTGTGTATTGTTTGTTTGTTCGCAGTGGTGGGTCCAGCCTAGAGCCTCCTGCAGACTGGGAAGGGGCTCTATCTATAGCCTTTGATGTAGATAATGTAGAGCAATGTTCTAATCTAGCTTTCTCCCACCAATGGGTAGCATTAGGTACCCGTAGGTTTGTGTACTAACATGGAGGTGACTATCATTGACTTAACATACTCTTCTGATAAACAAATTGCAATGTGTTTATTTGTGGATGTAGCTAGTCCCAAATACAGGCTGGCTAGCTGTTCTCCAAACCCATTTCTACCTTCCCACCACAAAATCTATACATTTTTATTCTTTTGTTTTTGAAGGCTACAGACTACACTCTAGCCAATGAACTATGCCCCTTTTATGTCTGACCAGGTAACCCTCCTTGCCATCCTCTCTAATTCTGAAAATACTGTGTGAATGTCAGTCAGACATGATGATATGAATCAGTGTAAACTAGGCACAGGAGCAGTTCCAAGTGGATAATTGGCCCAATTAGTATGATATTAGAGAAACACCTTAGTGAAGAAATTTCAATAGCATTAAAGGGGGTCGTCTCTCAGAGCAGATGTCTTAGGGTTTTTATTGCTGTGACGAGACACCATGGCCATGGGAACCCTTACAAAGAAAATGTTTAATTGAGGGGCTCGCTTACAGTTTCAGAGGTGCTGCCCATTCTCATCATGGTGGGGAGCACGGCAACGTGCAGACAGACATGGTGCTGGAGCTGAGAGTCCTACATCTTGAAGGCAACAGGAAGTCAACTGAGACACTGTGTGATATCCTGAGCATAGGAAACCTCAGTAAGTGTGCCCCCACAGTGACAGACTGCCTCCAACAAGGTCACATCTACTCCAACAAAGCCATGCCTCCTAATAGGGCCACTCATATGAGCTTATTGGGGACAATTGCATTCAAACTTGCCCAGGAGAGGTATAAACCTCCTTTCTGAGCTGGACCTTTGAATACCAGACAAAGTGTTTGAACGTGATGCTTGAAGAGCCATGGAGAAATGCCAAGTGGAGGAAAGTGGGGAGTCCTGGTAACAGGGAAGAAGGTGGGAGGAGCACAGGTGGACCAGCAGTGGATTAAAACCTAATTCATCTTTGGGACAATGAGTTTGAGGAGTCAAAGATGCCTGTGGGATGGATACCCTGGATGTGGCCTAATCTGACTGCAGATGCAAAGAAAGCTTCAGCCAAAGTTGATCTTGAGCAACTCAACTTGGAGACTCAGAAGTATAAGGACTCCCAGCATGATGGCAGCCCCCCAGAAGGCACCAGGCACATGAGGACCCTAACGAAGTGGAGCCCTGGTTATTGTCCCTGGTGGAAGTAATTGCATGTGACATTTCTTTGAATCATTTATTTATATTTTTTCTCCTATTCAGCAGAAGAAATTAAAGAGATGGAAAAACACACTCAGAGGCGTTCTTACTACTGTTGGCAGCCTTTGGCTCCAGACAACTGCTTCGCCTCTCTCTCTGGCTAGTCCAATGCCTGGAAGTGTTTATGCTGCTTTCAGATGCACAGAGGGTTAGCAAGGACTACATTTCCCCCACTCGTTCCTGCCATCAAAGTCATCTTCCAACTCTTAGTACAAAGATGTATTATTGACATCCTGGACCCCATTCAGAAGCCTTTTGGTCTAATTTGATTCCTCTTGTTGATGTGGAGAATACATTAAATCATGTCTCTATCTGCAGAGTGTGACAGGAACCCAGAGCTCTTTGTTAGAAGGTTGTGTGTAGATGAAAACCTCCATGGCAGGGACTCAGCTGGGAACGTGTGCAGCTGAGGAAGGGACAGAGCGGAACTAGGGTCACATAAAAGGGCACCAATTCCTCCCCTTAGAGGAAGTGCTAGAGGTAGCAACACAAGCATCTTTACAAGTTAGAGTTCCAGAGAAGACAGCCTGAGGGCCTTTTAGGGGACAGCAGCTTCCAGGGACTCCCAGGAAAGTCACCTTCTCCAAACCATAAGCCTGATGGAGGCCAGGATGTCTGACATTGGGCAGTATCTTCTAGACATGACAAGGACAATTTGTTCATGTACTCTTAACACGGCTACCCAGACAAGACTGGCACATCGCCATCAGCTGGCATGCCAGTCCAGACAGGAGAAACCTCAAGTGGTCCCAACCCTAGATGAGGTGATCAATGCCATCAGTTGGCATGCCAGTCCAGACAGGAGAAACCTCACGTGGTCCCAACCCTAGATGAGGAACTGCAGGTGATCAATGACAGCTGAGAGAAAGGTTATTAGTCTCCTCCAGGGATGAGCTTCCCCAGGGGTGTCCAATCTCAAATGGACACTTGTATATACGAACCAAGGTATATACACACATGTGCGTATACATACACATGAATGTCTACATGCAATGATAATAACTAAAGAAGAATGGAATGGGAGTGGTCATATTCAGCTCTCTCTCACACCCTGACTCCATCCAGTTCCTCCCAGCTTGGTCACTGTCAAGAAGGCAGTGCTGCCCAGGCAGTCCCGGTGCTCCCTCCTGTAGAAGGAGCTGCGGGCCTGCTTTTCGCCTCCTAGCTCCCAGCCACGGGCTAGCTTTATACCAGAAATAACAACACACAAATTGTATTCATTTAAACACTGCTTGGCCCATTATATCTAGCCTCTGCCTGGCTAACTCTCATATCTTGCCTAACCCATATTTAGTAATCTGTGTAGCACCAGTCTTACCCGGAAAGATTCAGCATGTCTGACCTGGTGGCTTGCTTCATTGCGTCTGCCCTGGAGCAGAGCGGCATGGCATCTGAGCTCACTTCCTCTTCCTCCCAGCATTCTGTTCTGTTTACTCCACCCACCTATGTTCTAACCTATCAGACCAAACAGTTTCTTTATTAACCAATGACCTTCCTCCATCACCGCTCTTTGCCACACCCTCCTCATGCATGAGGCTGAACCTTCTGCTGGTCTATCCGACATCACGGGGTGGAGAGTCCTTCTGTTCATGTTCCCACACCACCCAATACTGCTCACATGTCTCCATCACTGAACTCTCTGCTCCTTGAAATCAGGACTATCTGAGGCAGGTGGGGTTTCCAGGGCTTAGCACAGTGTCCAGCTCACAGTTCCACAGCTGAGATCAGATGAGGATGCGTGTGAACAAGCAAACACACTGCCAGCCACCCAACCCCACTTTCAGGGCTCCCCACTAGAACAGGCCCTGCTGCCAACTGAGCACCATGCTGTTCCTTGGAGATACAACTGTGGGGGTAGAGTTGGGGCAAGTCCTACCGAGGTATCGGGTGTGAAAGGAACACCGGCTACCATCCAGGTGTGTAAGCGGTGCAGGGTGGACACAGTCCCTTCATCACAACGCCCCCACTGACTCATACTGGTCATCCTTAGCATTGTTCATTGGGGCCATCTGAAGTCTCCTCGCCACTCCTCGTGGGTGAGAAGCATTCTAACTATTTGGACGGTATTTTTTGCCCCACTGAGGTCACTTTGGTGGGGGTAAAGAATGTTCAGCATCCCTCAGTGCCTGGGAGGCTCCTGTGTAGCGGACAGCTGCCTCCATGCCCTGCCTCATTTCTAAAGGCTTCCCCAGAGTTTCACGTAGGTAGAAGCTGGACTCTACTTTACATATAAACACAGGGTGTTTCTCAGAAGCTCTTTAAAATCTTGCTGTTTCCAGGAATGAGGTTACCGTGTAAAGTGAAGGAAGATTACATTGTTTACCGAGAGCTGAGCATCAGTTAGGACACAGTGTCACCACCAGCAGTGCCCTTCAGCGCTGGGGTCACACAGCTGGCCTGCTGCAGGCTGCACATGTGTGTCACGTGACCAAGAGGCTGCCCCATGGGCCACGCATCCCCCGTCTTCCCACACTTCCACCTCAGCCTTGTTTCTACTATACAGCCCTTTCTGGTTATTTCCAAGCTTCAGATTCTGTTAAGTCTAAGATAATAGTTTCTGTAGAAGGAGTACGCATTGAGTTGGGTCAAACGGTGTCCACACTGAGGAAGACTTGTCAAAGTTCTACAGTCCAGTAGCTCACACACTTCCTTAGGTATAAGATGGTTATAGAGATGATCAAGCTAGGATGGGCTCAAGCCGAGGATGACCTACATCTTTACTCAAAGAGAGGATAGAGACACAGACACACGGAGGGCAGAAGACAGAACAGAATACAGCGGGCTGGACAGATGGCTCAGGGGTTGAGAGCATTTGCTGCTCTAGCACAGGACCCAGGCTGGGTTCCCAGCACCCATGTCAAGTAGCTCCCAGCGCCCTGGGGCTCTGGCTCCGGGTGACCTGGTACTTCCTTCTGGCCACCAAAGGTTCCTGTAGTCATGCATGCGCACAGTCCCACACACAAGTAAAGATAAATTAATCAGAGGCCGGCAGATCTCTGTGATTGCAGCCAGCCTACTCTACGTGTCTAACTCCAGGCTAGCCAAGGCTACATAATAAAACCTTGTCTCAAAAAATAATAATATACTAATTAATCTTTTTATTTATATTTATTTATTTTGTTGTTGGTGAGACAGGCGTTCACTTCGTCATCCCATCTGGCTTAAAAGTCACAGAGATCCACCTTCCTCTGCTTCCTGAGACTCAAGGCATGCACACCACACCTGGCCCTTAATCTTTTTATTTTAAAGGACACAGGGACAAGTTGCCATCTACAAACCAGAGAAGGGCCGGAAACAAACTCCCACATAGCCTTTGGAAGGAGGCATCCTGGCTTACACCTTGACCTCCAGCTTCTGCCCCTCAGACACGGAGACAATACATTTATGATTTATGTTTCTTAGGCCTCCGAGGCTCTGGTTTTTGTTGTTGTTGTTGTTGTTATTGTTATGTCACTCTGGGCTAACTATCATGATTTTTTTTCCCAGAGAACAAAAGAGATGTAAAATATGTTAAAAAAATAAAACTAAAAAGTTTTAGGGTGTGGTGTGGTTGTGACGAGCTTCTCTTCAGACTGACAAACAGCTGCTAATAGCAGTTAATGGCTCCAAATAGCAGCCGTCGTCTAAAAATCAGGCTTGGCCTGGCAAAGAGCAGCGGTGTAATGGGCAATCACAGTGTCAGAAATAATGAAAGTCTTAACCGTCTAGCGAAGGCAAAGCAAAGCAAACGTGCAGCTCTGGAGACTTCCGGAACTTGAGAGGGACTGACCACAGCAGTTAAGCTAAAAAGCAAAGATGTTTCAGCCTTGGGGAAAGCTCAGGCGGCACTTAAGTCTGTACAAAAGTTCACTGTGCATGAAATACCTAGTGCTTAATAGTCCAGAGACTGCAGGCAGGGCAGAAGGAAAAGTATCCTCATTTTAGAAATGAGGTGTCTGCGGTGGTAGAATCATTAGCCTGGGGTCAAACAATTAATTTTCGGTTTATTAACGGTAATTTATTTTGGTTGTAAGAAAGAGTGGCCAGTGTTAAGTAACTCAGATGTAAAATAATTAACAGTGTGCATTCCCCCAAGCTAAGGCCTTTGGGAAGGGGACCCACAGCTTCCCTGGGCCCTCCCCTGCAGGGAGTAGAGGGTCTTTACCCACAGAGCTGAATCTAACCCTCTGCCAGTCAACTGTGGTGGGGGCAAAGAGGTCCCGTGATACAAGCAGGGCGTGGTAGGATCTTGATTTCAAGGATTAAGGGGCAGTTTCTAGAGAACAAAGGTAGTCACAATGTAGTTGGCCTGGGAGACCCAGCCTCTGGTTTTCTTCTGCACTCAGATGGTCCCAAGGACTTTCCTTTGCTCTCTGTGCCTGTGACACACACCGTGACCAACAGCAACTTGGGGAGGAAATGTCATCCATAACAATGAGGTGTCTGGATCTCAATTCTCCTTGACCCACAAGCGATACTTTCCAGTATATTCCCAAACTCTGAGTGGGTAGGGCCCTCACTGCATCTTCCAGCCATTGGTTGGATTCCTTTGCTATGAACCACACAGAAGAGGGATCCCCCAGAATGTGGGGGAATGAACCGTTTGAGCCACAGTTCCAGAACTCTTCTGTCACACCGTGCTGTTTATCTTCCCTGGCCTCCGTTGCCTCACAAGGCTGCCTGTGTGTCTCCCACTTTCATGTGACCCACAGTTTACCTCCAGAAGCTCACAGCTGATCAAACTCTGTGGACTCGATGAGATTCTCCGTGCCCCCCCTCATCAAGTCATTTCTTGTCCCATCACCAACCTTCCTCTCTTCACACATGAGCACAGCCCTGCTCAGCCCTGCACACGCAATCCCTTTAATTACCACCACGGTAAACACAATGTTCTTACCTTTCAGCCTCACAGACGTCAGTTCTCAGATCATAAGCCAGAGGTCACAGGTCAGTAAACAGTAGGATTATCTTTGAATTTAGTGCTGACTCAAAAGCAAATTCCTTTTCCACTCAGTTATGTTAACTGTAAACTACAGTGTTATGGCTCTCCTGGGACGCCAAACCAGAGGGAGAGATGGAAAAACCGAAATAGAGACAGACAATGGCAGAGATAGAGGTGCCAGTGACAGAAGGGGGCTAGGAACTGACTCCTGTGATTCTAGAGTGAAATGAAGATGAAGATCAAGAAAGACAGTGGTTTGGGGCATGGTGTGGTGGCGCACGCCAGCACCCAGGAGGCAGAAGCAGGAAGATTTCTGAGTTGAAGGCCAACCTGGTCTATAGAGCAGGTTCCAGGAGAGCCAGAGCTACACAGAGAAAGAGAGAGAGAGAGAGAGAGAGAGAGAGAGAGAGAGAGCGCGCACCAGCCCATGGCATAAATTCAGTGTGAGTCCTAATGCTTGAGAATCAAGGGAAGCTGATGACCTAAGTCCCAGGGAAAGGTCCTCTTCTACTTACTCTATCAACACCCTAAAGTACTAGGTGGTGCCCACTCACACTGTAAAGTTGCCGATTCAAATACTATCCTCGGAACCAAACACATAGGTTGGCTTCTGGGCGAGTGGGAAATCAAAGCAAGCATACGCAAAAAAATAAAATAAAAGAGCACAGAAAGATTTATTACCTGCAACAACTCCCAGAACAATAGCCTCCTCATGAAGGAAAACCAGCTTTCCTGAAGCACTTACACTTACTTGGCTAAGCACATGAAGAATGTACTCCCCAACCCCACACACCGCCAGCACATGCACTTTAAGACTGTAGTTCAAAGGGCAAAGACAGTAGACACATTGTGGATATGCTTGTCTCAAGGTCACAGAACACGTGCTGGAGACATTAAAATGGCAAACAGGAGTGCTTCGGGCAGTCTTAATATACTTCATAAAGGTTGTAGACTGAGAGACCCGTGCACATGCTCAGTAGTCTCCAAACTGAAAGCGGTGGGCACATACTTTGAACACATATCACTGTAGACCTTTGCTTCTAGATGAGCCTGGTTCACTCACAGGCTAAGTGTCAGCTTACCTTGCCCTCGAAGACACATCCACAAATACTGCTTCATCGAATCCTTTTGAAAGTCAGATCTAAACATAATACTAACTATCATTACCAATCCTTCATGGTTAACTAAGCCATGTTCCCCAAATGGCACAGCTCCGGATCATAGTATCTCAAGAACTAGGCCAGGGTTTGTTCTTAAATGCCATTTTTTTTTTCATATGCCACAGTAAATAATCGTACCTTTTCATTTCCATGGCCGTGGTGTCTCTTCCCAGCAACAGAGCACGGATGGAGACACGTGACATCAGAGCTCGGGCCTCTCAACAGCCCAAAGGGGACTGCAAAGGCTGAAGGAGGGAGAGGCTGCATCCAGCACTGAAGAAGAGATGCCCGGCAGTGACTGGGGTCCTGGCCAGGGGGACACTGAGTGATGGACCATTGACAGAAACAAGGCAGGTGGGAAAACGAGCTGTGAGGAGATAACAACATCAGTGGGGTCCCACCCACCTCGAAACTGATGGTCAGGTGACATGAAGAACGTGCCATGGGTGGGTGTCTCCACAGCATTGTGCAGACACAAGCTGTGGCCACCTTGCAGATTTGAAAGCCTCAGCATGCTAACAAGGCTCAGGCTGGGACTTAGCCCTTTCTTTCCACCTCACCGGGAGCCTGTTAGCTTTCTCTGTTCCCGGACATACAGAGTGGGCCATTAGCACACAAGACAGAGGTTGTATCAGAGAGAATGGTATCTAGGATCCAGGGTCCTGTCCTCCTGTGCTACCTGAAAGGGTAATGTAAAAGCCACCTGGCGACAGCATTTTCCAGAAGGTACCCCACTGTCGGCATGCTTCTGCTCTGAAAAGAGTCTCCATCATGCCTTTGCCGGGATGCTCACAGCGGTTAACTCCCACAATCCGTAGAGTTGTGCTCTGAACCCCACTAACTATGTTTGCCTGGGAAGTCAGTCGGGGCCAAACCCTGGGAGTGATTTTGAGGCCAGCGTTTCAGAGGAGAAGGTAGTCTGTCAGAATCGACAGTGTTTGCAGAACCGAGTTGCACAGAGACTTTCAAGTGAGCATTAGCAGATGTGTGGCTGGGTGCATGGGGAAGGGGAGCTTGTCAGAAACACATAAAACACACACATTTTTCTATTTAGCATCTAGTAGGCCTGGGGGCCAGGGACTCATCTGGAGAATATCACTGCCGGAAATGCACCTAGAGGCTTTCAATTAAAATTAATTACCCCAGTCTTTGCAAATTACACTAGAACTGCCTGTGCCCTACCAGGGGCACAAACTGCTCTCTCCAAGGGACACTCTAGGCCCCGGTCCTTCAGAGATTACAGATGATGGGACAGAAATCCCTTCAAGGCTAACAGCTGCTTCTATGACCCTCCTTTTTGTTTGCTTGTTTGTTTTGAGGTGTTTTTTTTTCTTCAAGTCAGGGTTTCTTGGTGTAGCCCTGGGTGTCCTGGAACTCACTCTGTAGACCAGGCTGGCCTTGAACTCGAAGAGATCAGCCTGTTTCTGCCTCCTGAGTACTGGGATTAAAGTGTGCACCACCACAGCCTGGCTTCTTATGACCCTGTTCATGGAGCCATAGAGCCTGGACTCACTGAACTCAAAGAAACTGTGGGTGAGAATTGTGGGAAATCATGCTGGTGCTTGGTCGCCGAGTCCCGCCCCCTTCCATCTCAGTGGAGCTCAACGCAGGGACCAGTGGCCTTAAACATCTTCCTCTACATCCCCCAAAGCCTACTCACACGGAGGACAGGACCTCTGAGGCCAAGCCCACTCTGCTCTCTGTTTCTACTCACCCAGGGTCACCTGGCACATGTTCCTTCTTACCCTAGACTGTGAACTCACGGTTGGCATCTTTCCTTGTTGGAATTTTCCGCGAAGCTCTGCACCCGTGGAGAGAGTATGGACATGGGCAGAGTTTAGGGGAATGGACCTTATATTGTCTGCTGAGTTGGAGGAAGACGATTATTTAAAATGGCCTATAACAGTTCACATTGATCATGAATACATCACGGTATTTGCCCCGCAGGGTATATGCCCCCCACCATAGATGGGCTGGTTTTGGCCCACTGAAATTTACTTGTTGACAATTGGAGAGGTTACCAGCCCAAGGTCAGGGCATTGGCATGCTTGTTTATCCTGAAAGCTCTTACGGTAGCTGGCCAATGAATGCTTTCTTCTGGCATTTGTAGACAGTCATCCTGGGTGTCTATGACCTAATTCTTCCTTCTTCTGATGACACTAGTCAGGTGGATGGGTGGCCACCCTACCTCTCATAGCTTCAGTCACCTCTGTAACACACTGGGTCTGAAGACTGCGTATCCACAGTGTGCAGCTTAAGTGATCAATACACAGACTTGGAAGGAGACACATTCAGTCCCTAACAATTGCACAGCGAGTGCCCAACAGAGTCAGACCCTCTCCTGCTAACCAGGTTTTACCTCATCACGCCCCTCACCAGCCAGAATGAAGTGAAAACAAGAGGAAGTCCTAAAAAACCAGCTCCTTCCGGTTCCGTTTTCTGGGGGCAGCATCTGAAGTGAGTGGCTAAAACCCAGCTCCTTCCGGTTCCGTTTTCTGGGGGCAGCATCTGAAGTGAGTGGCTAAAACCCAGCTCCTTCCGGTTCCGTTTTCTGGGGGCAGCATCTGAAGTGAGTGGCTATTAGACATGTTCTAACAGCCTTCCTATTCGCATGCCCATCTTCCTTATTCATGGGGGTCCCCAGGTACCTTACAGTGTGAGTGGATTGGCTACTCTGGCTTGTAGAATTTTCCACAAAGGGTTCACACGCGCACCCCAGAGGGCAGGTGCCGCTTACGCCTTGGCACAGTGTTTTGGTTTGCACCCTCTGACTTCCGGGCCGCTCTGAGCACTTGAGATCTCATGGGATAGAAAAGGCCCCCATGGAGACGGGCTAAGGCACCAGCAACCAGAACCTGCCAGAGGCTGCCCTCTGCCACGTAAGAACGGCCTTCGTCCTCAAAGCTAGTGTGAGCTACCAGTTCCAGGAAATACTAAAAGGAAAAGACCCTTGGAGGAGGTTGGGAGAAAGCCCTGAGGTCGTGAACAAGCTCTTCATGACAGAGCAAAGAGGGGTACAGGCCAGAGGATGGTCAGGCCAGAGGCCTGGGTAGCCAAGGCTTGAGGAGAAGGTGGAGTGGGGAGATGAATAAGGCTGGATGGAAGAAGGAGAAGCCCCAGAAGCAGGATACGGCCTATGCAAGGGCTGATTCTCATAGGACTCAGGTGAGCACAGGCTGAGAGGGAGGCCAAGCACTCTCAGGCAGGGCCAGGGCTCTAACCATGCCTCTGAGGGTGCTAAAGTTTGCGTCTGCTGCCAAATGAGCTCCAGGACAGAGCGTGACGGAGTAGTCAGCCTGCTCTCTCGGCCTCTATACCTCCGCTGCATCTGAACCAAACTCCGCTCTACATTTGGCAAGCCTCAAACACCCCCTCCACTCTCAGCATTATTGCTTTCCAGGAATCTCCTGTTTTTCAAACTATTTTTGCCAAGCTGTGATATTTTGCAAGTCCCGGGGCCCGTCTCCCTCCTTCCCAGTTGAACCAATGAAAACATTCATCTTCTAGACTCAAGCAGTCTCCCTGACACCCCACCCTCACCCCCAACTTGGCCAGGTTTTGGCCAAGATCCAGAAGTCCTAGCTGTGGAAGACAGGCCTGTTTGTCTCCACCAGAGCTGGCAGCACTGGGGCTAGGGGCTGTGGTATGCTTGCTCCCTGGCAAGGCTCACAGGGGCAACCACTCCCAAGGGCCATGCGCTCTTCCACTGCAACCCCGGCATTCTGGTAAAACCCAGGGAAGGCTCATTCCTGTAGATATTTTGACATGAATTAAGGGCAAGGGCCTTTGACAAAATATTTTCCAAGGAATTGTATTTCAGACTTGTTCTCCCCCACAGAAGTTCGTCAATACAGTAAGTACATATTCACATTCCAAAGTGAGTATAGGCTGCTGACGGAGAAAGTGCTTTTAGCTTGATGGTGCCTGGTACCTGGCATTTTAACTCATCCTCACAGGAAAACTGGTGTTTACCAGCCCACAGCTATCCTCCAGCAGCCCCGGCAAACATATCTTACAGATAGAAGACATGCTGAGTTATGGAGAAAGTGACATTATCAAAGTTTTGTATATATTGATATTTGAGAATTCCGTTGTTTGAGAAAAATTCAAAATCCCACAGTAAGTACATAAAAGCAGACAAACTGAAGGCTCATTGACTTAGCTTACTGCAGCCAACCAAACCAACATAGTTTGTGAATCTATTATTCAACAAATTCTGACCTTATGGAATGACACAAACATGCCCATCTATGTTTCTGCCGTAGCATGTTCGTGACATCCCTGCAGACCCACCTGTATGTGCTACTAAGGTGTGTGACTAAGGTCGCTGATTCTAATCCAGAGGCTTCCCTCTCTGCGCCCACAAGGCCGAGTCCACCAGGGTGTGTTTCAAGCCCTCTGCTTATTATATCTTCCTCCTGCCCTGGAGCAACAGAGCTCAAGACCTGCTTGTCACTGACTGAATTCCGTTTCATCCATAATGATGAAGAAGCAATGAGGACAGAGGCTTCCAGCCTTGGCTTCTAATGCTAAAGGACTTTAGAAGTCCTTCCTTCTCGACAAAGTTTAGATGTCAAGACTTGCCCTCTTCTCTCTGCATCCTGACTTAACAATTCTAATTATTTACCAGCTGACCCCTGAGGAGCAACAGATGGCCCAAACTGCAGAAAGAAAACTGGAAGGAAGTTCTCCCCACAAAAATGCCACAGTAAAGGGACATGAGCAGCTTGTAAACAAAGTAAGAAAAACATCTTTATCTTGTAAACCTATTACTAAGACTAAATCCAATGCTGGCTTCCCGCTTGGGCATGCTCTAACTCCCAGAGGTGAGTGGGAAAGAGTGGGTCTAACTGGGCTGCAGAGACGGTCCAGTCAGCAGAGCGCTTGCTGTGTGCAAGCATGAGGACCTCGTTCCATCCCTGAAACGCACATGTTAAGAGCCAGGGAGAGTGGTGCAAGCTTGCAAGCCCAGTGCTGAGGAAACAAAGATAACGCATCCTTGGGACTTCCTGGCCAGCCAGCCTGGCCTAGTTGGCAAGCTGCAAGCTAAGAGACCTTGTCTCACAAAACAAGATTCTGAGGAATGGCACAACCCTCACCCACAGGTCCCCACAATCAGGAGAGCTGGGCAGTTCTCCTGGTGACAGCAACTGGAAGGTCCAATTGATGCCTCATCAAAGACAGAAGCAGGCAGTTGGGGCCTGACGTCAGACATCACATTTTTGCAGAACTACTGTTTGATTGAAAGTGGGACCCCAGCCCTCTGATACCCTTATATCCAAGGAGTCTGGGATGATTGGAAGCCTCACCCCAGACCCTGGCATTCATCCTTGGGGTGCCAATACAGCAAAAAGCTCCATCTCAAGTCCCCCCCCCCCCCCCGGGAGTTGCCTTGGTCTGGACTCCACCTCCAGGAAAGCCTGCCAAACACTGACCCCTCCCCAGGGAGGGTCAGGACCACTCCCACAGGCTATTTAGGCTGCCATCTGAGAAAAAGAATACATGGTTTTTGGGTTTTGCGTTGTCTTCCCATGCTCCCTGCCACCCGGGAGCACTGCATTAAACATGGGCATCTTTTATTCGGCCTAATTTCGTCTGGTTGGAATTATTTGCGTTGGCAGAGAGGCTCGTCTTAAGATCATTTCTAACACTAACTTGCGCTAATTCTCTTTTGTCGTGCCATGGGAAGGGTTCCAGACCAACTGCCATGGCATCTTTTAGAAAACTTTAAGGAAGGTGAACAACTGTGTGGCTTCCAAATGCCCTTCATGTAGAAGATACAGGTCAAGGTCAGGGAAGACCAAAGGACACAGTCTAAGCACAGAGCAGTCATGGAGGGGTTCAAGGTGATCGGCTTCATACAAACCCCAGTGCCTCCCACAGCAGTTTCTTCCCACTGTGTCTGGATGAGGCATTTAGACAGAAGTGCTTGTTAAAAAGAAGGATATTGAGGTGTTGCTGGAAGTTGAAAGAGAGGTAGTGGGTGTCCGCTGGCTCATGGTGGGCTTAGAAACAAGAAGCTTCCTTCTCATCCTGGCTCTTGTGGACTCACCATAGCCATTAGGGAATATCTTTGAGTCTTTCTTGGCCCTAGTTGCTCTGCCCATAGTGAAGGAATAATCATATCCATGCTAGTCTCTCCCTGGGATGCTCAAAATCACAGGAAAACACACACAGTCTTCAGAGGTGATTCCATCGCTGCTCAATCCCCTTCTCTACAGGAGGTCCAGCTCCAGTTCTTTCTAGTTTTGTGTTGGGCATCCATCCTGACATCTCTGCTCTCTTTTTGCAGGAAGGCACTAAGGGGCCAAGTGCAGTCAGGGCTACCTAAGAGTCCTCTGTTCTTGCTTCCAGGCAGCTGGTGGAAGGTGGTGCTGTGATCACAGGTCATGGAGCTGTTTGGTTCTCTGTCTCATTAGTGGAAGACTGTACAAAGCACTTGATGTGCTTTTGAGCTCCATGGTAACAGATTTGGTGCACAGGGCAACTCACATCTATCTCATGGGATGGCAGAGAGGACTTGATAAATGGGGCTTAGCTACAAGGGACTGAGACATAATTAATTGAGTTGTAATTAATATGTGTGATTATTTGGGTCTGGGCAGCCAAGAAATGAATGAGCAGTCTCCATTTACAAAATGGTGCCCACCGTCTGGGGCATGGATCCACATAAGACCTAAAAAAAAACCTTAATTAAAAAAAGAGGGCTTCTAGACTCACAAAAAAATGGAAGTCAAGCACAGTTTCTGGGTAGCTGCATTTTTTTTCCAGGTAGGCTCTGTTTGCTGCAAGCAGAGGAGTGGCTTCTTTAAGAGTCAGCTTCCTAGTTGATGCTGGCAAGAATGGCTCTGGCCTTTTTGAGAGGTCTTGCTACAGAGCACTTAAATGGATCTTTGAGCAGCGTGTTACAAATTGCTTAATGGTGACATAGATCTGCTGTGTCCCAGGAGCTGGGGCAGTGAGCATGGCTCGCAGAGGTGGTGCACATGTCTGCACCATGTTGACCTGGGTGGAGCACAGACAGGACTGCAGAGTCGCTCCTAGCCATGCCCACTTAGCATTTAAAAGAAAAAGCCCTCCTGTTCAGGAAAGGATTGCAGCTGCGCAAAAGAGACAGATTCAGACAAAAAGAAAAAAGATCTCTGAATTGCCCACAATGTTGGATAAATGTACATGGGCTTGTGAGAGAGAAGAAGGAGCACAGTCATAGGTTAAATAAGCAAAGATAATAAAATAAATACTAAAAAGTGGTAGCGTAAAAAAAAGCTATATAAAGATGAAATATATAGAGAGAATCTGGATTGTGTATATTACTGTGTTTTTGAATTTTTTTGACTGCAGAGAGACATTTGATTCTGGAGCCTGCTAAGTTAAACCAACATAAAGGTATCTTGACTTCAAAACTTAAGTCTAAGGATATGTTACTTTGGAAAAGAGGTTCTGCTTTTGTTTCCACAGAAGATGAGACCCTATGGGTTCCTTCCAGGCTAATGTGGTTTGATGGACCAAGACCTTCTGAAAACACTTCACCCAACAAACAGCAGGAAGCAGTTTGAAGAAAACTATGCCCATATTCCCAAAAAGGTTCTTTATAAATATTGATTTTCATTTAAAGGGAGATAAGATATAGAAATGAATACTTTATATTGGTATAAACCTTGGCTTATTGATATAAATTTAAGGTCAATTTTGTTATATGTATATTTCTACTCTTGTTTAAGATATTATGTGTTCATGCAACTCATTTAAAATGTAATGTATAATTAAGAAATACATATTAATAGAGTCGTCTATAATAGTCAAACTTGTAGTCATGTTAGTTAGGTTTTCTAGATGAACAGAAATATATTTCAGATGAATATGTATTCTTCAAATCTTTCAAAGACCTACAGAATATGGCTTTTAAAATGTTTTAAGAACTTAGACTTTTCTAAACAGTGTGACGTGTCTACTTCTGGCAGCACCAATTACTTCAGAGAGGTTGATGGACACTGAAGAAACTCATTATAAAATTTGCCTTAAATGTGACAAGGATATCCATTTTGGTGAGAAACTGCTCTTGCCTGGACTGCTTGATGGTATGCTGTATGAACGGACATGCAGGACCCACAGAAAAGTGACTGCTGAACTTTCCAAAAGACAGGATGCTCCTTCAGGGTTCCTGTTTCACAGAAGAAACTGCCAGACATTCTGCAGGACACAGAAGAAAGTGACTGACAAACTGCCAATACAGGCAAAACAGTCTTTCAAATTTGTTGCTTCACTGAAAAGTCTGTTGGCTACTATGGACCTGTAGGCTGAAGATGGATGCTCCAACATTACAGAAGAATTTTGGTTTACTGTCCAGACAGCATGATGTCTCTGTCAATTCTACTGTCTCAGAAGTTGCTTACAATGCACTTCCTGTTTATTTAGGTAGTATTATATCCTTCTGGGGTCTTTGAAGAGTTGAAGACAGATAGTTATAGTTTCCTTAGTTATGATAAAAGATAAATTAGATATGAAACTTTCCAAATACAAATAGGATAAATATTATAAGTATAATTCTTGCTTGATACCTGTTTTATATAATTTTACTATGTTAAAGTTAAAAACCTTTTTTATTTAGACAGAAAAGGGGAGATACTGTGGGATGTTCTTCTGTATATGTGTTTCTCTTATTGGTTAATGAATAAAGTTGCTTTGGCCTATGGCAGGACCGAATATAATCAGATTGGAAGAGATATAGAGAGAGAGTAGGCGGAGTCAAGGAGATGCCTGGTAGCTGATGAAGGAGAAGGATGCTGGAACTTTATCAGTAGACCACAGCCTCGTGGTAATACACAGGTTAATAGAAATGGGTTAATTCAGGATGTAAGAACTAGCTAGGAATACACCTAAGTCATTGGCTATTGGCTAAGTAGTGTTGAAAGGATGCTGGAACTTTATCAGTAGACCACAGCCTCGTGGTAATACACAGGTTAATAGAAATGGGTTAATTCAGGATGTAAGAACTAGCTAGGAATACACTTAAGTCATTGGCTAAGTAGTGTTGAAGTTAATATAGTTTTGTGTGATTATTTGAGTCTGGGCAGCCAAGAAATGAAGAGCAGCCTCCGTTTACAAGAGGAGTTGATACAGGGGATTTAGCTACAAGGGACTGAACTAAAGTCCCTACATATTTCCTACTCTCTTCTCCTCTGGTGTAGATCCCCCATCCCTCCCTGTAGGCAGATGTCTTTAATGGTGATATTTTAAACAATAAGGAAAAGGTCTTCCCAATTCCTGGAGAAAGTCACTCCAGGGCTATATGTGCACATTCACATTTGAGCAGTGAACACATCGCCCCTACATCCACCCCTTCTGATAGCAACTCATTTTCACAGTGTGATACCGGACAATGCTCTGCCTTCACCACACAGTAACTCTCCAGGCACACAACTGCCCGTTGTGAGGTACCCCTGGAAAGTGCTCTCGAGCATGAAAAAGAGACTTATTGGGGGAACAAAACCGCAGCTGTTACCCACCCCCAATAGTCTCACCTAAGTTTCCAGCTTTGCGGGCCACCTTCACAGTTGAAACAGTTATCACCTGAAACGTTAATGAAGGTCTTTTCTAAAGTTATACAATGGCTGCTATGACAGCTGGGGCTTTAAATCCACGGCAGAAGGTTTGCCTAGCATGCAAGAGGCTCTAGGCTCCAGCCATGGCATCATAAAAGAGGCCATGAAAATGGCCACTCCCACTGGCCTTTGCGCTCCCAGTACTTATGGAATGGTAGTGTTATTCTGTGATGTAGACACTGGAGTAAAGCGATGGATAGTGTGTATCCTCTGGACGCTATTAGCAGAAGCTGAACGAATCCATCAAACAGCAATGAAACATTCATACCAGAACTGAAACTAGCAGAGGGCTCAGTAACCCTAGATTCTAATGTCTCGAGTGATGAGTGCACTAGTTCGGTTTAACTATCAATTTGATGTGGTCCACAGTCACCTGAGAAGCGGTCTCTATTAAAGCACTGCCCAGATCAGATTGTCCCCTGGGTGTGTCTGGGGGCACCGTTGTGAATATTAGTTGATACAGGAGGTGCATCTCCACTATGATGGGCACAATTCCCTAGGTAGGTGGTCCTGGGCTGTGTACAAGAGCTAGCTAAGCATGAGCGAGGGATGAGGCCATGAACGCTGTTCCTCTGGGGCTTCTGCTTCAATTTACTGCGTGAGCTCCTGTCCTGACTTCCTTCAGTGATGAATTATGACCCCGAGGTCTAAGCCAAACAAACGCTTTCCTCCCTTACATTGCTTTTGGTCAGAGTGTTTTATAGCAGCGACGGGGAAGGGATGGGAGCGGTGACAGAGATGAAAACGATTCACTAGAACATCGCTTATTAAATGCCTGGTTGTGTGGCTCAGGATACAAAGGATATAGGAGTGGGCGAAAAAATAAATCAATATAAGTGAGTTCTCACAGGGGCCATGTCTTGGAGAAGAGGCTAAGTGGATCTTGTTAGCTGAGCAAAGAGCACACCAACGAAGACAGCAAAGCACAGTTGGTCAGAGGAAGGGAAAGAAACGTCCCAGTGAGCAGAGCAGAGACAGCCCCGGCTCACATGTTCAGCTTCAGGGTTTTGATTTAATGTTACTGCCATTTGGCACCTTCAGGACAATATCAATTACATGAGATCTTCAATTCTTTATTGAAATAGGCTTTTGTTAGAACTGTTTCCTGACTATAGGCTAATGTAAGTGTTCTGCATGTGTCTGAGGGATGTGTGGTAGATTGGACTTAAAGATTCATTTTCAGTTCATATAGGTTTGCTGGCCTGTGTTCCCAGTGTGAGTTGAGTAGCCTCCGTAGAAGGCATTATGGCATAATGTATGCTAGTATGTCCAACAGCCCTCTCTTGAGGGACGAGGAAGCACGATATGGAGCGTTTTCATAGAACCAGCGTGAAACAACGGATGATTTATATCATCTATGACTCTAGTAGCTGAAACCAAGCAAATCTAGCAAACATCAAGGGAGCACTTGGACCAGAACTGACACCAGCTGAGCTATGGCATTTACACAGTACCCATGCTCTTCACACAGCTGGTCTCAAACCACTGGCATGACCTCACAGAATGGACAACCAGGAAGAGATGAATATCACCTTGATACATTTCTGCCATAAAAGCACAATATACAAATGCTGCCAGGACAACAGGCAATGAGAAAATTATTAGGAAGCTGTGTTCTAAGAAGTTCTTAACTTTTTCCATGTGATTTATTTCATTGTAAGCTCACAGCATGTAGTCTTTAAACAGTGGGTTTGCCTGTACCAAATAAATTACAGACTTTCTGAAAATGTGGCCTGGGCTCTTGGGAACAAGCAGCAGAGATTCTAAGCATGCTGTTACTGCATGGACCTATTGCAGGGAAGTGAGTCTTATGGGGACAGTCCATATGGGGAGTTAAAGAAACATAAAATTCACTTTGTGAAGCCAGATTCTAAAGAGAGGCAAGACGAAAAACACAATTTTTAGAATGAAGTCAGGTATAGCCAGTGCCGGGAGGAGCAAAGGAGCAGGCTAGTGTGGCCTTTTAGGAGGCGGGGGAACACTGTGCCATACGGAATGGTGTCAGGAGATGAGGTTGATGTTCCTTCGAGGTGAGCAAGGGCACAGCAACATCATGAGAGATTTGAGCCTGGTGCTCCGGTATGGGTGGAAAGGCCAGCCAGGAACACATAGAGTCAGTCAGGATGATGCAAAGAACTGACAGATGGCGACGGAGCTGAAAACACGGGGAGTTGGAGGCTTCTTAAACCTGCTGGATGATGGGGCAGCCAGGGAGCTGTCTAGTGGATGGCTGAGAGGAGACTGGGGTCAGCGCTTAAGAGAGAAGGATGCTATAGAACGAGCCAGTAGAGTTTTATCCCTGGGCTGACAGAGGCAGAAGGGAATCAGTTCTGTGGAGACCCAGGAGGCAGAGCTTCAGCTCCTGCCCTAGTCTAGAAGATGAGAGAAGGAGGAGAGGAGAAAGAGCAGCAGGAGGCTCCAGATGAGAAGCCCCAGTCAGCAGGTAGGAGGACCACGCACAGAGACCACCAAGATGGGGCCATTTCCAAACGAGGAGAGGTAATGAAGGCAAGTGGGCTGAAACAGAGAAAAATAAGTTTATTTCCGGCTAGGCCTATGTTCTGGTCCGGCTTACCCGGAATGTACTCTGCACGATGCTGGACTCCACTTATGCAGATCAGGGTGTCTGTGTCAAAGAGAAGCGCGCTGCTGGTCAGCATAAATATGCACTAGGAAACTCAGCGCTCTGAATAAAAGACTAGAATAACGGCTCATTCTTGATAGTCAGCAGGGACTTAAAACCCAAGATCTCAGCAGCCAGTTGCAGAACACAATCAAAGCCAACTGGAGAGAGGCTCCCTACACAGGATGTGAGATAATCCAGTGGCCCTATCCGGCCATTGCCTTTGAAAGGCTCCTCTGTGGCACCGAAACATACCAGTCTATCGCTTTAGAAGGAAAAAATGTCATTCATTACATTTTATTTTAGTGAGTGTGTGAGTGTGCACACAAGTGTTTACATGTGGGCCCCAACATGCATGTGGTGATCAGAGGACAGCCCCTCCCACCATGTTAACCTTTGGGATCGAACTCAGGTCATCGGGGTTGGCTGCACATGCCTTTATCGCCGAGCCGCTCACCAACTTTAGGGAGCATCTTTTTAAAATGTCCCCAAACAACAAAGATAACTGTCTCCCTAGAGGAATGTGCTGCATGTGTACGCCGTCTGTCCCAAACGCCAGGAATAGCCACGCGCTGCGTCCTCGGCTTCCGCTTGTCAAGGAATAGCCACGCGCTGCGTCCTCGGCCTTCCGCTCAGGTACTGCACCTTATCAAGGAATAGCCATGCGCTGAGTTTTCGGCTTCTGCTCAGGTACTGAGCGTTACCAAGCCGCAGAAGTCAGGCCAGCAGTGCTCTCGGCGCTCTTGCTTTGGGTTAGGTTTACTCAAAGGAAAACAGACCTCGCGCCAAATAGAAAGACAACACCCCACTCGTCGTGTTTGTCTTAGCATATTTCACAGACAAAAACGAAGCCTACACTACAGTCTATTTCCAACGTTTAGTAATTCCAGCCATTCTTTTTGCATTTTTTTTTGCAATTTTTTCTTGCTGGAAAAACAAAACAAAACAACTTTCATTCTTGCTTTATAAGTCATTTCATTGCTTTTTAGTGTGTCCTTACGTGCGCATGTATGTGATTTTTTAATTTTATTTACAACCCTTAGAAATCTATGCCCTGGTTTTTCCTGTGACCTTCCACGAAGACAAACTATTTCTTCGCTCTCCATGCTCTTTCTTAAAGCCACCCTGCATCACGCTCCTCTCCTTCTGTATCCCTTTCTTTCTATCTTCGGCTACATGACTGTTTTGCAATTAGGAAACAGCAGAAAAAAAACATATAAAAATGACAAACTTGTTGGCAGGACCGGAGGAAACAGACAGACTAAATTTTACTGGTGACATTGTAAAGGAAAAGAAACAAAACAAAACCCCCAGACTGCCGCTTGTGACAAGCCATAAAATTCATTCTTCTCCTCTGTGACCCAGAAAGGCCTCGAGGGGGAAGATGTCCTGCAGAGTAACTCCAGGGAAACAAAAACAGATTTGCAAAAAGACGTTTCAAGCCTGCCATATATTAAAGAGAAAACTGGGAACAGCCCAAGAGCCCAACTGGAGGAAGTGGTTTAGGGGTGTGTGTTCCATAAGGCAATGGAATAACTAGTGGCCTCCAGGAATGGCAATCAGGGGATGGTTAGGAAATCTGGGAGGGATCATGCAAGAGCCACTGCGTAGGAAACAGAAGGGGTCAAGGTCAGGATGTGTATTCTGTTGCAAGCTGTGTTCACCTGGCCTTCCCCATGGACCCCTTGGGCTTCTATTCCCTAGTGACCAACCCCACTACCCTCAACTCTAGCAACCACACACCTGCGAAGGGAGAGGGAGAGTCAGGAGGGAGAGGAAGCCCTCTTAGTCTAGCGGAATTTATTACGTAGCATTTGAACTGAATTGTCAGAGCCTCTGTCAACGCGGTCCATAACTGAGGCTTGTGACTCTCCCAACTCCTAACGTCTCAGAGTGAACATCTCACCAGCCGCTTGCTAAGGAAGAGTCGAATGTGCTCAGAGTCGGTGATCTGTCCCATTGTCATACAACTGCCACTCACCCAAGAGCTAATTTTCAGGAGAGTGTACTTTTGTTAAAGGAGGAGCACCAAACGCAGAACCAATGAGTTTGAATACACAGCCGAAAGACCTCAACACCGTAGAGACCTAGACACAGCAGTGTCTGGGTGCAGTAGCTTCTGCTTCTGCTTGGGCTGGGGAACCCAAACCATCACCTCCTCAGGGTTCCACTTCATCATGGTTCTGTCTCCAGAAACTGCACCCCAATCTTAATACACACAATGGGTACCCCATCTCTTTAGACAGAGGACTGGCTGGTAAAGATCTAACCCCAACCCTCTGGGGAGAAAACCCCTGGTTTGTTCCCTTTCCAGCTGCCTTGCTGTAAATATTCCTGCTGCAGCTGAGCTCAAGCAGCCAACCTGACACGGCTGAATGGAGAACGGGAGATGCAGGAAAACCATAGCTGAGAACATTCGGGCCTCAGGTATAGATAGTCATAAAACAGTAAGAAAATGGCAGCTTTGAATATTGTTACCTTCAATTTTAAACAAAACTTATTTAACTGTAATCTTACAAAATATGGTTCTTACATTTTTAATAAAAGGTCGTGAAATTCCTAAACTGTCAATAATCAGATCCTGCAAGCCAGGTCCCGCAAATAACTCATCTTGCCACTAAAATCTGGTCCATAACACAACTGCCAAGTAGTTTGTTCATCTTTGGATACTGCCCTTCTTAGAGGAGCAGCTACCTCTTGCAGACCAAGGAAGGCATCCTAGGGAGGCTTTTCTTGGACACTTCCAGCAAACCTTCCTGGTCAGCTTTAATTCTATGGTCATCTCCCATCCTTGTTATGGGAGCTCCATCAGCTTAGCCAACGACTTTTGGGGTGGCTAGTCCTATGGGCGTGGTTTTCTCTAAATATGACTGGATAAAACTGAGGAGGGGGTTGTGCACACTCTCTCTCTTGGGTGGTCAGAGCTGGAGCAAGCCTTGGGGTTAGTCCTCCTCACCCTTGGGGAGAACAACCGGGCAGCGGCAGTTAGGTGAGCAGCAAATGGTGTCCACCTTGTCTGTATTCGAGTCTGTTTTTCTATTGCACCCCTTAATAAATTATTAAGTAGACTTTGGTGGGTTCTTGCTTCTGATCCTCTGTAGATGTATTGCATGCCACATGTACACGATTCCCTGAGTGACCTTGTTCACAACTAACACAGAGCCCGACAGAGACCAGGAATGGGAGTTACATTGGTCATTTTTCACAGCTATAATAAAATGCCTAAGTGGTTGCTCTCTGAAGAAAAGAGGCTTATTTTGTGCACAGCTTTAGAGGTGGACTTTCCAAGAATAAAAAGATAAATGTATACACATGAAAGTAACTTCAAATGGGGAAGGAGGCAGTGCGGAGGGTTTTAGGCCTGCTGGGGAAGTGGCAGAAAAGGAAACCCGAGGAGTAATGGGTGAAACAATCCCACACCAGTTTGGACTTATTATTAAAAAGGTTATTTGTTTGAGGGGGAAAAAAAACTTACAGAACGCTGTCCTAAACGACCAGGAAAGGAGTCCAGTCACCGGAACCGGAGTCCAAAGCAAGAGAGAGAGGAAGGAGGGCTGCCGCTGCTTTTTAAAGCAAAAGAGATCACTCCCCAGTGGACTGGTATCTCAAACGCTATTGGCTGAAGGAGCGGAAGAAGCTCCCACAGCAGAGGAGGAAAAGACTGGGCCAGCCTGTGTAAAAGTGTTCAGCTAAAATCAAAAAATGAGGCAAATTTACCAAATTGTTGGAAAATTTATAAAACCCTCTGAGCAACTGAACAAGATACCAGCGTGAAGAAGTGAGGGACTGTTTACTTCTGTTTGTCGTTCGTCGGGTTTACCCTCCCCTGGCTGGGGTTGTATTTCCTTGCTTCTCTGGTCAATTCGGAAGACTCCAGCCATCCTCTACCACCTGCCCCGTGACTCAGAGAGCCACCCCTTCTTAGCAATCCCACAGTCCTTTGCTTCCAGCACCTTAGACACCTGATGTGTACCCAGAACTCCTTCAGAGAAGAGGCAAGGTGGCCAACAGTGAAGCCCCTGCCCTCGTGGGAACAAACGGAACACCAAACCCAGAAATGGCTTCCAATGAAAGCACAGACTAGAATACAAAGTGCCATAAAGCAGTAGGAAATGCTCACCGTGGCAGCCTGTAGAGCCACCATAACAAAATGCTACTGCCGTGAGAAACGTGTCCGCGCAGGGTGGGATTCCCCCCCCCCCCCCCAGGCCTCTGCACATCTTCCCGAGTCTCTGCTCCTCTGAGTTTATTTGCAGGCGTCCCTTGGAGTCTGTGGTCTCTCCATCCAAGGGCTCCAGTCACTTTCTCTGCGCCACTCCTGTGACCTTCCTTTTCATAATGGTCCTGTCCTAAACTAGTTGCAGTCTGAGGTTCTAGGGACAAGGGTTTCAGTATATGGATTTGACAGACTCACAGCTCAGTCCACACAAGTGGGGAGCATCCTCCCCTCCTCAGGGTGGCAATGTTGAATACCCATCATGAGGAACCCAAGGATCTGTGCCATGCTGCTCTCTGTAAGTCGGGATAGTGCATTTAGGGACCAGGTCTCATTTCTTTGTCCAATGTCCTCCAGCTTGTCTGAAAAAAGTATTTATTAAATAAGCAATTAAACTTCTATAGAAATTGTGTTTCAAATTCCAGAGCAATCTTCTGCTCCCTTAGTAGAAAACTCGGATCAATGCACAACGCGCCCAGTTTGGGAACAGTTCATCTCAAACGACCTGAGCGGCTCCTGATACATTGCACATTTATTTTCCCAGCGAGCTGTGAACTGCATCCAGCTACCTGACAGGAACACTGAAACTGGATCTGACTTCCCAGTTTTGCAAGTTTGAGGATTATTTCTGGCTTGGGAGCCATTCAGGTCGAAGAATATCAACGGCAGCATCTGTACCCAGAGTTAATGTCCATCTGTGCCATCCATGAACATACCCAGGAACTCCCAGGAAAAGAGGTGGAGGATTGAATCCTCAGAGGAGCAGTAAGCAGGCGGGCTCCCTGTGGGGAAATGCATCAGGCAATGGCTAAAGGAGAGACACAGTTGGAGACAAAACGCGCCTTCTTCACACACCCAGAGAAAACACCCAGCAGATGGGCCAGGAAAGGCACGGGAAGGTGCACCCTTTAAGTTCAAGGTAGATGGCGGGCTTCTGCCTTTCACAGGGACCGCCCCATCTGTGGGCTCTTGGGCTCCTTACTTAGTCTCATTTTCTTGTTTGAGTGGGAAAACAGCACCCATTCTCCATTGTGAGTACAAGTAGAGGTTCCATTATTAGAAAATACAACTTACTTTCAATACTCAGATACATTTATTCACATACACACACACACACATGCGTGTGCATGTGCATGCTTTAGCCATGCTTCCATGTTCCTAAAAGGATTTGGGCAATTTACAAAATCCCTTAAGATATGGCAAGATTTTATAACTTAAAAATGGGGTGAACTTTTGCTTCTGGCTGCTACCAGATCTTTCTCATAGAGATTTGCTAAAACAGAAGTGAACCCAAAGACAATAATGCTGCTAACAGAAGCCTAGTTGGTATCTCTGAGGGAAGGGAAGAACGCACTCCATGTTTCAGACGCTGTTTGGCATAACAAATATCAGGAAATGACGTTCTATGTGGTGAGCAGTGGGGAGGTTCTTCTCCAGGGCCTCCACCTTGGTGTCAAGACATCCAAGTTATACAGGAAGTCCGGAATGTCTCGGGTGCCGTTGTGATGGACTGTGGACAGAGGACTAAGCAGTTAAAACATTCCCACACAGAACAGCTACTCTCATTTCCTGTCCTCCTGGGTCCTCAGGGAACGGGGAATGTGGGGAGCAATTAGAAGAGACACAATAGCAGAACTCACAGCGATGAGACCTCCAGCGCTACAACAGAACTGTCCGTCACAGATGTCCACAGGCAGCAGACGAGTGACAGAACCTGATATGGCATCCAGAGCACGGGTCTGGCCTCTGAGTGGGCTGCTCTGGCCAGCTCTGTCACTCGGCTTCTTGGGATCCAGCTGCACAAGATGCTTGTTGTCTCGGTTGCCTTCCGAAGTCGGTGAACCACGCGAGAACCTCTGAGACAATCCCCATTGATTTCCATGGCATTGGCGAGGAGAGTGCCCAGCTGCTGGAAGGAGAACTCTGCTCTGTTGTTCTCATTTCCATCCTACTGGGCCTTGAGGACTAAGTTCTAGGCCTCCACATTATAGTTCCTTCTCTTGTTGCTGTGATGGAGCAATGTAAGGAAAGACGTTTATTCTGGCTTCCAGTCTGAGGGCACAGTCCATCATGGTGGGGAAATCCTGGTGGCAGGAGCTTGAGGAGGTTGCCCACCTTGTCTGTAGCACGGGAAGCAGGGGGTGATGGGTAGTGGGAGAATCAGGGGATGATAGGTAGTGGGAGAAGCAGGGGATGATGGGTAGTGGGAAAAGCAGAGGATGATGGCCACTGGGAGAAGCAGGGGATGATGGCCACTGGGAGAAGCAGGGGATGATGGCCACTGGGAGAAGCAGGGGATGATGGCCACTGGGAGAAGCAGGGGATGATGGGTACCGGTACCCAATGCATTTTCTCCTTTTCATTCAGCCCAGGATCCCAGCCCATTGAAGAGCGCTGCCTATCGTTAGTGTGTGTCTTCCTGTGTCAGTTATCCTAATCTACAAACTCTACCACAGGCACACCAGAGATTTGCCATGGTGATTTTAGATCCTGTCAAGTTGACGATCAGTATAAACCATCACAGATCCACCCCTTCCAAGGCTTCTCTAGAGTTCTGAGGGTCTTACCTGCACCATTCTCTTCTGCTCATGACAAAGACTCTGTGTGTCACTCATTTGTTTGCTTTGGAAGCTGACCTCCCCATGGAGGTTCACAATCCCTTAGTCCTTTCTGGTTGCTGTGAAAGGGACCGTTTCGTGGGGAGAACATAAGTTAATCTGGAAGCCTGAGATTGGTGTGCCAGTCTGGTGGGGCTGTCCCATTCCGAGTTGGCAATGGCTGACTCCTTCTTGGGTTCTTATGAAAGGAAGGGGCACAAATGTTCTACAATCTTTTTATAAGGCATTGATCTCAGTTACCCTGGTGAATTAACCTCTTGTCCAAAGCCCCATCCCCAAACGCCGCCACACCAGGAGCAAAGTCTTCAGCGTGTGTTTGAAGTAGTAGAAACACCAACATTTAGTCTATGGCGCAAACTGACTTTCATGAAAATCAGAGGGATTTAATCTAAAATATGACCTGTTTGACTGCTTTTAACATGAGCCAATGAAACAAAGAGCTCTTGCTAATCTTTATTTTTTCCTATTTTTTTAAAATAAATCATTATTTTAAACTCACCATTAAACATTTTCTTCACATAGGACCTCTCTAGGACCACTTGCAAACAGGTAAGTTGAGCACATACTTTGGGAAGAATCCCTTTCTTGTGTAGTCTTCTAGAAGAGGAATATGGTCTAAGTGCCTCAGTCCTGAGAGCCAGCTGGGACCAAGGAGTTTTGGACACACATTGGCTGTGTGTTCCACAGACACTTACCATAGTATTCAGACCAAGGTTCAGAGAGAGAAGGTGTAACTAGAAGCCTATATCCCAGAACGTATGGCAGGAAGATTCTCTATTAGACCATCTCCATCTCTAGTATGTGGACATTAATGCTCCAATGAGAAAGCCTCTCTGGACCCATAAGATAGCTACCGCACACAAAGTCTGTGCAGCCCCTCTCCCCATGGCCCTCTGCTCAACTGTCCAAAATTTGAGGCTAAGGAGACAAAGATCAAGCCGAGAGAAGTACCTCTTTTCTTACCTGTTACCAGCTTAGGACTTTAGCATGGCTAGACCCACCTGTTTCTTTTCCTCAAATCCGTTGGATTTCCTGAATTTTGGATTTTCACTACAGTGCTTGAATTGCCTTTTTGGGGGTCTCTCTCTCTCTCTCTCTCTCTCTCTCTCTCTCTCTCTCTCTCTCATTAGAGTGAGCACCAGGGGTTGTACAGGCTTTTGTTTTGGTTTGTTGGTGGTAGTGGTAGTGGTGTTCAAGTGAACAGGGTAACCACTTGGAGGCAGGAGCTACACCATTCATCCATGTATGGATTCTGCCAACGGTTATTGAGCATGTAGCAGGCACGGGTCTGGGGATTTCCGCTGTGTAGCAGCCAGACACAGTCTAACCTTCTTGGAACCTAGATTAAGGTGGGAGGATGGGGCTGAGAGAGACTGACATAGCAGCAGCGGAACAGCAGCAGAAGTTAGGCCTGGTAGAGACAGAGGGTGTACAATGAAAGCGAGCGGTGCTTGGACCACACCAGGAGGAGTCCCCACGGAAAGTCCCCGGGAGGGAGGCACCTGAAAGATAGGGCAAGGTGCACGAGCCAGGGACTGATTCAGGGAAAAGGCTGGTGGAGCCTGGCTGGGCCAGTGCAGCCCAGGAATGGGGTGTGAGAAGAGGCTGCAAGGGAAAGAGGGGCTGGATCCCACAGGGTCTATGGGGAGGAGACATGATTCAGTTCCAAGCCAACTGTAGTGAGAACACCTAAGGGGCTTGGGGCAGGGTTGTAAGCTGAGCTGGTTCTTCCTCTAGATCACTCTGGCTATAGGAAAGGAAACTACAGATAGATTCAGTCACAAGCATGGATGATAAGACTGGCAGGAAGCTCACAAGGCTCCAGGTGAAGCCATTAATGTCAGACCTGGGCTGGAGCAGCAGAGATGGAGGGAAGTGGACACGTTGTGACCGACTGGAAGAGAGGTTAGAGGCGTTCCGATGTCGCTGGGTAGACAGGGGCTGCTTCTCAAAGGTGGGTGACAGCAGCAGCTGGAGGGAAGACAAAGGGAGCCACACCGGAAGTGCTAGGGTCTCTGAGCCTTAAGTGCTCTGGCTGGAACTGTCCAAAAGATGCTTAGGTAGGAGTGTCATTGAGACTGCTTCTTCCATGGTTCCTGTGAGGCGCCCTCCACACACACAGAGCATGCCCCAAACAATTACTAGACCCCAGATACTCAAATGAGCCCGCCATTCACCCAGAGATGCGTCAGTCCCTTGCTGTAGGAAGGCAGTGCTTTCTCAACATTCAAACCCAACGGCAGCATTGCTGTCTATTGTCAAGAGGGAGTCAAAAGGGTTAAGTGCATAGTGAGTCTCACAATCTCTCAATTGATCCCCAAGCTTCCTCCCATATTAAAGTTTGGATACTTAGGTCCCAGTATAATAAAATCTGGATTAAGTTGTAGAGGAGCTTAATGGAGCCAAGCCACTGTGCCAAGTTTCAGTTAATACATTTTAAATGAAAACACACCAGCAAGATTTAGAACAAGGGTCAGGAATCATAAAATAAATACCACAAAAATAATTCTTCATTGTGAAATGAAGGGTGTTATGCCCCTGGGAGTCTAAGATCTCTTTTCAATCAATCTTTTCACTTGGAGACAATTAGCAAGGCCCTGGCAGGCTCTGCTCGATGCCCCGAATGAAGCAAAGAGCAGCAAAGCCAGGAACCAAAGCCAGGGACTTATCTACCTTCATTTTAAAACTTGGATCTGAGCGTTAGCAAAATATTGTTGGAGCGATGAGACCAACAGACCTGCAGCTGGGCAAGAGGAGAGGGTTAGTGCCCTGAGAACAAAGAGTCTGGTTGTGTGAGCAACCTTCTAGAACATTCTAGAAGCAAAATGAAACTTAGGTTTCTAGGGGTGCTTTGTTGTCTGAAGATTATAGGTGCTGGGTCTTCAGTCAGCAGTGAATCAGCTTCCTGGCCCTCCCTCTTCCACCAAACTCTTCTCAAATTCTTCCAGAGAACAGTGCTACCCACAATGGAGGCCACTCTACTAACAATGGAGGGTGCCTGCTGTCATCTGTCAACTTTGTCCTTCCTGTGGCCTCAGTCCTTCCAAACTGCCACAGGTGTTCCGTGCTCCTAGATAGCGCTGGGACAGTGACAGCCCAAAGTCCAAGGCGTTGGAGAGTCCCTCGCGTCTAAACCCACAGAGTGTTGACTAACTGAAAAATCCCTTCCGGTTCTCCAATAACTGTCCCGTAGAGGAGGGCACCTGTTGGGAACCTAGGCTGTGTTCTTCCATCTCAGTTGTTCTGATGGCTCAGACAAACCCCAGAAAGCAGCACACCTCTAGCCCTATGACCCGGAAGCTGTCCCCTCCCTGCCTCTCCCCGCTCCACAACCTCAGAGAGGTGTGTCTCCTCGCGGTTCACTTGGATCTTTTGGGAAAGTCCACAGCATTCTCCTGCAGGTTTCTTGGTGACCTCCCATCCCACTGTGCTTACCCTCTCTGTCTGTGAGGTTGGCTGATATTCCTAGGTAGCCAACTGTTTACCAACTTGTCCACCTCCTGAGGATTGCAGTCATAAACACTTGCCCCTCACTGCCATGTCAAAGCTCCCTGATGATATGGACACATGTTCTTTCATATGAAAACCAGAAAAACCCATCATGAACAAATGTGCCAATGAGTTCCTATGTTTGGGGAAGGGGTGGCGTTGACTCTCAGTGAAGGAGACAGGAGTCCCAGCTAAAGTGCCTGGTAGGTCAACTTTTGTAGCAGACACCATAGTCAGCGCTAGAATGCACACAGACTCACATCTGGGATGAAATTTGGCAGGATCTCATATTCTAGACTCCTCTGTATCAAAACCAGCTGTATCTATCTACCACAAATGGAGGGTTTGCTCTGAGGGAGCACAGGGATGCTACACAGGCCTGGGCAAGGCCGAGCATGGCCCGGTGTCAGCCTCACGGTTGGACAAACGGACCGTGGCTAGCAGTCTCTAGGCCAACACATTAGTATCATTTATCCTAATTAAACCTGCTCTGAGGGGGCCTGGGTCTGGCTGTGGTGTATTTGTGGAGAGCTGTGGGAAGCCAAGGAGCTTGTAGCCACCATGTCTGCTCAGAGAAAATAAACAGCGATCGGCAAGTTGGCCCTGGAGAGCAACCTCAGTTTTTAGAGAAGTTATTTTCCAGTGTTGGAGCAGTGCTTTTCTTCATTCTTTTCCTCATTTTTATGCACATTACTACTGCTGGCCTCCAGCCAGGTCCCCTCTGCCAAGAGAAGGAAAAGAATGAGAAAATCTAGGTTTTTTTCTTTTCTTTTTTTGCTTTTGTTGTTTTTGTTTGTTTTTTACATTTTTAAGCTGACTGGAAACAGAAGGTGTAAAGAATATACGCAGAGGGAAAGGAAGGAGGAGCTGTGTGCCTGTGCAGAAGAGAGACGTCACGGGGGAAGAGCATCCCACATGCAGAAGTGCATCATGGTGGGATATGGGGGAGGGGAGGGGAGGAGGACCCTTGTGGCAAAGTCCACATTTCAAGTCGGGAGCGCAGAAGAATGTTGGGTGCAACAGTGGATGGGCCGCGGGTTTTTGTAGCTCATTCTACCCTCAAATTTATGATCCTCCTGCCTCAGCCTCTGGGAGTACTGGGATTATAGGCGTGTCTCAGCACCCGCAGCTCAGTTGTTGCTTTAATGACTTGCTTGAAACTCATGTTCCTGTTCTCTAAGGAGCACCGTGGAGAGGTTTGCATACAAAGTTTCCCAGTTCAGAGCTTGGTCTAAATCCCTTGGTTTGCAAACAGTGTTTCCCAGTTCAGAGCTTGCTCTAAGACCCTAGGTTTGCATACAGTGTTTCCCAGTTCAGAGCTTGCTCTAAGACCCTAGGTTTGCATACAGTGTTTCCCAGTTCAGAGCTTGCTCTAAGTCCTGCTTCTCACCAGACCCGTCTTCTCCAACCACCGAATTTCCTCCTATTGTTTATCTTCCAAAGTCATTCCCCATTCTTACTTCTGTGAATGGGGACACTCTGGGATAATCTGGCTCTCTTTCATGTGTCCCATCATCTGAACCCCCCCCCCCCCGCCTCTGAAGCTACAGACACGGCGCAATGGTTAAGCACACTTGCTGCTCTTGCAGAAGACCAGGTTCGATTCCAGCACCCACTGGTGACTCACAGCTGTCTGTAACTCTAGTTCAAGGGGTCTGACGGCCTCTTCTGACCTGCAAAGTCACCAGGTACACATGCAATAAATACTGATGTATGCAGGCAAATATTCATAGGCATAATTTTTAATTGAAAACACATTTTCTGTGATTTATATTCGACCCCCCCATACATGTCACCAGCCTACCCCACCATCTGCAGCTGTTGACAAGTGAAACCTGCCTCTTCCTCTGACCCAAGGTTAGAACATGTGACTACCAAGCTGCCTTGATGTCACAGTTACCTGGGCTAAGAACAAATAAAGACAAGAGAAGTAGGAGGGAAACTTTCAGGGAAGAGAATTTGCTTGCTCCATGAATGGTAAGCAGAAAGAGAAAGAGTTTCTAAGCGGCCATAGTAACGAGACCCCTAGAATCTGCATCAGCTCAAAGGCTAGGTTTGGGGAGACACTTTGAGAGTCATTACACAAGTTTAAATTTGAACCCACAGTGGTGCTCTGTGTGCACCACTAACGGTCTTACTCCCTTAGTTGCTTTTCCTGCAACCGTGAAGAAGATACCCAAGAGAATGGTTCAAAGGAGCAGAGGTGTGTCTGGGCTCACAGTTCAGAGAACATGGTTGCTTGATCCCACAGGCTTGCAGAGAACACCATGGCAGTGCCACCTGTGACAGAGAACCGCTCGCTTCGTGGTGGGCGTGGCACAGAGAGCAGAGAAAAGAAGGGTCAGGTTTAGGATGCCAACAAAGACTCATACCCAGTGGCTACTTCCTCCATCCACAATAGTGCTCACTCTCTGGGGACCATGTTTTCTATTCCTTTGGGGAGACACTCCGTATTTAAATGGTAACACCTACAATTTCACAATGTAACATCTAGAGATCAAGTTGATCTATATTTGCGTTCATCTACACATTGTCACCTTTCATCTCTGCCTTCAGGATGCACGCCCCGCCCATAGTCACAGCACCCACCCTTCAATACCTCGTCCACAATCTTGTTCTCACTTGTAATGGCTCTCCTGTATCTTCGACGGTCTTTTACTAACAGGTCTTAATCACAGTATACACACATGTCCAAATTGCCTTTATCTTTAAAAATACAACAAATTAATTAACTCAAAAAAAGGAGAGAGGGAAAGCATCCCCACTTCTGACCCTGGTTCCCCCGAGCCCCTGCCTTGTTTTTGTGTTCTTGGCTTTCCCATGAGGGAAAGAGGTTTGCCTGGAAGAGGAATAGCTACTCGGGTATTTACTTCCTCATTTCCCATCAGTGGCGCTTGCCGAGGTCACTGATAATCTCAAGTGTCTCCAAACCCAAAGGATTTCAGTTCTCATGTCAGTGGCCATATCTGTAGCCAGCCCTGCTGCTCCTGGAGAGTCTCCGCCCCCTGGCCTCCGCGGCTCCTCCTCCTCCGCTCGTCATTCCTCTATGACCGGCCTTGAGAACTCTCCTGTAACCTCCACACTAGAATCCCCACAGTTTAAGCCTTTTGCCACATCTCTCCAGTGCAGAAGCCCATCCCCCAGGAGATGCTGTCAGGGATTCATAATTTAATCCCATTATCTTCAGAGAACACCTTCCCCATGATTTCATTTCTTTCCATTTCTGTGACTTACTTCATGTTCCAGAATATGCCGCATCTTAATGAATATTCCATCTACCAATAATGGGGATTCTGCTGTCATGAGGCGTGTGTGTCATAAATGTCTGTGATATCACGGTGCTGATGCATTGTTCAGTCTCCTGTGTACTTACTGATTTTTCTCTATTAATTATGAAGACAGGAGCTGTTGATATCTTTGGCAGTACTTCCAAATGTCTCTTTCTCTTTCCAGTGGTTCCTTCTTGGGTCTTCAGCTTGGTTATTGGTGAACATACATCTGAAGTGGCTTATCTTCATTCTAAATTGAAAACCTTATTATTATTACTAGCTCTTTGGAGTATTATGTCTTCAAAATCTACTCCAGGCCCAGTGAGATGGCTCAGTGGGTAATGGTGCTTGCTATCTAGCCTGACAATCTTCCATCCTAGCCTCTTTCTCCCACCATACCCTCTGTGACAGACTGAGAGGTATCAGCTGACCACACAGACAGCAGTGACCACAGCTGGTCATCACTGTCCACCCTGGTCCTGTCAGATAAGCCACGGCTGCATTCTGAAGCATCATCTTTCTGTCTTCGCTGGCTCTCTGGAAGAATTCATAGGATTTCATTCCAGCCCCTTGACATTTTCCAAAGGTTTTCGAAGTAAACAGTCTGAAACAATTTAATTACAGTGCTTTGAAACTGAGCTAAGATAAGTGGAATTGAAGAATGCACACCAAATTCTAGGCAGACACAAAACCATTCCTAACTGAAACTGTCAGAATAGAAAGGACGCGTGTTTGTCTCTCAGCACTGAGAGGCGAGCCCTGAATAGAGACAAATCAGAGCGTGTGTTGAGTGGTGATGAGGTCGGAACCAGTGTCCCCGGGAAGCTGGGGTCTGTATCCTTTCTGCTTGCTTTCTCCCCAGGACCGCATAACACACAGGAAGTAGTTGAATATCTATTTGGCACAGTACAAAGAGAAGTGCAAACGTCCAGATGCTTGCTGAGAAAAACGCCCACACCTCTTTCATTAAAGATCAATACCACTGATTAGTCATTACTCTGTTCTTTTTCCTTTCTTTTCTTCAGACACTGTACTTCTGGGTAAATACTCTAGTGACCACAAAGAGCCATATCCAAATCTGTAAGACAGACATTTACAGGTCTTGGGCTGGCCTCTGTATGTGGCAAGAGTGTAGATTTTATCTGGGCTCTTATTGGACAGAGATGGCAGATACATGTTGCCAGGAGAGGGGCGGGGTCTTGCCTGCCGAAGTGGGGTGGCAGGATGCACTTGTGCAGTGAGATGATGGCATGAGGATGTTGTCAGCATCCACGTTTGTCTTCCTTTCTCTACCCAACCACCTGATTCCCGGTAGGAACATCTCTTCCAATCATGGGCATCTTAAATACAAAACTGGACAGTCAATAAGGTGTCTCATGATCAAAAGAACTGATTATTGCAGACGCAAGGGCTACTTCAAGTGTAAGACTTGCCCTGACACTCAATTTCCTTGTCTTTGTATGTGTGGTGCGTGGTGCGTGGTGTGGTGTGTGTGTGTGTGTGTGTGTGTGTGTGTGTGTGTGTGTGTGCAGGTGTGCATGGGCACTGCACATGCAAGCAGAGACCAAATGACAACTATGCTAAGGTCTCACTCCTCAGGCACCATCCACATTTTTCAAGGATGTCAATAACATTTATTAGAATTATACAAATAATCTCTCTCAAAGCAAAATCTAATATATCTGGCTTCTCTGAAAACAACAGGTGCAACTTCTACACATTTGCCCTAAATACCAAACAAGTTAGGACCAGCATGTCTAGAAGAGACCCAGAGCAGTGGTGTCTTCAAACTGTTTAGTAACCGCAATATTGATACGACAATAATGATACACATATATGCACTCTGAATATTGTTTTCATAACTATTATTTCCTTAAGTTGTAATGATTCAAGGAGACTTAAGACATCTATTAATAATCCCAATTTTAAAAATAAAAAAATATAGAGACAAAAGAGCATGGCAAGTTTATTAATTGTGGAAAGTGGGATTGGAAAGAAATTTGACTTTCAGTAAATTTCACAGGAGAATGTTTTACTTCCAGGGTGGCTTGCTCAGGTCAGTCTAGCAACTCACGATTCCTTCATTCAGCTAGAACATGTTTATCATTCCCTATGTTTTAACAGAGTCTCTCACCGACCTTGAAATTGTGAATTTGGCTAGGGTGGCAGGCCAGTAAGCCCCAGGTAAAAGCCCACCTCTGTCCCCTTGTGCTGGGATTGCAAACGCAGTCCGCCATGCCTGGTATATTTTGACCCAGGTTCTGGGGACCACATACATGTCCTCATGCTTGCAAGAAAAGCGCTCTCCCAACTGAGCACCTCCCCAGCCGTTCCCCTGGAGTTTTCCATCTTAAGTCATAGTCAGATCTCTCAGGAGATCAGCAGATCACATGCAGGCTGTAGGAAGCAAAGTGTTACCTGAATGCCCTTGGGATGAGCAGAGTCTAACAGTCAACCGAAGCTCACACAATCCCAGCCCTGCTCTTAGCTGATAAAGTCTTTATCCAGAGATGCACAGGTGCTACTCGAGTTTCCTGTCGTGGTGGGAAATGCTTGAGAGTAGCCGTCCAAAGAAGAAAAGTGTTACTTAGCAGTCACTATTCTATTGGGGGCCACTGCTCTATTTGGGGTCACAACACCTCCATTGGGGCTCACTACTCCTCTGTTGGGAGGTCACTACTTTATTGGGGATCACTACTCCTCTATTGGGGGTCATTAATCCTTTATTGGGGGTCATTACTGTATTGGGGATCACTACTCCTCTATTGGGGGTCATTAATCCTCTATTGGGGGTCACTACTCCTCTATTGGGGGTTACTACTCTATTAGGGGTCACAACTCCTCTAGTGGGAGTCACTAATCTCTACATGCACATACACACACACACACACACACACACACACACACACACACACCACACATGCACTACACACACCCCATGCCACACACACACACCACACCACCTGTCCACTGAAGGAACCTGGACGCAATGATTACCAGCAGCAATGTGCACCCTATTCCCGGGTTCTGCTTTTTCATCACATTCTCCAGTGAAGGGAACTAGCGCTCCCAAGTGTTCTGAGGAATGGGGCCAAGAACTGTATGAGAAGGGACTGGGCATCTTGTCCCACAACTGTGAGGAAGTGTCTTCAAGTTTAAACACAAAGTGAAAGCCTGAATTCTTGGGGTTGTGTAAGAGAGACAACGTGCCATGGATGTAAGATACCAGGAGGGGATCCCAGGTGTGGGGTGAAGGTGCTGTTCCAGTTTGCTTTCCTTTGCTCTCATCAAACACACTGACTAAGGGGACTTAGAGGAGAAAAGGGTTTATTTCGCTTTCACTTCCAGGTCACAGGCCATCGTAAGGGAAGTCAGGGCAGAAACCCAAGCAAGAACTTGCAGGCAGGCCTGCTTACTGTTCCATACGGTATGACCTACAACCAAGGAACTCACATCATCATAAACAAAGAAGTACAGTGGGAACCAAGATCGATGCTGCTTGCTGAATGACAGACAGCTCAGCTAGCTTCCTTATCTAGTTTAGGGCCACCTCCCTCCTAGGGGTAGTACTGCCTACGATGGGCAGGGCCCTGATGAATCAATTAATAGTTAACACCCCCATCCGACATGCCCATAGCCCAACCTGACCTAGACAATTCCTCAACTAAGGCTTTCCTCTTAGATAATGCCAGACTATGCCAAGTTGACAGCTAATCAAGACAGGTGCTCCAAGCTAGCTGCACAGCCTACCGATATCAAGCCAGTCTAAAGAAAAAGGGTATTTCTTACAAACCCTGCCTCAGTCCTTCTGTGTGGTGATGAACCCATTGCTAGGCAGTCTCAAAACAAAACAAAATATGGTGAACTTAGGTCTACTGAAAGACTCTGTCTCAAAAAAAAGAAAGGGAGGACCAGTTGAGGAGACATCCCAGTGCTGACCTCTCTACTACATGCATGCCCTTGCGGTGAATGATGGAGGATCCCCCTCTGTAAGCTGTGAATACCATTGGTTAATAAAGAAGCTGTTTTGGGCCTGTGATAGGGTAGGGCAGAGCTAGGCAGGGAAAACTAAACTGAATGCTGGGAGAAAGGAGGTGGAGTCAGGAGAAGCCATGTAGCCCCACCAGAGACAGATGCCAGAATTTTACTGGGCAAGCCACAGCCCCGTGAAGATACACAGACTAATGGAGATGGGTTAATTTAAGATATGAGTTAGCCAGAAATATGCTTAAGCTATTGGCCAAACAGTATTGCAAATAATATAGTTTCTGAGTGATTATTTTATGGTTTTGGCAGCCAGGAAAGCAAGAGGTCTCCTACTACAGGTGAGCACACCTTTGTGTATACACACCTTTTTAGAAGCATGTGAGGTCATCAGTTGCCCACATTTCACTTCCCTCTCCGCAGCCACAGGCTTCTGTATTCAGATGTTAAAGTCTTTTTCAATAAGACAAAGATTTCTCCAGAGAAAGCCAGTTTCCTTCACCGCATATTAATCCTCAGTCACCCCAGCCCTGCCCTGGCCATCAGGAGCCACAGGACACAATAGCTTCCTTTGTGTGTCTCTCCTAATCTGCAAAACAGATGTGGCTTGGACAGTGTCCACTCAGGCCGTCTTCGGGATACATGAGGCCCCAGCACTCTGGCACACGGTTCTGCATTCCCAGTGGGCAGGATCCACATAACACAAGCAACTGATTCCAACCCCTAAATGTGTGGCAAAGGGGTTGTTGGCAGAAAGAGCCAATGTTGTTAGCTTATGGCTTTTTGTCTAATCATTGAGTCCCATCAAACCCACATGCTATGAAGCCAGCGGGCTACAGTCTTAAAGAGAGGGCTCTGAGTGTGATCTTTCAGTCAAGCTGGGCGTGTCTCCTGTCCGTGTCCTGCGGTGAGTCTGAAGGCAAGAACAGGAAAGTGTGACAGATTCCTCCCGTGGTCTCCAGTCCCAGAGAGAAAGCCAAGCAAAGTGGAACATCCAAATGCAAGGACCTAAGGCCTCCTGACTCTCAGCCTGCCCAGGTCTGCTCTGAGAGCGTCGTGAATGGGACAGCTTCCCACCATCCCAGGTGGGAAGTGTGATGCTGGGCTCTCAGGCGCTCCGTGTCAAAGGGCTTCAGCACACCTGAAGCTTTGCCTTTCGCCTTTTGGAAAGTGTGCTCATGGCCCTTCTCTCCCCGCCCCTATATTTCTTGCTCCCTGGACTCAGCCATCTGCAGAACAATTGGACACCGAAGCAGCAACAGCTTGGGCCTCGCCCCGCATGTGGGCTGAGTGGAGCAGTCAGGTCAGCTCGGGTCCTTGTTTTATTTCTGTCACTGTGATAATAACCTGACAGAAAAGTAGCAAGGGGTAGAGAAAGGGTCTTTCTGGCCTTAGGGCTCCCCACTATAGCCCATCATTTCAGGAGAGTCAAAGCAGGAACTCAAAACAGCTAGTAATGTCACAGCCACCATCAAGAGCAAAGAGAATAAGTGCATCGCTGCTTGCTTGATCCCGTTCTCTCTCTCAGCTAGCTTTCACCTCTCTCATGCTATTCAGAACCCCTACATAGGGAATGGTGCTGCCCGGAAGGGGCTCATGTTCCCCAGAGTGTACTCTGTCTTCCATTCTCCTCACAGCATGTTTCTCAGGACAAACGTTTTCTTTTCTTTTTTTTAATGGTATAAAGTTTACTAAACTTCCTTTTTCTGGAATATGCTTTTGGTAACAAGTCTAAGGGCTTATCATCAAGCCCTGGGTCCTCCGGCCTTCGTCCTATTTCTCCTAAAAGTTTTATAGTTTACTTATTGTTTTAAATTTAAGAGCACAATCTATTTCTAGCTGGGTTTTCTACATTGTGATGTTTAGGTTGAGATCTGGGGCTCATTCTTCTTGGAAGGTATGGGAAAAGCCTGACACGGTGGTTAAGAATGCTTCCTGCTGCTGCAGAGGACCCGAGCTTGGTCCCCAGCACCCACATCAGATGACTCACAAGCACCTGTAACTCCAGCTCCAGGGGATCTGGACGGGCTAGTTTTTATGTCACGTTTACATTTTAAAAAGTCATCCGAGGGGGCTGGAGAGATGGCTCAGTGGTTAAGAGCACTGGTATTGTTCCAGAGGAGCTGAGCTCAATTCCCAGCACCCACATGACAGCTCACAACTGTCCGTAACTCCAGTTCCAGGGAATCTGATGCCCTGACACAGAGTAGATGTTAAAAATAACCCTTAGATAAATAAATTTAAAAAAATAATCCTTAGAAAGAGCCTCTCAGCCAGCGCAAAGAACTCCAATCAAACCAGATTAGACTGAATAAAAAATGCCCACGTTTAATAAATGCCACATTCCCAGGTAGACAGGGACAGCATGGAGGGGAGAGGAGCCTACACAAACCCCCGAAACCACTGTTCCTTTTTCCGGGCATGAGCCTAAATACCCTGTGGGAGTGGTCCTGACCCTCCCCCAGAGGGGTCAGCTCTTGGCAGGCTGGAAGTTGGAGTCTGGACCAGGGCAATTCCCAGGCCAGGGGCTGGAGTAACACTTCCAACTCATTTTACAGTATATACAGTTAGAATACCAGCACACATTAAATAAACAAATCTTTAAAAAGTCATCTGAGGAGGGAACCACAAATGAGAAAATGTCTCCATAAGGCCAGGCTGTAGGCATTTTCTCCATTAGTGATACATGGAGGAGGACCCAGCCCATTGTAAGTGGTACCATCCCTGGGCTGGTGGTTCTGGGTTCTATAGGAAAGCAAGCTGAGCAAGCCATGGGGAGCAAGCCAGTAAGCAGCACCCCCTCCATGGCTTCTGCATCAACTCCTGCCCACAGATTCCTGCCCTGACTTCCCTCAGTGACTGTTACCTGGAAGTGTAAGCTGAAATAAACCCTTTCCTTCTGGTTCTGGTCATGGTGTTCTATTCCAGCAATAGAAGTAAAATAGAATGGCAACTGAGATCGGGTCTAACACCCTCTTCCGGATGCCACGGAACCTGCCCTCTCAAGCACATACCTCCTCAAACAGATATGTACTGCACATAATTTAAAAAAACAGATATTTTAAAATTAAAATATAATTACCTCACCCACCCACTTCCTAAACCTTTCTTAAGAAAAAAAAGTCAATAAAATTCATGACTTTCATGTCACCTTTTTTCCTCCTTAGAAACGCTTCTGTGTGGCAGATGTCAGTGACTGTGATACCTGAAGTCCCAGGGGCTCCAGGTAGACAGGGGAAGCTGCACGGTTAGATTTTATAAAATTCCGAGGCAGACAGATAATTTTCCAGACAGGCGAAGGAGGTGAGGAAGTTCCACGATGTGATAATCCCACCACCCTGACCCGCTGAGCTATTCTAACGCTGCTCGGAACTCTATCGTGCCGTGGCCACACTGGTGTGGAGCGACCTTTTCCCAGCTACCACTAAGGATTAGCATCTTTTAGGGGGCTCCATGGGATATTTTCCTCAACTATTTGTCTGGTATGTTCTTTGGCTCTCCCCGGATAATTCAAGGTCTGGTCTCCTCTTAAGATTCCACCTAGGCCAAGAAGCCTAGTCCATTGGTTTTGAGGTAGAACCTACAGTCCTTCGCTTCCTTTCTGTGGTTCCTGCAGCTTCCTCCTCCTCCTGAGTGCACACGGGTGGCCTATTGAGGCCCATCTCATCCTAAGGCTCTGTGTGGAGCACTCGGAGGGAAAGGACAGGCTCCTTGGAACGGAACACTCCCTTTGGATATAGTAACAAAGCTGACCCTCCTAGCTCAAGATCTTTGTCTAACATCAGAAGGTCAAACACTTGGTCACACTTCTCACAAGGCAAGACACTGGTTCTTCACGGTGCATGCTCAGGCCAGCCCCCCATACCTGGAAGATGACTGCAGAGTTATTTTGTTGTATTGTATGCACACATGTTTCTACCTCTGCTTAAGACATTTCACATATTGATACTAGTTTTAGAATATATTTATCATATATTATCATATTGCATTATACATTTCTACCTCTGATAAGACACTTGCACGTTGCCTACGTTTTGAGGTCATTGTCCTCATTTGCTGTACCCATCTCTTCCCGAGAGAATGTTGAGCACCAAAGACACTCCACTTGGAGCTTGTTTTCTTCTTGGCAAAAATGGCCTTTGGGCAAGGAACTGCCCCTGCCTCAACCACTGACAAAATCCACCATATCCAGACTGGACAAGCAGGATGCAAAAGAGAAGACTGCCAAACCTTGCTAAGACAGGGTAAGATGGTTTTAAAATTTTCCTGCCTCTGAAAATGGTCTGTCAGTTACTCTAGGCCTTAGCTAAAGTTGCTTGCTCCAAAATTGCAAATGAGACTTTGGGTGATTGCCCAGGTAGGCAGTAGTCTCTTTTATCTACTGAATATTTTGGAAATTGCTTGATTGCACTTCCTGCCTACTCCAATAATATTATCTCCCTTCTCAGGACTTTGATGGGGTTGAAGATTAGATAGTCATAGTTACTTTCCTCTTATGACTTAGCCAAGCCATTTCTACTACAAAACTTAGAAGACTCCTTAGGATAAAATAATTATTAAAACATTTAGCATATGTTTCTTGCTTAATATTGTTTATGCTGGCTGTAATTCTAATTTTTATATTTGATATCTGTTTTTATTGTATTAGTTTTATATTGGATTTGGAACTCTCTTATTTAGACAAAAGGGGGAGGTGATGGGGAACGTCCTTCAGCCAATGGTCTTTGAGAGACTGGACCAGGTTGGGCATGGCCTTGCGTACCAAAAGGCACGTGGGTCTGTCCACTCTCTTGCTTCCTGCTCATCACACCTGGACGTTGGATTCCCTTCCTGTTCCCCCTGTGATCTGTGAGTTCCCCTTTAATAAAGAACTCCTTATACCTATTTGGAGCTAATGTGGAATTTCTTTATTTGTGCCCCGCCCCCCATCTGACCTGTTCCCCTTCAGTCCTAGACTGAATTTTTGTCACAAAACAATCTCTCCTAACTGTTCCCAAAACAAGCTTCTAGGGCAGCCATAATCAGATTGCTGCAAACACATCACAGTTAATAAATGACATAAATTACCATATAAATGTTGAACTGTGAGCCTGAGACTTGACAGGGCTTTCAGATCCAGCAGGCTCTGGCAAAGAGCAGCCTTCTCCGAATTTGCATGTAATCGGCTTTTTCGCAGCTTTTGAGAAAACTATTTACTCTGTAACTATGTTGTTCTACACTAGAGAGGAAGGGTCCTTCCAAGTCAATTAACTACATTCCAAAGAACACAGGAGGGCTTGAGACCCAAGGAGACGTGGAGACACGAAGGGAATTTGTAAACTGTGGTTTTATTACTTTGGCATTGCCCTAGAGCTCCAAACAGCAGACAACATGAAGCCATGTGACATTTTTGTAAGTTCCATGTTGTCGCCAGGGTTTACACAGAAACAGCTTGGTGGATGCTGCCTGGGCTGCTTGGGGTTGACTGTTGATCACAGGCTTTTGTGAGACTGGATGGTGTAGGCTTCAAGCTAAATCCCTGCCACAGCCTTGTCCTTAGTGTTCTAAGGAACTCTCTGGATTCAATTTCTGACTTTTCTGATCCTGATCCTCAGAATTACCCCTTCTTTATTTTTTTAAAAGTATGTTTTAAATTTTTTTTTTACCTATTTGTGTGCATGTGGACAATTTGTGTGTATGTGTGTGTGCACAGGAGACCGTGGACATCAAAGGACAGCTGTGTGTGCTTGATTGGCTTGTTCCATGGTCACATGACTTCTGGGGAACTCTGGTCACCAAGCCTGCACAGTAAGCACTTTTTTGCCAGTTTAGCCTCATCCCTGACCTGTCTTTATCTCTTTAATTTTTTTGTTTCTTTAATTGAGGTAAAAACTTCATGTAATACAAAATCAGTCTTAAAATGCCCAATTTGGTGTCTTTGTACAAACCTAGTTCCAAAACATCTTTATTGCCCTAAAAAGATAGCTTTGCCCCTTTAGATAGATAACCCCCATTTGCCCCTTCCCCTTAGTAACCACTGTTAGCATCCAGGCACACCTTGGGCCTGCCCCTTGGGAACTAGGCACAGTGTGTTACCCCTCTGTGCATGGCAAGCAATTCCTAGTCGGTAAGCAGGGGCAAAAGATCCCTTTAAGAAGACAAGCCCAGACTACTCACACTCTCTTCCTCTGAAGAGGCAGGCAGGTCTCTGCACCTCTCTCTCCCTCACCCCCACCCCCAGCACAAATAATAAAAACTGAGAGTCTGATGTTGGGGTTCAACCTGAAAACTAGAAAAGCAAAGCAACAAAGTCCCTGGAGAAATCTTACCTCTACAAAGGTTGAGGGATTGCAGACTAAGCAGACCGAGCCTCTCCCTCATCCCAGTTTATATCCCCTTTAGTGTTGGGATTAAAGTACTCCCCAGTACTGGGACAAAAGGTGTGAGCCGCCACCACTACCTGGATCTGTTTCTGCATTGATCTTGTGTAGCTCAGGGTGGCCTTGAGCTCAGAGATCCTCTGCTTTTAATCCCAAACCCTGGGATTAAAGGGCATGCCACCACTGCCTAACCTCTGGTGTCTTAGCTTTGCCCTTCTGATCTATAGACAAGCTTTATTTATTAAAACATAAATAAAATATCACTGTATCATCCTCTCTCCTTCTCCCCCTCCCTCTCTTCCCCATTCTCTCTTTCCTTCCCATTCCCTTTATCTCATTAAACTCCACACTCGAACTCTGTCTGCATGGTTTCTTTCACCTGCCATGGTTTGGACCCACTACCCATGGGACCTGCTGCAAAGGTCTCTCCTATGTGGTCCTCATTGGCCATGGGACCAGCCAGGATCCCACTTGCTTCCAAATCATAACAACCACCAATCAGCTTTCTATCTCTGGAGTGACTTCTTCTGAATACTTAAAATGATGGAATCGTTTATCGGAACTTGTTTTATTTAGAACAGCGGTTCTCAACCTGTGGGTGGTGATCATGGGAAAACATATTTCCGATGATCTTAGGAACCAAGACACTGCCCAATAGCAAAATTACAAACAAATGCTAAGAAAGTAAATAGGCAAGAAAAGTTTGTTGTGTAGACTTAAGAGCCACCATTCCCCCTTTATTAGACACGTGACAGAGACAGGCAGCTGAAGTAAATTCACTTTTCTAAAGCCCTCAAATAGCCTGTTGAGAACTAAGGAAGGATTCTCCCCCTCTCTCGAGAAACCTCTCTGATCCTATCATAGTGGATATGTTTCCACTTCTCGCATCTAGGCTGCCCAGTTGGGATGACGAAATACAAAGAAGCAGGTTCTTGGTCTGGGAGGGTCTGCAGACTGGACATCTAGTCAATGAAATTTTGACCAAATCATCCATTTGCTCATCTCCTGGCTTCTTCCCAGATTCATTTTCTTCTCAAGAATGCAACAAACAATCTGGATAAGTGCAGGCCCTTCCACAACAAAGCAAAAACTAACTGGGGCTGGAGAGATGGCTCAGTGGTTAGGAACACTTGCTGCTCTTTCAGAGAACCCAAGTTGAATTCTCAGCACCCACAACTGCCTGTAACTCAAGCTCCAGTGATTACAGGCTCCAGTACACACACACACACACACACACACACACACACACACACACACACACTTTAACATAAATCTTTATTAAGGCCTGAAAGTTCCTAATAAACCTGGATGGGTCCTCAGAGGAGCATTCTGACTTCTGTGATGGTTACAGTGCTATATTAATTGCCTCTGAGATGACAGGCCCTTCCCTTAGGGGGAGCTGGAGGCACAGCAGCGGATGGGTAAGACTTCCACTCACCTACCTTCCCTAAAGAAGGCTCTCTTCCTTGGTAGAGACTATCAGAGATTCACAACCAGGAAAATGCAGAGAATAAGAAAGCATGCCCAGTCCTAACTTGTACATTCCCAGTGCAACCCCTACACCTAAAGCTCAGAGAACATCAAGGAAGACGGGGAGGAAGGGTTTTAAGATCAGAGGACCAGAATGTCTGCTGCTAGATGGTGTCTTCTAGACATGAGAGGGTAGCTACACCTATTAAATCTCAACAGCATGGCCGCCTAAACAAGACCTGCATAATGGTAACTCCGGTTGACATGCCAATGTAGGTGGAAAAAAATTTCACATGCCCCTCCCTTTAGATAAAGAGATAAAGGCGATTGGTGGATGCTCAGAGAGCAATTGGTCTTCTCCAGGGATGATGGGTTACCCAGTCCCAAGTGGTCAGCCCTAACCATGTGTATATACAAGCAATACTAACTGGACTCAGAACAGGTAGATGATAGCTAGCTAGATGATAGATGATAGATTAGATAGATAGATAGATAGATAGATAGATAGATAGATAGATAGATAGATGATAGTTAGATAGAAGATAGACAGATAGACAGACAGATAGGTAGTTAGAAGATAGACAGATAGACAGACAGATAGATGATAGGTAGATGGTAGATTTCATAATTAAAGAAGAGGTCATGAATTTGAGGAGTCAGGAAACATGGTAAGAGTTGAGGGGCGAATAAGGGAAGGAAATTATGCAAATTGACTATTCATATATGAAATTCTCAAAAAATTAAAATAGTTTTTAACTTCCTCTCCTGTGCCCACTCCTTCTAGTTTTGTTTTCTGGAAACATGGGTAAATGAAGGCAGATGGAGCCAATGTGGGCTACACGGAGAGAGAGGATATTTCTTCTCTTGTTCTCTTTGGGAGATGGGGTTTGGACACCAGCAGGTCACCTAAGGTGTCACAGGTGTTCCCCTGCTGACATGCCCTTGTGATCTCCCTGTCCTAGCAGAAGGTCATGAACATGAGGCACCTCAGACCTTTCCCGAGCACAAGATGAGTCCAGTCATAGGATGGCATCTGGCTTCAGAGTTCACCGGTTGACCAAAATTCCATACTGTACTAGGGCCAGATGGTTAGAGCAAATTATTAGCCTCTCTTTCTTTAGGACCAGACCTATTCCTGAATACACTGTATTGAGGAGTCTAAGGCAACTGCACTTCCTAAGGGAAGAGCCAAGATGTGGGGGGATTGGGATGAAAGAGCAACCCTTTTGTATATACAAAGTTATAAACAGAGATTCTCCTTTCATTCCCAGCCGCTGAGACTCGAATAGTCACACAGAAACTATATTAATTACAACAGTGTCTGGTCAATGGCTCAAGCATATTCCTGGACAACTCTTATATCTTAGATTAACCCATTCCTACTAATCTATATATCACCACTAGGCTGCAGCTCACTGGTGCCGGCTTGTTACTCCTCTGGCAGCTACATGATGTCTCTGACTCCACCTACTCTCTCTCTCTATCTCTGCTCAGATTTTACACCTGGCTTTACTCAGTTAAGTATTGCTGAAACAGATTTTTATTCATCAACCAATAAAAGCAACACATGTAGAGAAGGACGTCCCATATCCCAAAGTTACCAAGAAGATCTAATGGATTTGGGCATCCCCCAGTTTTATCATGTTGCTAGGCACCGCTGGTGAAAAGAGCATAGTGTTAGAAACACTGACTCGGGTCCCCAGCCCTTCTGGGATATTCATCCTCTGCTAAACCCTTGGCATCTGACCACAGTGAGTTCCCGGAAAGCCCCTCCCCACCTAGACTGAGCTCAGCTGAGCAAACCATCCTCACTGGGAATGCAACGTGAAGACTGAGAAGGGCTGCTGAGGCAGGTCCACCAGTCAGGGGAGAAGGACAAGCATTCCAGGCTCCTTTGAGTTCTTTGTTTAGGTCAGGAGCTGTGGCCTGTGCGGTGTGTGATTGTTTGGTGTGCTCAGGTATATGAAAATTTGCATCTGGTGAGGACTGGTTTTGACATTGATCTCGTGACCACTGGCAGAGCAATCAACCAATGACTGTTGTATTACGGAGCAGCGGGCTGTGTCCCGCCACCCGGCTAGCTTTACCCTAAATAATTACACGGAAACTGTATTCTTTTAAACACCGCTTGGCCCATTTCTATCTAGCCTCTTCTAGGCTAGCTCTCGCACCTGGACTAGCCCATTTCTAATAATCTGCTGTAGCCCACGAACTGGCTTACCAGGAATGATCTTAACCTGCGTCTGCCTGGAGTGGGAGAATCATGGCGACTCCTGACTCAGCTTCTTTCTCCCAGCATTCTGTTCTGTTTACTCCTCCCACCTATGTTTTAACCTATGAGGGCCAAGCAGTTTCTTTATTTCTTAACCAATGAAATTAACAGATTGATATATGACACTCCCACATCAAATGACAGCTTTCATAACTGTGACTGATTTCCCATCCCACACCCACCACCCAAGCTCCCCTGGAGAGGACTTGTCAAGATATCAGAAATATAAATCTTACCTCCAGACCTGGCTCACCGACTGCTAATTGCAGACATTTGTAGTAATATGGGCGGCGGGGCTGCATCCCCAGCACCCCAGCAGCCTGGCTAGCTTATGCCCCGAAATAACAACACACAAATTGTATTCATTTAAACACTGCTTGGCCCGTTAGTTCTAGCCCTTACTGGCTAATTCTGATATCCGGATCAACCCATCTCTAATAATCTGTGAGCACCGGTCTTACCGGGAAGATTCTAGCCTATGTCCATCCTGGGTCGGAGCTTCATTGTGTGTGTCTGCCCAGGAGCGGGGCATGGCGTCTCTTCTGAGGCATCTGCCCCCAAGAGGAGAGCTGTGGAATCTGAGCTCACTTCCTCTTCCTCCCAGCGTTCTGTTCTGTTTACTCCTCCCACCTATCTTCTAACCAATGAGAGCCAAGCAGTTTCTTTTTATTTAACCAATGACCTTCCTCCATCAGACATTGACCTCCAAAAAGGTACCAGGTCCTTAGTTCCTGGAACAAGGAATTGGACAGAGACACATGGTTAAGAGCAAGAAAAATTAGACAATTTATTTCCAAGAGAGGAATTAGCCTAGAGCAGAGATAGACGTTTTAAAATATTTTTACATTTAATCTTTACAGTAATTTTTACATCGTGTATGTGTGCATGTACACATGCACGTGTGTACAAGCATGTGTGAGCACACACACTATGATTGAGGTAAGAAGATAACTTGCTGAGATCAGTTTTATCCTTCTACCACTTGGGGTCCAGGAACAAACCCATGTCATCAGGCTTAGCAGCAAGCCCTTTTACCCACTGCACCATCTCACCAGCATGAGAAGAAAGTTTAAAAGTTCATTAACAGTATACAAAGAATGGTGATTTTTTTTTTGTCACCTGGGGGCCATCTACACAACCCAGCCTCTGGCTAATTTGCATTTCACATGGTTTCTTGTGCATGCTCTATCTGTTCCACATAGTTCTACATACAACTTCAAGCCTTACATAGCTTATTGGCCTCTTAAACCTCCACAGAGGCCTGTATGTTCTAATATTACAGTGAGACTGGGACCACCCTGAGATGCTGTGGAGGCTCCTGTGCCCACATCAGTGGCTCCAGCCTTTGTAGTCAGCCCCAGTCTGGGGATTTTCAGCCTCCTCTGCCGACAGGACTGTTGAACGCTGCTCATCCCACTGCCCTGTCTTAATATGAGCAGCTGCCATAGTCAGCTTAGACTTGGGAGGGAGAAGGAGCAATTCCTTAGTTTAGCAAGTTCAGAAGGATTCCCATGGTGTGGGAAGTCCTTCTGTATATGTGTTGCTTTTCTTGGTTAATGAATAAAAATGATGTTATGGCCTATGGTAAGGCAAAATAGAGCAAGGTGGGAATTCCAAGTGAGGTAGAAGAGAAAAGAAGAGTCAGGGAGACGTCATGTAGCTGCCGAAGGAGAAAGACACCAGATGCAAGCCAGAACCTTACAGGTAGGCCATAGCCTTGTGGTGATTCACAGATTAATAGAAATGAATTAATTTAAGATGCAAGAGTTAGCTAGAAATACACTTAAGCTATTGGCCAAACAATATTGCAATTAATATAGTTTCTGTGATTACTTAGGGTCTGGGCAGCCGGGAAATGAACAAGTAGTCTCTACCTACAAAATGGCACCAATGTAAGGCAACTACATCCACATAAACCCTGAGGAAGCTTTAAAATGAATTCTAGACACACAAACAAACAGTTTAGCACAGCTTCTTGGTAGCACTTTTTTTTTAGATGAACTTTGTGGACTGGTGGTGAGTAGGAGCACCACAGCTCCTGACTCAGTGGTAACAGCAAAAACTGTGTGGCTCCTATACAAAGGCTTCCTGGTTCATGATAGTTACATGAACAGCTATGGCTCTTTCAGGAGGTTGAGCACTTGAATGGGCTCTGTTAGCAGCATGTTACAAATTGCTTAATGGTGACAGATCCGCTGCATCCTTGGAGCTGGGGCAATGTGCATGGCTTGCAGAGGCAGTGAACATGTCTCTGCCATGTCGGATTGGTTGGAGCAAAGAGGCAGGGCTGCAGAGTTGTTTCTTGCCACCCCCACTTAGCATTAAAAAAGGCATTTCTGGTCAGAAAATGATTATAGTTACGCAAAAAAGACACATTCAGATGAAAAAGACTTCTGAATGGGTTAGTGTTAGAAAAATATCTGTAGGCTTGGGAGAGAGATAAAAAGAAATAGTTTTAAACAAAAAAAACAAAGTCTTTAAAGAGACAGGAAAAGTAATATAAAAGAGTATAGACAGACATAGACTAAAGGAATTTAAAAAATAAGCCATGTAAAGATGGAAAATACACAGAGAGTCTGAATTACATGTATTATTGTGTTTTCTTTAAATGTTTTGACTGTGAATGAGCTAAGTACAGAGGGACATTTCATTGTACAAGCAGCTAAGCTAAACTAATATATTTATTTTAAAAGTATCTTGACTTCAAAATTTGGGTCTAAGAATATGATGCTTTGGAAAAGAGATTCTGCTTTTGTTTCCATAGAGGATAGAAAGCTGTGGATTCCTTGCCAACCAATATAGTTTGCTCAAACAAAATCCCCTGAAGAATGGCCAAGATGGTCCAACATCCATGACAGCTTCAGTTCTGCTGGCTGAGATGGACCTACCACATAGGGCACCCCATGGAAGACCTGATTAACAGTGCCCCCAGTCAGCAGGAAATAGTCCTGAAACAATATCCAAATTCCCTAAATGATTGTTTGTAAATGTTTGTTTACATTTAAAGGGAGATATGCTATAGAGATAAATACTTTGCATTGTTATGGATCTTGGTTTATTAATACAAATTTAAGGTCAATTTTGTTATATGTATATTCTGCTCTTATTTAAGTTATTGTGTTTATACAGATCCTTTAAAAATATAATGTACAGTTAAGAAATACTGATTAATAGATAGTCATTTATAATAGTCAAACTTGTAGTCATTTTAGGTAGGTTTTTTAGATGTCAAAGATATATTTCAGATGCATAGATATTCTTCAGATCAAATTTTGAAAATACTCCACAAAACTGGAAAACTTAAAGTAAATGAACAACTTTCTGGATAAATAACGCTTACAAAATTAAATCAAGACCAGATAAGCAAATTAAATAGACCTATAACTGCTAAAGAAATAAAAACAGTCATCAAAAGTCCCCCAAGCAAAGAGTATCCAGGACCAGATGGTTTCAGCACAGAATACTACAAGATTTTCAAAGAACTAATACCAATACTTTTCAAATTGTTCCACACAATAGAAACAGAAGGAACATTGCCAAACTCTTTTTATGAGGCTACAATTATCCTGATACTCAAACCACATAAAGACATTACTAAGAAAGAATTACAGACCAATCTCACTCATGAAATTGATGCAAAAACATTCAATAAAATACTGGCAAATTGAATCCAAGAACACATCAGAACCATCATCCACCATGATCAAGTCTGCTTTATCCCAGAGATGGAGGATGGTTCAACATACAAAAATCTGTCAATGTAATCTACCATATAAACAAACCAAAAAATAAAAACCACATGATCATCTCATTAGATGCTGAAAAAGCCTTCAACAAAATACAACATCTCCTCATGATTAAGGTCTTGGAGAGAGCAGGGATACAAGAAACATACCTAAACATAATAAAGTCAATATACAACAAGGCAAAAGCAAACATCAAACTAAATGGAGAGAAACTCCCAGTGATCCCACTGAAATCAGGAACAAGACAAGGTTGTCCACTCTCTCCATATCTATTCAATATAGTTCTTGAGGTACTAGCTGGAGCAATAAGATACCAAAAGGAGATCAAGGGGATACAAATTGGAAAAGAAGTCAAACTCTTACTACTTGCTTATGATATGATAGTTTACATAAGTGACCCCAAAAATTCTATCAAGGAACTTCTACAGCTCATAAACACTTTCAGTAAAGTAGCAGGATACAAGATTAACTCAAAAAAATCAGTAACCCTCCTTTACACAGATAATAAGGGGGCTGAGAAAGAAATCAGAGAAATATCACCCTTCACAATAGCTACAAATAGCATAAAATATCTCAGAGTAACTCTAACCAAATAAGTGGACGACGTATATGACAAGAACGTTAATTCTTTCAAGAAAGAAATTGAAGAAGACACAGAAGACACCAGGAAATGGAATCTCCCATGTTTTTGGGTGGTTAGAATTAACATAATAAAAATGGCAATCTTACCAAAAGCAATCTACAGATTCAAATCAATGCCTATTAAAATCTCAGCAAAATTCTTCACAGGCCTCAAAAGGGCAGTACTCAACTTCATATGGAAAAGCAAAAAGAAAAAGAAAGAAAGGAACAAAGAGGGAAAGAAAGAGAAAAAGGCAAAAAAGAAAAAACCCAAACAAACAAAAAAGGATAGCCAAAACAATCCTGTACAATAAAGGAACTTCTGGAGGCATCACAACCCCTGACTTCAAACTCTACTACAGAGCTACAGTACTAAAAACAGCCTGGTATTGACATAAAAACAGGCAGGAGGACCAATGAAACAGAATTGAAGACCCAGATATTAACCACATACTACGAACACCTGATTTTGACAAAGAAGCAAAAAATGTAAAATGAAAAAAAGAAAGCTATTTAACAAATGGTAGGCTGGAGAGATGGCTCAGAGGTTAAAAGAACTGACCTCTTCCAGAGGTCCTGAGTTCAATTCCCAGCAACCACATGGTGGCTCACAACCATCTGCAATGAGAACTGGTGCCCTCTTCTGGCCTGCAGGCAGAATACAGGTAGAACACTGCATACATAATAAATAATAAAACTTTAAAAAAAGTTTTAAAAAGTAAAAATAATAATAAAAAACAAATGGTGCTGGCATAATTGGATATCAACATGTAGAATAATGAAAATAGACCCATATCTATCACCATGCACAAAACTCAAGTCCAAATGGATCAAAGACCTCAACATAAAGCCAGCCACACTGAACCTTATAGAAGAGAAAGTAGAAAATACACTTGAACACACTGGCACAGGAGTTCACTTTCTAAATATAATCCCAGTAGCACAGACACTTAGTGAATCAATTAATAAATGAGACCTCTTGAAACAGAAAAGCTTCTGTAAAGCAAAGGATATGGTCAACAAGATAAAATGACAGCCTATAGAATGAGGAAAGATCTTCATTAACCCCACATCAGACAGCAGTATTATCTCCAAAATATACAAAGAACTCAAGAAATTGGTCATCAAAAGAACAAATAATCCAATTTTTAAAAGGAGTACAGACCTAAACAGAGAACTCTCAACAAAACAACCTACCTTAAGACCCAGCAATACCACTTTTGGGTATATATCTCAAGAATGCTCAATCGTACCACAAGGACATGTGCTCAATTATGTTCATATCAGCATTGTCATAGCCAGAACCTGGAAACAACCAAAATGCTCCTTGACCGAAGAATAGATAAGGAAAATGTGGCACATTTACACAATGGATTACTACACAGCAGAAAAAAAATAATGGCATCTTGAAATTTGCAGGCAAATGTATGGATCTAGAAAACATCATATCGAGTGAGGTAACCCAGACCCAGAAAGACAAATATCATATATACTCACTCATAACTGGCTTTTAGACATAAATCAAAGAAAACTAGCCTATAATTCACAATACCAGAGAGCCTAGACAACAATGTGAATGCTAAGAGAGACATACATGGATCTAATCTACATGGGAAGTAGAAAAAGACAAGATCTCCTGAGTAAATTAAAAGTATGGGGACCATGGGAGAGGGTTGAAGTAGAGGGGAGAGGATGGAGGGGAGCAAAGAAAAATGTATAGCTCAATAAAACCAATAATTAAAAAAAACACACAAAAAAGAATTTAGACTTTTCTGAACAATGAATCACATGTGCTCCTGGCAACACCAATCTATTTCAAGAGGATGATGGGCATTGAAAAGGCTCCTTATGGAGTTTGTTAGCCATTTGGGCAAAAAACTGTTCTTGCCTAGACTGCTTGATGGCATGCTGTATGAACTGGACATGCAAGACCCACAGAAAAATGACTGCTGAACTTGCCTAAAGAAGGTGAGACAGTCATTCAGGGTTCCTGCTTCATGAAAGAGTCTGACAGACATTCTTCAGAACACAGAAGAAAGTGACTGGCTAACTGTCAATATAGGCAAAACTGTCTTTGAAATTTCCTGCTTTATGGAAAAGTCTGCTGGATACTATGGGCCTGTAGGCTGAATATGGATGCCCCAATGTTACAGAACTTCAGGTGACCATCCAGGCAGTGAGATATTAACTCTGTCAATTCTAGAGTTTTGCAAGTTGCTTACAATGCACTTCCTGTTTACTTAGGTAATATTATATCCTTCTAGGGTCTTTGAAGAGTTGAAGACAGCTGATTATACTTTCCCTTAGTTATGATAAAAGATAAATTAGATATGAAACTTTAGATTCACAAAGATAGGATAGATGATAGAATATTTTTCTTAATTTGTCAAATGTAAATGAACTAAATATTATAACTATAACTCTTGCTTGATAACTGTTTTGTATATGTAATTTTAATATGTTAAAGTTAAAACCTTCCTTTTTATTTGGACAGAAAAGGGGAAATGGTGTGAGAAGTCCTCCTGTGTATGTGCTGCTTTTATTGGTTAATGAATAAAGATGTTTGGGCCTATGATAGGGCAGAAAAGAGCAAGGTGGTGTAGAAGGAGCTGCAGGCAGCATTTCTGCCACCCAGCTTCCAGCTGCCTGGCTAGCTTATGCCCCGAAATAACCACACATAAATTGTATTCATTTAAACACTGCTTGGCCCATAAGCTCTAGCCTCTTATTGGCTAACTCTCACATCTTGATTAACCCATTTCTAGTAATCTGTGTAGCACCACGAGGTGGTGGTTTACTGGGAAAGATTCTAGCCTATGTCCGTCTCAGGTCGGAGAATCGTGGTGACTGCTCATTGCCTTTCTTCCCAGCATTCTGTTCTGTCTACTCCACCCACCTATGTTCTGACATATCAGTCCAAGCAGTTTCTTTATTAACCAATGAAAGTAACACATAGACAGATGACCCTCCTACATCAAGGTGGGAATTCCAAACACGGAGGAGAAAAGAAGGCGAAGTCAGGGAGATGCCATGTAGCAGCCGGAAAATGAACACACAGCCTCTGCCTACATTCCCATTAGTTGAGGACTTGGCAGGATTGTGTCCCCACCCAATTGTTGGGAAGAGAGAGAAAGAGAGAGAGAGAAGCAGATATTGGAAAAGAACAAGTGAGGTCTCTTCAAAAAGCCTTTGAAGGCAGTGGTGCAACAGAGTAGGTGTAGTTATTGAGGGAGGAGGCCAGAGGAGCAGAAACTGGACTCCTCCCTTCTTCATTGACCTCATCCAAAGTCCAGCATGCCCTCCTCTGACCAGAAGATAGAGGTGGGTGGGAGAAGCCAGGAATCTTAAAAAACAAGTAAGCAAACAAATAAACACCTCAAAGACTTTCAAATTAAAGAGGTCAGGGTCTCAGGCTTGTTCACCTCACTCTCAGGAAGGCATCTTTCCTGGAGGAGTTCCTGGACCTCCAGAGACAACCAATCCAGCCTTGGGTTCATGGCAGGACCCAGACAAGACCGCTTAGAGAAGCGGGTAACAAGGCTGTGTACCTGGTTTCCTCCAGACCAGGCCCCACTGGATTGCTCTGGAAGGAAATATTTGCACTAAAGGGATTAAGTGGAAGGAAGATTTCAACACCTCTTATCTACCACAGTTTAGGAAAACAACCAGCATCTTGTGGATAAGTGACCCTGTGGCGCCTGTGTTTGTGGCTGTCTTCTCTGGGGAGCCGCCTTTTCCCAGAGCCCTGTCTCGGTTTACTTTGCACTGCTTACTTCCTCTGGGACTCTGAGAAGAAAACAAGATTCTCATGGATAAACCACGTGCCTGGTATGGCTCCTGAAGCATTCCAAAGCCTTCCGAGGACTCCAAACTTGAGGCTGGAATTGCTCTATGATCTACGTGATGGTGGTTTGGAAACTCTAGCCCACCAGACAAAATGTCCTGAGTCTGTCAGCTGGGAAGAGGCCGGTCTGAGACCCAGACCCATCAGACAGCACAGTCAGACAGTTGCACAGACACACAGTTGCACAGCCTCAACTGCCCATCACTGGGTGTGTATTGCAGGCTGTAGCAGAACTCTGTTTGACCCATCGCTTCTCTAGAAAGAGCCACACACAAACTGAGAGTGGTTATTTCTATGGCCACCATCCCTTTGCATATCCTTCCTTCCACCTCTCCAACTCAACCGAGCTCCCCTCTCCAGCTCCTACACACTCAATACACTCTTGCTGCATGGTTTACAAATTCTACAGCCTCTACTGCCTCTCTGAGCACTCCCTCCAGCTACACTTTGTGATTCTCAACCCTTGTGACATTCCAGTCTCCTGAGGAAGGGTATGTGCGTATGTGTGATGTGTGTGGTATATGTACGTGTTCATATGGATGTGTGCATGTGTGTACATGTGCATATGTAGAGAGGCCAGAGATTGATGTTGGATGTCTTCTTCCATCACTCCCCAAGTTGCCATCATCATCATCACCATCATTAAAAATAGGATGCCTCACTGTCCCAGAAGCTCATTATTTAGTTAGGCCAGCTGCCCAGTGAGCCCAAGGGATCTTCCTGTGTCTCTTGCTGTACTCGGGTCACAGGCACACACATGACTGCACCCAGCCTTTCACATGGGCTCTGGGGACACAAACTCAGGTCCTCACGCTCACACAGTAGGCTTCATGCTCACACAGTAGGCTTCATGCTCACATAGTAGGCTTCACGCTCACACAGTAGGCTTCATGCTCACACAGTAGGCTTCATGCTCACACAGTAGGCTCAGGTGCTCATGCTCACACAGTAGGCTTCTTGCTCACACAGTAGGCTTCATGCTCACACAGTAGGCTTCAAGCTCACACAGTAGGCTCAGGACCTCACATTCACACAGTTGGCTCAGGTCCTCACACTCACACAGTAGGCTCAGGTCCTCATGCTCACACAGTAGGCTTCATGCTCATACAGTAGGCTTCATGCTCACATAGTCAGCCCTTCACTCACTGAGTCTTTGCCAGAGTTGAGGAAACAAAGCAAAAACAACCAGGAAGCCTCTATACCTAAGCTAGGAAGATCCACCACAATTAATTAAAGAAAACCAGGCAGAATTGTTTGTTACCAAGCACTCAACATTTCAAGAAGGTAGCGGACCAAGTTAAAACACTCAGAGAAGTCCCAGGAACTGTCCATGGAGGCAGCTCTGCTTCCAGGCAATTCCCTAAACAGTAGAACGTTGTCAGCCCAAGTTGGACCTTGTTGTGCACACCTGCTTACCAGGAGAACCTAAGGTCAAGGTAGTGCCCTAGGCTGACCCTGATGACATTGGGCTTTTGTTGCTTCTAGAATGGGAATTCCTGAGTTTTGTACTTTTGACCTTGGGCAGGGAGGGTGTGTGTGTTCTTGGGCTCTATCTTCCCTGTGTTCAAACCATTTCTGCGAGCTCTAGACATGGAGATGTTTCAGGTCACCTGCCTGGCAGCACTAAGGTGGCCTGGGTCCTTACGCCTCCTCTTGCAATCCGACCCTTGCCTCGTCCAGCAAATCTGTGGGCAAATGGGCCCTGTTCTCCCACTTCTGTTCTCATAGCTGCTTCTGAATCCTGCTGATGGCCCAGCTCAGATCTTAGCTTCCAGGTTCTTTGCCCCCTGTCTTTAATGACCATCATCCTTCCTCTCCCTCAGCGTTCCACTCCCATGTTCACGCCTGGACCTGGCCAAACTCAAGGGCCCATGTGACCTCCCTCTAAGTGGTAGTCTCCTGCCGTAGCCTCTCTCAACATCCTAATCCTACTTCACAAGGCCATCAACATCACCCGCTTTGCCTTCCTCCTTATTCTACTCAGACTCAGTGGCCCAGTCTTCCCCTGTACTAGGCATTTCCTTCTTCGACCAGGCCAACTGCAGTCCCCAGGGAGTGTAGCCCCCACCTCCTCTCAGGCTGGCGCCAGTGTCAGAACCTCTAGAGGAGCAGCTGGACCCACCTCAGGAGCCCACTATGATAGCCTCTCAGAGCTCCCCCTCAGAACAACCCCTCTCCACAGACAATACTCCAGACCACTGAGAAAAGAGAACCACTTGCCATGCCCCCCACCCCACCAAACCATAAACACATATGCCCAAGTGTGCACCTGACCCTCCTTATTCTGTAGAAGGCTAATTCCTTCACAAATGCTCTCAAGACTCGAGCCACCCACCTTATTGGGAACCGGATGCTCCTGAGGTTACTCTCTAGTTTGGCTCTTCTAGCTCTTCCCATCCACACGGAAATGCTCTGCACTCCGAAATTTCTTAAAGGAAGGAGAAGGAAAAGGAGAGGGAGAGAAAGAAGAGGAGAGGGGGAGAGGGCGGCTTCTCTCCCATGTTCCAAAGCGTCCTGGGCTGACATGGTGGTGTACTGTTTGGGGACCCCAGGCTTCTTTGGTGCTTTGCCAATGCCTGGGTCGTAAATGTGTCTGAACCACCCGACATCACCTTGTCTGTCAGCTTTCCCGAAGAGCGAACGAGAGGAGAAACCAGATACTTTCCTGCATGGACATGGCTCAGAAGTGGAGTACAGCTTTTCCGTACACTGTCCACCAGCCAGAAATGAGACCAGGTTCTACCCTGAGCTTTGAGGATTTCTATATTCAAACTCCTCTGACTTTGAAAGAAAGAGAATAAATAATGAGGGGGAAATTTAGTAAAATTGGACCATCAAAAAGTGGCAGCTTTTTGTCAAATTTAAAAAAAAAATGTTTTCCAATCTACCACCTGTCTCCATAATTCCATAAAAGAAGGGACATTTCGATGCTAAAATTGGAGGTGGCATATTCTCAAAATAGAGAAAAGTCTCCTGAGTGGATTTAGATTTCGGGAGGAGGTACACACCACCGTTGTGCCACACAGGCACCTGTCTCCTGGTTCACTGGGAGCCACGGTTGATGGCGGTTGAGAGTGTCATCAGCATCGTCTCTATTTCTCACAGCCGCTGACATGGGGCGCTGGCTCCCCATGTTGTTAGACATTGGCATTCTGTGTTAATTGCTTCCTGCTATGATAAAACCAGCAGAGTTCATCTGGGCTTAAAGCTGCACAGAGCTGAGAGTCTGTCATAGTATGGCAGGCAAAGCAGGAAGCTGAGAGCTCACAGCTTCAATTACAAGGGGAAGCAGAAAGAATACACTGAACGTAAAGAGAGTGGTATCTTTGAAAGCTCACCTCCAGAGACCAACTTCCTGCAGGAAAGCCACACCTCCCAAACCTCTCTAAACAGCACCACAGCTGGGACCCAGTGCACAGACTTCTGGTCCCATGGGGACATTTCCTGTGCAAACCACCACAGATCCCACTGGGCACTGATGGGAGTCTTTGTTTCAAGATGGCGCCTGGAGGCCTAGATCTTGTGCAGTGAGGCTCCATCACTTCTCCCATCCCTCACACCACCTCAGGGCTCTCCGGACAGCCTTCCTCCAGATTGTTGTCTCCTACACTGGAGTCCTAGCAGGGAAGGAGACACCCTAGCCAACAGACTTCCCTTCTCCTGCTTCCAATGTCTGCTGTGGAGAGCTAGCGCTAGACAGACCTGCTCTGAGGGCCCTTGAGAAAGGCTACACATTCTCCATCTTGCAGTGGCCATGTGGACCATGAGAGGACCTACACTTTGATTTGATAATGAGTTCTTACCCTACATGGCCTTCACTTCTTCCATTGCTCAGATTCCATCCTACCCTGATCCTCTTCCTCCATTTCTCTAGACCTGAGAACTTTATGTAACAGGTATTATGGTTTTCTGTCTCTTTAAGAGACAAGCCACGCCCACTCCCTCCTCCATCCGCTGAGGCAGGCTGATCTTCAGCTTCCAGCCTGAGCTCACTCTCTTTTCCATCTCCCACTTCTCCGCTTCTCCCCTTCTCTGTCTCTTTCTCCTCTTCTCTCCCCCCCTCTCTGTCCCACCTTCACCCTTTCCCCTCCACAACCCCCTGAATAAATATTCAACCTCACTCTGCAAGTCTTGTCTATCCATGTCTCTGTCTCCTGCCCGCCTGCCATGTGTCTCCCTGCCTGGGACCAGCCACTGCTCAAGGACTGGCAGCCGTCTCTGCCTGGGACTGGCTGCTCCCAGGGCCCGCTGTCTGCCGCCCCACATGGCCTGCTACCACCATTTGGGACCTACAGCATTTCTGCTGCCTACTGCTGCCAGGGATCTTGCAGCATTTTAAAAAAATATATAAAAACAGGTGTTATGGTTTAAGTAAAAATGCTGCAGGTCCCGAGTGGCTGCCCACGTCACAGGTCCCCAAAGTGGCTGCAGGCAGTGGGTCCTGAGAGCAGACAGTCACAGGCAGGGACGGTGCAGTTCCCCAAGTGGCTGCAGTGGGCCATGAGGGGCAGCGAGTCCCAGGCAGGGAGCAGCGTGGTGGGTGAGAGACCTCGAGGAGGCAGCCAGTCCCACGTGGAGAGACAGATGGATGGGCACACCACGAGACCTCCCCTCAGGTCTCCAAAGGTTGCTGGTCCCAGGCAGGGAGCCACTCGGCAGGCGAAAGACAGATGGATAGGCTCACCGTGCAGAGTGAGGATGTATATTTAGTGGGTTATAGAGGGGAAAAGGGAGAAGAGCAGAGAGAGAAGGAAAGGGAGGACTCAGGCTGAAAACTGAAGATCAGTTTGCCTGGGGGGGAATGTGGGAGGAAGTGGGCATGGCTTGTCTCTTAAAGGGACAGAGCAGACCATTACCACAGGGACCACTGGCCTTCAGTTACCCACAGACCCAAAGGACTGCCTTGAAACTGAAGAGTTGTGGCGTCTCCTGACATTCCATAGCCCTAGCTACAGGCTGCAGAGGAGGAGGATCAGTCTGCATCTTTGTTCTGTGAGGGTGTGAGAGCAAGAGTGTATGTGTGCATGTGTATGCCCATGTCTACATGTATACACATGTGTGCACACGTGCAAGCTCTCATGACTATACCTGAATGTGCATGCCAGAGATAAATCCTGGGTGCCATGCCTTAGGAGCCATCCAACTTTGGTGGGCTTTGTTTTTTTAAAAGAATTATGTATTTTTATTTTATGTGTGTGTTTTTACCTGCATGTACGTTGTGTACACTGAATATGTGCCTGGTGCCCACAGGGCCCAGAAGACAACACTAGATCTGCAGGACTCAGATGGGTGCTGGGAAGCAAAGCCGGGTCCTCTGCAGGAGGTGCTCTAGACTGCTGAGCCTTCTCTCTCTAGTCCCTCAACTTATTTTTGAAGGTAGGGCCTCTCAGTAGCCCAGAACTCTCACATAGGATGGGCTGAACCCTGGCGCACTGGGCTCTCCAGAGTGGGTCGTTATACCTGAATTGTTTAAATGTGGGTTCTGGGGACTGAACTCAGGCTCTCATATTTACCTGACAAAGCACTTCACTGACTGAGCCACCTCCCAAATCCAGGCACCCCTTTCTCTCTCTAAGGATCCAGGACGTTCTCAGGGGGCTATCTAGAAAGAAAGCATGGATGAGTGTTGAGGGGCCAGGCTTGACAAAAATACCTTTCTCCAGAGTGGGGGTGTGGGAATTTAGTAATATAGTAAAGAATACAAAGACAAAGGTTGTTCTGTCTCTTTAAGAGACAAGCCACGCCCACTCCACATCCGCTGAGGGGCAGGTCTTTCTTCCTGCTTGCAGTCTTAGTCTCTCCCATTTCCCTCTCAGGCAGGTTCTGTCCCTCCTCTCTTCTCTCTCTTTTCTCTCTTCTCTCTCTCTCTCTCTCTCTCTCCTCTCTCTCTCTCTGTCTCTCTCTCTCTGTCTCTCTCTCTCCTCTCTTTCTCTCCTCTCTCTCTCTCTCTCTCTCTCCTCACCCCCCCCCCCCCGCTCTTCTCCCCTTCTCCCTTGCATAACCACCAAATAAATATTCAGCCTATTCAACCTCACTCTGCATGGTCTGCCTATCCAGGTCTCTTGCCCCCGCACGCCACTGCCACGTGGCTCGCCGCCTTGGGGACAAGCCACCTTCGGAGACCTGCAGGCCTGCCGCATGGTCTCGTGCACCGGATCCACAGCATCATTACAGAACAGAAATAATAAAATGCAGAAACATATAGGATAGTATCGGGAGGGAATTTTCAGTGAGTACTGAAAATTCGCCTGTGTTTAACGTCCAACTGCTTAATATACCCCTGACCCCAAAAGGTAGGAGTAAGACGAAAGCCTGGATTAACATACCAATTGAAAGTCACACTCACACCCCTGGACACTCTGTAGGCAAACCACTCCCTGGGTGGAATCCCAAGTTATTTCCATAAAGGGAACTGGAACTTAGTTGGGTCCTTAGACTTTTGTTTGAGATAGGAACCAACTACTTCCCTATTCCAGGAACAGAAGGTCTTGCAATTAGCCACACCTGTTGACAATAACCTTGAGAGAGCAGAACTCTCTGACCTTTGGCCTCTTCGGGCCTCCACAGCTGAGCTGGTTTCTGACCTGCTTCTCCTGTGTTCTGCCTTTGAAGATGAATGTCTCCCTCACACAAAGATCACTCATAGTCTATTCCTGAGTCCCAAAGCTATTTACCTTTTTTTTTTTTAAAGAATCCTATTTTTTCCATTCAGACATTGGAGAATTCAACTTCTACAACTGGGTTTTGAGAGAAGGCTCTGAGGTCATAAAATCTGGGTGAAAATTCACGATAATTGGAGGAAGTGAGACCCAAAGGAGTAAGCGGTCACAGCACAAGGTCACACAGTAGCCACCCCCAGGATCTAGGTTCTGTGATCAGACGTACAGAGCTGGGTACCCTACGGGGGCCAGGAGGAGAATCTAGAGTCTGGTTTAGAAGGTTGAGGTAGCTGAGGTTAGCCCTGCCCTTTGGGGTCTCTGTGGCCCTTCATGCCAAATGGAGTTAATAAAGAGAGAAACTGCTCAGGAATTCTCATGGCTAGATTCTTCAAAATCCGTTAAGAAAATGTTCCCTTGTTTACAGAAGAATGCATCCTAGATATGATGCCAAGCCTGGGTTATTTTAACCAAGAAGAGAAATTAGTGGCAGAAGAATATTTTGATAATGAGTGGAAAGCTTGTCCCGACATTCTCGAGCAGGGAAAAGGTAAACAAACTTTTCTAACGAGAGCAGTCTCAAGGGGGATGGAGGGGAGTTATCAGCCTGAAGAGACATTGGGGTGCAGGGTCTGATGTGGGTTTCTGCTCCGCCCATGCACACGTGTGCACACATGTGTGTGCATGTACATATGTGTGCATATATGTGTATGTGCGTGTTAACTTCTAAAGCCACCCAAGTTAATGGAAATTTTTTAAAAATATGTTTGGAAATGATTTCAGAACTTTACAGAATACTGCAGTATCTATTTCAAAAGCAACCTGGGAGTATTTGGTGTCCACTTTGGCCTGGTAAATTTCCATTGTGGGCAGTTCTACATAATTTTTCATTCCAGCCCAATTCACTTGGAGTGGCATGATTTGATTAAGAATTTCTTCACTTTTAATTGCATGCCAAGCCTCTGGGGTGCATTTGTTGGGTGGCCCTGAATGGCTAGAATGGGGATGGGAGGACATAGGAATCTCTGAAGGTTTCTGTCTGACCTGGCCCTCTCGTGAAATTCTGCCTGCTGTCTGGCAAGTTCTGCTTTATTAGAAACAGGCCTGGCTCAGCTGGCAATGAGTTCTCTATGGCCCATGGCCAGGGGTATCCAAAGGAGAGAGGCTGAATCTGTAGAGCTCTCAGCCTCTACAGAAGGAGGTTTCTCATTGCACTTGGCTGAAGTCCACCCTCCCCCTGGGAATTTGCATCCTGAGTTGCCCTCCTGCAAACTCTACCACCACAGTATGGTAGGAGAAGGGTTGGCATCAAAATTCAACATCTACACACACTCTACTGCACTGTAAATAAGGTAAGAATACAATCTCATTGTCAGGGTTGGGAAAGGCATTAGGGATCTTATTATAGGTCAATTCTTACCACATGGTTAAATCCCATAAATAGTATTTACAGATGGAGTCCTCGATTTTCATGGCTTATTTGTAATGGTTAGTTTCAACTGTCCACTTGACATAACCTAGAATGACCTAGGGAGGTGGTTTGTGAGTTATTGTCTAGATTAGATTGCCCCATTGGCCAGTCTGTAGGGATTTACCTTGATTGCATTAGTGTGGGTGGGAAGATCCACTCACAGTAGATGGTTCTCCTCCCTGGACAGCAGCATCCTAAATCGGATGCATGGAAAGTAAGCCAAGTACGAGCCAGTAGGCATCCATGCATTGCTTTGCTCTTGTGATACTAACATGAGGTGAAAAGTCGCTTTAAGTTCCTGACTCTCTGACATCTACATAATGACAGACTATAACCTAGAATTCTGAACCAAATAAACCTTCTCTTTCTTAGGTTGCTTTGGTCAGGGAATTTTATCAAAATTTCAGGGAAGAAATAGAAGACACAATTACCTGACCCTCCTGCAAAAAAAAAAAATTGGTCAGTTATCCATCTTGCCCCATTCACTGAGGTCCCATGGCAAGGCCTGGGAGAGGGGCTAAAGAGACCCAACTGTTCTCTATTCCTGTGGGATGAGACCAAGACCCAGAATAGGCCTGCAAGACTTGACTAAATGCTGCATGTAGAGGTACAGCAAGCCATAGGATGGCTTCTCTCCTAAGAGACGCTAGCAGAGTTGCCTTCATTCCCAGCATGTTGTTTCTCAAGTTGATACCTCCCTGTGAAACCAGCTGGAGAGTGAGGCCAATATCAAGAATTATGGGGCAGAACCAAGGAGAGGAACAATTCCTTAGTGCTAGCTCTTTAAGGATCCCCAAAGACCACCATCTCCAAGCTTCTCATCTGCCCCCAGGAACAGAATTCCCGGTAGACAGGGGGATGCTGCAAACAAGTCCTCTTAACACGACTGGCCTCCAAATCTATACCCTGAAATCCTTGTTGCTTCCTCAGACATGAGCTCTTCCCAGTGAAGAGCTAGCTCAGTCAGTAGAGCATGAGACTCTTAATCTCAGGGTCCTAGGTTTGAGCCCTACATTGGGTGCCAGCACATCTCTCCACTGGTAAACTAGGAACCCCCTCCATTTGTGCAGCCCCCAAATAGTGATCCCTCCCCACAGGACTCCAAATCATATTGACAGGCTTTCTCACCTCATTAGTGGTCTTTTCCCACAAATGGGAAGCTGAGGAGGAAGCCATGCAGGATAGGAGACCCTTGCCATCCTTTTCAGAAAGATAGAAAAGTCAAGAGGAAGGGGGAATAGGGTGTGAAATTACCTGGCGTGAGTGAGAAGGAAACAGAACATGCAACAAACCCACTTTATTAGAGGGGGTGTATACAGGCCTGGGGAAGTCAGTGTGCAGAGAGAGAGAGAGAGAGAGAGAGAGAGAGAGAGAGAGCATGTCCAGCAGATGACCGGACTCACTCATGCGCACAAGGGCTTAACTGAGTCATATGTGGATGATGCCACCACACATGCATGTGGGTCATGCAGGGCCCTTTAAAATTCCTGAGGCCATTAGGCACTTCCACCTGAGGGCTTGTCCACACATGCATGGCCTTAGAACCTGGAAGCGTCAGCCTTATTGTGGCTGAAATCATAACAGGGTGGGTGAGAAGTAAAGAGAAAGGTTCCACTCTGTATTAGTTATTTTTCTCATTGCTACAACAAAATAGTCGACAGAAACACTGGAAAAAGAAAGGATTTGGTTCGGCTCAGAGACCAGGTACAGTCCATCATGGCAATGAGAAGTCTTGGTGGCTGCAGCATGAGGCGGTTGGCCACATGCATTTGCAGTCAAGAAGCAGGTGGAGTGTGGCCACATGGTCTCCTTGGAAATGGGGAGGTAAGTGCAGGAGTTCCCTTTCCCCTTTTTACCGATTCATTCTGGTCTTTCAGCCCCTGGAGCGGAGCCACCCACAGCTCACACCCACAGCTCACACCCACAGCTCACACCCACAGCTCACACCCACAGCTCACACCCACAGCTCACAACCGTCTTGCCCATGATTGGAGATCTTGTCAAATTGACAATATCAATCATCAAAAATTAGGGGATAATTTGCCAAAAAAGCCCTGGGGCTAGGTAACTTAAAATACTATCTCTGGGTTGGTTGCTCTGGAGCTGGGGGCTCAGATGTTTTCCAATATAACCAGTCTGTGCACTGGGATGTTTCCACAAGCAACACAAACCCAACTGACTTGAAGCAGCAGCATCCATACGGGAACATGTTCTCTTCTGTAATACAATCCCCCAGCGGGAGCTTTGGGATGACTGAAGAAAGGATTCACGGTAGGCAACAAGGGCTCGGTTCTTTCCATCGCTGGTTTCGGTGTGGGCTTTGCGTTCAGCCTTGTGTCAAGACCGCTTCAGGAATTCTAAGCATTTTAATAATGATTCCCCGCCATGTAAACAACCTCCCTTTGCAGCCTGTGCCACTCAGAGTCTGCTGACTCGAGATGAACGGGCTTCGAAGTGAAACAAAATCCATGGTCCCAGCCCCAAAGATCACATTCAGGTCTCGAGGGACACTGAACAGACCCTGAAAAGTCAGTACCCTTGTTTTGAAGTCACCCGCTATGAAAGAGGAGACTCGGTGTGCAAAGTGCACTTCTTGGCACTAAAAAAGGATATGCCCAACACCAGGGAGTCTCAGTACAGCCTCTATCCCACATCCCGAGGCAGGGAGCCCAACCTGAGGAGGCTCCTGAGAGAAGAAGCCTGAAAAGCAATTCAGTGAGTGAAACAAGCCTCGTCCTGAGCATCGGTCCATTCGCATCTCAGCCCTGAAAGCACCAAAGGGAGACCTCTGCCAGGATAATGCACCAGTAAGCATCTGTTGGACGCTGGTCCTTAGAGACAGGGGGGCGTACTAGTTGCTCCAGGCTCCCCAAGGAAAAACAAAAGATAGACCTGCCTACATGTCAAATCCCTTTCAAAAATTATGAAGGGCTGGGGGCATGTAGTTGAGCTGGTAGCATACTTCCCAGCATGTATGAAGAAGTCTTAGGTTTGATCCCTAGCATCGCATAAACCAGGATCAGTGACTTGTGTTTCCAGTCTCAGCACTTGGGGTAGAGACGGGAGGATCCGGAGCTCAGGTCACCTTTAGTGCTATCGTGGCAGCCAGTGACTAGACAAAAAGACGCTGGACTAAAAGGATTACAACCACCAGTTTGATAAAGTCCCAGAATGCTCACCATCTATTTTGACTTTGGGAAATAAAAACAGGAAAAATGGCAAAGATCAGAACTCAAACCAGTCGTGGTAGAGAGTATGAGTTCACCCTGATGCAATGGCCTCAGGTCATATGATGAATGAATGTAAAAGGTAGTTTGACAGACTGGGCTGTGGTGGTGAACACCTTTAATTCCAGCACTCGGGAGGCAGAGGCAGGCAGGTCTCTGTGAGTTCGAGGCCAGCCTGGGCTACAAGAGCTAATTCCAGGACAGGCACCAAAGCTACAGAGAAACTGTGTCTCGACCAAAATAACAAAACAAAACAAAAAGTAGGTTGGTTCAGAGCATCTAGTGCTGTTGCAGAGGACCAGAGTTCAATTCCCAGCACTTACACCTGGCAGTTCACAACCACCTGTGACTACAGCTCCAGGTGCAGCCAATGCCTCTGGTACCAAACTCTGTCTGTTGGCCGTAAGTATGCATTGTGGGTTTTTGATGGAGGAAGGTCGTTGGTTAATAAAGAAACTGCTTGGCCCTGATAGGTTAGATCATAGGTGGGTGGAGTAAACAGAACAGAATGCTGGGAGGAAGAGGAAGTGAGCTCAGATGCCATGCTCCCATGAAGCAAGCCGCCAGATCAGACATGCTGAATCTTTCCCGGTAAGCGCACCTAGTGGTGCTACACAGATTATTAGCAATGGGCTAAATTAATACGAGAGAATTAGCCTAGAAGAGGCTAGATATAATGGGCCAGGCAGTGTTTAAATGAATACAGTTTGTGTGTTGTTATTTCGGGGTATAAGCTATCCAGGAGGCCAGGAGCCGGGCTGTGGGAAAAGGCCCGCAGCTCCCTCAACAGGTTTTCGTGCAGGGATCTGTTTCCTCATGCTCCTGTCTAGCGTGGTCGTTTCACAGCAAGCGCCTGCTCTGGGCTCAGAGGCCACTTCTGCGGAATGTATTTGCATTTTCTTCTGCCATGACCTTGGCCGATTTCTAGAGTACTGAAGTGCTTTTTGTAAAATGACTTATTTTATTTTTAATTGTGTGCATTTTGATGATGTTAAAGAGACATTTAACACAGGGGACTGCACACTTAGAGGCAGAGGACGCAGAATGTTGCTAAGAACATTTAAGGCAGGGACACATGAGAAAAGAAGCTGCAAGAACAGAGAGGAACTGAAGCCCGGAGCAGACATCTGCGTGAGGAAAGGTGAGGTCTCCACAGGAAGTGCAGCGGCTGCGTGCAGAGCAGTACTGCACACTGCAAGATCGGGGAGTTCTCCATCTGCTGATGAAGGCTGGAGCAGCCAAAGAGACATGAACACTGAAACAAAGGAACCAAACTATATGAGAGGAGTTTTCGGATATGTCTTAGAAAGAATAGAGAAATCGTCAGGAAAACAGAGCTTGAGAATGCTCCCAAATTAAAACAGGATCCTAGTTACAGTTTAAGATGTGCCCCCAAATATAAGGGGGACAATTAAAATAATTGAATATGTAAATGTATTATGTGTTCAAGTTTGGTGTCTGTTGCTCTGATAAAAACATTGTGACCAAAAGCAACTTGGGGTGGTGGCTCATACCTTTAACTCCTGAGGCAGAGGCAGGAGGATCTCTGTGTGTTCGAGGCCAGCCTGGTCTTTATAGCAACTTCCAAGTCAGCCAGAGCTACATAGTAAGACATTGTCTCAAAAACCAAAACAAAATAAGCAACTTTGGGAAGAAAGGCTTTATTTGAGTTAGCCTTCCGTGTCCATACACTGAAGTCATGGCGGGAAACCAGAAGCAGAAACTGATACAGAAGCCATAGGGGGATCCTGTTTGCTGGCTTTTTCTCAAATCCAGCTACCTTCCTGACACATCCCAGGACCACCCACCCAGGGTTGGCACCACCCACAGTGGGCTATGCCCTTCCACAACAATCATTAATTAAAATGCACATAGGTTTACCTAGGCCATTCTTGTGGAAGCATTTTCCCAGGGGATCCTCCTTCTTCCCAAATGGCTCTAGCTTGTGACAAGCTAACACAAACAATACAGTGACGAAACTGCAGAACCAACAAAAAGAAGAGGAAATCACAAAGGTTTAAAGGGCCTGAGATACAGTTCAGAAGGCTGAGAGTCTTTTTAGCATCCATAAGACGTAGGGTTCTACCCCAGGGCTGCATGGGGAGGCACAGAAGAACAAGTCTGTAATTTCAGTGCTTGGGACAGGGTGGGGAAAACAGCTTCAGTTCTCAGCTTCAAGTTCAAGATATGAGTCTGCCCAGGGCTGGGAGAAGAGGCTCAGCACATCAGCGCACTTACCCCTCCCCCAGAGGACCTGCAGTTCAGGTCCCAGCACCCACATGGTGGCTCACAACCCTCTGCAACTCTAGTTCCAGGGAACTAACGCCCTCTTCTGGCCTCTGAAGGTACTTCATGCACATGGTGCACACACATACACGCAGGAAAACATTCATTAGCGTAAAACATAAAATCAATTTTAAAAATCTGTTTTTTTAAAGGCTTTCCAGGGCAATTGGAGTGGGGCTGGAAAATTTAATGGAGCATTAGGTTACATAATAATCAGGAGATAAACCCAGAGAATATCTTCTTTTTGAGTGACCACAGAGTAAACTTCAACATTGCCAACAAACAGAAATAGAACGGAAAAGATGCTTCAGGGACAGCATAGAAAATGCATCAAAACCTAGACATCAAGGAGTCAGGATGGGAAGTCTTTGTCAGCTATACTTCAGAGAAGGGGCTAAAGTCCCGAATTTACAAAGAACTCCAAACTTCAATCACAAATAAACAAAACTGCAGATCAACGAATAGGCCAAAGAAATGGTCTCAAAAGAAGAAACAAGAACGACCAGTCAGCACTGCTACAAGTGCTCACCTATGTGGTCTTCAGAGAAATGCAAAGCAACTGAGACACAGCCTCACCTCAGCAGAGCTGGGCACAATGTCACGTCCCATAGCCCTAGCTCTATGGGGGCAAAGGCAACAGGATCATGAGTTTAGCCTTGATTATAAGACTTAGAACCTGGTCCCCCAAAGCAGGATTTGGGGGCTGAAGCTCAGCAATAGGCCATCTGCCTATAATGCACAAGGCCCTGGGTCCCAGCTCAGCATCAACCCCTCACGTGCAAAAATATTTAGAGTATAATGATTATAGCACCAAAAGCCATAGACCCAACAAATAAATTCAAAAGCAATTTCTTTGAGACACAAAATATTGATAAAATACATATACTGCTGCCTAATAAAATCAAGAGAACAAATAGATAAAATGAAATTAAATAAATCCTAAAGACAGCTATAACCATGGAAACCAGACAAATCAAATCAAGGTACTTCGTCCAATGTTCTAAAAAGAGGATTTCAAATACATAGATAGGAAGGTTTTGTGTGTTCTAAAGTTGAGAAGGTCAGGATGGTGGCCACCAGCCACATGTGGAAAAGCAAGCACTTAAAATATGGATGCTATAGGTGGATCTTCATGAATTCAAGGCCAGCCTAGTCTACAAGAGCTAGTTCCAGGACAGCCAGGGCTGTTACACAGAGAAACGCTGTCTCAAAAAAAGCCAAAAAGCAAAACAAAATCAAACAAAAACCACCAATAATAACAAAAAAACAATAACAACAAAAACATGGCTGCTTAAAATGAGATACATTGTGTGGTAAAATGCCTGCTTCTGATGTAAAAAAAGGTTCACTAAATTTATTTGTGCCCGCGTGAGAGACAATTCATGTAGACACATGTGTCTAGATATGTGTGCATGAGGGGGCCAGGGCAGATGATGGGTCCCCTGCTCTATCAGACTCCACCTCCCTCCCTTGAGTCTCACTGAATCTGGAGCTAGGATGGAGGTCAGCCAGCCCCCATGATCCTCCTGTCTCCACCCCCACAGTGCTAGGGTTACAGGCACATGCAGCCTTCCAGATTGCTTTATGGGCATAATAAAATTAAGATAATTCATCCAGGAAAGAGGAGCTGAGTGATGGACTTCAGGACATTTTTTATTTTTTTATTTTTTAAGCTAAAGAAAACCATTTCCATACAGAAGCCCAGAAGGTCAGGACGGAAAAAAGAGGAGTGGAAAGAACAATGTGGGGGTGAAAAAATGAAAAGTTATTTCCATGTGAAGCAGAAATTATAAGCTATATGACAAACACATAAACAAAATTATATTATGACAGCATCTCAAAGTGTGGGAGAGAATACATCAATGGAAGCTGTCACATTCTTAATTAAAAGTTAAGAGCGGCTATTTGAACTAGGTTACTAAACCAGGGATACATAATAATCTGGACAATTGTACAAAGAAGTGTAACTTAAAATTTAATAAATGAGGAAATGAAACATAAAATCATGTGATTTAGCCTTGACCAAGATGAATGGCTTCATCTGTCTTCCTTTGATTCTGTTGATCTGTATTTTTAAATTAAGTTACAGCATGTAAACAAGTTTCAGTTCTTCGGTCTTTTATTGAATTGATCACTTATACAATAGAAAATTTCATTTTCTCTCTAATAACATGTCTTACCAAACATGCAGGGGTTTTATTGTTTAAGAAGATTGTACGTGTGTGCAATGTGTTTCGATCAAATCTATCTTCCCTTTCTCTCCACTCGAATTCTTCTCCATCCCTCCACCCCTATTTCCTACCAATTTCATGAATTTGTTCCCTGCTCAGTGCTGCCAATGCGTGTCTGAGAATAGGGTTATATACTGGAGCATGGAGGAGCCACATCCCTTCAGAAATATGGCTCTCCTTGTCCCTTTAGCAATCACGTGACAATAACTCGTCAGCTAGAGGGTGGGACTTCATGGTCATCTTCCAGCCTCATGCTGGGATTCTGTCTGGCTTAAGTTCATGTAGCTTTTGTGCACGCTATCACCAGCACTGGGCATTCATCTGTGCAACTAACTGCATGGTTGTTCTGCAGTGTCTTACTCTCTGCATGTCAACCACGTGGGGGTTCTGGCCTAATTACCATCTATGGCTAAAGGAAGACTCTCTGATGAGGGCTGAGGGATGACATAATCTATGGGTACAATGGTAAAATCATCAGGAGCCAGTTTAATATTATGTCCATTGAGCAGAATAACAGTGGCAGACTCCACTGGAGCTTGTGCCCTGGCTAGTCACAGGTTCTCGGCAAGTTATGGGCTTACTATTGTGGACTGGACCTGACATCCAAAGAAAGAAGTGGTTGGTGACTCCAATAACATTGATGCCACTATTGCACCAGTGGGCATATCCCGACAGGATGACCGTTATTGTAGCTCCCAGGGTTTACAGATGGATAGAATTAATGACTGCTTTCTCCTTCAGTGGTGTGGACAGCACCTTTCAACACTATGAAAACCAGACAGCAGGGATGAAGTTTCCAGGTCAGAACCAACATGGATTCCCCCTGATCATGGGTAAAGCTTATGGTGGTTTCGGTAATAAGGTCTTACCATCAAGTTCTGGAGAGTAAATGAGAGCCATAGCAACAGCCTGAAGAATGGGTTTATGGAACCTAACTGACCATTCCTGTCAGTTGGCTTTTCATTTGATAGCCTCTGGTGTCTAGGACATTATCTCCATATATACTCAGCAGTAGTAGGCTTCCACATGGCTTTTTAAAAGATGTAACCATCTTTTAAAAAGCCATGTTAGCTATCCTTACCAACACTTCCTCCTCTACCCTAACCTCTTATCTCCACTCCCGCGGGTCTGTATAGTCAGACAGGAAGGGGCAAGGCTGGGCAGAGAGAGGAAGTGATAAGGCAGGGTGGATATAGGAGTTCAGCCACTTTTCAGTCCCACCAGTAGGAGAGGTAAGAGGTGACTGTGGCTGGTCCTTTACTTCTCTGACCTTTCAGCCTTTACCCTGATGTCTGACTCTGGGTTTTTATTCATAAGACTAATCAGGACCTCACTTCACACCTACGCTGTTGTGAATAGAGCAGTGGTGGTCACAGATGAGCAGGCATGTTGGTAGTAGAATATATAATGCTTTGGTCATATGCTTGAGGGTGGCTTGTTAGATCTGCCATAGTCAGTCACTGACTGCAGCAGTGGTGGTGCTGTTAGCACTGGCACCGAGGTGAACAAGTGCCTTCCTTTCCCCATTTCCACACTGGCACTTGTTATCTGTTTCCAATCTTAATCATTCTGATTAAGATCTTAAAGTAGTTTTGACTTGCATTTCCCTAGTGGCCAAAGATGTTTCACATTTTAAAAAGTGTTTATTAGCCTTTGTATGCTTCTTGACTGGAGAACTTTCTGTTTAGCTCCATGCCCCCATTTTTATTGGGTTATTCTTTCTTGATATTCAAGTTTGTTCAGTCCTTTGTGTTTTCTAGACATGACCGTTCTGTCAGAGGCACAGCTGAGAAAGATCTTCCCACTCCATAGTCAGCCTTTGTTTGGATGATAGCATCCCTTGCTGTGCAAAGTTTTTAGTTTTCATGAGGTTCCATTCTCCAGCTGTTGGTAATAATGCTGGCACTACCAGGGTCACGTCCAGAAAGTCCTTTCTGGTACCCACAAACCAATGGGCACTGAATCCCCTGCTTTCTCCTCTGTCACATTCAGGGTATCTGGTCTTATTTGAGGTCCCCAATGCATTTGGAGTAGAGTTTTGTGTGAGGTTCAGGATATAGATCCAGTTTTAGTCTTCTACGTGTAGCCTTCCAGTTTGACCAACACTATTTGTTGAAGATACTATCTTTTTCCTAATGTGTATTTTGCCCTTTGTAAATAAAAATCACATGACTGTAGGAAGGCACACACATATCTCGGTTCTTACCCTTAACTGTATTCTATTGATCAATGTATCTATTTTTATGCCGGTACCATAAAGATTTGTTGCTATAGCTCTGTAGTGTACTTTGAAGTCTGGGATAGTCAAACCTCCAGTAGTTTTTAAAATCACTCAGAATTGTCTGGGTTATGTTGGACCTTTGCGTTTCCACAGAAAATTTTAAATTGTTTCTTTCAATTTTTATGAAGGAGCATTTCCAGGCCCTAAAAGTAATCATTGTTATCCTGATATCAGACAAAGACTCCAGAAGAAAATAAAATCATATAAAGTCTCTCTGATGAATATAGATGCAAAAGTTCTCAATAAAATGCTTGCTCACTGAATTAAAAAATACAGTCCTTCATAGAATGACCCACCCAAGTTAAATCAAAATGAAGTAAAGAATTTATATAGATCAATAGCATCCACAGAAATAGAAGTAGCAATCAAAAGGTCTCCTGAATACAAAACTCTCTGTTCCTGATGGATCTGGTGCAGAATTTTACAAGATCTTCAAAGAAGAACTAGTATCAACACTTCCTGAACTGCTCTTCAAGGTAGAGGAAGAAGGGGCATTTTAAACACATAGATTCTTTCAGCAAAATCAGTAAAGGCCGTGGTTAACTGGTGTAGGAGGTCCTTCTGTCTTTGTGTTGCTTTCATTGGTTAATAAAGAAACTGCTTTGGGCCCTTGATAGGGCAGAACTTAGGTAGGTAGGAAGACAGAACTGAATGTTGGGAGGAAGAAGGCAGAGTCAGAGAGAAGCCATGGATCCTCTGCCTGAGACGAACACTGGTTAGAATCTTGCCAGTGAGCCACAGCCACGTGGCGATACACAGATTAATATAAATGGGTTAAATTAAGATGTAAGAATTAGCCAATAAGAAACTAGAGCTAATGGGACAATCAGTGTTTTAATGAATACAGTTTCTGTGTGATTATTTTGGGGCTAAGTTAGCAGGGCAGATAGGACAAACAAGCAGGCTCTCTCCTTGCAACAGTTAACCTACACTGCCAATTTGGCTAGATTTAGGATCCTTTGGAGACACAGCCTAGGGGAGTCTGAGACAGAGTTCTCAGAAGTGGTGTAATATCAGAGGGAAGACTTATCCAGCATCATGGGGCTTGGACACCCAGCTGGATAGAGAGTGACAAGCAAACAGACACACACACACACACACACACACACACACACACACACTGAGATACACACACACAGAGAAAGAGAGAAGAGGATAACTCATCTCTACCTGCTTCCTGTCTGTAAATGCAGTGTGACCAGCCGCCTCACGTTCCTGCCACCATGCCTTCTACACCACGTGGACAAGCATGGTGCCTACTCACTCATAAGTAGATATGAGCTGTGAAATCAAGGATAACTATGCTATAATCCACAGACACAGAGAAACTAGCTAACAAAGGAGGCATGCCTGGATCTCCCTAGGAAGAGAAATACAAGATCTTTCTTTTCTTTCTTTCTTTCTTTCTTTCTTTCTTTCTTTCTTTCTTTCTTTCTAATGGAGATGGGTTAGTTTAGGACATAAGAGTTAGCCAGAAATATGCTTAAGCTATTGGCCAAACAGTATTGGAAATAATAAAGTTTCTTTGTGGTTATTTCTGGTCTGAGCTGCTGGGCAGCTGGGAAACAAACAAGTGGCCTCCTACTACACTGAGATTTCTTGAGTGAACTGCGGGAGGGTGAAGATAGGAACATAAGCGACCAGGTTGCTGGGAGATGGGTACTGAAAGTGACTACTGGAAGTGGGAGGCATTTCAATGTCAGCTAAAATCCCGGTACAAGGGAATCTCCCAGGAATCTACAGGGATGACCCCAGCTAAGAATGCTAGCAATAACGGATACATAGCCTAAACTGGCCATTGCCTGGGACCAATTGGGTACCTAGCCCAATTGTCATCAGAGAGGCTTCATCCAGCAGTGATGAAAACAGATGCAGACCCACAGCAAAACATTAGATAGAGTTCAGGGAATCCTGTGGAAGAGAGGGAGAAGCGATTTAGGCTCTAGAGGGGTCAAGGGCACAAGAAAACTCACAGAATCAACTAACCTGGGCCCATAGGGGCTCACAGAGACTGAACTAACAACCATGGAGCCTGTATGAGACTGACCTAGGAACTCCGCCTATATGTGACAGTTGTGTAGCTTGGCCTACACATAGTTCTTAAACATAAGAAAATATGTTCAATGTCAATCATTAGAAGTGCATAAACTATACATATATGATTTTTACAAAAATATCAGATATGGTAAAAATCCAAAAGTTTGAAAATCACCCTTTTTATCTTGTGTGGAACTGGGGTACTCTCTCGTACATTTCTACCACAGACCTGATTGGGCATCTCCTGCAGAGAGTAGAGGGTGTGATATCTGTCCCCCTGGAGACACATTTGCCCTTTGGTTCGGCAGGTACCCTGTGCAATATTAAAATCCTGGACCTGGTGAAGAACAGCAGAGCAAAGCATTGCGGCTGTAAATACAGAAGACTGGAAACATGTCCAAGTCCGCCTGCAGGGTGCAGCTCGGGGGCCCATATGCTGGATGGTAAAGGAAATGACGTAAAACCCTTCACCCGCAGTATGGAACCATGCCCCACATCGCAGTGAACTGCAAACAACACAGCAGAGTGCTGTATTGTATAACACCCAAGTAAAAAGAATATGTATTTTGTTTGTATGTTTAAAAAAAATACTCATTATAAAGATCCCTCAACACATCAACCTCTCTCGGGTGAGGGTAGGAACACAGCTGGTGTGGAAGAAAGACTTTTGCTTGCGTGACCCACAGCTTTGGACTTGAACCCTCCGATTCACTTCCTCAAAAGTTAGATACATCAACCTTCAGCCCAGGAAGCAAATGCAGGGCCACACCTGCTCACCCTGCCTCCCTCACTTGGGAGCAACCTGGCTTCCTGGGCTACAGAATGAGCGTGCATTGTCTTGGTTTCACCGGGCCTCAGGTGGGCATAGCAGAGTCCCTGTAGGCCACGGGACTTGCTGAGGCCTGTCTGCTGAAGCCAAAGATTCTGTTAGAACCTGAAGACCAGGGATAGGATGGAACCCCTGATTCCTAAGACGAAAGGCAAGTGCTCAGAGACAGCCCGTGCTGGGACCTCTCCAACTGCGTATGCCCTAGAAAGGCTAAGAAGAAGCCCAGGACTGACCAGCCTGGCTGGCCAGGCTTATGGGAATTTCCAATTGACTTCTAGCTTCCCTTTCCTTAAGCATCCTCCCTGTGTGGCAGTTGAAAGAGTTTAGGATCACCTGACTAAGGAAGGCTAGAGACCTTGGCAAAGGAAGTTGACTTTTGAAGTAGGCTGTCCTCAGGCCACAGGGCTTGGTTCTTAATTAGTCTAGGATGGATGTGAGGTCTGGATCTGGAAACTGGTTTTGTTTTGTTTTAACTCCCCCCCCCCCGAAGGCATTCCATATTACAACCAGCAGGCTTGTTTACATCTTCAGCAGGCCTTTTAATGACCCTGAGGCTAGGGGGCCATACACAGCAGCTCATGCTATGAGCAGGCAGGCAACTCAGACAACACTGGCCACAGGCCACTTTGGGGCTCTCTGGGTCTTGGCAGAGAAAGATTTATTTAGTCACAATGTGCTGTGCACTTCCTTGACTTGAGGCACTGCCTCTGCACAAACAACTGTTGAGCATCTAGTATGACCCCAGCACAACCTGGAGCATCCTATCCTGGAGCTGGAGCATCTTGTCCTGGAGCATTCCATCCTGGGGCATCCCATCCTGGGGCATCCCATCATGGGGCATCCCATCCTGGGGCATCCCATTCTGAGGCATCCCATCCTGGGGTATCCTATCTTGGAGCATCCCATCCTGGGGCATCCCTTCCTGGAGCATCCCATCCTGGGGCATCCCATTCTGGAGCATCCCATCCCAGAGGGTCATAAGCTCCAGGATGCCCTCTGCTCTCAAGGCTCCTCCACAAAGGGAGGCAAGTGATGAAATGATCACATACTTGTCTCTAATTGCTTTTGGCCTCCTGAAGCCACTGCTTCATAGCTCCTCACGTTCTCTGAGCCTCCAGCACAATGGTGCTCAACCTTCCTAAGGCTGCAACCCTTTAATACAGTTCCCAACCATAAAATTATTATTGCCGCTACTTCCTAACTGTAATTATGAAGTTAACAATTCATAACTGTTATGAATTGTAATGTAAATATCTGATATGCAACCCTCAAAAGGGTCGTTGGACTCCCAAAGGGGTCACAAGTCACAGGGTGAGAACTCCTGCTCCAGCAAATTCTGGAAACCATGACAAGTCTTTAATAAATACTTGCTCATATCATGAGATTTGTTAGGGTCAGAACTAAGGCGCTGACAGCCCTAGCAAGCTAGGCTCAGCCACGCACCCAACTTCAATAGACCAATCAAGGACACGGTTAACAGGAATGAAACTTATTAACATCATGAAGGAAAGAAAGGGGGAATAAAGGAGACAATGTGGCCAGATGGGAAGAGGAACATGCAAAGAAGTCCAACGACCACCCTAAAGCCATCTACTACGCATTGACATGAAGTCTAAGGGACTGGAGAGGTGGCTGGGTGGTTAAGAGGACCCCATTGCAGAGGACCCCTTCACTTCCAGAAGAGCTGATGCCTTCTGTCCTCAGAGGATACCAGGCATGCATGTGCTACACATACATACACAGAGGCAAAACACACATATGAAAGTAAACAAATCTTTAACATAGAGATTGAGGGGTATCCATAACAGAGAAGTCCTGGCCAAAGTGTGATCCGCCCTGTCCCCACCTATCGTTTCGGAGATCTTTTGCAGAGGGGTAACAAGTTGTCACAGCTGGGAGGAATCTCTTCTAGAAAGAAGCTCCTCCTTTGGCTGGCCAGCACCAAGACTCAAAGCTTCCCTTCTCCCATCCTGAGATTCCAGGGAGAAGTTCCAATCTCTTGGGTCTGTTTTCTCAAGTCTGACCGCCAAAGCAAAGGTCAAAGTGTCTTTTTAGTATAGGTTCATTCTCTCCTGGGCCCTTGCGCTTACCCCTCCTCAGGGACAGCACTCACCTTGTTCTTCCAACAAGAAGGACCATAGCCTCCTCACGAGACCCACTCATCAGCATACATTCCCTACCTGGACCACTCCTCCCCTCGAAACCCACAGGACGCACCACCCGACCTCCTTGTTAAGTGCGGTAGTTAGTTTTGAACTTGCCACAACCTAGAACCATCTGAGTCTCAGATGAGAAATTCTCCAAAACTGGTTGGCCTATGCGCATGTCTCTGAGGGATTCTTTTGCTTGCTGATTGATGTAGAAGGAGGCAGTCTACCATGGGTGGCATCATTCCCTAGCAGACGGGGGGGGGGCTAGATGAAGCAAGGGTCCATCCATTGGTCCTCTCCCGAATCGGGACTGTACATGTGGTACCCTAAGCTTCCGCCTTGACTCTTCTCCCCTCTGATGATGGACTGTGACCTGGAACGGTCAGCAGATAACTCCTTCCTCCTCTAAGTTGACTTTGCTCAGAATGTCTCATCACAGCCGCAGAATGAAGCTAGTCCCTTAGACTTCATGTCAATGTGTAGTAGTTGACTTTAGGGTGGTCGTTGGACTTCTTTGCATGTTCCTCTTCCCATCTGGCCACACTGTCTCCTTTATTCCCCCTTTCTTTCCTTTATGATGTTAATACGTTTCATTCCTGTTAACCGTGTCCTTGATTGGTCTATTGAAGTTGGGTGCGTGGCTGAGCCTAGCTTGAATACTGGGTCTCTGCCCAAAGAACACCGTACCCACAAGGCCGTCCTCACCACACGATGAAAAACTGCTCCCACTCTCCCATGTTCACCCCCTTTTCCTTCTTTGTTTTTTTTTCTGACTTACTTACTCTGCCTTAAACACACCCTAGTTTTCCTACTGTGTGCTATCACCCATCTCCTCAATGCCTGATACATGGGAGCTTAACAAATATGTATTGGTTATACAGAAAGAGCCGACTGCTTAACTTGGCTGTGGCTGTTGTTTTAAGTTCATTTAACTGAGAGACGCGGAGCGGCGGCCGACATGTTCCAGGGCGCCGACGGCCAGCCGGGCGAGTCGGGCTCCAGAGCCATGAAGCCCCCAGGAGGAGAATCGAGCGATCTTTTTGGAAGTCCAGAAGAAGGTGTTCCTTCAAACAAACCTAATAGGATGGCATCTAATATTTTTGGACCAACTGAAGAACCTAAAAACATACCGAAGCGGACAAATCCTCCAGGGGGCAAAGGAAGTGGTATCTTTGATGCATCGACTCCTGTGCAGACTCGACAGCGACTGAACCCACCTGGCGGGAAGACTAGTGACATATTTGGGTCCCCAGGCACTGCCACTGCACCCCTGGCACACCCAAACAAGCCCAAGGATCATGTTTTGCTATGTGAAGGTAAAGACTCTAAATCAGACCTGAAAGATACAACAAACTCACCCCGAGGAGAGCAGAGCGAGAAGGGAAGCTCAAAAGAAGCAGACCATGCCAAGATACCCGAGCCCACACCTACAGTTGACAGTCATGAGCCCAGACTGGGACCGCGGCCTCGGTCCCACAACAAGGTCCTGAACCCACCAGGAGGCAAATCCAGCATCTCCTTCTATTGAGAGGCTCCTCCTCTGCCTGTACTCAGACCGGAAACTCAGAGATAGGGTATTGAAATGTTAGTGCTTCCTTTAACCCAAATGAGTCGGGGTGGGAAAGGGGTTGTCATGCGTGTGGGGTTGCCTGCTCATAGGCCTGATGCCTTTGGAGGAGCTGCAGAAGGACTGTGCCTTCCAGACTGCCAAGATACACATCTGTGAGGATAAAGTGGGGCGCTCTTAGGCCTCCTCTATAGTTGTTCTGTGTGGAACAGTAAGGTTCTGGGAAGGGTGAAAGAGATGGCACCCGTTAGCAGAAGGCTCATTAGGGTCTGTCTCGTCCTTGTATCAACAGTCTGCTGGCTGTTGGGCATCTAAGAATGGTGGTTTGGCTGGGAAAGAAAGGAAAAAAAAACCAAACTACCTACCCCTCACTGGGATGGAAGAGAAACACATAGACAAAAACTCTTAAAGACAGAGTGAGGTCTACATAGCCTTTCCTTTCAGGGAATGCTTATCACCAAAATGTTTCCACCTCTGAGGTTACCTCTGAGCTCTAGTGTCTCCTTTTCCTTTTGTTCCCTTCAGTACGTCACCCTGTAGTGTTGGAATGTGACTGCTCTTTTTGGTAGCAGTCAACAGAAAATCAAACAGTTATTCTCAGCCTTGTCCTGAGTGGAAGGTTTGGATGCCCTGATCCTCTGAATTGTAGTCTCCTTACTGCACCTAAAACCATGGCCAGGTCTAGGTAGCAGCCTCTCTTCCTTTATGGTTGGTTTGGTTCCTGCCATGCCAGGTTTGCATATGGGTTGTTCCTTTTGTTTCTCTCATCAGCCTTGAGTCTAGCCTTAGTTCCTCACCGTGAGGGCTCTTGCTATCTGTGGTTCTTCCCGTACGTAAGGCCTCAACCTCTGCAGGGTTTTAAAGACTACTCAAATATGTCCAGGTATTGGGTGAATTTTTGATTTTCCCATCTGTTCCTGTAGTTGGGAGGAAGACCTGCTGAAGAATACTGGGTTGGGCGGGTTTCTTTAGCCATCTGCAGAGGTGTTGTTAGGATCACCAGCTTATGAATACCCACGGATTGTGCTTCTAACACCTAGAAAACGTCACTGTGTACACCAAAGCAGAAGAGTGACCTAAGCCACCTTTAGAAAGCTTCAGACTTCTTAACCTTGTTCATGAACAGTGCCCCTCAGGCCTGGATAGTGAGTATTTTGGCAATAAGGTCACAACTGTCATCTAACAGCAGAGATCCTGGCTCCACAGCCATACTGCCTGCTGCCCAGTCTTTCATGTCAGGAACATCTCCGTCCTGTTCCGTCTTTAAGGGCTGTAGCCTTAGTTCCTTGGTTCCCGCTTGTGGTGGGCATCTGTGAAAGGGCTCCTGAGTGGTGCTACAGAGCTTTATAGCAGATGCCAGAAATGTCCACGTCAGAGTTTGGGGAAGCAGCAGTTCTGCAGTCATGCTCATTGACCTAGATGCTCAAGTGCCTGCAGAAGCCCCTGCCGAGTTCTGCTTCCAGCACCTGGTTCATTGAGGGCTTTGACCATGGCTTTTGTCAACCAAAGAGTTTATACCTTTCAGCTGCCCTGTTTCCTGAAGCCAAGAAACATGTATTACATGTATGTAATTCTGTAACAACTCAAATGGGTTGTGGTTAAGTCATGAGGATGTCATTTGGAATTCAGAGTATTTTTTTCCATTTAAGAAAATGTCATAAATGTTTGCTTCATTTAGCCTAGACTCTGACATTTTTAACTTATAAGGAAATGATACAATGATAGAAACAAACCTTTTGTAACCGCTTTCTTAAGTAGAAAATGATTTGTGAATTCCAAATTGCATTATCAAGAAAAAAATCTGACATCACTGTGCTGGCCCTGCTGCTGGTCCAGCGAGAGAAGAGCTCCAAGACCACTTGCTGGCCTGGATGGCTGAGAGACTATGGGAACCTGAGACAGTGACCCACAGCAGCTGCCTTACTCGACTCCTCTTTCTCTGAAACTGGGCCCAGAGCATGGCCAGTCTGCCGCCCAGGAAGAGGCCCTGCCCAGCTAAATCCAGTGGAATACAGTTCTCACACCTGCATTAGCCTTAACACTTTGTTTAAGTGCATTTGGTGCCAACATTTTTCTAGCACTATGTCAGAGCAAGAAACCTGTCCTTACATCATAATGCTATTTTATAGGAATGTTCTGTTATTTTTATGAGACAAAACTGGGTATAATGGTTGAATTAAACTTAGTAACCACATTAAAAAAAAAGTTCATTTAACTGAAATGGCATCCATTACCCACTGTCTGCGTTGAGTAAAACTCACCCCCACACACACACGTATTTCTCTATACTGCCAAGGAGGGAGTGTCATGTGATTTTTAGTTCCACAGATGACTTTGATTGGCAAATGAAGCAGGAGTGCAAACAATTCTGACCCCATAGAAGTGAAAACCAAGACTCATAGAGAGGTAAGGCTCCCAGCATCCTCACTGGGTCACTGTCAGAACCAGGGTGGCTGAGGGTCTTGCTTCCTGGGTTGGATGTCATTTGCTGCTATGAGGATAACAAAAGGAAGATTGACAAGAGCAAATGTAAGAGATTTATTTCATCAGAGTTTTACAGGACATGCGAAAACAACTTTAGGGGGAAGGGGTTGTTTTGGCTTATAGTTCAGGGGGCAGAGGCCATCGTTCAAGGTAAACATGGCAGTGGCTGATCACACCGCCTCCTACTCAGGAAGCAAAGAGAGAACACCAAGTTATAGCACCTCAAAGTCAGCCCTGCTCAGCTCCCCTCCGGCGAGGCTCCACATCCAAATGGCTGCACAACCTTCCGGAACAACTCTATCAGCTGGGATTACGTGACCAAACTCGAGCATAAGGGGGACATTTCTCACTCAAACCACAACACAAATGAAAAGACAGCCCAGGAAAAACTGCAGTTTTAAGCTTGGTCTTGTCACCCTAGGATGAAACCAACTCAATTAGGAGCAAAGCAAATGTGTATCTGCGGGAGATTAGTGGTCACATCCAGGGAAACATAGATTCAGGCAGTTGTGACAAGTCTCCCCCGCCCACACACACACACATTTATAACTTTGGACCTGAAAGAGGTTGTAATTACATAATTGTTAGGAATTGGGAATGCAGCAGACAAAAGCTAAGGTTTGTAAGAAGGGACTGAGTGCAGGTAACCCCGTGGGAAGGAGGGGTAAACAATCTTCCCAAGCTCAGACGGGCTCCTGAGTAGACAAGCTGGCTGCCCAGGTCACAGCTCTGCTGCGGACCCTCCCAGACTCAGTGACAATGGCTGCCAGCTCCATTTTTAGTTTGCTTTGTTCTCCTCAATAAAGAGCGGACATTCATGTTGAAATACGACTGTGCACGGTGTGAAACCCTACTGAGGATGAACCAAAAGCACAGAAAGTCCTGTCCTGACCCTCCCTGCCGCGTCAAGGAATCATGAGAAACCCTCCGGAATGGGATTTTCGGATCCACTCGCAGAATCCCTAGGTCAGAGAATTTATGGCTAGCTTTTACCAGAGTAGATGGGAGAACGGCCGGATTCATATTTCTAGGTGTTATGGCTGCCTTTGGGGAAGAAACGGGGGTTCTAGTTTCTCTGTTGCCCTCGAAAGCACAGTAGGTTCGTAGCCTGCCGAAGCAGCTGCCTTGGCCCCAGCTTGGAGCTGATACTCTGAGCCTGGCTGGGTCTCCAGCGCGGGGCTTTGGGGTTGTCTGTGACTGTATCTTCCCCTGTGCACCCGTTCTTCCTGAGACGGTTCGCTTTGCTCCAAGGCACAACACCGTGTCTTTCTCTCCCTCCTTGTTTTTCTCTCCCGCCTCCTATATGGATGGCTGTCATTGTCCTCTGTCCTTCCAGCCCCATCCAGAAGAAACCCCTGCTCTTCCCTTTTGGCAGCAGCGCCTAGAACAAGGGTTCCTGCTTTTTGGGTTGTCTCCAGGTTCGAAAGGCAGAAACAGGTCCTGATCCCTTAAAATAATGGGAAAAGTTGACACAATTCACGTGCTTCCTAGGGGTCTAGCACCTCCCTTTCTTCTCAGGGCAGACTCCCAGTCTCCGCCTTACACCCCAGATCCCATTCTCGCTCTGCTTAGGACAAACCAACGCGTTCCTTCTCGGTGGCTCTGGAATTTTCCGTGCCTGTCTAAATCACAACACTGTCTGACTGGGTCAGTCGCTAGTATGGGATTCTTCATTGTTATCGCACATCTTTGCTAATTCGACCCTTCTCTAGACTCCACGATTGTTCCAGGGTGGGTGGATCAAAGAAGATGCCCGATTCTTTATCCCCACCACTTACGCTGAGGTGCCAAGTCCCACCCAGGATTGGGAGATAGAGACAATCTCAAGCAGGATTTATAGCTTAAGTGGAAAAGGTGAGAATCAGAATTTACACAAGGGGAAAGCCACCATCATCCCCCCACCCACCCTGTGTAGCGGGGCACAGCACCCGTGACACACACCACACAAATCTCATGGATTTTTGTGCACATAGTTGTCGCAGACGAAGAAGAGCAGCGCAGTTTGGGTCTAAATCAACCATCAGGCCAGGCTGGGCGGGCGCCGGCAGCTCCTCCAGGGGCTGCGGCGAGTGCTTGGAATTTTCCACCGATGGGCAGACCCGCAGAGCCGCGTCCCATTGGTGGAGCGCGGTGGCGTCGCCGCGTGGGTGCGGAGGTGAGGACGGCCAGCCAGCAGTGCGCAGTGGGCTCCGCAGAGGTTCTGACTGACCGGGTGGGCGGGGTCCGGAGGGGAGGCAGGAGTGGGGTAGCTGATCCCCAGCCCCTGCGTGCTGCTGCCCGACCTGGGGATGGGGAGGTGGGAGTCGGGTAAAGCTGGTCCTCAGCCCCCGCTCACTGCAGCCAGACCCGGGAATGGGGAGGGGGAAGGGAGAGGGCTCCCCTTTGCACAAACCCGGTCCCCCTCCTCCAGCCTGACTCCAGACCCCAGACCCCTGTTCCCTCTTCCTGGCTCTATTTAATGCATTAAGTGCGTTGTCATCAATAGATCCCATTTGGCGGTGTCTTTCACAGACTCAGGGATCAGGCCAGTACCTCTGACGGAATGGGAACCCATTCCTGGTTCATGGAGAAAAGCGGTGAAGGGCGGTGGGGTGCTTCTCTCAAACGAGAGAAATCGCAACACGGACTGTCAAATACGTGCAAGACAGGAGACGCCGCCCTGTCCAATCAGCACGCTCACGCGGGGCGAATTTTAAGGAATTTGTGTGGGAACCTGGCCTGCTACAGCTTTAATGCAGCCTGCTTCATTTCTCCCGAGTTGTTAAATACAACCTAGCGGCTTACCTTTGGCAAACTGGAAATGATTGTTGGGTGAATGAATCAACTCTGTGACAGCTAGGGAAGCCTTGGTTCCTGGGGTGGACTCATTTGTCACGTGACCTTGAACAACTGCAGGTGTCTCTGCACGCTTTGCTTTAAAAACCGAGGCTTAAATGCTGAGCTATACTCTGACCCAATCTCATCCTTCGGTGCCAGAGCTTGGCAGTACGATCTACAGCAGACGGACGGAGTTCGCAACCCAGGCATCCTTGACCACCAGTGGCTGAATAGACTGAGCAGGCTACCACACATTAGGGTATTATTACTCAGCCACCGAAAGAAAAGGCATGCTGACATGCCACACCATGCTGCCCCTGGAAAACTTGCCAGGTGGAAAAGGCAGATGCAGATATAGACCACACAGTGACATATATGTTCGCGCTGAGTGAGTCCACAGAGCCCAGCACAACAGCCCAGGTTGCCGAAGCTGGGTAGGGGGTGCGTTCAACCACCTGATATGATACCTTCAGCGTACATGAGAAAGCTCATGGCGCCCAGCACTATAAATTACTGTTACTGGACTCTATAAAACGTTTTATTTTATGTCAGGTGGATTTCCTCTTAATAACTTGTTTGGTTTTTCTAATTAAATTTTTCCCGTTGTTCGCGTGTGTGACTGCATGTCTGTGTGTAGGCTGGAGGTGGGCATCAGGAATCTTTCTCCTTTGCTCTATTACTTGCCCACTTTATACATGGAGGCGGGACCCTGTCTCACCCAGAGCTCCCCACATGCTAGTCTTGCTAGCCAGCTTACCCTGGGGAGCCCCTGCCTCTACCTGCCTGGGCTAGAATTCCAGGCGGACCACAGACACCATGAACAGAATTAACAAGAGCTTCTGAGGACCTGAACCTAGGATTCTCGTGCTGTCAGGGGCTTTAACAGCTGAGCCATCTCCCCAGCACTTAAAACAGTCTTTAAGGGGGCAAGTCACAGAAAGACCTTCCTGACAATTAAATAGAGTCACCGACATAGAGGAGCTTGCACGAGTTAAAAGTATGCCTTCTAATGCCCTCATTATTTTCCAGCATGGAGAAAAATGCTTTTTCCAAAGCTTTCAGCTAAAGTTCAGACAACCCGAGATCCACTCAGCACCGGTTGCAGTAGAGCGTGGGAATGCCCCGAGTTCCTTGACTGGGAAGACACAGGGTGTGGGAGAGCTGGAAGCTGTCTGTTGCTCTAACCCTGGGCTCAGCGGTGCTTCCCAGTGTTGCCAGTCTCCTTCCTGCAGGATCTGGGGCACCATGGAAACCGGTGGATGCTGTGGATGGCAGCATTTGTATCTTTAAAATGTTGGATACAGAATCCTTAGAACAGCTCAAGGGCAGGCTGTTTGGGCTAGGAGCCCAGCTGCCAGAACTGGTGTGTGTCCTGGGTCTGCCATCTTGGAGTGGGGGGTTCTCAATCCAAGGCTTACCTAACCAATGGGGATTGCCAGAAAACCCACTGAGTAAGCCTCTGTGTGTGTGTGTGTGTGTGTGTGTGTGTGTGTGTGTGTGTGTTGTATGTACACCAGCAGTGGAACCTGTGCTCAGCCAGCATCAATTGCCTTAGAAAAGGAGACAAATGATCAAGGGAAGTGGAGAGGTCTGTGCTCTGTTGTGGGATGTTGGGGTGATGAAGGAAAAGCCACTGAGCTCCTTTCAAGCACAAAGGAGCTACCTAGAAGTGATGTCACCACCTTAAGATATGAGTGGCTCACAGTGGGACTATGGATGACAATTGTGATCTCCTGCAAGGCACACAAAGAGCATTCTTCTATTCCAACAGTAGAAAGGGGACTCTGGAGTTCCCTTGTAGTGGGAAGTGACGTTCTCAAGGTTGCATCTGTGGCACCAAGGGAGTGACATCCTTAGAAGACACTAAGGAGTTCAGCTCTGAAATAGAAACCCCGGGTGCAGGTGTGCCCCCGTCTGCTGGCTCCTCCACGCCTGAGGCAAGAATCCTCTGAGAGTGAGCTTCCTGCCAATCAGCGTGGGGCCAAGAGCCCTCAGCAGCAAAGAAGAGGAAAATTTAACAGGACTCAGGCCCTTCCTGTTTCCCATGTGAAACCACCCTCATCCTCTGGAGTCCCCGCCACCATCCAGCTGCCCCAGAAGTTCTGCTGGACCCGCCCTGATTCGCCCTTTCATGGTGCGCTAGAATGAGAACTGGGTGTCGTGTGCACCCTCCCTGGACTCTCTGAACCACCAGTCCACAGAGAAGGACACGGAAATGTATTAACGATGAAAGCTCAGGCCTGTTCCCAATCAGCTCTTATAACTCAAGTTAACCGGTTCCTATTAGTCTTTGTCTTGCTGCATGGCTTTTATCTCTCTCCCATTCTGTATGTCTGGCTTGTTCCACATCTCCCAGGCACCAGCATCTCCCACGCACCTAGATTCATCTCCAGTTCCTATCTCTCCCCGGAAGTCCCACCCATTCTCTCCTGCCTAGCTATTGGCCATTCCGCTCTTTATTAAACCAATCAGAAGGCGTCTTGGCAAAGACACCTCTTCACACTATACAAGAAGATTATTCCACAACACTGAGGGGTGCCCCTGTAGGAGGGTCTGTGACACAGCACACACACCCCTGCATGGTCAGTCTGTGTCCCCCAAGTTAGCTTCTGCCATAGCGAAGAGTCTAGGGAGCAGGCACTCCTGGGAAAACTGGTCACCAACATCCCAGAAAAAAAGAAAGGTTTGTCAGAGAGGCACCACCAGACTTCAGGCTCTGCAGTCTTCCAAACACGCATGCAGTCTGCCCACCACAGACTGGTTCAAGGATCCTAGGATGTAACATGTAGGCCTGCTTGTTGGGGTTTCTGTCCTGCCTGGTTCCTGCAGCCATTTAACCCCAAAGAAAAACACAGAGTTCTCCATAAGATTATAAACTGATTGGCCCATTAGCTCAGGCTTTGTATAGCTCTTATAACTTATATTAGCCCATTATTCTTATCTATGTTAGCCACATGGCTCAGTACCTTTTTCAATGGGGCAGGTCACATCCTGCTTCGTCGGTGTCTGGACAGGACTGCAGAGGAAGCTTCCTTCTTCCCAGAATACTCCTGTTTTCATTGCCCCACCTCTACTTCCTGTCTGGTTGTCCCACCTATTCTTCCTACCTGACTACTGGCCAATCAGCATTTATTTAAAATGTAATTGACAGAATACAATTGTCCCGCACCACTAGGAGACCAAAATACACAATGCCCACGTTCATTTATCTAAGGTGGTGTGGTCTTTGCATAAAACCCGTCACATCTTCCCACATACTTTAGAGATGTATTTGTGTGAGTGTGCATGTCTCATTGGTGTGGATGCTGATGAGGCCAGGAGGTCTCCTGGAGCTGGAGTTAGAAGTAGTTGTTAGGCTACCTGACATGGGTGCTGGGAACTGAACACTCGACCTCTGGAAGAGCAGCACGAGCCCTTAACTGCTAAGCCATCTCATCAGCCCTGCCGTATACTCAGTCACCTTCAGATGACTTTAGAGTGCCAGAGCAACATAAATGTTGTGTAAATCATTGTTATGTTGGGTCGTTTAGAGCCTGTTCAGTAGAGATGGAATTTCCTCCCCTCCTACAGCTGGTTTAATGTAAGAACGGCAACCAGCACACATGAAGGCCTGACTGTGCAGATGCTGGGATTCCACCGCAGGAATGTCCTCTCCTGGACAGCATCGGATACCACAGCTCTACCACAGTTCCCTGTGAGAGTGCTTGCACGTGTGTGTGTGCGTGTGTGCACTGAGAATGGAACCCTGGACCAGCCACAGGCTAAGCAAACCCTCAACCACTGAGCTAACCAGTGTCCTTGAAGATTTCTCAGAATTTATTCCAGCATTTGTGTGTGTGTGTGTGCATATTGTGTGTATGCATGTGTGTGCATATTGTATGTATGTCTCTGGGTATGTATGTGTATGCTTGTATGTGTATTTGCACATATAATTGAGTGGGTGCCTGCAGAGGCCTGAAGAGAGCACTGGACTCTCAGGGAGCTGAGAGCCATCTGACATGGGTGCTGGGAAGCGAACCTGAGTCCTCTGTAAGAGCAGCAAGTGCCCTTAACTGCTGAGCACTCCCTCCAGCTCCCTCCCTGAAATGTTTTATGTGTGTGGTGTACATTACTGTCCCTTCCTCTCCCCTGCCTCCACCCACCTCACAACACAGACAAAACCCTTCTGGGTGGTGAGATGTACCAACTGATTGAGAATATTCAAAGGTTAGGACCAGAAGTAACTTCAGGGGTGTCCATTCTTCCTGTACAGTAATAGATACATATTGTAAAAATGTTTAAATATATTTTAAAAGGAACAGCAGAGTTTTAAGAATGGCAATGTGGCCATTTTGAACTACAACTAAGTTTTAAAGTTCTGGCTTCACACTTAAAATCTGTGATCACAAATGCTCAGCATCTGTCTCTGGGGGGGGGGGGCGGAGGTTCCTGGGTCCCAGAACAAGGACTTAGACAGAAACGCATGGAGACCAGCAAGCACACAGAGGGAGTCTGCCGAGAGGGACCTATATTCCCAAGGGAGGAAGTCGGCAGGACAAGGGAAAGAGCAGAGCTCAGACGTGCATTTCTCTGCTGCCTGAGAACGTTGAACACTTTTCAAGGTAGCCATGGTTGTTCGTATCTCTTCCTTTGAAAACCACCTGTCAGTTTCATTGGCCCATTTATTGACTGGCAGTTTTGTTGTTGAAAATGTGAAATTCTTTATATAGTCTAGATACTAACCTAATGCTCGCTCCCATATGGGGATCCTAGCTTCTAACTGCTGCATGTATGTGTTTAGGTGGAAGTAAGTGTGGATGGAAGCTGGGGAACTGAGTCCATGAAATGGAAAACACTAGACTGTGGAAGGAGAAATATGGAGGTAACGGACCATCTCCGAGGGAACTTCGACTGGGGAAGCTTGTTTGCTGCCGCTTGGCGGTAGCCGCAGCTGCTCTGAGTGAGATGGAAATGGCTGCTATTCCCCAGGCTGGCGTTCCGTAACACCTGAGAGCATTATTTTCCTATGCAGCGCTTTATATAAAACTGGCACCTACTCTGCTATAGTTGATTAGGGAGCCCTCTGCTTTAACAAAACCATAGAGTGTGGGTTCCGCAGGCAAGGAGGCAGCTACAGGGATCGTCTTCAAACCATTCCTGAACCGTGAAGGCCTCGGGGCGTCCCTAGGAAAAGGAGTAAATCGCAGAGTGGAGGGAGGTGAGTCCTCATTCTCTGACGTCCCCAGGACAGCTCTGCTGTTGCAGTGCTGTGTGCCAGGAGCCCACGGAAGACTGACATGAAGGGGGAGGTGTCCTCTATGAGGCAGAATTGGAAACCACATGATTTTTTAATGCTGTATAGTGTTTCATTCTGTCTATAAGTGATGATTTATTGATAACCAAGTCCCTGTTTGGACGTTTGGGTTGTATATGGGTCAGGAGTGATGTTCAGCTACAAATATCAAGTTCCTAAAAGATGGAGACTTAAATAAACGAAGATTTTCCTTCTCTAATATGTGTGGAAGGATACAGGGCTGACGCGGGGGCCGAAGAGATGCTGAGCAGTCTCCCCTGAAGTGCTCTCCTGTGTGGTCTCCCTGTTGCTTTTAGGGGTGCTTTTCTTGGTTCATTCCCAACTTCCAAGAATCCTGAAAACAGGCTTAGCCAAGGGCTTTACCCTCTCCCACTGCAAACCCAAGGATCCATAGTAAGAGGGGAAAGACTAGAAAGCACTCCCTGGTTTCCCCAAAACTTCTCCCCTCCTAAGGAAGCCGACATCGGGTCATCTGGAGGAGACTGAACCTTTAGAGAGACAGTGCCCTAAGATTTCCCATGCAAGTGTCCCTTCAGAAATGCGCATCTGCACTCTCGCCCGCAGAGTCAAATGCAAAGGGACCTGCTAACACATGCATTGCCACAGTGGCTTCTTGATTTTAGGGTTTGCTGATTGAAAAAGCAGACTTTTCATGATTTTCTTTAATGGTTTAAAAATACTTGATTCTCCTCAGTGTGATGTGTGCCCTGAGCCTTGCTAAGAGGCCACTAAAATACAGATTCCGGTGTGGCAGTCACCTGAAAGGTCTCAGCTGACGCAGGGGCGCAGGCCCACATGTTGAATGGGTTAGTTTCTGGGCACCCATCACCAGTACACTTCCTTTATGTCATAGGCACAGGTCAGAGTCCAGGGTTCTCCGATTTTGTGTCCCAGGACAAAAAGAAGTTGGGCCAGGGATAGTGACAGCGATAGATGTTTATCAAGAAAGAAAAAGACACTCAGAGTGGATGTGGGCGGGAGACCTGGGGTTACCACAGCTCCAGGATGCTGGCTATGAGCGTCCTGCTTCTTGATAGGCATTTTCGCAGTGCCTTCGAGACTGGGGTTGTTCTTTTTGTGCGTTCTTGTTTTGCTACCTGTAGCCCAGGCTGGATTGCTTTCTGGTCTCCCTTTTCCCAGGTTCCTTTTATGCTTTTCTTGATGACTGTGGAACCTCTATTGTCACCTCATTCTCCAACCTCAGTTACACAGCAGACTTCGTCAAGATAGCCAAGTGTGCCCTGGTCTCCCTGCCCATAGAGGATTCAGGGGGCATGCAGAGAGCTGGTCCCAGGTATAGTGCTGTGGTTTAAATGTGTCCCCACCATCTATGGGTTGGAAGCTTCATCCCCCGTACAAGTGTTGAGACTTCTTGGAGATGACAGGTTGCGAGGGCTCTGGCCCATGCCTGGACGACTGCAGGCATCACAGGGGAGCAGGGCTGGGGTAGCCCCTCTTCCCTCTTCTCAGGCAGATCGCCTGCTCTCACCAGACACAGGCTCACAACCGCAAACTTCCCGGCCTCCAGGTCTGCAAGAGAGAAATCTCTATTTCTACAATATAAGTTACTCAGTCTTGAGAATTCTCTTGCAGCAACAGAAAAAGACTGAGACGCACTCTATCCAGACTTCCTGCGCTGAGACTCCCGACCCCAGGAACACAGCTTAGCCCAGGATCTAGTGCCAAGGCCATGGAGCCGGAGCTGGGGCGAGGAGGGACGTTTCCTCGCCTTGAGATGTGAAAACACATGAAGAAATGACAATGTAGGTAATATTGAGCTTTTGCTAAAGGAATTAGGGGCAGTCTGAGAAGGTGGGGTTTCTGCAGAATCCAGCTGCTGCTGAGGACAGTGGACTTGGTCATCTTCACCCTGGGGGCAGCACCTAGAGTGGACATTAGCATTGTACCAGGGAGCCCACATGTGTCTCCAAAGCTGCTGGACCCCTGTCATATGCACAGTCATTCATTCATTCATTCATTCATTATGTGTGGATGTAAACATGCACACACATGTCAATGTGTGTACATGTAAACATATTCATGTGGATACGCACATGTCAGCATGTGTGTGCACGTGAGCATATTTGTGTGGGTACACACATGTCAGCGTGTGTGTGCATGTACGTATTCATGTGGATACACACATGTCAGCACGTGGGGGTGCATGTGAACATATTTGTGTGGGTACACACATGTCAGCATGTGGGGGTGCATGTGAATGTATTCATGTGGATACACAAATCAGTGTGTGTGTGTGCGCGCGCGTGTGTGTGTGCGTGTGAACATGTTCGTGTGGGTACCAGGATGCACATGTGAACATGAGGCGAGGCTAGCAGTTGATGCTGGATACTCCCTCTGTTGATTTCAACCTTCGCCTTGGTGCTTGAGGCCAGATCTCACCCTGAAAATGGAGTTCACCACCTCTGAGGGCAGCAGCTCATGGATCCCTGTATCCCCATCCCTAACATTGGGGTCCTAGTCATGGGCCAGGATTTGTGAGAGTGCCAGTATTTCAGACTCCAGTCTCCAACCTCAAGGATGTGCATATTCTGTGTGTGTGTGTGTGTGTGTGTGCGCGCGCGTGTGTATGTGTGTGCATGTGTATGCATGTGTGTGCGCGTGTGTATGCATGTGTATGTATGATTGTTCACATAGGCGTGTGGAGGTCAGAGGATAAACTCATCTGTCATTCCTCAGGGACCATCTGCTTTTTGTTTATTTTGTACTGAGACAGACTCTCACTAACCTCACCTGTTAGGATACACTAACTAGACCAGTGAGCCCGGAGTCTGCCTGAATCTCACCTGTTAGGACACACTAACTAGACCAGTGAGCCCGGGGTCTGCCTGGATCTCACCTGTTAGGACACACTAACTAGACCGTGAGCCAGGGGTCCGCCATTCCCTAGCATTGGAATTACAGCATATGCCACCACACACAGGCTCTGGGATTGAACTCAGGTCCTCATGCTTACAGGGTATGGGGATTTGAATGAGAATGACTTGCTAGGTTCATAGGTTTGGCTCATCAGGGAGTGGTGCTACCTGAGAGGAATTAGGAGGGAGGCCTTGTTGAAGTAAGGGTGACCTTGTTGGAGGAAGTGCATCACTGGGGGTGGCCATTCAATGTCCTTTTTCTTTTTCAAGTGAGATCCCTGAGCCTACAAAACTTCCACCCCAACCCCCAACCCTATATCAGTTATAATCAACCCCTAACTGATGACCCTAACCCTGAAGACAAACTTCATTGGGAGAAGGACTTAGACAAAAGGGGACAGTGATGGGGAACAACCTTTGAGAGTCTGGACCAGGTTGGGCGTGGCTTTGGGTACCAAAAGGTGCATGCCCACCATTCTCTTGCTCTCTCTCCCTGCTCTCACTCCTGGATGCTGGATTCTGTTCCTGTTCCCCATGGTGATCTGTAAGTCTTCCCTTAAATAAAGAACCCCTTATTATACCCTATTTGGAGCTAGTGTGAGATTACTTTATTCGCCACAGTGACAGACAGAGACCCCAAAGTTTCTGCAAACATAGCCAGAGAATAGTTTTTATTTTTTTCCAGTTCAGTGGCTTCCAGCTGTGGCTGGGTCTTTGAAGCACCGACCTGGGAAGATCTCTAGGACGCTGTGTAAACCCCACATCTCCTGGTGATTCCAGGCCATCAAAAGCACCTGGCCACTAAGGGCTGGCATCCGACAGTGCTGATCCTGAGGCCTCGGGAGGGAGAAACCTCAGTTACAAAGCACGAAACAGGAGCCCCGCTTGCCCCTCAGCAAGTAATTAAGCCTAGGCTGCCATGATATTGATACCCATCCCAGAGGCCAGAGGGAATGAATGGGGTTCTAGGCTCGGTTTCTCTCCCAAGAGGAAATGTCTCTTTAAACTCCATTTTCCTCCTCAGCCCCAAGTCCATTGTCCAACAGCATGTATGAGTCAGTCTGGCCTGTAAGTGGGTAGGGTAAAGATAAAGCCATTTCTTGTTCAGCCCTGCTGGCAAAAGCGCACTTGGCCAACAGCAACAAAAGAGAGAGGCTTTCGTGTGCAGCCATTTGAAAGGGCACAGCTCCTGGCTTCGGGCAGACGGTGCAGAGACCCGCTTTTAAACGGGAAAATGATATTCTCTTTGTGCTTGTTAACAAGTGACTAGTTCACGATGTGAAGCCATGAAACTAACCCTTTGAAAATGATATTGTTCTGAGATTAAGGGGTTGGAAAAGGTAGAGGTTCGCCCTTCAAGGACAAGGGCTATGGTAAATACCTTGACCTGATCATTAGACAATGTGAACAAGACTGGAAGCATCACCGTACCCCACAAGTGTGTGCAATCACGAGAGATCAGTTAATAACAGTCTTACAGGACAAGCACACTTTCAGTTCCCTAGCCAAGCTGAATCCCGTCCACCGTCAGGAGCCTCATTCTCAATTCTGTCTCCTGTTACGTATCATTCATTTAAACCAAGGACCTGCTTGCAGACGCCACACCCCACCTGCTCCCCCATCCATCTTTGTAGCATCAGTCCCAGTGATGTGGGAGTCCCCTCTGTGTGCTGTGATTACCATTAACGAATAAAGAAACTGCTCTGGACCTATAGCAGGGCAGACTTAGGTAGGCAGGGAAAGCTAGGCTGAATGCTGAGAGAAAGGAGGCAGAGGCAGAGAGAAGTCATGGAACCTCCACCTGAGACAGATGCTGGAAACATTACCCGATAAGCCACAGCCATGTGGCGATACACAGATTAATAGAAATGGGTTAAATTAATATAAGAGAAGCTAGAGCTAATGGGCCAAGCAGTGATTTAATTAATACAGTTTCTGTGTGATTATTTTCGGGTCTAAGCTACCAGGCAACCGGGAAACAAGTGGTCTTCCCTCTAACAGCTCAGCCTTTCTCTGCCACTACAAATTTGTTGTCTCCCAAGAAACAGAGGGAAGGTTGCATGCCTCAAAAGGAAACCACCACATGCAAACATACCATCCCTGTGCACCGCTACCACAGGTGTTTCAACGCACATGTCCCACGTGGGAGGGTGGAGAACGGAGGAAGACTGGAGGATTACACATCAGTCTGTGGCTGAAGCTCACAGAGGATTTCTCCCTCGTAAGCAGCAGCAAAAGGCTCTACGGCTTCCTTGCAGGTCTCTGACCACTTGATAAGCACAGGAGACACACAAACATGATTTCACCAGCCTCCCGTTCACCGCCAAGGAACACGCCTGTTTCATCATAATCAGGATATGTCGTGGATGCAAACAGATCATTTTATCTCCGGCCTGCTGGAGTGGTGTGTGTGTATGTGTGGAGTGTGTATAGGTGTATGTGTACAAAGTGTGTGTATGTATATGGTATGTATAGGTGTATTATGTGGAGGGTATATGTATGTGGTGTGTATAGGTGCATTTGTGTGGAGGGGTGCATGTGTTGTGGTGGGTATAGGTGTATGTGGGAGGGGCGTGGTGTGTGTGGGGGTGTGGTGTGTATAAGCCTATGTATGTGGAGTGTGTCTGTGCATGTATGTGTGTATGGTATGTATAGGTGTATTGAGTGTGTGGTGTGTGGGGGGGTGTATAGGCCTATGTATGTGGGGTGTGTCTGTGCATGTGTGTGTGGTATGTATAGGTGTATTGTGTGTGTATGTGGTGTGTATAGGTGTATGTGGGGGGTGTATGCATGTGGTGTGTATAGGTGCATGTGTGTGTGGTGGATATAGGTGTATTGGGGGGCTATGTGTGTATGTGGTGTGTATAGGTGTATGTGTATGTGTGTGTGTGTGTGTGTGTGTGTATGTGGTGTGTATAGGGATGTGTGTGTGTGAACTGTTTCCAAGCCCTAAGCCAGGACTGGCCTTGCAGTGCTGACTTGAAAGTAAATGGGTCGAACTTCTGCCTGGAGCAACTTGGGCAAGAGTCTTAACACACTGTATGGCCTTGGACTTTACATCAGCCAACAAATACAGCGAGATTTTCTACAGATGTATAAAGAGATGTGCGATAAGGGATGGATTGCCTCGTAAAACCATCGAGGCTGCGCAATCTTAAGAATGCAGGGTGATGTCATGGTGAACATGGGGTCCAGCAGGTACCTGGTAGCATTTCCAGGCTCTTCTATCTCAAAGAAAAAAAGTGGCAGAGAAACACAGATAGCAGCAGAGAGAGTCATTTATGAAGACATAAAAACTTCTAGACAGTGGCCAGAGCAGCGAGGAGGCTGGGACTCAATGGCACCATGCCCAGAGGGTGGTGACCTTTTTAAGTGACTTGTGTAGTGTCTCCATTCCCTGGTATTTGCACACCATGGGCTGTTCCTGCATGTCCTACCTGCTACCTGCCGGACTCTTCCGGTACTCTCCTGCCAGCTGGAATCTTTCATATGTTAATGTCCCAGTCTCTCTTGCAAAATGTTTCTGGATCTCACACCCCACCCTGCTCTCCTGCCAGGGTGAGGTGACCAGCTGCAGGGATGCCCTGACACCTCAGAGCCATGCGGGTCCCTCTTCCAAGCCCCGTTGCAGCGTATGGGTGGTGAGAACACTGGCTTTCTGGTAGCTAAAGTGGACCTGAAATGGCACATGGCTATGGAAAGTTCTAGATGGCACAATAAGGGAGGCAATGGCTGGGCTACCAGACAACACTGTGGAGACAGCACAATGTCTCTCTGAGTACCAGATACTTGGGGTTTGGCAAATCCTAAGATGCTGGCTGCCAAATCCCACTGCCCCCTCTCTGCCCTCCCCCTACCCCGTGCATTTTGAAGAAATTACACCCATATGTTTCTAATTTGCTGACACGTAAAGATCTTCCAAAAGTGCTTTTTCAAGATTGGTTTGGACAGAAGGAAGCTACGGGATCCTTAATTATTGTTATTTTTCATTTTGAAACAGACCTGTGCACTTATATAATATGTGCTATGTCTACAAAATCAGAGCCCAGTTTTATCTCACTGAAATGCTTTGTCCTGGGTCCATCAGACACAGATAACTGAAGTCCACAGAGGCCAGCTGGAGAAGGGAAACCGTGAGGCCAATACCCAACCGAGAAATCCACCTGGGAAACTCTTGCCCCTTTCCACCATTCTGCGCTAGAAACCAGCCAGAGCTGATACCTAAAGGTATAGCTATAGGGATCGGGGTGTAACCTCTTCATGCCCAGTTGCACAGAAACTCTTGGCCAGGGAGACTGGATCAAGAATGTTTCCTTCTGAGCTAGGGCTTCACATTTTTGGTTTCTCCTACCCTGCTCTCTCCCTTCTAGGGCACCACGCGTGGATTTTTCTTTGGATTCCCCTCCTAGAAGCCTCTGTTACCCTGAACTCCTCCTGTCAGAAGTGATGGTTTTGCTCTAGGATGGCTGGATCCTCACTCATGTCCCTGCTCTCGACCCTGACACAGAGACAGCTTTGCTCTATGGTAACTGGACTCTATGCCCCTGCTCTCAACACTAACTCCTATTCAGAAGTTCTCTGCCCGGTCCCACTGCTCTTGCCTCAGGTCTGATGTGTGGTTTGCAGGCACTAGTCTTTCGATGGTTGAGACCATGGAACCAGAGACTGAGAAACCCTACAGCCTGTACAGCTGCCTCTTCCACTCCTGCAGCTGGGTGACTCCAAGGGAAGCCAGGCTCCCAGTCCCTCTGGTCCTGGCACCAACACAGGTCTTCCTTTCTCTCTTCTGTCTCAAAATCCAGGTAGACCTTGCTGGGATGGCCCTCCTGGGGAAGATGTAACCTCTCAGCCCAGCTCAGGTGTAATTCTACTGAGGGGGGGAAGGGGGACACGGAGCCGTCTGCATCATTAAGGACTCCAAGGCTACCCGTACAACCCACCCTTCCACCAGGCTGTTGGCACCTTGAGATGCCTACATTACCCTTGCTCCAGAGCCCAGCACCATGAAAGGGACACAATCCTATCTAACTGCTGGTCAGCTTCTTTCCCAGCTGAATGTCAATCACCAGTCGGCCCTTGTCACCAGGGTAGCCCAGTACAGTCAAGGAACAAACTGACAGTAATTAGCGCGTTATCAGACACTCTGAAACCAGACCCACCTGGATATATTTGCAAAGGCTGCTGTCACAGAGTACCCTGGACAGGGCAGCTTAAACAATGGGTATTTCAGTTTCAGTCCCATAGGTCAGAAGTTGAGATCAAGGTGACAACATAGCTGGACCAGAGGGACAACCTGCTCCAGCCCCTCCCCTGCATCCTGGTGGTTTGCTGGTGTTCTAACATAGCTGGACCAGAGGGACAACCTGCTCCAGACCCTCCCCTGCATCCTGGTGGTTTGCTGGTGTTCTAACATAGCTGGACCAGAGGGACAACCTGCTCCAGACCCTCCCCTGCATCCTGGTGGTTTGCTGGTGTTCTTTGGGTCTTCGAATTATCGCCATTGTCAGTCTTCAAGTTGCCATGGTGTTTTCCCTTAAGTCTCTTGAGTTCCTATTTCCTAAGGTCATATTGGATTCAGGCCTCATCCTAACTGGGTCATCTACAAAGACCCTATTTCCAATTAAAATCTGTAATCATTGGTTTTAATTGTCAACATGACACAATCTAGATTCACCGAGAGATGCAGTCTGCCTCCACAAGGGAGTGTCTGGATCAGGGTTGTCTGTGGGCATGCCTGTGAGAGACTGTCTTCATTGTATTAATAGATGTGGAAGATTCAGCCCGCTGTGGGCGGCACCGTCACCGGGTTTGGATCTTGGACTGTCGGAAAGCTGAGGAAGTGAGTTCAGGAGCATGCACACATGCGTGCATTCGTTCTGTCACCGTCACCGGGTTTGGACCTTGGACTGTCGGAGAGCTGAGGAAGTGAGTTCAGGAGCATGCACACATGCGTGCATTCGTTCTCTCAGTATGCATGCATACGTGCACTAGCTCTCTCTGTACTCTCAACTGCAGCTGTTCCCACTAAAAGGCTTCTGGACCCCGTAACAGGTTTCTCCACCAACACAGTAAGTCAGATAAAGCCAAATTAAAAGTAAAAGACCAAGTTCGTTGGGCAGAATACTCATGGGTGATCTTCCAGCCCCCAGTTATGGGGGGGAGGCGGGAGAGAAATCACATGGCCCGTCTAGAGGAAGGGGCTTAACCACCCTGAAGGCGTGAGACGAGGACGCGTCCTCCACAAGCTGAGTTTGTGCCCAATTTTAAGCTTGGGGTGAGGATTAGGGAGCTGGCAGCTTCAGGAGAGGAGCCACCACCGCTCTTGGTGGTTTTTCTGAGAAGGTGGGGTTTAGCGAGACCAGAGTGGGGCCTAGCTGGAGATTCCAGCCAAACACCTACCACGACCTCCCCACAATCACGGCTGACGACTGGAATTATGAGGTAAAATAAACTCCGTATCTTCTAAGTTGCTCTTGGTTAGGGTGTCTAAACAGAGGAACAGGAATGAAATGAGAAAAGCCCCATTCACAGATGCCAGGGATTGAGCCTGTGACACCACTCTTCTGGTAAAGAAAGAGAAACGCCTAAACCTGGGATAGAGTAACTGTTCAATGTATGCCCACATAGGGGTGCTTTGTGAGAGCGGAAGGGACCCCTATTGGCAGTTCCGTTAGTCCACAGGCCTAAGCCAGGGCTGTCCCAGACCTTGGGCCCCCATCTGTAGCTGTGGTGGCTCCCCGCTTTTCCCAGGCAAGGATTCATTTCTCCCATTGCTGCAAACCCCTCTTTGTTTGTGTTCTCTGGGAGAGCAGTGTGTTTTACCCACAGTCACCGACCAGCTAAGGATTAGCCACATCCGGCTGGAGTTAATTCTGTTTCCAGTTACCAAACACAAGTCCAATTGGAGCAATTAATTTGGCCGGATCAAGCCGGGGCCTCTTCACACCTGCTCCCTGTTAATTGGCTCCTTTCCTCCCAGGGACAGCCAGAGCCCCATGTCCATTTCCTAAGACGTGGATCCGGCGAGCCTCTGTGCACACCACATTCATCACACCCAGGCTACCGTCCGAGACAGCCTCAGCCCTTCCAGCGGCAGGAAGGCCACTTCTTGCCTTTAGACATCCCTTCATCTCTTCCCAAGAGAAGGCCGAGTCCCCAGGGGGGGTTCTTTCTGAGCCTGGACCGGATTTGGATGCTTTAAGTGTCCTTCTAATTAGCAAAGTCTGCTATGATTTCCCAGGATGAGATAGGAAACAAAGACAGCACCCCACACACTCACACACGCTCACACACTCACACACACACTCACACACGCTCACACACACACACACTCACACACGCTGACACACACTCACGCACACACACACGCTCACACACACTCACACACGCTCACTCACGCACACACTCACACACACGCTCACACACACTCACACACACTCACACACGCTCACACACTCACACACACACTCACACACGCTCACACACACGCTCACACACTCACACACGCTCACACACACACACACTCACACACACACTCACACACACTCACACACATACACACGCTCACACACATGCTCACACACACTCAAGCACACACTCACACACACACTCACTCACACACGCTCACTCACACACACACGCTCACACACACTCACTCACACACGCTCACACACACTCACACACACTCACTCACACACGCTCACTCACACACACGCTCACACACACTCACACACACTCACTCACACACGCTCACTCACGCACACACTCACACACATGCTCACACACACTCACACACGCTCACTCACACACACACACTCACACACGCTCACACTCACTCCACACGCTTACTCACACACACGCTCACACACATTCACACATTTCCTGATAGTTTGGGCCTATTTTCTCCTCTTTGGAAGCTGACCCAGGGTTAATGAGAAACAAGTCGCTTATTGTTGAGGTACAAATAGAAAGATAAATGACATCAGTAATTAAGCCACAGGCCCCCTTGGGTATAATGGAGCCATTTGTTGGGCAATATCATTCAGTTAATAAATTCTATTAAGGCTACCTTGCTTCTCCGGGTGCAGCGGTTCCAGCTGTCTGCTCTTATAATTTATATTACACAAAACCAGAAAAGGCCGAATCAATGTGTCACATAGGCGTGGGAGTGTGCACACTGCCCCAGGAAACACAGCCAGCGGACTCTTGTTTGTGTGACATACTCAGGGGCCATGTCCAAGCTTCTCCCACTGTGGTTTGGAGGTGTGCTTCCCAGGCCCAAGTGTTACGAATCATCAGCCTGTCACGTTACTGGAAGGTGATGGGACCTTTAAGAGCTAAAGCCTGATGTAAGGAAGTTAGTTTTCTGAAAGTGTACGCTTGCAGGGGGTGTTGGGAGGCCAGCCTCCCCTCTTGCTTTCTCCCAGTTCCTCGCACCATACTGAATTGGCTGTCACATGCCCCACACAACAGGGCCAAGTGATCATGAATGAAAACCTCTGAACCCATGAACGAAGTCAACCTGTTCCTTCACTGACTTATCGCAGGCATTTTGTTACAGTAACGGAAAACCGACCCTCACGTCAGAACGCCAACTCCCACGTCATCAGAACGCCGACTCCCATGTCATCAGAACGCCGACTCCCACGTCAGAACGCCCACTCCCACGTCAGAACGCCCACTCCTATGTCAGAACGCCGACTCCTACATCATTAGAAAGCCGACTCCCACGTCATCAGAAAGCCGACTCCCACATCAGAAAGCCGACTCACACATCGTTTCCCTCTTGGCTTGAAAAATGCTCTGAGTGTTCTTCAAATCCACTCTCTAGGAAGGAAGAGAGCGTGGGTTCAGCTCATCTCGTTATACCATCCCAGGTCACAAGCAAGGCCTCTGGTCATATGACCATCCCTGGCCATGGCAATGACAAGATGACACGGAGTGGGACTACCGGCATGGGTGAGAAGATGCACAGGGTCCAGGGCCAGCAGCCCTTGCCTGGCCCAACCTCTAGTTGGTGATTATCCAGTTTCCTTCTGTGCTTCCGCTGATATCAGGGGAATTCTGAACCCACCTAACCTTTCAGAGCTCCTATTCCCTCTCCCTCCGCCCATGCGCATGATAATAGACAGATACTCTCACTTCTCTTGAGTTCCCTCACTCTTTGTGGGATGACTCTCTGGATGCTGTGAATATGTTTTATTACCACTGGTTAATAAAGAAGCTGCTTTGGCCTATGGCAGGGCAGAATAGAGCTAGGCGGGAAAACTAAACTGAATGCAGGGAGAAAGAAGGTGGAATCAGGCAGATGCCTTGTAGCCACCCAAGAAGCAATATGTGAGGTAACAAACCATGAGCCTCATGGTAAAATATAAAATAAGAGACATGGGTTAATTTAAGATGTAAGAGCTAGGTAGGAATATGACCGAGCCATTGACTAAACAGAACTGTAATGAATATAGTGTTTGTGTGCTCATTTGGGTCTGGGTGGCCAAGAGAAGAAAACACAGTCTCCACATACACCTGCCAACGTGTCTCAGGATGCTTTGCCCAGGGATGGTGGGAAAGTTGTCCTCAGAGAAGAAGGTGGCAGTCCAGGCCCATACTTAATAAGATGCTTGCAGAAACAGAGACCAGAATCACGACACTTGAAGACAATGGACTGCAGACTCCGGAATCTCAGGACTCAGGAATTCCCACATCCCAGCTCATCCTCTTGTTTGATCATCTCCTTTCCTGCTCTAACTGGTTAGTAGTTCTCCCAGGGCACGGTGGCCTGTCTCTTTTCACTGTGACACTGCAGTATTTCAGCTACACTTAGGGCTCAACTTGCCTTGTCACTCTTAGGGAAAAGGACACACACTCCAGCCCTGCACACTTCTGAGGTCTGAGGAACTGCAAACCAAGAGGCTGCCTACACTGGTCCTGTTTCTTTCCGAGACAAGGACTTTCACACAGGGCAGATTGCGGAGAGAGGCCCAAAAGACAGAGTCTGGTACTAAAGGGAATGAATCAGGGTAGGAAGAAGAGGGGGAGAGGGACCCCTCTCACCAAGGAAGCCATGAGAAATGAGCCTCCCTGAACCTCCTTTAGCCTTAATCTCTCAGCCATGCATTGCCTGGTGGGATGTTTATTCCCTCATATTTCAGGGATGTGCACTTGAATGTTCAGCTCTTGTCTCAGAGAGGCCCCAGGGAGGAAGGGAGGCATGTCGTAGAGCTGAAACAAGGAGCCATCTGGTGCCACCTGCATACAGCTGGCCTCTCCAACAATGGTGGGCATCTAAGGCAGACCAGGCGGTCCACCTGTATACAGCTGGCCTCTCCAGCAATGGCGGGCATCTAAGGCAGACCAGATGGTCCACCTGCATACAGCTGGCCTCTCCAGCAATGGTGGGCATCTAAGGCAGACCAGGCGGTCCACCTGTATACAGCTGGCCTCTCCAGGAATGGCGGGCATCTAAGGCAGACCAGGCGGCCCACCTGTATACAGCTGGCCTCTCCAGGAATGGCGGGCATCTAAGGCAGACCAGGCGGTCCACCTGTATACAGCTGGTCTCTCCAGCAATGGCGGGCATCTAAGGCAGACTAGGCGGTCCACCTGTATACAGCTGGCCTCTCCAGGAATGGCAGGCATCTAAGGCAGACCAAGCAGTGAGAGATACACAGAGAAGCTTGCTCCAGCAGGGTGCATTATAAAAAAGCTGTTGTATCAATGTATATTATAAGCTTCATGCACGTTAACATCCTTAAACCAATATGTTTAGAGTTATAATCAAACATGAAGGCTGAAATCAAGAGCCAGGACTGTCTAAAATCCTTAAGCCTTACAGTATGGCTATATGCTTCACTTCTAGAAAGTTCTACTTTCTATTTTAGCATCTAGGAAATACTGCCTAAACAAATTTCATGGCAACCAGTCCAAGGCCACTAGATACAGGAAGGAAGCCAAAGAAAGTTATCTTTGCCACAGTTCTTGAACAATCAGATTAAAGATTAGGTTGGGATTGACTAGAAGAAGTTGAACACCAAAGATCACTCTCACGACCTTGAGTCTGAAATTCTTATATGCTAGGCTTAAGCTATCAACTGCTATTTGTATCCATTTGTTTCCTATAAATAAAAACCAAAATTAAGTACAATTGACAGTATCCTTTCTGTTACCTTGGGTTTCTGATGCCCAAAGTCATTGTCCCCTGAGGGGCACGCTTTGATGAGAGAAAGGCCATCTTCAGAGAAAGTGCGGACAGTCTTGGGGCCATACTGACTTGGGAAGATGAATTCCACCATGGCACCCATATTTTCAGTATTTTATAAGTGGTCCATTCCGTACACGGACTCAAGGGCACTGGCTGAGAATGAAGGCTGCTGGAAGCCACTGGGGTGGTTAGAATTCTGGTGCTCAGGTCACAGATTAACAACCACCAGGTCCGAGCATGCTCAATTAACAGCCTCCCCTAGTTCGCACCAACCCAGAGCCTCTGGACATGCTGAAGGAAATGCTATTCAAACATCCTCTAATCATTCTTAAACACTGAAAGTTTCAGAAATATACAGAAGTACAGAAAACACAGTAAGTCCTCAAATGCATCACCCAACGCAAGCATCGGATGGCCAGTCTTAGAGACTTAGATTTTTCAGAGTTTGAAGAGGTGAATTCTTTGCTCCTACAGACAGGAAACCCAGGAAGGTTTTCATGCCTCCCTGAGGGCTTGTGACCCACTGGCTCTTTGGTTCACTGCCCTCACTCAAGCCTCTCTTTATATGAGGGAATGCTATCTTCTCTCCCTCTCTCTGGCCACTTCTCAGGCTTGCAGCAAACGAAGTGCACTCTACGGTCCAACCGTGGTGACATACAATCCCAGTGTTAAAGGATGGAAATTTCCAATGCGAGAAGCTGCAGAAGCGCAAAGGAGCGTTGCCATGAGCAGAGACTCCTCAGCACAGAACCTCCAGCCATGCAACAAAGCCCCCCAGCGTCTGCACGAAGACGGAGGAAAATAAATCTGACAATGGAGTGATTGTTCCTTCCCTTCCAGCAACAGCTATGGCTTACCCCTTGGTGGGCTGTGCTGGCAAGCAACAAGCAGACATTGCCCAGGCCTCCCTACACTGGCCAGCAAGCCCAGAGGGCTTGTTGCTTCCCAAAAGACCATGGTCAGACGACATGACTGTGGTCACTTCATTATTTCACAAGACAGAGGGAGGTGTGCGAGCCACCCACCCACCTTGGCTCATCCGTTCACTGAGAATCTAGAGTCAGTGGTGTGGCTCGGCTTTCTGGCTGTCATGCCAACCATTGCCTACTGCACTAGAAAAACAGCAGAGATCAGCCAAGAATCTGCAGTTCCCTAAACCTTAAAATAACGATCAGCCTATGCAGCGTGTCCATCCAAGGAATTGTTGGTTCCTACACAAGAAAACCCTCAGGGGGGAGACCAAAGAGTCCAAGAAATGCATCTGGTTATTTTTTGCCACTTACTGGCCCCCGTCCATGCTCTGGGAAGAAAGGAAATCTATTTTAAACACCAGCTATTCAGTGCTCAAGTCACATCGGCCTATAAAGCATGTCTAATTAAAATATTGATTCTAAATTTTACATAACTTTAAGATTCTTGGGTCTTTTTTCCCCTGCTACACACAGAGAGAGAGAGAGAGAGAAAGAGGGAGAGGGAGAGAGAGAGAGAGAGAGAGAGAGAGAGAGAGAAAGAGAGAGAGAGAATATCATCCACCATCTAGTTCCTCAGCACAAGTGAACTTAAGCTATAAGTCAGGCTAAGGATTTAAGCTTGCATTTTCATATAACAGCTTTCATCTTTTTTTAAAAGAGGAAGGAAGGAAGGAAGAAAGAAAGAAAGGAAGAAAGGAAGGAGCCAAATATGAGTGGTCCTGGCTTGGGACCACAGATTCAGATCATCCCGAATGGCGTGTTCTCCATGGCTACATGAACTCCTAGCATCACAGAACAAGAGATGGTCAGAAACCAAAGCATTCTCTACCCTGGTGGGGACGTCAGGCAGGTAGCTCACAGGAAAGCAGGGACATCCTCTGCCGTAGGTTGCAGATGCCATCGGATGGCGTGCTTAGCTTTGGGGCTGGCAGGAGGTAGTGGTCTGCTGAATTCTCCATTCCAAACTGAGATGGCGGGCTGGAGAGCGGTTAAGAGCATTGCCTGCTCTTCCAAAGGTCCTGAATTCAATTCCCAGCAACCACATGGTGGCTCACAACCATTTGTAATGAGGTCTGGTGGCCTTCAGGCATACACAGAAACAGAATATTGTATACATAATAAATAAATATTAAAAAAAAAACAAACAAACTGAGATGGCAGTTCAAGGCTCCATCACACTGAAGGCCCTCTGAGGATGGAATTTCTGGCCTGGGTTGGTAACCTCCCATTTCAGCTGGGCAAGTCAGTCACCTGGGAAAAGGACCACATCTTAGGAAGGTGATTCTCGTCCCAGAAAGACAGATCCACCTTAGCCATGCCAAAGAGACAGAAGGAATAAGTATACCTTTCTTTTTTTTGTTTTTGTTTTGGTTTTTTGAGACAGGGTTTCTCTGTAGCTTTGGTGCCTATCCTGGAACTAGCTCTTGTAGACAGGCTGGCCTTGAACTCACAGAGATCGCCTGCCACTACCTCCTGAGTGCCGGGATTAAACGTGTGCACCACCACCATTGCCTGGCTATACCTTTAATGAGATAATTGTTTTCCTCCTAGAATCCCCACTCCACAAGCAGCTGCTTTCCAGGCCCCAACCACGCAGCTCTGCACATCTGCCCACATTTCTGAATTACTCACCTGTTCCTTATCTCTTTCTAAGCAAACTTAACCTAACATTCTGGTTTTTTGGGTTTTCTCTAATGACACCCCCCCCCCCCAATCCCATGACTGTTCATGACCTCTGGGTCAGCTTTAACCCAGGAGCATGGTTGCTTTCTATTTCCGTCTCCATCTTCCTCCTCCAGGCAGCTGCTGGGATTTGCAGTTTGCTGTCCTGGGGTGTTCTATTATACTCTATTAAAGCTGTTCTCAAGCTTTCTTTGGGGTCCATTATTAAATTACTGCTTTGAACAAGATAACCCTAAATGGGGAGCCCAATCTTCCTGGTAACATTTGGTGGCACTGGTGGGGTTCACCACAACTTCTGGTAAGGAAAAGACTATTATGTCAGATGCAGAGATGAGTAACAAGTACAGAGCGAGGGAGCTAAAGCCCAAGAGAATTTGCCTCTGGGGTGCAGCATCCCAGCTCTCTGCCATCATCAGAGCTCCAGTCAGTCTGCATGGTCCTCAGCATAACCTTCGCAGAACTCCAGTGCACACTGGGAATGAGCAGGAGAAAGTTCTGAGGCAGGAGAATATGGTAGAGATTTTGGTCTACAGGGAGGACCAGAAGGCTACCAAGTTAGAATACTAACTTGGTAGTCAGAAGCCGACTAGCAAAGAGGAAGGCTGGGAAAATCCTAGCCTGGGCCCACTGAGTCCAGCGGGTACAGAACAAAGGTTCTCCAGAGTGTCTGATGGTGACCCCACTCATTACATCCTAACACACTGCTGGATGGAGGGCTAAGATGATAGCAAGACAGACAATGCATGCAGCTATAGTAAAGCTACGTGCAATAGATCATGAAGGAGAAAGCCATGCAATTGACCCCAAAAGCCTGTACTGTGTGACATCAAATCAGAAATCTTTATATGCACGAGTGTGTGGAGACCGGAGACTGACATCCGTGGCGTTCTCTATCATCCCTGTCTTATTTCTATTTTTTTTAAAGATTTAGTTTCTAATGGTGTGTGTGTGCATGCACATCAATGTGTGTGTGTGTGTGTGTGTTTGCGCACACACACGGGTGCAGGTACTCAGAGAGGCCAGAAGAGGGCACTGAATTCCGTGGAGTTGGAGTCACAGGCACCTGTGAGCCATCCATCCAGGGGATGGGAACCAAACTCAGATCCTCTGCAAGAACAGCATGCACTCTTAATCACATTAATCACAGAGCCCTCTCCAGCCCCCTCCACTTTCATTTTTGAGATTGGGGGGGGTCTCTCGCCGAAACTGGGGCTCACCAGTTAGCTAGTCTAATTAGCCAGCAAGCCTCAGGGATCCTCCTGTCTCTGTGTTGCCAGATTCAGACTGAGGCTGCAGGTGCAGACAGCCACATCTGGCTGTGTGTGTGTGTGTGTGTGTGTGTGTGTGTGTGTGTGAATGTATGTGTGTTTGTGTGTGACTGTGTGTCTGAATGTGTGTGTCTGTGTTTGTGTGTATGCATATCTGTGTGTGTGTCTGAGTGTGTGTGTATCTCTGTGTATGTGAGTATATTCATGTATGTGTCTGTGTGTATGTTTATGTGTGTGTCTGAGTGTGTGTGTTCGTGTGTGTATTCGTGTGTGTGTCTGAAGTGTATGTGTGTATGTTTATCTATGTGTGTGTGCGAGTGTATCTGTGTGTGTGAGTGTATCTGTGTGTGTCTGAGTGTGTGTGTGTGTGTGTTCTGGGGATCAGGTCAGACAAGCGTTTCTGATGGTGGAGTCATCTCCCCAGCTCCTAACCCCACCCTTAGCACAGCAAGGCTACCTGAGCGCTGCATTCTGCTCCATGCTGCTGTTTACTCTTGGACATGAACTGCCACTCAGTACAAATTTACTCTCCTGATTCCTTTCTCTGAGACTCAAGGACCTGGAAACCCTCTACAGGTGCCCATTACAATAGTATTAGCATAATTGCTCGATCCATATAGCAATGCTTGAGATTGGCTATGGTATTCAGCACAGCTCTTCTTCAAATGCAGATTCCTGTGCTCCTGCGATATGAGAAGGCGGTGAGACCAAAGGGTTAATTAGAGAAGGGCTCAGGCGCAGCAGAAGGTGCGCATGGGTACACATGACCTGGTCCTGATGCAGGGATCACAGGCAAAGCTCAGAACTCCACGCAGGCCTTGCGGAAGCACATTAACCTAGCGCTGAACAAATTACACGACATAAAGGCCACCGCATGAGAACTTGTGGGACAGTTCATCCGTTTGTTTCCCACTCTACCGAAGGGAAAGAGATAGTGGTTCCATGGGCACCCGAGATTGTGCGCTCCATTGACAGCCTGGCCTGAATAATGATGAGAGTTAATTGCTGGATGAAGAAGCTACTGTGACAGGGTCATGGGGGTCTGACGAGGAGCATGGCTTGCTGCCTTTGCCAGCATTCTGAGAGGAACAGACTGCAGGCCGTTAGCCCCAGAAAAGATCAAATTCAAAATGTGGAGTGTGCTTTATCCTGAGCGGACATCACTTTTACATCCTAAGGGGCCCGGGGTGTCAATAATGGAACTCTCCCCTAGGATATGTGAAACCCAAGATTCCACCTCTATCATCTCCCCTGCATCTTTCCACTCCCCCACCTCACCTCTCCACTGTCCCCCACCTCACCTCTCCACTCCCCCACCTCACCTCTCCACTCCCCCACCTCACCTCTCCACTCCCCCACCTCACCTCTCCACTCCCCCACCTCACCTCTCCACTCCCCCACCTCACCTCTCCACTGTCCCCCACCTCACCTCCCCACTCCCCTACCTCACCTCCCCACTCCCCTACCTCACGTCTCCACTCCCCCACCTCACCTCTCCACTCCCCTACCTCACCTCTCCATTCCCCTACCTCACCTCTCCACTGTCCCCCACCTCACCTCTCCACTCCCCCACCTCACCTCTCCACTCCCCCACCTCACCTCTCCACTCCCCCACCTCACCTCTCCACTCCCCCACCTCACCTCTCCACTCCCCCACCTCCACCTCTCCACTGTCCCCCACCTCACCTCTCCACTCCCCCACCTCACCTCTCCACTCCCCCACCTCACCTCTCCACTCCCCCACCTCACCTCTCCACTCCCCCACCTCACCTCTCCACTGTCCCCCACCTCACCTCTCCACTGTCTCCCACCTCACCTCTCCACTCCCCCACCTCACCTCTCCACTCCCCCACCTCACCTCTCCACTCTCCCACCTCACCTCTCCACTCCCCTACCTCACCTCTCCACTCCCCTACCTCACCTCTCCACTCCCCCACCTCACCTCTCCACTGTCCCCCACCTCACCTCTCCACTCCCCCACCTCACCTCTCCACTCCCCCACCTCACCTCTCCACTGTCCCCCACCTCACCTCTCCACTCCCCTACCTTACGTCTCTGCCCCTCCCACTTCACCCCTCCACATCCCCCACCTCACCTCTCCACATCCCCCACCTCACCTCTCCACATCCCCCACCTCACCTCTCCACTCCCCCACCTCACCTCTCCACTCCCCCACCTCACCTCTCCACTCCCCCACATTTCTCTACTGCCCCACAACTCACCAATATGTGTGTGTATGTGTGTGTGTGTATGTATATATGTGTATATGTATATTCAAGGGGTTGTGGTGACAGCTCACAAGATCAGGTGCTTCTGCCCAGGCATGAAGACCTGAGTTCAGCCCCCAGAGCCCCTGTAAAACCCAGGTGCGGTGGTGCACAGCTGTAGCCCAGCTCCGGAATAGATGTGTGGTAACACACGTCAGTGTGTGGAGTCAGATGCTGTGAGCATGGGCGTTGCTGGCCTGGCCGCCCAGCAAGGATGGTGATGAGGTGGACAGCGACAGAGGGGGCCTCCCGACATCAGCCTCTGGTCTCTGCGTTCGCACAAACAGGTGAGCGTACCTACGCATAGACACAACTTTTAAAAATGAATTTCTAACACAGAGGCCTTTGCACCCAGAGCTCAGCTCAGCTTTAGTTAAAGGACAAAAAGGTTCGCCATTTCCCTGAAGTGATTATGCACGTGACAGGAGGGAGTTGGTTTTGCCTTTAATTCATTTCAAAGGCATAGAAAATTACTCTTCTTCAGAGCCTTGGGCTGGTATTGCTCATCTGAAGGAAAACAAAATCGCAGCAAGCAGGCTCCCCTGCCTTCCTCATCCGTGCTTCACTCGGCACCCACCTCCTCTAGCTGGAACCGCAGCAGACATCTGTGCAGTCTGCTGCTGCACACAGGTCTCTCCCCGCCGCTCTCCTCATAGCTCCCAAAGGACCTGAAGTGGGAACTTAATTGTCCAGTGATTGGATACGTTTAGTGCCATGCAATTTTAGCCCTGTCTCTTTAATTAGCCTGTTTATGGAAACAGGAGAGATAGGAATGCAAGAAAATCACAAGCACAGCTGTAGAGACAGTCACGAAGAGGAAAGAGGCTAAGCTCTCCCAGAGGTGGGCAGCAGCACCAGGAAGCATGGGACCGCCTGTTCTGTTACAGAAATGCCTCAGCCCCTAGCAGCCTTGAGACAGTAGACAACCCGGCAAGCTCTCCAGGACTCTCGGTCTGTGATCTTGATTGGCAACTTGAAGGGATTTAGAATCTCCATGGAAACAAACCCCTGGGAGTATGAATGGGGGTCCCATGTGGGCGGCACCATCCCAAGGGTAGCTATCCTGAATGAAAAGAAGAGCAAGCTGAATACCACATCTTCTTCCTGGGGGTGCAGATACAACAGTGCCCCAAGTACCTGCTGCTGGGGCCTCCCATCATGATGGACTATACCCCAACTCCACCCTCCATTAGCTTTTTAAAATTTAATTTAATTTTTTTAAGCAATCTTATTTTACATACCAGTCCGAGTTCCCTCTCCTTCCTGTCCTCTGACTCTCCCCACCTTTTCCCCACCCCACCCACTCCTCAGAGACGGTGAGGCCTCCCATGGGGAGTCAACAAAGTCTGTTACTTGTCACTTGAGGCAGGACCAAGGCCCTCCCCACTCTATTTAGGCTGAGCAAGGTATCCCTGCATAGGGAATGGGTTCCAAAAAGCCAGTTTATGCACTAGGGATAAATATTGGCATGCCGGTAGGATCTGCTGAAGAAGGTGGAGGCAGGAGGATCACGAGTTCGAGGCCACCCTGGCCTCCATGAGCTTTTGTGTTTGTCTCAGTCATAAGAAATAGAACTGATACAGCAATCCAGATCTAGAGATTGACAGAGTCAGAAATCAGCAGAATCTGAGAGGGTTCATACCACCCCAGTCTGCTTCTTGTTCCCCTCCTTCCCGTCACTGGATGAGCAGGATCCAGAGCAGGATCTGATGGCTGCTGTTGCTGTTTCCACAGTCTTTTCTCCCTGCTCAGTGTGAGTCTTATGTAGGCAGGGGAGCCATCAGCCTGTTTCCCAGCAAGCAGGATGCTCCAGAGACACACCCTCAGCATGGGCCTCCCTCCCAGGCTGCTGAGTCAGGCAGAAGCACCGTGTCCTGCTGATGTGAAGAGGCCACCCTCAGTCACCTCTCTGACATCTGGGTGCACCGTAATACAGACGTCAGCCACCTTCCAGTCAGGACACTGCAGCCTTGGATTCTCAAGTGCATCCCCTTGGCCACAGCTGTTCCCACGGTCCTCTCTCCAACAGAGATGTGTGTCCCTTGCGCTGAACGTAAGAGCTAGACCACCACTGAGAAATGTCTTCAGGTTTAGCGATGGGCAGGCTAGTTTGTACTGAGAGAGGGGCCGAAGCCAGCAAAATGGCGCATGGCACCGCTGGAGAGTATCTGCCAACAGAAGGACTGGCGTGAGTCCACATTCTCTTGCAAAAGAACGGCCAAGTGTAACAGAAATCCTAGAAAAGAAGGTTCCCGTGAGCCGGGCGCGCTGTCTTACTTCCTGTTCCTGAGAGATGCGTCTTGCTGCCAAAGCCCTCAGAAGGAAGGAAGATGTTTCAAAGGCCCCTGATATGAAGGATTCAGATGGGCTTTAAGCCCACCATGACGTCCCCAGGGGTCTATGGGAAGTGTTTTTTTTTTCTTCTTTACCGGTGAATAAAATACCAGTCTAGCTGCTCATCAAGGGCATCTTAGAGTTGACTTGAGCCAAGGCAATGGCCTCACCCAATCTTCTGTTTATTTCTCTCACAGCCTTCCCAGAGGTCATCCAGAAAGATTGCCCGAAGAACAGAAACGCAGTCTCTAGAGTTTTTCCAGAACCCTCTGCCAACCTAGTTCTGTACTGCTCCTCACTCCTGGCTTGGGATTGAGAAAGCCTTCTAGTGCTGGGTGCAACTTGTTTTCAGGTCACTGTAACGCCGCCCATCCCCCGGCCTCAGTTTTCTTTCTATGGACTGTGTTTGTTGCACTTGGCTGGTTTATTCCTTCACCACAGACTCCTGACTTAGCCTAAATGATTCTTATTAAGTCCTATCCCAAATCCCCAATCCTGATTCCGGTGTGAACTTAGCCGACAGTTCCCTTCCTTCTCTGGTGAAGACAGCCATAGGCCTGTGGAGAAAGGACTTGTGTATGTCAGTATGTCCCTGCTACGGGACGGAAGGTGGAGAGATGCTCAGAAGTGGTGCGGGTGTGGCTGGAATTTTGAGGACAAAATCCCGGAGCCCCATCAGGTGAGGCTCAGCCACCTGTCCACTATATGCTACTAAAAGAGACTAGCCTGGTGAAGAGCCGAGGAAGCAGATTTATCCAGTGTGGACTGCCCCAGGCACAGGCACAGGGGACAGGCAAGACCCTGAGTCCGTCGTCAGGGTGTTGGGATGATCCTTACATTTACGTAGAGAAAGAACCGTGGCAGCACAGGTGGGCATGAGTAAGTAGTTCTGGTTCAGGTGTGGCCTGGTCCATCACTGTCTCATTCTGGTTCTACAGGGGGTGGGGGTGAAGGAGTCTTTTTCTTTGCCATCATTGGTCAAGGGGGATGAATCTGGTTTCTACAAGATGAATACTTCTGCTCCAGAGTAAGGTCATTGTGAAGAACTGTCTTCATCGGGGGAGGGGGAGTCCAGCTGGAGAGGGATGTCTGTCCTCTGACGTTCTGTCCATCCTGGATCCAAAGCCAAGTCACCTTCAGCCTGGGTGAGCAGAGGACACAGATGAGACTGCCCTTGAGTGATTAACATTCCAACCTACAGAGTTAATCAGGTGACCAAGTGAAGGAGACACAGTCAGGGGTAGAGATGCCAGGCTTTTACCCTGCTTCTAATGACCTTGTGCACCCAAGAGAGGAGTTGATGCTTTCCTGCAACTGTGGTCTCTGAACCCATGATTCACAGGTGCCACAACCCAACCACAAAACACGGTAGTGGGCCGAACGAAAAAGTACAGCTAGCGAATCCTGGGCAAGCATTCAGTTCTAATTGCCAGCTCCTGGGAGAGCATTCAGTCCTAACTACCAGCATCACAGGTTGGGTGAAGCAAATGCGTCCATCTGTCTTGGGGTCTCCGAAGTCATTGTTGTAGCTGGAATCGTTGCTTATGTCGCTCATTCTTTTATTCACCAAGTAACGGGATGCCTACCAGCTGTCGTCCCGTGTACTGGGTTTGGGGATTACAGGTGAAAAACACAGTTCCCACATAGCATGTAGCAGAGGGCAGTGTTTTTAATCCAGGGCCAACACACCCTTCCCCAAGTGCTTAGTAATTCGAACTCAGAGGCCCACGAACAGGAGTGTGGAGACACATCAACGGCCTTCATTAACCTCCCGTCCTGGGATCCATTGATTTGCTCGGACACTGTTTTCATCTTTTTGACAAACACATATAATACATATACATAGAAATAGAACAATACAAATACATATAAATAGAACTTCGGAGGTGGGTTTCTCCGCTCTCGGAGAGTCATCCAGCAACACACACGTCACACATGTGACATTGATTTGTTCCTCTTACTGCTAACTGCAGAATGCTCCATGGTTTACTTGCTATTAACTCACGGAAGGGCATTTAGGTTGTCTCCTATTATTGATCATCTTAAGCAGAGTCACTGTAGCCGTCCACGCACAGATTCTTTGTGAACACTGTAAGTTCTCTGGGATGGCGAGGTCATGTAAGAGTGTGGTAGGCCTCACGAGGAGCTTCCATGAGCTTCTGCTGAAAGGATGTGTGATTGTTGTCATCCTACTGGCAATATACCAGAATTCCAATCGCTTTGTTAGCAGTTTTCATTCCACCGTTCAAATAGATCTTAATGACGCTGCATCAGGATATTAATGCATTTCTCTAATGGTTTTCTAACAGTCCATGGTGTAAACAAATGTGTGTATGCCTATGTATTGCTGGAATATTGCTATGAACTTTCACAGTGTGTTCATGAGAGATAGTGTTCTGCATTTAAATTTGTATATGGTGTGTGTGTGTGTGTGTGTGTGTGTGTGTATCAGAGGAAAACCTTGGGTGTTAGCCCCTTTAGCCTCTGTCTCCCATCCTGTCTGATCAGCTGCTGTACTATATATTTTAGGCCAGTTGGCCCTCAAGCTTCTGGGGGATTCTTCCACCTCCCCATGACTTTTACATTGGTTCCAGGGAAGTGAACTAGGATCTTCAGGCTTGCCCAGCAAGCATGTGTGAGTGTGTGTGTGTGTGTGTGTGTGTGTGTGTGTGTGTGTGTGTGTGATCTCTGTATGGGTTTAGTATTAGGATAATTCTGGCCTCATGAAATAATTTAAGAAGTCCCTTATTTAATATTTTTAGACATATAAAAACATCGTATGTCTTTAAAAATGTTTGGTAAAGCGTTCTATCTTCTTTGAGTTAGAACTGGCTTAGAAAGTCCACGGTAGAGGCTTTAAGGGGACACAGTATTTAGGACGGCATGCGGGCCATGAGAGCCCCCTGCACTTCATCCTGGTTGAGTTTTGGGAGTTTGTGTTTTGATGCAGAATTTTTTTCATTTTATCTAAGGTGTCAAATTTTACCATCAGTTTGTAGTAACATCTTTCTTTCCACTCGACTGTTAGTAAAGTGAATCTGTTTAAAGGCTTCTCCATTTTATTGGCCTAAAGCAGCTAAGTTTGGGTTTCCCTGATTGTTCTCTATGTAGCACGAATTTAAAAAAAAAATAAAACCCAGAGACAGAAATTGGGGTTCAACCCAAAAAACCAGAAAAGCAAAGCAGCCAAGCCACTAGAGAAGTCTCACCTCTACCAAGGCTGGGCCACCGCAGACTAAGCAGACCAAGTCTCTCCTCCCATTTTATATGCCCTCGAGTGCTGGGATTAGAGTGTGTGACTCCCGAGTGCTGGGGCTAAAGGTGTGAGCCACCACCTGGATCGTTTCTGCACGGGTCTCTGTTGCCCAGGGTGGCCTTGAACTCAGAGATCCACCTGACTGTCTCCTAAATCCTGGGATTAAAGGTATGGCACCACTGCCTGACTGCTAGAGGCCTAGCTTTGCCCTTATGATCTTCAGGCAAGCTTTATTTATTAAAACATAAATCAAATATCACTGTATCTTTGTTTTCAATTTCATTGACTTATGATCTGATTCTGTCATTCTATTCCCTGGTCTGTTTTGGTTTTTTATTTGACCTTCTGTTTTTTTCTTAGTGAAGGAGGAAGTTCGGCCTGTTCTGGCGACATGGCTGTCCAAGAACTGCTTCACCTATGACCCCACACTCCGATATATTTTATTATCTTGATCTTAGCCCCAAGTCTGAGAAGAGTGATATATTATACTCCATATCGGTTAGGTTAAAATAGGCCCTAATCTCAAGCCCCTAAGCTGTGTGTTACTTGTGAGGATGCTGTTTTATTTGCCGAGCTATAAAATCTCCATAACATTCTCCCATTAATTTCTTCTTTCCCTCTCTTCTTTTAATAATCCTGAAAACTGAATAGAAATTTACTAGAAAAGTTCTTTTGCTAGAAATGTATTCCTAAGTTAAAGTTATGTTTGGAATAGCAATATATCTGTAAACTAAACTTCCTATGCAGTTACAAAATCGGGTGGCTAAAAAGCAGTTTAAATGCCATTGTTGTTGGGAATCACTTCATATCTGTGCACAGTGTCTGCTCTCCGGAAGGGCACCTGGCTACCTCAAGCGAAATCTCTTCCTGTCACAGAGTGCTCATGCAGCATTTAAGTCTGTCACCTTCACTGGCCTCCCGGGAACAGTTATGAGGTAACACACCCTTTTCATGCGGCCGCGCATCAACAGAGACAAGCATTTCCAGCGGGAGTGCCATTCTCGCTAGCTTCTGTGAAGACCATAAAGTGACAAGGGGGTTTCTCTGTGAAATGATTTTACCTTGTTCGTGCTGGTGTCCTCCAGGCCTCTCCCCTCATGGTCTATCTTTAGTTCATAGTCTAATTACTACGTTAGGACCAGACGCCATGGCTCAGGGACTTTAGCTCATTCCCTCTGGAGCCTTGCGCAGCCATTTGAGTTGCATCGCCCTGCAACTGATGTGCTGTCCTCTGACAGCTTCAAGTATTTTCCTTCAACATTCGTCAGTATTCATGCCGTGCCTGGTCATGGCTCTGGTTTGGTGTTCTTGAAATATACAGGTTTATGCTCTTCTCCAAATCTGGGGGACTTCCAGGCCCTGTTTCTTGTAGTTTCTCTACATATCTCATTCTTTCTCCCCGGCCTCTTTTATTGTGAACATATGTGTCGTGGTAGGTGCGTGGAGCCCAGAGGCTGATGGCAGGTGGCTTCTCATCCCCGGCCACCAGAGCTCTCGGGCCAGTTTGCCCGGTGATCCTCCATCTCTGCCTCCCATGTTCATGTGGATGCTGCGGTTTGAACCCCAGTGCTCTCGCTTTCGCGTTGCTACACAAGAGCTTTGCCGTGTAGCCCAGGCTGTCCCAGCCCGAGTGCTGGGAGGTTAGGTCATATTGTCATTCTGTGACTATACACGGATGCTCAATCCGTGTAGCCCAGGCTGTCGCAGCCCGAGTGCTGGGAGGTTAGGTCATATTGTCATTCTGTGACTATACACGGACGCTCAATCCATGTAGCCCAGGCTGTCCCAGCCCAAGTGCTGGGAGGTTAGGTCATATTGTCATTCTGTGACAATACACGGATGCTCAATCTTGGGCATCTCCATTCCACCACCGAGCCCATTGGTGAGATTCTTATTTCTGTTAAATTAGCTTTTATGTCTAAAATCTGCTTTCTGGGTCTTCCTTGTGTCTTTCTTTCTTTTCTTTCCTAAGCCTTCTCATCCTTTCATTCATTTCGAGGACGTGTACTTCCATATACCGTATATTGCGATACCATTACAATCGCTGTTTTAAATTTTGCGTCATCCCAGCAATGACACCTTTTTCTGAACACAGCAAGATTGTCCCATCTTTTCCTGTGTACTGTGTGGTGACATTTTGTTTGTGTTTTAACAAATAAAGCTTGCCTGAAGACCAGAGTGCAAAACTAAGCCAGGTAGTGGTGGTGCACACCTTTAATCCCAGGAGGTGCAGGCGTGTTACTTAGGGTTATGTCTATTGTAGTCTATCTCAGGGGTGAGCCCAGAAGTTTAGAAACAAATTTGCAGGGTAGCTTTTACTAAACCTTCCCTCTGTCAGGTTACTTTCTAGTTCCCAGAAGCTCAATGCTTCTCTCCTCTGGTTGGGAAGTGGGGACTTTAGCAAGCCTGGTCTACCCCATGCCTCCCAGCCCTGAATCTTTAACTTGGGACAACAAAGAAGGTGGGGGCAGGGAAAGTCTCAGAGTTTTCCCTTCTGTCTTCCCGAGGGTTGTTACCACCATGATGAAACACGATCACTAATTGAGGAAATGCCTTATAGATGTCCCCCATCTTATGGAGGCATCTTCTTAACGGAGGTTCCCTCCTCCCGGAGGACTCCAGCCTGTTCCAGCTGACATGAAACCATCCAACACAGTTGCGCCCTTGTCCACTTGACACACAGACACACCACTGCAAACCCACTGCCTCTCCTACAGTCTTACACATTCAAACACACTTGAAATTCTGCCTCTTTATAATTCCAGTCTCTTCAACAAATCCAAAATATCTTTGAAAAGTTCAAAGGCTCGTGTAAAAATCAAAATGAAGTTAAATGCCTTCTCACTTCAAGAGTCAGGGCTCAGTCACAACCTGAACAAAGTCAAAACCAAACCCAACAGTGCAAATAACTCAATATCCAACTATCTGAGATTCACACAGAATCAGAGCCAAGCAAAAGCAAATGTACCTCTGAATAACTCGGTATCCAGCATCTGGGGTCTGCTCACCTCTGAGGCTCCTCCACAGCTCTTGGGTCCCTTCCCTGGCTCCCTCTGCCGCACACACGGCTTGTTGTCTCCTAAGCTCAGGCGGGCTCCACTCCACCGCTGCTGCTGTTCTCAGTGGTCTCTCCATGCTTCTGGCATCTCCAAAATGCTGGGGTCTCGGCGGCCACTGGGCTTCACTTTCACCAATAGCCGCTCATAGGCTCTCTTCATGATGCTAAGCCTTAACTTCTCTGGATGGCCTCTAATTCTGGGCCTTTAACTGATGCTGAGGCCTCGCCTTCACCAATGGCTTCTCCCAGCCTCTCACAGGTCCAAGCCTCAGCTGTTCTCCAAGACCCCTTCACGCCCTCAAAAGCGGTACCACCTGGGTGACTCTTACACTACCGAGTTCAGGTGCCAGCACGAGGTACGAGCTTAGCAGCCTCCGGAGCACAGCTTCTGGGCTGACTCTGAGGAAACACCTCCCGGAAGGTTTCATCGGTCTCTTGTTGATCACAGCTGACCAGACGTCGCAGATTCTTTACACAAATGGCCTAGGCGAATCTTTGCTTCCTTCTGAAATGTTGTAATAAGAGCGGCAGGGCTGCGTCCCCAGCACCCGGCCGCCCACATGGCTAGTTCTAGCTTATGTCCCAAAATAATTACACGGAAACTGTATTCTTTTAAACACCGCTTGGCCCATTATATCTAGCCTTTTCTCGGCTAACTCTTGCACCTGGACTAGACCATTTCTAATAATCTATGTAGCCCAAGAGCTGGCTTACCAGGAATGAACTTAACCTGTATCTGCCTGGAGTGGGAGAATCATGGCGACTCACTGACTCAGTTTCTTTCTCCCAGCATTCTGTTCTGTTTACTCCTCCCACCTATGTTTTAACCTATGGGGGCCAAGCAGTTTCTTTATTGCTTAACCAATGAAATCAACAGATTGATATATGACACTCCCACATCACTGAAACTTACGAACCAGGTCCTCTGCACTGCTCTCAACGGCCTTATCTTCCAAGCTCCCACAGAACATCCCTCTGAGCTCTCAACAGGCAATGGCTTTTCTATCCCAAATTTCCAAAGTCCTTCCACAACCCAACCAGAAACAAGGCCAGGCTGGTCACATCCACACCCTGCTATCCTGGGACCAATTCCTGTCTTAGTTAGGGTTGTTATGGCTGTGGTGAGACACTGTGACCAAAAGCAAATTGGGCAATAAAGGGTTTGCTTGGCTTCCACTTCCACATCTGTTCATCATTGGAGGAGGTCAGGACAGGAACTCATGCAGGGCAGGAACCCTGGGCCTTTCAGGCTTCAGACAGCAGGCTCTTGCATAGATCTGTATGAGGTTCATAGCGTTTAGGGGAGAGCCAGAAATACGCTGTGCATCTTGTGAGAAACCACACCCAAGGTGTTCCATCTCCTGCATTTGAAACCGTGATTCCAGCCAAACAGGTCCATGGTGCAGAAAACATCCTTGGTCAAGAGTGGGGAGCAGACATATCCATATTCGGGTGAGAACCAGTGATGTACATGTTCACGGGGAGAGCACTAGGCTGGTTTGGGCTCGGGAAAGGTTTCTGGCGAGCGTGGCAAAGTGTTTTGGCAGGCGGAAAGGCATGCTTGTGAGTCAGGGGAGAGTGTTGTGGGCACATATACCATTGGGTCGTCATTTAAAATTGTCATTTTGGGGGCCAGCAGCATGGTTCTGGGGGTAAATGCACTCGCCACCAAGTTTGATGACCTGGTCTGAACCCCGGGCCCCACGTGGTGGAAAGAGAGAATTGACTCCCATGCACTATCCTCTGACCTCCCATTCAGGGTTGCACGAACTTTCAAACACGTGCACAGAGGCAGGCATCCACATGTGCATGCTTGCACACATACACACACACTCATACATACAAACACACATACACACTCATACATACAAACACACACAAAGAGACCTGATATGAACCTTGAAATTATGATTTTATAGATCAAAATTTCAGCGAGAAGATTGAAAGCAAGACACAGAAATGAAGAATTCAGAGGAATAAGCTAACCAAAAGGCAGATCAATAATATCCCTCATTATTGAAACCCAAAAGTAAAATAACAGGTGTGTGTGGAACGGCACTCCATGCTTCCACAAACATTCAAACGTGTCTGAACTTAGGCGGAGCGCAGAAACAAACCCAGTGAGATAAGGTCAAGGGGCTCAGAAAGAAAGGCAGCGCAGGAGGGTAAACCCAGCAGGTGGTGGTGTGAGTCCCTGCAGTCAGACTCAGGCAGACCAGCCATGAAAAGACCGGGCCTCTGCCAGGGATGCGACCTCAGGCCCAGAACTCCTCATGGGCCACAGAAGGAAATCTGGTGTGTGCGGGGTGGGGGGCACACACACACATACCACTGTGGAGTTGTTTACAAAACATATGAATGGCAAGGAACAAACTGAATAATAAAGAGTTCATTTAATTTATCTTAAGGATAAACTGGTGCCATTGTAAGTGATACCACTTTCCTGAAAATCAAATCAGCGAAATGGATGAGATGGGGACCTGCTCTTAACTGAGTGTCTATCGCTGTCCAAGCGCTAGTCTCTGGGGTGAGCTATGGACTGAATTGTGCGCCCTTTTGGTTCTGAACATGCTCACCTGATCTTTAGATTTTATTTCTCTGCTCTACTCACACTAAGACACACTTGAAATTTCACAACAGCTCTGCCTCCCCAGCACCTCACCACATGGCTGTACTGGCTGTATTTGCAGACAGGAGGACTCTACAGGCTATGAGGTCCTTACTGTCCACCCTGATCCAATTTGGTATCCTATGAGAAGAGAGATCTTGGGCACAGAAAAAGCGATCTGGGAATGTGTGCACAGGGAAAGGATCATGAGAGGACACAGGAAAATGGGCATGGAAAATGGGCCCCAGGGGAAGTGAAAGCTGGCCAGCGCCTTCATCTTTGACCACAAGAAAATAAGCTTCAACTGTCTAAGCCCCCAGACCCTGGTGACTTGCCAGAGGAGCCCAAATACACCCAAACCGTGTACTGTGTTTCTGCCTGATTTCAAGGAGGAAGGTGGCTCCGTGCGTGGCTCCGTGGCTCTGTGGCAGTGGGAGCTCGAGGCTGGCTCTGCTTGTCTCATCACATCTTGGTAGACCAAGAAGCAGACAGTCAGGTCTGAAGCAGGGATGAGCTATAACTCTGCAGGCTCATCCCTCTGCCACCTACTCTTCCAGCTAGGTCCCACCCCCTAAAGGTCAGCAATGTCCCCAAACAGTGCCACCTACTGAGAGCCAAGTATGCAAACACATGAGTGGGGGGGGGGACCTTCACTTCCAAATCTTATATTCTACCCCTGACCCCTGTAAGCACATGGCCTTCTCATAATGCAAAATAGCTCCAGTCTGACTTTAAAAGTCCTCATATTCTTCAAAGCTTCAACAATGTTCAGAAGCCAAAGTCCAAAGTCTTATCTGAGACTTGGGGGGGGGGGGGAGAAACAGTCTAGACAGGAAGTGATTGAACAGAAGTCTTAAAGGCTGTGATAGAGATCCTGAGGTGTAGCTCTTCAGGTCGATGGCTTCTGCAGGGGTGGGGAAGGACTGGGTTTTCTCTAAGGGCTGCCGCTGGGACTTTGACCAGGCTCCAGTGAGTGTATGGGAAACACAAGACTTGGTATTTCTTTCTCTTTTTTTCCCTTTTTCCTTCCATCTTTTTTCCTTTGGGGGGGGTTACAAGGGTGGAGTGTGTGGGCCTGGGGAGACTGGGACATGAGTCTGATGGGGTGAATTACATGAAACTCCCAAAGAATCAATAAAAATATTATGTTGGAAAAAAAGAAACTCTGTTTTCTCTCTCTCTCTCTCTCTCTCTCTCTCTCTCTCTCTCTCTCTGTGTGTGTGTGTGTGTGTGTGTGTGTGTGTGTGTGAGAGAGAGAGAGAGAGAGAGAGAGAGAGAGAGGTTATATCTTTCCAACAGCAAACAGCACAAAGGAAGCATTCCCAGATTTGAACAGGGTGCCCACAGGGCTGTCTTTGTTTGGGAACTCTCTTTTCAGAGGAGTTGGCACAGTTAACTCCAGGGTCTTTACAGGCCTTCTATCGGAGCCTTACCGTTTCTTCAGAACAGATCAGAAGTCGGGGCCTACATACAGTGTACTGCGTCAGCAGGGTTCACACGGTGAGCAATAGCTTGGGAAGGGGTAGTCTTTAATCATCTAGGGTGGAATCGGCCCGCAGGCTTCAGGCACTGTGTAAGGTTTCCTATGGCTTGAGGTGCGGTCATCCTGTCTCCTCCCACTGCGACCTCTGTTACCTATGAGCTCCAGAGCTGTGTGACCGATGATCTGCCACATGAGCTAGCGTCCGTACCCCTGTTCCTTCTGGATGTAAACCATGTTCTCACCCCGACCCAGGTCCTCTGGTCACGTCAGTCAAGCCAGTTTGCACAATTGCGTGGGCATTTCTTGGGTGTCTTTGCACATTTATGTTTCTTTCCTTCCTTTCCTTTCCTTTTCTTTCTTTTTTTTTTTTTTTGAAGACAGGGTTTCTGTGTGTAGCGTTGGCTGTTCTGGAACTCGCTCCATAGACCAGGCTGGCCTGGAACTCACAGAGATCCGCCTGCCTCTGCCTTCCAAGTGCTGGGATTAAAGGCATGTGCCACCACTGTCTGCCTTTTTTGCTTCTTTGTTTGTTACACTCATGTTTCCTATCAGAGCAGTCACTGGGTTGGACCTAAATGTCAGCTCCTGTGCTCACCAGCTCTCCTCCCTCCCCTTCATTCCAGCTCTCCTCCCTCCCCTTCACCCCAGCTCTCCTCCCTCCCCTTCACCCCAGCTCTCCTCCCTCCCCTTCACCCCAGCTCTCCTCCCTCCGCTTCATCCCAGCTCTCCTCCCTCCCCTTCACCCCAGCTCTCTTCCCTCCCCTTCACCCCAGCTCTCCTCCCTCCCCTTCACCCCAGCTCTCCTCCCTCCCCTTCACCCCAGCTCTCCTCCCTCCCCTTCACCCCAGCTCTCCTCCCTCCCCTTCACCCCAGCTCTCCTCCCTCCCCTTCACCCCAGCTCTCCTCCCTCCCCTTCACCACAGCTCTCCTCCCTCCGCTTCATCCCAGCTCTCTTCCCTCCCCTTCACCCCAGCTCTCCTCCCTCCCCTTCACCCCAGCTCTCCTCCCTCCCCTTCACCCCAGCTCTCCTCCCTCCCCTTTGGCAGACCCTCCACTTCACCCCAGCCCTTCTTTGACTTCCAGTTCAGGCCATGCTGTGACCTCCAGGGCACGTCACCACCAGGGAGCAGTTCAGCATCTCCACAGACTGCGCTGTGGCTCCTAAACACCCTCTGCCTTACCTCTCTCCATCCACTTCATACCCACCTGGGCAGCTTCCCCTACAGTTGTACGAGAACTTTCTCTTCCTTTGTATTTCTCTGCCTCCGAAACACCTTGCTTCAGTTTGACACGCGAATCCACCAGGGATCTTGGTTCGGAGTCCTAATCATAACAACAGCACTTAGAGACCTCCTCCTCCACCCTGGTGGCCTTGCTGTGCCCACTCTTCTGCAGACCTTGGTCTTAGCTAATTGTTATGATTTGGAACACGCCACTGATACCTCACTCCCTAAGCAGTTGTACAGGTGCCACCACTTTTCTCGGTACCTGACGTATCTTTCTCTAAGAAGGGCACGAACTTGTCTCATGCTGTACCAAGAGAACCCATCCATGCTCTCAGAGCTCTGGCTGTTTCCTCCCTTCTCTATGGGAGAAGGCAACGTTATCTGCATTAAGGAAACAGTGCTGTGTAGACAATTCAAAGAGCATTCCTGGAATTTTACAGGCATTCACAATGCAATGTTGAAATGATTGCCAGGTCACAGAGAAAGCTGGCTAACACCCTACAAAGGAATGAACCATAACCTTCTTGATTGTCTTTTTTTTAAAGACAGAAATCAACAAAGTAGCATGAATATTTACTGCACCTATACTTATCAACCCATAAAAAGCAAAGCCAAGGAGGTGTATTCTCTGGAATGAAGTTATTCTTGGCTGAGCTTACCGATGTCCCAGTAGCTCATTGAGATGATATAGCCCTTTGTCTCATTTCTAGGTTTCAGCTAAGTCTTCTTTGCTGTTTTGGGTTTTTCAGACTCAAAATATGAGTAGCCTCACATAGGTCTCATGCAGCCCAGGTCTCAAACTTGCTATGCAGCTAAGGATTACTTTGAACTCCTGACTCTGCCACCTCTACCTCCCGTGTTCTTGGTGTGCAGGCCTGTACCACTGTGCCAATTTATGCAGCACTAGGGACTGAATCTCGGACCAAATACAGGCTAAGCAAATGCTCTAAGTCATCTCTCAAGCCATGGGTAAGTTTTCTCAACAATTCTTCAAGAGAAAATTCTATACTAGTTATCTAAAACACCTCCAATCCTATTTGAGAGATAGATCAGACAGACTCCGGGAGGAATCATTTATTATATAGGAATTATTATTCCTGTATAATATGTGGAATTATATATATATCCACAGTGAAATTCTGGATTGAATGTCTCAGAGTATGTGAAGAGTTCGAGATGAAGACATTGATCAGCTGGGGTGGGAGAGCCATGGGAGTCACACTCACACCCCACGGGGCTCCCGATGACCAAGACTGAGTGTCACTTGGCAAGATTTCACGCAGCATGACACAGCAACGGGAGTGCTGTTCTGGCTGTGCTCCCACACAGATGGCCACCAGCCCCCAGGCCAGTCCTGGCTGAGAACACAGACAGCCTGAGTTCCAGGACTGGCTGTTCAGGAATGGATAAGGTGAATTTACACCTTCATCAAGATGTCATGGGATCAGCCCTTCAAGGAACCATCTGGCCAGTTGGTTTGGGGGCCCTCCCTATATCAGCTGGGACCAATGGCATTTCCCCTGTGCAGCCTTCTGGGTGGACTAACAGCCCCTATCCACCCATGTGGGTCTTCTCGGTCTCATGGTTCTTCATCGCGAAGGGCTGTTCCTTCTCACGCTGTACTCTGGAAATGGCTAACAGCTGATCACTGTCTTCATCTAAACTGCTTTACTTGCTCAGAAATGTTTAAGCCATAATTTCTGTTAGACTAAATAATCCAAACTGCCATCGCCTTAACTTTATTATCGTTTCTGCTTTGCTGAGAACCTCTTGGGACTCCATTAAGCCCAGAAAGAACATAATAAGGGCCCGGGAAAATGACCTCACAAGCAGACCTACTGTCTTCCTAACCACATCAGCACTCGCTAAATCAAAGCTGGCACTGGTCATGGGTTTGCAGCTCAGGGTAGTTTGCTGGGCTGGCTCTCATTGTCTTCATTGTTACCAAACATCTCCCTAAAGGGACAGTCAGCATGTGGTCATTGTTTTTACAGTCAGAAACTGTTAACAAAAGAAGGAAAAAAAAATCCAGCATCATCTTCCTCAGAAACAGTGTTCATGAACAGCAGCACTCAGCATTCTGAGCTTCTGATTTTATTTCTTAAAGATCTTTGATTCTTGCTCGTGCTCTCTCCTTCTGTTCCTGATTTGGACCTTGAGATTTCAGTCCGGTGCTCCAGTGTGGGTCTCTGTCTCTGTCTCCTTTCATCGCCTGATGAAGGTTAATATTCAGGAGGATGCCTATGTGTTTTTCTTTGGGTTCACCTTCTTATTTAGCTTCTCTAGGATGGCGAATTATAGGCTCAATGTCCTTTATTTATGGCTAGAAACCAAATATGAGTGAGTACATCCCATGTTCCTCTTTTTGGGTCTGGCTTACCTCACTCAGGATAGTGTTTTCTATTTCCATCCATTTGTATGCAAAATTCAAGAAGTCCTTGTTTTTTACTGCTGAGTAGTACTCTAATATGTATATATTCCATACTTTCTTCATCCATTCTTCAAGGTCCAAATCAGGAGCAGAAGGAGAGAGAGCACAAGCAAGGAACTCAGGACCACGAGGGGTGCACCCACACACTGAGACAATGGGGATGTTCTATCGGGAACTCACCAAGGCCAGCTGGCCTGGGTCTGAAAAAGCCTGGGATAAAACCAGACTTGCTGAACATAGCGGACAATGAGGACTACTGAGAACTCAAGAACAATGGCAATGGGTTTTTGATCCTACTGCACATACTGGCTTTGTGGGAGCCTAGGCAGTTTGGATGCTCACCTTACTAGACCTGGATGGAGGTGGGTGGTCCTTGGACTTCCCACAGGTCAGGGAACCCTGATTGCTCTTCGGGCTGATGAGGGAGGAGGACTTGATCGGGGGAGGGGGAGAGAAATGGGAGGCGGTGGCGGGGAGGAGGCAGAAATCTTTAATAAATAAATAAATAAAGTCAAAAAAAGATTTTTATAATCAAAAAAATCTTTGATTCTTGAAGATTTATTTTTATAAGTTCCCACTCCACAAACACACGAAACCTGAATGGACAACCAGCATCCCAAATTCCCCTGCTCAGAGAAGCCTTACCCTTCATCCCAGAGTTTGACAGTCACCACTGCCGTGAACAAATTCACCACAAGGGTCCTCAAAACCAGCCCTTGAGGCAGTTCAGGCAGGTTTGAGAAATGAAATACAGTGGCCCCTCCCATACTACAGGTGCCTGCCAAGCAAAGCCAGCTTAGGCAGTGAAGAACAATCACCACAGTGGCAGACCCTCCTAGGTGCACCAAGGTCCTTTGCTCCGGTGGGCCCAGGACACTGATTGCTACCAGGCTCTAGCTGTGGTCTCCGCAAAGGAAGATGCAGTCGGACCCTGGTAGTGACAGTGGAGGTGGCCAGTGTTAAATTCTGGCTGTTTGGAAGGTGAGACAACAGGTTTTAGTCAAAGAGGGAGATGGTGGCTGTGAAGGAATACGAAATCCAGGATGACCTCTAAGACTTCAGCTAGAGACCAGGGCGGGCAGGAAGCCTCCTGGAAAAGCAGGCAGAGAACCCTGAGTAAGATGGGATGGAGTTTAATAGCATAGCTTTTTTAAAGTGGGGCTGGGTGGGGAATCCTAAGAGTGAGGAGAGACAGAAGGGGCCTAGGGCACCCCAACACAAAGAGGAAGAAATCAGGTCAAATTAGCTAAGAAGCCCATGAGGGATCCCAGAGCCAGCAAGCAACATATCAGAAAGAAGAGGGTAAATCACAGGCCCGCGGAATCCTGTCCATGCTCCCCACACCCTTACCCCACCCACACACCAGGTCCAAGTCCCCCGATGGATAACCCTCAGCCAGCTAGGCAGGGACGGACTCCAAAGGGCCCCCATTTCCCACATGAGGACACGGTAAGGAATTGCTACGGTCGAGTGGAGGCAGGTCTCCAAGCGGAAGTTCTACGCTCACTGCTGAGTAGTCTTTCAAAGTGACCAAGCAGCCTAGAAAGTTGCCATGGAAACCTGAGCCCTTCTCCTCCCCGTGCAGAAGACAGGAGAGCAGCTGAGCAGCCTCCACAGATGTAGTAAAGCTTTTGGTTAGTCTTCTAGCACCAAGGGCCGGAACACACACCACACAAAGAAGGAATGTTTTTTCCTTCTCAAACGGTCCCACACAGGCTTCAAGGGATACTCTGTTTGGCTGGGGGGTTACTGAGCAAGCATTTCTACTTTCTGGTAGGCCTCACTACCTCTTGTGATCTCAGCCTTCATACCCCTGGGGACTCTAAACTTCCCAGCCTCTTCTCCAGTGACAGCCCTTGGCTCTGACACTATCAGGTCCATCTGTTATCACACTCACCTGCTCTGGGAGCTCCCAAAACGCATGGCGACACACTGCCTCCCCATCTCCCTGATCAGTGCTCCACCCATGCCGGTTGTCCCCATGCCAAGTGAAATGCCAGCTCTGTTAGCACACTTCCTGGGCCCACCCCCCATTTACACAGTGCTCCGTTTGCATCCCAATTATTGTTTTTCTTACGAGCTGTGACTTACAGAGCTGTTTCCACATCCTCCCGTACCTGTGGGTGCCTGGAGGTCAGCGGCACTGCCCAGTGCATTTCTGTATCCTGCACAGTGCTATGCGTGCTATAAATACACCCCTGGGGCAGTGTGCAGAGAAGAGAGCTTCGTGGGAACTTCGAGAGTGCCAAGAAGCATGCAAAAAGGAGGCCTGGGCTCCAGGAAGTCCACTGCTCTCCTCTGAAGACCTGCAATGAAAAAAATACTCCCAGGGAGGCTCAGCTCCACTCCCACAGTGAGGGAGACTGAGGCCTGAGTCTGGCTGTGAGACAGGAAGGGCCCAGGAGAGGAGGTCACCCACACAGGAGACTGGGCTGCAGGCTGGCAGGGCGTGCCTCCTGAAGGGTGTACCAAGCCAAAAATGACCTTGGGAACTAGGCAGACAGGCTCTCAACCTAACTCCTCCCCTGAGGCTTTAGGTGAGGGTATTCTCTCTGAACCTCATGCCTTATAGGCAGCGCTGGAAGACTGGCTACATTGCTATGAAGAGGTTAAAGCACATCACTCATACTGAGCTCCAGCTGGCCACACGGACCTCAACCTAACTCCTAAGTCAGCTAGACCCAGAGGCAGGGAAACACAGCATAGGGTTTAAATACTCGCGCCTCTATCAACTTGGACCTTTGGTCTGTGATGCTCCATGGCTGAGGGCTTTCTGGAACAGCTGTCAACCTGCAGATGTGTTGAGGATGCCTTCCCAAGGGCTTACCTCAAATGCTTCTTGGTCCTCAGCTTCCGTCTCCCACTTCTCTAGGAACACTTCCTGCCCTGGCTCTCCACAGGACTGAGCCAGTTGATACCCACGGGCCACCGACAAAGCATGGCTACTACAAGGCCTCGAGAAGATAGTGGGAGAAAGCAGAAGAGGAACTTTGGACCCTGGAAAGTTGAGAGGGTTGTAAGGAAAAGCACCACTTAGCCAGTATAGTTCCAGATCTGTTTTTCAAGGGTATCCTTTATTAAAGGGCATTATTATTATTATTGATTAGGAACCTCACATCATGTGCCTCAGTGCACTCACCTCCCTGTCTTCCATACCCACCCTCCCCCATGACCTCCCCACACACATACAAAAAGAAAAAAACAAGTCCATTTTGTGTTGTCCATACATTCACTGAGTGTTGTAGGAAGAGGCTGCTTGTTCGTTTCTCAGCTGCCCAGATCTGAAATAACCACAGAGAAACTGTATTAATGAAATCACTGCTTGGCCTATTAGCTCTAACTTCTTGTTGGCTAGCTCTTACATATTAATTTAACCCATTTCTATTAATCTGTGCATCACCATGTGACTGTGGTTTACCAGCAAGGTTCCATCCAGAGTCAGCCTCTGGCCGGGCTACATGGCTTCTCTGACTCCGCCTTCTTTCTTCCAGCATTCAGTTTAGTTCCCCCCTCACCTAGCTCTGCTCTACCCTATCACAGGCCCCAAACATCTTCTTTATTCATTAACCAATAAAAGCAATACATATATAGAAGGACTTCCTACATCAGAGTGTGATCAAATTCCTTGAGGCTAGCCTAAAGGAGGATGAGTCTTCCTCTACTACATTCACACCCAAAGCCACCATTTGAGGAGAGCCATGCATTGGCCAGAGCGGGGCGGAGTTAGCTCTCCCACGCTTACCCCACCACCTGCACTGTAGTGCTGTGGGCCAGCTCTCCTGTGCCCAGGGACACTAACTTGGCTTCAGGTGGCGGCCCTGATCATAGACATCCGCTAGGACTTTGGTGGTGGTGACACAGGCCACAGACATCAATCCCGCCCTTGGTCATATCAAGACCATTGACCCACTCATATCCTTCAGTGGCTGCACAGACCATGAGCCTTGACATAGCCTCAGATGGTTACACATGCCACTCACAGCAGCATGGCTTTCTGAGGCAGCAAAGCCCAATGACATCACCAAGGCATTGGGCATAGGCACAGGTTGCGTATATCCTCATAGATCTCAGGCTTCATCGTGGCCTGCGGCAGCAGCATGAACCATTGTCACCAACCTGGCCTCTGGTGTCATCATGGAACCATGGCAATCCTTCAAGGAGATCTAATCCAGAACACGAACCTTCCCCCATCTCAGGCCTCCATTGTTGCCCAGAGCTGTAGATGAGTGAGATAAAATGGTCCCAGACTAGCTCCAAATGGGGTTTAATAAAGGGTGCTTTATTTAGGGGTAGACTCACAGATCTATAGTCCTCTGCATGAGCAGGAAACAAGAACCGAATCCAGGAGGAGAGAGGGAGAGGGAGAGAGCACGTTTCTAGTACCCAAGGCGACACCCAAACTGGACCAACCAACCAAAGGCCATTGGCTAAAGGGGTTCCCCCAGCACAGAGCCAGGGGGATCCCCAGGCCAGGCAGCAGGTTCAGGGGCTGAGTCTGTGCAGCATAAACTCCAGGCTAGTGTGTATCATCCTGCCGACCCTCCTGGGCAATGGCAGCATGCAGACCTCAGCCCTCTCCATCACCTGCCACCACCATCACGTCTCCAATTCTGCCTCTCTCCCTAATGCACACACCTCTCCATTACATATTTGTTCATTGTGGTAGCGCCCACTTGGGTGGCTTCTGCCTGCCTTGGGCAGTTGGATTAAGGCAAGGGTATCAGTTAAAATGACCCTGTCGAAGGTAGACCAGACAGTCAAGATTACAAACCTAAGACACCCTTTGGAAGGATATGAATTCACAAGGGAAGGGAGCTTTGGCCCTAAGGCCCAAGCTCTCAGGCTTCTTGTAGTTCAGGTCCCTATCTCTTCAAGTTTAATTAGACAGAAGTTTCTGTCCCACCCAGTCCTGCGGCCATTCAGTCCCAAAGAAACACACAGAGGCTTATATTAACTATAAACCATTTGCTCTATTAGCTCAGGCTTATTATTAAGTAGCTCTTACAACTTAAATTAACCCATAATTCTTGTCTATGTTTAGCCACATGGCTTGGTAACTTTTCTCAGTAAGGCATTCTCATCTTGTGTCCTCTGCTTCTGGATGATGATTGCATCTCTGCCTTTCCTCTTCCTACAATTCTTTGTCTGGTTGTCCCATCTATACTTTCTGCCTGACTACTGGCCAATCAGCATTTTATTAAACTAATACGAGTGACAAATCTTTACAGTGTACATTGTCCCACAACAAGTTTATTTCTCAGAATTCTCCAGACTTCTAGATGTAGCCCCTTGGTGTCTTCTCATGCCCATTTCCCTTTGATCCTGCCCTCCCACTCGGGGCCTTGGGTATCTCTGCTGGCGCCCTTACTTTCAGGCCCCCCTTTCTCACACCCTCGGTAGCTGTCATTGGTGGAACTTGCCCATTTGGTACATTCTGTATCCTAACCCGCTAATTATCAGCTTCCTTGCTTGCTATGCTCAAGCTTTTCGTGTGTCCTCATTCATTAAAGAAGCAGAGAACTGTAACAGCTCCTCAGACTGCCACCAGCCAGGAAGACTGAACACTTACCTCTGACAGAAAGCACACATCCTGGAAATCACTGGCATGTGCTCAAATACCAGGCATGCATGGGCAGAAGCTGCAACAAGCTGCTGAGGTCCACTGTATCACTCAGGACAGAGAGACGGTGACCTCAGCATTAACCATCCACACGGGAACTAGCACAGCTGTCCTACTTAGCCACCTCCTTCCTCCCTAACACTCAAACTGTGCCCAGGGCTTTGGACATGTGCGTGACCTGGATTGCCCAATGATGACAATCATCTTCTCAGGGTAAGTGCCACACCTGGGCTATGAGAACACAGAGGGTAAGCCCTCAGCAATAATGTCCCCCAGACACTGTGAACCGGGCACAGTTAACTTCAGAGGCAATGTCAATATCAACACCGCAAGGCCTGTCAGAGTCCCCAGCTCGAGATCCCAGCTGTCATGCGGTAACTGGGTTTAAGGTCAAGTCTGTGTCAAGCCTCTTCATCCAAAAGCAGGGGTAACAGTGCTCCCTCAAAGGGCTGGAAAGGCTGAGTTAGTGGAGAACACGTGGCATGTGACATGGACGTCGTCAGCTGAGGAAGACAGTGACCCCGAGGACAAGCACATGGAATATGAGCATGGACTCTTGTGAGCCGGCCAACAACCGGAAGTTATAGGAAATGCCTAATGAACAGGAAGCAGCCTATTTTCCCCAGATCTACCCATTTCTATTCTAACTCTTTTATTCCTAGTCTCAAATTCTGAACCTCTTAATTGATCTACTGGGTTGTTTGTTTCGTTTGTTTTTCAAGACAGGGTTTCTCTGTGTAGCCCTAGCTGTCCTGGAACTTGCTCTGTAGACCAAGCTGGCCTTGAACTCAGAGATCTGCCTGCCTGTGTCTCCTGAGTGCTGGGATTGAAGGCACATGCAACAGTTCAGCCTATTGTTTTGTTGTTCTTTTTTTTTAATTAAAACTCTTTTTTTTTAAAGATTTATTTACTAATTATGTATAGTGTTCTGTCTGCATGACAGAAGAGAGCACCAGATCTCATTACAGATGGTTGTAAGCCGCCATGTAGGGGCTGGGACTTGAATCCTGCTCTGTGGAGGAGCAGCCAACGCTCTTAACCTCAGAGCCATCTCTCTGGCCCTGATCTGTTGCTCCTCAGGAAAATGCCGTTGAACTTTTGCTTGGAAGGACCTGGGCTCTCAGGTCGGGAGCGGTGACAAACTCGCGGCCAGGCAGCTTGGCAGAGGAGCCCTGGTAGGCGCGACAGCGGCACTGTGGGTCTCACAGTGTCCCTCCCCTTCCTCTCCCCATTGTAAGACAACCTGATGCTACAAATCAACACCAGCAGCAACCCAGGTGACGGGCACTTCCTGCTTCCTGCCAGCTGCACCTGTCACCTGCAGTGACAGCAGACCCTAAGCAGGGACTGTCTGAGAAGGCACCAGCTCCAGGGAGCCAAGGGTGAGATCCTAGAGACTATTATTCCAGGGAAAAGTCTGGACACCATCCCTCTCTGCCGTCTTCAAAAGGGCCTTCTAGGGCTAAGGGACAGTGGAGGAGGCTGAAGCCAGTGGCAAAGAGATGATAGGAAGCAACACTGAGGCCCAGCTGCTCCCAAACACTGTCCCTCCTCAAAGACCAGTGCTATGTGGACAGAGGAAAAGCACTAATTCTGCAGACTGTCTGGTATCCCAACTTCAGAGTGCTCCTAACACCGGGGGCCATCACAGTACAATGGGAGCAGGTAGCTTTGGGGGTACACTTTGCTGGGGCTGGGGAGAGGCAATACACAAGTCAGATTGGTAGTCACATTTATTACTCTGCGCTCTGGTTTCCATATAGTTTTGCAAGACAACCAAGTGTTAATGACAATCAATTTGCTCTCCCCAACGCTGCAGAGGTAAGGTGAACCCCTCCCTGGCGACCACACAGGGCTGACAAAACCGAGATTGGTCTGTAGGTGCCAGAGATGACGGGGCAGGTCTCAGTCAGCAGAAGGATCATGGGCTAGAGCATCCTAGAAAACAAGCAATCAGCAGCCACAGAGTACTTGGGATTAGGTATGCGGCCGAGATCCGGAACATCTTCTTACTTCTTTCTTCTCTTTGTTGAATACAGTTTCTCCTCCAGCGGGACTGGGACTATGCCGCCGCATTCTTTTACTTCCTGGGTCAGCGGGTGTTTCACAACATTTGGTCTCACCACATCAATGTCTCGATTCAAGTGATCCAATATGCCGTCCACAGCACTGGTTGGGGCATAAAAATCCACCAGAAAATACCTGCAACAAGACAGAAGCGGGTAAGCTCCTGTATCGGGACTCACATCCCTGCTGCTTTGGTCGGACAGAGCTCACTGCTGAGACACTCCTCACGCACACTCAACAGGCAGGGGCACACCCGATCTCCTTCCAGGCTGGATCACACATTACGTCCTGTGGAAGCAGTCCTAAACTACCTTTACAACAGCAAAGAGGCATTGTGACGTCAGCCAGAGCAGGGAATAATACAATAATTGTGAAGTTATACACTCAGAATTTTCTAACCTATCAACAAGAATGGAATTCTAAATCATCTGATTCTTTTTATGAAAATACTAGGAAGTCTTCTAGTTTTCCAAAGGACTTTACTAGTGACTCCGTCCCTAAGAGGAACAGACAGTCAGACATTAAGTCAGTCAGATGTGTCCCACAGGAAGGAGATAGACCTACCCAGACTGCTCTCTAGGAACAAGATCTAACAAGGAACATAGTGCAGATGGCGTAGCCCTTCAGTAAGACAATGGGCATAACATTAATATTCATGTCAGACTGATGCTAAATGCCATTAGAGACAGCTATGGTCAAAACCTTATTAGTACCTGACAGACAATGTCACAAAGGACTGTCCCCAGCCCATCCCTGCTGTCCACACTCACAAGTAGCCAGATGTAGCACACCTGTAAGACCAACATTTGAGATGGAAAAGGCAGGGGGATTGCTTCAAGTTCAAAGTCAGCAGCTCTTTATAGTGCATTTAGGCCAGCTAGGGAGCTTAAGGCCTCCAAAGGGCAAGGGCAGGGTTGAAGCTGCCTGTGCACCATGTGATTTGGATGGCATGGCTAGTACAGTCGGTGGCTAGGGACGGTCGGCAGAGTTCTGAAGATCTGGCAATGTTCTAGCTTCAACATTATCTTTCTCTCCAGCCTTGCCTTCTCCGAACTCTCGAAGTACAATCTTATCTGAGGTTCTGTCCTCAATGTTCCTCTTGCCCAAATTCCACTGGGCTCCGCCCACTTCTCAGCTCTGTCCAAACGTCTTCTTGGAGGCCCTCTGACCACTCCCACAGAGCAGCCTCACCCCACGCCCACACTGTCTCCCTCACTGCCTTGCTCCTCCTTTGACCAAGCTGCACCACTGCTAGCATGGGAGAGATCTGTTTAGTATCCATCCGGGTAGGAAGTGTGCTCCTGCCGCCAGCCCTTGCAGTGCAAGGCAGGAAGGTGCTGCATAGGTAAATGAGTCTTGGGGCAGCACACAGATGAATAGAAATGGATTAATTTGACTTAAAAAAAAAAAAAGAGTTAGCTAAAAACAAGCCTAAGCTAGGGCTCAGCATTCACAATAATAAGTCTCAAGTCGTGATTTGGGGGTTGGCAGTCCAAGAAAGCCTGCTACAAGCAAATATCTAGACTGATACTCCTCCCTCAACCGCCTTAAATAAATAAGGAAAGTGGTATCCAAGTGCCTTGACACAAAGTCTCCTTTTCACCTTCAGAAACTTCCCTTGCTTTAGCCTTCTTGACTGTTGTCCATGTTCCATGCATTTACTATGTCTTCTATATTCCCAGAGCAAAGCTTTCTCACTCTAAATAAAGACTATTCTTTGGAGAACCTTTCTGGTATTTAGACTGACCATGGGTAAGAATTTTTCAGTTATTTAGATGTCTATTCTCTCCAGTCTGACTTACAGTTCCAACAGCTCAATCAAAACATCAACAAGCACATTTTCAAGTTCACCTGGAAATACAAAACAGTCAAGCAGCTCTGATGAAGAATAAAGTTCAACAGCAAACACCACCTATGTCAAGAATGAAGAAGCAACGGTGATCCAGACAGCATGAACAGACAGACCACAGAGACGAGCATGACAGAGACACGGCAGGGGAGGAGAGTGTCCCCAGCAGTGGTAACAGGCTCAGTTCCTGACGCTGCAAAAGGACACATTGCTGCACACGTGTGTGCCAGACAGGACAATTACTTCAAGAATGGGACAGACTGAAATCAAACTATTGAATTTCTAGAAAAAAAAGGAAAAGAAAAGCCTTAGTGACCTTGGGATTAAGCCAAGATTAATCAGGCAACACAAAAAAAAGTACAATTTATAATTAAAAAAAAAACAATAAAACAGACCATCAAAATTAAAAACAATTCTCAAAGTAAAAAGACAAGCTGCAGACAGGATTTGTTAATTATATCTCAGATAATATACCTGAATCTAGCAAAGAACTCTCAAAAATTTAATTTAAAATATAAACAAAGTAAGTTAAAACAAAAACAAACTAAGCCTCAATTTAAGAATAGCTGTAGGGGGGCTGGAGAGGTTAAGAGCATTGCCTGCTCTTCCAAAGGTCCTGAGTTCAATTCCCAGCAACCACATGGTGGCTCACAAACATCTGTAATGGGGTCTGGTGCCCTCTTCTGGCCTTCAGGCATACACACAGACAGAATAATAAATATAAAAATAATATATATATAAATGAACAGATCAAAGGAAGACATGATGGAGTCAAGAAAGAACACCATGGTGTTTGAACGCTTGGCCACAGCGAGCGGCACTGGAGGTGTGGCCTTGTTGGAGGAAGTGTTTGCATCACCGTGGAGCCAGGTTTGAGGTCTCACACGCTCAAGCTACTATGACACACTGTCTCCTTCTGTTGTCTGCGGATCAAGGTGTACAACTCTCGGTTCCTTCTCCAGCACCATGTTCCCCGCCATGATGACAGTGGACTAAACCTGTCAAGCTGTAAGCCAGCCCAGTTAAATGCCTTCCTTTCTAAGAGTTGCTGTGATCATGGTGTCTCTTCACAGCCACAGAACACTAAGATACAAATGAGAACCGGAGAAAATGACTGCACTGGTTACTTTCTGTTGCTGAATAAAACACCACGACTAATGGCAACCTAAGGAAGGGTCTGTTTTGGTTTAAAGCTCCCGAGGGCTGGACGTCCACAATGGCAGAAAGGCTCACAGGCACAGTGGCAGAAACGGTGTAGCTACAAATCCTCAAAGCCCACTCACAGACAAGGCCTTCCTCCAGCAATGCTGCACTTCCTAAAGGGTCCATACCTCTCCAAACAGCAGCGCCAATAGAAACTCAGTGTTCAAATACAGGCGCCTATAGCGGACATTTCTCATTTAGACCGCCACACCGCTAGAATGGCTCCTGGGGGCAGTAACTTGTCTATTTATTCACTAGATAATCACTTGTGATGTCTATGGGAACTAAACACCAACCTCCCCACACGATGACTATAGGAACTAAACACCAACCTCCCCACACGTTCCAAGGCTTAATTTCATTTATTCGTACTACACACACATACACACACACACACACACACACACACACACACACACACAAAAAAAACCCTCAAGGGTTTCAACCACCCAATGTATGAATTGCTCATCTGTTCAACACTAAATCAAGATTACTTACCCTATGCAAGCCAGGAAGCACAGCCTAAAATGTTAAGTGGAGTGACCTCAAACCACCCCCTCCATGCTAAGCATTTGGCTACTTGGCGCCAGGTGCAACGCTTCAATCCAGCACATGCCCCAGCACTTCTTTCTTCCCAGTGTCCATTCCTCTCTTACTCAGTATTGATCAAAATGCCCTTCCAAACTACCATGAGCAGCTCTGGCTGCTGTCCGCTAACACCCACCTGAGCGGACAGCGGAGTCTGGGAGCACGCCCATTCACCCTGAGGAGGCTCCTTTTATTTTACTTTGCATCCCTGCCTTTGTTCGTGCAGAGCCCTGTGACACACCAGCACTAGGGCCTGCCCTATGATGCCTTCCCCCTGTAAGATCTAAGTGCTACCTTCCTGCACACCCCCCAAGACCACCTCGGCTCTACCTACAGTGCTGTCAACAGCAAGCACTGCTCTCTTCTTTCAGCTGCCACACATCTGTAGGCAGAAAGGTCTAATATTCTAGAGAAAGAATGTTTACAGGCGCCAAGAGTCAACTCAAACCTCTTCCCCTCAATGGTCCACTTCGCGGGCCTTCTAATCACCGCGTACCACCACAGCCTTTAAACATCGCTTCGAGATTAAGAGCAAAAAGAATCCCCGTGGATGGATGGAAGCGCAGAGCGCGCTGTACCAGATCCCTCCTGGTTCAGACCTTGAAAACAAGGTCCCCTCACATCTCTTCAACGCCTGAGGAGAGGATGGTGGGCAGGAGAAACCCCACGTATGTCAGGTGAGGAAATGGAAGAAGGAGACTGAGTTTGAGCACCGGTCTGGGTCCAGCATTGTTTTCCAGAGTAGGGTTTCCTACACATTGCCTCCTTCCAAGCTCACCATCTAACACGAAGAAGTACAGACTCAGGAAGCTTCTATTTATATCCTCAGTTCACCCTGCTGTGTGTGGCCACAGTGAGGACTCAGACAGACCAGGTCTTCTGTTAGTGATAGCCAGGAAAATGTAGCCCAGCGCCTTCAACTGGGGAAATAACAAGCAGAAAGAGAACTGCTCTACCTGGTGCAGTCCCTGGGTAGACCTCATTTCTCACAACATATTACTGGCACTCTGGAGGCTTCTCAAGGATAAAACAAAGGCTTGGAGGTCTTCAGACTGGGCCAGGGTTTGGCTTCTAAGAGCCCTCACTGCTATCAAACCCTGTGGCCTTTGCCCTTTAATCCACCTCCTCGAGTTTTCCAGTCCTTCGGCAACCAAACCCAAACAAGAGCTCTGGCCAAACTGCAAGTGGGTTTGTGCCCACAACCACAGCGTGTGACTGTCATTTCAGGCTTATCACTCTATGGATCTGTGCCCGAGGCTGATGTGGGCAAAGACTGCTTCTACTCCCCTGGCTCCCCATTATACCATGGAAATTTCCATGAAAAGGAAACACCCAACAGAGGGTAAGTAGCTCAGAGATGGGCAGATATACTGTATTCACCTCTCCTTGAAAGCTGAACCTCTTCCTTCTCCTCAGAAGCCAAACTGCCTAAAACCTAAGCTACCAGGGCATACTCTACCCGTGCGCCTCAGTATCCCAGTCTATCCGCATGGCTGCTCACACACACAAAAAAAGTTGTTGCTTCCAGCCAGTATTCTTTTTCTCTTAATATTTTTTCTTAAGAATTTATTTAAAAAAAAAAAAAGAATTTATCTAAGCAAACTTAGGTGAACATGTCTTGCAGACAAACCTCAGTCCTTTGGCCAGTTGATATTAAGAAAAAAAATCACCAAGGTTTTGTGCCAGAAGAAATTCGGGCTTCTACAACTTCCATAAGATTCCCACTCCGGCCAGGTTGCAGCAATCCACACCTCCCACTACAGCTGTGCCACCTACACGGTGCTGGGGACGGGCAGCTTCTGAGGTCAGGTACTGCCTGCCTCCTGACAGCCGAGGCCTACAACGACATAAGCAAGCCCCATGCAGAGAGGGCAGCTCTGAGAAGAACCTCTCTGGGATCAGCTCCCTACTCCACGGCAGACTCTACAGCTGGTCACAGAGAAGGGGAGTTGGAGGAGGCTGGAGAAAGGCTCAGAGCCTCGGACAATGCCACAATGGGACAACTATGTATGCTTCTTGTGATCACCAAGGGGATGGGCTATACTGTCCTATCTATCTGCTACAACTGCTAATTCTGTAACTTTCTGGGTCCCAAAGCTGTCAGTGGCTTTATGTGTCTTGGAGTCACAGGCCCAAACAAAACCCTGAAGTCTTAGTATGTGGAGTCTCCGTCCAGCTCACTGAAGTCTTAGTATGTGGAGTCTCCGTCCAGCTCACTGAAGTCTTAGTATGTGGAGTCTCGCATCTCCGTCCAGCTCACTGAAGGTAGATGGGTTAGAACCATGACCCCTCTGCAACTACCTTGACAGGCCTCAAAGAGGCCATTCTAATAAAATAATAGTAATGAAATACTCTAGTTAGTTAGCTTCCATTTTCTGCTTTTATTTTAATCAGTAATTGAACCACTAAGTGGACAAATCATTTTGGAAAACATCAGTGCAATAATCTAAAATCTAATTACACTACACATCTCAGCACTTTTCAGTCCCATTCTGCACACACAGAAGAGCACACACAACGCACACCAGGTAGCCAGGAGGTGGGAGCATCCCTCCGGCAGCCTTGAACACAGAGCCCAGCAGTGTGTGGCTATTCCTATGTGTGGTTCTAATCATGGAATCTTCTCATGGACAGAGCTGATATCTGCTCTCCCAAGCATCTCCCTTCTGCACAGAGCTGCACACCAACCCTGCAGAAGCGGACTTGAGGAGTTCGCTGCTGCTGAGCAGGGAGAGGCAGGACCAAGACAGATCCATTCCACTAAAGCACAGCTCACTACAGATGTGATGCTCAAGGCCGGAGAGCAGTGACCTGCTTCGCACAAACTGTCTGAGGGTGACAACGTACAACGTGCCCCCCTGTGAATTTAAGTCACCTTAACATCACAAAACTCTCCACAAGGACCAGTGCTCCAGATATCTGAGAAGATCCTGAGATATGTTTTGGCAGGGCAGGCCAGGCCCAATACTGGGAACAAGGCTCCCAAGCTGGCCTCCTGCACAGCAGTGTTCCCTGAGGAACCTCCAGCTCCTGCCACTCCTCCAGAAGCTAAGCCTACCCTTCAGCACTTCAAGGTCAGCAGCTGACACACGGCTGTCACTGCCTGCTGGGGACCAAGCCCCCAGCTCCACTGCTAGAGGTGCTGGGGAAGAAATGTTTCCTGGAAGTGCTCTTAGCTATAAAGGCTGCATTCTTTCTCATTCCATTTGTCGGAAGCCCACAAAAAGAGCTAGCTCAGACTGGAGTTCTTTGTCACTGTCCCTCTCAGGCACCCTCCCCTTCCCAATGCAGACCAGACAGTGGAATTTTCCACTGAAGGGCTCACTGGCTCCCAGTGGGTGTGGAGTTGGGGAAGGGGGGGGGGGGCTCTGCAGCCCCAGGGCATCTTGGAACCTGTTGGAAGACAAGAGGCCAACTGTGTGGATGCCGGTTCCTACACTGTCTTGGTTAAAGCTTTCTGATTTCAGACTTCACAGGGGCAACAAATTATTCACTTTCTACAGACAAACCCCATTTCCTTTCCTATCTGTTGGGTCTTGTGCATTTTAAGAAGCAATACTTCCACAAATCTTGAAGAAATGCCACTTAAAAGAAACCTTCAAGGACAGAGCACTCCTGAGCCAAATAAGCTGCAGAGTACCTATACACAGAAGTGGGGCCAGGACACTGCATGACTTGATGCTGGCAGGAAAACATGAACACAGATATGTTAACTAATAGGAAAACTACAGAGGAGAATCAGCCTCCTCTAGAGAGGGTGCCAGGGCTGTCAGAGTAAGCAAGCTGCAGACACATTTGGGAAACAAGTCAGTAAAATTCCACTGATTCACCACAGGGCCGGCTATGCTGATCATTCTGCTCAGCTGTAAATAGAAGAGTACTCTGTGCACAGCTAAGAGTTTTGCCACGAGCACTGACCAAACTCCTTCCACACCTAAAGAGTCTTATGGACATGAGGTCAGCCCAGCTCCCCCCACCCCCAGCTGTTACATTATAGACTTGGTCAGTCACAGGCCACCTGAGAGACACACAGCTCAGCACCAGAGGTCCTCCTGCTCTAGAAACCACACTCCATCCAGCCCCATCTAGTGGAAAGAGCTTCAGAGGGTGTGCAGCCCGGAGTAGGACTGGCTGCTGTGCCTGCAGCAGGACATGAGCAGCCCACACGAGAAAGGGTGGATAGAGCGTTTGCTCCCGTGGCTCCCTCTGCAGGGTAAGGCAGCAAGGGTTCCTCTAAAGGGACCTTCTCTACCCAGACAGACAGGCCTCAAGGTGGGCACAAGGAGAGGTCATCCAGAGGGCTGCAAGAGAAAGCAACGACTGTCCAAGCCCAGCAGCCCCAGGCTGTACACTAATAGTTTTCAGGCACTTCCAAGTGACAACAGGTGGGAACTGAAGCCAGAGCTTCCATCTGCAAAGCTGACCCAGGAGTCCCAAGTTCCCAGCCTCCCCCACTGGGCCCAAGCAGCAGCAGGACCTTCTCAACTCTGCTCTGTTCCCAAGATCATGACCTGGTGGCCAAATGACTCCAGACATGACTGCCCTCAGACGTAGAAAGGAGCTGTGGGCTGTATTCCTGCTGCCCAGATCCTGTCCGCCTGGCTAGTTTATACCCCGAAATAACAACACAAAAATTGTATTCATTTAAACACTGGTTGGCCCATTAGCTCTAGTCTGGCTAACTCTCATATCTTGCTTTAACCCATATCTAATAATCTGTGTAGCACCACAAGGTGGTGGCTTACCGGGGAAGATTCTAGTGTACGTCCATCTTGGGCTGGAGCTTCATTGCATCTGTGTGGCAAAGACTCTGTCTGTCAGCCCTGTGGAGCACTACTGCCGTATGGGCACCTCTACTCGTCCTCCCTCACTGCTGCTATCTAGGTCAGCACACATATGGAGACTTCCAATAGACTGAAAACTCACAAACACCAGCAACCACAACAAGCCCAAGAATCATCCTGAGAATTGTGGATGCCACTGAAACACGCTGTTATCCCCTAGAACGGATGGTCACAACACCACATGAAACGTGGGTTCCTCAAGGACATGTAGGCCCATTTAATCAGCCAGCTAAACACATACGGATTCATGCACACGGCATGAAAACGTCAATCAGTGCCTTGACCAAACCGCAAGTACAGGTCACAACCTTCAGAGTACTGATGAACCAAACCTTTAAATGCTAAATGTATAATCAACAACCCTATGCTGTTTCTTAACCATCTGCAAACATGCACTTTCTGGGACATGTCACGTGTGCAACACTTTCTTGGTTATGCACAATGCACACAAGCAATGTGTCAAGTGAAGAAAATGCCTACTACAAGGAGGGCTGGATGAAGTGTCCAGCTGACCTCAGCCTGCTAAGACAGCATTAGAAACCTTTACTCAGGCAGTTCTAAGCCCTCAAACGCTCATTTACCAAATGTCACCATGGAGAACAGTCAGAGTATATAAAAATAAAGTCACCGTGGGCTAGCAAGATGGCTCAGGAGGTGGAAGAGCTTGTATGTAATCTTGACCACCTGCATTCATCCCCTAAATCCCACAAGCTGGCAAGAGAAACAACTTTCAAGAGCTCTCTTCTGATTTCCACTTACGCACTGTGGCGTGCACAGGCCTGCCTTGCGCGCGCGCGCGCACACACACACACACACACACACGCCATGTTCACATGACACTAACCAGCACCATGACCACTGAAGGACTCCCCATTTGTGTCTGGAAAGACAAGCCATGCCGGGCTCCCCACACTGCACTGACGTCACACACCTAGTCTTGGCTTCTACACGGGAATAGCTAATCGTCCCTGGACAGACCACATGTGTTCCTTTTAAACAGAAAGCAAAGATACCCACAGTCCTGTGGTAAAGCCACACCAATTTGTGACTAAGTTTAAAAAAAAAGTGAAGAAAGGATGTGTATCCTGCCATGAACGGGCACACACGCTCCATCCCTCATTGTCATTACAGCTGTGGAAGAGGCCCAGCCACTGTGCGCTGCCTGTTTCCTAGCAACACTCAGGAAACAAGGTGAGACAATGAAGACGTCTACAGCGCAGGCCTCATCCCAGAAGCGGATTGAATGCCCTACAACCTGGAGCCATCGCCCACACCCTGAAACCAGGAATAAAGCAGTTCACTGACCAGCACGCAGCTGCACATTCTCTCTCCATTCCCAAGACAACCGAGTGTGAGACTTGAAGTCAGTGCCCCAGATGACCAGAGAAGCTTGCAGAAGGCACAAAGTTCTGAGTGCCAGAGAGTAGCAGCACCCCGGACAGAACACACGCAGGTAGAAAACTACACGTTGTCTAGAGTAAGTCAGATCTTTCCACGTTGGTGCAGCTGGCCCTGGCTGGAAGCCAAGGAAGCCTACTTTGCTGTGTGTATCTGCAAGCCGAGGCTTTCTGAAGGCAAGGGTTAAACGTCAAGAAAAAGAAGTCTGAGTTTGAAAACAATCCCCGAGTGGGAGCCTACAAGTCCCTTGCTCTACCCAGAGCTTCTGTTCGGACCTGCATACTAAACCAGTTTAACATCTGTATCTGTGGTGGTTTGGATGGGCAATAGTAGGAGGTGTGGCCTTGTTGGCGTAGGTGTGGCTTTGTTGGAGGTTGGCTTTGAGGCCTCAGAAGCTTAAGCCAGGCCCAGAGGCTTCCACACTGCTGAGCTGCTGATCCCATGGAGAACTCTAAACTCCCTCTCCAGCAGAGCACTCCCACCACCACAATGGACCTCATCCAGCCCCAGTTAAATCTTCTCCTTCACAAGAGGAATAAACCCTAACTAAGACAGCATCTACAGTACAGCACTGCTCTCCTACTGATGCCTGAGGGGCAGCTGCACAACAGGGACTGATGGTGGCCTTGTGACAGTTTCTAAGATGACTCAGGATTCTCTCCTAAGCCCATGAAGCCATTTCACAGAGAAACTTACCCGCCTCTGCTGTGCTGCTGGCCGTGGCTGGAGATCCGGTAAGGAAGTGCGCGCTCACCAAGGCTTTCCAGGTTCCTCACGATGGCTCCTCGGTCCATCAGGGATTCTAGTGTACGTTTCAAAGCAGCAGCTGTCTCTGGCTAGGTTTGTTTGTTTGGTTTTGTTTTTTTAAAGAGAAGAAAGAAAAAGTCACAATCAATATGAAAATGAGAGTGATTAGTTAAGGCCATACTGTAGACTTCTCTGGGTCAAAGCACCTGAAACTGGTTTCCACTAACTTAAATAAAGAAAATGAAGCAAAGGCTTTTGTGATACATGATGGCTCGCAAGAACAGAGCTCAGTGTGGCAAAGCTCCAAGGGTCTGGGAGACGGGAACTCTCAAGAGCCTCAGCCAGAATCGGGGGCCAATCACAGAAATTCCAGGAGATCGGCCTGTGGTCAGGGCACCCGAGTCGTGTACCAACCGCGGCCAAGTGAGAAAGGGGTTGGATCTCACAGGAAAACTGGGGGTCACAACCAAAAGGGCAGCATTGGAGCACACAGTCTAATGAGTTTAACACAGACACATAGGACAGTGCCATAGACACAGACGTGTGCACATGTGTGCACCTACATGTGCAAATGTATAAGAGGGTGGAGAACCCAGGGCTCACTGGCTACCCAGGCAAATCACACTGTGAGCACAGGCTTCCTAAGAGACCACACCTCAAAAATGAACATGGTAGATGAGCTCACCTCACCCCCCCACATGCATACACACACAGGTTAAGACACACACACGCACACGTGTACACACCAAGTGTGTACCCTACCCCATATGCACACCCCATACAAACACAATGAGATATTCTTTTAAAAGGGGTTTTCTCGTATCTGTTTAAAAAAGGAACAGCTACCCACTACAAAGGCAGCTTAAGAAAACAGAACACATTCTTTCAGTTTGTGTCAAAGTCAAGGCGGGGACCTCAACAATGGACACTCATTTCACTGGGATGTCTAAGGAGAGGCTGAGGGCTGGGGAGATGGCTCAGTGGCTGAAGGCACTCACTACCCAGCCTGAGGTCAATCTCCGGCACCCGCGTGGTACTGGGTGGAAAGAACACTCACGCAAATTACTCTCTGACCATCAAACATTTGCACACGGTGGAAAGTGAGCATCCCCCCCCCCCCCCCCGCACAGATGTAATTTCTTAAAAAAAAAAAAAAAGAGAGTAAAGAACAATAAAAGGTTTACGGTCATTAAGGTTGTTCAATATACCTTTTTCATATACCTTACCTGGAAATCAAGCAGAGTCCCAGAGACAGAGCAGAGCCCTCAAACTTTGTTTTTGAAATTAAGTTTTATGGGAACACAGCCAACTCATGCATTTGAAGTGTTTATGGCTGGTTCTCCTTAAAGCAGATTTGTAGTTACAACAGAGACCAGACGGCCCCAACCTGATCGCTTCTATGTAGCCAACCTGGGTTCTACACTGAGAAAGGTGGAGGGAGCCAGCGGGGCCTCAGTCACATATCAGTGTGGAGACGGGTTTCAGGTAGGCTGCTTTCTACTCATGGCAGTAGTCTGTCTATGGCTCCAGTTTCTTCACAACTTACCTACAACACTGGTAAAATATAAGCCTTCTGTAAAGCAATCCAGGAATGCTTATTAGCATAAAATGTGTACGGTTAAGATCACTAAATAGCTTACTCTAAACAACCTATCATATTCACATATGAGAATCTAACATAATTGTCTAAAGACAATTATGACAAAGTTTACAACATAGGTCACTAAGTGAAATTGGCTGCCTATAAATAGCAGATGGGCTCAATGAATTATTTTCACTGACTTTGAACAGGTAAGGTGCTTTTTATGTAAGCATTAAAACCATGCTATTGATCTTTACTTGCTGGTATGTTTCGCCCATTTTTTCACTCATTCAGTATTGTGTGTACACGCACGGGCATTGCAAGTCACAGTACTCACCCAGGGGTCACAAGAAAAACTTTGAGAGCTGGTTCTTTCTTTCCACTGGCCACCTCACCAGCCAATAAAATGTGTTAATAATAAATATACATTTCATAAAAACACACATGCATGTTCTATGTGCACAAACACACAGGAAAAGTATGAAAAACATCAGACATATGCTAACAAATGAGAGGATCTACATTTGTTTACTTTATCATCATGCTTTATTCACTGATTTGTTTTATAATAATCAATGGAAAGTTGTTACAGAAACAATTCAAAACCAATGGACACATAACAGTACGTATGTATGGATCAACATATTTCAATAGGTGCATACAACGTGCAGCTCTCAGATCAGACTGTCTTATCCATGCCTAGACACCTGCCATTTCTTTGTGTTGGGAACATGAAACCCACCCCCCTAGCTATTTTGAAATGTTAATTTCTTAGTTACACTCTTTGCTGCAAAACAATGGAGGTTTCCTGTCCTGCTGCAATGTAGGAAGTCCTTCTGAATTTGTGTTGCTCTTATTGGTTAAAGAGTAAAGCTTCTTTGGCACATGGTGTGGCAGAATATAGTCAAGCTTGAAGAGATATAAAGAGAGAGTAGGCAGAGTCAGGGAGATGCCATGTAGCTACCAAAGGAGTAACATGCTGACACCAGTAAGCCACAACCTACTGGCAATACACAGATTAATAGAAATGGGTTAATTTAAGATATAAGAGCTAGCTAGGAATATGCTTAACTTATTGGCCAAGCAGTGTTGTATTTAATATTGTCTCTGTGTGATTATTCGGGTTTGGATGGCCAGGAAACAAATGAGCAGTCTCCCCTTACAAAATGGCACCCAAACGTTCAGCAATGTGCATCCACATAAGACCTAAAAAAGCTTAAGGGGGGGCTTCTGGACCCACAAAAATGAAGCCAAGTGCATCTTCTTGGACTGCATTTTTCTTCAGACAGGCTGACTGCTGGTGGCGAGCAGAGGCATGATTCCTTTCAGAGAAGGCTTCCTGACTCAGCACGAGCAGCAAGAACTGCACAGCTTCTTCCAGAGAAGGCTTCCTGGTTCCGGCTGCAGCACAAACTCAGGCTCTTCTGTGAGCTCTTGCACTTAAATGGGGCTTGTAAGCAGTGTGCTACAAGTTGCTTGATGGCAACACAGACCCCCATGTTGGCCTGGACAAAGCCAAAAGGCAAAGAAAAAAAAAAAAAGACTTATTCCTAGTCACACTGCTTAGCATTTTAAGAAGTGTTCCTGCTTAGAAAATGATTACAGATACGCAACAAAGACAGATTCAGATGAAAAAGACCTTTAAATGGGTCACAGTGTCGGATAAATGCACATGGGCTTGGGAGAGAGAGAGGAGCAAAGAGTCATAGATTAAAGGAGTAAAGATAATAAAATAAATATTAAAAAGTAACAGTGAAAAAGCCATATAAAGATGGAAAATATACAGAGTCTGGACTATATATACCAATGTGTTTTCTTTAAAAGTTTTGACTGTGAATGAGCTAACTACAGAGAGACATTTCATTGTACAAATGGCTAAGCTATGCCAACATATATATATATATATATATATATATATATATGTATATTTTAAAGCTTTATTGACTTCAAAATTTGAGTCTAAGGATATGTTTCTTTGGAAAAGAGGTTTTGCTTTTGTTTCCACAGAAGATGAGAACCTGTGGATTCCTTCTAGGCTAATGTGGTTTGATGGAACAAGACCCTCCCAAAGGTCTCTGTGAGCACTAAAAATACTGTGCCCAACAAACAGCAGAAAAGTAGGGAGAAAACTACACCCAAATTCCCAAAATGATTGTTTATAAATATTTATTTATATTTTAAAAGGGTTGGTTAAAAATGATTAATAGTCAAAGTCAATTTCTAAAAAGGGGGTATATGATATAGAGATAAATGCTTTACATTGGCATGGACTTTGGTCTATTGATACAAATTTAAGGTTAATTTTGTTACACTGTATATATGTATTTCTACTCTTATTTAAGGTATTATGTTTGTGCAGCTCATTTAAAAACTGTATAATTAAAATTACAGATTAATAGTCATTGATAATAATCAAACTTTCAATTACATCAGTTAGGTTTTATATATATATACAGAGATATAGTTCAGGTAGACAGATAAATTCCAACAATTCAAAGACCTACAGAATAAGGTATTTGAAAAGTTTTAAGAATTTAGACTTTTCTTAATAGTGAGACACATCTGCTTCTGGCAGTATCAATTACTTCAAAAGGGTGATGGGCACTCAAAAGGCTCCTTTGGAGTTTGTTAGCCATTTCAGCAAAAACTGCTCTTGCCTGGACTGTTTAATGGCATGCTGTATGGACTGCACATGCAGACCCACAGAAAAATGATTGCTGAACTTGCCAAAAGAGGTGAGACGATCCTTCAGGGTTCCTGCTCCATCAAAGAGTCTACCAGACATTCTGCAGGACACAGAAGAAAGTGACTGACAAACTGCCAATAAAGGCAAAACAGTTTTTCCAAATTTCCTGCTTCATGGAAAAGTCTGCTGAATACTATGGGCCTGTAGGCTGAAGATGGATGCCCCAACAACCCAGAAGAACTTTGGGTAACTGTACAGGCAGCGAAATGTCTGTCATTTTTAGAGTTTTGGAAGGTGCTTGCAATGCACTTCTTGTTTACTTAGGAAATATTATATCCTTCTCAGGTCTTTGATGGAGTTGAAGACAGATAGTTATAGTTTCCCTTATTTATGATAAAAGATAAATTAGAAATGAAGCTTTAGAAACACAATGATAAAATAGATGATAGAATATTTTCTTTAATTTTGCCAGATACAAATAGACTAAATATTGTAACTGGAATTCTTGCTTGATACCTGTTTTGTATATGTAATTTTACTATGTTAAAGTTAAAACCTTCCTTTTTATTTAGACAGAAAAGAGGAGATGATGTGGGAACTCCTTCTGTATGTGTTGCTCTTACTGGTTAATGAATAAAGCTGTTTTGGCCTATGACAGGGTAGAATATAGCCAGGCTGGATGAGATATAGAGAGAGTAGGCAGAGTCAAGAGGTGCCATATTGCTGCCAAAGGAGTAACATGTCAGCACCAGTAAGCCACAGACTAGTGGCAATACACAGATGAATAGATATAGGTTAATTTAAGATATTAGGAACTAGCTAGGAACATGCCTAAGTTATTGGCCAAGCAGTGCTGTAATTAATATTGTCTCTGTGTGACTATTTGGGTCTGGGCAGTTGGGAAAAGAATGAGCAGTATCCACTTACACTGCTGTTTGTACCTCTTACTAACTTGTCTCTATTCTCAGTTTCTGGAAATCATCTGCTCTTTATCTCTGTAGGGCCAACATACTTAGCTTCTTTAAAAGTAAGCACTTATATTTGTGTTCTGTGCCTGCTTATGACCCTTAATTCACCCTTCAGATTCCTACTCTTTGGTGTAACTGACACGAGCTCACTCCTTTTATAGCAGAGAATTTCACTACATGTGTGCGCATTTTCTCTGTGACCGAGGACCTCGCTGTGTGTGTGCGCGCATTTTCTCTACGGCCAAGGACCTCGCTATGTGTGTGCGCGCATTTTCTCTGTGACCGAGAACCTCGCTGTGTGTGTATGCATTTTCTCTGTGACCGAGGACCTCGCTGTGTGTGTGTGCGCATTTTCTATGTCACCCACTCAGCACTGATGGGCACACAGAAGGTTCTGTGTCCTATCTATAGTGGATATTGCTGGAACACATGGGGACAATGGTTTCTCTTAAATACACTGATTTCTTCGTCCACAGTTGGTTCCAGAAGTAGGTTCACATGGCCGTTCTGCTTATGTTTGAAGCCTAGATCCTGTGTTCCTTGATGGACACATTAGAACCAAACTTCTTTGGGGATGGGGTGGCACATGGGGGAGTGATAAGCACATAGTTTAAGAATTCTGGGAATCCTAGATCTATCCCTAAAGACGTAGACATTTCCATATTCACACAGGTTTAGGCATACAGACAGCTTCCAGGTTACGCGGAGCCAATGGCTGTTAGAGTGATCACCGTCTCTTGGGAAAGCTGAGCAAAAGTAAACTCTGGAGGAACTGGGATTGCCAGCCTAGAATCAGCTCAGGACAGACAGACGTGCCCATGATACCAGAGGTCACTGGGCAGGACATGCTTTACCCTGAGAATGGCCATCAGGTAACTGTGAAGTCACTTCAGCAACAAGGCAGGCTGAAGCCCATTAAACAGAAACAAAACAGAAGGCCAGGACCTGGTCCATGCTGGCCCATCAGTGACGATCCAGGAGACAAATGGATAGTCTTAAAGTGACAGCTGACGTGTGTATAGGCTCACACTATTGACTCCTATGGAACGCTTCGTAATTCAACTGTGATGGCTTCAGTTCCAGTCGACTTTTCCGGAGTCTTGAGTCAGGGTCCTATTCAGATCTAGTTTAGGAACGACTCTGCGGGCTTGCCTGAGTAGAATCTAACATTCCCTTTACACGTGAGCCATCACAGGGAGAAGGCGATCAGCATGGCACCCCTCAACACACACTGCAACCAACTCAGCTCCAAAATAAAGACGCAGTCCAGCAAGTGACAACACACCCGTAACCCGGCACAGTGGAGAGGGAACAAGAGGCCGTCTCTGGCCACACAGTGAGTTTAATACTAGCCTGGGCTAAGAAGGCCCTGTCTGGAATAAAGAAAGAAGATGCTTCCATCTCTACCACATGTGTCAATTCAAACTTCAACTGACTTTGAGAACAAAAGTCTCAGCCCTGAAATGTTCCGCTCTCTGCAGGTGCAAAGGTGAGATCGGCAGTATTCTGTGAACCTCACTCCTCAGCACGTAAACAAGGTTCTAAGCCTTCCTCTTCTTCATTATTATCGTGTGTGTGTGTGTGTGTGTGTGTGTGTGTGTGTGTAAGTATGCACATGCACCTTTGTCCGCTTATCCACCACACAATGATAAAACCATTAATAATTTAAACTAGAAAAACAATTAGCTTTATAGTCTCTATCACGACTCAAGACTTTTTACCTGTGTTCTGTCCTTCCTTAGCACCTGCTACCTCCTTGGTTACCTTACTACATGTTAACCTGTACCTACAGTCCCCTGGTCTCCTTTCTACACTATACTATGCCCACACATATGGCTGTTTATATACATGCATGTATGCACATGTATACATCACAGACTGGGATCTGCATGAAGGAGAACATAGATCCTTCTTTTGGGGTCCGAATGGCCTCATATGGGCACAGAGACCTTTTCTAAGGCCTTTAAGGCTATGGCAATAATCTTTCTCGTGGTGATACTACAGTCCTCTCTGAAAGCAAAGTGGAGAAAGCAGGCCCAGCAGGCAGCTACTTGGGGTTCCTACTTCATCAGGAAACAAAACCAAAACTCAGATGTCCATGTTTACTATTCTGAGAACATTCCCAAAGCCAGGATCCTCTAGCCGGGTCCATTTATCTCTTCCCACCCCTTTCCAGATGAACAAAGGATGGGAGACAGCAAGACAGGCAGGAGTCCTGGTTACTACGACAGCAAGTAAATGAAAAGCCGCAGCTCATGAAATGGACGGGGAGAGCAGGGGTCAGGTAGAGATCACCAAGGCTGCCTTGCTGATTGCTGCCTCTGCACCATCTAGTCCCTGTATTCACCACCTACTTCAACATCTTCACACAGAGGACAGCACGGAGTGTCAGGGATGCCTTGGGAGGTTTGAATCAACAAAGGATTTTGACAGCAAAGACAAAAGATTGATAGGGAAATTCTAGTTAGGTCCTGTGAATCTTCTAAATGCCAAGGCCATGCTTAGGAAAATACTAATGAGAAGACTGTATTGAGAGAAGTGTTCTTTACCTTTTAAACAATCCATTATTAGAATCAGAAGCAGGCACGGTTAAAGGACGCAGATCTACACGTCTGGCTGAGCAGCAGACTACAGCACCATCAGCTAGGCCAAGGCAGAGGTGCTAAAGTCAGGGGATGGAAGGAAGGTACTTAGAGTATTTTTTCCAGCACAGAAAGCAGGGCAGACAGACACAAGGACATAAAAATACCAGAATTACATGACAGAGTTGGCCACTGGGATTCAGCTACTTCTGAAGCTAGAAGAGTGCCTTTCCTCGGTGACCCCATGAGCATCCTACTAGTATAGCCATGAGGGAGTGTCTCTTCCTGAACTAAAGCTTAGTTCACTTCCCTGGAGAGGAGCAGGAGCTGGCAGAGTGGGTGTTCAGCACGTCTGATGGATATGTAAGTCAGAGAAGTAAAAGCTCTTACTACATGAACCAGTTGGGAGGAGGAGGGGACAAAACAGTCAGAAGACAGAAGAAATAAGATCTCCACTGCAAAGAAGAAACAAGTCCCACTTTCCGAAAGGCAGAAATGCAAAGCAAAGCAAATGCACACCCTTACTTAAACCAGAGCTAGAGTACAGGAGCGAGAAGTCACCACGAGGAGCCAGGAAGGCAGAGAAAGTGAGTGAGTTACCGTGTCTCTATTTTCCAGGGCTACTTGGGATGGAACAGAACAAACCAACCTCACTATCACTCATTATCAGAAGATGCTCAAATCCTAAAGTGTGCACTGAAAGATTCTGAAAAGCAATGAAAACAGAGTTAGCAAACCCTAAAAAAACAGGGAGCCTGCCACAGGACGCGACACTGGAATTAGAAGGAAGAAAGTCAAAGAAAAGCGGTCCTCATGTCTGCACCTACTTGTCGTGGTGTGTGTGTGTGTGTGTGTGTGTGTGTGTGTGTGTGTGTGTCTGTCTGTCTGGGATGTGTGTGTTCCATGTATAAAAGTTCATATGCTGTACCTTCCTAATCAGTGCCAGCTAAACATTAGCAGTATCTGATCTGGAGTACAAAACCCAAGTCAGAGATCTGTGAAAAATGAGCGGCACCCACCTAGATGTCTAGACAGCAAGGAAGAAGGTGGTAAGGGACCTTCACAGGGTACATGGCCATGTCTGCAATTCCAGAACTCAAACGGAAAGAGTCTCAGTTCCCTGGCAGTTTGTACTACTCACTCCCTAGGCCCTATCCACAAAGATTGACTACAATGGTAAGGGATCTGGAATTCGTGTCCTGAGCTGCACACCTGCTAAGGACAGATGTGTCCCCCAAGTTGCATGTGTGGGAAACACTGTCCCAATATTTATGCTGAAGGTATCTGGAGAAAGAGCACCAGGAGACGACGGGCACACTCACGGCTAGAGGCTTACCACACGAGCGACTCTGCCATGTACCCTCACTCCTTTACGGTCCATGTCCTGTAGAACTCACAAGGTCCTCCACATGCTGAAATGGGAGGTGGCAGTGAGAGACGCTAGCACTATGCTCTTGGACTTCCCAGTTACCACAGCATGAGTCAAATGAAGCTCTCTCTATTGTAAATTAGTTTCTGCTATTCTGTTGCAGTGACAGAAAGCAAATGAAGACAAAGATCCAGAGGATGGAGCACATTACACCAAATTCTAAAATTTAGAAGTGCATTGATTTCAATGGAGGATGGAAAAACTACTTCAGAGATAGAACTCTGAGCGAAAACCAGAGCTATGGGGTCTTAGATGAACTCCCAAAACAGGAACTTGCTGAGAGCAGAATGAATATTAGGGCGGGAGACTGGCAGTGTGCTAGTGCCAGATGGATGCGTCTGCTTTTCAATGCAAGTGTTATTTAGAAAATGAGTTTGCAACCCCAAATCCTTATCTGTAGACCTGCACATAGGCAAGGTCACTAGCCTGCTGCACACATGCCCAGTTGAAACAGAACAAGGCAAGGCCGCACCCTGTTTTGGCTCTCCTACCATAAACACGTGTCCTTTTTGCAGTCTATCTGGTGCCATGCTGATGTGGGAGGGCTTTGCTGTTTACTTTTTGAATGTGTATGATTTCATTGCTGATATTACTGTTTAAAAAATCAAAACAAAACAATAACAACACCTTAAGTGTAATAATGAAGTACTACTTAGCGTGCAGGCAGTGATGGGCCTTTAGGAAAACGTTAGATGCACATCACAGGCGTGTGGGTGTGAGCTGTGGTGCTGCTGGACTCGAGATGAGTGTAACATACCCACCATTTACTAAATGTGGCATCTTAAGCAGACACAGATAAAATAAAGATTATCAGTTGACAAAAATGGGTTCACAGGAACTTGACCAGGAGAAATTTGTATTTGTCAAATCAATGTCAAAAAGAAATGTATAGAACCCAGTGAAAACTGATGCTCACCACACCCCATCTGTGTGGCGCTGTGTGGCTCTGTGTACTGTGCATGTCAAGCAGCGCAGTAAAAGGCTTGGCTGGATAAGAAACATCAGTCTTCACAGTTGGGTACTCTAGAAGACAAACAGACTTGTACATCCCAGCTTTGCTTTTAGTGGTCAGCATTCTTCCAGAGACTTCAGCTTCAAAGGCTGAACTCACCAAGACACCCTGGCTTTATTGCAGCATGCATGACCACACACACACACACACACACACACACACACACACACACAGAGTATACAACAGGGTACACTGATACACATTCTAGGGGAAAGCAGGGGGGGGGGGATGGGAGAGGAAAGAGACAGGCAGAGGGAGGAGGCAGGAAACCTACATCAGGGAAGATCAGTCGTACACAAAGACCTCAGCCCTGGGCCTCTGGAACTGAGGGACAAGTGAGAGAGGAAGGCATGGTATTGGTAGATCCCAAGATGCGCATGCAGGAGTCTCTGGGGGGCTCCATTAGAGGGTGGCCTATGGGCAGGAGGCACAAGCACTGTGCTGAGCAGGGCTGTCATACCAACAAGATGAAAACAGCAGGTAGTGAATTCTGAAACCCTGTGCTCTGAGGGCAGAGCTCAGGGCCTCACACTAGGGAAGCGTTTTACCCAGAGCTCCGTCTCCAGCCACAGCTTTCAGTTTATGAAGCTGGCAAAGCCAGGCAGACAGCACCGCCTTTGCTACTGTTCACCGTATCACACAGCAGGACAGCCTGAGACCTGTGCACACTGAGAAAGACCAGCACGGGCAGAGACAAGCTGTCTGGAAGTGACACAGGGGCAAGAGTGCCAGTGCTCAGCCGACAAGAAGCCACACGCAGGAAACAAGGACAGATGTTACAGGACTCAGGCACAGGGAGCTCTTAAAACGAAAAGCTGACAGAGGCTGCTTAAATTTGTTCACTAAAAAGCTAGAAGATACAGTTTAAAATTCCTATGAGAAAGAGGCAAAGACCTAAAATGACTGAGGAAATTAAATGTAGCATTCCAAGAGCTAAACAAAGAGCCCCCCCCCCACACACACACACACACACATATCCCAGGACTGTGCTGCCACACTCGAAGAGCCTACCTGGGGCCAGCAACTTCCAGCAAAACTTCTAATTATGAAGTTTTATAACATGAAACATACAAGCTAGAAAAAAAAATCTTATTAGGCTTCCAAATTTCCACTATTTTTCTAGCTTCCAGTGTTCTGAAAGTTTCCCAACTTATAATTCTATATTCAGCGAAACACTAAATAAGCAAATAAAAAGCCATTTAATTCTACAGAGTTGAAAGTAAATGTGACAAGTTAGTATTATCAACTTTTCGAGTTCAGATTCCCAGAACACATGTAAAAGCTGGGCAGACGTTGTGACCACCTGCAAAGCCAGCACTGAACCAGCAGGGACGGGGATCCTGGACAAGCCAGCTAACTACAGTTAGTAAGCACGGCTCAGGAGGGACTCGGCCTCATAGACAACTGGGGGGCACAGCCAATATCAAGGCCAGGCTTCCACAGGCATGTGCACACCAACAACTGAGGGGCACAGCCAATGTCAAGGCCAGGCTTCCACAGGCATGTGCACACCAACAACTGAGGGGCACAGCCAATGTCAAGGCCAGGCTTCCACAGGCATGTGCACACCAACAACTGAGGGGCACAGCCAATGTCAAGGCCAGGCTTCCACAGGCATGTGCCCACACACACCAAATAGATAAATTAAAAAGAACTGGAGCCAGCAGACAATGCCCTGTATATCAAAGGGTAAAATGGGGCAATTCTCTCGGCGTGAGCACTTTGACCACTTCCTACCAGAGGCTTGACCCAACTAGGATAGAGAAAGATGAGCCAAGAAAGTTGTTATACTAAAAAGAGGTTCTCCAAACACTGATGGAACCATGTCAAAAGAAGACAAAAACTTCTATGATGGTCCTATTCGCTAAATCTGGACACACATAAACAAAAAACCATCAGTAGTGGCCTATGACTTACTGCATAACTAATTAATATTCCACAGTGACAAGCCATTCTGTGCTGTCAGCTACAACTCAAGCAAAGTTTCCAAGTGGATGCTCAAATGAGGGGTCCAGTTTGACAGAGACCAGTCAGTGCTCTCGGAGCCTCTGACTACCTCCCAAAACTACTTACTATCATCAGGGAACACAGCTCGGCAGTGGAGCTACTGGGCAGCACCGTGACTAAGCGCCCACAATGGAACAACACGACAGGGTGGTGACCTGCGTGCTGAGACACACTACCCTCACTATGGTGTGCTCCTGCCCCATGCTGTGGACAACTGGGTACTAATCTAGGTGCTGAGACACACTACCTTCACTATGGTGTGCTCCTGCCCCATGCTGTGGACAACCGGGCACAGACCTGCGTGCTGAGACACACTATCTTCACTATGGTGTGCTCCTGCCCCAATGCAGTCTTGTTCTGATCATGAGGAAACTATGATCCCAAGTTGTGGGGCATTCACGGCACCACAGACCTTAAATACAGGGCTGGGGACAAGGATCTGTCCCAGATCAAGGGAAACAAGAGGCACAAAGCTAAAGGCAGCATCCAACCTCTAAATGACTTCTCGTTAAGGTTGCTAACCAGCAACATCTGAGGTCTCTGGACTAAACACTGTTACTTCCTAGACTGTTACTTCCTGGACTGCTGCCCTTGCCTTAAGAATGCGCCCAAGAACTCTAAAGGGAGTAATGTGGGCAAACGTCTCTCTCGGGAAGATGAAAACGCATCTGCAAAGCAAACATGGCAGTGCGAACTCTGGTCACCCGGGGTTAAGACAATTCCTACATGCCCTTGTCTTAGGGCAACTTCCCTGTAACCTAAAGTGATTTTGAAACCATTAGGAAAAACCCACGAACATTCTTATTTATTCCGTGTTTTACATATAAGTACCCATAGGTCGGTGTTGACACACAACAGCTAAAGTGGTACCAATACTAGCATGTAGGCATTCGGAAAGCACACAAGAACCAAGTCGGCAGGGCCTCGGGTGGAGTGAGACACTGAATCTGGGGACAAACATTCACACTGAAAGAGTCACAGAAGAGTAAAGTTTTCATTTTATTCAAAGTTTGTACAGAAGTGCTAACATCTCCATAAAATAATTACTACACTTCAGCTACCGGACAAAATACCACAGAAAGGAACGGACTTTGCAAGGAATGTATTCATCTTAAGTTTTCAAATACTTCTGAAGGCTAATGCAGCAGCTGGCAAAAGAACACGAGTACACAAAGAACAGAGCTTGCAGTCAGCAACGAAGACTGACGGCTCTTTAGAAGATTGGCGCTTTTTTTGCCATTTAAACAACAGTAACACAACACAGTAAACCAAGATCATACAAGTCTACAATTGTAAAAATCAGTTGTACACAGTATAGGCAAGTTAGAACTGTCACAAGTAGCTAACAGCTTTAAATTTACAGTTTAACGGTTTTCTTTTCAAGATGGAAGAAAATTCTGATTTCTCTGAAACTAAAGCCTTACACAATGAAACGGACCTTATTAGTCAAACTTGAAAACAAAAGAGGCTGAGGACAAGAGAGAGTAAACTGGAAATAATTAAAAGCTAACCAATAACAAATTAATGTTCACAAATCCCATTATAGCCATATTTGGTCTACAATACCAGATGAAATGATCCACGCACATAATACACGGCCCAGTGTACTGACAGGTCTCTGAGCCCGGAGTGTGGACAAAGCTTCCAGACAGTACACGGGAAAACATTTCTCAAAGCAGACATCTTTTAAAATGCATTAATACTTACATATCAAAATTCTTTAGATAAAAGCAGCAGTGTTCTGCTGGCATTTGGCTTAGAAATAAAGGAATGAATGAAGCAATTTCATAGGATATTATTAGAAAAAGAATTGCTCTTCTGGAAGAAGACTACTAACTTTTGCACAGCAACTATTTTTGATACCCATTTTGTCAAAAAAGAAAAGCGAAGCAGAAAAGCCGACCAGTTCATATGGTGATTACCAACAGGTCCAGACAAAGAGCGGCGTCCACACAGGGACAGACAAGCCCCTGCTGGGTCTCAACTTGGCAGGTGCTCTCACAGGCTGAAGCAAGAACGGCAAGGGTAGCAGAGGAACGGCTCCACACCGTCCTCAGACACTAATGCAGTATGCCACTATTTAAAATAATAATAACAATAATAAAGCTTTTACATCTTAATAACCCCACAGAGCAGTCCATGAGCAAAAGACTTGGTGATCTGTTTGCCACTCAACAGTCTGAGTTCTCACAGTGAAATCAGGAAATTATACATATTTACACCATGACTACTTTTCTTTCCATGAAATTATAAATGAAAATCATTTGTGTCAAAGAAATTTTAAAAAGCATTTCAAAAAGTTGTATTAAACTCTCTTAAAAGTACAGAATACAGAGGTCAAAAGTTAACTGCTCTACGTAGTCACATATTGCTAGTCAAGGACACTCCTCACAGCCTCTCCCTCAGCCCCACCCCCACCAGCCCCCTCCCTGCACCTCCAGGTTACCTGCTGTGAAATGCCGCTGTAGGTGCACACGGGAGAAAGCCCCCCATCCCAGTTCATGGAACTCTCCTAAGCCGTACCACATTAGCCTATGTCATCTACAGTCTTTGTTATACGGTTTCCCAAACAGAGGGGGCGCTCTCTTTCCTCTGAGAGCTCTATCTGAAGATGTAGCCATAATTTGGACAGCTCATTTTCATTCTTGGTAACCATGGGACTATCTGGAGGTAAAGCAAACCAGGGGAAAGGGCAATGCTGAGTGGGAGGAAATACATCTTTATTTCTGCATGCACACCCACAGCTTTCCACTCATCTAGTCTTGGGGAGCTAACAGAACACATTAGAAAATTCTCAGTACTATTAGGAAAAGCAATGTCATATAGAGTCTGTCCAGAAATAGTTTGATGTTCAGAACACAGAGATCCAACTCCCTACTAAAAAGTACAGCTAAGCACATAAAGAACACAAAGCTAACGCCACCTCATGCAAACCTATGCAAGATCAATATAGTATCTGCACTACTGAGTGTGAATTTAGTAACACTTCTTCTAGACAACATTTTAGCATTCCAATGACTACGACTTACAAAGCTGTCACCTGCCTGCCCCCCAGAAATCCCACTGTCCCAGTTGAGTTTCAGACTGTGGGTCTGTGTCCACAGACCTCATTTCCCTAAAACCCCCAGATATAAGCAGCTGAGAACTCTCCCCATCAGAGCAGCACAAGCAGGGAGAACACAAGACTCATTTCTCAGGACCAGCTGGACAGCAGTCTCCCTGCCCAGCCTTTCAGTACTGTGGTCGTCCTGACAACCCTGGGGCGCAGCTTGGTGGGCTTATGACTTGCACTTGTGGGTTAGTGAGAATGCTATTAGGTTTGTGCTTTTTACAAGTGGAGACACACACGTGAACAGTGTTGTGCTTTCTATGGACTTTTAGCCTCTCCTTACACACGGAAATATGAGTGCTCAGATGTCCTTAACAACTATACATGGACATTCTAAAAATATACTCAGAATCAGAATGTAACTTTAAAGTTTTAATTATAGATGTAAAAGCAAATTAAGATGAATAAATAATATTAAGCTACAATATATATACTTAAAACTGCCTTGATTCTGTGAACCAAAAACTACATATAAAAGCGTGTAAATGTGTACTTTCTACTAGCAGCTTTCCTCACTAGTTACAATAAAAGCTAAAAGCATAGGAAGCTTATGGCTAAGAAAGGGACAGGAGCAACTAGCAGATCAACACTGGCAAGCAGAAAGTTACCTACAACCTAAACACAAACCTCAAAATTTGATTATACTGTGGAAAACCTTGTACACTAACAACTGCCATTCCAAGATTTCAGTATGCCCCATCTGTTTCCAATTACACACACAGACATGCACATACGAGAAACTAATGACATTCTGCTTTCACACTAATAAACTGAACATTAAATTTGTGTGTGTATTATTTACATATAAATTTATAAAGCCAGCAGCCCTAGGAAAATAGGGCAAATACATCTAATTATGCTGTGGGTATATACTGTCAACTTGTGCTGTCCAGAAAATCCCTAGCAGAGTCTTTAGACATACGCTACCTGGGGGCGAGGGGTGAGGAGGAAGGGCAGGAGGGCCGCATGCCAGACAGAACTCCTCAGCCTTCCCGGGCACACTTAGAGGAATCAGGCCATCCACAGAGCCTGCAGATACATGCTCCTCCAAAGAGTACAGTGCATGAGATGAGTAATGACACACACTACGTCTTTTCCTTCGTTTCTCAGCAAAGGCTACAGGGCAACAGCCATTGGTTGCTAGGGCAATGGGTGGCTCACACGCAAACTGAACCTTGCCTGTTAGAAAGGAGTGTAGACAGAAGCATAAATGGCATCGATTTCACAACATTGTTAAAAGATCAGTCAGTAGTGAGAACTTTAAATGAAAACACATGACTAAGTGTGGGGCTTGGCACTAACAATTCTCTTACACAGAACCTCAGCTCACGAGCGGAGCAGCTACGGTGCTCAAGACAGTGTGACAGGTGATCTTCACGAGAAGGGTTTTGGTCCCGAGTCGTCATTTCTGCACCAGCCTCGACATAACAGCCCAAGTGTTTCTCTCTGTACCAGCTAATTTCCAGCTTTACCACCTCAATGGCAAAACCCAGCCTTTCTGCATCACATGATCCCATCATCTCCAAGGGGCTCCTGTGAGAACTCACTACTGCTTCCTGACTTTAAAAATACTGAAACGCTGGCGCTTTCATCACATCTTAGAAACTGTGCACCAACAGGCCGTGCAGACACACGGTTCAACAGGAATGAGCGGTCTCGTGCACACCTAGGGAAGGGTGACACCTATGTGGTCTCCTTCCAATCGTACCTCCCATGAAGGTGTGATATGAGGGGATGAGGCAATCTTAGTACTGTAGTACCAGTTAGACGAGAAGATGCAAGACCTAATCTCTCAATGGGTTAACGACAAGGCTGATTTCTATGGTGGAGACTCATCCATAGATTACACTAAATGACATTCAAAGAGATGAGAAGATCATGCACTTGCGACAGGGAAAGAGTACCAGTGAAGAAATTTAAGGATTCAGAACCAGCCCCAGACAAGGCTTTTAACCCCATGCTCAGAGAACCAATTAACTCAGAGATCCATTCTTAACTGGGAGTTTCACAAAGTGAAGGGTATCTGCTAATCTCTTATGGTGACATCTCTTAAGAGGTAAGGACACACAGCCCTGGTCAGCCTCCCTCTGTGTGCAAGATAATGATGGATCCTTGGAGCCAGCGGAAAGGAAGCCCTGGAAATGAGACCCACTGGATCTGAGCCAAGGACACAAGTTATTACTTGATGCTCCTCTAAAAACAAAAGCAATCACTTCCTAGAAAGAACAGCTGGAGGAGAGATCGGCAGGACAGTCTTCAGAAATGAAAGAGACCTGAAGTCCCACAGCAGAGTCAACAATCCCTCTTCAGGCCACTGTCAGAAGCCCTCTCCCATAGACCCAGACACAAACTGCCTGGGAAGACAAAACATGGAGAAGTTGAGCCCACACACCAAGGATAACTATTTCTCACCTGTGTTTGTGGACCAACAGCCCCACCTACGTTTTTACTTTTAGCCACATTTTAGTTAGTGTGAATCTTGGTCAATTCAGAACCTCAGCTTGCACAAGCACAGAAATGCATGTGTAAATGTCTGAACAGATCCACGCTATCTTTTAGGACTCATATATCCATGGGAAGGATGGATACTTTGCTAGCCTGAAATAACCATCTATCATTCCAAGGTCATTCCAACAACCTATAGACTAAAGCCTGGTCTCCTGGAATGAAGCTGCCTTCCCCAGTTCACACCCTCTTCAACCACGGCATCCACGTGGGAGGCAGTAAGGAAGACAAGCGGTAGGGACTTCAGAGTCAGTACAGAGATGCTCACACTGGTAAGAATGAACAACACCTCATGGATATGTTAAGGTATTTCTTATTTATAGATATAGAACTCTAAACCTGACCTACTGCTATTTACACAGACATGTGATGTATTGTATGTATCTTACTATAAGACAACAAAAAGAGGTAAGAAGATCTAACATTCCAAATTATTAGGACTCAACACTAAATAAAGGGGAGAAATTCACATAAACACCTATTCTCTTACGCTGTAAATATGAGGATTGGGAAGGCCACTCAGCCAACATGTCAATTCTTGCTAAGTGCAGAGGGATGTGTTCAAAGGAAATACTAACTCCTACAACTTGATACAAATTCAGGCAACCCAAGATCCTATGAATGTTTTTCATAGCCTAAAAGGTTATCTCAAATGGAAAATTCTTTAAGAGAAGACTGTCACAAACCACGAACAAACCATTCATTCAAATACATGTGGGCAAACTCTGAATCCAGATCTGGAGAACTGCTTTCTCATCTTTCCACGAGGTCCCATGACCTTGGACGCGTCACAGCCTCAACCTCCACTCAAGACAAGGAAGCCCTATCTACTTGGTCCCTAGTTATAAACCTCAAAATAGAAATTGAGAGAAAAATTGTACAAGGCACTCTAAGTTCTTCCAAAATACATGCTATTCGTACATGAATCACCTTTTCCACCTGCAGGCTCAGTCCATCAGAAACCCTCCTGAAGACAGGAAGACTACATAGACCCAATGAGCCCCAAAGTCAGTGTTGGGCTCAAGTCCATCATCTGCAAACAAATTGATGCATTACAAAAAAAAAAAAAAAAAAAAAAAAAACAACAAGTTATCAGGATTGAGCTTTGATTCAAAATCTACAAAATTATCTATAAAAGTAATAATTGTCCTTGAGTACAAGGCTTAATAAATTTGTTATATAATTTAAAAAGTTATTAGCTTAAAGAAAGTAGGTATATAGTTAGTGTTCTCCATCTCTCATGGAGAACAGGCAGTGTTGAAGACAGGACTACAGACATCCTTAAGAGTTCTTCTCTAACTCCTTCTGGGCCATTCTCACTAGGTAGAAACAGCCTATAAGAAAGATCCGCTGCCCATGGATGCTGTGATTGGATAAAGGTAAAGGTCTGTACAGAATCCTGTGATGTCCTCCACAAGAGCGCATGACCACGCTGGGCATCCACAGAAACCTTATGCTGATCAACAGCAAGGGTCAGGAGAGTTCTGTGGCGGGTGGCCAGTTTGTAACTACGCATGTGTGTGCTGACACTCACAACACGTCTTCAGGAAAGGCAAAAACCAGGAAAAGAGCGTATAGAGAATGCAGTATGAGTCAGGATTTGATTTTTCCTCTAAACACAACATCAGTGTATCACAGCTAGTCAAGGGCCACAACTCAGCACACAAAAGCTGTGCCCACTTCTGTGGCAACACTGAATGTTTCTCACAACTGGACCATGGGGAAGGCATCTGGCTGATTAACAAGGAATACTACAAAATAACAAGGAAGCAGCTAGGACAGAGGCAGAAGATGATTCAGCATCCTCTTAGCATTACGTTTATCAAGCACTGCATGGTAGTTAATTCTCAAACTATATTTTAAAACACCTTATCTCATCAATAAATGTGGGGATCATCAGCAATACTTACTTCCCCCCTGATTAAAAATATATATACAGACTTGGTAGTCATTCCGTATGGTTCAGTTTAAGAAAGAAAAACAGAGGGAGGGAACTGAAACAAAGTCTGCCCAAGCCACTAACATTCCACACACAAGGGGTACAAAAATACCTCCAGGAAAACATTCGTCCTTTCTTTTGGCAAGCAGAATCCATGGACTCATGCTAACAAAGCCAGCCAGGCAAACAAAGTTGTCCTGAAGTGATTACTATACAACACATTAGACTTTCAGGACATAACTAATCATACATCTCTATGAATTTGATTTTTCAATCATAGCAGGGATTGAGACAAAAGCTTTACAAATGAGCAGATAGATCTACTTCAGCACAAGGTCTATGAGACTTGGCAATGCAGACAAGACACTTTATCATGGTACTTTAACACAGTTCTGCTCTAAGTGACCTGTGAGAAGAATTGGTCTTTCCTCACTTTGGTATGGAAAACTCTAAACCACATTTTCTTTTTTTGCACAATTCATTCTGTTTTGTTTCATTTAAGTTGAAGATTTATTTCATCCATCTCTAGGAAAATAGTCCTGCAAATAGATGATTTTCTGCTAAGTAAAATTTGGCTAAAACCTTCAGCGTAAACAATGCCTGAGAGATGCAACAGTTACATTTCTGCAGTATTTTCTGAAGTGCCTCACCATGTTCTTAAGTTCATAAGGAGAAATAAACAAACATGAAAATTCCAAGCGAACACACAGCAAAAAGTCCAATATTTAACACGACTTTTACTTGCGGAGACTCTTCTAACATCTGTGAGCAAACGGCCTCCTCATCCATCAGGTCTCTGAGACTTCTCTTGCTAAGGCTTTTACTCTTAAAGCCACAAAACCAGTCTATGAACTTCCAATACCGGCTTCGGCTTTCTGTTTCCTTCTCTCTCTCTTTCTCACCCATGAGAGCTGCTTGCCCATTGGAATAAGCATCTACTGGTGTTTCTGCCTCTGAATGACCCATGGAAGCTACTGGATTGCCCTCTTCTCTGCACGTCACCAACAGATTAACATCTTCAGGCTGAAGTTCCTTAATGCTGTCTTCAGACTTCCCGTTGGGAATGACGTGGTTGATAGCCTCACTATTGTCATTGCTCCGTAGAAAGCTCTTCTCTTGCATTTTGTATGGCTCATCTTTCTGACAGCAGCTCTCCTTTGTTACCAGGGTCTTCTTTGACCAAAAGGTGGTGGTACGAATCTGGTCCTTGGTGGGAGGCGGTGTGAGAAGACTCACAATTACAGTTATGAGTCCTGTGATCCAAAACAATGCTGTAGCCACATACATATAATGGATGTCTTTGATGAAGCCTGGCCTGTTATCAGGTTGGTCACATTCAGGAGCACGGTAGGTAAAAGCCAGTATCAAACGGACAGCTCCAAGAACAAAGCCTGCCATTCCACCATAGAAAGCCCCTTGCTCGTTGCAACGTTTCCAGAAAATTGCCAGAAGGAAGAGGGCTGCCACTGGAGGGGTCAGATAATCTGCCACCTCCTGGATATAAAGGTACATCTGGCCTCCTTGCATCTCCACAATGATTGGCACCCATGCTATGCTGATGACAACCATAAAAGCCACAAATATCCTGCCCACTATCATTAGTTCCCGGGAGCTTGCGCTCTTGCGGATAAGCTTGTACACATCGAGGGTGAATATGGTACTGGCACTGTTAAAGATGGAGTCCAAGTCGCTCATCAGAGCCGCAATCATCACTGCCATCATCAAGCCCCGAAGGCCCACAGGAACCAACTTCATCACCAGGCGTGGGTAGGCAATATTGGAGCACCCAGCTCTGCTTCCACACACTTGCATGCAGTGCTCTGGGTTGATGCAAGCTATGTCATCAACAAACAGTATCCTAGAAATCATTCCTGGGACAACTATGATAAACATTGGTAGAAGCTTCAAGAAGCCAGCCATTAGAGTAGAGCCTTTGGCATGAGCAATGTTTTTGGCTGCTAGAACCCTCTGCACAATGACTTGGTCAGCACACCAGTACCATACCGAGGCTGGAGTCTGCCCAAGAATGAATCCAGGCCATGGAACATCTTCATCTGTTGGATCTCGCAGCATTTTTAGGGCATCCTCCTTAGGGTGGACGTTACATGAATTTGTGTTAGAAAGGTTGTGTGTCAACAAAATGGAAGCAACATTGGGTGAGGCCAACATGTACCTTCTCTTAACTTCCTCAAACCCTCCGATCTTCATCATGCTAATAACCATAAGTGTGAGCGCCCCGATTATCATGAGCAGAGCCTGGAGGGTGTCTGTGTAGATCACTGCAACAAGGCCTCCGGTGACAGTCAGCAGAGCGGTCATGCCAATGAGCAGGATGACAGACACATAAAGGTTCCAACCCAAGGACTCCTGGATAAAGAGGGCACCTGAATACAGATCCACTGAGAGCTTGGTGAAGATATACAGAAGGAGAGACAAGGCTGCAAAATAGACCTGAATCCTATGGCCACCGAATCTCTTGGACAAGTATTCAGGCATAGTGTATACCCCTGACCGGATGTAAATAGGGATGAAAACCCATCCCAGAAGTTGCAAGAGCAGTAAGGCATTGAATTCCCATGCGCCTACTGCAAATCCACTCGCTGCTCCAGATCCTGCCAGCCCAATGAAGTGCTCACTCCCAATATTGCTCACAAACAGAGAGGCACCAATTGCCACCCAGGTCATAGAGCGCCCGGCCAGGAAGTATCCACTCACAGTGCTTCTATTAGATTTCCACATGGCAAAAAAACCAATGCACATGACCAGGACAAAATACAGGGCCACTATGGCAATGTCTGCCGTCTCCAGCACAGCCCTCATTCTGGTAACTTGTGAATAAAATGTCCGAATGAAAGAAGTGTCCAACTTCTTATTTACTTATTAGTAACCCAGCCAAGTCTGTAAAGCACACGTGAACGGGACTACACAGAGCAACACAGCAGTTCAAAGTCTTTGTCCTTTGTTTGCTGTCTTGATGGTGGTGGTTGTAGTAAGCTTGGAAGGAGACAGTTTTAAATTTCCTCCGCTTCTCAATTGGGATTGAGAATTTAGCTCGCACTCTTAGTCCACAAGACCATCAGCATTTACTCAGGTGCTGGAGGAGAAACTCTGAGCTGCAGCTAAGTCTAGTGGAGCCTACTGTACCAACCCTGCAAGGCAGCAAAGACAAAAGACAAAGAGTGAATTAGAGGAGGGGCGCATCAAGCGGTGAGGAAACTTTCAATTGAGCAAACATGGCGCAACATTTGTTATAAAAAAACACTTTTACAATACACTTTAATAACTGCAGCAAAGCGCAAACTATTGTCACAGAGGATAGTGATAGCAGCCGTCATTCTGAGCTAAAAACAAAAGGATCATCAGTTGCCTCAGGTCTCAAGGAGCAACTGCCCACCATGTCACAAAACTGTTGCTTGTCTTGCTATAGACACCTTGTCTTGCAGTTGCACCTCAAAACAAGAATCAAGAAGTTAAAGTGCCCTGAGGGAGAAAGCGAACACTAGATTCCCAGAACAGATCTTCAAATTCTTGCAGTGATGGGGAGAGGAGCTAGCATTATGGCCAGCTAAGTCCTAGATGCAATAGCAGGTACCTGAGACGGTAAAAGTCCCGCTGTAAGTGTAGTCACAGGGAACTTAGGATAATACACAGCTGATGAGAAAAAGGAACCCTACACAAACAGCACACAGCTTCCCGCACTCCAGCTGCCCTTGCGCGCACTCTGCTAGGGAGAAAAGAACCCTTCAGCAGGAACAACTTCCTTCTGCAGGCAATAATCCCCCCCCCCTCCACCCGCCACAAAAAAAAACCTAAGAAGACAAAAGCATTCCACTCAAGGTTTGATTTTACAGAATATTTTCAGTACTGTAATATATCTAATTCTTTTTTCCTGTATGAAAAGCAAAGGGAGATTTTTCTGGAAGGATGAATAATTTGATTTCTCTGTCTTCCAAACCCGAACAAAACAGTTAACCATTAAATCATCTTCAATAAATCCATCTGACATTTTTCAGCTCTGAATTAAGATTATTCTGTAAAACACACATTTAAAAATGACTAAAATCAAATGGATAAATCTGATTCTCCTCTTACTAAAGAAATCCTCAGTCTTCAGTTAATTATAAAAGAAGCTGACAGATCAATAACATTGTTATTATTCAAAATAATACTGCCACATATTAGTGTCTAAGTGCTTCTGCTTATCAGTGAGGAAACTTCAAAATAAGTGATTTTCCATGCTTCAAAAAACTGTTTTTTTCTGATAAATCTAGGCATTTTCTTTAAACAAACAAACAAACAAAAAAAAACAGTAAACTTAGAAGTCATGGAGCCATAAATAAAAATAAGGCCAGTTTTCTCAAAACTGCTTGAACTAAAGCTGCAGTGTTAAAAACTTGGTGACTCTCAGAAGGAAAGTCAGCGAGTCATTCCCTAAACAGATCCCACTACACTCCAGCAGGCTGAACCCATACTGTTCCCTAGAGAATGCCGGTCCTATCATTTCCAGCTCTCTTCTAAGTCAAAACACACAATAATTACACCTAACATAAAAAATGAAAATAAAACCACATTAAAAATCCTACCTACCTCCTGAAAATCATGTCAGTAACAAGATACTGCCAAAAGCAAATCAAAACAACAAAAAACTCAAGTACAAATTTACATCATTACTTCATACCCGCCAAATCCTGAAGTTGACCATATTTTATGACTGCTTTCCTAATCCTCCAAGTCTTTCAAGTTTAACACCCCCCCCCCAAAAAAAAAAACCTCCAAAATTTGAGTAAGCTCTATAAATGTTTCAGTCAGTGGCAGTGGGAAGAGGCTGGTCATGAGGTCCCGCCTTCAGTGGAGACTCTCCTCCGGCCCAAGCAAGACCAAGTGTACTGCTATCACTCTGACACTCGTCCACCTACAAGGAGGAAGAGCCTTGCTGGTTCAGGATCTTCAGATAAAGTCTTCTTGGTGGAAGCTTAGCATGTTTTCATCAGAGCCTTTGTCTATAGGGAGGAGGGTTCAGCTTCTGACCCCTGCTGAGGTAGCAGCTTCTGTGCTTAAGAGTCAAAGCAGACATGTCCTGTCCACCACTAGGACCAGGGTGGTGTTAAATGTGACTCAAAGCATCAACTAAGCCGTCTTCTGCTTCCAGAGGGGGCTCACCTGGCTCAAAGTCCCATACAGAGCCTGAGTTCTCATTCCTTAGACATGCCTTCATAGCAAATAGCAGACTGGCCAAATTTGAGCTCAGAGCTGTCCAGGGCTGGGCACGATGACACACACCTGTAATCCCAGCACTCAGGACACTGAAGCAAAGGACCGCTTCAGTCCCAGGTCAGCCTCGTCTACCGTGAGACTGTCTCAAGAACCAGAGAGTGTGTTTAACTGTCTTCCCTCTTCATGTCCTTCCAGAGCCACTGCTCAGGGGCCTCACCAGGCCCTGCACTGGCCTGCAGGATGTTTTTAGTTTTTCAACTTAAAATGCATACAGGGATTGATGCTTCCTACAGAACAGAAGGAAAATAATCAAAACAGGTCCATTCAGACTGCAGAAAGGTATGAATGTCACAGTAGAATGAGAGTGAGCTCCACATGTCTGTCACAGTTATCAGAGCCTGGATTCCAGCCTTCCTGCAGGAGACGGAGTTCACGCTTCTTTAAGGGGAGAGGGAATCCCAACAGAATACACGTGAGTTTTGTATATTTCCATGTTTAAAGAGTGAACATTTCTTCACCAGTAGCACCATGAACAACAACAGGCCCAGAGTTCCTTTATTTTAGAACGAATACACATGGAAACACCTCCAGCAAACACGCAACTTCTTAGACTGTGTTCTGTATCCTTAAGTTTTCTTTCACAATTAACATGTTTCCTTGACATGACATTTTTTGAAAAAGAAAAACAATGATTCCCACAACAAGAGTATTTAGAGCAAAGAAATGGTCCCCAGGAAAGAGGAACTAACTCAGGCTAACATCAAACACAGAGGGTTCTGAAATAGGACTTTCCCCACTAAAATCACTGGTAATGTATGACCTTGTTTCACACGAAATCAGAATGCAGATGTAATGGTCATGCATTTAAATGCATTAAAGCAGAAAGAGAAGGGAAATGCACATGGCGCCACATCTGGCCAACTAGAGAGAAGACATGAGCCCCAACTGAGATCAACTCGTAAGTCTTCCACTGACGAACATAGAACTAGTCAGACAACCAAATCTCATTTCTACAGTCTAGGGGGAGCATTTTATTTATCTGCCAAACCAGGAAGTGATTCTGCACCAATCTATAATCCAGGAGCAGATCTCTAAAAAGAAGAGTCACCTGACACAGAATCCCAACAGGGAACAAGGAAGAGTCGTGGAGCTCAGTGGGGACTCCTGTCACAACTCCAAGTTAGATGTGAGCTAAGAAAGCACAGACCCGCAGTTCTCAACCTGTCAGTGGTGATCTTTGGAGGGGGTGAATGACCCTTTCACGGGGGTCATATATGAGATATCCTGCATGCCAGATATTTACATTACAATTCATAATAGTAGCAAAATTACAGTTATGAAGCAGCAACAAAAATAATTTTATGGCTGGGGGTCAGCACAACATGAGGAACTGTATCAAAGGGCTGCAGCATTAGGACGGTTGAGAACCACTGACATAGATTATGTTGACCCTAAAAGTAACCAACTGCACTGTTCTTACCTTGGGCTAAATTCACAAACACTGAACAGGACCTCAGCACTGTGCCTGGGAGGCCTGGCTAGTTAAATCCGTACAATGACAGAAGTGAGAAGTACCATTACCACCTAGGGTCATACAAGAACTCTGAAGGTCTCCTGCATCACAGAACTGTCACACCCAAAGCTTCCTTTGTCTCCATCACAAAGCAACAAACAAGTTAAGCCCAGATGGCATGCATCAGGACAGGGTGTGTGGGTGTAGGTGAGCAGGACAGAGATGCAGGTACTGCACACAGCACAGCAGGAAACAGTGGCTCTCTGAAGAGCAGGCTGGAAAATCCCATATTCTGATTGCAACAGTATGTCCCTGTGAATATGCAGCCACGGCTTCGCTCCTAGGGGCATAACAAAGATGGAGAACGTTCCCAACACTGCACACTACCACAGGCTGGTGGCTTGGCTCAATTTATTCTCTCCAACCTGAATGGACAGGGAATGATGACACCGGCCTTTTCAAATTTAACTGTCAACTGTGTGCAAGGAAGGTTAGGATCTTCACAAATGTTATTCACACATAAAATGAAAGGACAAAATTAAACAATGTATTGAACATGTAAAATTCACTCGCAAATGTCTTAAAGTGGTTCCCAGCCATCCACCAACTGTCAGTTCCACGCATGCATTACATCACTTACTGGAGGAAAACAGAAGCCCTTCCCTCGACTTCAAGTAAGTGTGTGTAGAACAGCAGGCCAGCCTGCCAGAGCAAGGAAACCCTCTGTTAGATGCGGACTCAGTCAGGTCCTGAACACTGAACACCCGTGTCTCGAGGCACCAGCAGCTCCAGCACCAATCCACAGCTCCTTCACACTGCTACCTCCATTTCGGAACAGCTTCCACACTGCACTGCTGCTTGTGCTGCTTTGTGTTTGTTCTCTGATGATTGCTCCCACACATTCCCTAAGCTCACGCTATACAAATACAAGCCCAAGCTTCCTGCGGAAGGCAACGTATTACAAAGAACTTTTATTTCCTCCACTCTTCACTATGACAATCACTAGTGTGAGACACTTATCCCTGAGCTAGCTGAATTACACCCCAGATAAAAACGGTTTCTGCATCAGCACTGACCACACAGCACCATTACAGTTCATGGAGAAGCCCCTCCACAATCACAGACTCAATCACCCCAGTTTACCGGTAAGAAGACTTAAGAGCTGGGGTGCAGCTCAGGGTGCAGCACTTGCCTGGCATGTGCAGGGCTCTGGGGGTTGAGTCCCAGTGATACTAAAACGAACAAAAACTGAGGAGGGGTCTCTAGGATCACTGAAGGACAGGAACACTGTCTCTGGAGTAGATGTTGCACTCTTTGGGAAGATACACACAGAGATAGAGCAGAAATATACACACATCAGGAAAAAACAAGAAAAAAGGAAATGATAACCACAGCCACCTGCACAATAATGCACCTGTGGCAATGAGTCCCTGCTAAGACTCTTGGAGAAGCTGACGGTGAACTTTAAAGTGGACGGCTGCCTGCATGCATTCACTGATGCTCAGTCTATCTCCACAGGACAGTCATCACCAAAACTATGGAAATACTCCACAAAATGCAACCTCAACTACTCATTTTGTTTACATTGTTGTTTTGTTTTTGTTTTTGAAGCCAGGGTTTCTCTGTGTAACACTGGGTTTTCCTGGAACTCACTCTGCAGATCAGGCTGGCCTTGAACTCAGAGATCCACCTGCCTCTACCTCCTGAATGCTGGGATTAAAGGCATGTGCCACCATGGCCTGGCTAGGTACTCAAAATCTCTCCCACCAGCTTCCAGAAAATATTCAAACTCACAAAACACTGTGCAGAGGATGGCTGCTCTCATTAACAGCATGGTGAGGCCAGAGCGAAGGGTAACCTGTGGAATTTGTTTGAATTCAGACTGGAAGAAACAATTGTAAAGAGACACCACCATGAAGTTGCAGTAGCTATTTCTAAAGAGAAACATGACAATAGTAAAGTCCTCCAGCAGCAACTAATTCAAATACGAAAGCCAGTGGATAACGGGTAAGAACAAGATGTCCAGTTCCAAGTCTGTTCTCCATCATCCCTTATTAGAAGAGAAAAGGAGCTACCATTCACCATGAAGTAATCTAATGCATGTCACCTTAACCCGACAACTGCCTACTCTCCCCAACAAAGCACACAGGCACACCCCAACACAAGGCACTGTCACCGACACCAACTAACATATCAAATCTTCCTCTAATCACAGAGAGAACCACAGAAGAGCCCGAAATAATGGAGGCTGCAATGCACACTGTCATTCCTGGAAAGGACTGTAGACTGCCCAAGGAAACCAAACAATAAAAGCACGACCCTTGATTTAACAGACACATTTCAGTATAAACCGAACGCTGTAGCAGTTTCAAGGCCAGTGCTTGTACTGCACGGGAGAGGCCGTCACTCCTAACAGCACCATCAAGGTATGCACAACTCGGTGCTGGGTTAAAACAGAGAAAGATGATTTCTAACAATCTGTGATGAATTAAAAACTACGCAACAGGGCTGGAGAGATGGCTCAGTGGTTAAGAGCACTGACTGCTCTTCCAGAGGTCCTGAGTTTAATTCCCAGCAACCACATGGTGGCTCACAGCCATCTATAATGAGACTTGGTGCCCCCTTCTGGCTTGCGGGCACACATGGAAGGAAAGCTGTACACATAATAAATAAATATATAAAAAAAACTACGCACCAGACTATCAAATGGAGTTCTTGTAACAGTCTGAAATTATAAGGACTAAAGGAAATATAAAATACACTTCAGAAAAGGTAACAATAGTAGAGCTACCCTAAGACTGGGGTTGATGGACCTGTCAGAGCTAGTGATGGCGCTAATGTACACCCAAACTGTCTCACACCTACAGACTACAGGAACACACCTCAAGGCAACATCAGACAGATTATCAATTTAAGAACTGTGGAGATGATGAAGACCCAGCTAAGCTGGAAACATGAGGGTAAGCCCTGGCCAATCCCTGACACCCTGACTTGAGATGTGAAAGCAGTGGACTCCATCATCACTTATTAGATGCCTTATTAGATCACTTATTTTTATGCCCTGCCAACTCTCCCAAGGAAGGCTTTTCTAAGAAGCTGGACCTAGCAGCATAAGTGGCAGTCATTCTATTTAACTGCGTATGCATTAACACAACCTCATCCAGATCTAGTCCCGCTGCAGCCAATGGCCTCAGCCCATCTCACTGAGGTTCCATCCTGCCTGAACATCCTAACTGTAGTGAACCTCGGTGCACTCTGGTCTTTCTCCTGACTAGTTTCCTTATAGCATTAGCTAGCGTGTCTCCTGCTAGAACACCATCAACACTGAACCTTCATCGCATTAGCCTCTGCATTCCTGAAATAACGCTGGCACTGGCCCCTTCCTCGACACACGGACTGTAACTACAGTGTAACTACAAGGTGCCCTATTTATTGGATGCAGTCATCAAGGCATGACGCCCCACTTCAGACTACCAGCGTACTAGCCTGGCTAAGCCATGTAACACTGGACACTCCTTTTCTCTGCCTATGCAGTGTAAATCACACTCATCTTCAAAATGTTGATGAACCCGAAGTGAAGGAAAAACACACAGCATCTGCTTCAGAATCACTAAGACTAGGCAGTACTACGGCTAACACCCACATGGCTTAAAGCAGTAAAACTCAGCCAAGTCAGCATTATATAGTTCACCTTCATGGTATGTGTGTGTGTGTGCGTGCGCGTGTGTGTGTGTGTGTGTGCGCGCGCGCGCGTGTGTGTGTGCGCGTGCACAAGAAAGAAAGGGAGAGGAAGAGAGAGAGAGACAGAGAGACAGAGAAGGGGTGGAGAGACAAAGAGTTCGACCTCCTTGGTTCCTGCTCATGTCCCTAGAGAACCAGTTCCTAGCGCACATATGCACGGCTTTTCTGCTCACATCAGACAGATGCTCCTGTAGACCAGTCTCTAGCTCTCCTAAGCCTGTGCCTCCTCTGAAAAACACTTTAGCTGTGTCCTAATTTTCCCTAAAGGGCAGAGAACTCTTTTTCAAGAAAGAAAACTAAGGGCAGGAAGAGAATAACTGAAGAGCATTTGAAGGGAACCCGAGCCAGCACAGCAGGAGCACAGGCCGCTACAAAGGGGGGCGCAGTGGGGCTTTCCTCTCCACCAGCTGAGACAAGAGAAGGGGCTAAAAGTTAGAGAGCATTTCAGAACTGCTTTCCTGTGGATAGCAGAACATACGAGATCTTGGAAACTCTAGAAAAAAATTCCAGTGATTTCATCCTAATCAGATAAAATTTAACAACAACAACAACAACAAAGATATTAGGAGAAATTCTCAAGTTTTCTTCACTCTTTTTCTCACACCGACTAAATCTGAAAGAAAAAAAAACTTTTTATGTGTATAAAATGGAATCTTGTGAGACAAGAAGTGCCCCAAGGCCTTAGGCTTGGACTGTCCCCATCAGAACCCGGATGACTTATGGTTGTGGGACCACAAACTCCATACAGGTGCTTTCTTGAGACAGCTAACAAAACAGAAGGCAGGCAGTATACCAGCCAAAGAAACATAACAACCTACACTGACCGTTTACTGAACAAGGTCTAGTAATTTAAAGGGCAAACAGAAGCAGCATTTGTGCCAGGCAAACGGCCCACGGTTAGCTTCTCACTTGCCATCTGTCTTGAAACTCACCTTAAAACAGAACCAAAATCGCAGTACCCAGTGGATGTTTCATATCTGCAATGTGTATATCAGAGATGAAACCATTTCTGTACTTCTCTGCAGTTCACTGCACGGTACTGCAGAGAACCTGTTCCTAGCCACTGACCACGCTCGGCTCTGTACTCATCACGAGGACAACGTCCTCATGCTCCCAGCCACTGACCACGCTTGGCTCTGCACTCCTCCTCAGGGGACAACGTTCTCACACTGGGCTACACAAACAGTAATCTAGATTCCCAAAGCTGTGGCTGACAAAAATCCAAGAATTTGATGGCCAGAATAGGTGTCAAGAACATTTTTTTTTCAAGTGAAATCTAAATAAAGCCAAAAACAAGAGTTGTTGGTTACGGGGGAAAGCAACCAAGTGCCAGTTCCTGCAGAGTGAGGACTCCAGTGGATACTTCCTTAAGTCTGAGCTTTCAACCGCAATTCCTTCTTATGTTCTCACCCAAGTGCCAATCTCTGGGTATCCAAAGAGTAGGTAGATACCCTTAGCAGGGACGCTGTAACCACAGAAGAAATCGTTAGGGAAAAGGAGCCAAGCGTGTCAACTGAACCATAGGCCAAAAGATACGTTCAAACACCCGGGCCTCAGGTTTCAAATTTGCAATCTGACGTCAGGTATCTGGAGGAGTAAAGAAGGGACAAAGACAAGAAGAGAAAATTAGTTGTGGTACCAACTTGGTTTCTACTCTACAGAAATACGAAGCCTAGTCACAAATAAAAACTGAAGTCTCAAGTCCTCGTTGTGTTTCCTAATGCTCTACTCTAGGGAAACAGGTTAACCTACCGCCATCCTCCTCGCACCCTGACCCAGTGTCATTCTCCACACAAAGCAACACCGTACAAGCCCCTCAGAAACTAAGAAAATGGGTGCAAATCGAATAGACCTGATGAGCATGTAACACCAGTCCACAGGAGGCTGAGGCAGAAGCAGGGCCATGAACCAAGGCCAGCCTGGGCTATGGAAGGAGCTCTAAGCAAGCCTGGTTAGCACAGTTGAAACTCTACCTGGAGAGAAGTGGGGGAGGGAGACAAGGAAAAACAAAAAGAACTAAGTATGTTAAAATAATCCAAGAATCAAAACCGAGCTAAGCACAGGGCCATTTCTCACAACTCACGCTGTCAGACCATCCTATGTTTCCTGGAACTCGGAAGCCTCTGCTGGACACTTCAGCCTGAATGGTCACATGATCTAGCAATGAAACTGGGGTGCCACTGTTTTTTAAGAACTGAACATGCTTGGTGTTTGTTGAGTCCTATTGGTCCTATCGGTCCTACTATAAACCAATGACAGACTAACAAGGTGGGCTTTGTCTACATAAATGCTCCAAAAGGCTCAAACCAGCCACTTAAATCCAATATCTAAATCAGAAACTACAAAATGAGAGCTCTAACTGATCCAGGCACACCTCAATCAGCCCACAGGGCAACACTTTAAAAATCTGATTTCCTATATAAGCTGGGTTTCTGTAAGGAAGCAAGAGAGAAAAGAGCTGATGCGCCCAGACTCCCAAGTGGAGTGCCAGACTGCAGTGCGCAGCACCAGCATCTCTACTCCAGACACTGCCTGAGAAGAGCTGCATCCTAGTCTCGGGTGTCAATACAATAAGCATCGTCAGTTTACCTTACAAAGCATCACCAGTAAATGGAATGGCAGATGAGTCCGGGGAGCTCCTCTAGAGGCGTACTGGACACCTACTTCCCACTCCACCTTCAAAGGCCTTCTAAAAAAGGTCACTCTCACCAAGATGAGAAAGTGGGGGTCTGAAGTGGTTGAACACCCTAGAAGTGCGAGCTAGGATCTAAAACAAGTTCTATCTACCTTTAAAGGACCTTACAGGTCTTCCCACCGCCAATTCTTACTGATTCTACCACGGCAACCATATCTTTACTTGGGACCTTCCACTCTTACGTTCATTTAGTAAACAAAACCCTGGTTTTGCACATATTGAAGCAGAGCTCTTCTCATATCCATCTCATCTAATCATAAGCCATCCCCACAGCCCTTCAATGCTTTAGTACATGAACTATGTACATTTGTCAACCTAATGTGGGACCAGAGCCCTCGGAGAATGGTGCTGATGATCCAGTTCCCCCGCGACCGTCTCTCTGTGCCAGCTGTGCCGCATCTACAAGGCACATCTAGCTTCATTATAGCAATCTACGCAAATGCACAGACGCGGAGACCACGACACTCTGGGGCACTCCTTCTTCTATAGCCAGGATTTTAGCCACTCACCTTGTATCAAGACATTCCAGAGATCCCAACTTGGATTTCAGAGTCAAGTTTACCTTCATTTGGTCAATTTATATAAGCAAATTACTATAAAAAAAAAGGTTTTCTGCCATAAAATCATCTTAGAAACCAGTGGAACTTCTGGGCAGGAAAGCTCCTCTGAATTGACAGCAAACCTCCTGGCACAGGGGGTCACCATGCTATAGTATCTTAAAACTACAGACAGCAATGACCCTGAAAGGCAGCTGGCGAACCGATTATGCTCACAGCACAGAACCACAGGGACAACACACCTGACCAAAGAGAGCTGCAATCTAGCACAGGAGGTAAGACTCATTCACCAACTTGCTGTGCGAGAAAGACACATACCATGGGGAGTGCTCACAATGGGAACACTGCTATCTGTCTACATTATTAACAGCGGAAGAAAGGCCTTGATACCTGCTTAAGGTAGCAAGCGAGCTGAAAAGATCTTGGAGGCTTTCATGGAAGCAGCGTGGTTTTATGAAAAGGGAAGGCCCTCCCGACAGAGAGGCAATGAGATGCATGCACCAAGGAAACAAAAGGCAGCTGCAGATTCAGGGATCCACAGCTCTGCCACTCAGCATCTGGAATGGAGAACACAGGCAGTGAGGACGTTAGAAAAAAGTAGGCTGGAATTATACCAGAGCCCCCATGACATCACATGGTGACATCTCTGACTTCTGAGAAGAGTGTGCCCTGACTCAGCAAGCGTTCACAGTATCAACTGGTGTGAAAACCAGATATCCAATGCCACACAATGCTATTTCCTTATTAAAATTCATCTCAGGTTTGTAAAGTGTTCCGAGAACAAACACCCTTGCACTCCAACAGTGTATTTACGAGTACTAACTCATCTCCTCAGTGACATGACAAGAAGCCACCAACAAACTTCAAGAATCCCAGGGTGCTCATCTGAGGCTGGAAGCACACGCACTGAGACTACAGGAGGGAAGGTTTTGGTCCCAGGCCACAGAACAGAGAAGTTAGAAACCAACTAACAGGCAATTCTGGGAACCACAATCCACTAAGTCTGAACCACACTGAGTCTGAAATGCCAAGGTGGTATCTAAGCGTCTAATGACAAGCAGAGGGAAAGCCAGTTGGGGGCTTGATTCAAAAACCACACATCACCTAAATGATCAAAGGTGTAACTATGTAAATGAGGGAGTATCAAAGAAGAAAAGTCAGAAAACAGCACCACAGAAAGTCAAGAACACTGGATGACAAACTCCACAGGATCATACTTCAATACAAGCTCGCTGACAGACTGTGATATCTGGACTTTTCTCAATCCCACAGACCCATAAACTATAGCTCATTTTTTCAACTAGTAAATGTAAAACTCTTTCTTAGAACATTGCCCATAAAAAGGGTAAGTAGTGGGGGAAACAGTCTGTCAGTCTCTACTTTTACAGTAACATAAGGACAAGAGGGACAGATTAATTCTCCAGCAGTTTCTCTTTTATGCAAACTGACAACTTATCAGGCATTTATTTAATTCCTTAAGTTTGATTTTCTTAAACAAAAACAATTACATGTGTTGACAACAAATCTCATGGTTTCACAATATGGCCTTCTCAGCTGAAATATTAAAAGGAGGTTCCCTTTTCTCTTGCATATATAAACTCATGAGAATACATAAACAAAATCTACTATAAAACCAGTGACTAAGTCAACTAGGAAAAATCTGACCATTAAACCAACTGCCAAAGCCTTTAGCCATATGAATAATCATGACAGACTTCTCCCCTCCACCCTTCCTTCCACTGTCACGTTCAGCCAAACCAGATAAACCAACTAAATCTGAGAAGCACGGCAACAGTACTTACTACATGGAAGGTGTTCTTCACAAATCGTCTCTCACTATGTGACATTTTAAGGAGATTCTCTAGTGATAAGACTTAGTAGAAAATCTCTAGTGAGCATTAGTGTGAGTGCAGGAGTCCAGTGGGGTAGAAGGTGAGCATCTGACAGGACTGTCAGATATACAAACCATGTCTGACAGGGAAGGACTCCTCATCCACAGCTCAGGGCAGAGGAGGCCTCCTCCTTCTGTCCCCTGTGGCTGCAGAGAACTGGAACCCAAGAACTTAAACGCCAAATCAAACCAGAGCACTGCTCACAGAGAGTTTGAAAATGCACAGCTTCTACCACAGCGCCAAGACAGGGTATTAGAGACCCGAGCTAAGCTGATATGGCTGGGCCCAAAGACAAAGAAACGACTGACACGCTCACCTGACAGCCGACACTTCCACCCCACCTCTGCACCGACTAACAGCAGAAACCTCGCCGTGTCCTGAAAGCAAATGCTGTCAGGCCAGCCAGGCTACGGTGGCCAGGTCGGCCAGCCCACCTATGAGTTCTGAAAGGCCCATAGGAGGCTACCGATCCTAGCATTCTTTCCCAAATATCCTAACTTAGTCACAGCTTCGGAACTCCACAAAACTTTGGCCAGGCTGTCTTACCAAAAAGGCCCAGGTGAAAGAAACTGTGAGAACCTCTTCTGCTCTGAACTTAGGAAATCAGTGCCCTCTGCATCTTAAAGAGTTCATTTCTGACAGTCTTCTATATCTAACGCCACAGGATACCCAGAACCACAACCTACACACTACTTAAGTGAGTCACTGAAAACAGAATCTGCTTGTCCCTGAAGTTAACATCGGGGAGCATGAACACGAAGTCTTCATGAGATAAGTACCTATTTTACCCCCATGTAGTATATCTGCTGCTCTTCTGAAACAGTTCCTTATGCATTCCAGGCAGGCCTCCCACTCACTACGCAGGATCCTGTCTCCACTACCCAAGTGTTGTGATGACAGACATGTACCACTGCACCATTCAATCCCTATTTCTAAAATTCTGTATATATAGAAGGAACATAAATGCTATTTTATTGTACATCCATTCATCTAGTACTTCAACTAGTCATTATTTAAATATTCATATGGTTTAAACTCATCTAACAATTCTTGAGTAATGATGGCATGATTACCAGAAAAGCATTTCCCTAGGGCTGTCACAAATCTACCCCTTCTGTGACCCATCTTCTGACCTAACAACGTGTTTCTGAACCATGTGACCAAAGAGTATCTACATACCACACAGATTTTTTTTTCTAAAAATTGCCTCTTCTATATCCATTCCAGGTTTTAAAAAACATAAACAAAGCCCTACAAAGAACTTCGGGGCTAGAATGTGGTAACTACAAAGTGAAGGTGAGCAGCTCTCTTCCCAGACAACACACACACACCACAGCTCAGCCCCACCCGAATCCACCTGACCGGTCTTCTGCAGATGGGGAGCGGAACACCCACTGCCCCATAGGTGATCCTTGTGAACCGCGAAGCTGGGAGCTGCAGCTTGTCCCTCTGCAGCTACGTCCTTCCAGAAGCTCCAGGAAGCCTGGGGTAGGAGGGCTTCCCAAGCCCAAGGCAGGTCTCTTCTATGAAACCACCCAAGGCTGTTCTCAACAACTACTTCTCAGATGGCCTGGTCAGCACCTCCAATCACCTGTCACTGTGCTACATTCAGATGGGAGCCACATTTTTACCTTGTTTTTAGGCTACAGAATACAGAAATCACAACTTTTTACTACACTAAAATCCAAGCCCAACAATCTTGAGGATGGTGGTCTGCACACAGAAACACACAAACTTGGAAATGCAACAAACACAGGGCTCATAATAATCAGCCCCAACTACGAAGTGAGGTGATGGCCCCAGAATTCGCACAGGCAGCCCACTGAAGAGGCACTGTGGGGGTCAGCATGTAGCTTCCAACTCTGAAAGTGCAGCTGCCGAACAACCTCAAAGGGAAGAGAAATTACAACTGTTTTGTAGGCAAAGAAGAAACAAAAGCACAACTCTGGTAGACAAAGGCTGGAAACTAGTCTCTAACTCCCTTTCCTGTTGCCAGGCTTAACCCTCTCGGGTCAAAGAACACAAACTGCTTGGAGGACAGAAGGGAGGGAATCCAGCGTGCAGTTCAGAACTAAGGGTTCAGGGCTCCTGCTGCAGCAGCAACTACCCAAGGCTGGAACCGTGGCTCTGGTATTACATATTAAACAAGCACTTTCTCCTTTATACCCCCAACATCCTGTTAGAATTCAGCTTTCTAAAACTGAGAACAAACAAAACTGTCTAAAACCTGCACATCTTTGTTAATTGTTTACAAAGTCAGAATAAAAAAACCGAGATTTGTTAGTTTATCTGGGCTAGAGATCTCAACACTGTTGGGTTTAAGAACTGTTGCTGGTGCCTTCTTTATCCTATGGTCCCTCTTACCCAGGGAGTGTCTAAACATCTACTTTCTAAGCAAAGATTTTTGAGCAGGTTATTTTAATCAAATTACACACAACTTCTGACCTAGAGCGAAAACACATATCTATATGGTAAAGTACATTTAGCTGGCAAGCACGCTAAGCAAGGGTGTATGCTTTCACTCAAAGGATACACGTCTCTACCCTACCTCTTTAGAGATCCCCTGCTTGTGTCCTTACCCCTGCCTAAGACAAGACGAAACGGAATTTTGGTGGTCACATTCTTCAGTCTCTGACACTATCTAAAAAGTGTGAAAGGAGGCCAGAAACTATCTCCACTTAATCAGAAACGGTCCCCTTCTAACACTCTGTACCCACTACCACCCACCCCTGTTATTCCCACCCTCTTAAAGCTGTGCAATCCAAAGGGGAAGGAAGGTAGAGAAAGTATACAACATAAAATTCTCCCAGAGCTGGGGAGCAAGGCAGCTTGGGGACACCATGGCATTCTGGCTAGACCTCAGGACCATCAGGTGGCTGGAGTGTCCCTTCCCAGGCAACCTTGTGTAAGGCATACCTAACATCTCTTCATGCTCTACAGCAATGAAGTCATTCAGAGCCTTCGCTCAGGATCCCTGGATTAGCATATGCAAACTGAAGTGACTACTTGAAATTGACCCAAAGCCCACATGACCGGTGCTGAAGAAGGCTGCTTCCAAAGTACAAGCAAGGCACAACGATGCTTTTGTTTTGTTTTAAATTATACCTGCTGGGGAAGGAGAGAGCATAAAAGCACACTACGTTACCGAATTCTCTCAGCAGAATGGGGGTGTCAGCGACGACTGAGGAGAGCCTGACTCACAACAGAGGACCAGAGGACGAAGATAGCTGCCTCCGCCGACCCCAGTCCGTGACCCGGCTCCTGGTGGCTTATCATCCCTCCAGACCTGAAAGTCCCTACCTCAAGATCAATCAAAAGCTGGGGGTTGAGGGTGTGGGAGAACATGTCTTCGGAAGGCGCAAGCAAGGCCACCGTTGAATGAATGAAAACTGGGCTAAGGGTACCAGGAGCAGGATTTTCGCTGAAGTCAGAAAAAGAGAGGTCAAAGGGATTTTTTTTAAGTGTGACAGCGGGGACAAGCGTCTGGGGTACACAGTCGGCACCGACAGGCTTTGGAGGAAGGTTGTATTGATCACTGACGCTGAGGACAGGCAGTAGAGACGAGCGGCCGGCGGGGACCACGAGCAGCTTCTCGACGCGTGGGAGTAGAGCGGGGCCGGCCTCGGCTCTCTCGCGTGTCCTTCCGCGGTCCTTCCACCACACTCCGGAGGGCCGGGGTCCGAGGCCAGCCTCGGCCCCTGCGTACATGGCACACCCCCCTCCCGCGACCGCGCACACGCGCGGGCACACCCCCCCTCCCCCGCCTCCCGCGCGCACCCGGCCGCGCCGAGCGCCCGACCCATGCGCGCCCCCTCTGCGCACCCGGCCTCCCGTGGAACGATTGCGCGAGGGGGCCCGCCCGGTGTCCAGATGGCCGGGGACGCGGGGCTGGGAGGCCTAGAGGCGGCGGGGCGGGCCCGCGCGGGAACCGGTCTGAGGGAAGGTCACTTACCCGCCGCATGGCTTTCAGAATCAAAGCCAACTCGTAGCGGGGCATGGCCCGGGATCGCGGCGCCGAGTCGAGGCGAGCCGGGGTGCCGGGACTCCGAGGGCGGGGACGCGGGGCGCAGAGCGGCGAGGGGGACGAGGGAAGACGGGCCGGTGAGCTCCCGGGCAGCGAAAGCACCGTGCGACCGCGCGAGCCAGGCTTAAAGACTCTGGCAGCTGCGCAGACGGAACGCCCCGCCCACCTGGGGCCCCGCCCACCAGGCCAGGCCCCGCCCCGCCACTCGGGGCGCCCGCGGCTGCGCCTCCGCGGGTTCCTGCTCGAGCTTCGGGATATTCTCTCTGTCCCCTATCCTGCGGGCTGCGGACACGGTCTGCAGCAACTCGTGGGAGGCCGCATCCTCGCTCGACACGCACCCGTTCCCCGCCGCCTCCGCGCCTACCAACCTTGGTCTCTGGAAGCCGGTGGAACTTTCTAGGCCTTCCTCCGCTGGGCGCTAGGCGAGCGTGTGCGCGTGCGCCGCGGTGCGGTCTGGCTGGGTGGTGTGCGCCCCTCGCCCGCGTCCCCAGGGAGCAAGGCGGGGTGCTAAAGAGTGCCTGATGCACCAAGCCGCAAAGAAACAAGCCTGGAACCGAAGGGCTAATATGGGCTTTTGCTGTGTGCGCCTGGCCTGACCCAAAAGCAGGCTAATGATTCGACTCTAGTCAATTATTCTTTAAAGGATACCCCTGCTTTCAGGTAAAGGATCCTGAGAGTTCCCTATAGGGTACCAGAGTGAGGAGGGGCGTCGAAGAAGGTCAAGCACTCCCCAACACACACACACACACACACACACACACACACACACACACACACACGTGAGAGCTCAGGACTCCCCTCCCTTTTGCCACTAGAGTGAGGTGCTGTTTTCTCAGCTCGGCTCCAAGGGCGCTGCTCCAGCTGCAGATTCCATGTCCTGGTCCTAGCTTACCCCACTGAAAGGGTCTCTAACTGAAATGTTCTCTTAAGTTTAAAGTGCTCTAACAACTGGTAGTAATTTATTGCGCGCTTAAGGTCTGTATCAGGCACAACACTTAGGCTGTTGCAAGAGTCATTCTCACAAGCTCTGTGAAGCAAATCGTATTCAACCTATTTTAGGTATTAGCAAATATAAACATGCAAAGATAATTTAATTAGTCCAAGGTCATATGCACGCAGAGACACAATTTGGGGCCCAACTGTCTGAAAAGTAGGTTCATTGCCTACACTTCGGGACCTCCCTCGAGGCCAAGATGTTGGTCCTAGTCAGTGGCATTAGATAGCTTTATAAAGCACAGAGACTATCTTTGCCACCTCCTCCACAGACCATTTAGAATTTCCTGCCACCAAACATGAAGATTGTGAATACAACCCGTGAGCCTGAGTTCTTAACATTTTCATTTCTCAGGTTTGTCCATAACACCCTTCTAAACAGAAACTACACAATCTATAAGTCACCTACTTAGCTTCCACTACGCTCCTGTTGTTTTTTTTTTTTTTTTGGAGGGGGGTGTATTGTATTTGGTTTGTTTGTTTCTTTGTTTAAGACAGCATATTAAAAGAACAGAAGGAAGAAAGAATTTCTGGTCTTTCAGAAGTGAATTCCAGATCTGTCTAACATCCCACTTCAACCACTCTTCCTGTTACCAATTCCATGACCCAGTTAAGGAATGAGAATATAGGAGGCCCACATTCCCAAGCCAAGCAAAACACTAAACAGCTCTGTTGAGCTGACTAGCCGGGAGCATCTCCTCTTGAAAGCACCACAGGTTCTCCCTGATGCCCAGGGAGGAGTGACATCCTGGTTGTCTAGCCTGGCAAGGGAGGTGAGAAAATCAGCCCCATAACACAGTGCCTCAGGGGGAGGCAACACCCCATAACCCTCTCAAGTTCTTACCCCCACAGACTCATCCCATTTCTTAAATGAAAAAAGAAATTAGCTATCATAATTTCCCCCTCCCATTTCAATTTTTTTAATAAGTGGTTGTGATTCCTTAACTTTTTTCTTGAAATTATGAGAGATGATGATGCAAATTCAGCATCTTCCAAATAAAACCTCAAGTTGAAGTTTTATCAGGATAATTTTAAATTGTATATATACTCTATGTAGAATCATAAGCTATTCCTACATTATTTAGTTATTGATCTAGAAAATACCTTTTGGGATCTTGAAAAATATTTAATGTGGTCGATAACATAAGAGTTTCTTAAGCAAAGATTTTGGATAATTTTCAAGTAAATTCTTTTGAGGAGTAATAGGAAGAGAGAATTTAAAACAAAAGTTGAAATCAAATGTGCCCTGGGTCAGTTTAATCGCAGTTGCCTTCTTATTTTCTACTACAGTGTGAGAGACTTGACCTTGAGCTCTCCGTCATAACACTCAAAGACAGCTGAAGTATTTTATTATTATTACCAGGTCTAATATTTCGAGCATTCGCTGTGAACCAGGAAGCGCTGTAAGTGCTTTGCATTTGATATTCATTTCTTGATGGAGGAGGGTCATCTTTCTATCTGTTGTTTCATTGGTTAAGTAATATAGAAACTGCTTGGCCTCTGATAGGACAGAAAATTAGGTAGGCAAAGTAGACAGAACAGAATGCTGGGAGAAAGAAGCTGAGTCAAGTGAGTCGCCATGGTTCTCCCACTCCAGACAGACACAGGTTAAGATCTTCCCTGGTAAACCACCTCGTGGGCTACACAGATTATTAGAAATGGGTTAGATCAATATGTAAGAGCTAGCCAGTAAGAGGCTGGAACTAATGGGCCAAGCAGTGTTTAAAAGAATACAGTTTCCGTGTAATTATTTCGGGTATAAAGCTAGTTGTGCGGGCGGCCGAGTGCCGGGAACTTAGCCCGCCACTCCTATCACAACAATTTCTGACCATAAAGATAGATATTAGCACCCCTGCCACATACACAGGAAGAAAATGAGACTTAATAGATCTTCCATCACTTCCATCTGCCCCAAATCAGACAGAATTCTGGACTTGCACACTTAACCCTAATATGGCACAGCCTTTCAGGGCCCCCTAGCCAATTTGCAGCTATTTGTCCACCAACAGTACCCAACATGACTGCCGTCTCCCCCTCCAGCACCCGTGCCAAAGTCTCCCCTAAGGCTTCGTCCTCCTCCCCTCAAGCCACTGCGGGTTTGTTTTCATTTGTCTTAGCCGGGTTGCCCTCTCAACTTCTCTTTCTTTTCAACCACATTTACCGAGGGGTCTCCAAACCTACTCTGCCCCTTTCCAGACTTTGTAGGTCTGTGTCTGCTCATTACTCCAGAGTCTCTGGGTCTCCTCCCCAGGAGCTATTTCCCAGGCATCTCTACCAGGATACTAGCTGCCATCCTGATAATCCCTTTGAGTCCCTTTTCCCCTCCCTGTCCCTGTAGCTGATCTCCAACAGAGGCAGCATCCTGGTAGCTAGGATTAAAGGCACAAGGGGGCCATTACTCAAGTTCCCTTAATTCAGGTGCATAGGAATTTGCCTGGGAAGGAATTTGAGTTGATCCCTGCCCGTATCCCAGTCTACTGTGGCGATGCAGGTCTATAAAATGATGAGTTCCTGATCTGTAGTTAGGGAATCTGATAAGGAAGCAAGGTAAATTATTTATCCTGAGTCACACAGCCCTGGGCTGGTACAGCTCAAAGGAGCTTACCAGCTTCTTCTCGCCATCTGTGGGCTCAAGCCTTGGATTCTGCTGTTGTCCGTGGATTAACCTAAAGGGTGCAGGACTGTTACTGGGGAGAGGTAAGTCACATACAAATCGTTCTGCTTGTGACCTCTGCTGTACCTAAATATATCCTCCGGAAAGTGAAGAAATGTGGGCGGGTAGCTCACTGATCAGTTACACATGTTTACCGCTGTCCCACAAGACCCAAATTTGATTTCTAGCACCCACATCACAATGACCTGTAACTTCAGTTTCAGGGGATCTGGTGCCCTCTTCTGGACACTGAGAGCCCGTGTGTGTGTGTGTGTGTGTGTGTGTGTGTGTGTGTGTGTGTAGACACACATAATTAAAAACGAAAAGGAAGGCCGGACGATGGTGGCGCACGCCTTTAATCCCAGCACTCAGAGGCAGGCGGATCTCTGTGAGTTCGAGGCCAGCCTAGTCTACAGATCTAGTTCCAGGACAGGCTCCAAAGCCACAAAGAAACCCTGTCTCGAGAAAAAAAAAAAAAAAAACGAAAAGGAAGTGGAGAAATATGTAAGTTTTCTGTTAACCAATGATCACCCACCTGTCATCTTCTCCCTCGTGAAAAGGAGCTTGCGTTAAAGGCACAGTGCGTGTATTTCCTGAACGGCATCTCAGTTGGGACTGGGATTGCTCCTCAGCCCTCTGCTCCTGTGACCTACACCTGGAAGGCCTGGCATGCCCCTGCTGTGCCTGCCTGGTGGCTCAGTATGCATTTGTGCTTGTCAGCCAGTGGATCAATTTAGGCCACAACATTTCAGACTTATTTTAAGTGTTTTACCTGTGACTCCTCCCTCCCCTCTGGTCTTTCCTAAACCTCTACATGCAACCTTCATGGACTCTTCCCTATCCTTTGTCATACCCACTTACCTCAGATTCCCTTTCTTCTCAGTAAACGTGGACTAACTAACCATTGCCTGTCTAGATCAGTTTGTATGTGCTATCTATCAGTGACCCTGAGAGCAGAACAGATTGCTGCATGGAACATTTTTTAAGGCAGAAATTTGAAGAATTCTTTAAACATTTTCTCACTTTTCATTTGCCAGTTTCCAAATTATTTTTAAAATTTTTGATGAAGTAAATTTTGAGGGAGAAGGGTTTCAAACTGGAACTCTGCTACAACAAAAAAAGGAACAGCTGTGGTCTTCATGGCATAAGTTCTCTTACCTCACCCTCTCCTGTTAAAAAGAAAAGCTGGGGCTGGAGAGATGGCTCAACTGTTCAAATATAGACAGCTCTAGCAGGGGACCTAGAGAGGTTCCCAGTGTGTATGTGTGTCAAGGTGTGGCTCACCCCAGGGGAATCCAACACCTCTAATCTCTGTGTGTGTGTGTGTGTGTGTGTGTGTGTGTGCGCGCGCGCACGTAAAACACATACCACTAAAGTGATAAAAATATTTTTTTTCCTTAGAAAAGTTATGGGCTGTTCTATGAGAGATGCTCTTACCAAATTTTCTAGTAAAGAGATACTTAATGGATTTTTTTAAAAAAACAATGGTTTTTAAAGGCAAAATCCTCCCTTCCACTTGCCAAGCTGGTTTTTCTTTGCTAACAGTGTCGTGAAGTGCCCCCTACCAGCTTGTCATAGGCCCACAAGGGTCCTTGATGTTCAGTGTCAATAATATTGGAGGGATGAAGCAGCTTTCTCGCCACCAGACCAAATGCATAAGAATTCTCTGGAAGCATTTTCAGATTTAGCAAAAAGAAGAAAGGCCAGCAGCTGGGGGATCCAGAGAGGAGACAAACACCATCTGCCCAGGGGTTCCAGCATCAGCTTTCCAAGGGGGGCGCCTCCAAGTGAGGCTCTGAGGGGGGCGCCTCCAAGTGAGGCTGGGCATGCAGTGGTGCGTCGGGCTGGGCGGCTCTGCACTAGGAGCTCTGAGATTGCAGGTGATGGTGACAGAAGCTGGGGCAGGAGGGGACAGAGGGGACAGAGGGGACAAGGGCAGAGCACAGCGCCAAGGCTACTGTAGCAGGCGAAGGGGGTGCTCCTCAGTTCCTGAGGGTTGAAGACATGTTAGGACACCTGAACTGTAGCGCTCAGGACTGGCAGGATGTCTCCTCCTTTGTTTGTTCAGGTCACACCTGTCTTGGGGATGTCCTCAGCTCTTAATTCATAAGGCTTATTTCTCAGTTCAATTCATGTATTCTCCCTCATGAAATACGTCTTTCGGATCTGCTACAGTGGCATCTTTCATCACTCTGGCCTCAACAGTCAAAGAGGGCAGTCACACAGCAGGCCACCGGGGGCCTGCCTTTAAAGGATCCTGCCACCTTGAGAATGCTGATAGACAGCATCATGACCACCAGCCAACACTTCCTGGTAAGGTCGATATCCAGGAATCTCCCGTCAGCGAGGACCATCCCACCCTCGGCTTGCAGGCTCGGTCTGGAGGTGGCTCCAGCGTGAACAGGGGACACTGTGTTCAGACTGGACTGACAGAGGATTAGTCATGGGAGTCAATCTTACAGGCACCAAATTATGCTCAATAGTTGTTCAGCACACATTGGTTCAGCATGAAGATTGTCTGAATAAATAGTTCCGGGCTGAATCTGAACTGTTTTGAGCTTCCTTTTTATTGTGGAACAAGACAAACAGATTCATTGAAAAGGAATAGAGAGAAATGAGGATTGGAAAGATGGCTCAGTGGTTGAGAACATTTCCTGCTCTTCCAAGGGCTCTGCGTTCACTTCCCAGCACTCAGGTGGGACATTTTCCACTCCCTGTAACTCCAGCTCCAGGGGATCTGATGCCCTCTTCCGGCCTCTGAAGGAGCATGCACTCATATGCCTGCACACACACACACACACACACACACACACACACACCACACACCACACACACACACACACACTTCAAAATAATAAAAATAAATCTTGTTTTTGATGTGTGTATGAAGCAAAGGGAATTACAACAGAGAACATGAGAAATAATCTTTTACAGAAGATATCTCATAGCAAGCTAAATGCCTCATAAGCAGATATGGTATGGGAGGTCCTTCTGTCTATATGTTGGTTTTATTGGTTAATGAATAAAGAAACTGCTTTGAGCCTATAGCATAGCAGAGCTAGGTGGGGGAAACTGGACTGAATTCTGGGGAAAAGAAGGTGGGGTCAGGGAGAAACCACATAGCCCCGCTGGATACAGACACCAAAACTTTACTCCGTAAGCCATAGCCTCGTGGTGATACACAGATTAATGGAGATGGGTTAAATTAAGATGTAAGAGGTAGCCAATAAGAAGTTAGAGCTAATAGGCCAAGTAGTGATCTAATTAATAAAGCATCTGTGTGGTTATTTCGGGAGTCTGGGCAGCCGAGAAATAAACAAGCAGCCTCCTACAACAAGGGAAATGTTCTTGATTTTGAATTTAGAATTATTAAGTTGATCTATACTATTTCAATATATAATGTGTGTGTGTTTAGGTTGCTTTATTTTAAAAAATAAATCTAGGTGCAACAATATCAGTGGCTATCTATACTACCTGGGGATAAATCCCTCAGATATAATTAAAATTACAAGACAATTGGGAACTTTAAGGTGGTTCTTTTCAGTATCCTTCATCCTGAACTGAGAACCTAAGAGTATGTGTAGAATCTATCTAGGGAACTTGGTTCCCAACTTGAACAAAGGAGCCCCCACATCTGAGAAGACCTTTCCCGAGACAGAGGCTCTGTTATTATTGCAGATGAAGCAAGTTGTTTTAGTGACAAGCTGAACATCGTTTGTGGTATTTGGTATTATTACATTATTAGTTTATCACATGGCTCCTACACAGGGTTAACTTCCAGCAATCCGCTGTTTTCAGACCAGAATCCTTTATTGTCTTTTCTCCTTTGCTTTAAAATATCCAAAATCTAAATGAGATGGTGTCCAGGATCAGGGATGACACTTCCTCTTCAATCACGTATTAACCTGGCTGTCGTTAAAGAGCAAGAAGACAGGAGAATCTGCCCCTGCCCCGTCCTTAACAACTCTGTGATTAGGAAGTGACAAGATCCCAGATTCAGCCACCGCATCATCAGCAACTAGTAGAACCATTGATCCAGGGGCTCTGGGAGCAGCGCTACTGAACTGGACTCCACGTGGGCACACAGCCTCTGGGATGCAGGCAGGGCTCTGGGTAACGCCACCTGCAGTAACAACACCCTTAGGACTCAAACCCTCTACTCCCCACTCCACTGCCACTCACCTGGGTACCATGAGGCACATCCTCTGAAGTGTGTTCAAAGGCTTCTTCAGAGTCGCCTCAGAAGACGGTCTGATTCCGTCTCTCCTCAGTCCACAGACAGCAGTGGCTCCCCACCGCCCCCAGGAAGAAGTCCAGATTCCTCCCTCTGCAGGGGGCCCTGCCTGCTTCCATTCCTTTGGCCACGCCTATAGCTCTGCAGGCCTATTCCCTGCTGACTTTTGCCCTCTGCCTGGCGTGCGCATCTTTCCCTTCATTTGGCTTATTCCTACTTTTCCCCTCTTTTTATTATGAACTATATCTCATAAGCAGAAATTGCACAAAGCACATGTAATCTAAAAGAGCGTCAGCTAACGACCCTTTCCACACCTCCGTAGAAATACCACCGCTCCTCTGACCCTTTCCTTGCTTTTCTTCAAGGTCTTTATCTTTTGTATACACGTTGCTAAGCGATGGCATGTTCCTGCTTGTTTTGAATGTTGTGTGTCTTGTTCTCCTCCCCAACATTAGGTTGATGAGATTCATCCAGTCATTGAACACAGCTCATTTCCTCTGCGGATACAGCACTGTACAACCAAACCTCCATGCCTGCATTCTACCATCGATGATGACGGGCTGGTTGTCGGGTGAACCGTTATTACCAACAGAGCCCGTAGAAACATTCTTGTCATTGTAGACTCATATCTAGACGTGCGTGTGTGAGCATTTGCTAAGACCGGGACCTTGGAATGGAATATGCCTTCCTGGTATGCAAAACAGCTTTTCCAGCTAATTGCAAAGGTTTTCTGAAGAAGTGGCCTACCCAGCACTTTCATCTGCAGTGTGGATGGTTTTGCTAACTTCCGGGCTGTAGGCAAGCCTGTAGAGCATTTTCTTAGTGACTGATGGCGGAGGGCCCAGCCCCTGGTGGGTGGTGCCATCCCTGGACTGGTTGGTCCTGGGTTCTATAAGAAAGCAGGCTGAACAAGCCATGGGGACCAAGGCAGTAAGCAGCTCCCCTTCCCTGGCCTCTGCATCAACTCCCACCTCCAGGTTCCTGCTTTGTGTGAGTTCCTGCCCTCACTGCTTTTGATGAAGAACTGGTATATGGAACTGTGAGTGAAATAAATCCTTTCCTCCCCAGCTTGCTTTTGACTAGGGTGTTTCCCACAGTAGTGACCCTCACTAAGACAGTCAGGGACCCCTGCCTGTGTGGTCTCCACATGTGCTTCCTCTACCATTGTGCTACATACCTTATTGGATGTGGAAAACTGCTGGCCAGGTCCCCAGCTGCTGTCCCTCCATTCCTCTGCTCCATTTAAGCTAAAGTCACATAGTCCTCCTGTTGCTACTCACTGTCAGTGACTGATGTTTAAGGAAGAACCGTCCCCCATAGGTAAACACCGCGTCCCCATTGGTGGAGCCGTTTGGGGGAGGGGATGAAACCTTTAGGAAGTAGGGCCTTGCTGAAGGAAGTGCGTAGCTGGGCGCAAGTTTTAAAAGCTTACAGCCTCACCCCACTTCCAGTTACCTCTTTCAGCCTCCTATTTATAGTTGAGGATGTGGTCTCTCAGTTACTGCTCTGGCAATCAGTAGTCAGTCACGCCTCCCTCCCCCACCATTTACAGACTCTCCCTCTGGAACCCGAAGCCAAAAGAAAGTCTTTCTTCCATAAGTCCCTGTTGGTCACAGTGTTTATCACAGCTACCAAAAAGTCACCCATACCATGGCTGAACATCATGGCAGTGTGAAGTCGGACTGGTGTCTGACATATCGGGACTGTCCTGATGAGGTCGTCACATCTGATAGACGTTATTACACCTAGAGTACACAGAGAAAGTCAGAATTCAACCAGGGGAAAACAGCCTAGTCTCTTAAATAGGATACAGTGTCCAAGAGGAAGACAACGGGCCAGTCCTCAGTGGCATGTAATAATGTGAAAAGGTGTTTGTAGTGGTACTTTCTGGTCAGGACCACCAGCCCACAAATAATGACAAGGAGCCCTTTATGAATTATGAAAGCTCAACCTTAGCTTAGACTTGTTCCTAACGAGTTCTTATAATGTTTTCCCACATGGTTCATTACCCCGTCTGCCTACTGCCCATCCTGCTTCCTCCACCTTTCTTCTCCCCAAAGTTCGCTCCCTGCCCAGAAGCCCCACCTGTGCTCTCCTGCATAGCTATTGGCCGCTCAGCTTTTCCTTCCACCAATCACAGCAATACATCTTTGCACAGCTACAAGTATCCCACAACAGGTGTTCGACATTATCACTTCCAAGCAGATGCAAGTTAAAACTAAGGTGTGCTATCAGTGCAGGCCCTTTAGAGGAGAGGAAAGTCAAAGGCCTCCAAAGACCATGTGGAGGAGACAGAGCCACTGAAACACTCAGTGGGGATGAAAACGGAGAATTCGTTCTGGTACCTTCTTAAAATGTCTTATCCAGATCTCATGTGACTCAAACGCTCTATTCTTACTTCCACACGATGAAGAAGGGCGCAGAACCACGCAAATAACTGTTTGCAGGATTAAAGCCGGAAACAATTCAAAGGGCCGTCAAGAAGTAAGTGGCTGAGCGATCCACTGCGTATCCACAGGATGAAATACTGCTCAGCAGTAAAAAGGAATGAATTGTTGGTGTGGTTAGCAGCATGGATGCCTCTCAGTGAAGCTGGTCTGGAAAAAATAGATCTTAAAAAGTACATATTGAATGTGTTCATTTGTATAAAAATTTTAAAATGAAAAATGACAGTGACAGAATTGTCGCTCTGAGTTGGAGTAAAGTACAGATGACAGGGGCACAAGGAAACCTTAGGGGCCTGGGATAGATTTCATTTCTCTTTGTTATCTTGATTAGTGACTGTGTGCTCATATCAGACATTACCAAGCAGCCGTCTCTGCTTGTATGTTTTGCAGCACCAGGACTGAACCCACAGCCCTGGACGTGCTAGGCAAGTGCTCCACCTCTGAGCTTCGTTCCCATCCCTTTGTTATTTTTATTTTTGAAACAGGGTCTTGTTAAGTTACCTGGCGTGGTCTTGAATTCTCTGCTTAGCTCGGGTAAACCTCAAATTTGTAATCCCTGTGCCTCAGTCTTCTAAGTAGGTGAGATTACAGGCATGCACCACCATGCCTGGTTAATTATGTACTGATTGTTAGAAGACAATTATACTTCAAAAACTGTGAAAACGTTCATAACATTATTATTCCCTGAGGAATGAATGTAATTTTAGATCATGGTTTGATGGCTCTATCTGCACAGTCCCTGTTTCCCCGTTTCCGATTCCTAGAAAAAGGTAAAGGTCTGGAATTCAAGTTTATCAAGTTAAAATTAATAATAAATATTGTGTGAACTTTACTAATCTCTATAGACAAAACAAATATATACAACAAGCAACACGTGTCCTCAAGAAGTTATAATCTAGCAAGAGAAGACCTAAATGTGTTTTAAGTTAAACAGCCTTGCAAGATTTAAGTATCAATTCTAAAAAAAACCACAAAAGATTAAAAAAAGAACAGAGAATAATTGACTGTCTATAAAAGGTAGAGGCAAAAAAAAAAAAACAAAGTGGGGGGCTGGCAAGATGTCTCAGCAGTTAAGAGCACTTGCTGCTTTTCCAGGGGACCCAAGTTCAGTTCCCAGCACCCACGCTGGGTGGCTGACAGTGTCTATAACTCTGATTCCAGGGAATCCAATACACTACTTAGTACTATCTCTGTGGTTCCATGGCCTCGAGAGGAAATGGTGAGCTTAACTTCAGCTGGAGAAGGGTGGGGAGCTAACGGTCTCTGACAGAGACCACATGGTGGGTCTAGGATGGCTTCCTACGGTTATCCTCTTATGGCCACGCAGTTACCCCTGTGTGGCCACACAGTTACCGTCATTGATTAGCTATACCTTTCTCATACTCAGTTAGTCCTGGGCATCTGTAAGGGATTATCAGAGTAAAATTACTAAAAGAGTTAGCCTTTAGTTACATTTGATCTTACTGACTTATCAGGGGCCATAACTCAGAGATCAGTTCTCCACTGGGATCTTCCACTTTCTGAAAACATAACACACAAGTTAGCATCAAACAACGAGTTTAGTGTATTTTCGAGAATGTCAGGTTTATTAGGCTACAAACAACAACAGCAGCTATAGCTCGTCTGTGAGGGAAGGACAGACTTTTACTGTGACACTCTTCTCTCGAGACTCAAGGCAACGTGCAGCTGACCCGGATTTCGGTACGGACTAGAGAGAGATATTCTCCATCTTCTGCTTGCTTCTCTTCCTCATCAGCTTAGTTAAGAAACCATTTTCTGTGTTTTCCATCAATAGAAGAAAGCCATTCTGGGCTCCTTGGTCTACACTGTATATAATCCCCCTAACTGCCTAGACAGAGCTGGGGACACTCTTCGGTTTGTTCACACGTTAGCCTAGCTTGGGCCAGAGACCCTCCACTGGGCCAGTCAGCCTAATCACATCACCATGGCTGCTAAAAGCAGCTCTGAAACAGTTAAGGGGAAGAACGGGATGGCACAGGGGAGATGAGACGGTCTGCTCCCCAGGCAGCGCCTCCACTACACAGTGTTGGGGCTGTCCTAACTTTAAGAAACATATATGCAACATTGTTTCTCATGTGTGGGATTCAGAGTTTTTTAAAAAAAGTAGAAAGGGGACTATTAGGAAAGAGGCAGAGGATTATGGGATGGAAGAAAGGGAGACTAAGAGCGAGTAACAAAGAATGTTATAGCCGTGGGTGAAAACCTCACAGTGGAACCCTTTATTCTGTACGGGGAAAGTAAGCTGATTTTACAAACGTGCATACAAGACCTGCACTGCTGGACAAAACCATGAGGTAGAGCCGAGTGTGCTGACGCCTATCCCAGAATTCAGGAGCTGGCAAGGGGATCGTGACTTTGAGAACAACCTGGTCCATGGAGCAGGTGTAAGGGCACATTGCATCACCAGAGAGTTGGGGGCAGGGATATGAACAGATCAAAGCCAGAGAGTTGGGGGCAGGATGATGGACAGATCAAAGCCACCTTCAGCTACATTGTGAATCTAAAGTTGCCCTGGATCATCCCAGACCCTGTCTCAAAACAAGAGGAAAAAGGAGGAGAGGTTCAGGAAGTATTGACCAGGTTTCTCTGGCCATAGCGGAAACCATGAGTTCTACTGTGGTCTAAAAGTGTCCTTCACAAAATGTATTTGGAGTCTCGAAGACGGAATTAGGTTACAAAGGCTCCATATAGAACTAGTTGGTTTTATTTTCTTCTGTTTTGTGATTCTTTTGGTTGTTTTGTATTATTTTTTGAGACAAGGTCTCATGTAGCCCAGGCTAGCCTTGAACCCAAAATAAACTTGACATCCTCTCAGGTGCTGAAGTTACAACAACAGCACACGTGCTTAGACAGTGCTGGGGTGGAACTCAGGACCCCTTGTATACTAGGCAAGCACTCAACCAACTGAGCTACATCCTCAGCCGCCCTTAAAGTGTCTTCATCATAGACAACGGCAAATCTTCCCCTCCCAAAGGATGTGGTTTTCAAGATGTCGTCTTAGAAGCAGAGACATCCTCTCCCAGGCAAATAACCTTCCTGGCTCCTTTACTTTGGACTTCCAAATCTCCAAAACAGAAAAAAAAAAACCTGTTTTTTATGAGCTAGCCAGCCTCAGGTGGCCTGTTACACAGACCCCAATGCATGTCCCTTGAGACTATAGTATCTAAGGGAGGTTTCCTTGATGCAGGTGACCGCTTACATTTACTTGTTTTGATAAACGTTTATGACCTAAGTACTTCTAAACCTTTGCATTTCACTCATACTTTTAATTCTTTTAACGTTGTCCAGACTGGTGGAAATTTGCTGTTTCCAAGGCTGGCCCACACTAAACAGTCCTTCTGTCTCAGCTTCCTAAGTGACAGGATCACAGTCATGCCCCACCACACAACTATAGCTTATTGGTATCTAGTGATTTCTGTATAAAAATAAGATTCATCAGCTTCACTTTCTCTTTAATTTTGAAATGACTAAAGTTTGTCATAGTAAATTCCCCTAAATATCTAATTTTATAAAGTGATTAATTTTCTAAAACATTTTGGGTACACTAGAGTTGATCTTCGAGAACATGACAGGGCAAACCTATGCCCCTGAAATGACTGGAATTAAGAAATCTAGTGAAAGACAATGAGTAGCTGCCAACTACTTCTGACCATGAATTCCCACCCTTTTGACTTTTAACACTGATGAGTTTTGATTCAACTTGCACAGATGAGTTTTGATTCCCAAGCACAGATGGTATTTTACAGACTCCCTTGCAGCTATATGTGATGATATGACTGAGTATGAGCTAATGAGAAGTGAGAATATATGATAGGCAGCACAGTGAACCAATAAGAAGTGAACAAAAATGATAGGTGGTACAGAGGACCACTTTCTGTCTGACTTACCAAATAAGAGAGAAATAAACATCTATCTATATTGACCAATAGATTAGGCTATAGTTCTGTAATACACCCTTCAAAGTCAACTCATAAGCTTAGTTAATTATAGTCTGTTAAATGGTTCAAAATTTAAATTCCCTGCACCACAAAAAGTTTCAAATTAAAATTGTAAAACTAATATGGCAGTTTCCTTACTCTATCAGATCATCGGTAGTTTCTCAAGTTCCCCTCGTGACCGTGACACACTCCTGCCCTCACACAGGTGCCATCGTGGTCTGTGCTGTGCTGCAGAATACTACATACTCAGGAAATTCTAAACCTAAATCTGTTTCTCACAGGCAGGAGGCTGGAGCTCCAAGATCAGGGATGACGTGCTGTGTCATTAAAGGCTGGGGAAAGTGTAAGCTCATGAGAGAGAGCTGAACTTGTGTGGGAGGTGTGTGTGTGTGTGTGTGTGTGTGTGTGTGTGTGTGTGTTTGGGATCTCACATTAGCAAAGTTTGCTTTTTGTCCTGATAACACCACAACCCTGTCTGAGGCATGTGTGTGGAGGGGTGGGAGTTACCTGGGTACAAATGTATGTGCTGACACACCTGTACATGTGGATTTGTGCATGTGGAGATCATAGGACAACTTTGCGTGTCATCTCCAGGCGCAACCCATTTGTTTTGGGCCCAGGGTCTCTCTCTGGCCTGTGGTGGGTGAACAGGCTGACCATCCAGTGAGCCTAGAGATCTACCTGTTTCCACTCTCCCAGTGCTAGGGTTACAAGCGCGTGCCACCCCACGTCACTGGCGTTACAAGTGTGTGCCACCACGTCGCCAAGGGTTACAAGCGTGTGCCACCACACCCAGCAGTTCTCACACAGGTACGGGGGACTCAGGTCCTCATGCTCACAAGGCAAGAATGTTCCTGACTGAGCTCTCTCCAGCCCCACCTGTCTGTGTCTTCTCCTAAACATGGCCTCTTTCCACTGCCGTACTCCAGGGATCGGGAGGACAGAAATGAAACAAGCAAATGAGATTTAAGGGCTCTATTTCGGCAGCTTGGATTGAGTATCCAGTTGTCCTTCTGCTGGCCAAGGCTTGCCCTTCAGGGTCACCTCCGATAAACAACTTCCGGTCCTTTCCTAAGAGGAAGAGTGCACAGGAGCACTCGGAAACTGTTTCCAGGTGGAGTCGGGCCCATTCTTTGCTGTCTTCTCCATCCTCTGGGAAGGGTTTGGTGGGAGTTCTTATTTTTCTCATGGGGAAAAAAGTGATAGCTGGGATTTGGAAACATGTCAGTGTTTTGTTCCCAAACCATCCAGCTGGCCAGAAATGGAGAAAACCTCACACCCACGTGTCTGATTCCGAGCTTCCAAGTTCCTGAAGACCACTCCTACATTGTTCCTGAGGCAAAGGTATTTCTTCACCCATGCATGCAAAGGATCATTCCAGAAAGAGTAAACTGCCCGCCGGCCTCTGTGCAAGGATGTGGGGCAGGGGTCCCTGCCTGTGAGAAGCCCTGTATTCTACCTGTGCAGACAAGAAAACAGAACAACTTGTAGAAGCCTGTTCCCACCTCAAGAACCAGATCTATTTCTTTATTTTAGTTAATCTCCTAAATTGGACCATCTGGCCTATCAGAATTTAATTTACCTTGGCCCCCGTGGCATTGCTTCCTTGTGACCTGCAGGTCCCAAAATGACCACACCCCCAAAAAATCCATATTGTGAGCTTTCAAAACCATCTTCAGGAGTGCATTGTGGGAAACAGGCCTCCAGCGCTTCCGGGGAGCTTCCCGTTCTCTCACTGAGTAAAAAACCATAAAGTCTTGATTTAAATGTTTCCTCACTTTTTAAGAGCCAGTATCCCAAGCTGAGGCCTGCGTGCCCCACCCCAGGGAGCAGGGCCTGGTTCCCAGAGTGGCCCTGCCCTAAGCCTCCCCAGGTGTGGACTGATGGGCCCCAGGAGTGAAAGGGAACAGGACAAAGACTGAGGGCAGGCCAGGACCAGTCTTGAGCTCAGAAACCCCAGAAAAGACCCGGCCAGTTCAACTAGACTTTTACATTTTAAATTATTATTTTATTATGTACATTCTTCTGTTATAACATGCATAGTCACATCACAGAAAGTTAGCAAAATGAAGAACTAACATATGCCACAATCTGAGCATAACTAGTGTTGGCATTCTAGACCTTTCTCCAAGACTTAACCATGGATACATTTATTTATATCCTTGTAATCATACTGCACATATTTTTCTAACTCCATGTTTTCCTTTGTTAGCTAATTATAAGAATGTCTTTGTTCTTTTCTGTTTAGAGACTTATTTTTATTTTGTTCATGGGTTCATAGTTAAGATCTATGGGTGCCCTCAGCGGCCAGAAGAATTGTGGGTAGTTGCAAGCTGCCCTGCATGGGTGCTGGGGACTGGCCTGCAACCCACTGGGGGAGTACCCAGCACTCTCCCGTTCTGAGCATGCTCCCTGTCCCACCTCCCGAATTTGCTTCCCCGCGTTTATGTCCTTAATTAACCTCCTTAGCTATGTTTTTAACAACTGTGAAAAAAAATACTACTGAATTTTCCCCTTAGTTTTGGAAATTTAAGGTCATACCTCTTCCATCCTCCCGTTTACAGCTAATGAATAATCCTCCGACCTGCGGTGACACTCCCGGCCCCTCCCCCAAAAGGTACCATCTGTGAAGAGTAGGTCTAAGAACTGGGTGAGGCTGAGGCCTGAACAGCGAGGATCCTAACTTTCTCAGGATCTAGAACATAGCAATAAAAGATCTCTGGGGCTAGGTAAAAGGTCAAAAGATACAGAAAGAGGAAGCAGAGATGACTGGTACTGCCTGCCTTGTGTGGGGGGCCCTGTGCCAAAAGAGTGAGTCATGAGTCCACACGGGCACTTGCCCTTGGGCAAAGAAGGGGCTGCTGAGCGGTTCCACACCACACCGCTGGCTGCCCCAGTGCCTGGCAGAAGGTTCCAGCTCGGGAGAGAAAGGGGACTGCAGGCAAGGGCAGGTGAAGGCCGGGACCCTGGAGGTACAATATGCAGAGAAGCTGAGAGGCGGCATGGAAAGTTACTCAAACGTGGACCTGGAGTTGCCCCATCCTGGACCTGGAGGCTATTTCACCCTGCCCCACAATGGGCACCACTCCCTGCTGGATCTAGCATGTCCTCCTGCCTTGTTCTAATCTGAGTGTTATCTTTTCCACAGGATACCTCCTCCTCGGTTGCTCTTTCACCTCACAAGGTGAAATAAAGGTCCTTTTGTATCTGAGAGCAGCTCCCTCAAACCATAATGGCAGTCCTGTGACCACTGGTTACTGGACCGCTGCTGGGCACTGCCACTTGTCCCCAGGACCACCTCAGGACCTGTGTCGGAGTCTCCTTCCCTGAGCTCTGTTCTCTCTGGTTTGCATCACTACCTGGACCCAGAGCCATTCTTCTCCCAAGCCATGCTCCCTGCCTGGGTCCCAGCACACTGTGACTGACAATTAGCTATCCCTACCAGGATGTTCCTAATACAGCACAGTCTGAGCAGGCCCAGGAGCCCAGTGTCTCCCTGTATACTGGTCCCACTGCTTCCAGTCTGTGAGTGACACGGCTGAGCACCTGGTCCTCACACTAGCTGTGTGCAAAACTGCTAGACTTGAGCACCATCCAATGAAGTACCAAAAAGCGTTCTCGGACCCATCCCCTCCTCCCAGCCACCTCACTCCAGAGCCCACACAGGTGTTCCTACAGTCTCCACACGACTGCTGACCTGGGGCTCCCTCTCAGGCTCTGCAGTACCTTCAGACATGCAGTATGCTCAGATTAAGGGTAGATATGGGAACAGGGAAGTATATATGTTAATTAAGGGAGCCATTTTAGGGTTGGCAAGAGACTTGACTCTAGAGGGGTTTCCAGGTGTCCATGGAGATGTCCCCAGCTAGATCCTTAGGCAGCTGAGGACAGGGCACCTGTACTGGCCCTATCCTATAGCCATACTGATGAATGTCTTGCATATCACCATAGAACCTTCATCTGGCGATGGATGGAGATAGAGTCAGAGACCCACATTGGAGCACCAGACTGAGCTCCCAAGGTCCAAACAAGGAGCAGAAGGAGGGAGAACTTGAGCAAGGAAGTCAGGACCACGAGGGGTGTGCCCACCCACTGAGACGGTGGGGCTGATCTAATGGGAGCTCACCAAGGCCAGCTGGACTGGGACTGAAAAAGCATGGGATAAAACCAGATTCTCTGGACATGGCGGACAATGAGGGCTGACTGAGAAGCCAAAGACAATGGCACTGGGTTTTGATCCTACTGCATGTACTGGCTTTGTGGGAGCCTAGTCTGTTTGGATGCTCACCTTCCTAGACCTGTCCCACAGGGCAGGGAACCCTGACTGCTCTTCGGTCTGGAGAGAGAGGGGGAAGGGATGCGGGAGGGGGAGGGAAATGGGAGGAGGGGAGGAGGTGGAAATTTTTAATTAAAAATAAATATAAAAAAAGCCTGGAACAAGGGGTGCTGGAGCGTCCTATTCCAGATCTTCACAGGCTTGCACGTATGCAGCTCATGTTTATAGCGGGGACAGGGCAGACATGGAGAACTCTCCAAAGATGCTTGCAGTCACACAGGAATGACTCTTTCATGGCTAAGCACTCAGCCTCTCCTTGTAGCCCACTGGGTCACACTCACGTGAGCTTTATTGCCTTTGGCCAGTCCCTCCTCCACCTTGTGTATACTTCTGTGTCTTTCCTGTGGATGCTGTTTGTTCTTCCCAGCTTCACCAACTGCTAACCCTTCCCTCAGTGCCTTTGAGTCCCCCCCCCCCCCCCGCTCCTCCCCTGTGACGCAGGCACCTGTGTTTACCTGTGGAATTGTGTTTACTGCACAGTGTGCTGGCATTCTTTACACGGCTGCATTCCCTTTTGACCCCCTACCTCCCATGCTTTACATAGAAGGCTGTGAAAGGTTCTTCTTTGACAGTCTGTCAAAGATAGATTAACGCCATATCTTCCGTCAATACGCCTATAAATACTTACAAATAGGGCTCTGTTGAAACTTTTGGGCTATCATTTTCTTGAAGAGAAAGTTTTAGATAATATCTCTGAGTTCTCTACCAGTCCAGGTAATCTGTTTTCCTCAAGGCCACTCTGTTGCTGCTTGGCTGCTCCCTCCCCAAACTATGGATTCTCTAGGATTAAAGACAAATTAGACATTTCTAAATTTGCCATATAGATAAATACTCAGGTAAAAAAATTCAAGACTCAGATATTGACTCGGGAGGCAGAGACAGGCGGATCTCTGTGAGTTCGAGGCCAGCCTGGTCTACAAGAGCTAGTTCCAGGACAGGAATCAAAAGCTACGGAGAAACCCTGTCTCGAAAAGTCCAAAAAAAAAAAAAAAGACTCAGATATTGAGTAATGCTATAGTAAGTGTAAATTCAATGTTACTGCAATGTCATAAAGAGAATGTAAGTACTTTTTTATTAATTTATTTTTATTTTAATTAAAATATAATCACATTCTCCCTTCCCTCAGTTCCATCCAGCTCTCCTATGCCCCTTTCTCTCAAGTTCATGACTTCTTTTTCTCTAATTATTGTTTATATATGTGAATAGATGCATAAATCAACCTGTTACATCCATTTAGTGTTGTTTGTATGTATGTTTTTAGTGCTGACCACTAGTGGATAAGCATTTAAGGGGCTGCTTAACTGTCTTAGTTCATGCAGAAGTGGGGCCCCGTAACATTTCTCCCATACACATTGACATGTGCTCCTTATCAAAGAAGTTTCTTTTTGCGACAACAAAAAAAAGAGAGCATTGTAGAAAGAGAGCTACAACTGGTCAGAATGCAGAGAACAATACACCGTAGAATGCCCAGCCCCAGCTGATGCATCTACAGCATCACCATACACCTCAGACTCAGAGAGCATCAACCCTAGGGTGCACAGCCCCAGCTGATGCCTCAGGCTCAGAGGACATAATGAGAGAGGGAGCAGAAAGACTTAGAATCCAGGAAGAGGTGGTGTCTTCTAGATGTGACAGGGAAGCTACACCAGGAAATCTCAACAATATGGCTGCCTAAAGAAGAGCCAAACAATGACAGCACCAGTTGACATGAACAAGGCTATTTAATAAAGTAATGAGAGGGCGTGCTGAGAGCAGTGCCAAGGGCTCGCCTGAAAACGCGCATGTGGAAAACCCTGCGTGGAGAGGGCAGCACCTTTCCCCTAGTGAGCTCCACTGCACTCCCCTGTTGTAAAAATGAGAGTGGGAATTTACTGTGTTTACATGGTGGAAGTGAAACTGTGAGGCCGTAATCAGCTGAAAACAAGCACACTGAAATGAAAATATGCATAAAGACCACGTCTCACTGCGACTAGGAAGGCTCACAGCGTTTTATCACAAATGATAAATCCTGCCCCGGCACAACACAGTGTGTACTAAGTTAAAAAACAATCCCAGGAGTCCCATCTAGTCCACAGTGCACACACTGGTGTGACTCCGGAGGTTAACCATGAGGAGAGTCAGGTGGTCACACAAAGACTTCAAGAAAGCTGCTAAAACCATTCAGGAACTTAAAATATTCTAGTTTTCCTCCTCCTTGTTCTAGGGGAAGATTTTACACTCAAAAGCAAGCTGTCAACATGAAGACAGTATCTTGGATTTTTTTTAAGTATATCAAAATAACTTCTCAACAGGAGCCCTGAAAAACCAAATGAGGAACTTGGAAACTCAGTATATAAGTAACTAAAAAAGCCAAAATCTCCAAAAATGAAAACCAAAGAAATGGGCATCTCAAAACTCAACTATGAGACAGGAGGAGAGACCCATGAGTCAGCCACTTGACTAAGTTACAGTAGACCAGCGGTCCTCAGCCTTCCTGATGCTGCGACCCTTTAAGACAGTTCCTCATGTTGTGGTGACCCCCAACTAGAAAGTTATTTCATTGGACCTTCATAATTGTAATTTTTCTACTGTCATAAATTACAATGTAAATCTGATATGCAGGATAGCTGATATGTGCCCCTGCAAGGGTCACAACCCACAGGTTGAGAACCACCACAATAGACCGTAATCCACCAGAGGGAAAGGCATACTTCAACAAGTAAAAATTTCTCACACTAAAGAAACACTTGATTAGCATCAATGGACCCATCCAAGAGGAGGCAGCACCAAAGATGGCCTCTAGAATACGCCAACCTGCTGACCCTAAGGCTGAGGAGAATCCTTCCCACTTACAGACCAGAAAGAAAAAGACTCAGTTGAGGAGAGATGTGGAAATATTCATCAAACTGGAAGACTGAAGCCTTGTTCTGAAAGACTCTAGAGCCCTGTTTCTAGCCAAGCTGTGAGTTGGGTGTGGTCGGAAAAGAGAGACAAGTTTGGTTGGGCCAAGAGTCAGACTACATACATCCTACATCCTTTCCAAAGAAGTTATTTCAAGAGTAAATCCCGTGAAGATGAGCCTGAACTAAAATAAGAAGAAAGGGAAAATTTTGCAAGTACTAAATATAATAATTTGCATGCCCTGGATGTTCACTAGGGATCAAACATGAATATCAAAGGAAAAAATAGGGGGTGCTGGCAAGAAGAATGAGTCGCTCGTCTTCTCTTTCTGAGAATATCACCCAAGGATATATTCTAACCAAGTGAAAGAAGAATCAGAATTAAAGCATCAAATGTCTACACAACAGCAATAATAACGGCCAACATTTACTGAGGGCTGACTCTGATATACACAATATTTCAAACAACACAATGTATCTGATTTAAACTTTCTGATACCACCATGGTGAGATACTCTCAGCTCCACTATGCAGATAAAGAAGCTGATGGGAGTGGGGAAGACAAGAGGACAAAGCAGAAGCAGGGAATGCTGGGAACAAAGGGAAACAGTAGATGTGGGACAGGGAGATGCTGCCGAAGCAGAGAGAACTAACCAAAATGAACTATGTGGGAAACTCACTCTGGGAGCTATTTTAAAAAAATCGAAATTGCTCAGCAATTGAGAGCAATCGCCACTCTTCCAGTGGACCCGAGTTCAGTTCCCAGCACCCACATCAGGTAGCTCCCACCTGTCTGTAACCCCACGTGAGCTCTCTAACTTCTGTCTTCTTTTGCAGGGTTATTTTAGCTAGTGTGGGTCCACATGCACTGTGAGATCGACCACCTTGTCAGTTTCTGAACACCAGCTAGAGGAGTGTCATCATCTTCCAGGCCACGGACATCAGTGTCTCCCCAATTTTTTTCTTTGTTTGGTTTTGGATTTTGTTGTTGTTTTTGGTCAGACCCTTTCATTCCAGATTGTCCTCAGCACGAAAGTCTCTCACTTATTTTGTTACGTTCATCTCTCAGATGGTCTGGGAAGCCATTGCAAATGGAACTGTTTTTCATGGTTTCGTGTTGGCATCGTTGATCACCAGCATGGAGATAGCAACAAATTTTTATGTATCAATCTTCTTTATTTTTTGTGGGTGCCTGAGAATTTTCTACAAACAAGGTTTCTTTTCCCCCTTTATTTTTTTTTAGCTGTGGTTTCCTTTTAAGCTTCTCTTTAGTGCATGTTTATGTGTGTGGTTTGTGCACGTATATATCTGTGGGTTAAGACATTGAAGTACAGCCTCAAGTGTTGTCCCCAAGAATGCCAGCTACCTCCTTTGAGACAAGTCATCTCTCTCTTGTCTGAGGTTCATCAGGTAGGTCAGACCGGCAACCCAGAGAGCTCCAGGGTAGAGATCTCCCCCTGCCCCTGCTTCCCCACACTGGAATTCCAAGTGAGCATCACCGTGGCTGGCTGTTCATGTCTTGTGGGTTCTGGGAATTGAACTCAGAGCCTCATGCATACAAGGCAAGCTCTTTACTGACTGAGCCATGCCCCAGTGTCTCCTTTAGATTCCTTTAAGAAACTAACATTGAACATGGCTAACTGTAGTTAGTGTGCCATAAATCTAAGGCCTCTGCTAAATCTCTGCCTGCCCCATCCCCTGCCTTGCTATGTGATCTCTCTCACACTTTTGCCATGATGCTGTATGTCAAGAGGTCCCCTAGAGACACCCCATTTTGCTGCCAAAGGCCTTTCCACTAAGGTATTCACCCACAGACACACAATTTTGGATTTTCAGTCTCCAAAGCTCTAAGCCAAATAAAGCTCTTTTCTCTGTACATAGCCCAGCCTCAGTTGGGTTTGATATAACAAAGAAAACAGACAACCTTTCTCAGCTTGACCTCCACTGTGTCCTCAGACCCTACAACTAGACAACAACCCCAGGCATGTCTAATATTAAAGAGAAAGAAGCTACCCTTGTTGACCTGCTACAGGGCCAGATGACCTCTGTCTTACTATATAGCTTCATCTTTTTCTGAAGCCATGTATCTGTTGACTTTATTGGGTTGAATTGCTCTTGGAACCAAGAAGACTGCAGATATTACTTGGATCTTGGTGTCATTCCAATAGATTTCTTCTCTAAATCTGGTTTTCTTCGTCCCTCAAACATGGCAGTTAAAGATGACTTCATCCTGAAAGAACCCTGAGCGGGAGGCATTTCCAGATAGAGGAAGGCCCGACACCCAGCACCACGTGTGTGTGGCAAGGAGGTATATTACCCCACAAATTGAAATCACAACTCGTTACCAGTAAATGTGACAATAGCTACTGACCAATCAGGTAGTACACAGGCCCTCGAGGAGTCTGAGAAGTGTCTGTATAATGGCTACATGCCAGCCCAGGAGACGGTGGTACGGTATTTCAACAGGCTGAAATGGCCTTCCAGAGAACAGCGCCAACCACAGGCACAAATGTGAGTGCATGGCGGGTCGGGGATGGGTCAGTGAAGATCAACGGGTCATCTGCACAAGCACGGGACACAGCAACTGCTGAAGAAAGCACAGCAGCTCCTATTCTACCATAACTTGTCCACTTCTTTCTCGTGATGTCTCCCAAGTAGCTAGGAGCTGTGGTTGACCAGAACCCCCGACTTCAGTACAGAGGGAGGTGCAGGAAACCTTGATGGGAAGGCCATGTGCGCCCTGCAGTCTTCCAAACACGGGGAGTGGGAGGCAGGAAGAGGGTGGCAGGGTTTTTATTACTCTCCAGCATGTGACGGGACATGTGGGAAATTGAAACATTGTCTTCAGGAATTAAAGGTATTTCCAACAGGGAAATATGAGAACAGTTTGATCCAGAAATGTTGTCTTGAATTTTAACCAGTGTTCCTTGGCAGAAATTGAAAACCCATGTGGACAAACGGATACTCTAAAAGTCCTAACTGTGGGCAGGGGACTGAAGGCTTGGGGCATCCTGCTGGTTTTTAGTTAAATGTGAAGGACTGTACAATTTGTCTCGTCGTTTCTGATTTGATTTCTGCTTCAGGCCTTTACAACCCAAGTCAGGTGGTGAGCCTCTGCAAGGCCCATATGCCCACTAGGTACCACCTTTTCCGTGGATACTAACCTCCTCTGTGGGTACCATCTCTTTCCCTGGGTATCAACCTCCCCTTGATGGATACCATCTCTTTCCAGGGTACTAATGTTTCCCTGGGCATAATTTTCTGGCTAAGTATGCCCTTCTACTGTGTAGCTTCCCCACTGGGTGTTTCCCCAAATGAGTGTGAGCAGGTTAGATTTTTGTCAGCCTGGAGTCATCTGGGAGGAGGGAACCTCAATCGAGAGAATGCCTTCCATGAACTGGCCTACGGGCTAGTCTGTGGGGCATATTCTCAATTAATGACTGATACAGGAAGTCACAGCCCACTGGGGGTAGTGCCACCCCTGGGCAGAGGGTGCTGGGTCATATGAGAAAAGCTGAACAAGCCATGGAGAGCAAGCCCGTAAGCAGCACCCCTCCATGGTACCTCCCTCCGCTGAGCTTGAGTTCCTGCCCTGACTTCCCTCAGTGACGGACTGTGATGAGGATGTGGTAAAGCAAACCTCTCCTCCCCAAGCTGCTTTTGGTCATGATGTTTATCATAGCAAGGGAAAGCAAGCTGGGAGGGAACTTCTCCAGTAGGTACAACTTTCCCGCCAGGTAGAACCTTCCACTTCTTCAGTAAACACATGGCCCCATTGTGCACCTCTCTTCTGGGGGACCCCACCTTGCTCCCCACAGGGTGCCATTTTCTGTTAATCATCTGTACTCATAGAGTCCTTGACAGAGAGCAAGACACTTCCTCTACCAGGTCTCCATTACCTTCATCAGAGCCCGGGGAAGCAACAAGTAGCATCTTCCACCTTCTAGATGATAGAGACAGGTTTCAGGAAGGGAAGATGCTCTTTTTTTTTTTTTACCCTTATCTCCCTTCCAAATAAAGACTGCCTCTTCTTCTTCTTCTTCCCTCCTCCTCCTCCTTCTCCTCCTCCTTCCTCTTCTTTTCTTTTCCTTCCCCTCCTCCTCCTTCTTTTCACAATGCTCCGGTACACCGTGGCTCCGGCACACCATTGCTCTGGCATGCCATGGCTCCAGCACACCATTGCTCTGGCACGCCATGGCTCTGGCACGCCGTGGCTCCAGCACACCATGGCTCTGGCACACTGTGGCTCCGACACACTGTGGTTTCCACAGGGTGTTTGTTGACTTCTGTGCTGACTCAACTGAAGAACATGCCCACAACCCACACTGCACTCACATTTCCATGCCCAGCTTAAAAAAAAGGGCAAAGGTGGCACCTGGAAGAAGCTACCCCACCCTTTTCCCCTCCTCCCCTTCCAGGTGTCATGAGAAGATAAAGGCATGACAAAAGGCAAGCCTATGTTACTGTGCTTGGTACCACGAATGGCTGGGGTTGGTATGAGTCCAACACAGAAGAATACGCAAAGAAAAAAGATCATCTGTACCCTGGGGTGGCACTTTCATGCCAGGTCCCCACATATTTCCCGTTTCTCTCTTGGCATAAGCTAGGGGGCTTGTTCAAGTTACTTTCTCTGCCTGGCAAAGCACTGGCCCTTCCATGGGGACCCCACATATTGGAGAGCTTGTTCTAAGCATTCAGAGTACCAACATGTACCCAGCCACACATAAGCTCTTATTCAAGAACAATCTGTTACAGGACAAGCAGAAGGACATGTGCATTGCATGCAGAAGGCTTTCAGGACAGCATCCACACAGGCCCACTGGGGGAGCCTGAGTGGTCACTGCCATCATAACTGTTGCCAAGCTAGGACTCACCAAAGGGATGGATAAGCCCTGCCAGTGTGTCGAAGGACACTTCTCCTTGGTGTTAGGGAGTTCAAGTGACAGTGGTGGTTTTCCATTCTCAGCGTTCTGAGCGTATCCCACCAGCCACAAGAGCAACCCACGTGGGATGCAGACGGCAGCAGACTCTATGCCAGGAGGTAGGTGTGGGAGCTTATTTGCGGTGCAAGGTATTATTATGTAGGTCTCATGAATGGCAAGAGATGGGAGAGATTTTCTTAGTTTTGTGTGTGGTGTTTTGTCTGCATGCATGCCTTTGTGCCACATGCATGCCTGGTGTCCATGGAAGTCAGAAGAGGGCATCCCCTTCTGGATTAAGTCACATGTATGCCTGGTGTCCATGGAAGTCACAAGAGGGCATCCCCTTCTGGATTAAGGATCCATGACCCGAATAAATCTACGATTCTTGGATGAATCACCTGATTCTCAAATCCCAAATCCCATTTCAGGATTCAAAACTTATCATCTAGAGATTATATCCAGAAAACAGCCACCTCTTTGTTCTTTAGCTTCACCCTGAAAAGCTCTGAAATTGGGGATGAGAATTAGAAGTAACAAATTTTCTTTAGGTCAAAAAGCAAAAGACAAATAGAGATGGCTTATTTTGGACAGGGTTTGCTGCTCAAAAGGACCTGAGTTTTGTTCCTAGACCTCATTTTTGTTTAATGCCATTCTCAGAACCATGACTCTGTGGGTAAGAGCACTCACTGATCTTGCAGAGGACCAGGGTTTGGGTCTCAGCACCCACAGGGCAGCTCCCAACTGCCCGTAACTCCTGTTCTGGGGGCCCTGATGCCCTCTTGTGACTTTTGCTGGCTCCTGCACACATATGGTGTGCATACATACACTCAAGCACACACATAAACAAATAGAAGTATCTAATGCCAAACTACATGGGCCCACGCCAGTTGTTTCAGTTTTCAGGAGGCAGCGACAGTAGAACTCCTGGGGCATTCTGGGCAGCCAGTCGAGCTGAATCAGCAACTTCCAGGTTCAGAAAGAGACCCTGTCTCAAAAACTAAGGTGGAGGACATTGAAGGAGGCACCTGATCTGACCTCCAGATGCATGCGTGCACCCAAAAGCAAGATTAACAAAATGGTTCCTTGGTCCCACAAGAAACCCGGACCCTTGAGACCCCTTCTCTCCTACACCCTTTCCTCTGAGTGTTTTCTCAACTACTGTGGTGGGAGGCATCTGAACGCCAGGTGCTTTTCTACTTAGAGGGACAAGAAAATTCCATTTGCTGCAGAATAACACGGTTGACTGCCCCCCAGGGAAAGTCGCTCAGCATGCAGCGTCCTGGTTCCCCCAGGTCCCTGTTAGGACCCTGAGGTCTAGACTCCCTGTCTCCTGACTCCTGGGTTGTCCGGGTCACCGAGACTGCGGCACACCACCCACAGAGCACAGGGTGTACTCATAGACAGCACAGGGCCAGAGAGAAGAGAGAGAACGGGAGGGGGCTTTGTTCAAGAAGAAGAGAAAAGCATCCAAGCGTGAACATGTACTGGGGTTCATGCCGGGGACTCTGGAAGTTCACTCAGCCTCTGGTAGAAGGGACTAGGAATTGATTCCCACAATCCTTCCTGTTTGGGGTGAATGACCCCAGCCTCCCTCTTAATTTTTCTAAAGAGGGTCAGGTCTCAGTTTGGGGTATGAAATGGTACACCTGGGCTATACTGCCATAGTTCTGTTCCTAGGTGCATTCATCTAAGAGAAATGAAGACATTTCCACAAGAGGACTGACGTTGTCTCCCCAGCAGGACTGGGGATGTGGCTCGGTTGGTAACGTGCCTGCCCATCATGCTTGAAGCCCCAGTTCCATCCAGCATCACATAAACCAGGTATGATGGAGCAGACCTGTAAAGCCAGCATTGCTGAGAGGGAGGCAGGAGGAACAAGAGTTTAAGGTCACCCTCGGCTACACAGAGAGTTAAGATCCAAACAAACAAATCCACAAAAAATCCTCCTACCAACCTTATCTGCAAGAGTCCCAAACAGCACCCAAGTTCATCAAGAAGAGAACGGAGAGACAATTTGAAGCATCTCCGCACAGGGAATCCTAGTCTCCTCATGCTGTCGCTGTGATACACGGCCACAGACATACGGTTTAAAGCAGCAGGCATGTTTTCTCTTGTGGGTCTAGAGGTCAGAAGTCTGGACCAAATTTCACTCGGCCACAGCCAAGGCATTGTCAAAGCTGAATCCTCTGAAGGGTTTGGAAGAGAAGCCCTTCCCTTGCCTTTCCAGCCGCTCACGGCCTCCTGAAGCCAGTCTCTTCCACCTGCCTACTGTCCTTCCCCAGTCAAGTCTCCCTCTGCCCCACTTACTTGGGGTTGTGTTTAATATCCTTGTGATTAAGCCGAGCCAACCTTCCCTCCTGTAGGCAGAGACTGCACTTTCATTGCCAGAGCTGAGACCCGAATAATCTCACAGAAACTATATTAATTACAACACTGTTTTGATGGAGGAAGGTCATTGGTTAATTATAATAAAGAAACTGCTCGGCCCTCATAGGTTAAAACATAGGTAGGAGGAGTAAACAGAACAGAATGCTGGGAGGAAGAGGAAGTGAACTCAGAGGCCATGAAGCAAGCTGCCAGGTTAGACATGCTGAATCTTTCCCGGTAAGACTGATGCTACACAGATTATTAGAGATGGGTTGATCGGGATATGAGAATTAGCCTGTAAGGGCTAGAGTTAATGGGCCAAGCAGTGTTTAAAAGAATACAGTTTGTGTGTTGTTATTTCTGGTGTAAAGCTAGCCGTGCGGGAGCCTGGCAGGACGAAAAGCAGGCCCGCAGATCCCACAACACTGTTTGGCCTATTCGCTCAGGCTTCTTATTAAGGAACTCTTATATCTTAAATTAATCCATATCTATTAATCTATGTATCACCACAAGGTTGTGGCCTATTGGAAAGGTTCTAGAATCTGTCTCCTTCTGCAGCTACATGGTGTCTCCTTGACTCTGCCTACTCTTTCTCTATATCTCTGTTCAGATTTCCCATCTGGTTTTATTCTGTCCTGTCATAGCCCAAATCAACTTCTTTATTAACCAATGGTAATAAAACATTCATAGCATGCAGAGGTGAATCCCACATCATATCTCCTCTTTTCTGTCTAAATAAAAAGGAAGGTTTTAACTTTTACATAGTAAAATTACATATAACAAAACAGGTATCAAGCAGGAATTACAGTTATAACATTTAGTCTATTTATATCTGGAAAGTTTTATATCTAATTTATCTTTTATCGTAACTATAGGAAAACCATAATCTATTTTCAATTCCATCAAAGACCTCAGAAGAATATAGTATTACCTAAGTAAACAGGAAATGCATTTAAAGCAAAACTCTTCCAAAACTCTAGAATTGACAGAGTCATCTCACTGCCTGGACAGTCACCCAAAGTTCTTCTGTAATGTTGCAGGCACCCATCTTCAGCCTACAGGCCCATAGCATCCGGCAGACTTTCAGGGAAGCAGGAAATGTGAAGGTCTGTTCTGCCTTGTACTGGCAAAGTTCATCAGACGCTTTCTTCTGTGTCCTGCAGAATGTCTGGCAGACTTTCATGAAGCAGGAACCCTGAGTTCTAGTTTGGGTTCTGTTGCTATACTGTGATAAAACATTCTTACCAAAAGCAACTTGGGAAAGAAAGTATTTATTCGGTTTGCACTTCCAGATCACAGCCCATCATTGAGGGAAGTTAAACAAAAACCCAAAGAGGAACTTGACAGCAGGCTTTCTAGTTAGCTGGATCTCCCCCAGGCTCAGGTTTACCCAACTTTCTTATGCTCAGAACCACCTGCCTAGGAAATGGTGCCACCCACAGTGGGCTGAGCCTCTTACATCAATTAACAATCAAGGCAACCACAACAACAGACATACTCACAGGCCAACCTGATCTGGGCATTCTCTAATTAAGACTCCCTTCTCAGATGATGCTAGACTATGTCAAGCTGACAGTTAAAGCTAGCTAGGACACCATGGAAAAATAATAGAACACTAACCATATCCTGCCTTTGCTTTCTTGAATGACTTAAGAAGCAAACATTGCAGCCGGGCAGTGGTGCACACCTTTAATCCCAGCACTCGGAGGCAAAGGCAGGTGAATCCCTTAATTTTAGGCCAGTCTGTTCTACAGAGCAAGTTCCAGGATAGCCAGGGCTACACAGAGAATCCCTGTCTTTAAAAAAGGTGGGGGATTACAATAAGAAATCACCAAAAATTCCATAGCATGGAATTCAGAGCTCAAGACATCCCCAGAACCTTCTGGTCTACAGTCCTATTTCTATAAAAGAGGAACCTGAGGCCAGGGCATGTTTGACATGGCATCAAGTCCCAAACCTGAGAGTCAGACTCAGGACTTCCCCTGAACAGCAGTCCTTATGCCCAACACAAGGAGCACCACTGGAGCCCTGTTTTCACAGGAACACATTTGTCCTGTGTCACCTTGACAGGAAATTCAATCTCCCAGGTTAACCATAAGAAAGATAACCTAGCCAGGCAGGCAATGATGGCACACGCCTTTAATCCCAGTACTCGAGAGGCAGAGGCAGGTGGATCTTTGTGAGTTGAAGCCCAGCCTGGTCCACAAAGTAAGTTCCAGGGCTGTTATAAATAAATAGAAACTTTGTCGAGAGAGAGAGAGAGAGAGAGAGAAAGAGAGAGAGAGAGAGAGAGAAAGAGAGAGAGAGAGAGAGTTTACCTAGACCAGAAAGAACAGTTGGCCATGACAAGACTGGCATATTAGCATAAGGTTAAGTTCCAAGTTTCCTCCAGTATAATTGAAAAGAAAATTACTTCATCTGCAAAATTGAAGAATATTCCTTTCTTGGCATCCATGGGTCTGCATGCTTCGAGGGTATGAAGGTTACCATTAGCAGGTATTGGTTTTGATCTCTCTACACTAACAGAAAGAGTCCCTCTCACAGATCATGACAAACAGACCAATCTAAAAATAGTTTACAGGGTGCATTGCACAATGTCCTGGCAATGGATTCACCTTCCTAACTGTGCTTACCTTAAGACTTGAGTATTTAAATGTTCATCAATTAGAGTGTAGGGTGTGGCTTGGTCTATACATCGTATATGTAGAAAGGAAGGTGCAGGAGTCCCACAACTTACCATGGACCTGTATAGGCAGGAATAAACTAACCACTTGTTTAGGTGTTTTGTTATTGTTTTTTATTTTTGTTTTGTTTTAAAACATGGTCCTGTGTAGCCCAGGCCCACCTCAAAACTTGCTGTGTTGTCAAGGATAGCTTTGAACTTCTAATTGTCTTGCTTTTACCTTCCCAGTGCTGGGAAGGCATTCCTTGATGTCCCATCTGCACATCAAATCTAGCTTGGTAGATAATATGAGGATAAAGACAAATAAGACAGCCATCTCCCATTGTTCCTCAGTAGAATACAACAGCTACCATGGAGGACACCAGCTCATAGGTGAAGGCTTTGTGTAAGCATTGATTAGTTCAGGCTGCACAGCTTTGTGTAAGCATTGATCAATTCAGGAATGAAGCTTCCTGAGCATTTAAGCCAGTTAGGACTGTGGTCAGTCATGGCATACTGTTTGGTGTGTCAATCAGCACAGAATTATTGTGAGCTGTTGCTTACAGAAGGTAAATTTCATGCAAATGTTTAGCCTCACCCAAGCTCTTGGACGAAATGTAGCTTGATTTCTATCCTAGCCTCATTTCTGTTGCTATGACAAATACCCAGAAGGAAAAAAAAAACCAACAACATGATAAGAAAGGATTTATTGTCCTAATTCCAAATTCTATTCTATCATTTCGGGGACATCGAGTCTGTCATACCAATCCACTGCCGAGAGCCTGCTGCCCTCAGCGAGTTTCCTCCTCTCTTATACTGTTCAGGGACACTGTTTAGGGAACTGTGCTGCCCACTGTGGGACATTCCCTACATCAGTGAACAGTCAAAACATGTCCACAGGCTAATTCCAGCTAGATAGTTCCTCCTTAAGACTCTCTTCCAGGCCGGGTGGTGGTAGCCCACACCTTTAATCCCAGCACTCGGGAGGCAGAGGCAGGCGGATCTCTGTGAGTTCGAGGCCAGCCTGGTCTACAAGAGCTAGTTCCAGGACAGGAACCAAAAGTTATGGAGAAACCCTGTCTAGAAAAATCCAAAATAAATAAATAAAAGACTCTCTTCCAGGCTTACTCTACTTGTGTCAAGTTGACAGTGGCACTAACCAGCACAACTACAATTTCCTAGTACAGACAGAGGTCAAACAAGGTGAATCTTCTGAGGCTCCGGCAAGAAACTAGAAATTTTCCTATCTTTATACCTAAAATAAAAGTCGAAGAAATTAAGTTGTTGAAAGAATATGTTAAACTTGTGATTTCTGAATGAGTAGGAAGTCATCCAAGAATCAAGATGGAGCTACTGTGTGATCCAGAAACCCCAAATTCCTGGGCGTGTATTCAAGAGAAATGGTATCACCACACAAAGGATAGCTGTGCTCCCCTGTTCTCTGTGACAGTGTCTGCATAGCCAAGCTGTGGAATTCACCCGAGTGTCTGTGGTCACCAACGTGACAGGCTTGAGATTTACTTGGGAGACAAACCTGGGGCTGTCTGGAAGGCTTTATGAAGATGAGGTTAACCAAGCAGGAAGAAGTCTAACCAGCCACACCTGAAACGTGAGCAGCACCGCTCCACGGGGAGGCCGGGGTCAGGAACAGAACCAGAAGGAGAAAGTCAACTGGCAGAACATCCCTTGCTCTCTGCTCCTGACTGCCCATGTAGTGTGACTGGCTGCTTCCAGCCCCTGCAGCCATGACTTCCCTGGCATGATGAGCTAGCTGTACCCTCAGCCACGGGCAAAACAAACCTTCCCTTCCTTAAGCTGCTTTTGTAAGAGTATTTTGCCATAGCAACTGGAAAAAAAAAACTAATATAACATCTACCTACAGATAAATGAATAAAGACGGCATCATATGCCTGTGTGGGGGCATGCATACATGGCTATGTGTCTGCAGAACAAAGAAGGAAGCCCGACATTTTAAACAACATGGAAGAACCTGGAGGTGCACTGGTCCTAAGTGACGTAAGCCAGCACTTAGAAGTAAACGGATGATCTCTCTGAGGTGTTCAGTCCGGCTGAACCCAGAAGCAGAAAGTGGACTAGCGGTTCCTAGAATCTAGGGCAGGGGGAAGATGGTGATGGGAAACACTGGTCAGAAGGTGTGGTTTTTCAGCTCGACTGAATGGGTTCTGGAGCGCACAGCATGGTGGCAGGTTAATGAAGCTGTGTTACCAACGCAATATCTGCTAACAGAGTTGATCTCAGTGTTCTCACCAGCCACACACACACACCAAAACATAACCGCATGAGGTGAGGAACGTGTTAATTAGCTTTTTAAAATAAATCTCACCTGCTTGGCAAGCTCTGAATCTTCTCTTGCTGGAGAGAGCTGCCTGAACTCTGTCTTCCTTTCTGTCATTAGCCTTGCTGCCCCTCTCCTGCCTGGGGCTCCCTTGCTGTGAACTGAGGCTCCATTCAACAGACCTCTTATGACTTCCTTGTTGCAAAATCTGTGGACACTTTCCCTTCCTGGATTAGTTTCCTGGGGCTATTATGATAAATAGCCCCAAGCAGGTTGCTGAAAACAGTCAAAATTTATTCTTGTGCCATGTGGAGGGTGAACAGATCCCTCCATGGTTCTAGATTAGGACTTTCTGGTTGTTGACAACCTCTTTGGCCGTCCCTGGCTTAGAACTAGAATTCCAATCTCTGCTGCTCTCGTCACATGGCCTTCTACTTATTTTAATATTATCTTTTAATATATATCATATATAAATGTATTAGTATTAAATATATCATATAAGAAATATAAGCAGGACCCCATGTACCTGAAGATGACTTTGAACTAGAGATTCTCTCAAATCTCTACCTCCTAAATGCTGGGATTATAAGTAGATGCCACCAAAGTTGGGTTTGGCAGTACCTGGGATTGAAGTGAGAGCTTCACGCATGTCACTTTCCAACCGAGGCACATTCCCAGCCTGTGTGTGAGCCTGTGTCCAACTTCCTATAAAAACATGGGTCATTAGATGGGGCTCGTCACGGCTTCATGTCCACTTGATGACATCTTGTGGTATCATTCATATATATATATATATGTATATATACATCTATATCTTTATTTGTTATATATAATATATTTAATAGTAATATATATGGTAATGGTCCTTTTCCAGTTAAGGCCACACTCACAGATAACCAGGGCTAGTACCTAGAACTATCCTTTGGGAAGACAGCTTGAACCCACAGTCATATCACACTGAACTTGACCTGGCAAGCCCCTCTCTGCTTGACCACCTGCCCTTCCTCAGTAGCTCCAACACTTGCCCACCCTCCCCCTGGTCTCCTCTCCCTCGGCCTACCCTTCTGTCAGAAGCTTCTTAGGGGCTTTCCCTAGGCTTGCCTTCTTCTCAATTATCTGAAAAATTCCAAACCACCCTATTGTGGTTAGGGTATCTCCCAAGAGGACATGCATGGTGATTGGAGGCCTGGTCTCAGGGGGCCCCAGTGAGTGGTGGCAGACATTTAGGATGAGAGAGGAGCTGGTGCATGTCCTTGGGTTATTGTGGAGTACTCTCAACAGGAAGTTCTCCTGTGGCTCCTTTTCTTCTGCAAGACCATTGTTCTAAAAGAAGTGAGCCCCGCCCCCTGTGGCTCACCCTGCTTCCTGGTGCCCTCTGTGATCCAGCTCTGCCTAGGCTCCAACCAGCTGCCATATGCCATGAGGTCCTTATCAGAACTGAGTCCACACAGGCAACATGCCTTCCAACTGCCAGGAAAGTGAGCCAGATACACCTCTCCTCTTTATACAGTTGAACATGGGTGTAGGAAGGCAGTGGAGTTTTCTGGAAAGCTACATGCCTCTGTGGCTTTGATTTCCTCTTCTAGGCTGGCTCACCTGTAGATTGTATTTGCTCACCAAACATTTAGTTGTGTGACAGTTTATTCGGATTGACAAGCTGATAGGATAAACAAGTCTCTGGGCACATCTGTGGGAGATTATCTAGACTAGACCAACGGAGGTGACCTTAACTAGGGCAGCGCCGTTCAATGTGCTGGGGTCCTAGCTTGAACCAACAGAAGTGCTCATGATTTTGTCTTCTGATTATGTATGAAATTCATGTCTTCCCTGCCATTCACACCTGCTGCCATGTCTTCCCTGCCGTTCACACCTGCTGCCATGTCTTCCCTGCCGTTCACACCTGCTGCCATGTCTTCCCTGCCGTTCACACCTGCTGCCATGTCTTCCCTGCCATGGCGGACTTTATGAACTGAAGCAATCTTTCCTTCCTCCGGATGTTTAAATTACTACAGGAGAGATGGTCTGCCTAAACATTCGACTTTTATCCAAAACCTGCTCTTCTTGGCTTACTTCCTTGACTGGCACCATCACCCCACGCTCCTCTGATCTGCCTCTTCTTTTCCTCACAGCTGCCTCTCCACCCTCCACCACCAATCACTATCAAGGTCTGCCCATTCTCCCAGATCGTCAATTGAACGGTCACCATCCCTTTCACAGTGGGCTCCTTGGATGTCCTTACGACCCTCTGACTAAGAAGCAAGTTCACCAACATGGCCTTTGAGTCCCTTTGTGATGCAACCCTACCTGCCTCCTTCTCCCCACATCCCACCCACACATTAACATGCTAGTCAAAGCACCCACTCACACTCTGACTCCTGGTCTGTGTGTGCGGTTCTCTCCTTTTAGAGCCTTCTTTCCTGCCCTCCTGTCTGTGATCCAAACTTACGTTTTACAGCCATTCACTCAACAGATACGCTGACTGCCTGCTACGTTGTGCCAGGAAATACTGCAGCCACAGAAAACATAGAAACGACATCTCTAATATTCAAACAAGCCTGTAACAAGTCTCTCTGTCCCTCCAGTCAGCTTCCAAATAACAACATGGAGACTTATTATTAATTACGAAAGCTTGGCCTTAGCTAAGCTTGTTCCTAACTAGTTTTTCTCCCTTAGGTTTTTTGAGCCAGGGTTTCTCTGTAGCTTTGGAGCCTGTCCTGCATCTAGCTCTTGTAGACCAGGCTGGCCTTGAACTTACAGAGATCCGCCTGCCTCTGCCTCCAAGTGCTGGGATTAAAGGTGTGCGCCACCACCACCTGGCCTAACTAGTTCTCATAACTTAAATTAACCCATTTCTATTCATCTCCATCCCATCACATGCTGCCCATCCTGTTTCTTCCATGTTTCCTGGCATCTTTCAAGGACCTAGCTTCCTCCCTCTCTGTCCTCTGTCCCCAGAAGTGCTGCCTAACCTCTTCCTGCCTAGCTATTGGCCATTCCGCTCTTTATTAAACCATCACAGTGACGCATGCTCACAGTGTAAAGGAATATTCCACAGCACAAGCCAATACGTAGAGATACATACTCTACGGTAAACTAAATTACAAGGGAAGGTAGGCTGCAGAGAAAGGAAGGAATGCAAGCTATACAGTGATGTAAATTAGCAGGACAGAGAAATTTAAGAAGACAGGGTTGGAATGTCACATCTCCCCCAGAGACCTCCTGGGGCTTTCCCAAGCCCAGGGTCAGTGCAGTCCTCAGAGCTTTCGTGGGAGCTCCTCTCTCCACCCCGACTAGCACTTGGCATGCAGGGGAGTAAGTTCCCTGTTTGTAGATAGAAACCGTAAACATCGAGGACAGGGACTCAGTCTGTTGTTAGATATGTCCTGCTCTTAGAGGTGCTTACTATATGCTTGTTGAACAAACACATGAGATGGCAACTTCCGTCATTTGTCATATAAAACTGTATGGCACCTACAGAAATGTGTTAATGAGATACATTCTCCCCTACTATCTAGTATGAGAAAGCAAGTACAGTTGACCCTCCCCTCAAATGGGCTTGTCACTGTTAGGCTTTCCACCCCAGCTCTCACACCTCCACAGGCGGTCAACTCTAAGACCGCTACTGCTTCCTTCCGCATTGTTTACAAAAGCACAAGCCACCGCCATTCCCGGCAGATGCGGATTCGACTTTCACTGCTCTGCCCTGTGTCTCACGGATTCATCACCCAGAAAGCTTTTACCAATCGTCAGAGCTAACTCAAAATCCCAAAGGGGAGACTTTCTAGAATGTTGATGTAGCCACGACACAACTTACCACATTTTGACACTGGCATTCGGAACACTTAATGCCCTCCCCCAAGCACAGAGCTAGCGGGTGCATTCAGACAACCACCGAGCTGAGATCAACCGAATCACTTCCTTCTCTGGCACCCTGAGCTGACGCTCTTCTTTGGTGTGTTAATTTACAATGTGGGGTTCCTAAAAGTTGCAGGCAGGAACTAGTTAGCAATAGTTAAATCTCTATGCACTGCCTGCCCCACGCCTACCAACTTGTCAGCCCACTGGAACTAAAGAAACCAAGTAATGGACCGAGAGTGCAAGAAAACTAACTAAAATAACTGCTGCCTTGTGGGGTGCAGGGCTGACCGCTGGGGTGTGCTGAGGACCCCACCAGGGCCGCCTGGTGCTACAGGCTTCGGAAGCTTGAGCCCAGCAGCGCTCCGCTCAGCTCATTGAGGCGAGGCTAGCAGCAGGAGGATCCGGCCAGAACTTGGTAGTTTTCCACTTGAGGCTCACGGGTTCTTACCCTCTTTGGCTCTTTGTCACCGGACTCCATGAAAACATCCACTGCAAGGAACTAAACGCTTGCCCATGCCGCCCACCAACCAAATGGCATGTGAGGGGGGTTACAAGTTCACATTCTCGGCCCCTTTGTTTTCTCCATGAGCACCTCGGAACAAGCCAAACTGCCGCTCTGCGGCTCTCATGCTGATGGCTTCCTTCTGACCTCGACCTCGGGCTCTCAGGCTGGGAGGGAGAGAGAAGAGCGTCCCAGGCTGGGAGGCAGAGAGTAGAGCGTCCGAGAGCGTAGGGAGTAGTCAACTACCTGGGAGAAGAGTCGTTTATGAAATGAGCACAGGGAGCAAATGTCGGTCTGGACGCTTCGCACCCCTCAGCCTCTCCGCAGCAGAATAGAAGCAACAAAGGACAGATATGCTTGTTTCTTGGGGGCAAATATTTTCCCGGGGAATTAGAACTCCTGCATCTCCTAAGTGCAGCCTGAATTCTACTCCCATCTTATAGGGCCTCTAGAAGTTTCCATTTCTCTCCATTCTTCCAATTCAAAAGATTCAAATGTTCGGGCACCTTTGGAGGGTGGGGCCTTTAACCAGTACAATGACTTGCAATACAGAACAGAGAGAAAAGAAAGACATTTTCTGCAATTGTCGTTCCTTTCCGATTCTGAGAAATGTGGAAATATTTCACTTAGAAATAAAAGCTGTGCAATTGTCTTAAGATACACGCAATGAAGATGAGAGAGACAAGGCACCCTTGAAAGCCAACTGCAGAGGGGGAAAATGGCACCTTCGTGGCAATCGCTACTGCACCTTTTTAGAACTGTCTCGTGGCTGCCCCGAAACTCACTATATACCTGTTCTCAGACGCACAGAGATCCACCTACCTCTGCCTCCCAAATGCTGGGATTAAAGGTGTGCTCCATCAAGGCATTGAATAAAAGCAAAATATTTTAGTATCCCTTTGCTTGGCCTCAGTTGATACAAGAAGAAAAGAAAATTCCAGGAACTGACTTGCTTTGTAGAGCTAACCCAGAGGGCTGTGCTGAGCATCTTCCTCACAGGTGGTGAGCAGGGGGTGTGGTCACAGAACACCTCTGAGTTAGTATTTGACTCAGATACGAACAGGACCTTCTCCTAGTTCCTTGTGATGTCATCAGTTTCCCTCTCTTGAGTTTCTTAATCTGTAGAATGAGACTATAGCCAGTCCTCCATATTCACGGGACCCAACCCCCCATTGCCTGAGAGATTTTTTTTTTTTAAGTAGCATTGTGACGGGGCTGGAGGACGGCTCAATCTATAATAGCATGCCATGCTCTTGCAGAGGGCCAGAGTTTGGTTCCCAGCATCCATGCCGGATAACTCACAACTTCATCTCACTCAGCAGCTCCAAGGCATATGACACCTTCTTCTGGTACCTGCACATGTGCACACACATACACACACTCACACACACAATCTTTAGAAATCAGCATGGGGTGGAGACATGGTTCAGTGGCTGAAGAGCTCCTGTGCTGATAATCTGACGTCATGTCCCCAGGACCCAAGAAAGGCTGATGCAGGGGACACACGTCTGTCTGTAGTCACTGCTCCTGTCCCCAGGACCCAAGGAAGGCTGATGCAGGGGACACACGTCTGTCTGTAGTCACTGCTCCCGTCCCCAGGACCCAAGGAAGGCTGATGCAGGGGACACACGTCTGTCTGTAGTCACTGCTCCTGTCCCCAGGACCCAAGGAAGGCTGATGCAGGGACTCACGTCTGTAGTCACTGCACTCATGCAGGAGGATGGGAGGTGGAGGCAGGAGACGCTCTGGAATAATCCTGGTTTATGTAGCAGTAAACAGTGACAAACCATTTCTCAGACGAGGTAGCAGTAGAGGACCAGCACCCACATTGTCCTCTGCTGTCCCCACAGGGGTTGCGACATGTGTGCACCCACATTCACACACACAGATCCAGTTAGTGCGTACACCCCAAAAAGTGCGTCTGTATTGGCTGTGTGCAAATTTTTCTGGTTCTTTTCCTTTAAACCATGTAGTATGGTGACCCACACAGCATTTCCATTGTTTTAGATGTTGAAACTAATGTAAAGACAATTTAGGACCCACAGGGAGAGGGCGTCAGGTTACATGCACATTCATTCCTGGACTTTGACATCTGTGCTGTGGGGACGCTGGGGTGCTGAAACTCAACCTATGTGCATGCTATACCTATGCTAATACAGTTACAATAATACTGCATCCATCACAAGGCTATGAAGGGCAAAATGGCTACTGGGTACCTTTTTCAGCCAGGTTGAGAGGCGACCACCACGATGACCATGTGGGACATCCAGAAAACCAGGTGACGCTGCACAACAGTGTTTCCCTAATGGTTTCAAGCCTTGCCAACAAGGATGTACATTCACTGTGTACTCAAAACCAAAGAGTCACAACATTGACTCTCCTGGTATTGGGTCATGTGGGGCAGTTCTCAGGCCCAAGAGAAGGTGCTAGAAACTGACTTGCTCACCTCAGGCCGGGGATAGCTTTACACAGCACAGATCAGAAGTCAAAGCAACTTTTCTAAATCAGGAGTGTGCCAACTCCTTCTGTAGAAGGCCACACGGGAGCTGTTTCGAGCTTTGTGATTCATACAATCTCTGCTATGCTACTCAACTCTGCCGCGAAGTCAGCCTTAGACAGAATATGAACCAGTAAACTTAGCTGTGTTCCGATAAAGCTTTATTTCCAATACAAGCAGGGGGATAGATTTGATCTGTGGGCTGGACTTGGCTGGTTCTTTAAGTATTAGGAAGGGTTTTCCAGAGAAACAGACTGTCTGTGTCTGTCCTTCCATCCATTCATCCATCTGTGTGCGTATTTGCAATAAAAGTAAACTTATTCTATAGCCTTAAATGATAGCAGTTTGAGAGTTCCACAATGGCCATCTGCATGTTGCAGAGTCTGAGACCCCTGCAGCCACTCCGTGCAGAAGGCGGGATGCTTCAGCAGTTCCCGTCTGGCACTGGAGGATCTGGAGCTCCCCGGAAGGTCTCTGGAATTGAGTCCATGGCTCTCCAGAAGGTATCTGGAATTGAGTCCATGGCTCCCCAGAAGGTATCTGGAATTGAGTCCATGGCTCTCCAGAAGGTGTCTGGAATTGAGTCCATGGCTCTCCAGAAGGTATCTGGAATTGAGTCCATGGCTCCCCAGAAGGTATCTGGAATTGAGTCCATGGCTCCCCAGAAGGTATCTGGAATTGAGTCCATGGCTCCCCGGAAGGTGTCTGGAATTGAGTCCATGGCTCCCCGGAAGGTGTCTGGAATTGAGCCCATGGCTCCCCGGAAGGTGTCGGGAATTGAGTCCATGGCTCCAGGGAAGGTCTCTGAATTGAGTCCATGGCTCCCGGGAAGGTGTCTGGAATTGAGTCCATGGCTCCCAGGAAGGTCTCTGAATTGAGTCCATGGCTCCCGGGAAGGTGTCTGGAATTGAGTCCATGGCTCCCCGGAAGGTCTCTGAATTGAGTCCATGGCTCCCCGGAAGGATCTGGAATCGAGTCCGTGCTGGAAGGGTGACAAAGCTGAAGAGTGGTGGCAGTAGAAGATGGTGGCAGCGGCGACAGACTCACTTGGAAGTGAAGGCGGGCAGAGCACATTGCTTTTTCCTCAGACCTTTTTGTGTCTGGGCCAGCCGTTAGAAAGTTCTGCCCATTCTGAGGTGGCATCTTCCCCTGAGGTTGATCATCTTTGGATCAAGGGCGTGTCTCCTTGGTGAATCTAAAACCTATGAAGCTTCACAACCAACCATCACCCCCGATTTGTTTGATAAGTATAAACTGGGCTTTTTGTGTGTAGCAGGCAGTATTCTAGCTTCCTGGGGATATAGCTATAAACACAATAAAGCCCTCATCACCAAAGCTCCCACGCTATTAGGGTGCTTGTCATTGCCCACACTGCCGAAGCTAATTGAAGGTAATTTTAAAGAAAGTAATCTTTTAGGTGGTATGCATCTCCAGTTGGAGTAGGCTACGGACAAAGAGTTAGCTATTGCATGCGGCAACAGGTTGTTGGTGACCTTGATGAGACTGGTTCTGTGGGACAATAGGGACAATAGGCCTGGAGAAAGTCAGTGTGCTAGGAGCAGGGAGGGAGGAACTGGAGATGGTGAGATGGAGGGGTCCAAGGCCAGGCCATAGCGTGGAGAGACAGAGGGTGGCTGGTGCATGGAGAACGGAAAAAGGTGACGGCCCAGCAGGATGAGAGGACACGGGTCCCAGGGCCCAGCAGAGCCAACCCCCTTCAACAAGGAGCAAGAAAAGGAAGGAAGACAGATCGAAGGGGTGCGGCTGGGGGAAAATGAAACCGTTCTCTAGTGAGTGCTCCCCCTTCCTCACTAAACCCAGAAATGATGTCATCAAATGGGAATGAGGAGGGGAATAAGTTCCAGGAAAAAGTAGGGACTTTTGAAATGGCCATCTTGGGGACCAGGAAAGTTTCTTAGCCTGGCTAGTCTAGAGAGGGGTTCTCAGATGAGATTCTGCCTCAGGAGCATCAGTGGGGCAGGGCACCTCAGAGACACGAATCTAAAGATCCCTGCTCACTCACCCACCTGACGGTTTCCCCTTCCCCCATCACCATCTACCTGCCCAATGGCACGGTTTTCCTAGAGTGAGTACAGGCATCCACCTCTGATAAGAGTCTGGCCATCTGAGGCTGGCCCTGTGCAGGTCCACTTGACTTTGGGTGGCCTTAAACTTTTCAGTGACACAGAAGTTAGAGTTCTACAATAGTCAGTGTCTAAGACAGCAGTTTCCAGCTCCTGAACATGCCTGCGTGCTGAACATGCCTGTGTGCTGAACATGCCTGCGTGCTGAACATGCCTGTGTGCTGAACATGCCTGCGTGCTGAACATGCCTGCGTGCTGAACGTGCCTATGTGCTGAACATGCCTGTGTGTGTGCTGAACATGCCTGCATGCTGAACATGCCTGTGTGTGTGCTGAACATGCCTGCATGCTGAACACATACCCCCAACACACACTCCCAACACACACTCCCCTCTCTTTTTTTAAGGAGCTTTCCTGGAAACCACATTTAGCAACACCTGCTTGAGTCTCATTGGCCAGAACCGCAGCCACCTCTGACTGTAAGGAAGACCAGAAACACCCTATAGAATGTGACACACTGTCACAGGTCTACCGTGCTTCAGGCAATCCCTTGGTGTCGTCGCTGAAGTAATCGGCATGTTTTAAGATTAGAAGAGCCACGGGCTATGGACAGAGCTTAATGGCAACCTCACCTGGCATGCACTAGGCCCTGAGTTCAGTCCTTAGGATTAGAAAATAAACTGAGGAGGAGGAGGAGGAGGAGGAGGAGGAGGAGGAGGAGGAGGAGGAGAAGGAGGAAAGGGAATGGGAACAGGAAGGTTGGGAGACATCATTAGAATATTCATGGGGGCAGGAAGTATAGCCAGTGGAGCTCCCTTTGACTGCTGAAGGAAACACCTGGCCTCTTTAGAATGACCCAGTCACCCCACAGAGAGCAATGCTCTGCACAAGGCCTCTCCTGCAGTGGCCTGACGCACTCCCCAAGAGCCTGAGATTCACCCATCTGTCAGGACAAGGAGCTCCGCCTCTTCACCATGAAGAGCAAGGGTAAGATTTACAGGGCCGTGGTTGTTCATTTTGAATTAAGAAAACCACAGGTACGAGTGGGGCACAATGATGGGTGAATCTCTGAGGCTATTTCCAGTCGGGATTTACTGAGGATGAGAGACGCAGGTCATCCCAATGGTCTGGAGGCCAAGACAGCGCAAAAGAGGAACCGGACAAAGCCAGAGGAGTGAGCGCCTGTCTCCAGGTCTCTCTCTGCTCCTTCCTCTGCCCAGATGCGTGCAAAGCTGTCCCCACGGCTTTGCATGGACTCCTAACCATATGACGAAGTACAGTCTTCTTCCATCAGGCTTCCTACCAGGCATGCTGTCACGGCAGTGAGAAAAGTAAACACTGCAGCTTCTATCGGAACAAGATGCTCTCAGCCGTCGCCCACACAAGCCCAGGAAGCCACCTAGTGTGCTCCGGCGAAGACTCCGTGGGAAGAAGGAGTACAGAACTTCAAGAGTATCCAGGTCTGATCTTTCCCCGGGAATGGGGTTCTTCTAGACTGCCTTTCCTTTGGTTAGTCATCCATGCCCAGACAGCCACCGCTCATCAGAGGTCAACGACCTTAACTACTCCCATATTGTAGTGAGCTACTTGTTTAGAGCAATTTCAGGTTTGCAGAAACCTCCCCATCTGCTCCCGCTGTGAGTGCCCTCATTAGTCCCCTGCACCATCAACCCTCTGCAAGGGTGTAGAGCCTGTGTTAGCATCAAAGAGCTAGCATTTAGGTTTGCAGGAAGTCTAGAACCTCCCCATCTGCTCCTGCCGTGAGTGCCCTCATTAGTCCCCTCCAACATCAACCCTCTGCAAGGGTGTGGAGCCTGTGTTAGCATCAAGGAGCAGGCATTGGTATTTTATCATGAACTGAAATCTACCGTTTACATCCGGGCTCACGTTTGTGTTATGTCCCCTGGGGTCTTGGACAAATGTACAATGACACGTGTCCACTCTCGTGGCATCCAAGTGTCACATTCTCTGCACCTGCCTTTCCATGGCAACCTCTCTTATCCTGAAACTCTGGCAACCACTGATTTTCTAAAATTGCTTTTAGATTAATTTATTTGACTGTCTTATGTGTATAAGTGTTTCCTCTCTCCAGCAAGTGAGTAGATAAATTAACTGTACATGTGCCTGGAGAGGTCAGAAGAGGATGTTGGAACCCCCGGGTCTAGAGTTACCTGTAGTTCGAAGCCACCGTGTGTGCTGGGAACCAAACCCAGGTCCTCTGCAAGAGCAACAAGTGCTCTTAACCACAGAGTCAACTCCCCAGCTCCCACTGATCTTTTTCAAGGACCAATAGTTTGTTTTCTCCAGGATGTCACACAGTGGTAGCTCTTTCTTACTGGCTTCTTCCGCTTAGCAACGTACATTCATGGTTCCTCCATGACCTTCTGTGACTTGGTCATTTTTGTTGTTCATCATTGAATATTGTTGCATGTACTACAGTTCATTTACTGGCTCACCTGCTAGAGAACACTCGAGAAGTTAGGAACAACGCTATTCTAAACATTTACAGAGCCGTTGAAATATGAATGTACATTTTTGGTTCATTTGGGTGGACACAAAGATGCATGTTGCTGGGTTCTGCGGTATGCTTTATAAAAAGCTGTTCCATGTTCCAGTTGCTTTGTTTGTTGTGGACTTTTCATGATATCAGTTTTGAGGGGATTTTAGTCACTTTAGTATATTTTAAAGTTCTTTTAGTCAACAAACATTCACCTCAGACATATAGTGTAATAGACCAGAGAGTCCTGTAGTACAAATCATAAAAGCCGGGGAGAGATATTGGGGTTCAAGATGAAGATCAGAAAAGCAAAACAGCCAAGCCACTCGAGACCTTACCTCTCCAAGACTCAGACAAACAAAGGGACCATCCTGTCCTCAGACTGACTGCAGACTGCAATGCTCTCCACCAAACCTCAGGCTGCCATGGGCTCTTGACTTCCCCTGCCTTATATGCCTTTTTCCACCCAGCCCTATCACTCCTGTCTGCACCTCCCTAGTGTGGGATTAAAGGCTGGGAGCACCTTAGTTTGAGTTCCATTTCTCTTTTAGAAAGATTCAATCAACTTCACGTAGCACAGGGTGGCCTTGAGTCCTGGAATTAAAGGTGTGTGCCACCACTCCCTGGCCTCTAGTGGCTTAGCTCTGCACTCTGATCTTCAGGCAAGCTTTATTTATTAAAACACAAATAAAATATCATCATAGAGTCCATATTAAACTTGTTGATCATGGAAATTGTGCTCCCCTCAAAGAACAAAAGAGACAGTTTATTCTGGAGCCACCTGTGGGTGGCCATAGCCCAGGGACATGAATTTAGATTTCTCTGAGTACCACATTCCCCACTAAAAATTAAGAAAAAAAGGACATGAATTTAAGAAGGCGCAGGCTGGGGGACATGGGAAGGGTTGGGAACGGAAGGAAGAGAAAGGCAGAAATGATACAATGACATTTTAATTAAAAATTGAGGTCTTTCTATGCTTCCTTCCAGGCAGTCGGTTGTGTCAAGGTAACACTAAGGTCTCCTTCCCAGCCACCGGCTGTCTGAAACTCACTGATGTGGATGATGACCACAAACTTCACACTGTCAGTTCTGAGGCTCTGGGTGAAGAGCAGAATGGGTTATGTGGTCCCAATGCGTGTTGGAAACAGGAATGCTTTCCTGTGAAGCGAGGGGTCTTGACCCATGGCAGAATGTGCCTGCTGTTGAGTGAGGGGTATGATATCATAGACGGAGAGCTGGAGAGAGGAAGGGCAAGGCTGTGTGGGGTGCACTGTGGGCACCCACCTGTGTGTTCTCTGTTTGGCTATTGTGAAAAGAGATGGGAAAGAACTCCTGGACTAACAGATCCTACTGTGCCTCAGCCTTAAGACTCAAAAGAGCTGAGAGAACCTGAAAACGTCCTAACCTCTTCAAAGATGATGACGTCCTGCAGAACACCCGCACAGTGACGACAGCTGTGCACAAGCCATAGTGAGCGAGGGAAATCTTAGCAGGCTCCACCCTAGGCAAAGGGCTATAGGCAAGGAATGGCTGATTTTTGAGAGAAGACCCAGCTTTCTCCAGGGATGGCTCCAATGATAGGTTACCCAGTGCCAAGGAGTCAGCCCTAAACACATGTGCATGTGAACATCACTAAATAGACTCAGCAGCGGGGGTGCGTGTGTGTGTGAGCCCACGTGTGTGTATGTGTGTGCACGCGTGTGTGTGTGTGTGTGTGTGTGTGTGGTGTAAGAATAATAAAGAAAGAAAAAGAAAAAAAAAGAATAATAAAGAAGAGACCATGAAGTTAAGAGAGAGGAGGAGCACAGGAGGAGTTGGATCTGGAGAGGGAGAAGTAGAAACGATATAAATACAGTACTCATGTATGAAATTCTCAAAGAAGAAATACTGAGTGGTGGTGGCACTCTCCTTTAATCCCAGCACCCAGGAGGCAGAGGCAGGTGGATCTCTGTGAGTTCAAAGCCAGCTTAGTCTACAGAGTAAGTTCCAGGACAGCCAGGGCTATATAGAGAAACCCTATCTTGAAAAAATTTTCACTTCAACTTAATATAAGCAGTTTGTCCCAGTCAAGTTTACCAGAGAACCATCAATATTCAATTCCCAACGTATCTCCAGCCTCAATTTCCTTTCTGCAACCAACATCATTCTAGATGAAAAGGTAGGCAAAATCTGAAAATTATGTCCTTTGAGGGCCAGGGACTCGGATCCGCTTAGGCAGTGACAAGCTCAGAGAAGTGGGAATGTGTACGTGTAAGTGTTATAGCATGAATCAAGGAGTGATCTTCCCTACCCTGGTCTCTTCAGTCAGGAACTGGGAAGAGTCAGGGAGACGGCTCCATCAGCAAAGTGCTCACCGGCAACCATGAAGACTTGAATCCCCAGAACCCATGTGAAAAGGCTGGACGTAAACCCAGCACTGGAGAGGCAGACAGATGGGTCCCTGGGGCTGACTGACCAGCCAGCAGAGTTCCAGGCTAGTAGAGATCCTATCTCAAAAATAAAATAAAATAAAATAAGGTGGACAGATCCTAAGGAACAATTCTATAAGTGGAAGTTACCATCTGGCCTACATGTGTGCACACATGGGCGTGCATTCGTGTGCACACACATGCACACATGCACACACACACACATACACACACACAACTGACTTCAGAGAAATAAGAAAGGATGACTAAATGGCATTGTTCTTTTTATCAACATGTTGGAATAACTCTCATGAAAGGACAAATTCTTCCCACCAAACATACATGGAAACAACTTCTTAGAAGTGCTGTTGTCAAGCAAATCTCACATCTCCAAAGGGACAAGATATCCGTATCCAGAGCAAAGGCCCAGCATGGTCCTTATCTTTTGTGGCTCAAGGTTTTCCTAAAATGAGCACACAGCTAAATATGTCTCCATGCACACCAGCAAAGAAAGCCATCTTAACAAGCACAAGTAGGCTAGTGTGTGTGTGTGTGTGTGTGTGTGTGTGTGTGTGTGTGTGAAATAGCTCACAAACAGTGGGGTGCGTCCACATTTGCTAGATACGATATGATGCACACCATTGAGTCTGGTTCCCATGTATTTGTTAGGAATCTGCAGTGGAAACACATTTCCTCAGCTCCTGGTTGAGAAATGGGAAGTCTCTGAACAATGCCTTGTAAAATGAGACACCACTCAGAAGACACAGCTGAACCCTTGATCAAAAATACATATTTTACCTTAAAGCAAGCGTCACTTTTAATGTGATGAGTGTTACCAGTTATACAGTAGAGTACCTGATTGAGATCAAAGCACTTCTGCCCCGCCTGAACACAAAGGCCCCTTGGTGCCTCTGCTCGGGTGACACTGTAGGGTGACCTGAAACCCCCCCAGACTTTAACTTTGCACCCTCGTCCAAGGAGAGGAGGTCACTGGAAGAGCAATTGCCTCACCCTCCCCAGCCAGGACCCTGAAGAGATCCGTGAAGGGTTTTACAAAGTGGCACCCTGCCTCGGGCCGCAGCCAGAGACATCTTCCTGCTTGGTGCCTGGACAAGGTTTGAAAGTCAGGGCCAAGTGTAGAATGGGTTTCTGAAAGCCAATATTGGAAGCCTTGTGATTGAGGTCTGCCAAATCCTGTGTCCGGAATATCTAGTTCCTTCCGCATGCAATGCGGTGGTTGTTTAATGAGAAAACACAGCTCTGAAAAGTGAGATGGTCCAGGCGTTATTCATATTCATGAAAACAGGAACAGATCCCCCAGAAATACAGATGCCTCCTGGCATCAACATCTCACCTTTTTCCTGAAGTTATTTATCAAAACGTGGAAGCTGCTTCACAAGGGCCTATCACGTGGCTGCATCTCCCTGGCCACTGGCCCCTTTCTTCCAGTCCAGCCTGATGCTAGGCACCAAGGGAGGTAACCATGGGGGAGGCAAATCAAACAAAACCTTTTAAAAACAAGACTCTGCTTCGACTTTCCCAGGCCATGGAAGTGGCTAGGCATTTTATTTTCCTCAGTGAAAAGGCTGGTTTGTGTCACTCCTGGATGATACGACCTAGCTGCAGTAGAAACGTGGAGAAAGACTTCCTTGTTTGTCTGTTTTTTATATTGCCTCTGGCAGCCCTGCATGTAGGGTTTGGGTAGCGATTGCTGTGTCCGCTTCAGGATGGGCCAACCTGTAAAACTCCTCTCTGAGTTGACCCATCCCAATCCCAGGAAGCTCAGAAGTCAGCAGCAACACACGGAACATTAGAAAAGATGCCGAATCCGTCTGGCATAATGGCGATGGCCCATCCCACTGGATCCTCTAAGAAGGGAATCACAGCTAACCTGCTGCAATTTGGATCCTGAAGGTCCCACCCCCAAAGCCCATGTGGTTAAGCTTTTGTTTCCAGCCTGTAGTTTCTATTAAGTGGTAGACCCTTTGTGAGGTGGGCCTAGTGGGAAGAAGTTAGACCACTGGAGATGTATATGCCTTTGAAGGGGATTTTAGAATTCTGATTTCTCCTCCTCCTCCTCCTCTCTGATGGAGGTGGGTCTTGTATCTTATCTGTTGCTTTCATTGGTTAACTAATAAAGAAAACTGCTTGGCCTGATAGGACAGAAAATTAGGTAGGCGGAGTAGACAGAACAGAATGCTGGGAGAAAGAAGCCGAGTCAGGCAGTCGCCATGATTCTTCCACTCCAGACAGCCGCAGGTTAAGATCTTCCCTGGTAAGCCACCTCATGGGCTACACAGATCATTAGAAATGGGTTAGATCAATATGTAAGAGCTAGCCAATAAGAGGCTGGAACTAATGGGCCAGGCAGTGTTCAAAAGAATACAGTTTCCGTGTAATTATTTCAGGGCATAAGCCAGCCAAGCGGGAGTCAGGGAGGCAGGAAGCAGCCCACTGCTCTCACAACACCTCTCCATCACACATCCCAGTTGCCATGAAGTGTGTAGCTTCATCCACCAGCTACTGCCCCACGTGATGTCCTGTCATTCCATAGACCCAAAGAAGCAAGGTCAGGCAGCCATGCACAGAAACCATGGCCGAAATAAACCTTCCCCCTTTCAGCTGAATCTTCCAGGCATTTATCTCAGTGGTGGGAACTTAAACTTATAATCCAAACTGCACAAATTCCATGGACTTGTCTGTAGCGTGATTAATAAGAATCCAGATACAGAAATTGCGGTTCAAGCTGAAAGTCAGAAAAACAAAACAGCCAGCCACTGGCTCTTACCTCTACCACAGTCTGAAATGGTGATCCTGCCTCCAGGAATCTCAGAATGAGACTGTGTGTGAGAGATGTCTCCTGCTGCTTTACAATCCTCTCTAGGGCTGGGATTAAAGACGTGCACCACTATTGCCCGGTTTCTATGGCAACCAGTGTGGCTATTGGGATTAAAAGTGTGCGTCACCACTGCCTGGTCTATAAGGCTGACCAGTGGGGCTGTTTTACTCTCTGATCTTCAGGCAAGCTTTATTATTAAAATACAAATGAATTTTCACTACACTGGTCTTTTTATATGTTTCTGTGGGTTTTTTCCATCTAACATTTTCCGACAACACAGAACCTCTGAGGAACCATAGGGAACCCATCCGTGGTGACTAAGTTCAAGCAATCAACTGTGCTGCATTAAAGGACGTGAGCCACATATTTCATTTTAAAATTCCCTTGGAATAGCATTGAAATTAACAAGATAAGCTTAAATGTATTTTTTTCTTGAACCCACTATATCCAAAACATTCAGCTACACAACCAATCCAAGAAATCATGTGACTTTTACATTTTTTTCCAACTTATACCACAATCAATGGTGTATTTCTTCTCAGGGTATCTCTCAATCAGTCTAGTCCTATTGGTGGTACTTTAAGCTATTCGCCTGTGGTTGGGGGTACCCTAACAGACAGTGCACAGCTATCGTTGTTGGTTTCTTTCTTCAGATTTTTGCATTCCATTGATAACAAGCAATGTCACTAGGTTCTGCTGAACAGTGGACAGGGTACAATGGCCAGCCACTCTAGCCTAATTGGTCATCTCCAGGCCAATGAGAGATCCTGTCTCAAACAGTAAGGTGGACAGAACCTGTGGAATGACAGCTGAGGTTGTCCTCCAGCCTAAACACACAAGTGCACAAACATACCTTCACACACAAGAACACACACACATGAGAAATGATGTGAAAGACTGGGGCAGGTGGCTGAGGTATAACACTGTGATGAGAATTTGCCAAGCACGCTCCAGGTCCTGGGCTCAGTCTCCAGAACCATAAAGAAAACTGAATTAATCACCTGTAAGCCAAATGTCTGTGTGAAAGGTGGTGGATCAGAAACCTGAACTCGATCTTTGAACTCCAAATGCCTGGTATTGGCCAGGAAAGAGCCGGCTGCCTCTCACTGTCCTCAAGAGACCATGGAACGGGCTCTTACTTACGACCTTCACCAGGTAAGCAAGGACCAGATCTGTGTGTCATACACTGCTGTGACCAGAACTTGACCCAGAGGCAGGAATGGAGCAGACATGCAACTCCTTCCTGGTGAATCAAACCCACCAGATGGAAAGAATAATCACACCAGACACCCTCATATCCAAGTCCAGATCACACCATCACTGGGACCTTTCGCTAACGCCAGAATCACAACATCACAGCATCAACCCTTCTGCTCCCAAAGTACTGAAGAGTCCTCGTCCAACTTTGATGTTCTCATCTTCCCCAGCATTCACAAAAATATCCCATCGTATTTTTCTGGACCAATCACTGGGACCACGGCTCCGCTTCAGTGCTTATCCTGCACTTTTTAATGGAAATGTGCATCCCACTGAAATGTGGGCCTCGAATGTACACTCCATCTAAGTCAATATAGGCGCCAACCTCTGCCCTCCCACCCCTCACGACTGCCTGGAGGATCCCATGGACCACCCAGGGAGGCTGGTGTGCTAATAGTCTAATCTTACTACACAAGACCTGTGATCCTGGCCCTGCATCTTGCTAGGCTGTCATGAGCTGAGTCATGCAGGCCTGGGAGGGCATTAAATCCCTCATTAGCAATGTCATGGAATGGCTTGAAAACTTAGTAGAGACCTGTTCTGTCCTCAACCTTCCCGGCACCACCTGCTGACTTCCTGGCTCCCTTCAACCCCGTCAGCACTGACCTGCTCTGCTGAAGGTCTCTGGCCTCCCTGTGTGGCAACCTGAATTTGGGGGACTCTGCCAGGACTTAGTGGAAACCCTAGAGCATAGCGATGTCAGAAAAAAGTAGATGGGGGACCGGTGCTTCCTGCCCCATGGCCTCAGCTGCCGCTTCTCTCCAGCTTGCTACCAAGTCTCGGTCATATATTGCTCACTTTGGAAGCTACTTGATTGTACATCCTACCTTCTCAAGTAATATTATCCCCCTTCTCAGGCCTTCGATGGGATTGATAATTAGATAGTCGTAGTTACTGTACTCTTATGATCTAGCCAAGCCATTCCCTATACAAGACTTAGACTCCATAGGATAGAATGTTTATTAAAACATTTAGCATATGTTCCTTGCTTAATATTGTTTAGGATGGTTGTAATGCTAATTATACTTGATATCTGTTCCTAGTGTATATAGTTTTGTGTTGGGTTTGGAACTCTCTTATTTAAACAAAAAAGAGAGGTGCTGTGGGAGCACATTCTGCTCCTTCAGCCAATAGCCTTTAAGACACCGGCCCACTTGGGCGTGGTCTGTTATAGTTTAAAAAGCAGCAAGAACCATGCCCCTGCTCTCTTGCTTCCAGCTCCCATTCTGGCTGCTAGACTCTGTTTCCTGTTTGCGCTCAGAGGACTGTTGTTTAGGACAGTGATCTGTAAGTTCTTCCCCTTAAATAATAATCGATAATTCTGAGCTGGTGTGACATGTACACAGGTCACGGTGTGAGAAGCACCCTACCGAACATTTCCTGTGCAGCCAGGGTGTGTTGTGTGGATGCCTTGACCACACCCACCCCAGAGACTCAGTTTCATTCAGTTGAGACGGACATGGGCAGTGTTTATTATTTTATCTTTTAGTGATTCAGGCTGAAGTAGTCCAACATCTTTATTTTAGCACTGTGAGCTCTGGCTCAGGGAAATGAAGGACTTGGCCCTACTGCAACGTGTAAACCTTGTTTAAACATGGGTCTGGAGCAGTCCCAAAGTTCTGTATTTCTAATGAGTTCTCAGGGGAGGCCAAGGCTGGACCTCAGGCAATACCTGGAATAGCAGGTGTGATGGCTATTACTGCATGCGTCGGCCTGGGTGGGCTGCGGGCGGACGTGTGGTGGAATACTGTTCTGAGTGGTTAAGGAATATGACTAACATTTACATTGGTGGGCTTTGAGTGAGGCCTATTACCCTTCATAAGGAACCATATCCAAATAGCTGGAGGCCTTAACTCGGGGAAACAGAGTAACTTCCCATTGCTGAGAGAATTTCCCAACAGACATTGTTCAGAATTCTTCTCTCATTGAGTCGTCTCAACACTACGGAAGACAGCTTCAAACTCAAGTCAAAGTGTTGCCTCTTCAGGGATCCCAGGCTGTGGCTTCCTCTGCGGATTCCAGATGTGACCTCTTCAGCCAGCACAGAAACACAAACATGTTCGAACTCCGTTTCTCTGCAGGACCCTAACTGATGCAACAGGATTGCTAAGTGTGGTACTAATGCTCCAGTTCCTGTTAAGATGGACAATTACACAACCCACCACCCTCCCAGTCCAAACCCAGTAGCCAAAGGCAAAGTCTAAGGGCTCTAGGAGAGCAGGTGTGTGTTGTGTTAGGAGCAGTGGGCACGGCTAGCTTTGCCCGAAATAATTACACGGAAACTGTATTTTTTTAAACACTGCCTGGCCCATTAGTTTCAGCCTCTTAACCCATTTCTAATAATCTATGTAGCACCACGAGGTGCGCTTACCAGGAAAGATCTTAACCTGCGTCTGTCTGGAGTGGGAGAATCATGGCGACTCCTTGACTCAGCTACTTTCTCCCAGCATTTTGTTCTGTTTACTCCGCTTACCTAATTTTATGTCCTATTAAAGGGCCAAGGCAGTTTCTTTATTTAACCAATGAAACAACAGATAGAAAGATGACCCTCTTCCATCAGGTGTGCGTGTGCGCAAGGAGATGGTGGAGACGGGGGTACAGCCTTGGCACCGGCGCATAGAGTTGCTTTAGAGAATTGCGTAGAAAATGCATCTTGAGTTCTGTTTCCTTTCCCACCGTTCTTTTGAGGCAAGGGACCCCATTTACTTTTGTTTGGAATTTTTCAATAATGCCCCCAGACCATCGTTGCAACTGTAAAATCAAGAGTGTCCAGAATCAAGAGCAGCAGCACATGGCAGGGCATGAGAGAGTGTTGAGGAGCCTCGGGTTGCTCTGCACGACCCAGGGTTGATGGGTGACACCCTACGCTTGTGTGCCCCTGTTGCACCCTTAGCATCAACTAAAAGTGGTCCCTCATGCTCAAACAGTGCTGTTGGTGATGCTAAATGGAGACTTCATTTCAGAGTCACCCTCTTTTTTTCTCTTCATTCAATTGAGCATGGCAATATAAAACTAGGGTGGGGAAAATACAAGGTTGGGATTTTAAGATGAGACACAATAGGTGAGCGTTATGGTTAAATGGACATCACTGCAGAGCTAGCTAGGAAACCTGAAAAGCTGTCTGAGTGCCTATGAAGAAAGCACACAAGGAAGATGCCGAGGGACATGGGGACATTGATGAAGAGATGGCTCGGTGGATGAGAGCATGCACTGCTCTAGCCGAGGTCCTCTTTCCCAGTCCCCATGTTAGACAGCCCATAATTCCCTGTAACTTCATCTCCAAGGGATCTGATACCTCTTCTGGCTTCTACCAGCACCTGCACACAGATGGTGCATGGAAGAGTGCGCGCACACACACACACACACACACACGTTTTAAAAATATAAAAGAAAAGTCAACAAACTTGAAGAATTGAAGTAGAAGTACTTACATCTAGACAGGAGGAGTCACAGAATAGAAAGGGAATTAAAATGGGCACATAGAAATATATGAAGGACTCATGGAGAAACTCCCCCACCCCAGTTAAAGATAATGGCTCCAGAAATGGTGCCCAGGCTGCTCGAGGGAGAGCTGGCAAACAGGGGATGGGTGAAAGAGACGTGATCCGCCTCACAGGGAAGCCTACCACCTGGACCAAGAAATGCTAGAGAGCAATGTTGAGTCAGGGGCAAGAGTCACACCCTGAAGATAACAAAGCAGTTAGACAAAAGGAGTCTAGGTCCCTGGCTGAGGTTCGTTTGATGATTTATTCATAGGTTGTTCCAGGAACACAAAGCAAATCCATCTTGTCCTTTAGCCCTAACCCAGACTGGGCATGAGATATCTGCGCCCTACAGTAGCCCCAGAAAGAAACGGTCCCGACGAGTGTGGTGGGTGAGGAGCCAGCCTTTGTTCTGCAGGAAAGCCTTTACGACCCTGGTGGAGACTTTGAAGAGCCCTGTGAACTTACCTGGAAAGTTCAGCGAGTCAGTTCTGAGATCAGATACACAGCCCCTGATCAGAGGACGCGCCGTGTAATCTCGCTCTGCAGGAGAGGAGAGGCGGAGGAATCAGGAGGAAACGATACTCCGCTCAGAGCAACCGATGGAAGCAACCCTTAACCTTGGGGAAGCAGGCTAACTGTTGTGCCAAAACCATGTTTGTTTTCAGATCAGATCGGAAGTAGGAGAACACCACCGTAAAAATAATTAGGTTCTGAAGGCGTCGCGATGACTGGGAGGCAGGAGGTCGGCTTGGGCGCGGCGCTGAAGATCAGTCGGCATGAGAAGAACAGAAGATGGGGCATGACTCAGACAAGGAAACATTTCAGTGTCACCTCGCTGTGTGCTACCAATGCCCTGGAACTCCTGCAGAGGACCACCACTCAGAGAGAGATCGCGTGGGAGGAGATGCTTGGATTCTGGAAGTATGGACAGATGTATGCAGTGGGAAAGTACCAGGGTCAAAGGTTGAGCCATGGGTCCCTTCTGTGTGTTTCCTAAGCTACCTGGTATACGTCATCCATCAGAAGGGAGGGATGAGGCTGGAGAGAAGTAAGCACTGTGGTCCAAGAGCTGCTCAGCAAAGACCCCACTGAGCGGGTCTCTCTCCTGGAACTCCTGCCACCTACACCACTTCAATTAAATCCCCTCTACCTGCATTTCCATCTCCAAATTCCTTCCAGAGCATTCTTTTCTTTTTAAAGACAGGTTTACACCATGAAGCTCTGTGTAGGCCAGGCTGGACTCAGATTCACAGAGATCTGCCTGGCTATGCCTCCTGAATGCCCGGTTGCACACAGAAATGCTTCCTGAGCCCTCCCCTAAGCTCCATCTCCCATGCCAGAGAGTTGCACCAATTCTGCTTCGTGTTCAAGAAAGCAACAGTCACATAAGCTCCCCAGAGCCAGTCAGAGGACAGAGTCAGGTCCATTACAGTTAAACTGGGCTCTTGCAAACACAAGTGAGAGCCAACCATTTGGCGTATCCGCCCAGGGCAGCATCCAGGTCACCTCTATGACTTTGGGAGATGCTTTTGTGTTTTCCTCACACATCTTGGCACGCAGAATATCCAGAAATGGTGCTAGGGGCTGGAAATTTACAATTGTCAACCTTTCCTTTAAGGGATTCTGATGCTGCCAAAACTGTCTGGAGGCTATAAGATCCAAGAGACATTTTGGAGGTTCAGGTTCAGCAGATAAAGTTAAAAACCAGTACAAGAATAAGCCAAGAATATGTCAGCAGAAATCTGTACTACTGGGGAAATACTTGGGAAATAACAACAAGAGAATCAGGAGTTCATGGTCATCTTTAGCTCATAGGGACTTCAAGTCCAGCCTGAGCTACATGAGAGTCTCCCTCTCCATCTCTCTATATCTCAATCTCTCTGTCTCTGTCTCTCTCTGTCTCTCTCTGTCTCTCTCTCTGTCTCTCTCCCTGTCTCTCTCTCTCTGTCTCTCTCTCTGTCTCTCTCTGTGTGTCTCTCTCTCTGTCTCTCTCTGTCTGTGTGTGTCTCTGTCTCTCTCTGTCTCTCTGTCTCTCTCTGTCTCTCTCTCTGTCTCTCTCTCTGTCTCTCTCTGTCTCTCTCTCTGTCTCTCTCTCTGTCTCTCTCTGTCTCTCTCTCTGTCTGTCTCTCTCTCTGTCTGTCTCTCTCTCTCTCTCTCTCTCTCTCTCTCTCTCTCTCTCTCTCTCTCTCTCTCCTATCTGGATTGATGGCTCAGCAGTTAAAGCAAGTTGCTTTTGTGAGACCGAGGTTTGGTCCTCAGCACCCACATGGCCACTCACAGCATCTGTAACCCCAGCTCCTGGGGAATCTGATGCCCTCTTCTGGCCTCTTCAGGCACTGCATGGACATGGTACACATTCGCAGATAAAATAAATACTCACCCATCTAAAAAGAAGTATTTTTAAAAATATAACACACGTACACATTTTTTGTTCTCCTCAACTGTCTCTTGGGTCTCTCTGCTCCACTCCTACCTCAGCCCACTGGAGCTTGGGGTCCAGGCTCCAGTCTGGAAGAGACTAGGAAGAGAGTGTGTAGGAGGAGAGGCATTACCAGAGCCTTGCAAACCCTTTCTGCGTCTCTTTCCTCCATGGAAACTGGAAGCAATACCTTTAAAAAGCAACTGTTGTTAATTTCTCTGCCCATTAAGTTGATATTAAATCGGTTATTGTCAACCAAGATGTTTGTGGACAGGGCCCTCTGGTTTCTATAGTCCCCAATGCCTTACTATTTGTTTGCTTTTCAAAGTATTTTATTTCACTTTTCTGAGTGAAGTGCAGGCTCTTGACTTTATTGGCAAAGCCAAAATCAATCCTTTTAGAGGCCAGAGGACTCTAGCCTAAGACTTCTGAAACCTGATACATTATGGTTCTGCCCAGAAAGAGGTCCATTGTTGAGCTAATGGGCATCCTCCAGTAAGGGCATGATCCTGAAGGAGCACACAGAAGTCGTCAGCTCCAAATGCAATTATTAGTGAGTTGCTCTCTCAACATGGCTCCTGCAGTAGCTCACATTAAAGTAAAGCCCAGCTCCGCTGAACCCTCCGCGGTCAGTGCCCCCTTGCCCACCAGCCTCTGCGTGTGTCTCCTGCCCTAATGGCTGTCTTATCTTCCCTTCTGCCCTGAGTTCTCCCTCCTCTGTGCCTTCTGTTGGGTTTCATTTGTCCTTTAGGGATAGCATCAACACTCCTCTGCAAGCCTTACAAATTCCCGCTACCTGAGCATGTCTCTTCTTCCCCTGCGCCTGCCTCTAGTAGATCAGAAACACCGCCTACAATTTCTGCACTCACAGCCCAGACTGGAACCCATCAGTGGGAGAGAGGAGGCATGGCTGTCTGTGTAGCCCCAAGTCCCATGTCAGATGAGAGGTGGCATTGAATGGATGTGAATTTAAGGAAGTAGCGCTCTATACAACCTGTGCTCTTGGTCCTAGCCTTTTCATCGCTACGATTTGTCATTCTTTTGGCCTAGAATAGCCTCTGAAATAACATTCTACAATAATTCTCCTCTGAAAGGAGAGCCTGTGTCCACTCTGTCCTATTAGTTCTTGCTATCTAGACCCAATGACTGGCACATTGTAGGGACATAATAATCAAAGCCCACCTCCTCTGTCGAGTTCTCTCCACTTCCCTAAAGACTGCTCCCACCAATCCCTCCTCCTGCTTCCACACCCTCAAGGTGTAACTAATTCAAAGACAACCAAAGAAGCAAGAGGTCACACAAAACCTTTGCTAGTAAAATAAATCTTTTTAGTGGTGTTCTGCCTCCAAAGCAGGTGTGATCTGGTAATCTGTGGGATTCAGAAAGATGCAAAACCAAGGTGGTAGCCAGAGGGAAACCTACCTCCAGTGAGTTTCTATTCATCACAATATCCTGTCTTTATCTGAAATCTGTGTGCAAATACATTAGCTTCCAGTGTATGTGAAGCCTTCCTGGTGTGATCCAATCCAAAGCTGACCACATACTGATTTTATCCTACCTGGAGAAGAAGGAAGAAACAAGGAACAAGAGGGAGGGGGAGTGGAGAGAGGAAGAAGGAAAGAAGAAAGAGGAGGGAGATGGAGAGGACAGAGAAAAGAGAAGGGAGAGGGAGAGTAAAAGAAGGGGTGATGGAGAAAGAGAGGAAGGAGGGTAGAAAAGAGATAAGGTAAGAGAAGGAAAGAAAGAATGATAAATATATACTGTTGAAGGAGGCCGCTAGCTAGTTCCCAACTGCTTAGCCCCGAATCACACAGAAACTGTATTAATTAAATCACTGCTTGGCCCATTAGCTCTAACTTCTTATTGGCTACCTCTTACATATTAATTTAACCCATTTCTATTAATCTGTGTATCACCACATGGCTGTGGCTTACCAGCTAAAGTTCCAGCATCTGCCTCTGGTGGGGCTACATGGCTTCTCCCTAACTCTGCCTCCTTTCTCCCAGCATTCAGTTTAGTTTTCCCCGCCTACCTAAGTCCTGCCTACCAACAGGCCAAGGCAGTTTCTTTATTCACCAATGGTATTCACAGCATACAGAAGGGAATCCCACATCAACATACTACCCTGGATCGTTTTAACAGGCACCATCAGGGAACTGTTGGAGTAGGTATAAGAACAGAGCATCTCACTCTGTTAAAGTCATGACTGATAAACAATTTCTGTCATTCCTCCATCTCTAAGTCTCCAAGAATTAGAATACAACAAAGCAGTCTTCTTCACCGTGAAAATCTATTAGTGGTGCCCAACCTTTCTCTGGTGGTTTCTGAAGCTCTGTGGCCCCAGGGTCACTACAAACATCAATGTCTCTCTAGGAAAGGTAGACAAGTATTGTGCTCAGGGAAGCTCTTTGGAAGAGCCTGTGCCAGTTGACTGGGGTACACACTGCCCCCATTCTGGAGTGCATTGAACTGTAGAACCCACCTAGTAGGTTCTTCACAGCAATAAACCCCAAGGAACACTCATAACCAGCCTGTTTGCTAGTAGATCAAGCCGCTGAACCATCCCCAAGCCGCTGAACCATCCTCCACCCTGATCTCTACCTCCTGCAAAACCCAGCAAATCCCAATCGCTTTACTTTACCCTGTCTATTCATCTCTTTCTTCACATGTGTTTCTGGGACACATGTGCTAGAAAGAGCTAGAAAGGACTTTGTGCTCACACAACGAGGCATGACTTTTATATTTATTTTAGATGCCAGAGAGACAGTATACTGGTGGATAAAACAACCAAAAGCTTGTGCTTGGAGTTGAGAAGCCTAAAGGCACCTGCATCTTGAGAAACCCATCAGGATACAGGGTCAAAAGCTGCCTTGGTATCCGCACTATGTAGTGAGAAGTTAGGAGGTCAATCATAGCTAGGCTGGGAGTCCATGACCTACGTATCATATTATAAGCCCTCCTTAGCAATGTTAAGAATAGTTCTGAAGAATAAGAGAACTATACTAATTCTTTATCTTCTCCCACTTTGTGAACTGGCCTGATATCCTGGGATTACCAGTGAGTAAACCATGGCTCACCAAGGTCATGATTCCCAGCAATGAAAGCTGCCCTGAGCCAAGCCCACTGTAGAATGCCCAAGTTCCTTCTCTTCTCTGCTCTTCTCAGGCCATTTCCAGCCCTGCTCCCTCCCCCTCTCTCCGACCAGAAGAGGGACTTTGTGTTTCTTTTGATCACCTCACATCCTTCTACTCAGGGCCCTTCCTATGGAGAGTATTATAGGAGGCAGAACACAGTGTCTCACCAGAGCTGAGAACATGAATTCTGCATTGTCTTCAGGTTCCCCTGTAGCGAGGGCTCTGTTCTAGTCTCATGTCTGTTGCTGTGAAGAAACACCCGGACCGTAGGGGAGGAAAGGGTTTATTCAGCCTACAATTCTGAGTCACAGTCCATCACTGAGAAGAAGTCAAGGCAGGAACTCAAACAGCTGTCACATCCCATCCCCAGTGAGGAGAAGAGAGAAGTGAACTAACCCATGCTGCCTGCTGGCTTATGTTCGGCTAACTCCCCTCACTCACATAGTTCGGGTCCAGCCCATGAAATATGCCGCCCACATCCAGGGTGGGTCTTCCCATGTCAACCCCCACAGGCATGTCCACAGGTCAACCGTATTCTGACTGTTTCCAGATGACTCTAGGTTATTGACAATTAAAATTAACCAATTTTGCTTCTAACAACCCAGCTATCTTAGTTAGGGTTTATATTACTGTGAAGAGACACCATGACCACGGCAACTCTTACAAAGGAAATCATTTACTTGGGTGGTTTACAGATCAGAGGTTGAGTCCATTGTCATCATGGGTGCACCAGGGTGGTGTGCAAGCAGACGTGATGCTGAGAAGGAGCTGAGTGTCCTACATCTTGATCAGCAGGCAGCAGGAAGTAAACAAAAATTCTAGGTGTGGCTTGAGCATATATGAGACCTCAAAGCCCACCCGAACAATGAAACACTTCCTCCAACAAGGCCACACCTACTCCAATAAAGTCACACCTCTCAATAGTGCCACTTCCTATGAGCTTATGGGGGTCAATTATATTTAAACTGCCACACCAGCTAATCAGATATGCCATCCCGGATTCTAATTCAGGACCTGCTGGTAGTAAGAATCGGGACCCACAAAAAGCCATTCCAGCCACAGAAGCTGTGGCACCCACACTGAGAAGTAGGCCACTGTCTGTAGTAGATTGACTGTCATGGTCATTTGTGGTCTCTGCAAAAAAAAAAAAAAATAGCTGAGATACACCAGTGAAGAGCAAGAATCTCAGTACAAAGTGATGTGGGATACCCTTCTGTATGCTGTGAATATATTGCTTTTTTGGTTGATGAAGAAAGTTGCTTCGGCCAATAGCAAGGCAGAATATAGGCAGGAGGGAAAGAAGGGAGAAAGAAGGCAGAGTTGAGAAGCCAGCAGCTGCAGGAGAAGCAAGATGTGAGGTAACAAGCCACGAGCCTTGTGATAAAACATAAAATAATAGAAATGGGTTAATTTAAGTTGTAGGAGCTAATTAGTAATAAGCCTGAACAATTGGCCAAACTTTTATAATTAATATAAGTCTCTGAGTGTTTATTCAGGAACTGGTGGGTGGAATCAGTTCCCAAGAGTATTGGAGCCACGAGGAGAGAACTGGGCACACCTGGCCATGGTAGGATAGAGGATAGGTGACTTTTCAGGTTGATCACCTCTTCTGGTGACGACCATCCGGCTTGAGCTGCTGTGCTGGCTCCCCACGGCCTGGATGACACCAACAGAGCACGTTCTTTCACAGTTCTGACGGAGTCCAAGACGAAGGCCCAGGCTGGGTGGCGTCCATCCGAGACCTCCGTCCTTGGCTTGCAGATGGCTAGGCAGCGTGTCTTCTCAGGATCTCTCCTCTGTACACACATTGCTGAGGTCTCTGTGTGCCCCATCGCCTCTTCTAAGAGTATCAGTTGGGTTGGATCAAGGGTTTGCTAACCAGAATGATTTTAACTTAGCCATCTCTTTACAAGTCCTCTGTCCAAGTAGAGGTGCGTTCGGACCTCCAAGAGGTAACACTTCACGATATGAGCTTGGAAGGGCACAGATCAGCCTGTGAGCCACCATGTGGGTGCTGGGAACTGAACTTGGGTCCTCTAGAAAAACATCAAATGCTCTTCCTCACTGGGCCACTTCTCTGTCCCCACAGATCAGCATGTAATAAGGCCAGGCCGTTCCACTTGTGCCTGTTATCACGTACCACGTGAGCTCGCACTACTGAGCCGTTTTCATTGCTGCTTTACTCATTACACTAGCGTGTATCTGAAGGACTGAGTCAGCAGCAGCGGGGACACCTAGGTCTACAGACATTACTGGGTCAGCCCCTGCCGGACCAGGAGGCTGGGACTTTCTGCTTGGCCAAGAGGATGCTTCTAACACCAAGCCATGTCCTAGGAAATAGAGGCTGAGATGAGGGGAAGGTGTTTTCTCTAAGCCATAGCCATAGCTGCCCTATGTCTCTGGATTTCTGAGGGCTTGAGACCCACGTGCTCTGCCCAAGGTCATCTCAAGTCCAGGGCTGCCAGGAACTAGCTTCCTTGTTCCCTTCCCAAGGACACGTGTCTCGGCATCACTGGCAGACGGCCCACCTCTAAGACGCCTGGATATTTGCCTGTCCCATCCCAGCCTGTGTCAAATGGAGAGAAGTGATGATCACCAGGCATGGAAGGATGAAGGAGATGGCTGGGAATGGTTTCTCAAAATGAACCCTTAACAGACCCCATTAGCCTAATTTTCCTAAAGATGAGTTTCACCTCTCAGTTCAGATGTAAAACAGAAACCCTCTTTCCCAAGCGCAGACACCATCTTTTCCTCAGAAGAACTATTCATAGGAGGGACTGGGATGGGAACTCCTGTGCTCTTAGGCATGCCTACCCCCTGCCCTCTTGTGCCCTTGCAAATGCAGCAGATGCCAAAGAGGGGTCCTCCAACATGCATCAAATGTCCTTTCTCAAGGGAGCTGCCTTGAGGGCCTGGAGTGTACCTCGGTGGGTAGAGCACAAGGCCCTGAGCCTAGCCCTGCAATGGGAAAAGTTCACATTAAACTATTTTCCACAAGACTCTAATAAAAGATGAGGAAGACATTATTTGTCATAGCCAGAACCTGGAAACAACCTAAATGCTCCTTGACCTAAGAATGGATATGGAAAACGTGGTACATTTATACAATGGAGCCCTACACAGCAGAAAAAAAATAATGACATCTTGAAATTTGCAGGCAAATGGATGGAGCTAGAAAACATCATTTTGAGTGAGGTAACCCAGACCCAGAAAGACAATTATCACATGCACTCACTCATAAGTGGTTTTTAAACATAAAGCAAAGAAAACCAGCCTCCAAATCACAAACCGAGAGAACCTAGACAATAATGAGGACTCTAGAGAGACATACATGGATCTAATCTACATGGGAAGTAGAAAAAGACAAGATCTCTTTAGTAAATTGGGAGCATGGGGACCTAGGGGGAGGGTTGAAGAGGAGGGGAGAGGAAAGGAGGGAGCAGAGAAAAATGTAGAGCTCAATAAAAAAATCAATAAAAAAAAAAGAGGAGGGGGATGAGGAGAGGAGGGGAGTTGGGGAGGAAACCACCTCCAGGTGCCATCCCAGGCCAGGAGATGACACTGCATCACTCCAGACCTATGGGATCCTGGGGAAGTGACAGTGGCCTTCCCCCAGCTCCAGCATGGCAACACTATGATGTGCCGGGCCTCCATGGAGCTCATCAAGTCAGACAAGGTAGCACATTTGAAAGCGCCTGAGAGCAGCATGGAGTTTGTCGCCACCTCCCTATCTGCTCTCCACAAGGTCCCACAGGTGCTTTGTGGCCATCCCAGCCTGGGAGCATAGAGAAGTCAATGGAGATCTGGCTATGAAGGGAAGGCTGTCACAGCCCTGCTGCAGACAGATGCTGAGTCCAGAGCCAGCCTGGCCTGCAGGGCGTTTACAGCCCAAGGTTGGACGTTGTGGGTGGGAAGCTGCTGAGATGCTCCAGAGGGGAATCTAGGAGTTCACCGTGGAAAGAGATGCCCAGGCTTGCGTCAACTCAAGGTTTGTTTGCATTTCCTGAAACACACCCGAGATGCCGTGTGGGGGTTTGTGTTGAGGGCAGGGTTTGGATGAAGAGTTTTCCCGAGGCTGGCCTTGCTTGCAGACACGTCATGGCAGAGACGCTGACAGGAAGTCGTAAGTCGGAGAATGATGGGCCTTTAACCCAGTGTGCCACTGTCATCACGAAAAGGGGGGATTTGTACACAGAGATGGGCATAACAGGAAAAGATCACGTGAAGATGAATTCAGGGACTATAGTGATGCTTCCATGAGCCAGGCAAGGTTAAAGGCATCTGCCACCAGCAAAAGGCAGAAGAGATCCCCCATTGCCCCTGTAGCAGTTCAGTGACTGGTTTCAGCCATTCTGTTTATTCTGTTGTGCTACGACAGCCTTTAGGAAAGATTGCGCCTGTCAGTCCTGTCCCAGGATTCTCTACGTGGGCCCTTAGCTGGGGGGAACCTCGGAAACGCTTATCTGGTGTGCTTCTCAGCAGGTGAGCTCTCGGGAAGAGCTTGCTGCTACAGTATTGTGGCCGGGAATGGGGTTAGGACAAGGATAGTATGTGTGCATGGTGTGTACCTGTATGCAGTATGTACTTTATAGTGTGTGTGGTGTGGTAGATAGACTATGGTGGAATTGAGTATGTGCGTGATATATGTGCATGAGACATGTGTGCAGTGTGGATATGTGGATAATATACTGTGTGGGGATATGGTGTGTGCATGCATGTGTGAGTGTGCATGTCTGTGTGAGTGTGTGTGTCTATGTGTGTGTGTGTGTAGTGAACAGTATATGTGATGCATGTGCATGGCATGTGTGTTCAGTGTATGGTATGTGTATGACATGTATGTGTTGTTTGTAGGTGGTATGTGGAGTATATGTGTGCTGTGTGTGGTATATGGAGAACAGGGTGTATGCTGTGTGTGTCTAAGGTGAGCCAGAGAGGCTCAGTGACAAAAGGCAACTGTCCCCTCTGAGTCCCTTTCCATCCTACCCTTCCTGGAGAGCCCAGCATACCAGACTGCTGCTTATCTCCTGTCAGCCTTGAGCAGAGAGGGCAGGGTGGAGAGAAAAAGGAAAATACCTATCTGCCTGGGTTCCCCTCCACTTCCTCCATCACCCTTTCCAGTGCCAGCCTTGAGAACGGAGGTGACTTGACACGTCCATAGCCAGCAGTTCAGGTCTGGACCAAGTAGCAAAAACCAACACCGCTCTTCAATAGCTGGAGAAACAATAGTTGGGAAACAAGACGCTCCCACCCCCAACCCCCAAAGGCTAAACCAGGTAATTGCACTCACCCTCTCATAATGCATGCCTCTTTAGGTTCCCCAAACTGACATTCTCCAAATCTAAACCCTCCCCTGCCCCCCGCCCCAGTTTCAGAATCTACATGATCGTGAAGTGTGCCTCTGTGGGATCTCAGAGGGCACTAGAAGGCATCGGCTGCCTTTGGAATTTGAGCCCACAGTGGCTGAAAACAGGCCAAACATCAGGCCTTGAGGCTGATTCTTAAAACACACACCCAACAAACCTACAGCAAAGGCCTTGAAACTTATGCAGCCTCATGGCCCTACCAGTAACTCATGAGCCTGCATATTTTGGGCCCTCCCTCTATAGCAGGGCCTCCTCCCATGCGATGACTTTAGGGCCACTGGGCCAGGGACAATGTTGTTTCTTTTAAACAGTGTTTCCTGTTACAGGCTGTGGGGAGGGGAAATGGAGTGAGTGGGCACCTGAACCCCTACTGTCCACACTCCCCAGTCAGAGGGGAACAGTCTCGGTGAACACCCTGTTTCCTTGACCTCACTCTGGGGCACGCACTCATCCCCGGAAGATGCTTTGCGGCAGGCATGCTGGGATTTCCAGAACAGATAGTGTACGTCTCTCCCCATGGGGGCAGTGGGCGTGTGGCCATTCAAAATTAAGGTAAGCAAGAGCCAGTGCCCTCCACGCCACCCCAGGCACAAGCATGCTGCCACAGGAGAGGGTGCCCAGGTCCAGATTCCAACAGGACCTCCACGAAAGATCTGGAGTCGTGGCTGCTGTAGAGACCCTACCCCACGTGAGAGGAAGAAGAAACACGGTTGAGTACGCAAGACCCTGCTGGACTTGATGTTCCCCGTCACTCCAGAAGAACACTCAGATTAAATGACACTTTATTTGGCTAATTCACCCCAGTTGGCAGCATACAAATGAGTTGTTGCAGATTCTGTGTGAGAAGTGTCCTGAGTCTGTGGCCGTGTGTCTGCGTACAAGCTCAGATGTCTTCTCTTTTCTCCAAGACAAGAGAATGTTTTCTGAGGACCAACGGCTCCCTGTGTCAGTCTGACGTGTGCTGGTGGTGGCCATGTCAGAAGAGCAGCAGATGGCATTTGAAGTTTGGTGTCAGCCCACCAGGAGGAAAACCCCTGATGGGTCCCTCTAGGATAGATAAGGCCCCGAGACCTGAGACCCCAGAATGTCTTTTGCTTCTGCTGTGTCTTCCCATGTTCACCGCTGCCGTCTTTCTCTGGTATCTGGCGTGGTGTGGGTGGGTGTGGGGAGATCCCCACTGCCTGGAATGTAGCATGTTTATCTCACGGATACATCCCATTCTGCTGGGCATTTTTCCCTGTGGATTATTATGAAGAAGATTTCTTCCTAAGTTGTGCTGTCTAATTGATGATAATAATGTTATTTTAAATATAGTTTTGATGATAAAAATATAAAACAAAGGAGTGTCGCCCAGCTAAAGCACATGAGTTTCTATTGAGGAGCCGCATAGACTGTGGCTTGGGTTAATGATTAAGAAAAACAACTGAGTCCCAGTAGCCCAGCTAGTTTAAATAATTTTAACCTTAATATTGGAAGATATGTTCACAGGTTTTGGAGTGCACCATCAGCTCAACAAAGCCTTATAAAAAGCCTCAGGTCAGATCAGCTGTTGTGATAACAGCTTTGAGGTGAAAAACCTAAGTAGACGATCTAAACATAGTCGAGTGGGGAGCTCTTCAAGGTCAAGGAACAAAATATAAAGCAGCCCTATTGTTGCCAGCTGACTGCACTTGCCTTGCGAGGGTTGGTTAATGAGCAAAGGTGATGATTAATTCCTTGTACCCATTTCTGCCCTCGATCTCCTGACATGAAAACTATTGATGAGGGGTATACACCCTAAAAGTTTAGAGTTGGCTGGTTCTTTCTCATATACAAAAGTTTAGGTTGCGGTCCCTTTAAGAGTCCTTATAAGATTCCTTTCAAGACAAGTAATAAAGAAATCGGCCCTTTCTTTTTAACTGCAAAATGAGGACTGAGAGTAAAAGACCTCGCCGACACGGTTAATCTGTAACAAGAGCTTGGGCATGATTGTCCGTGGGTTCTTGAGATAATTTGTTTCTCACCTATAATATGTAAGATGTTTAATCATGGAAGGGATATGGAAAGCATGCTGTTTTTCACATGTATTCACTGTAATCATTCACTTGAAAAACAGAATGTAACCACATTGTGATTTCTATATTGCCCGGAAGATTTTGCTGGGGTATATAAGCTGTAAGGCAAAGACTAAAGACAGAGTTAAAATGGGTTAGAAGAAAAACATCAAGAATGAGAGAATTAAAGCCGGGCGGTGGTGGCGCACGCCTTTAATCCCAGCACTCGGGAGGCAGAGGCAGGAGGATCTCTGTGAGTTCGAGACCAGCCTGGTCTACAAGAGCGAGTTCCAGGACAGGCTCCAAAACCACAGAGAAACCCTGTCTCAAAAAACCAAAAAAAAAAAAAAAAAAAAAAAAAAAGAATGAGAGAATTAGAAAAGAAACATCCAGAATAGAGCAGGAGTTAGAAGGAAAACATCTAGAGAGACAGAACGGACCTTTCTGGATAGAGATAAGAGAATATAGAACACAAGAGACTAAAGAAGGAAGCCATCAAGAGAGGGCATGAATGTCTTTTCCCCTTAACCCCCAAGATAAAAAGTTCAGGATGCTCCAACTGTGTGGCTGTCCCTTAGAGTCCTGAGCTGCTGCAGGCTGGCCCCTCAGGCAGTGATTAACATGCACTGAAGGGAATAAGGGTGGGAAGGAGAGCGGAGGAGAAACACATTCAACAAGAGAAAATCTAGGGGGGCCAACAGGACCCCTAAAGCTGAGCAAGAGGCGCTGCATGATGGCGGGCTGGGAACAGACAGGACCCCACCAGGTCCCCAAAGGTAACTCCCCATCCAGCAGGGCTGGGTAAGAGGCGTAAGGAAAATGACTTGATTCTGATAACGTTCAGAAACCACGGGAACTGTTTCCATGCTGGAGAGGACTGGGTGACAGTCGTCTATATGCCGTGCCCCACCCCCAGCAGTCAGGACTGTGATTATTGTAGCCCTGTCTGTTTGAGCATTCATGCAGACTCAGCGATGGAAGTCTCAGAGTAATGGAGCCACCAGCCACTGTGGCCCTAGCTGGGAAATCAGCTGGTCCAGGATCAGCCCCCAATTCGGACACAGGAGGGTTTGTTGTCCAGAAGTCAAGCCCCTTGCACATTGTTGGTGAGAATGCAAGATAATGTGACCACCATCATTGATCAACACCACAAAACAGGCGTGACACAGCAATGTCACCCCAGAACTGAAAACAGGCATTCAAACAGTAATCCACAGAGGTACAGTCACAGCGGTGCTAAGCACAGTATCCAAAACACATAAACAATCCAGACGTCCGTGAACAAGTGAAAAAGAATTAACACTGCAATGGAGTATTATTCAGCCCTTCACCGCTCTCCTCTCCTCCTCACCCCACCGCTGAATGTGTTCCTTTCCTTGCTTCAGAACCTGAGCCTTGGGGTAGTTGGCCCCTTACCTAAGATTCCAGGACCTAAATATAGCGGCCTGTAGACCTTACACTGTTCCTCCTACCCATGAGTCCCTCTGCAGGAGATCTGGATGGAGAAAGAGACACCAAGATTAATATGCAAAAAAAATCCATAAAGGCCTTAAACTCTTCCAAACCAGAGCTGCATGTATCAAAACAGAGCATATGTGAGCAAACCTCTGGGTCTTCTGAGCAAGGGACAGATGGGTGCTATGTACATGTAGGTGACCTATAAAGGAAACATGGATGCCATGTATGTGTGAGTTAGGAAACATGGATGCCATGTATGTGTGAGTTAGGAAACACGGATGCCATGTATGTGTGAGTTAGGAAACATGGATGCTATGTACATGTAGGTGACCCAGAAAGGAAACATGGGTGTCATGTACACGTAGGTGACCTAGAAAGGAAGCATGGGTGTCATGTACATGTAGATGACCTAGAAAGGAAGCATGGGTGTCATGTACATGTAGATGACCTAGAAAGGAAGCATGGGTGTCATGTACATGTAGATGACCTAGAAAGGAAACGGGTGTCATGTACATGTAGATGACCTAGAAAGGAAACACGGATGCTATGTACATGTAGGTGACCTAGAAAGGAAACACGGATGCTATGTACATGTAGGTGACCTAGAAAGGAAACACGGATGCTATGCACATGTAGGTGACCTAGAAAGGAAACACGGATGCTATGTACATGTAGGTGACCTAGAAAGGAAACATGGGTGTCATGTACATGTAGGTGACCTAGAAAGGAAAGATGGGTGTCATGTACATGTAGGTGACCTAGAAAGGAAAGATGGGTGTCATGTACATGTAGGTGACCTAGAAAGGATTAGGATTCTCACAACCCAGGGGTTTTGGGTCTTGGTCCCGTTCCAGTTCTGTAGTTCTCTCCCGCTCTCAGGGAACCTTCCTCTTTAATAAACACGCACAGTTCTACCACTATCCACGTGTGTCTAATTCTGTGACCTGGGGCACCAGAACCCGGGTGTCTGAGCAGATACACTCTGGCCGCCCCTTGACGCTTTGATCAGGTCCAAAGCTCAGAATCCCTGGCTGCGACCTCAGGGCCTGAGTCTCCACAGTCTGTAGTTGTATGACCTGAGGGGGATCCCGGAGACACTGCACACAGTATTTTGCAGGTGGCCACAGGTGGGAATGATGGGCTGACAAGATTGAACTCAGGGTCACCTGGTCAGGCCCTTCCAAAAAGCCTCAAGAACCCAATGGTCCTCGGAGAGAGCAGTGTGGGATCAGTGTGTGTAATTGTAACAGTAGAACTTTGTCTCCCCAAATGATACACTCTTTCTTCAGCCCAGGGTTCGTAACTGTTACCCTTTTAGGAAATAGGGCTTTAAAAATGTAATCATTGCAGACAAAGCCAAGGTGGATTAGAACAATCCTTTAGGAAGAGAGACAGAGAGACACAGAAGGATGAGGACAGAGCCAGATCATGGGTGGCACAGTCATAGGCCAAGGAGCGTGGACAACCACTCAAAGCCAGGGAGAAGCAGGGAAAGTCTGTCACATGCACGGCTCTACTCTGGTTTTGAGCTAATAGGCACAGCGCCTTCAAAGTCCCCAATTCTGGTTTTCTATTTGGATGCTCAACCAATAAAATCCATGCAATAATTTTTTTAAAGTGATTTTTAGCTGATTCCTTTGAACTGGAGAGATGGTTCAGCAGTTAAGAGCACTGGTAACTCCTCCAGTGGTCCTGAGTTCAATTCCCAGCACCCACACGGAAGCTCACAACTGTCTATAATGGTAGCTCCATGGGGTCTGATGCCCTCTTGTAATGTGCAGATGTACATGTGGACAAAACATACATACATGCAAACACACACCTTTTTTTAAAAATGAAAGATTTCTTATGCAAGCCTTTTGAACAAGGAATACTCAACCTGTTATCTGTTCTAATCAGCCCAAGGAAGTTAACACAGGACAGGAAAAGCGGGTGGAGATCACATGTCAAGACAGTAAGCCAGAGAAGCACCAAGAGTTCCAGGAGAACTACACTAACCCTCCCAAGGGCAGACCCCTGGTGACCTGACAAAGCCCCACTACGCCTCTCTCTTAAAGATTCTGCCTTGTGACATTACCACACTGGGGACAAGGCTTCTGACTTAAAATATCCATCTGTGGAGAACAAGTCATATTCAAATCATAGCACTATTCAAAACAGTGTTACATCCGCATTTGCATATCCATATCCACAGCAAAAACATTCCCAATAGCTAAAAGTGAACGGGCAAACAAAATGTGGGGGGTATTTATTAGGTATTAGGGACACCTCCAGAGATGACTCCGTGCTGGAACGAAATAATATTCAGCCATAAAGACTGGAGTTCAGATCCCAGCACCCACACAATAATCTGAGAAACCCACCCATGTACTGTAACCCCAGCTCTAAGCAGGGCAGAGGCAGGAGGATAGCTGGGGCTGGCTGTATTCTAGCCTGCATGAGAAAACAGGAGCCCCAGGGTCAGGAAAAGACCCTGACTCAAAAGACTAGATGGAGAGCAGTAGAGGAGACATCTTCACACCCTCTTCTGGCCTCAGGGGACTGTACCACTCACATACATACATGCACACACACAGAAAGGGGGTATGAAATTCTGCACTACAACATAGATGAACCAGGAGGGCATTGTACTAAGTGAAATAAGCCGGGCACCAGAGTAGCCACATTTATAAAGACAGAAGTAGCATGGTAGCTGCCCAGAGGCTTCTGGGTAACAGGACTGGGGAGCTGTGTAATTGTTGCATAGTTTTAGACTTACAAGATGAAAAGACTCTGGACACTGGCTTCTCAACAGTGTGGATAAATTTAACTCTAAGATCTAAACACTGTAAAAATGGTTAAGACAGAGCTGGGGAGTGACTCAGTCTTTTTTTTTTTTTTTTTTTTTGGTTTTTCGAGACAGGGTTTCTCTGTGGCTTTGGAGCCTGTCCTGGCACTAGCTCTTGTAGACCAGGCTGGTCTCGAACTCACAGAGATCCGCCTGCCTCTGCCTCCCGAGTGCTGGGATTAAAGGCGTGCGCCACCACCGCCCGGCTGAGTGACTCAGTCTTACAGTGCCTGCCATACAAGCGTGAAGACCTGGGTTGGATCCCCAGAGCCCAGGTCAAGAGTGGTGCAGAGTCCTAATCACAGCTGAGCGGCGCAGGCAGGGGAACCGCTAAGGCTCCCTGACTAGCCAAGTTCAGGCCAGTGAGAGACTTTGTGGTGAACAGAATCCTCAGGAAAGATACCTGAGGTTGTCCTCTGGCTTCCAACACACATGGTCACACGTGTGCACACATGAGCACACTTCAGACGCTGGCTATGGTGACCCAGACCTGTAATTCCAGCATCAGGGAAGATGGCAGCAGCAGGATTGGGATTTTGAGGCCGAGGTGAATAATACACTGAGACAGCTCCATCTCATAAAAACCAGTGGGGGATGCGGCTCAGTGGAGGAGTTCTTCTCCAAGGTGAGCGCGGGCCTGGGTGCGGTTCCCAGCTCAGTGGAGTTCTTCTCCAAGGTGAGCGCGGGCCTGGGTGCGGTTCCCAGCGCTAACAAACAAAAATCAGATGGAAATTTCACATTTCTGTTCTCAGCATTTCACCACAATTTTTTTCTTTTCTATGTTCTCTGCACTGATATGACGTCATTTCCTGCCTGCCTCGCCTCCTCCCTTAACTGCAGCCACTCTTGCCTTCCCACCCAGAAAGTCCCTCCTCCTCACAGCTGCCCACCCACCCAGGAAAGTCGGCCCAGGGAGCCGTCCCTGAACTTCCGAACTGCAGGCTCCTCCGCTCAAGCTCTCCATACCCTTGCCTCTATGCGACATGATACTGTGTCCTCTGTGTGACATGACACTGTGTGTCCTCTGTGTGACATGACACTGTGTGTCCTCTGTGTGACATGACACTGTGTGTCCTCTGTGTGACATGACACTGTGTGTCCTCTGTGTGACATGACACTGTGTGTCCTCTGTGTGACATGATACTGTGTGTCGTCTGTGTGACATGACACTGTGTGTCCTCTGTGTGACATGACACTGTGTGTCGTCTGTGTGACATGACACTGTGTGTCGTCTGTGTGACATGACACTGTGTGTCCTCTGTGTGACATGATACTGTGTGTCCTCTGTGTGACATGACACTGTGTGTCCTCTGTGTGACATGATACTGTGTGTCCTCTGTGTGACATGACACTGTGTGTCCTCTGTGTCACATGATACTGTGTGTCCTCTGTGTGACATGACATTATGTCCTCTGTGCGACATGATACTGTGTCCTCTGTGTGACATGACACTGTGTGTCCTCTGTGTGACATGACACTGTGTGTCCTCTATGTGACATGACACTGTGTGTCCTCTGTGTGACATGATACTGTGTATCTTCTATGTGACATGACACTGTGTGTCTTCTATGTGACATGACACTGTGTGTACTTATAAAGAACAGGAATGGGGGTTCCAGAATACTGCCTAGTACACAAAGACGAAGGCAAAAGACCCTAGAAGTCCTGAATTACCTTCTTACTGCTCAATAAATCCAACTTCTACCCTAGGAAACAGAATTCCTTCAGATACCCCCAAGACTGGTATGATCCATGTCAAAGTCCGGCAAGATGCTCGGGAAGATGGCGAAACTCTCTGTGGGGTGAACTGTAGTGTTGGCAAGCTTCCAAAATTCAAACCCAAGAACAGATGAAGATTCTTCTGGCCTCGGGTCAGAATACCCAAGTGACCGGTGCCACCACGTGCTTGCTCTGTGACCTTGGGGAAGACACATTCCTCTCTGGGCCTTGCTTTTGTTTTCCTTTGCTTTCTGGTAAAAGTACAAGCTGGTGTGCCATGGGCCCCTCCTACTCGAACATTCTGTCAGCTCTGAAGTTGTACTCCATTCTCTCCTCAAATTTTGAGGGATTAAATTCAATTTACACCAAAACTGATGCTTTGTCCTCTTCTGTCAGCACAGCACCAGCGCCGCCCATCCCAGAGAAAGACCGCAGTGACGGCACCTTCTCAAAGCTGAGCATCATGGGGAAGACACGCAAGAGCAGAGAAATCTCATCCCTGGACAAAGACATTTGACCGCAGAGCTACACCACCCACCGTCACTTCGTTCGCCCTGACAGCAGACTGCAAGATGTCACCTCTCCTTGCACGCTCAGGTGACATCAAAATCCTGGAGTTCTGTCCTACCAGTAAAAACGGGGTGACTTTCACCCATGGGGGAGCACAGGGGCTGAAAGTGTCCCAGGAGAATGATTGTACCTGTTGGCTGCTGACTCACGGCCACTGGGGTACAAGAGAACCACAGGCCTCCAACACCACAGTCCCCCCTCCTCAGCACCACAGCCCCCTCCCCAGCACCACAGTTCGCCCCTCCCCAACACCATAGCCCCCTCCCCAGCACCACAGTTCCCCCTCCCCAGCACCACAGCCCCCTCCCCAGCACCACAGGCCCCTCCCCAGCAACACAGTCCCCCCTCCCCAGCACCACAGCCCCCTCCCCAGCACCACAGGCCCCTCCCCAGCAACACAGTCCCCCCTCCCCAGCACTACAGCCCCCTCCCCAGCACCACAGTCCCCCCCAGCACCACAGCCCCCTCCCCAGCAACACAGTCCCCCCTCCCCAGCAACACAGCCCCCCCACAGCACCACAGGCCTCCTGGAGGCTGAGGAGGGAGTAAGAAGGCAGCCATCGCTCCCTCAATGCTTAGCTGAAGGAAATTTACCAAGAAGAACCAGGGGACTCAAAGGAGTTCAGGTGCTCAGAGCCTGAAGGCACTTAAACCAAAAATAGATGTGGTGCCGGGGGAGGGGGACGTTGGGTAATTTATAAAGAAAAAACTGTGGCTCGCTTCAACTCAATCCTCACACCCCCACCTGTACACTCTGTTCCTATCTTCCTGCGAGCCTGAGCGTGCCTGTTGCGGGGTAAGGTGAGCCCTCCAAAAGCTAATCTCCACGGGCAATCATGCAGAAGAAGCAAGCCAGCAAGCTCTCCAGCAGGAGAAAGACTGTTTACTCTGGGAGCCGAGCTCCTTCCTGTGATACCTAGCCAGGGAAACCATACACCAAAACAGAAAAGGTTGCTTTTCACCCAGAATTGTAAAATGTGGAGCTGCCATCCCTGTTCCCTCCCTCCCCGGCTGGCGCACAGAGGACTCTAACCTCAGTTCCCTGAGAACCTCAGAGGACGTGCAATCAGGGTGAAATTCAGAAAACTCACAGTTCACACATGAGGGGAGAGTGTGGCGTCTGAGACAAGGACAGTGACCAGTAGGAGACAGTCCTCAAGGTGACTTGGTGATCCCACACAGCTCTGAGAACTACCAAAGGACAACAGGGCAAGAGGAAGGGCCATAGGCCAGGTGACAGGGGACAGGTTACAATCATGGACCTGAGGGTTGGGGTCCCTGGATACACCCAGGGACAGCAAGAGTTGAACCTATTCAAAGACAGCAGACGTGCAAGAAGACACTACACCACGACGAGAAACAAGCCCGTAAGCCAAGGGGACTCACTCTGGAGATTCCAGGCATGCAGATACTACACACAGACAAACCAACCCTGCCTACTGTATTCAATGAGACCTTTGAAGATCTCAGACTATAAAAACTTCCAGACGGTTCATGTGAGAAAGGACCTAAAAGTCTTTCAGATGTAGAAAGCATCCTAACTAAAATTAAAGACCAAATGGATGGCTTTTACTACACTTTGACACAAAGAGAGAGAGACGGTGTGGGAAATTAAAGCAGATAAAACAAAGATAACGGTAGGAGAGGGGCAGGTGAAGCCGGAGACAGAGCGGGAAGCAGAATACACAGCAAGCACATGTAGAGTACAGTGAGTATCAGAAGAGAAAGGTACAGAAGAAAGGGTAATGTGTACTGCGGGAAAGAAGGAAGGAAGCCTCCACAGAAACTTGAGGCAAAGAGAGAGACAGACAGACAGACAGATAGACAGAGACAGAGAGACACACAGAGAGAGATTTTCTTTGAAGAAGTGCTTTGACTTCTGAGAGCCGTGTTAGAAACCAAAGGTCAGTGCTTTACACTCAAGAGTAAATGGCACTTTACATTACAAACAAAGCTAGCCCCTCTGTCCAGGAAAATATTCTTCAAGGATGAATGAGGGTGAGGGCCAGGAAGGCCAGCGCTCAGCACGACGACCTGAGTTAAATCTCAAGAGCGCATGGTTTTTTGGTTTTGGGTTTGTTCAGATTTTTGTTTTGATTGATTGTTTGTTTGTTTGTTTGGGTTTTTGCTGTTGTTTTAAAAAGCCAGGTGTGGTGGCAGGCACTTGTAATCCAAGCACAGGAGCTTTAGGGACAGAAGTTCCCTGGGGTTCACTGGTCAGTGGGAGACACTGTCTCATAAATACAAATAAACTTTAAAAGGTAGAAGACGCCTAAAAAATGACATCTGAGGTCACATCAGGCCTACACATCACACACACACATACACACACTACAGACACGTAGAACAAAACCCCACCAAACTGCAAGTGCGTTCTCCCCCAGCAGATGAGAACAGGGAAGGGGAGGTACTGTTGCCTGTGTGGAAGACTGGAAACAAAGAGAAATGTGAGTTGAGGAGCTGCTTGACATTACTGTGTGTTAAGGGGACCGTGCTGTGCGCCATCAGAACAGAAGTGTTTGGCACCACCCAGGCCTAAGTTCTGACGTCAGAACTTACGGGAAATGGGCTTTGGGGGCATTGAGCAAACCTCCAATAGCCCAGAGGGACCCCCTGCCGCTGGGAATTAAGAAGCCCACGTGGTCACTGACCAGAAAGGACATGCCACGTCCAGAGAGATTCAGTAAAGCAAATCCAGTTTGTAAACAAGAACCAGGGTGGACGCTCCGGGAAGAATCGCTGTTGTGGGTGTTGGTTCATGTTGCCTAGTGAGCCCAGGTGAGAACACTCCATGGTCTGTTTGTTACAATGGCTTAATAATCACCCAGTCTCCATAGCAATTGATGGAGGAAATGACACAGGGAGACAGGTCTGCACTGTGCTGTGAGGAGCACGTGAGATGAAGCTGGGGTAAGAACAGTTACAGGCTATGGAGCGGAGGTGTGCTAGGCACAGCCCAGCTGCCTGGGTTGGACAGGAAGTCGGGGGCAAGGGATCAAGGATTATTGAGACATTCTGCTTACTTTACTGCCAGGGGAGGGATGGCAGAAAAGAACAATTGCACACAAAATGGGACCGGAGTCAGGAGAAAGTCAGTTTAAAATTCCAAGGTTAGGCTTCTCAATTGGCCATGCCGGTGAGAACCCAAGTGGTGTGAGAACTGCAGAGGCACCCAGAGGACATATTCCTGCCCTAGATGTAAATATTGGAATTATTGGCATGTTATGAGGCTATTTCAGGCCATAGATATGGATGAGATTGTGTTATGAGGATATGTATAGACACTTTATAAATCTCTATCATTAAAGAGAAGAAAATGAAAGTCAGGTGGAATCTCTCAAGTTAGCACGCCACAGAGGGTGTAGGGTGGACCTGGAATGAGTCACACAGGATGAGAGGACTCCATCACAGACAAACATGCAGATCTCAGCATCGTGAAAACTATAAGACTAGGGAGGGGACCCTAAGAGGGAACTAGAGGTGTTGAGAAAGGTGGGGAGGGGTCCCATGAGACGTGAAAGAGGAAATGGGATACGGGGGTGGGAGAGCTCGAGGGAAGGACAGAGGATAGGGAAGAAGAGAGAGATAATAAAAATAGCTGCTGTTTAAAAAGGCCATAATTAAACCCAATCCTTTGTAAGCTAACAAAAATATTTTTAATAGAAAGGCATGTCCCGAAGAAGAAAAAATGCACAGATTAACATCACCAACAATGAATACTAAATTAACAGGAGAGAGCAACTACTGGTCATTAATATCCCTTAATGTAAATGGGCTCAACTCACCTATAAAAAGGCACAGGCTAACAGACTACATACAGAAACAGAATCCATCCTTCTTCTGCATACAAGAAACACATCTCAACCTCAAAGACAGATATAGTCTCAGAGTAAAGGGTTGGGAAAAAATATATGAATCAAACGGACCTAAGAAACAAGAGGAGTAGCTATCCTAATATCTAACAAAATAGACTTCAAGCTAAAAGAGACAAAGAAGGTCATTTCATATGAGTCACAGGAAAAATCCATCAAGAGGATATCTCAATACTAAACATCTATGCCCCAAATACAAGGGCACCTTCATATGTGAAAGAAACACTTCTAAAGCTTAAATCATTTATTAAACCCCACACACTAATAGTGGGAGACTTCAACACCCCATTCTCACCACTGGACAGGTCTGTCAGACAGAAAATTAACAGAGAAATAAGGGAACTAACAGTTGTTATGATTCAAATAGACTTAACAAACATCTATAGAACATTCCATCCAAACATCAAAGAATATATCTTCTTCTCAGTACCTCATGGAACCTTCTCAAAAATTGACCATATACTAGGTAACAAAGCAAACCTCAACAGATACAAAAAATAATTGGAATAATCCCCATGTGGCTTATCAGATCATCATGGCTTAAAATTAGAATTCAACAGCAACACTAATTTCAGAAATCCACAAACATATGGAAATTAAACAATGTTCACCTGAATCATCAGTGAGTCAAGGAAGAAATAAAGGGAGAAATTAAAGACGTCCTAAAATACAATGAAAATGAACACACAACATACCCAAACTTGTGGGACACAAAGAAAGCAGTGTTAAGAGGAAAGTTCATAGCACTAAACACCTACATAAAGAAGCTGGAAAAAAATCTCACACTAGTGAATTAACAGAACATTTGAAAACTTTAGAACAAAAAGAAGCAAACTCACCTAAGAGAACTAGAAAGAAAGAAATGATCAAAGTGAGAACTGAAATCAAGAAAATAGAAATAAAGAAAACAATACAAAAAAAATCAATGAGACAAAGAGCTGATTCTTCGAGAAAATCAACAAAATAGAGAAACCTTTATCCAAATTAACAACATCAGAAATGAAAAGGGGGACATAACAACAGACACGGAGGAAATACAGAGAATCATCAGATCATATTTTGATAACCTGTACTCCACAAAATTGGAAAACTTTAAGGAAATGGACAACTTTCTGGATAAATATCACTTACCAAAATTAAATCAAGACCAGATAAGCAAATTAAACAGACCTATAACTGCTGAAGAAATAGAAACAGTCATCAAAAGTCTCTCAACCAAAAAAAGCCCAGGAACAGATGGTTTCAGCTACGAATTCTACAAGACTTTCAAAGAAAAACTAATATCAATACTCCTCAAATTATTCCACACAATAGAAACAAAGGGAACATTGGTAAACTCTTTTTATGAGGCTACAATTACCCTGATACCCAAACCACAGAAAAACATTACTAATAAAGAGAATTACAGATGAATCTCACTCATGAACATTAATGCAGAAATACTAAAAAAAATACTGGCAAATCAAATTCAAGAACACATCAGAACCATCATCCACCATGATCAAGTCAGCTTCATCCTACAGATATAGGCATGGCTCAACATACGAAAATCTGTCAACATAATCCACCATATAAACAAGCTGAAAAATAAAAACCAAATGATCATCTCATTAGATGCTGAAAAAGATTTTGCCAAATACAACATCCCTTCATGATAAAGGTCTTGGAGAGAGCAGGGATACAAGGAACATACCTAAACATAATTAAGGTAAGACACAGCAAGCCAACAGCCAACATCAAACTAAATGGAGAGAAACTCCCAGAAATTCCACCGAAATCAGGAACAAGACAAGGTTGTCCACTCTCTCCATAGCTATTCAATATAGTTCTTGAGGTCTTAGCTAGAGCAGTAAGACACCAAAGGGAGATCAAGGGGATACAAATCGGAAAAGAAAGAGTCAAACTCTCACTGTTTGCTGTTTACATAAGTAATCCCAAAATTCTACCAAGGAACTTCTACAACTCATAAACATTTTCAGCAATGTAACAGGATACAAGATTAACTCAAAAAAATCAGTAGCCCTCCTGTACACAGATGATAAAAGGGCTGGGAAAGAAATCAAAGAAACAACACCCTTCACAATAGTCACAAATAACATAAAATATCTCAGAGTAACTCTAACCAAACAAGTGGAAGACTTGTATGACAAGAACTTTAAATCTTTGAAGAAAGAAATTGAAGAAGACACCAGAAAGTAGAAAGATCTCCCGTGCTCTTGGGTAGGCATAATTAACATAGTAAAAATGGCAAGCTTACCAAAAGCAATCTACAGATTCAATGCAATGCCCAGCAAAATTCTTCAAAGACCTCAAAAGAAAGGTACTCAACTTCATATGGAAAAGCAAAAAACTCAGGATAGCCAAAACAATCCTGTATAATAAAAGAACTTCTGGAGACATCACAATCCCTGACTTCAAACTCTACTACAGAGCTACAGTACTGAAAACAGGCTGGTACTGGCATAAGAACAGATAGGAGGACCAATGGAACTGAATAGAAGACCCAGATATCAATCCACATATCTTTGAACACCTGATTTTTGACAAAGAAGCAAAAAAATATCAAATGGAAAAAAGAAAGCATATTTAACAAGTGGTGCTGGCATAACTGGATGTCAACATGTAGAATGATGAAAATAGACCCATATCTATCACCATGCACAAAACTCAAGTCCAAATGGATCAAAGACCTCAACATAAAGCCAACCACACTGAACCTTATAGAAGAGAAAGTGGGAAGCACACTTGAACGCATAGGCACAGGGAACCACTTCCTAAATATAACCCCAGCAGCACAGACACTGAGAGAAACAATTAATAAATGAGACCTCTTGAAACTGAAAAGCTTCTGTAAAGCAAAGGACATGGTCAACAAGACAAAACAACAGCCTACAGAATGGGAAAAGATATTCACCAACCTCACATCAGACATAGGTCTGATCTCCAAAATATACAAAGAACTCAAGAAATTGGACACCAAAAGATCACATAATCCAATAAAAAATGGAATACAGACCTAAACAGAGAACTCTCAACAGAGGAATCTAAAATGGCTGAAAGACACTTAAGGAAATATTCAACATCATTAGTCATCAGAGAAATACAAATCAAAACAACTCTGAGATTCCATCTTACACCTGAAAGAATGGCCAAGATCAAAAACACTGATGACAACTTATGCTGGAGAAGTTGTGGGGAAAAGGGAGCACTTCTGCATTGCTGGTGGGAATGCAAGCTGGTACAACCGCTTTGGATGTCAGTGTGGCAATTTCTCAGAAAATTAGGAAACAACCTTCATTGAGACCCAGTAATACCACTTTTGGGTATATATCCAAAGGATGCTCAATCGTGCCACAAGGACATGTGCTCAACTATGTTCATAGCAGCATTGTTTGTCATAGCCAGAACCTGGAAACAACCTAAATGCTCCTTGACCGAAGAATGGATAAGGAAAATGTGGTACATTTACAGAATAGAGTACTACACAGCAGAAAAAAATAATAACAGCTTGAATTTTGCAGGCAAATGTATGGAGCTAGAAAACATTATTTTTAGTGAGGTAACCCAGACACATAAAGACAATTATCACATGTACTCACTCGTAGGTGGTTTTTAAACATAAAGCAAAGAAAGCCAGCCTACAAACCACAATCCCAGAGAATTTAGACAACAATGCAGACACTAAGAGAGACTTACATAGATCTAATCTACATGGGAAGTAGAAAGTAGAAAAAGACAAGATCTGAGTAAATTGGGAGCATGATGACCTTGGAGGAGGGTTGAAGAGGGTAGAGGCAGGGAGGGGAGCAGAGAAAAATGTAGAGCTTAATAAAGATCAATAAAAAATAAAAATTATATTAAAAATTTAAAAAGCATGTATAGGCCTTGTGAAAATTGATTATATATGTGTGAGTATGTATATCCCATGGCAGGTTGGTCCTACCTGTGACCCCTTGGTCCTCTTGACCCCTCTGCTCTTCATCCTGACCCTTCAAGGTGGTAACCATGCCACTAGACACCCAGTGTCCCAGTGGGGACAGGGGACAGCATAACAGTCTCTTCTGGTGTTTGAGTGTCTACGGGACAAGAAAGGACAAGGCGTCCTCTGAGATGACAGATTCGAAAGGATTCAGGTCTTCCTAGACTTGACAGGAAGCAGGGGGATGCAGGAATGCAGGGATGCAGGGCCCAGCACTCCAGCCCAGGCTGGCTGTGGAGCGGATAGGATACCCTTGCACTTTCCAACAGCAGGGGCTTCACAGGCTTCTTTGCCAGGGGTTATAATTCGTCTCTGAAATGTCCTCCATGGGGTCATGCTTTTAGCAGTCATCCCTAGTTTGTGGTGTTATTTTTGGAGTCTGTGAAGTCTTTAGGAAGTGTACCCTGGCTGGTGGAAGTAGATTCCCTGGGGCAGCCTTTGAAAGGTTTGCAGAGTTCTCTGTATTGGCCATGGTATGAACACTGCTCCCCCATAGACCCTTGTCACTTGTTTCTGTCAGTATTTGGCCACAGCAGATGCTCAGGTAACCACCCGAGGAGAAGGCTCAGCTCTCAGAAGAGGTGAGATGTCCAGGCACCAGGTGAAGCAGCCTTGATCCTCTCTGGGGGACAAATGGGCTGTCACTCAAGCTCTTCCAACAGAAGACTCATTCTTGTGACCTGTGTGGCCCAACACCATTAGACATCAGGGAGAACGCAATAGCTCGACACACAGACCTTGGCATTTCAAGTCCTCTAGGGAAAGAGGGAAAGCATGAGACCCAGAAGATGAGATGGGAAAATGGAGGCCCACAGTAAGAGTCAAATTCATCTAGAGAAGAATAAACCAAGATGTATGTATTCCTTGTCATGATTCATAAAGAATAAATTCCTAGAAAAAAATTAAATTTCTCAGGGACAATGGAGATTCTGTATGGAGGAGCAGAAGCAGGCAAAAGCGAAGACACACCATCTTAAGTGCTCATAACACAGTGTCCTTAAAGGGCATCGTGCAGAGGAAGGAAGAGTGGGAGGGAGTGGGAGGGAAGGGAATGGGGGTTAAAGGAGGTAGGAACATTCATGCGTCTTCTCTTCTCAATGCTGTAAACATAGTGAAGGCACAGCTCACACAAAAGAATTCTGATGCTTGCCACTGGCGTCAGGCCTGAGGTCCCCAGCATCCTAAATCTCTCAGAGGGAGAGCTCAGAATCCCACATCCCAGAGGATGGATCACCAGGCTGCTGTATCTTTTAGTGGTATTGTTTTCTCACTTGGAGATGCTCATCCACCTACGAGGCGCTCAGAGTGAGGTCATGAGATGGTCTTCTCTTGTCCTGCCCATCTAGCGATCTTCTGCCTTCTGTCCTGCTCCCAGCCTTCTCCTGTCTCAGTCATGCTTTGACTGGGGTCACTGACATGAGACTCAGGCTCCAAGCCTCATCAGCCATGGCTCTTCCATTATCTACATATCTATCAGGGCAGAGACCAGACTAGTGGGATGTCAGGAGCCCCCCCCCTCCGCACCCCCATTCCAGACTCAGAGGCATCTACTGACTTCCACTGTGTGTATGTTCATAAATGTTAGCTCTTCAGACCTTCCTGTCCTTTAAGACAGGAACCACTAACTCTCCTTCACAGATCAGTGTGACGGGAATAATCCCTGACCCGATCCTACAGCCTGTGATCATTACCTTCTCTACCACGTCTCTCAGAGATATGGCTTCACCAAAGATCCTGACACAGAGACATTCGAGGAGATGGTGTGGGATCTAACCACAGCCGTGTGTTTTTTTTTTTTTTATAAGGAGGAGGCAAGCCAGGCATGGTAATGCCATGCTATAACCCAAGGTACTCAGGAGACTGAAGCAACAGGATTTCTTGGACACAGGAGCGTGAGACCTATCTGGGAAAGCAGCTAGACCACATATCAAAATTAAATAAAACACAGAAGGAGAGTTTGCAGGGAAGAAGGCAATGTGCCACTGGCCAGGAGCATGGAAGACGAGACCATGAAACCAAGAAACACAGCATCATTACTGGAGAGGAGGGCTCTGGGATTAAGAGTGCTGGCTGCTTCTCCAGAGGACCCGAGTTCAGTGCCCAGCGCCCATGACAGGGGGCTCGAGAGATCTGACACCCTCTGCTGGAACTCCGGGCACTCACATACACACTTGCACATGTACATACAAATATAAATAGTAATTTTAATTATTTAAAAAAATACAGCATCAGATGGAAGGCAATGAAATGTTCTCCCAGGAGCCTTCAGAGAAACTGTAGCTCAGGCAATATTTTATTTTTGAATCAATAAAATTGATTTGAACTTATGACCTCCAGAATGAAAAAAACCAGACATATGTGCACTGTGTTAAGTCAACAAGTTTATGGGAGTATATTACAACAGCACAGCCAACTAATAAAATGTGTAAACAGAGACATCACCTGGCTTACTTCAAGTCACCCAACAGGTGAAGCACACACCAGCCGAGTGATCTTAAATCTCACTCTTGTTCGTATAGATGGTGCTGCTTCTAAGCCTCCAGCAGTGTGGAGTCTCCATGGGGTAACAGATGTGTGTGTGTGTGTGTGTGTGTGTGTGTGTGTGTGCACGCTTCACTGACAGAAAACGAGGAAGCACACGGCCAGAGCTGTAGGAAAGCTGCCTGCTTGTTTCCCATCCGCCCAGACCCAAAATAATCACACTGAAACTATATTAATTGCAACACTGCTTGGCCAATGACTCTAGCTTATTGTAGCTAGCTCTTACATCATAAATTAACCCATTTCTATTATTTTATATTTTACCAGTAAGGTTCCCGGGTCTCTGTCTCCTTTGGCAGCGGCTACATGGCATCCCATTGACTCCTCCTACTCTCTCCTCCTCTCTCTGCTTGGAATTCCCACCTTGCCCTATTCTGTGCTGCTATAGGCCCAAAGCAGATTCTGTATTAACCAATGGTATTAACAGCCTACAGAGGGGAGTCCCACATCACAGAACCTCTGAAGATGCTTCTCAACTTAGATTTAACAGTATACTTAAATTAATTTAACTGTGTGCCCCATCTCAACAAATGCATTGTGAGATTCAACACTACAAACTGAAAACGCATTTGTTACCCCAAACTATAGAACACCGGAGATTAACGCAGCTAGCCATGGGAGCCGCTCTCACTGGGGCGGCACAGTGCCACATTGCTGCCCTAGCACGGATTGAAAAGATCCGATTTAAACAATCCCCTAGTCTCAAACACAGTGAGCTGAGCAAGGACCATTTGTGACTGTCTAAAGATGTCCATGAGCTCAAATTTTGGAAGTGTTTTCTCTGTGTTCATTCAGTCTCCATCTTACAAATACACGATGTTCTGACCATGTCCTGCATGGACGGAAGAAATGAAAACAAAGTCACTGTCCTTTGTGAACCCTATTAATAACAGAGTGTCGATAGACCAGCTACAGCCAGGGCATGCCCTGAAGGCCGAGGTCACTGGGAGCATATCCTGAAAGTGAGAGATTGTAAGTGCATCTCCCAGAAGCTGGTTGGTCACGTTGGTACCAGAGCATCCTTTGGGCCTTGCTCTCCTGGCACAGGCTGAACTTTCTCCTTCATTTTTAGGTCTGAAAAATAAAAAGAAGTAAAAACCCTAGAACGTAAGACATTTGACTCCGCCAGCAGTCTGACCCGAGAGTTGAGGTGTGGTTCTCATGCTGCAGGTTATGCGTACAGTCTGATCAGCCATCATATTTGAGAACAGAATTTTCTTTTTCTCTTTGGAGACATGATTGTGGGCCTGGAGAGTTGGCCTAGCCATTAAGGGCACTTATTGCTCTTACAGAGGACTAGGGTTCAAGTCCTAGCACCCAATGTCAGGTTCACAGTCATCTCTAACTCCAGAAGGTCACTGGGGACACCAGGCACACATGTGATATGCATGCCTACCTACATGTAAATAAAACATTCATGCATATAAAATAAAATAAATCTCTGAAAATAGTTTAAAAAGATGGCTCCCACCATGGAACTCAAACCTCAGTGTTCTGAGTGCTGAGATTTCAAGCATACGCCAGCATATCTCCTGCATTCTTATTGTAACAAAGTACCTAAGACCATCAGCCCGAAAAGAGGGGAGTGGTTTTGACTCATGGTTTTGAAGGTTTATGTGCATTGTTGTAGCACGATTAATAAAAACCCAGACATGGATATGGGGGTTCAACCTGAAGGTCAATAAAGCAAACAGGCAGCCACTGGCTCTTACCTCTACCACAGTCTGAAATGGCGATCCTGCCTCCAGGAATCTTAAAATGAGACAGTGAGTGAGAGCTGTCTCCTCCGGTCTTATAATCCTCTCTAGGGCTGGGATTAAAGGCGTGCACCACTACCGTCCAGTTTCTATGGCAAACTAGCATGGCTACTGGGATTAAAGGTGTGTGTCACCACTGCCTGGTCTATAAGGCTGACCAGTGGGGCTGTTTTACTCTCTGATCTTCAGGCAAGCTTTATTTATTAAAATACAAATGAAATATCGCTACACATGGTGATTAGCTTCATGGTTTGAACTGTGCTGTGAGCGGCACACCATGGAAGGAGCACCAAGTTGGAGAACACTTACTTCATAATCTCAGTGAGAAAGGAAGAGATGGTGTAGCCACAATCCTCAAAGCAACTAAGACTTCCCAAAATTCAGCCTTTAAAGGTGCCATGAGTTTCAATAGCAACAAAGAAACAAATGTTTAACACTTGAGACTTTGATAGACCTTCCAAGTATAAAACATTGCAGTGCCTAACCCTCTTATTCTGTCCTGAAGAAGGAATTTACCATAATATCCCACCTGTATAGTGTGTGTATGTGTACATGCTCGTGTGTGTGTGTGTGTGTGTGTGTGTGTGTGTGTGTGTGTGTGTGTGGTGTATCCACACATGCATGGGGATGTATTGCAGAAGCATGTGTATAGCTATGTGTAGGCCAGATGGCAACCTCAGGTCTTTTCCTGATGGTTCTCCATCTTATGTTTTAAGACTGAGTTTCTCACTGAATGGAAACTCATTCAGTCAGTCAGGCTGGCTGGACAGCCAATGAGCTCGAGAGATCTGCCTGCCTCTGCCTCTGCCTCCTTCCCAGTGGGAGGGTTACAAAAGCATGTCCCTCTGCCATACTTGGCTTTTCTGGGGGAGCTGGGGACCCAAACGTAAGTCCTGATGCCAACCCAGAAGGCTCTTTCCCACCTGAACCGTCTCCCCAGCCCATCAATGCCTTTTCATGTGTGAAAAGTCCACTCTACCCTACTCTCCTGGCCAGAGAAATTTGGCTTCACCTATATATCTGTGTGTAAATACACATCTGGTTGGTGACTACCTGGGTGTGATGACTTTGCTTTACCTGAGAGTTTACAACGCATCTTATGTCCTTGGCTGAAAACAGAGAAGTGAGAAATCCCAAGCCAGAAGAGAGCAGTGTGTCATCTAACAAGCCCGGGGAAAGGAGGGTTGAAATGTTCTCCCTGCTGGATTACACTCCCTCATCTTTTTCCAAGGCTTTGCCCCCAGATTCTAACGTCCTCTTACCGACTCTCATAAAAACAATGGTGGGAAACGGACATTTCTGAGTCGTCAATCCTATGCCTGCCTCCCTAGGTCTGCAGGCTTCCTGCTCCAACTCACCCTCCACCTGGGTTTAAAAGCCCCCAGCCCCTCCATCATCACCAACAATGTCTTTGTCTGGGCCCTCAGCCTGATACTGACATTGGAAGGGAGAGGGCCTGTGACTCTCAGCTTGTGACGTTAAGGTAGTCATCCCCCAGCGGCTGGGGCCAGCCAGCCCCACTCCACCTGCTCAGGTTACCAAGCTTGGCTCAGGGCTCACACTTTGCCTCCCGTACTTGGCAAGTCCCCTCAGATCCTGATCAACACACACACACACACACACACACACACACACACACACAGAGAGAGAGAGAGAGAGAGAGAGAGAGAGAGAGAGAGAGAGAGAGGAGACAAGATGGCAAAAAATTTGTTGCATGATAGAGAAAAGCTCCATCATCCATAACTCTGATAACCTGACATGACATGACAATAGGGAATTCACTGAAGGAAACATGTCTGTTTTATCAATGAATCGATGGCTAGGGGTGATCAGAGGTCCCCCAAGCCCAGGTGTGACCACTTGTCCTGCCACATCCCCAGTCTCCCTTCCCAGCCACAGCATTAGACATCCTCATCTGGAACTCCCTCTCCATCTTTGCCTCTCTGTTTCTAGCTTCTTTTGGGAACTCCAGATTGGATCTTAATAGCTAAAAATGCTATACCTTAAACCCAGCTACACACCAGTTCCCTTGGGTATGCTTTCAACAATCCACTGAACCAGGGATGGGCCGATTCAAATGCTGTCACTGTCCTGTGAAGCTCATTCATTTTGTTTTTTAAGATTTTTATTTGGTTGATTTCATTTATAAGGAAGTAGCACACATGAGTGCAGGTATCCACAGAGGCCACGGGCATCCAGTTCCCTAAACTGGAGTTCCTTGCAAGTTACTCCATGGAACCTCGGTGATAGACACCAGACTCAGGTCCTCTACAGGAGCACAACACCCTCAAGTGCTGAACCATCTCTCTGACCCCTATTCTGTTGTAGTGAGAGAGGGATTGTTGTCACTGGCTCTGTGGAGCTAGGAGTCCTCTGGCTGACTCCGCCCCATGGAGTCGCTGCTCCAGCTAGAAAGGGAACCTAAGCATGGAAGAGCAATGCAAAGTAAAGGCGGGAAGGTTGGAGCTAATCTAGAGAGGTGTCTGCTGCTGCTGCAGGTTGTATCCACCATTGCAACAAAATAGCAAAAAGAAAAGAAAGTGCAGGAAACGTGCCTAGGAAAAAACCCTACATGTTGACCACACACAATAGTGACCAAGTTCTCTCCCCCTACATTCCAATCAAGCATTCATTCACTTTTCCTGTGCAAGGTTGATGCAGGAACTGCTGTGTGTGCGGTTTCCTGTAGATTAATACCACGCGGGGACAAGTTGATGGCTTCGGCAGCGATTTGCCCTCAGGAAGTTCTTTGTGCCAAAGACATTATCAGTATTAGATGCTAAACCCCAAACCCTAAATGGGTGTATGACTGCCTCTCTCCCCAGGATGCTCAGCGTCTGAGGCAGCCAGGGAGCCTGTGTCATTTCCTAAATCGCCTTCTGCTTTGTGGGGAGTTTGGCTTTGGACAATGGGCCTGCTGCTCGGGGGAAACTGGCAAAAAGCCCTTGTGAGGGTAATGATCACTTTTGCTTTTTCTGTGAGGTCTTGAGTGGCTTCAGGGGCTACCGGTTCCCTTCAAATTTCTAATCTTCTGTCCCACCAGAGGTACATAGACTGAGCACCCCTAATCTGAAAATTTGAGACCCTCAAAAATTCAGAATTTCTACTTTGCTGTTTCATACACAGTATTATTGAAAATACTGAATAAATTTCCCTCAGGTTATGCACATAAGGTGTATATGAAACATATATTATTTTGTATATAGAATATACCCCGGTCCCATCTTCCAAGTTTTCTTTTACAATATGCAAATACTCCAAAATATGAAAAATTCAAAATCCTTTAGATTTTGATTACTCAATGTAGATAACATCTTACTGGATATGTGGCTGTCTGGCTCAGGACTACATTTCCCAGAGTACTCTACCATAGGTCATCACTTCAATAGAAGTTAGAAGTGTTGAGAACGCCATCATAACCATTCCTTGAAAGAAATGGTGGTCTAATCTCCCTTCACCCTCAGTCCCATACAACCTTCTACTGCTGGAAGATGGCAAGAACTGGTCAGTCTCCTCAGACACGGGGATGGAAGGGAAGTGTTGCAGACAGCCACAAACTGCTACCCTCCAGACTGACACAGAAAGTGGCCAGGACCGTCGGCGTAGGCACATACAGCGACTGGAAACCACCCTCTGTTTCCTAAGAAGAGAAGCAACCACTTGATCCATGTCTCTTTTGTTTCCCAGGCTGGGTTCATGTTTTTGTTTTCACTTTCCAACTAAAGATCTCACTACACCGAGGAAAGTCTGAAGGCAAGCAGGCATGCTTGCAATAAAACATTGATGCTTAATTCCTCAGATCTGTGTGTGTATGTGTGTGTGCGCATGCCTTTGATCATGGGTACACATGGGGAAGCTACAGGTTGACTTCACACGTCTCCCTCTGTCACCCTCCACCTGGTTTTTAAGACGCTGTCTCTCACTGAACCTGGAGTCTTCTGTTTCGGCCAGGCTGGAGCACCAGCAAGTCTTTGCAATCTGCTTCTTTCTGCCCCACAGTGCTGGGGTTACAGATCACATCACTGAACCCAGCTTTTATGTGGGTGTTGGGAACTGAACATGGGTCCTCTTGCTTTCACAGAAAGCACTTACCCACTGAGCCATCTCCTGTTTTGTCTAATATCCTTACTGTATGTCTATATAAATATTTATATTTCATATATTTTTTCTAAAATTATATTTTCATATATATATTTGCATTATTTACAGTTTTATAGGTTCTAAAAATTCTGGGTGCTGTCTTCCACCATCTTCAGTAAAACCACAAAGACAATGGTAAAGTCAGGTATCTCTGGAGATGTTATCCCTTCTGTGTGTCTACAGCAATGTTTGTAAACCATGCTAAGCTCTGCTCCGGTTCTGCATGATGCAAATGGCAACTCCCGTTCACTCACCAGCCCCTCACCCCTCCAGGATGCCAACTGTGCTTACCTAAGAGCTTCTAAATTGCATCTCCACGTGAACTGCCATCTTTGAACAACAAAACCCACCCTCTGATTGACAAGCACCTTTCCTTATTTCTTATACACAATATTACTCAAATGCCTAACATTCCACAGATTTCTAGAACCTGTAGCCACATGTTGAAGCATTTTCCATGTCTGTGCCTGGGCTCCGGTCTGATGTATAGACAGACCTGAAGTTATCTACATGAGCTTCAGCAGAAAGCAGCCAAGACCAAAGTCAGTGCCCATAACTCCTAGGCTAATTCCCTGGTCATCCTTGCCCCACGAAGTCATTGTTTTATGTATATAAGCAAAAAGGCTGGAATGCTAGATCACAGATGCTGCTTCTGTACAAAGGACCAGCCATGCTCACATCCTAGCTAGTTCCTTCGTTAATCTGTTAAATTCAAATATACTTCTCCTTTAGTTTAGACAGTGCTCCCTCTAATGTCCTTAAGTGTAAGGAATTTCTTGTTCTGTAGTTGAAATTGGTTGGCTGTCCTGCCCCCGATTCCCCCATTTGGAGTATCCCCCATCACCTGAAAATAATAAAGAGTGACTTACAGTTGAAAGAATGAGCCACCATGCTTCCTTCCTTCAGGTGGGAATCAACAGCCATTTATCTCGCATCTGCTCTGCCCTCAGCATTCATCTGTGAGTTACTTACTGAGGGTCAGCCCTGTACCTGGCAGTCAGGACCAGTTACCTACAGAGTACAGTAAACACAAAGGGAGGGGCTTGTTCAAAAGTCACAGGAATTGAGGACACTGACAATAAAGCGTGTAACAGCTGTGTCCTGAGAATAAAGGAAATGGTAGTAACAAACAAACACTCACACCAGTATAGAGTTTAACAAGAAGAGATAGATGACAAACAATATCCAGTTGTCCTTTGCACCCCTGGGAATTGCTTCCAGGACTCCCTTTGGATTCCAAAATCTACAGATGCCCAAGTTCCCTGTGTAGAATGTCAAGATGTTTGCACATAATCCCCTTGCATTCTTTATAACATGTGACTTCTGGTGCCTCATGCAATCTAAATGATAAGCAAAGAGCTGTTCTATTAAACAGAAATCACAAAAGACAAATCCATACTTGTTCAGTACAGATACACAATTTTCCCTCAAATGTTTTTAAATCATGGTTGACTAAATCTGCAGATTCGGAACCCACGGGGGCAGAAGACAAACTGTTGAAGTCCCCTCTGTATGCTGTGAATACCACTGGTTAATAAAGAAACTGTCTTGGGCCTGCACAGGGAATAGAGGTAGGTGGAGAAAACTAAACTGAATGCTGGGAGAAAGAAGGAGGAGTCAGGGAGAAGCCATGTAGCCCTGCTGGAGACAGATGCCAGAACTTTATCCGGTAAGCCACAGTCACATGGCAATACACAGATTACTAGAAATGGATTAAATTAAGATATAAGTGTTAGCCAATATGAAGCTAGAGCTAATGGTCCAAGCAGTAATTTAATTAATGCAGTTTCTGTGTGATTATTTTGGGGCAGAGCAGCCAGGAACCAAAAAGTGGTTTCCCTACAACAGTGTTATTTTTTAATTTATGTAAGAAATACATATGTGTGTAAATCAGAGCCAGACATGAAATGTAGAAACAATGGTACCATGGGGAAGTTGATGCAGAGAAGGAGTAGGGGTGGAAGGGTGCAGCTATTTGTATTTTAATTAAGATGGTGGGGAAAAGTTTATTGACAGGAGCTAGCCCGGCAGCTGTCAGAGATGCTCACTCAGCTGGAAGCAGTTTTAGTAACCAGGAGAATCGGAGTGTGTGGAGTCTGAGCATGCTGGGCAGTCCATCACAGGGCCATTGCAGTGCAGGTCCTGGAACTTCCTGTTACACAGAGAGCGCCTCCGAGCCCTTATGTTCCATAGATGTCATTCCCAAACACCCAGTCCTCCACCGCTCTCCACACTAAACCCTTCCACTGCCCTGAGGGCTCTGGTCATGGTCTGCAATGATGGGTTTATTTCTATGCAAAGCAGGTTGTTAGTTGGTTTCCTGGCTCTCTCCTGGACTCGGGCACTCTGAGAGCAAAGGGCACGGCTCCCTGAGTACTCAGTACAGAGACACTTAATACACAGGCAATCTTCACTACTTACCAATTCCAAATTATTGGGTCTTCCTAGTTACTGGTTTATATAAAACCCCTGAGCCAATATCTGTCCGTTGTAGGCATGTGTGTGTTCACAGACGTGAGAGGAGAATGGCTTGCCTAAGTGCACTTTTCCAGCTGAGGTCACACAAGCTGTGAGTGTGTGTGTATGTGTGTGAGAGAATGTATGTGTGTGTGTGTGTGAGTGTATGTGTATGTGTGTATATGTGAGTGTGTGTATGTGTGTGCGAATGTGTGTGTGTGAGTGTGTGTCTGTCTGTCTGTCTGTGTGTTGCTGTGAACTGAATCCAGTTCCAGGCACACATTAAGGACGCCCTGTATCTTCAGGCTACACCTCCAGCCCATTTTTCTCTTCTTTTGTTGATTTCTGTTTACAGTGCTGTAAATGGAGACTGTACTTTAGTTTCCTGGATGCCCAGACTCAAAAATCACACAGAAACTATATTAATCACAACACTGCTTGGCCAACAGCTTAGGCATGTTCCTACCCAGCTTATATCTTAAATTAACCCATTTCTATTAATCTGTGTATCACCATGAGGCTGTGGCCTACCAGGTAAGGGTTGGGCATCTGTCTCCTTCGGCAGCTATGTGGAATCTCTGATTCCACCTACTCTCTCTATATCTCTGTTTGGATTTCCCACCTGACTTTACTCTGTTAAGCCATTGGCCAAAGTAGCTTTATTCATTAACCAATAAAAGCAACACATACACAGAAGGACCTCCCACATCACAGTGCTGAAGGGCTGTCTCAGATTCTGAGTTTCTAAGTGCAGGAAGCTATGCCTCTTGGTGTTGTCAACTGTGAGTTTAGTGTTAATAAATAGATAATACAAAGCAAACAGGAAACACAAAAACAAAATCGTATTGATGCTTTGGTGAAAATGCTTCCAGGGGCTAACAAAGACCTAGCACTGCTTCTCTTGGGAACAACAACTCAGTAGTCACTATGGTCATGCTTTCAAGTAGTGAGGATGATGGTTTATGCACTGAGTGATTAAAGAAATAAATGAATGATGTCCTTGGCTCATTGCCACACCAACTCCAGTCTCATCTGTGTGACATGACATATGTCATTATGCCAGACAGGAGCTACGTGTCCCATGGGACTAGGCTTCCTGGAGGTCAATGGCAGACAGCCTGGTATTAGCCACAGCTGAGGCATAGACAGGTTTCTTGGTTAGCTGGCTATGCGGGATATGAGCTTTGCACATCTCTTTTATAATAATGATATTCTATATATATACAAGACAAGGATCATTCTCTTCAGGAACAGCTCTGGGATATATGGGGATGTATAAGACTACAGTAGAACCTTTGTCATACACAGGGTGTATGATGAGCAAGGGAATAGATGGGTTAATGTTGATGGACAAAGACTGTTATATTATACTTTAAACTTTATGGATAGGCTTGCTAGACCCCAACCCCCATGATGTCTGCTGCATAAGAAGGTACTAAAAAGTATAGTTCAACAGGTGCAGAGAACTGATTAGGTATATTTGGTCACTAGATGAAATAAAGGGTTAGGAAGAGGAAGGGCCATGATAGCGATAATGAGACAGAAACTTTCTATTCATAAGATGAAACCACTTGTCTGAGGTTTACATTCCCAAGGACAAGATTTCCTCTTCTAAGGATGTTTTTGTCTAACACCTGTTCCTGATAACGTACTTGTCTTAAATATTGCTGATGTGACTAAAAGAAGCTTTCATACTGTGCCAACTAATGATACATGACCTTCTGATTTGTTCTTTGTTTGAATACTATATAATGAAAACATAAATTCAGTAAAATTGCAGCAGATTCCAACCACTCTCTTGTGTGTTGTGTCTGTCTGTTATTCGCCGAACTTGTGCCTTCCTGTTACCAAGACCCTGCTTCTCCCACGGTCTAAGTGGCTCCCCTGAGCCGGTCCGTGGCAGCTCAATTCACTGGAGCAAGGCAATGAGCCTCCTTAAACAGCCAGTCACTATGGGAGTGGGCAAGGGGGCGGTGCCTAGTCAGCTCTTTGGTAGCCACAGCGATAGCCTGGCATGCGCGCCCCAACACATACTAAATCCCTTGGGTCTGTGAATTCCATTACTAGAAGCAAAATATGAGACTATGAAAAGATAATAACATTGGGGAAGATATAAAGCCACAGGAATGCTTGCCTGCTGGGGTTTCAGATGGGAAACCACCCTGAAACACCGCATAGCATCGTCCTCTGCATCTGAGCTTGTGCATACTTGAACTGACCTTCATTCTTAAATATTTATTCCACAGAACTCTTACGTTCAACCAAAATTCATGCACTAGAATGCACAGGGGAGCACTATTCATTGGGTCCAAAAACTGGAGACCATTCCGACTTCCGAGGTGAGCTTGTAAACACAGGTGTCCTTTTGACAGAACCAGGCTGCAGACCCTACCTCACCTGAGAATGCCACCACCCCAGTCTGTACTTGTCGCTGTGATATTTTGTCCCTTGCCATTTGATCCTTGAAGACTTCACTTTTCTATGGCCTCAGTTCTTCCCCTTCACCCAGGGCATATTTTTCAACAAGCGTGCTATTGATTACATAGGGCACAGTGTGCCCTGCCATTCTTCTGTGTTCCCGCTAACACATGAAGACTCTGTCTAGCAACTGTTTCTGCAGACTACAGATGCTGGCTTAGGAAGGAAAAAGGAAGGCTGATGGGGAGAGGAAACTCTTCTCTTGATCCCCTAAAGGCAGGAGAGGATGGTGTAGAATGACCTCTCTCTCTCTCTCTCTCTCTCTCTCTCTCTCTCTCCCTCTCTCTGCATCTGCCTACTGAGAGTCACCAGAGTACAACAGTCCACCGTGGTCTCCTCCTGACTGGACATCACCTCTGTGGCTCTCAGGACCCACCTCTGGGGCCGTGATCTTGTCATCCCTGTCTGGAATCCCCTGTCACCTTTCGCTCTTCTCTATCAGGCCTGGGGTGGCTCTGAGCAGGGCTGAGAGCTTGGCTGCCAAGTGTCACTGACTGAGGTGTGCTGTGTGGGTCTGGGAGAGTCATGCCCACCTTCTTCTCTGCCCTTGGCTCCCAGGGAACTGCCTTCAAAGTCACACCTCTCTGATGGAGAAAGCAGTCGATCACCGATTGTAGTTTGCTCAGACTGCTTCTCTGTGACTGAATAAAAAGGTTTTCCCGGGCCTGGAAAGATGACTCAGTGGAATCCAGTCCCCAGCACCCACATTAGGGGACTCACAACTGCCAATGACTCCAGTTCCCGGACAATAGGTGCCCTCTGACCTCTGCAGGCACCTGCATACTCACAGTACACATAAGGTTACCCAGTCACACACACACATACACATAAATAAAAATAATTCTTTGAGAAGGCTTTGACATCTCAGGGTAGGACTTCTTAGATTCCGCTGCCACATCTAACACATGAGAGGCTAGACATTGGCATGAAGCTTCTCTTAAAGGGAGATGCTCAGGCCATAGCCACAGGATGATGTCAGTCCCAGAGAGTCTGCAGGATCAGGCTCTCTACCCAGGCCTGTGCACAGACCACATGCTAAGGCTTCATTCTAAGACAACCCCTCAGGTGGATGTCTTGTCCCCATTTCTCCTGATGAACAACTGAGACTTCCAGAGGTTACATGGCTTGTTCAAAAACACACAGCTAACCTATAAGGCCGGGAGTGAAGCCCAGCAAATCTGCCCCACGTCCCTGGCTGCTGTTCAGGACACATTTGGTCATTACCCCAAGGTGTAAATCACCTCTAGCTCATGCCTTGCTCTATACCAGGGACATCCTTCTCAGTTCCTCATGGTCCGGTGTCACAGTGGACTCCAGTTCAGAGAAGAGAAGGATTTCCGGACTGACCCCACAAGAGGGTCGCCTCCCTTCTGGCCACCAACATGTCCCTTTCCCATTCCTCTCACTAGGGTCTCACCCAGGTGCTGTCTACTTTGAATTCCCTTTGCCCTTCAGTCCTCTTTACCTGACTCTGACCCAGAGGAAACTAGACTGATCCTGTTCTCTTCAAGGGCTGCTAAGCAGGAGAGGCCTCAGCCAGCAGACCATGGCACATGGCTGCCTCAGGGTGCAGGCAACACGAGTTCTGCCTCTGATATGGTTTGTCCCAGCCAAAACTATCATTGCATTCTGTGGCTGGTGCACAGTGGTAGGAATGGGACCTTTGGAGAGGTTGATGCCTTTACATCAAGATTTCAAGTTCTTTTGTTATCTATTTGTTTTATTGAGACAGGGTCTTGAGTAGCCCAGGTTGGCCTTGAACTCCTGACCCTCCTTCATCTACCACCCTCTGTTGGGATGACAGATGTATGTCACATCTGGACAAGACTAGCAGGCTTTGCAGGAACAGCTTTGTTCTCTGGCTTTCCACATCTGCTCACTATTGTTCACACACCCACATGTGACGTCATCTGCAAGTCAGGCTGCTTCACTGCATGCTAACAGTTGCAGCCACCTGACTCTGCTGCTCCCCAGGGCCTTTTTTCATAAACTCCCCAGCCTTGAGTATTTAGTCACAGCAATAGAAAATGGTCCAAGAAGCTAACACAAGGGCTGTCCACCCTGCTTCTCCTCTTCCAGGAGGTTGATGCCTTTACATCAAGATTCCAGTAACAGCAGCCCAGAGACACCATAGCTTTTCTTTAAGGGGGCGGCTTCCTCTGCAACTGTCTCCAGTGAGTGTGGTTTAAGATCCTTTCCTTCGGGCTGTAGAGATGGCTCAGCGGTTAAGAGCACTGACTGCTCTTCCCGAGGACCTGGGTTCAATTCCCAGCACCCACAAGGCAGCTCACAACTGTCTGAAAATCCAGTTCCAGGGGATCTGACACCTTCACACCAATGCACATAAAATAAAGTTAAATAAACCATTCAAAAAAAAAAAGATCCCTTCCTTCAAATAAGGTACCCTTTCATTTCCTGTTTGACAGCTCAGTCTCAGCTGGGAACAGATGTAGCTCTCCCTGACAGCTTGGGGCAGAGGTGAACATACTAGACATGAGATGGCAGAGGCCAACCAAAACTTCCTAAGCTCCTGAATCACAGCCCTCAGCTTGGCCACTCATGGCTCAAATGCCTGGTCTTAACACCAACAAATCCTGCAGCCCACCCGAGGTTCCCCCCAGCCCTGCCTGCTGCTCCAGGAAAGACCTCAGTCCATCCTGTGGTCCCTCTGCTTCCAGGCCTTTCCCCCACCCCACTATGACAGATTCTGTCCCTCTGAAACTATAAGCCAAAATCAAAATGGAACAAAAAACTATTTCCTTAAACCAAAAGAAGGAAGGAGAGAGGGATGGAGGGACGGAGGGAGGGGCAGAAAGGAAGGTGGGCAGGCAACAGCTCTCATAATGGAGCAGGAAGAAAAGCCACTGGGCCAGGAACCTGTAACCCAGTCTTATAACCAAGACCGCTTGAGAGACCCCAGCTACAGTGTGGAGGCTGCTCTGCTTCTTCAGGGAGTGGGCTTGGGAGGTTAGAGTTCCTGAGCCAGCTGCGATGGCTGATCTTGGCTGTCAGCTTGACACACCTGAGCACAAGGAAATTCACCTAGGAACTGTAGCTCCCTTTCAGCCTCCATACATTCTACAAGCAACCCCAATAAATTCATTGGCTCACCAAGCTGTCGTTGGTACTATCTGGGGTGAACAGACATTTGCTCGTGTCCCCTCAGGGAAGCCGCAGAAATGCAGTGACCTGTAGAAATGCCAGCGTGGGTTGGGAGAGGAGAAAGGATTCGGGTCTCATCTAAAGCCAGGTCCTTCCCGCCTGCCACACTGCTGCCTCCGGCCCTGCACCAGCCCACTACGATGTCTGCCTATTGACAGGGAGTAAAAGACACAGCCAGGCTGGGCCATGATGGAGACCCACCCCCCAAAACTAGCATTTCTGGGGCAAAACTACCACACTGAAAAGGCTCATAAAGAGTGGCCTCCAACCACAGCCATGGGGCCTCCTCACCTCTAGAAACAGACTTCTTGTCCACCCATCCATCCCTACACATAGACAATAACTCCACCGCCAGAGACCACAGCACCAAGAGGGAGGGAGAGAGGGAGAGCAGGATGTAAATAGGATGCCGTGTGGGAAGCCAAGAAAACAATGACTAAAAGACAGAAGACATGAGGATGTGTTTGACACACCGACCTTTAAATCGCACCTACACACGGCTAATATGAAGTCTGTATCTGCAATGACGTCACGCGTTCTGTCTCGCCACTCCAAACAATGTTTGCACCTCATACATTCACTGAGGCGTTTATCCACAAGATCACCTGGTACAGCTTCTGTCCCCAAGATGCAAATTAGCATTTTCATAGGGGGTGGGGAGGCTGAGGAAGGGTGTGGGGGATGTGGGGGAGGGACACCACTGTGCTCTGTTGGCCACGCTCAGGGGCTGACATTGCTGGGCAGGATGGATGCTGCCAGCTCTGTTGCTTAGCAACCCAATACCCTTCAAGACAATCCAGCAGCCTCACTTGTGTGCAGAGGCAGACAGGGCTGGTTCAACATGGCACTGGGCAAAGAAAGATAATAAGGTGGGGTGGGCTTTTTTTTTTCATTATTAATAATCATTCTTGCCAATTTCCTGGGTAGATCAGCATGCCCAAGAGCACCGGAGTCCTACGTGAAATCAGGGCTGGAAAAATCCCAGGCTTTTTGAAGTACCTCCTACTCTGCGCCAGAGAGTAGTGGAATTTTCCCGGCTGGTCTCATGACGGTCTCCCCATCGCTGGCCCTCACCAGCACGGTCTCAGGGTGACTCACCAGCAATACCTTCAGATCTGTTTGCCGGCCTTGTTATGACTCATGCTCTCTTCAGCTTTCTTTCTTTTTCTTTCTTTCTTTCTTTCCTTCTCAAAACTGAAACACTTGACATTTTAGAATGGGCTTGGGGGAAGGTTCTTTTTAAAAAAAAAAGTCGTAAGCTACTTGCAGGCTTTGTATGCAAGTGTGGGGGTGTGTGGGAAGAGGTGAGTAATGGTTGTGTGAACAGGTAAACAGTCCCTCTGCACACTGACAGGCATGTGACACGCCAGCAGAGCCACGGCAGCTGACAGCGCCACTGGGCTGAGAGAGGGATATGCCCCTCCGCTGCATCTTAGCAGGGACACAGGCTGGCCAGCATCCACCCACTTCCAATCCCTTCCATCCCAGTGACAGAATGCTGCCCCCAGCTCCCCACAAACAAATTGGCATCCTTCTATGTAGCCTAGCAGAACCACATAAAGCTTCATGGAAAAGCCTACAGAGGAATCAAGGAACAAAGAAAATGGGAATCTAAAACCAAAAAGGAAAAGCAGAATTGCTACCGAGAAATTGGGTTGCACTGGACGGAGGTGGGCTGGTCAGTAGGCTTGGATTCTAATTCTGACTTAAATTAGGGGAAGGCAAGAAACTTCTGCTCGTTAGAATGGCCAAGCAGGAGTCTCATTCTCTCCATTAGCAAACTGTCTGGCTATAAGCCATTCCCCCATTGGGAGTTCTGCAGACTCAGGTGCCCTTTTAGCTGTCTCTGGGGCACTGAACCCAACTCCGCGTCAGTTACATCATAGATGCTCAAAGCATTCTGCATGTTTGTCAGGAAACACACAGGTAGGAGAAAGAATTAGCTAACTAAATCCAATTAACCTCTGGAAACCCCCATTAGTTCCTGTATTTAACAGGATGGATTCGATGTGCCCTGTCAGCTCACAGAAATGTAATGAAATCTAGGAATCAATGCAACTGTGAAAGACCCTACAGACCCCCTCCTCAAAACCCGCAGCTAGCATGCTCCCGGGGGAACGTCCTGTTTGCTTTAAAAAAATTCTCCAGATCAGCAGCCAGCCTGCTCTCGTAAGAACATCCCACGTGCTTGAGAGAGCAGGATGTCTATGAGATAGGAAGACTGCAGGACAGGATGTCAATAAGATAGGACATCAACAAAGCAGGTTGACTGCAAAACAGGATATCTATGAGATAGGAACAGTCATGCCTCTTGCCTCATTCCGATAACCACACTTTTGTTTCTGTAAACTTGCTTTTTGCTCTTCCCTATAAAAAGCCCGCTCTCCAGTTGGCAGGCGCACAAGTCCTCCGAAAGACTTTGCTGCCCGCAGGTACCTGTGTTTACTCAATAAACCTCTTGCTAATTGCATCCTGTGGTCTGGACTCGGAGTGTCCTGGTTCTGGGGACTTCATTGGAGGAAAAGGTCCTCTCTGAGGGTCTTTCAACTGAACACATCTTTAAGCATTACGCAATGTTTTGGAGTTATAAAACATTACTGGGAAATAAAGGGGAATCATAGCCAGCAATGCACCAAGAGTTGGGACTCACTCTAGACACGGGTGGTGAGTTGAGGAGCAAACTCACTAGAGTCTCCTTGTCAAATTTGGATTGAGAATGGAAAGTCCACATATTTGCATCTTTGGACTATGACACTGGAGATCCGCATTAAAAGTGCAAGTGCTTTAAAGTCACAATAATTTAGTAATCTTATTGCCTTACACACTTTAGTTAAGCATATTAAACCCACTTCCTGAACATAAAAGCCTGGGGGTAGGTTTTAGACACGTGACCATTTTCCTTTCCCTCCTTTTTATTACAGAAATATTCAAACACGCACAAAAATCAGAGGGGACAATTTTAATGAACCCTCTGTGCTTATCTCACTTTCATTTCCTGTGGATGTGATTAAAAATAACTTAAACAAGACAGGTTTATTTAGTCCACAGTTCCAGGTTACAGTCCATCCCTGCAGGGAAGTCAAGGCAGGAAGGAGGCACAGCCACACTGAGGGCAGAGAGAGCGACTCTGTGCAGACCTGCTAATACTCTGCTGGCTCTCTGTGTTCCCACACAGGGCAGGATCCCTGCTAGGGGATAGCGACACTGACGGTGGGCTGGCCTTCCCATCATAGACACGCCCACCAGCCAAGCCCATCACAGACACGCCCACCAGCCAAGCCCATCATAGACACGCCCACCAACCAGGCCCATCATGGACACGCCCACCAGCCAAGCACATCAGAGACACGCCCACCAGCCAAGCACGTTAGAGACACGCCTACCAGCCAAGCACATTAGAGACACGCCTACCAGCCAAGCCCATCATAGACACACCCACCAGCCAAGCCCATCATAGACACACCCACCAGCCAAGCCCATCATAGACACGCCCACCAGACAAGCTCATCACAGACACGCCCACCAACCAGGCCCATCATGGACACGCCCACCAGCCAAGCCCATCATAGACACGCCCACCAGCCAAGCACATTAGAGACACGCCTACCAGCCAAGCACATCATAGACAGGCCTACCAGCCAAGCCCATCATAGACATGCCCACCAGCCAAGCACATCTAGATACTCCGTCATGGAGATGATTCTATAGTGTGTCACACCTTGCCTACCAGCTAGCTTCAATCATCATCACCAATAACCAGTCTTGTTTCCTCTACTTCCAGGTACCACACTGTGTTATTTCAAAATTAAAAAAAAAAAAAACACTCGAACTATTTTTATTATAACTCTGCTACCGTTTAAATGTTTTGTCCTCATGGAAACTGTTGTTGGAGTTATTTTATTTTTACATGTACAGGTGTTTTGTCTGCAAGAAAGTGCGTGTACCATGTGCATGTAGTATCTGTAGAGGCCAGAAGAGAACGCCAGATCCTCTGGGACAGTTACAGAAGATTGTGAGGAGCTCTGTGTGTGGGTGAGTGGGTGCAAGCGTGTGCGTGTGTGCATGTGCGTGTGTGTGCTCGTGTGCATGAGCGTGTGCGTGCTGTGAATTAAACCCAGATCCTCTGAAAGAACAGCCGGTTCGCTTAATCACTGAGTCACCTGAATCAGGAAATGTGGTATTGGGAAATGAGGCCTTTTGAGGTGGTTAGAACATAAAGAGGAAGAAATCCATCCTCACAGGGCTGGGCTGATTCTCCTAGAAGTAAGAGAATCCTGAAGAAACGGACTGTGACAGGGTAGGCTGCCGGAGCTGATGCTTCCTCAGAACCAAAGCTGCACCCTCTTAGCCTCTGCTTTCCACCATGAGGTGAACAGGCACCCAGTCCTCCCCAGAAGCAACTCAGAACCTTGCAGCCTCGGGAACTGTGGGCTATAGAATGTCTGTGCTTTTGTAAACCACCTAGTCTGAGGTATTCTGCTACAGCAACAGAACATGGATAAAATCAAACTCTAAAATACAAAATTCCTTTGCCCAAATGTACAATATTTGAATCACACTTCAACTTTTCTCTTTTTCCCCCTTTGGTAATGGGAAGTGATTCCGGGGGCTTGGGTGTGCCAGCTCAGTCCCGTATTACTGAGCTATAACCCCACCCACACCCTTTATTTCTGCTTTTTATTTTCGCACGAGGTCTCTATAAGTTGCCCCAACTGAAACTCAATCTGTAGCCCAGGTGAGCCTTTAGCTTGCAATCCCCCTGCCTCAGTCTCCGAAGCAGCTGGAATTACAAGCCTCTGCCCCCAGGCCCAAGTCCAATAATAGTGTCTTAGTATCAGCAAACATCTGCTCAGAGTCAATTTTCAGATATGCTGGACTTGATTTTAAAGTTCAGCTTTTTAATGTTCACTTCAATAAATGTTTTAAACAAATAAATAGTACTTTAAGGTTTTAATGAAGCAATCGATAGACCTAAAGATAGCGTTTTAGTAGGTTTTAAGAAGGTTTGAGTACCGCAGTTAGCAAGTATGTTGATAATAGATTTTGATAATAACTTCCTTACAAATTCTTAAGTTGGGCAGGAGAAATGCTCAGAGGTTAAGAGCGCTGGCTGCTCTTCAAGAGGTCCCAATTCCCAGCAACCACATGGTGGCTCACAACCATCTGTAATGAGATCTTGTGCCCTCTTCTGGCCTGCAGGCACACATGCAGTAGACACTGTGCACATAATAAACAAATCTTTTTTTTAAAATCTTAGATTAATTCTATTTTGTTTTCAATGATCATTGGCTAAAATAATAATATTAATAAGACATAAAACGGTTTATGTTCCTCACAATGCCTCTGAGGGAGGTGCATTCCTGGGGAGCTGGGGAGAAGGCTCCGTGGTTAAGAGCACTTGCTATGTTGCAGAGAACCCTGGTTTGTTTCCCAGCACCCAGCAGCTCACAGCCATCTGTAACTCCAAAGGATCCAATGCCGTCTTCTGGCCTCCATGGGCACCAGACATAAAAGCATTTCACAGACAAAGCACACATATAAAATAAAAACAAACCTTTTTATCTTTATTATGGGCTGTAGAGATATCTCAGTGGGGAAGAGCACTTGCTACTCTTGCAGACACCGGACTTGGTCCCAGCGCCCACATCTGATAGCTCACGATTGCCTATAACTCCAGTTTCAAGGGTTCTGACACCCTCTTCTGGCCTCACCGACATCTACATACGTGGTACACAAGCAGGGTAACATACAAATATACAAACACACACTTAATAAACACCTTTTTAAAGAAGAATTCTTATTGGACTAATTGACATATATTTCTCCATTCTGAATGTTAAATGTAAGATCTATGACATATACATATACATATTTTTCAAAGAACATTTCATATTTCAGATTGTAGAAATTATAACCCCACAGCAACTTTTTTGTTGCTTTTTGTAACTGTTTTGTTGATATTCATAGGAGACCTTCCCTTTCCTAAACAGAAATGAAGAAGGACTTGAGGGGCACAGAGAGGTGCTGGGGGAGGGGCTGGGAGGAGAGGAGGGAGGGAAAACTGAAGCTGGAATGTAAAATAAACAAAAAACAAAATATAATTCGATGAACAATAGCATTCAGAATCTAAGTAAGCTTGCTCTCTGTTGGGGCTCCTTCTGCTGTGATGTCACCAGGACCAAAGCACCATGGGGAGGATGGAACTGTGATGTCACCAGGACAAAAGCACTGTGGGGTGGGCAGGACTGTGATGTCATCAAGATCAGGACCAAAGCACCACAGGGAGGATGGAACTGTGATGTCACCAGGACAAAAGCACTGTGGGGAGGGCAGGACTGTGATGTCATCAAGATCAGGACCAAAGCACCATGGGGAGGATGGAACTGTGATGTCACCAGGACCAAAGCCCCGTGAGAAGGACAGGACCGTGATGTCACCAGGACCAAAGCCCCATGGGGAGGACAGGACTGTGATGTCACCAGGACCAAAGCCCCGTGGGGAGGACAGGACCGTGATGTCACCAGGACCAAAGCCCCGTGGGAGGACAGGATGCATTTCAGCTTACATATCCGGATCACAGTTCAGCACAAAGGAACATCACAGAATGAACAAACTGAAGCCCTGAGATCGCTGCTTTCTGGATGGCTGCCAACTCAACCTACTTTCTTACACCGTCTGGACCACTTGCCCAGGGTGGCCCCACCTACAATGGCTGGGCTTCCTACATCAATATTAATCAAGAAAATGGCCCACAGGCCAATCTTATAGAGGCATTTTCTCAATTAAGATTTTTTTTCTACCAAATGATCCCAGCTTGTGTCAGGTTGACAAAACACTATCCATCAAACTCTGTGTATATTAAGACTGAATATTTATATAAAGTCTTATAATAACTAATGCCTTTCATTTTAACATGAATTTTAATTCATAGCTGTAACATTAAGACATAAAAAGTGTTGTCTATCTGTACTTCAAAAAGAGGGTTTGTTTTTGTTTTCATCTGAAGATTTTATCATTTCCAATTTAAACAGCAAACAGCAAAACACCACCAATAAAACAAAAAAAGTAGTCGTTTTAAAACCAAACTGTTGGTTCCTGCCCCAACCGCATAAAGCCGTCAGATTAGGCTCTGTCTTTAAAATCAAAGGTCTTTAAATTAGATTAAAAGTCATGTCTTTAAAAGCACAGATTTAAGGTTAGGGGTGGTTAAATCTATTAAAATCAACGGTCTGATCTAAGGCCCATGAATTCTTTGCTAATCTTTTTAAACTGTGCTACTACATGGCTGTGAAGAAGGACGCTAAAAAGAAATCCCACACCAGCTCAGAATTGAGTATAATAAAGGGCTATTTATTTAGGGGTAGACTTCCAGATCACGATCCCCTGCATGAATGGGGAAGAGGAACCGAATCCCACAGCCAGAAGAAAGGGTGACCATGCGCTTCACATAGGTGTTTAAAGCATAAGAGGCCACGCCCAAGTGGGCGGGTAACTTAAAGGCTACTGGCGGTGGGAATTCCAACAGCACCGCTGCACGTGTGTGTTCTGTCTGCATGCAGTTGTGTTCTTACACGGTTTATAAGTAAATGGCCAAATGATTATAAGTACTGTGCCTCCGAATTCCTTTAATCCATAACATAATCAAAACTTTAAAACAGAGAAGCCGGAAAAGTTTATGTAAGTAAGCGGTCTTTGTCAAATGTCATTTGGTTGGTGATTGGTCCAACCGCAGTTCTACACATGGCCTAGAGAAATCGCTATTGCCTGAGGAAATTACGTCATGCTCAGGACGTGTTGGCTCTTCCTCCAGGGTACAGCCTCACAATCATGGACAGTTATCCCCATCTGGGGCAAGATCCTCAAGGCTCTGCTAGCCCTAAAATCTAAGGACTGAAAGCCTGATTTAGCTCTGTGCAATCAGCTCTCCTGAAGTAATCAGTGAGTTTACAGAACAAAGATTTTCTGTTTTATCAAGCTAACTGCTTATAATTTCTACCGAGTGTATCAGGCTTCTACTTAAAAACTGAGTCTTAAGAAAGTCTCACTTAAAACCCTCTGTCTCAGGCTTTATCTCCCTGTTCTAGGACAGCTAGACTTTAAGGCACAGTTTCTTCTTTAACACTGATGGAGCTGACGTTCTGGGTGTTCAGTAATTGTGCTCAGAGGACAAGGCAATGAGGATTCGGGCTGTTCAAGAACAGCCAATCTGGTGGTCCCTGTCCCCAGATCGTCTAGGTCCCAGAAGCTGATGGGACATTTCTCAAAGCAGTCTGTAGATCCAGTGAGTCACCTGACCTCTTGGTCTGAGGGGTCATGGAGATCTCAGGGCATATGCTTCAAAGAGGAGGATCAACCCTGAGGCAAACATCCCCAGAGCTCACAAGGGAAGACCCATGGTCAGCAAGACATTGCATCCCATCCCAGCAAAAGGCACAGCTGATAGAGGAACCCAGGGGAGCCCCCCCCCACTGACCTTAGAAAAAACAAGAAAGGCTAAATTCTATCCAAATGACCTTAAACACACAGCACAAAGTATAGCGGCTTAGCAGAGAGGCTGGTAATCCCACTGCCTCCTCAACATCGTTTCTTGTTCTTTTACTTCTCCCCAGGTTTTACACTCCCCACTCCACAGAGTTTCTCTGTGTAGCTGTGGTTGTCCTGGAACTAACTCTTGTAGACCAGGTTGGCCTCAAACTCACAGAGATCCACCTGCCTCTGCCTCTGCCTCCTGAGTGCTGGGATTAAAGGTGTGTGCCACCACTGCCATGCAGCCTCTTGCCACATTTTTAATCTAAAATCATCTGTCTTAGTTAGGATTTCTATTGCTGCAACAAAACGGCAAGACCAAACAGCAAGCTGGGGAGGAAAGGGGTTATTTGACTGACACTTCCACATCACTGTTCTTCACTGAAGGAAGTCAGGACAGGAACTCAAGCAGGGCTGGAACCTGGAGGCAGGAGCTGAAACTGAGGCCTTGAAGGGGAGCTGCTTACTGGCTTCTTTCTCATGGCTTGCTTGGCTGTTTCCTACGGAACCCAGGACCACCAGCCCATGGATGGCAACACCCGCCGTGGATTGGCTCCTTGCCCACTGATCACTAATTAAGAAAATGCCTCACAGCTGGATCTCATGGAGGCATTTCCTCAACTGAGGCTCCTTCCTCTCTGATGACTCTAGCTTGTGGCAGGTTGACATAAAACCAGTCAGTACACCATCAGTGGGTTGTTTTGGTTTTGATTTTGTGTTTTTTTAACAGTTCAAGGGACCACACGACTAAGAGCAAGCTACATAGACATGGCCATGGCACTCCTCAGTCACCCTTTCTGGGGCCACCAGTGAGCATCATCACATCACCTCGCTTAAATGTTATATTTTTTTATCTTGTAAATTTTGTGTCCTCTAGGATAAATGACAACTTCCAAGTAGATTCCCTTTTGTGCAGGGATTCCAGTCACCTACTATGGCAGAAAGCCCAAAGTTTCTTCTCAAACCAATAAGGGGCGGGGAAGAGTGTCTTACGGTCCCTCTTGGGCAAGGGAGAATAAAACCAGAAAAAGTATCGTGACTGGCACCTGAACAAAGAACCCAGTGGACAGACAAAGACTGAAACCTCTTTCCCTCCCTGACACACAAACAATAGCACACTCCAGAAAAGCCCACAAGTGAGGAACTGGGGCGCCGTGGGACGGGGGGCGCCATTGGACAGGGGCGCCATGGGACGGGGGTGCCATGGAGAGGGCCAGGAATCTTGTGCTTTCCCTCAGCCCACTAGCCCGCTCTCAGTCTTGAATTATCCTTTTCTTTTTTTTTTTTAATGTCTATTTTTTTTTCTTTTTTGAATTATCCTTTTCTTAATAAACTTTTCAGAGACTATTTTAAAAAGTCACAACTGGTCAAAATGCAGAGCGCAACTGGTCCTGGGATATCCAGCCCCAGCTGATACATCTATGCAATAACAGACACCTAAGACTTGGGAACATCACAGAAGGCAAGGCAGAGAGAATGTAAGAGTCAGATAAGAGGGATGTGCGCTACAAGACTGTGTCTCCTGGAAACACAGGGAGACTACAGTCATGAAACCTCAACAATATTGCTGCCCAAACAAGACTTGAACTATGATATCACCAATAGACAAGCTAACGTGGAAGGGATAAATCTCACAGGCTCCTACTCCTAAGATGAAGAGCTGCAGGCCTACTGAGAAAGGGAGAAGTAGTCTTCCCCAGGTGAATCCCCAAACAACTATACAAAGTGGTCTACCCTAAAAGCCTACACATACAAGCAACAGTAAATGCACTAAACAGGTTATACTTACACATACATAGATGTGTGTGTGCTCCCGTGTGTGTGCGTGCACATGAGTGCGTGTGTGTGTGCTTGTGTGTGTGTGCATATTATGATAATAATTAAAGAAATCGAAGCCATGAATTTGAGAGGAAGCAAGCAGTGGCTGGAAACATCAAGGGGTTAGTGTTGTCAGCACTTACCCCAATATCTGACTCTGGGTTTATTATCAAGGCCAATTAGAAACCGTGCTAAAGGGTAGAGGGAAGAAGGGGGTAGAACTATGCGCTTATATTTTAAACTAACCAGAAGAGATTGGGAAGAACACTACAAACTCAAAGGAAAAATCTAAGAGGACATTGCAATTCTTAACATCTGTGCATCAAACAGAGGCACACTACTACATCTTAAATCACATCTTGACCCTCACACCTCATAGTGGGAGACATCAATACCACACTCTTGCCAATAGACAGGTATCCAGACAAAACCTCAACAGAGAAATGCTGGAGCTAACTAATACTATAAACCAAATGGATCTAACTGATAGTTACAGAACATTTCACCAAACACAAAAGAATATACCTTCTTCTCAATACCTCGTGGAACTTTCTTCAAAATTAACAACATCCTCAGACACAAAGATAGTCTCAGCAAATACAAGAAAACTGAAATAACACATCTCTCCTGCAGGGCTGAAGAGATGGCTTAGTGGTTAAGAGCACTGACTGTTCTTCCAGAGGACCCGGGTTTAACTCTCAGCACCCACATGGCAGTTCACAACTGTCTGTAACTCCAGGTCCAGGAAATCCAACACCCTCACACAGACATACATGCAGGCAAAACATGAATGCACATAAAAAAATTAAATGGAAAGAAAGAAAGAAAGAAAGAAAGAAAGAAAGAAAGAAAGAGAAGGGAGGGAAGGGAATGGAGAGAAGGGAGAAAGGAGGAAGGGAGAAAAGAAGAAAAAAAGAAAAGGAAAGAAAGAAAGAAAGAAAGAAAGAGAAAACTCTGCATTGTTTCTGAGCACCATGGGTTCAATAACAGAAGTAACAGAAAACTTACACGCTTGTGGAAACTGAACAACTCTCTACAGAATAGAAAATGGGCCAAGAGAGACTCAGGAAGAAAGATTTTCTGGAATAGAACGGATGTGAATACACAGCACACCCAAACACGGGACGTGATGAGGTAGTCACAGAGGCAAGCTTAGAGCACTAAGAAATGTGGAGAGATCTCCTGTTGGCAACTTAACCACAGCTGAAAGCTCTAGGACAAAAGCAAACTCGGGGCTGAAATCAATAAAGTAGAAACAACAGCAACAAAAATCCAAAGCATCAATGAAACAAAGAGTTGGTTCTTTGAGAAAAATTAATACAATTGACAAACCCTTATCTAAATTAACTAAATAACTGAAAGAAAATATCAAAATTAATTAGATTAGAGATGAAAGGGAGACATAACAACAGACACCAAGGAAATGCAGAGACTCATGAGGACATACTTTAAAAACCTGTGCTCCACCAAATTGGGAAAAAAAAAACTATTTTCTCAATACATAACAGTTGCCAAAGTTAAATCAAGATCAGATAAACAATTTAAACAGACCTACAACTCCTAGTGAAATAGAAGCAATAGTTAAGAGTCTACCAACCAGGACCAGACGGTTTTAGGACAGAAGTCTACCAGACTTTTCAAGAAGAGTTCATGCCAATACTCCTCAAATTATTCCACAAAACAAAAGGAACTTTACCCAATTTGCTTTACAAAGCAACAGTTACTCTGATACCAAAATGACATAAAGACCCAGCAAAGAAAGACCAACAAATTACAGACCAATTTTCCTTAGGGACATAGATCCAAAAAAAAAAAAAAAACTCAATAAAATAATTACAAACTGAATACAAGACTATTGTAAAACTACATCAAAAAGATCATCTACCATGACCAAGTAGGCTTCATCTCAGAGATATAGGGATGATTCAAATGTATGAATTGGCAAATGTACTCTTTTGAAAGACAAAATACACACGATCATCTAATTAGATGCAGAAAAGGCCTTTGACTCCTAGCTCCTCTTTATAATAAAAGTCCTGGAGAGATTAGGGATATGGGGGACATACCACAACATAATAAAGGCAGTTCACAGAAAATCTAAACTTCAACTTAAACGGAGAGAAACCCAAAACAATCCCACTAAAATCAGGAACAAGACAAGGTTGTCCACTCTCTCCATGCTTTTTCTATATGGTACACAAAATCTTGGCTAGAACAATAAGACAATTGAAGGAGATCAACAGAATACAAATTGGAAAGGAAGAAGTCAAAGTATCTTTATTTGTAGATGATATAATAGAATACATAAGTGACCCTAATAAGTCCAATGGGGAAACTCCTCCCTGATAAATGCGGTCAACACTGCACCTGGATACGAAACTAGCTCTCAGTGAGAGTAGCTCTCACATATGAAAGGACAGACGGTCTGGGGAAGAAATCCGGGAAGCAGCACCTATCAAAATAGCCTCGAGTCATATAAAATATCTTGGGGTACCTCTAAGCAAACAAGTGAGAGACTTGTATGACAGACACTTTAGACATTGAAAATATTAAAGAAGATATCGGAAAGGAGGGTGGATCTGGACGGGATGGGAGGGAGGAACTAGGAGAGTAGAGGGCTGTACTCAGGATGTACTGTGTGAGGAAATTCTATGTTCAATAAAAGAAAAAACCCAATACCTAAAATTGAGGGAGTGGCAACTATTAGCTTCTAAGCATCTTTTCTTAAAAGGTGTTTGATGTGGGAGTGTCTTCTTTCTATCTGTTGCTTTCGTTGGTTAATTAATAAAGAAAACTGCTTGGCCTGAGAGGGCAGAATTTAGATAGGTGGAGTAGACCAAACAGAAGTCTGGGAAGAAAGAAGCCGAGTCAGGCAGTCACCATAGCTCTCCTCTCCGAGATGGATGCAGGTTAAGAATATTCCCGGTAAGACACTACATCGTGGTGCTAGACAGATTATTAGAAATGGGTTAATCAAGATGTGAGAGTTAGCCAGTAAGAGGCTAGAGCTAATGGGCCAAGCAGTGTTTAAAAGAATATAGTTTCTGCCGGGCGGTGGTGGTGCACGCCTTTAATCCCAGCATTCGGGAGGCAGAGGCAGGCGGATCTCTGTGAGTTCGAGACCAGCCTGGTCTACAAGAGCTAGTTCCAGGACAGGCTCCAAAACCACAGAGAAACCCTGTCTCGAAAAACCAAAAAAAAAAAAAAAAAAAGAATATAGTTTCTGTGTAATTATTTCGGGTATAAAGCTAGCCGGTGACGGGGAGCCCTCCTGGGTGGCTGGACGCGGCCTGCCGCTCCTTCTACAGGTGTTACTGTATTATATCATGAAGAACTGTGTCCAATACAGAAATGTACTTGTTCATCTTATAAAGAATACCCTTTTTGGCCGGGCGGTGGTGGCGCACGCCTTTAATCCCAGCACTTGGGAGGCAGAGGCAGGTGGATCTCTGTGAGTTCGAGACCAGCCTGGTCTACAAGAGCTAGTTCCAGGACAGGCTCCAAAACCACAGAGAAACCCTGTCTCGAAAAACCAAAAAAAAAAAAGAATACCCTTTTTAATGATCTCACTTTAAAAAAAAAGATTATGTAAAACTCTAGGCTGGTTCCCTGGACAAATAGAATAACAAGACTATCACATTGAGTTCTGAAGAGAATTAAAGAAGGTAATTTATGTAAAGCTTTAGGCTCAAGCCTTCTGTGGAGAACATCCTGTTGTATTGCTTTTCCTGGTCTATTGGGAATAAGGCCGGACCAAGCTGAGTCTGGTGAAGGTCCTGGCGGCTTGTCCCGGCCTCCTCCCCTGCTTGAGTCTCTCGAGCTAGTTCCTCCAAGTAGACTCTCCAGACCATGTGTCTCCAATAACCCCAACAAGTATCTAACCTGTGGCTACCTGAGCCCTGGCTGAGTTTACAGAACACTAAAGCTTGAGACTCTCCTTTAAGGTTGCCTGAAAGGGTGCGGGGTGCCTTTCTCACAGAAAGTGGGGCATCTAAAGGGCAATGGGGATAGCAGAAGGGACCTAGACCTGGGGATGAGGGGCTGGGGCTGGAACCTGGCCATCCCCTAGACTCTGGAAGAGAGCAGGTAACACCTCCCTCAGGAGACCACCACAAAGAGCAAGCAGCATTGTAGAGGCGGGTAGATGTCTTCTTCCTTTTATCACTAAAGCGTGGTGGTTCTAACGTGTTATTGATGTTCCAAAGCCAAGAACCTAAATATAGAGTTCCTATTTGATGCTTCCAGAAGACGACCACGTGGGCTGACGATTTCCATAATAAAGGACATCATTCCCGAGCGCTCACCCATCCATTCGTAAATGAGTACTTATTGGATGTCAGCGCTCTGCCAGGCACTGCGCTGGCCGCTAACCAGGGAACAACACCTCTTCCAAAGGGCTCTGAAACACCCAAGGACAAAGAGGGGACAAGGAGAAACTCGAAGTTCTCAAAATTCTGCAGCTATGAGATCACCTTACTGGATCTCAAGGGCTGAGCGGGCCAAAGCCCCTCTGGACTGCGCCGAGGATCATGGGACTGGAGTGCTGCGGCCACCTCCCACCCCCAGGAGTCCAGGAACCTTTCTAGTTTCTGGGAATTGCTCTTGCTTTTCTGTTTTGCCCTTTCCCGAACCAAAAAGGCAAAGAAGCGGAACAAACGTGAAATTGCTTGCCGTGTGGGCATGAATCACTCGAGTTAAAGGTGGCAAAATCCTCCCCACCTAACGCCGCGCTGCAGAAGTTCCATTTCATTTCAAAGTGGGCTACAGAGCAGTGACGAGCCTGGTCCTTTGTTATAAATAATGTGTGCACCCGGATTACCAGGAGAATGCCCCCTGGGGCCCAGAACTGAGGGAGCCTTTTCTTCTCTTCTTTATACATTCTTGGAACTTTCTTAGAAATTTCTAAATTTATAATGAACAAAGCATGATTTCTCTAAAAAATAAAATGGTGATTTCAAAAATAATGTTTGCTTCTCTCTATCTTGTTCAAAGTCAATGTGTTTTGTAAACCCAACCTCCTGAGAATTTTCTAGAATTGAATTATCCAGCATACACCCAACAGTTAAACCCAGTCTTTGTCTTCCAACAGAAAGCAGGAAACTGTTCTCTTTCCAGAACCCCTCCCGGCATAGCCTAGCTGGAACCCCTGAGGAGAATTAACACTTCCACAGATATTCCTGGGTCCCCTGCCTCTCCACACATATTCCTGGGTCCCCTGCCTCTCCACACATATTCCTGGTCCCCTGCCTCTCCACACATATTCCTGGGTCCCCTGCCTCTCCACACATATTCCTGGGTCCCCTGCCTCTCCACACATATTCCTGGTCCCCTGCCTCTCCACACATATTCCTGGGTCCCCTGCCTCTCCACACATATTCCAGGATCCTGGGCCAAGTCCGAAGCGCCTCTCTCTTCTCTGGGCATGGAGGAAGAGCCTATCGGGGCCAGTCATGACCTTGACCACACTGTGATTGGCCATCGGTAGGAAGGCACCAGCACACACAAAGCAAAAGCCATGGATGGAAATGCCATGTTGAGGAGCAGTGTGTGCTTGGCCATTGCGGAAGGTGTGTTGTAGGAGCCGACCAGCAGCGGAGTTGGGTGGTGCACCTGCAGTTTAGGCTCAAGTGCAATCGAGACAGAGTTCCAGCGCTGCATTAAATCTGATTCTCTGATCTGCCAGAAGAAATTGTTCATCTTTACTATTTGAATACGAAAAGAATGGGGTTTGGAAACGGGTAGGGGGATGTTGATGTTCCTAGACAGAAGCAATGCTGTCTTCATCTGCACGAGCCTTTGCTGGCATTCTGTCACAGCGAATCTTTCCACAAGTTGTGGGGTACTGTTGGGGTAGCCAAAATACAGCACCTCCAAAAGAGTGTGTGACTTGAAGTGGAATCTTTGGGGTATCTAAACCTGTCCCAAGGATTAGCAATCTACCAGCAAAGGGGGATTGTGGATCCCCAGGCTTGACCAAGGCCACATCTCAGCCTGCTTTTCAGTCTGTCAACAGCCAAGTCAGACCACGCATAGCCCAGTCTCAACTCTGTTTCTCCTGTTCCCACAGTCTGAGCCATTAATTTCTTTATTGTATTTTTATGAGCTGAAGAAAAATACATTAAATGCCACTGAACTACCATTGTTCACAGCACAATATAATTCAAGATATCCCTTGTCTCTTCCTAAATCGAATTGTTATAAATAAAGGCACTCAGCCATCTATCCAGTTGACATAAGTCCTTTAAGGTCAAGGCTTTCTAAATGAAGGAAAGGGATAAAAATTAAAAACCCAGCTGTAGATTTTCATCTTGAATCACTTAATATAATTTTTAAATTGCATTAAAACCGGGGGGGGGGGGTGGATTCTGGTTTTTGTTTGTTTTGCATGCTCAGGGTCAAAGCCAGGGCCTCACATACGTTTTCAAGGGCCCTGCCACTGAACTGCCCAGCTTACCACATCCCATCCCTGCCCTCACACCCCTGGCCTGGAGAAGGAAGGCTTAAGGCTGAGAGCTTTATCACCAAGACAAAAAATTGTCAAGGACCTACTATGTGCCACAAAGAATCTATAGTCTTTCCCATTCCTGTTTCCAATGAAGACCAGAGAGACAGCTCAGCAGTTAGGAGCTTGTCTTAGGCAATGTTCTCTTGCTGCGAAGAGACAGGATTACGGCAATTCTCACAGAGGAAAGCATTTAATTGGGGCTGGCTTACAGTTTCAGAGGTTTAGGCCATTATCAGCTCAGTGGAAAACGTTTTGGCATGGAGGCAGACAAGGTGCTGAAGAAGCAGCTGAGAGTCCTACATCTAGATCTGCAGGAAGAGAGAACCACTGGGCCTGGTTTGGGCTTCTGAAACTTCAAAGTCCACACCCAGGGACACAGTTCCTCAACAAGGCCACACCTCCTGATCCTTCTAAGTAGTGACACCCCCTAAGCATTGAAATGTTTGAGCCTATGGGGTATCCTGTTCAAACCACCAAAGAGCTCCTGAAAGAAGGCCTGACTTCAGTTCCCAGCATCAGAGTAGAATACCTCAAACATGTGACCTATAGCTCTAGGGATCTGATGTCATTCTGGCTTCCTTGGGTACCTGCCTTTAGTCATGTATACACACACACACACACACAGAGAGAGAGAGAGAGAGAGAGAGAGAGAGAGACATAGTTGAAAAAGCCCACTTCAGAACATAACGTGGTCTTAGGCTTTCTGGGAGTGATACAAACGTTCTGGAATTAGAGAGTAGTCGTATTTGCATAACCCTAAGGATATATATTTTAAAATATATATTTTAAAAAGTCAACTTGTGTCAGGCATAGTAGTGCATGCCTTTAATCCAAACACTGGGGAGGCAGAGGCAGGCAGGTCTCTGAGTTTGAGGCCATTTTGGTCTCTATACTGAGACTCCATTTCATAAAGAAAAAGAAAAGGCTATCTCAGAATTCACTGTGAAGGAGAGGGCTCTTTAAAGAGATACACCCTACTGAGCAGAACCTGCAGCTGTTTTCCCTGTCCTGCCAGCAGAGCCCAGAAGTTCTCCATGACTGACCGCCACTGCCAGACTCAGGCTTCCGAGCCACAGGTTTTCCTCGTTCAATTCAACAGACAACCCAGGCCACAGGGCGGCTCCAACCGCTTTGCCCCAAGGATATTGCTCGACAACACTGCCTGGTTTTCCAGAAACGTGCTTTGGAAATACACTGCTGGCTGTGTTTTATGCATTCTGGGCAGTGTTTATAACGCTGTGCTAGGCTGGGACCATGAAGGGCACAGTTTCAGAAGGTTGAAGTGAAATAACAAGCTGATACCTGAAAATGTGCTGTCGAGCAGCCGAGACACCAGCTGCTTGCCTGGCTCTGGTCAGTGTTTGAGCACCCTAGAGAAAACCACACAGTTGGAGCCCCCACGGTGGCTCCTGGTGGGACTGGGGCCAATTGTGGCCTCGAGATCGTGAACGTGGATGCTGGCCTCTCTAACCCTCCATCTCCTCATCTACAAGCTAGGCAAGGTTGTCATTGTCGCTAACTACAGCTTTGGGGGCTGAGATAAGTAGAGGAGTCTGAAGTGAAAGCTCTTAGAAAAGGATGGAAGCTTATAGAAGGCTGGGTACTCCCTGGGCTCTTGCTTGTCACCTGTCCTTGGGAAAGAAGGAAGGGAGGGAGAGGAGGAGGAAGAAGGGAAGAAGAAGAAGGAAGGAGGTGTTTGCCACACCTTATCTCCTTGAGTACTGGCTATAGTATCATCAACCCGTTCAGGTGTCCCATTCTCAAGCCCAACACTGACCAAAGAACAGGGGTCTAGAGACACTCTAGGGCGATTTGATTTCATGACAGCCAGGCTACCACAACCTGCCAGTTCTCGAAGCTTGAAGCAAGGTCCTCACAAGGACAAACACAGGGTCCTCACAAGACCTCAAAGAACCACAAGAGGTGTGTGTGTGTTTAAAACGGGGAGACCCAGGGCCGACAAGATGGCTCAGTGTGTGGAGGGCTTGCAGTGCAAGCATGAGGACCTGAGTTCAGATCCCCGGCACCCACATAAAAAGCCAGACCCAGCTGCACACATCTGTAAAGCTGGGCCCAGATACACATGCTTGCAAAGCTGGGCCCAGATGCACACATCTGTAAAGCCAGGCCCAGCTGCACACACTCATAGTTCTGGTGCCAAAGGCATTTGTCTTAGGGTTTCTGCTGCTGTGACAAAACACCATGACCAAAGCAGGTTGGGGAGGAAAGGGTTTATTTGGCTTACACTTCCAGATCACCAGTCATCACCGATGGAAGTCAGGACAGGAACTAAAGCAAGGCAGGAACCCAAAGACAGGAGCTGCTGCAGAAGCCATGGAGGAGTGTTGCTTGCCAGCTTGCTCCCCGTGGATTACCTGCTTCCTCACCATCCACAATGGGCTGGACCCTTTGTCAGTGATCACCAAGACAATGCCCTACAGACTTGCCCACAGTCCTAGCTTATAGAGGCATTTTCCTATTTGTTGTTTGAGACAGGATTTTTCTATGTACCCTTGACTGTCCTGGATCTCACTCTATAGACCAGGCTGGCCTCAAATTCATAGAGATCGACCTGCCTCTACCTGTGATTAAAGGTGTGTACTACCACCGCCTGGCAGGAAGCATTTTTTTAATTGAGGGTCCCTCCTGTCAGATGAGTTTAGTTTGTGTCAAACTGAGATAAAACAGCCAGTACAACTCACTCCTTGTCAGCTTGACACACAAACACATCACTGCTAAGCCACGACCTTCCTCTTCTTGTTCTTCTCCAAGATCACACATTAATATAAACATTACAGTATAAAAATTCCAAATTTTAAAAGTTCCACATTCTTTAAAATCTCAAGCACTGCTCACAACCATATATAATACACCTGATACCTTCTTCAAGCATGCCGTCATACATGGAGACAGAACACCGTATCCATAATAAATAAATAAATCTTTTTAAAACTTCAGTGTGGTGATTTGAAAGAAAATGGCCACCAAAGGGAGTGGCACTACTAGGAGGTGTGGCCTTGTTGGAGTAGGCGTGGTCTTATTGGAGGAAGTGTGTGTTTCAGTTTACTTCCTGTTGCCGTTGGATCAAGCTGTAAGGATTCTCAGCTGCAGCGCCATGTCTGCCTGCATGCTGACTTGCTTCCTGCCGTGGCAACAATGGAATAAACCATACGTGAGCCACCCCAATTATGTGTTTCCCTTTGTAAGAGTTTGCCACGGTCATGGTGTCTTCTTACAGCAAAAGAAATCCTAACTAAAACATTTAGTCTCTCTCAAATAGACAGTCTCTTTTAAAATCCAAAGTCCTTTAAACCTCAAAGTCTCTCAACTCAACTGAGGGCTTCTGTAAAATCAAAAATAAATTAATTACTTTCTCACTTCAAGAGGGAAGAACCAGGGCATGGTTACAATCTGAACAAAACTGAGAAAAACCAAACTCCAGCAGTGTAAATAACTCAAAGCCCGATGTCTGGGATTCACTCGCCATCTTCTGGGCTTCTCCGGGGGTTTGGGTCTCTTCTCTGCCTCCATCCTCTGCAGCACACATGGACTGTCTTCCATGCTCAGGCGGACTCCACTCCACCGCTGCTGCTGTTCTAGGTGGTCTCTCCATGGTGCTGGCATCTCCAAAATGCAGGGGTCTCTGCTGCAGCTGGGCTGCACTTTTACACCAACAGCCTCTCCTGAGTTCTTTTCAGGGGATCCCAACTCCACCACATAGTGCCAAACCTCAGCTGCTCGCCATGACCCCTTCACTCCTTTAAAACCAGTACCACCTAGGTGATTGTGGACCACAGGTTCTGTGTGCTGACCCCGAGGAAACACTTCCCAGAAGATTTCACCTCCATGATGCTGGCCTCTTCCTAATCACTGCTGCTTTCTTAGCTCAGCTGGCCAGCATCATCGTCCCAGTAATGCAAAGGTTTCACACCAGTGATCCTGCTCTCTCGTTATTCACGGTTGATTCTTCAGCTCTAACTGATCAGAACCACAGATTCTCTACTCAAAATAGCAAATAACTCTGACAGTCTTTAAACTGACTCTCAAACTTCACTTTGGAACATCAAAAGCCAGGCCTCCATCTTCTGCTCTGCTTTCAACGTTCTTACCTTCCAAGTTCCTACAGAACAGCCCACTGGGCTCTCAACATTCAGTGGCTTTTCTAACCCAAAGTTTTCCACAATCCTCCCCAAAACAAGGTCACATCTGTCCCCGCAACAACCCACTATCCTAACACCAACTTCTGTCTTAGAGTTACTATTGCTCTGATGAAACACCATGACCAAAGAAACCGGGGGAGGAAAGGGTTTATTTGGCTGACACTTCCACAGCACTGTTCATTGGACGCAGTCAGGGTAGGAACTTACACAGGGCAGGAACCTGTGGGAAGGAGCTGACACAGAGGCCATAGAGGGGAGCTGCTTACTGGCTTGATCCTCTTTGACTTGTTCTGCCTGCTTTCTTACGGAACCCAGGACCACCGGCCCAGGGATGGCACCACCCACAATGGCTGCACCTTTGCCATCAATCACTAATTAAGAAAATGCTCTACATGATTGCCTGCAGCCCGATCTTACGGAGGGATTTCATCAGCTGAGGCTCCCTCCTCTCGGATGACTTCAACTTGTGTCGGATTGACATGAAACTGTCTAGCATAGCACTGAACCTGAGAAAGTGGATATCCGGAGTCCAGCACTAGAATGGCCAGCGTTGCACCCATGGAGAGACCTTAACACTAAATAAAATGAATGACAAACTGTAAAGGCTTAACAGAAGCCAGGAGTGGATGACGCAGCCAGGTGCATTTCCTTTCTTTGCCCCTTCTTAGGGTGTTCCTGAGGGGAAACTGTTAACAACTACTGAGATCTTAAAGCAGAATCAAAGCAACGTGAGATTCATGCTCAAAACCCAGGGGACACAGAGAAGCTGAGAGAAAGCCACTGCTCAGGGGCTGTCACCCTCAGCAGCCTATAGCCTTTTAGGACTTATTTAACTGTGTGTGTGTGTGTGTGTGTGTGTGTGTGTGTGTGTGTGTATCTGTCTGTCTGTCTGTCTGTCTGCCTGCCTGCCTGCCTGCCTGTGGACATGCTCTCGTATACATAACCTAAAGAGGCTGGAAGAGGATGCCAGATCCCCCGGGACTGGAACTGCCCCACGTGGGTCCTGGGACTCAGTTATTCCCAACTAGTAACAAGCTTCTTCACTAGTAACCACTTCTTCGGACCTCTTCTGATCTGCTGAGTGATGCACATAAACACCTAATTATCTTTTTAAATCATCAGAGAGCTGAACGGTGGTGGCGCACGCCTTTATTCCCAGCACTCAGGAGGCAGAGGGCAGGAAGATCTCTGTGAGTTCAAGGCCAGCCTGGTCTATAGAGTGAGTTCCAGGACAGGCTCCAAAGCTACAGAGAAACCCTGTCTTGAAAAAAAAATCATATTACATGCTGAGTATTTTAATCCTGCTATACTTTTGGTTAGCAATGGATTATGAATATTTTCTCAAATCAAAATGGCAGCAAAGCATTCCATCCTAGATAAATCAAGATTCATCTAACCCCTGTCCAGTTCTTCGATAGTCGAACTCAGTACTGAATTTACAAATGGAGCCTGTGGAGTTGATCCCAATCCATCTGCCTTGGGTAGACAGCTGTCTTGTTCCAAGTTCCACGGTGTATTTCCAACTAGAAGGCCGGACCAACCGATGCCTACGTGAAAGATTACTTCCAGAGTGTTCTCAAGAAATCTTCAGGGTTGGAACACAAGTAAGAAAAACACGCAGGCTTCAAGAACAACAGCGAATTCGTTCCAAGGTGAGCACTGGGGCCACAAATCATGAGGGGCGGGACGGCTGGTTCTCCTGCCAGTGCCACAAGTGGACCCGTTTGATTCAGGCCTGAGAGATGCTGCAGACTTCATTGATGATGAACAACCTCTTTGAGAATGGCGTGGTGATGATCTGCCAGCTGGGATGATTTAATATTCTCATTTTTTTTTCTTTCATGCTTCGATAGGTTGCCAAGATATGACAGGAGTTGCTGTCTGTTTGGGACTCAGGTGTGGGAAGAAGTCCTCCAAATTTAAAGACATATTCAGAAAAACTCAGAGCCTGTAAAATTAGGTGTGGTTCATTTTGATGGTAGTCTATTGTCTATTCAATCTCTCTCTCTCTCTCTCTCTCTCTCTCTCTCTCTCTCTCACCAGGTTGGCCTCGACCTTGCAGAGATCCACCTGTCTCTGCCTCCTGAGTGCTGGGGTTAAAGGCAAGCACCATCACTGCCCAGTTTATATAGTATCTGTTAATGGCAGGATAAAGGAAAGCTGTTGGGGGGAGGGGTTTAATGTACATGTGGGCACATGCTCTGTGTGTGCAGGTGTATGTGTATGTATAGATGGTGGACATAGGTCAATGGTAGGTATCCTCTGTTGCTCTCTGTATTTTGAGACAGGGCCCCGCACTGAAACTGGGGTTCACCCCATGCAAGCCTTGCTGGTCAGTGAGCTCCAGAGATCCACCTGTCTCTGCCTCCGCAGTTCTTAGATTAACTATATGGGCGTGACGGCTAACACTCACGTCGCACAGGGGACCTGAAATTGGGTCTTCCTTCTGCCAAGGCAGCCACTTTACCAGCTGTGCTCGCCTCCTAGCACAAGGAAGGGTGATTTTGAAAACTGAAACGGATTCAGAAGAATTCAGTGACAGCTTCCTGAAGGCACGCGGGTCTTTGTTGCCTGCCTGTTCCCTGGAATCTGTCATGGTCTCCTAAAGCACAGTGAAGGTTCTGCAAATTCATGCCAAAGCAAAGGGAAGAGGTATTGAGTCAGAGTGGGGTGCTCCTCTATCCCCCTTTCCAACCATAGAAGGCCCAAATTCCTCTATTTCTTGCAGAGTTGCTCTTGGACTCCGAAAACTACCCACTGAGAGCCCTATCATGGCTGAAACTCTCTAACTAGACAGAGCTTTTACCCAGTCTTACAATTTCGTCCTCAAATAAAACCCCACAGAAGCTGGTAGCCCAGTCTTGTTCAGGGAGGTGCCCCGTGGAGTGCCAGGCACCATCTTCCTACTTCTGTCACTCTAACTCATTCCCTACAGAAACTTGGGTGGCCTTTAAACTCTGGGGTAGCTAAAAGCCCCCTGTATTCTCCCTTCTTCTATCTGGGTTCTTCCCAGCCTCTGGCCTCCACGGTTTCAGTGATCACGGCACTCACTGTATCTTCTCAATTAATCACGGCCTCCCGCTCCAGCCTCATTCCCCAGACATGGAAACTGTCTGCAGAGGACACCTGCTTCTGACCCACGAGGCTGTGGCCCTCCCCACAATCAGGTCCCGTCCCAAATGGGAGCTGTGCCCAACTCTCAGGGGCACTTGGCCCTCTCCTCCAAGTTCTGAGCTATACAGCCCAGTGAAGAGGAAAGAACACACTGACATTGCATCTTAAATGGTCCTTGTCTGTGTTCCTCTCTCTCTACAGGAAAACAGCAGATAGAAAACCCACTGTGTGAGAGGTGAGAGGAACTCGGGGCGCTCCCCGTGCCTTCCAGGCTGATAGGATATCTCCAGTCTCACAGAAGGAACCTGAGGCACAAAATTAATTCAGGCACACAAAGCCTAGGTCACTCCAGTGAGAACCACCAGTAGTGACCAGACTCCAGGGGCAGGTCTCCTCAGGCCTCTCAGTCCATTAGACAGGCACCGTGATAGGAAGTTCACGTCCGGGCTCTCCATTTACGATCAGCGTTGTGATTCAAACAGGTGTGTCTCAGAATGTTCTGCTCCATACCTTCCCAAAGGTTTAGCGCTTTCTCTGACCCTAGCCCCTCCCCACCTCCCACCACAACAAAGGACTCTGCACCTACCCAGTGAAGCAAGACTTGGGTTGCTATGGGAAGTCTGAAAGCCAAGGACAGGGATAAGATGGTTTCTAGGGTGTTCCATGCCAGGCTTCAGCTAGGGGAGGCGAAGACTGTCACTGAAGCTATCTGTATGGTTCGTCCTCACTATGATCTGATTCTCACTGGCGAATGTGAGCTGGACACAGCAGTTTGGACGCAGAAAGCGCTAGAAACTGTTTGCAACATAAGGAGATGGCTCCCCCTAGTGTCGTCAGCGTCTTGCAGGAACCTGAGACCAGGCTCCTCATGGTGACCTTGAGAACAGAGCTGGTGGCAGCTTCAAGGTGGGCCAGACACACACACACACACACACACACACACACACACACACACACACACACACACCTCCCCACCCCCTCCCCACGCCCCACTCTCCCCCCCGCGCGCGCACGCTAAAAGGTGCGCTAAAGGCCTGAGCCACAGGGTGGTGAAACTCAGGACTTTCCCTCGGTCCCTTTCCAGATCTATGTATGCTGGTGGAGTAGCTGTTGCAGGTCTTTAATCCCAGCATCCGAGGCAGAGGTAGAGGCAAGTGGATCTCTGGGTTTGAGGTCAGCCTGGTCTGTATTCAGTGTTCCAGGCCAGACAGGACTATACAGAAAGAAAAAAAAAAAAAAGCCGGGCGGTGGTGGTGCACGCCTTTAATCCCAGCACCCCCGGAGGCAGAGGCAGGTGGATCTCTGTGAGTTCGAGGCCAGCCTGGTCTACAGAGTGAGTTCCGGACAGTCAAGGATACACAGAGAAACACTGTCTCAAAAAACAGAAACAACAAGGGGCTCAGTGGTTAAGAGCATTATTGCCTGCTCTTCCAAAGGTCCTGAGTTCAATTCCCAGCAACCACATGGTGGCTCACAACCATCTGTAATGAGGTCTGGTGCCTGCTTCTGGCCTGCAGGCATACATGTAGAAATTGTATACGTAATAAATAAATATTTTTTAAAAAAACAGAAACAACAAAGTCTCCCCCTTGTGTACACAAGTGTGCCAATGAGCAGATATGTCCGTGTGAGTGTGCAGGCGCCAGCAGAGTCCAAAAGAGGACGTCAGATGCCCAGAGCTGGCATGACAGGCATTTAACCACCACCTGGGCTCTGAGACCTGAACGGGTGTCCTCTGCGAGAGCACAAAGTCTTAACTGCTGAGCTGAGTCTCCAGTCCCACCAACAAACTCTTAGGAAATGATTTATTGCCCCTTGCCTCTGAGCACATGTACCAGGTCTTATAAAGAGTCTCAGTGTATGTGGCCGTAGTGCCTTCTCTTTCCTGGTCAATGCCTGATCAGTTCCCAACATACAGTCCCTGTAGCCAGCAAGATTTGTGTAAAATGCCAGGGTTATTTGTTCATTCTGAGGCCTTAAAAAGAAAGGGGTCATGTGTGAAAGATCTGCCCAATGCAGGCCACCATGGTGTCCTCAAGTCACACATGGCTCTGGGCTGCGGTAAAGACCTTATGCAGAGTTCTTTTCAAGACAGGGTTTCCCTGTGTAGCTTTGGAGCCTGTCCTAGTACTCGCTTGCAACCCACACTGGTCTCAAACACAAGAGATCCGCCTGCCTCTGTCTCCTGAGTGCTGGGATTGAAGGCGTGTGCCACCTCCGCCCACATACACACGGTTCTTAAATAAAACAAAGAGAACATCAGAAAAGAACTTACTCCAACAGGAATCCACAGACAAGGTAAACACTCCTGAGTCGTGTTGGTACAAGAAGAGGACTAGAGAAACCCTCTTTGTTCTTTCCCTAGATACCACACCTGCAGTGGGATCTACAGACAGATCTCCAGGCCAGGGAATTTGTGTGAAACCAGTGTAGGAAAGGACCTTGAGTGTCCAACTCCTCCACCCTTAGGAAACTTGACTTGAAGTCATTGCCATGTGTGTCAGAGTGAAGTGTGATTAGGAACCAGAGCATATGTGTCTCCTCATGAAGAGCCGGGCAGTTAGCTAGTTGAAGATGGACCACATCGTCCAGTTTTGTTTTATCCTGGTCATGGTAAGTACCACATGATCGTTGTAAAAAATTAGGTTTGCAAATGTTTAAGGTGTTTAAGCTAGATCTCTTTTGTATCCTAAGGTAATTTTTGTAATTTTGTTTTACTTATTTAGATTTTTTTAATCTTGCTGTATAGCCTGATTGGACTAGAGCTTCCTATATAGAACAGGTTGGACTTGAATTTACAGTCATCTGCCTGCCTCTGTCCCCTGAGTGCTGGGATTATAGGGGCACACCACTATGGCTAGCTTGAAAACCTCGTTTTAATGGCCACATAACATACCGTTCCAAAAAGTCACTCCCATATGTTGTAGAATATTATTTTAACTGGACAAAGATGCGCTACATTCATTTATACTGCATTTGTTTAATTATGTAAAGATGGTTCACCTTGCCTGCCTAACACACCTGATTGGTCTAATAAAAAGCTGAACTACCAATAGCTAAGCAGGAGAGGGGTAGGCAGGACTGATGCACAGAGAGAATAAATAGGAGGAGAAATCTAGGCAAGAAGAAGAAGAGGAGGAGGAGGAAGAGAATGGGGGAGAAAGAGAGGGACAGGCCTGGGGCCAGAAGCCAGAGTCACCAGACAGACAGACAGACATGAGAAGCAGTGAAAGTAAGATATACAGAAGGAAAGAAAGGTAAAAAGGCCCGAGGCAAAACACAGATGAAGAGAAACTGGTTAAGTTATAAGAGTTATCAAGAAACCTATGGCCGAGCATGCAAAACTAATAAGAAGTCTCCATGTCGGGATTGCTGGTTGGTGGCCCAAAAGAAAAAGCCTGCTACATCCATGTGCTTGGACGTTTTCCCTTATTCTGTGTTTAAGTGAGTGCGGTGAAGAATTAGGACACATTCGCCTTCATCTGGGTTTCTGGTAATGAACTAGAGAAATTGTTCCTAAAAGTCTGGCCTTTTCATCTGGGTTTTCTGAATAGCAGAATTTCAAAATAGTTCTTTCTGGATTAAAGAGCAAGTCACTAAATTTAAAGACAAATGCAGGGGCTGGCGAGATGGCTCAGACAGTAAAGGCTCTCGCCTTGGAAGCCTGATGAAGGCGGAAGAAGAGAATGAATTGCACAAAGTTGTCCTTTGACATTTGCTGCCACCCTGTGGCAAAGGCATCACACACACACAAACAATAACAATAAATAAAACACAGACGTTACTGTTGAAGGGCTGGTGGAGCCAAGCTGCTGTTTTCTGTTTCTGTGCTTTGTGCAGAAGACAAAACAGTGATCAATGTTTGTCTTGAATTGGAAGCCAAAATGAAACAAGACAGATAAGGTGTCTCAAATGTCTGGCCTTCACTCCCACTGTGGCCCTGCCCTTGGCCAAGTCTGGTCATTCTATTGGCCTTGACTATGTGTGATGTAACTAATTCTTTTAATAATCTAAGTCTGCTTTGCCACCCACAAAATAGTGACATACCAAGCCCACTTACACCTGCGAGACACCCTGAGGAGACTCAACATGCTAGCAAACCTTGACATTCAATCAACCTTAAACTACCATTTTGGAGTTCTGACAGGAGCTAGAGTGGAATGAACAATACAAAATAAGTAGAAGGTATCTCTTTGCTATAGAGCCAACAATGGTATATTTAAAAAATTCAGTGCAGTAGACAGTCTAGAACTCCCCAAGTGCATTAGAGCTCAGAACTTCTGCTTTCTATCTCACCTACTGATATCCAAATTACATTGTAAAGTCGAATGTGCCTATACTTCAGGAAATACAGGGTTATAGTTTGTTTTACATAGTGTAAGCTTGTCTCCTAGTTTGACTTTTTTTCTGTAATAAGACACCAAACAAGCCGAGTGGTGATGGTCCTTTGAGTTTGAGGCCAGCCTGGTCTACAGAATGAGTTCTGGGACAGTCAGACACACACACACACACACACACACACACACACCAGGAAACAAAAACAACGTGGGGGAAAGAAAGGGTTTGTTTCAGCTCTCATTTCCAGGTAAGAGTTCATCACAGAGAAGTCGACAACAGTCACTCCAGGCAGAACGTGAGGCAGTCACCAATACACCGCTTACTGGCTTGCTTCCCATGGCTTGGTGGCCTGCTTTCTTATACAATCCATACTGGGTGGTGTAACGGCGTAAATGAATGCAGACAGATTGTAAAAATATATACAGCTTTAATGGAGAAATAGACTTACAGAACCACCGTTCCTGCGGAGACCAGGAAAGCAGAAGCAAGCGCTGCGAGCATGCTCGCCAGATTTATAGGTAAACATTAGCCCGAGGCAAACACTGCCACCAGTGGATTGGGCCCTCCCACCTCTCACATCAATCATTAATCCAGAAAATGATCCACAGACTTGCCTACTGGCCAGTTTGAGGGAGGCAGTTTCTCAGCTGAGGCGCCTTCTTCCCAGGTGTCTCCAGTTTGTGTCAAGCTAGCCAGCACAGCCTGTTAAGGCAAGCAGGCTGATCTTTTTATACCTTGCTGCAGCTTGGGATATAAAACACATGGGAGGTTTAATAAGATGTGCTCAGTGGTGAATAGGCTTTTCATTAAACTGATTTAAAAATAACCTCTAAAATTAATTTGGAGCAATGTGATGTAGGAGGTTCTTCTGTCTCTGTGTTGCTTTCATTGGTTGAATAAAAAAAAACTGCTTTGGCCTTTTGATAGGGCAGAACTTAGATGGAGAAGACAGAACTGAATTCTGGGAGGAAGAAGGCAGTGTGGCAGACACCATGAAGCTCCTGCCTGAGACTGACGCTGGTTAGAATATTTCCCAGTAAGCCATGAGCTCATGGTGATACACAGATTGGTGGAAATGGGTTAGGTCAGGATGTGAGAGTTGGCCAAGAAGACGCTAGCTATAATGGGCCAGGCAGTAATTTAATTAGTACAATTTCCGTGTGATTATTTCGGGGGTTAAGCAAGCCAGGCAGTGGGATGCAGCCCACCGCTCCTCATACAACAGCAGTGGAATAAATCAAAAGTATTCACGCCCTGCTAGCAAGAATGTAAACCGGGGAAAGTGGCTTCGCTTCTGTGCCCATCGGCTCGTGTGCATTCATCAGCTGTGCAATTCTGAAATTCTACTCTGTAAATTGTCCAAAAGATGAAGAAAAAAATTATGTCTAAAGATACCTGGAAGATGTAGAATTTTTAAGTGTATTAGTATTAAATACTAATACAAAACATCAGTATTCAGGCATCTGTCCTGGCCTACCCTTGGGGTCCTGACAGGATATGTCCTCAGCTGCAGCCACTAAGAGCTGTGCCCATTTGCTACATTCCCTTTTTAAAGGTAAGTCTTGCCCGCCTCCCTTTCTCTCGGCCTCTTCTGGAGCTCCTGTCCCCCAGAAGTGGACCTCCCCTCCCCCCGTTTAATTTCCCCCAATTAAAAAAAAAAAAAAAAAAACCTCTCCACCTGAACTCTGTCGCATGGCGTCTTTCTCTTGTGTGCTGCTTTTTAAAATTTCAATACAAAATATGTATAAACCATGTGAATTATGCTGAAAAGCCATACAACCCTTAAGTTACAGAATAAATACGGATTATTCTGCAGCTGTGGACACATCTCTAAAATTATGTCATCACTTAGAAATTTGAGCAAAATGTGTTCATGAAGCTGGAGAGATGGCCCAGTGGTTAAGAGCACTGCTCCTGCAGAGGGCCCATATTCAGTTCCCAGCACCCACAGGCAGCTCACAACCATCTCTATCTCCAGATCTGAGGAACCCAACATCATTTTCTGGTCTCTCAGGCAATAGACACACACATACATGGCACATAAACACACATGTAGGCAAATACTCATACGCCTAAAATAACTTTATAAAGCTGTATTCACAGCTCATATAATTCTGTATCCATTTTTCCCTCACATTAAGGGGAAAGGCAAGATACTAAGTTATATATGGATTGTGACTAAAAACCACAAAGAACTCTGTCAACTGTGTACTCAGCATATGTGTTAACATAAATAAATGTTGGGGGCTGGAGAGATGGCTCAGTGGTTAAGAGCATTGCCTGCTCTTCCTAAAGGTCCTGAGTTCAATTCCCGGCAACCACATGGTGGCTCACAACCATCTGTAATGAGGTCTGGTGCCCTCTTCTGGCCTGCAGACATACACACAGACAGAATATTGTATACATAATAAATAAATATTTTTAAAAAAACATAAATAAATGTTAATTTTCTCGAGAGTGTAAGGCAGGTACTGCACTACTATAATAATTTTATAGCTAGGAAAATGGAGGCACAGAGAAATTGTGTGATTAACCAAGCTCACGAAACTATTAAGATTCAAGCCTGGGCAATCTGCAACCTAAAGATATTTTGGTAAGCATTTCACCACGATGTTGGCAGCAGAGGCCTCTGGGTGGTAGAAAAGAAGGGAATGATTTCTCCTACTTACCGCCATTTAAAAAAAAAAAGTAATGAAGAAAATATTATACCCTAAAAGGGGCAAATCAACTAAATGTATTCCTATACTAAATCTGAGCAGAAAGCGTTTTCTTAATTAATTCTTGTGTTAGAACCAGGAAACCTGTTTTTGGATGAGACTGTTGACTGTCTTTGCTGTAGAAGAGAAAATTAAGGGCATTGAAAACGTGTCGGTTGTAAGAACGCAGAGAAACCGGCTAAGGCTCATGCTGACTTTTAACTTTCTACGTCATCTTTGATTAAAACCTGATTCTAGTTCTGATCCATTCTTTCCTACTCTGAAAAGCACACACCGCCGAAATCTAGCAGGTCCAGGCTCTAGTAAGACGAGGAAGGAGGAGGGGGAAGAGAAAACTGTATCAGGCCGAGGAAGCCTCGTCTCAAGCGTGTGACCCTGGGAGGGTCGCTTGTGCTTTTTGTATTGATTTGTTTAGCAAAGCGTGAATCATTGGCACCAAAGCACGCTTTGGCAGACTACGATTCTAGACGAGGCAAAGGTATTGACGATGAATGTGCAAAGAATCTAAATGTAAACCTTAAACTAAAGGGAACCCATCCACTCTACACTAAGACCCGCTCAGCCAGTAATATAAGATTTAATTTTCAGATCTCGTTCGGGTTCAAGAGCCCAGCCGCACCACGGCGCCTATGGACTACAACTCCCAGCATGCAAGAGGTCTCTACCCACGTACCCTGGAACCCGATGAGCACATTTCCCAGAAAGCCGAGCGGTTACGCTGGCGCGCGCGTGCGCTCTATCACCTCTGGGCTCCGTCCCCACTTGGGTTTGACCTACAACCGCCCGGAGAAAGATGGCGGCGCCAGCAGCAGCCGGGCTCTCCCGGCAGGTAGGCGAAGCTGGCCGGAGGTCCCACCCGGGGTGGCCGGTCCCCGGCTCCCAGCGCCGCGTGCAAGGCCATGGCTGAGGGGTCAGCTCGCCCACGAGAGCCGTGGGCCCGCGACTGGGGACAGCGTGGGGCGGATGGGGCTTCGGCCCCGCGGGTCGTGGGCGCGGGGTTGCGCTGTCTTGACCTTGACATCCGGGGTCACCGCGCGGAGGAGCAGCCCGCCAGGGTCTGGGAGAGGGAGGAACCTGGAATTGGTTGGGAAAAATACGCGCCTGGATCATCTACCGTGATGCTTTTCGTTTGCAACACCGTAGTTTTTTAACTCAGCCAGTTCTAATCTATGCATCCCAGAGCAGGAAGCATAATGACCTGTGCCCTTGCGAGGTGCTTCCTAAGCTGTCTATTCCAGGCTTTTCCCGTGACAGACAGTGTCATCTCTTAAGACCCGAAGCCTGCTATATCAAGTATACTCAGTCTTTGGTCTTGGGTAGCGTTTCAGTTCCTAAGCAAGTATATTTGCTTGAATCGTGACTGAAAACCTCCTACTTTCGTTAAAATTTCCTCAAAGGTGATATAACTATAAATATTCCACTTTCATATAAAATTCTTATCGAAGGTGATAGATTTCTTTTTTGGAAAATTAAATTTTGGGAAGTTAGCATTTTCTCTCTCAGCCATCCAGCAAGGAAGGTGGTAGGGAGGCCGTTTCCAGAGCAATTGGGATGGTTCAATAGGGAATTTATTCGTAGATAAAGAGCAGTTCCCATTCATATGGCCTGTGTGATAAGAGAATCGATGCAACGAATCGCTTAGATTATTTTAACATACTGCTAAGTAATGCAGAAATCCTTCCCGTAACCCTGTTTTATCTCTGTGTTCTAAAGGTACGGAGCTTCAGCACGTCTGTGGTCAGGCCCTTTGCCAAACTCGTGAGGGTATGTTGACCTCCGTTCTCTTGTAGTGGGAGTTAAACAGAAATGCAGAGGTGTGTAGTTACTAACCTTTTCTCTGCAAGATTCGCAGTTTCCAAATGAGTTGGGGGAGGTGGTCAGCCCATCCCTAGCCTTTAACGTTTTAAGAATTATTTGTTTGGGGCCAGCAAGAAAGCTCTGCAGGTAAAGGCTCCTGGCGGCAAGCCTGAGAATCTGAGATCGATCCCTGGAAGCCATATGGTGGAAGGAAGGGCCCTGCAAATTGTCTTCTGCCCTCGGTTCTCCACATGTGTGTACACGCGCACACACAAACAGGGTGTATGGGTAAACGAATTTTAAATTGTTTTTCCTAGTAGTCCTTCATAGACAAGCTAGCCTTTTGTTTTCTTTCTATGAAGGAAATATTTCTAACTAAAGAAAATAAAGTGCCCAGGTTCTTCTTTTTTTCCCCCTTGAGACAGGGTTTCTCTTATAACCGCCCTGGCTGTCCTGGAACTCACTCTGTTGACCAGCCTGGCCTTGAACTCACAGAGATTGGAGTGCTGGGAGTAAAACCATTGCCCAGATCCTTAGAGTTGTTACAGGAGTTGATACTGTGTCGCAACTCCAGGTTACTTCTTGACACTTTGCACCCTTTTTCTCCAAACAAAATCAGTACTAATGGGTCCACTCGATTGGCTCTACCAGGCACCAGCAGTCTCACCTTGCAAAGGTCTGCCAGCCCCTTTCTCTTTAACCCAGAAGTCTGATTGATGCAGACAACTCCAACTTGGTTACCCAATACAGAGTGAAGTATGGGTGAATGTACATGGATTATTTTGCAACTCTAATTACTAGTTCATGTGTGAAGGGTCCATTCAGCTTTCTTAGCTTACAGGTCTAGAGATATTCTGGGTTGTCATATGCTCTCTGGCGCCCAGGCCAGTCAACTGTACGTAAACTCACCTTGGGAAATAGCAGAACAGAATGCAGTAGGAACTTACAGAAACACATTCCACCCGTTTCAACAGAAGCAAGTTCTGTGAGACCTCTGAATAGAGGCATTTTATTCATCCTGAGAGCATCCTCAAACACCATAACAGTGATGGGGAGTGTGCACTTGGCCTGTCTTCAGAGCTGTGAGTGTTAGTCTCTGAACCCTCCCATGCCTAGAGCTTGCCTTGTGCTGAGTTCAAGGATGGGAAGCTCAGATAGTTGCAGGTAGGTAGAGCCGGAAGAGACTCGGGACAGAGGAAGTGAGATGTCCCTCGTGTGTGAGTCCTCATTTAGGACTGCTCCTTGGTGACGTGCTTAACTGCTGTGGTCTCTAAGTCATAATACAACAATAATTGTACTCCTGGCTGAACTCTTCCTCCCTTCCCTCTTTTCTTTCCCAGCCCCCCGTGCAGCTTTATGGCATCGAAGGTCGCTATGCCACTGCCCTTTATTCTGCTGCTTCCAAACAGAATAAGCTGGACCAAGTGGAAAAGGAGTTGCTACGGATGGGGGTGAGTAGCTGTCCTGGCGGTGCCTGTTCCTGACCTGTAAAAAGAGCCACTGGAAACTACAAGACGTGTTAAAAGATCAAGGTTATGTTAATGTCTTTTGAATTTATTTTCACATTACTGAAATTACATTTCTTCATGACAGTTTCTTCGGGAACTTCCTAGATTTAAAAAAAAAAAAAATTCCGGGCTGGAGAGATGGCTCAGAGGTTAAGAGCATTGCCTGCTCTTCCAAAGGTCCTGAGTTCAATTCCCGGCAACCACATGGTGGCTCACAACCATCTGTAATGAGGTCTGGTGCCCTCTTCTGGCCTGCAGACATACACACAGACAGAATATTGTATACATAATAAATAAATAAATAAATAAATATAAAAAAATTTTAATTACCTTTCCTCATTTTGGGAATTGGGGACTGTTGGGCATGTACGGTGCAAATATAGAGGTTGGAGTCCCGTCCTCTACCTTGCGAGTTCTGGGGAACAAACTTAGGTCAGCAGCTTGGCAGCCAGTGTTCTGCCCACTGGGCCATCCTGCCCTTCCGGGGAATTTGTAATTATTCCCAAGAAGTGAAAGAAGAATGGCTGAGCAGAGGCTGCTGGGTAATGAGACAGAACTGATAGGCCCAAGACTGCCCAGGAAAAAAAAAATCTCTCTTTGCATTTTCCTTTGAAAGGTAAAGAAAGGGAAATCACCTTTGAATAGCAGAAACCAAGTGTCTGCTCTCACTCCATGGCCAGTGTGGTCACCCCAGGGGAAGGGTGGTTTTTCCAGTTAGATGTTTTAAGATCCCTTAGAGAAAGCAGTCCGGCCTTCCCAGGCTAGCACAGTGTCCTGTGTAGTAGGACCACTGCACGGGCTGCTCATCTCATTCATTCAGCTTAAACTTTACTCTGTTTATAAAACAAATTTAGCCGTCCTCCCTCCTTGTCTGCACTTGTCTGACACTGAGGCACTTGGCTGGGCCTGGCTTCCTGCCAGAGACCCTGTGGAGAGGCATTGACTGGAGCAGACAGGCCATGTTCTGGTCATCACTGTATATGGTGGTCAGTTAAGCTCTCTTTGAGCCAAGCAATCCTGTTCACCATGAAGGTAATGATTTTGGTGGTGGACATAGCTTGGTGTATGGGCAGATAAGATGTCTCCTTGGGTAAGGACACTTTACCACCAAGCATGGCTTTTGAGTTCACTTTCTGAGACCCACGTGGTGTATGGTGGAAGGAGAGAACCAATCTGGCCAAGTTGTTGTTGGACCTGCACGCACTCACCATGCCATAGTCTCTCCCCTCCTCCCTCTCTCTTTCTCTATGTGTGTATGTGTCTGTCTGTCTGTCTCTCTCTCATGTTTCTCATTACTTAGATTTGCTTTTATACTACCCAGAAGTCAGTCCTAGAGAAGAAGGTAGACAGTTATCTGAGGTGCTGCAAGTGAGGTTTTGAGGGGCTGGGGGCAGGGGTGGGATGGTAAGAGATGTCACCTTAGATGTCTGCTGGGTGTTACTAGCAGAAACATGAGAAGGTGGGTAACCCAGGCTCCGGGGCCATATCTGTAAAGGCCTTTTCTGTGTGGCTACTCAGGCAGAAATCCTAGCGTGAAAATCAGCACTGCTTGGCAATGGACTGAATTCCAGCCAGGAGCCAGTGGGGTGCTGGGGAGCAGCTGGCAGGCGTGCAGATGTGTAACTGGATGGTGCCTGCCCAGGAAGAGCCATTGTGGGTCCTTGAACTCTGGTCTGATGGTGAAGTCAGCGGGTGCTGAAACTGCAGGTGGTTACTAAGTTGGTGTTTGTGCTTTAGCAAAATGGGGATAAAATGGATTTGCAACATGGTTGTGGTTCTTGTTCTCTTCCCTTTCAGTCCAGAATTTCATAGTTAGGTTTGTCTGGGGACTCAGAGAGAGGCCTCTCAGTGTAGCTGGGGGAATGTGTGCTGAGGAAAAAGGGCTTACGGTGTCACATGCGGTAGGATATATGGTGAGACTGTGGCTGCTTAATTTTGTATGGTTTCTTAAAATACATGTAAGGAACCTCATAAGGTATTTCTGGAGTTCTTTAAAGTATATCTTTAACCCCATGTAAAGTCATGAACAAAATGTGTGCTGACTGACTTGTGTGTGTGCTTACAGCAACTCCTGAAGGACCCCAAGGTGTCTCTTGCAGTTCTGAACCCCTACGTCAAGCGCTCCATCAAAGCGAAAAGCCTGGCTAGTATCACAGCCAAGGAAAAGTTTTCTCCACTGACAGCCAACCTCATGAGTGAGTGTGGCCACATTCCCAGTTGGGTTTGCTTAGATAATTGTTTTAACTGTGCAAGGGTTGGGGTTAGGGTTAAGAGGGGGAAGTGACCAGAGAGAGAAAAAAACTTGGTGCCCCAGGAAGTCAAAAGATCCCCTGAAACTGGAGTTGTGGGTGGTCATGAGCCAACATATGGGAACTGAGCCTGGGTTTGCTGCAGGAGCACCTCCCGTGCTGAGTCACTGAGTTGTCCCTCCAGCCCCCATTCGCAGTCTCCGAGGACTCTGATTGTGGTGTCCCCAGCTACAAATTGGCTTTGCTCTGAATGTGACTCACTGAGTTCCTGTCACTTCCGCAGATGTGCTTGCTGAGAACGGACGGCTAAGCAATACCCAGGCGGTCATCTCTGCCTTTTCCACCATCATGAGTGTCCACCGTGGAGAAGTGCCATGCACGGTGACCACAGCATCTGTAAGTAGCCCTTTCCCCCCACTGCGGAATGCAACTTGTCACTAGTGAGATTCCTGTGAGCCTCCACCTGGAAGCCAGCAGTTAGTCATGGGGATCCTGGCTGCATTTAAAGGACATCGAAGCGTTTTATGAAATAGCTGTTTAGGTCCTGTTATAGCCTGGACTCTTAAATGCAATGTTAAGTTCTAGAATAAGACTGTTTAACCTGTGGCCTGCTGCCAGCAGGGCAGTAACTACCACCATTTATTGGCGCTGCCATCTGCTGGGGACCTTGTCATCTTTACTATCCTAAGATTGTCCTTATTTTATAGTCAAGAAGGTGAGGCTTAGGTGGGCTCAGGATCACTCGGGCCTCTTCTCAGAAGTCTGCACTCTGTGTACATTATATTCCCTTCCTACGAGTATTTGTATTTTTTCCCTCTCTCTAACTGTGGTCCTGCTGTTGTGCTCTGTTTAAAGGGTGGTCATTCTTTTTTAGCCTTTAGATGACGCTGTTCTCTCCGAGTTAAAGACCGTGCTGAAGAGCTTCCTGGGTCAAGGACAGATATTGAAACTGGAGGTTAAGGTGAGTTTGGTCCCTTCATTGTCTGACTCGGCCAAGGCTGTGGGCAGTGTTGGTGCCGAGGCTGAGCTGAAGCTGAGTCCTGATCCCAGCATAGTTCCCCTCGTGTTGTGGGTGGTCTGCCTGTTTTAGCGAGCCTCCTCGGGATTTTGGTTGTTTTTTAATCTGTGCACCTGATGAGCGAATCCTGTGTTTTCACATTTGCAACCTGTTTTATTTCCTAGACTGATCCGTCAATCATGGGTGGCATGATTGTCCGAATTGGGGAGAAATACGTTGACATGTCTGCGAAGACCAAGATTCAGAAGCTCAGCCAGGCCATGCGGGAGATGCTCTGAAGGCTGTTGCCTTTGTGAGCGCTCATCCTTGGAGCAACAATAAACCGCTTCCTAAACAGAGGGTGCTGCTTCTTGTCCTTTAAGGGATTTGCAGTGCAAGGTCTTCATCCTCCCGTGGGCGGGCTCCTCTAGTCTTGAGTTTAGAATGCCCTTGGGCTGGACTGTGTGTTATTCTTAGAGATTCCTTGATTAAATTAACATTGTATCTACATATGTAGCCTACCAAAATCTCCTGTCTTTGAGGGGTGGCTGAAGGAGGCCTCTCTACTGAAAGGTTTTCTTGATCCTGACATAAAACTCCTGACCGTAGTCAGAAAGTGAAAAAGCTTAGGTGGGCTCAGGGTCTGAACTGTCAAGGGCACTTTGTGCCCCTCATATGAAATCTAGCAATATTGTGATACAGTAGAATAGGTATCTCTCATTTTACACGTGAGATTTGTTCAGGGTAACATGGCTGAACCACAGAGTCTGGTTTGCAATCCCCATCTCATGATTGTTCCCCTTGTGACAGATGGCACACTGACCACAGCTGGAGCCAGCCAGTCAGGCTAACACGCAAGTCCCCATTGCCCCTGAGATGCTCCCAGTCCACCTGCAGCTCCCAGAGCTCGCCTCTGAGGCCGCTGGAGCAGCTGGAGCTCTTGGGGTCACCAGTAGGCCCTTCTGGGCCATGCCCAAGAGCGGTTGCCTCACAGACAGCTGAAGGGCCTTACCCCAGGGCTAAGTCTTAGCAAAGGGGAAGATAGGAAGTGGGATGTGTCCGGGTACCCTTCACTGCCAGCAGCCTGGCAGTCCACAGGTGGTTTCTTCAAACTAGATACAGATGAGGTAGTGGGGTCCAGAGCAGCCAGGCGAGGGGCTCTTACCACAAGGGAGAAACAAGCCCCTGTTGCTGAGCACTGCTAGGCTCGCCTCTCCTGTTGAGCATGGTTCTCTACCTTCCCAAGATTCACTGCCTGCCTTCGGCTTGCTCACTGCAAGGCTCACACAGACAGCAGCACTGATGCAGATTACCCCACAAATACCAGAGATGACCCCAAAGCCTTGCCCACGATAATCTTGTGCTATGAAGTACAATGTCCTGGAGCTGGGTTGAGGCTGGCCATGGGTCCGAGGCAGCGATGTGCCCCTGAAGTGCTGAGACTGAGGCATGTGCCACCTCGCCCAGCTTCACAGGGAAGCCCTTCCTAACACCTTCAAACAGAACAGCCTAGTGTGGTGGCGTGTTGCATAATCCCAACCCTCATGGCTGAGGCAGGAAGATAGGGATTTTGAGGTCAGCCTGGGATACCTTGCCTCAAAAAGCAAAAGCCTGATCCAGCACTTGGTAGGCAGAGGCAGGCAGATCTGAGTTCAAGGCCAGCCTGGTCTACAGAGAGTTCCAGAACAGCCAGGGCCACACAGAGAAATCCTGTCTTGAGGAAACAAAGCAAGCAGAACAAAATAGCAAAACAGCTGGAACAGTGGCTCAGTGTTTAAAAGCATATACTGGTGGTCTTCGAGAAGTCCTGAATTCTGATGCAATACACAGGCAGCTCACAAACACCTGTAACTCAGGGAGATCCAACACCTGTGGCCAGTGCAGACAGAGTGCACCCGTGTGTACGTGCCTGCCCCCCACCATATAATTAAAGATAAAAAGGTTTAAGGTGTGTGTGTGTGTGTGTGTGTGTGTGTGTGTAGCCATCCATTTGGGTCTTAGGACAAATTAGGGTAAATGAAGGTATAGCTAAACAACTCTCAAAACCACACTGGAAGACAAGCTGATGAGAAAAAGCAAACAAACGGGAAGGTTTCTTTGAGCTGTGCAATTGAACAGCCCTTTGCATGGGTATGATATGTGTTAACTATTAAGTAGGGTACACCTAACATCCTACTTTGGGCACATAGAAGACAGCACATGAAGGGCACCACAAGTTCACACTGAAGCCAACTGTGCATGGGGTGTGAGACAGGAGGATCGGGAGTTAAGGCCAGCCTCAGGTAGCTATGTGTGACCCTGTCCAAAAAGAAAAGCCCACTCGTGTAAGAGTCTCCAGGGAGTTTTACTGGGCTTGCTAGGTTTCCTTGGTGCCCCTAACTGTTCTCAGCATTTCTCATGCTATTCTTAGGAATACTCAACACAAGGAGTCTGTCTCAGAACTGACTCTGAGAACACAGGAGAATTGGAAAGGTAGGGATTGCCATATGTTTTTATTTTATTTTTACATCATTTTTCTTGTACAACTACAACCTTACTCTGGGAAATGGCCACAGGGAGAGACTCGTTTTCAGGGCGTCCTGTGTGTCGGCAAAGAAGTGGAGGAAGAAAAAGCTCAGAATAATCTGAGGTAGTGAGGTTGGCTGTTCTTGTTTTATTCGTGAGCTTATGTGATTTGGACCATACAGGCCAAAGCGACCAAGAATGAGATGCAGGGCCTGGCGATTCCTACTGATGTTGCCACTGTACAATGAAAGTCAATGCCCTATTGCTGGAAACTGAGCTGGTAAGACAACATTTCATGTGTAATAAGGTGCCAAAGGGTGTTCAGACATGAAAAAAACAGACTAAAAAACCTTTTAAACAAATGGAAAAGAAGCTTTATGAGCCTGCTTCAGCGGGCCTTGTGCAGATGTAGAAGTCTAACTTATAGCAATGTCTAATAATCTTTAGAACTCTATTAGTGTTATAAAGCGGACACTATAATCCTTTCATGAAAATACTGTTACTTAGCAACAAGTACACATTACAATGAATTGGACATCCATGGGGGAGTGGCTTAGTTCTGCCACTGCCGGCTGTGAAGAAGCTGCAGGCTACCAGCACCGTGGCCCACTACAGAGATCACAAATGCTAACCGACCAATGCCGTGGGGGAGGGCCTGGCATTCTCTCGTCTGGCTGGTGTATCCTCACAACCTGTGGTCACCCCAGCCCAGCGCTCATCATTCCAGGAGAGAAGAAGCAGGGTCTATGCAGACAGAGAAGCCAGAGTTTGTGCAGTTCTGCATGCTGGCCTGACATGCCTTCCCAGGCTACATCTGAGCAAGCTAAGTGGCCCCGTCTTTGAGACTAGAGGCAGCTATAGAATACAGTCATTTTCAGCCTTAACAGAGTCCAGGAAGCATCCTGCAGTAAAGCTGCCCACACCTCTGCAGGCAGGACACGGCTTGACTCCAGCGTGCGCCAGAGCGGGGTTATTAAGACAGAGCTGGCAGCATTAAGAGGCACACAGCTTACTGAAAGAAGCGCTGGCCCAACACACCCTCGTGCTTGTCCTTTTCATCAGTGGACCCTGGACTTTTGCAATGATCAGTGGTCACCCGTGTCACCAGAAACTGGCTCTTAATCGAGAGGCATTTCCGATCAGGTGGCAAGGCTGGACTCAGAGTCACCACTAACTAAAGTCATTTGTAGATGCTCTCTTGGGGAGCGGGGGCCGGGGGAAGAGGTTAGACACAGTTTCACCAGCCTCCCTGGGTCACCTGAAGAAACATTCCAGCGGTGCTCAGAAGCAGCCTGAACTTCTGGTATTTTTCTGGAAAGGGTGTAGAGTAGGGGAGGCAGGCCTCTTGCCTCAGCCTGGGCCTTCAGGAAGCTGCATGGGGTACCTGTTTCCCCTGCCTACAAACAGCTGAGCCTGGAAAACCCAGGTTCGGCCTCCCCTCACCCTCACCCCATCAGCTTCTCAATGGTGGGAGAAGCTGAAGCTGGGGAGCGGCCTCCCTGAATGCTCCTGAGTTCTCTGACCAGGCCACATGGTCTGTGGCAGCAGTCTGTTGGAAGATGGACTGTGTGTCTCACTCCGGAATATGACATCTGTAGGAGGCAACCTGTAGTGTTACAAGATCTCACCCCAGGCCATGGCTACATGGTCCCTCCCATTCTGTCATGCCTCCACCCACTTCACTAACACCATGTCCCCTGCAAGGCAGAAGGAAAAAATAAATCACACTTTTGAATTCCTAAACATTCAACTTGGATTTGTCTTTTAATAAAATTTAGTTGGGTTGAACCCAAGAGATCCGATCAGGCATTGCTACTCCTGGAGTATGGTTTTAATTTCTTCTAGAGTTTATGCACTTAAATTAGATTCCTAAAATACTCTCATGTACATACAGAAAAATAATCTCTCAATGAGAAATCACATTTTACAATAACAAGTTAAATATTCAGACTAGAGAATCTGGTAAGTTTACGCAACATTGGGCAGCACAGCCTCTTACATACGGTCTATACATATAATCGTCATTCCCCAAACACATACAGCAGAGATTTCATGACGAACCACACACGGAGCACAGTCGTTTCACATTATGCAGTGGATTGCTGTCTTTGTCTTGGTTGGAAACTGCATTCGATGCAGAAACCTAGGAGCTGGGAGCTGTTAGACACGGGTCATTGGGTGGAGGTTTCTCGCCTCTGTACAGGTGTGTATGCGCCCCATCGGCGTGTGTGAGGGCGCAACATTGAAGAGCTAAGACAGCACAACACAGGTGTATGGCAGCTCACTCCCCTGTACCAGGAGCTGGCACAGGGGCAAGGACTCGGGCTCCAGCTTGGGCTGTGTGGACCAGATCTGAGGCTGATCTCTCAGTTCCAAGATACTTGGGGCCATTAACAAATGCTCCTTTAAATGCACGTCTAACCATTGAGACCTTTGGAGAATGCTCAGCAAGTGATGGTTTGAGAATGTTGATTGACGAAGTGTGTTCTAAAACAGCCTTTAAAATGGCTGCCGATGCCGTAGTGGCCAGGTGCCTCCACAGAGCGTGGCCCACGGAAACCATCTGCTTTCCTCTAAGGTGACTTAAGTCCATGACGGGCACATCTTCTCTCTCTTTCTCTTCCTTGGTTTTCGTGGTTTTAGTTTTGAGATAGGGTCTCATGAAGCCCAGCCGGCCTTGAACTCCTCTACAGCTGAGGTTGGCCCTAAATTCCTGATCCTCCTGCCTCCATCTCTGGAGCTAGAATGACAGGAAGGGAATCAGGAGACTCGAGGATTATTGCTCTGCGTGTGTAGACTTGGGACTACATCTGAAGGCCAACAGAGCCTCCGAGTGTTTGGAGCACCCAGGACAAGGAAAGCGATATACCAGAGCAACACACACAGCGAGCAGCGAGGGGCAACTCCACACCCGCTGCTCTTCCTGGAGCCCTGGTCTTGGAGAACTCAGGGGCTAACACACAGCTTTCTCCTTCTCTAACGCCACCCAAGTGTCACTCACAAGTCACAGGGGGATCTAGCGTGTGAGGGCCCTGCCTCTCAGAAGCAAAATCTCAGACTCTTGGCCTCTAGGGCAGAGAGGCTCCTGGCTCAAACCTCTCCAGAGAGTGGTAGCTTGAGGGACAAGCATCCAGTCACTGGGGGCAGAGACACTGAGGCCTTCTAGGATCTTCCCCATGACAGTAGTTCCGGGACAGGGAGAGCAGCCCCTGGTGCCTGACTGGTGGCTAAGGGAAAGGATTTATTTCAAGGCAGAGAATTCACTCTAGAAGGCTCAAAGCCACTTGCTATCTGGTGACACAGCCCGGACTGGGACCTGAGAAAGCATGGAGCATCCGTTGACAACTCCCTGTCCATTCAGGGGCGCTTGTGGTTGTGAGCCGGGGTTCTGCGCACTCTAATTATCCCAGACTGTCTGTACTTTCAAGAGATAAAAGAACGGCATGTTGAAAAATAGATCACTTTCTGAGCTTACATGAGGCCCTAGCTTTGATCCTTAGCACTGCAAAGAAGATAAAAGAAAAAAAAAAGGAAGGGAGCCGAGAGGAGGAGAGATGGCATTACTACCCCAGCTCTACACAGCCTGCCAGGGAGGTCTTTCCAAAGGAAAGAGACACAGAGAGGCCCTTCTACATTTACAGTGGAGTCAAGGCAGATCCAGGGTGTTGGGCCTAGACAACTGCATGTCCCACACTCAGCAGGACCCAGACAGCCCAGGTCTCTGCTGTCACTACTGAAATCCCCAGTCATTTAGGACAGGGAAATCACACTTTTTAATTTTGCACCTGGCCCACACTGGTCGCGTGGAGAAGCCTGCTCGATACATTACCTGTCTCCGTCAGCAAGACAGACAGCCATCCCCAATGCCTGGCACACTCACTCACAGACACACACCATGCAGCCAGTGACTACATCTCACCAACGTTTGCCACTTAAAATATCGAAAGCTGAAGTCTTTGGGTAGACACTCTGCTATCCATCTGACTTCTAGAAGTCCTGTGGGGACAGAGCCTCCTTCAGGCAGCCAGCCCTTTTCTGTGGCGAACTGAATAGCAAAGTTCTCCTCGGAAGTAGACACAGAAAAGGTAAGGAAGTCAAGGAGGTACCTCTGGCAAGTCCCAGCCGCACTGTGCCCAGAAGCTTTGGATTCAAGCCAACTTTCAACACTCATCGCTGGACTGGGAGCGCTCACTCACCACCAGGTTCTAGCCCTTTGCCCTTCTCTCTAGCGACTTCCTCGAGTCACACAGGAGCAATGCTGTAAGGTGGCAGCAGGGGGAGCCAGCACCCCGGGGCCTGCCATAGAACCATCTAGGAGCCGCAGGACCCTGAAGAGACTGCAAAGGGAAGTCAGCTTTTGCTACGCGAGCCACCCCACTGACGTTGGCTCCTATATTTCTGGGGTCCCCACTCTGTTTTCACCAAGAACAGGAGGAAATTAGATATCCGAGTTTGAGACGAGAACCGCAAAAGAGTATCGCTGGAGAGGCAGAAAACCACAGGACGGTAGTCTCGCGAATGGTGAGTAGAAGACGGTTCTAGAAGGAAAGAGGCATCACCACGGCACAAAAAGGAGCCTTGGCCCCTGATCAGCTCTCCAGAAATCCCAGAGGGACGGTGGGTATTTTGAAAGCTGACAGAATGAGCCCACTTCTGAATGCAGCTCTCCTCGGTGGCGCTTGAACACTAAGAGATACCCACCACTGTGCTGAAAGCAAGCATCCAGGCTGGCCCAGAACACGGAACAGAATCCTAGTAAAATATAAAAGCCCTGACAGAGCAAAGGGGCAAGTTACCCTGCAACTGACAACCACACATGGTACTGGAAGAATTATATGCCAAAATAGAAATTATTAGCTCCTCTTAAGGAAGGACCCAGTTAGGTCTATGTAGAACTGAAATAGTTATTTGGAGGTGAGCACTTACGCTTCTATGCGTGTGTGCGTGCATGCGTGCGCATGCGTGTGTGTGCGTATGCGCATATGTTAGTTCAGGAGCTCTTGCACACAGACCCCAGGTCCCAGCACTGTCTTCCCCCATAGCTCTGCACCTTATCCCTTAATACAGGCTTTCTCACTATAACTCACCAGCCAGCCCCCCTAGGGAGCACAGTCAAGGATCCTCTTGTCCCAGCCTCCCCAGCACTGGGATACCGGTACATATTGTTGCATCTGGCATTTTTTACGTGGGTGCAGGGGATCAAACTCAGGTCCTCGGGTTTGCAAGGCAAGCGCTTTACTGACGGAGCCATCTCCCCAGTCACGGAACGTGAATTTTATGTTATTAAAATGGCTTAAAATTAGATTTACATGTTGACTTGAAAGCCAAAAAGTTGGCTTCTCTGACTCTCAGCCCCCTGGGCGTACCCTGGACAGGAAGGGGGACCCTGAAGAGACAACACATTTTTAGCATTGCCTACTGCATTAGTGCTCCTGATTTGTAGACTGGGCAGTGTGCTGGGATCTGAGTTTTAATGTCCTCAAGTTAGAGAACCTGAGATCACGGCCGACTTTCTCATGGGTGGTGTTTTCCATGCTTCTCACCGACAGAACCTTTCCTGGCTCTTACAGAGATGAAGTTATTACATCATAGTTGATCCTGGGAACCTACAAATAGGGACTTCATGCGGTGCCTTGGGAGGAAGTGGCCCGGAACTCGCAACTGCTTTCCAGGTATCGGGGAGAAGGACAGATGAATCCCTTGGCAACCAGCCAGCGGTTTATTCCAAGTCAGAGCTACCAGGAAGTATTTATTGTTTCCTTGACTAGCCCATCATAGGGCAACGTTCATAAATAGGGGTCATTCAAAATAGAATACGGTGGGTGCCCAAGAGTTCACGGGAACTTGCTGTTCAGAAGGCGGCTACACCATAGGTATCAGCAGCCTCTGTGACGAGAAGAGAGGGCTAAATCACATCTTCACAAATATGACTGCCTGGCATGTGGGGGTGGCAGGGGTCGTGAGTCTCCTCTCCAAAGATGTGGTCCTTTAACTCCTAAAAGGAGCATGTGGCAGTGGGTGAGCCATTAACCTCCAAGCAGCTCTCAGCTGGCGCCATAGCCTGAGAAGCCAAGGTGCTTGAAGAGCTAGAGGAAGCCCACTCCAAGATCTCTCTTGACTGCCTGTCCCTCTCTTCCTCCTCCTTCCTCCTTCCTTTATCCCTCCTCCCTTCCTTCTTTACCTCTTCCCTTTTTCCTTCTGCTTTCCAGCGTTACCTTGACCTTGCATCCCTGGCCCCCTGCCGGTAGGGACCCTAGGCAGGTAGATAATTAATGTTGTTGGAAAAAGTCAAGCACTGGCTCCTTAAAGGGAACAATGCACAAAAGGTGTAGAGGGCACAGGTTGGCAGCTTCAGTACCCACACCGGGATGCCTTGCTGTTGCTCCTAGTCCAGCAAGGTCAGAGCTCTCTTAAGGAAATGGCCACCACTCATACAAACCAACTTCTGCCCTGACGTCTGTCCCAGAACAGGAGCCTAACCAGTACAGCGTCCCCAGACATGTCATCGTCAATGTGTCTTTGGGGAGAACGGATGGAAACAAAGAAAAGACACAAGAATTCAGTCCCAGGAGAGAGGAGGCAGAAGCAGGGACACCAGGTATACAGCAGGCCTGAACCCCGGCAGGAAAGGCAGAGTAAAAGATTCTAACACACTTTCAACCTCTTTTAAAACTCAAAACAGGCTGAGCGGCTAGACCACAAATCCTTAGTGTGCAGACTGACTCTCTTTGTCTCTTCATTGTGGTCTCAGCCAGCTCAGGTACTTCAGCTTTCAAACAAAGCCAGAGAGACCGCGTCCATTTGCCCTGGATTTCAGACTCATGAGATTCTGGAACCCCCCCCCCCCCCCCCGCGACGCTCTGGGGTCAGTAAACTCTACTCTTGCCCAGCCAGCTCCTGCGGAGGTCGCTGCTGCATCACCTAGGAAGACCAACCTGAAATTACCAAAGCCCTTGGCCTCCTGAACACGCCTCTAAGATTCAGGTTGGCACCAAGTCAAGATAACAAGCTCAGGGCATGGTGGCACACACCTTTAATTCCAGCACTCGGGAAGCAGACACAGGCGGGTTTCTGGGAGTTTAAGGTTAGCCTTGTCTACAGAGTGAGTTCCAGGACAGCCGGGGTTAGCCAGAGAAATCCTGTCTTGAAAAACAAGCAAACAAACAGAAAGGTAAGAAGCAGGGCTCGTGATCCACTAATCTGCTTTCTCTTGGGATGTTTGTTTCCAGAGCCGGTCAGTTCTCCCAGGGGAAATCAAGTCCCCTTACATACCGAAGTCATACTTTTGTTTATAAAAATGAAGACAGCTGAGCACAGTGGTACACACTTGTAATTTCAATACATAGGAGGCTAAGGCAGGAGGATCCTAAGTTCAAGGCCGGCTTGGGCTATGCACTGAGGTCCTGTCTCAAAACAAGGAAGAAAAAATGCCATTTCCCATTAGAGTTCTTCCAGAAGAATGGTTTTTTTTTGTTTGTTTGTTTGTTGTCCGAGGACAGGAACATATTATAAAAACAGTTGATGACGGCATCCTCCCCCAGTTTCTCTGGCATTCCTGGTGACTACAGTCTAGAAAGATCTCTCTTGTTTGGCCAGGGCAGACCTAGACCTGAACAAATCACATATGTCTCCAAACTCTTGTGGACACAGCAAATCTGGTCCCAAGAGATAAAGCTAGGGGGACAAAGTATCAATCCTGCCTCAGAGGTCAGAAATGACCCCTTGGGACAAGTGGTTCGTGAAGAAAGCCCAGCTTAGGAGCTTTGGTCTCAATGTTCTCAAGAGAGTTCTCAGGGTCAGAGCATAGTCACTTTCCAGGAGAGCCCCTACCTGAGGGAGAGGAGGGCAGAGTGTGGGAGGTACCGGCAGTGTGGCTCACAGAAGGAGAATGCCTCAGGGGGAGGGGTGATTGAAGGGCATCAGGATGCCAGGAGACATAGCCTGGGCAAGCACTGCGTACAGCTGGGATTCAGATCCCTTGTTGGTGAGGACATGGCATTTGTATGAAATGTAGCCTGGCCGGAGAATCAAGGGTCTGTGCCTCTGTCACCCTCGGATCACAGCAGGACTCCCCTGCAGGACTCTGGAGTCATAGCTGGGTCTCATGGCCAGCCCAGCTCATCCGGAAGCACTCACTCATGACAAATGACAGTAGCAGATGCAAGGACACTAATCCGGATTTGTCAAGCCCAGGATCACCCGCAAGGACGCCCAGCAGAGTCACTGGGGAAAAGACCCACAGACTGCATTTGCATGCCACAACCATGGGTTCTGTGAGGAGGTGACCTAGGCCCTACAGGGGCCACCGTGCATGCCTCATCCTTCCTACGGAAACATGGACGTTCAACATTAACCTGAAAATAAAGTCGACGAAGGAAAAGCGGGCTAAGGGACAGAAGGGAGGGTCAACAGAATGGTTGCTCAACCCTGGCCATTTGCACACTGAACACTTGTTTTTCACACTATGGGAACATGTCCTTCATCACTACACCGATGAGTTATGGATCCATTTACACGTTTCATTTAAAATAGTTTCTTGATAACATAAAAAGCACAAACGTGAAGCGCTTTGAGTGTTTTCTGCTGGGAAGTGGTAAGCCAATACATACCTGAAGCTAACTAAATCTAGCTCGTGTTCGGCTAGCAGCAGCTAACTGAAGAGTTTATTGGTGTGTTTAAAAATAAAATAGGTATGTCTGTTGTTCTTGATACAAAAGTCAACACTATCTCCAATAAATAAATAGTAAGTGTTTCTCGGAAGTATGAAATGTAAACCTTGTTGTCCTTTCCCACATATATTGTTTTGAAAAATCATGTGACACACATACATGGACAGGGGCCTGTAGGCATGAGGTCACACGAAGCGCTCAGTTTTCAGTAGAGTAGTTATTCTGTCACGGGCACACTATCACTTACAAGAGACTTCCAGAACAATCCTGAGGACCTACCACAGAAAAGACCCCCACCTAGCCCAGGAGAGCCTGCGGCCAGAATCCAGAGACATGCAAAGAACACTCATGACCACAGACTGGGCCATGAGAATGAGACCACGGGAACAAAACTCGGCCCACACTTTCCATCAGCAAAGTACGTCATTATCTACTCAACCAACCTATCTCTTAGCATTTAAGGAAAAGAAAACATGAATAACTCAGACTAAAAACTTGGTCTATACACCCTGACTCTGGCAAAAAGCACATGTGTTCTATTATTAAAAAACTGGTGTGTGCCCGAGAAAGCTCAGGGGAGAGTTTCCCGTCTTCCTACCTCATGTGCGGGGCCCACGTGTTCCCAGGGTCTTTCCCCCTCCTCACACCAAGTAATGGATTTTCTTAGCATCTCCCAACATCTCCCAGTTCCATCTTGAATCCTTTCTGTTTCAAACTTCATCCACGTGAGGCATGACCTCCTGGGGTGAGTCACTCAACAGTCGGATCCAGTACACCCATACACAGAATCAGCTCAGGCGGCTCACCAGACAGAACTTCTCACCAAACATCACAGGGTCTCCAAGGCCAAAGAGAATGTTCCAAGAATAGCGGCAACCAGGACTCAATAATGTCAAGTGCCCTTCCAAGTGCCCCACAGCCGATCATGCTCATCAGGGCAGAACTTCGTAGGTAAGGAACTTCCATGTCATCAAGGCTTCCCAGGGACCCGGAGTGGATCTAACTCATCAGGACAGAACCTCATAGATGAGCTTCCAGAACCATTCATTCTCCAAGCACATCTTGAACCATCCCATAGTGCACCAGTGCATTTTCGCTGATAGACAATAATCGGGGTCTGAACAGCTCTAATGCACACTCAAGAATCTTCCAATAGCAGCTTTCCAGGGAACCAAGCCGGTGCCTGCCTCAGGAGCCATTATACTGAGCATTCGATCCCGGGCCCCGTTTCCCAGTGGAGGCTGAACTCCAAAGCAGCAACAATTCCATCATAACCAGACTAAACACACCACACATGGGGCTTCATAGGCCAGGGAGTCTGCAAAGGTGCTGCTAGAGGTGAGAAATAGGAGGCCTAATCAAGTTCTCCAAAATTGTACAGCCCCTGCGTTTATAAATCTACTCTGTAGTAGCCAGACCCACGCCTCCAGCCCAGGGAAGAATCCGGGCTCCCAAGGGAACCTAGTTGTAGGTTGTGGATTTCCAAGACTTTAGAAGCCATGATAGGACCTATGGGGAGGACAAAGGAAAAGAGAATTTGGATTCATAAAATGGGACATGGTTTGAAGGGCAGGATTGTCGAGAACTACTCCTAGTAGCCTTGAGGGACTTTTGTCTTTGCTGTCCCCGTTGTCCCGTGGCTGATCAGCAGACAGCGTGTAGGGCCTTGAGAAGGAAGTCCTTTATGATCATCCCGGGACTGCTATGGTTCATCAAACAACTGCAGGTCAAGGCGGACCACAATCTCTCCCGTGGGGACCTCATGCAGCAGGAGACACTTTGTAACTGGCCCCTTGGAGCCTTGGTCTTTCTTGATGTCAGCCACTCTGATCTCTGTCCGGCCCAAAAAGTCTGAAAGGAGAAAAAGCAAAGCATGCTCAGAAAAAGTTCCCTGTTTCCAAGGCACACGCTCGGCACACTGGGACGGGCCTATGGCACAGCAGGCCCCGCCTCCTCTAGGACCGCTGAGAAGACCAGCACTAGCCTCTCCCATTTACTTCCCCATGGAGTAGCCAATGTGCCATGATAGGTCACTGCTAAAAACCCATAAACCAGATAATATATATCCAAGGTGATGGGTATACCAACAACTCTGATTTCTTGTTACTCATCACATACTTTTATTGAAATAATCCACAAATAGAATATATTCTGCATCCACTTTAAAATATATTAATAGAGTCAAGGAGATGAATCACTCAGAAAGAATACCTGCCTTGCAGACACAAGGACATAAATTCGATCCCCAGGGAAAGCCAGTGGTGGGCTGGAGAGATAGATAGCTCAGCAGTTAGGAACACATGCTTCTCTTCCAGAAGACCTGATTTTGGTTCCCAGCACCCACATGGTGGCTCACAATCACTTGTAACTCCAGCTCCATGGGATCCAACACCTCTTCTGGTTCCCATGGGCTCCTGCATGCATGTGGTGCACATAAACTCACATAGGCAAACACACATACACTGTTTCCAAAGCTGTGCCGGGAGCTAGAGGCGTAACTCGGTAGAGTGCTTATCTGGTATGCGTTAGGCCTGGGACTGAGTTGCCAGCGTCGTATAAACTGGCTTGATGTGGTTTCGTGTGGCCAGCCTGGGCTATATGAAGCCCTATCTTTAAAAAAAAAGCCACCTATGGTGGCACCAACTTGTAACCCCAACACCAAGAAGGTAGAGACAGGATGGAAAGCTAGCCGAGCCAATCAGTGAGCTCCAGGCCGGTAAGACAGTCTATCTCAAAACACAAGGCAGACAGTTCCTTAGTGGTTATACCCAAGTTTTACACACACACACACACACAGAGAGAGAGAGAGAGAGAGGGGGGGGGGGCTCAGTGGTCAAAAGCACTTACTGCTCTTCCAGAGGACCTGAGATTCAGTTGCCAAGTACCCATGTAGAGTACCTTACAACATCCTCTACCTCCAGATCCAAGGGCTATGACACCCTCTTCTGGACTCCACAGGTACCTACACACATGACATACACACATATGCATGACATACATTCACACACACATACACATAATATATATGTGCTTAATTTTTTTTTGTTTTTTTTGAAATATGGTCTCTGTGTAGCCCAGGCTGTCCTGAAACGTGCTCTACAGACCAGGCTGGTCTCAGATTCACAGAACTCCATCCGCCTCTGCCTCCCTACTGCTGGGATTCAGTCCAGTGCCGGCATCAGACCCTCACTCAGCCCATTGCTGGCTCCATTTGTTATCTTCCTCTGATAGTTTCTGGGACTTTGAGCTTTAAACTCACTCTCCAGCTTTGATTTGGCTGAGAGTGTGGCATCCTGGATTCACCGGCCAAAAGTCACCACGGAAAGAGAGCCGATGGAAGGAAGGATGTGCCCAACACCATGGAAGCTTCTTAGGTCTCCTGTGGGATAGCAGCTGATTCTGAGACACCTGTGTTGGCCAATATTCCTCTTCCACTGGTCAGCCTTATCCCATGTCTTCTACATTTTTCACAGGGTCTCCTTATGTAGTCCTGCTGGCTTCCAACTCATAATTCCCGACTCAGCTTCCTTAGTGCTGGGATGATAGGCGTGAACCACCAAGTATGGCTATCTCGTTGCTTTGATAAACATTTACTTATCTATCTTGTGTGTGTGTGTTTGCCCACACGCACGAGCCATAGCATGTGTGAGTCAGAGCACAAATGACAGGAACCCACTATGTCAGCCCTAGGGATCAAAGTCAAGGTTTAGCAGCAAGCACCTTTACTGACCGAGCCTCGATGATAGCCAAGGACGGAAACACAAAGCAAACTCCATCGAGGTCTGTAGGCATGCCCTTCCTCACACTGCTTATGTTGGAAAGCAGACCACTGTCTAGTGAAGCAGCCAGCCCAACAGCATCCTTCCATGCCCACTCATGGGGCTCCAACAGCTCCTCGCACTATGCCACCCTGATCTCTCAGGAAATCCCAAGGAGTGCTGCGTAAGGAAACATGTATCCCTGAAAGACAGTGGGGCAGGACCAGGGGTGCCCTGAGGGCCATTGTTCACTCACCATCGGGTGAGAACTGGTCCCTCTCGAACACAGTGATGCAGAGGACTTCCTGCTCCAGGTCCCTGATGAAGAACTGGCAGTTGGAGTTCCACTTGGGGTTCAGCGTGTCCTGGATCGTCTTGGTGATGTGGCACTGAGAGCCCATGGTCACCTCACAGTACGGGTTGCTCTTTCCTGAAGGGAACAAAAGCCCCTGCCAGGTGGGACACATCTCATTTCCACCCCCCTCGACCTTTGAGATTAACAAGTGGGAAATCTGGAGGACACACACATAGTTTGGTATCACATCTAGAGAAACAAATCTATTAGCAGGGCTCAAAGTCAGATGGCTCCTATCTGTGCATATATGTCATATGTACTGTGTGTCACATGGACTGAGTGAGTCCTCTCAGGTCTCCCTGAAAAGCAGGACAATAGAAAAGAATTTAGAAAAATATGTGTGTGTGTCTCTCTCTATAAATATATGTATATATATATATATACATAAATTTACATATATACATTCATATATATAACTCTTTGACAAGTGCTAGAAAGACAATGAGTAAGAAATATCATACATGATGTCAGGATCGCTGAGAACACCCCAATACTCTAGAGTGCTTGAGTGGAATTCATGCCCTTACCGTGTGACCGACAGGGCTTCAATTCAATGCCTTCTACAACGTTCACCATCAGCCTTCCAATACCCGTCGCCCGCTGGGAACGGACTAGACCGCAAGGAAACAACACAAAATGTTTTGTTTCGCATTCACTGTGATGCCCTTCTCTCCCCAGCATGCCCACAGTCTGTGCTGTGCGTCTGCCCCCGCTAGAAAGCAAAGTCCCCTCCCTCCTCCCGCTCTTGGCACCTGCCCTTCATCCACCACCCTGTGCCCCATTTTGCTCCCACCACTTTTGCGCATGCATGTGTCCCAGTCCCAGAGACACGGGGATGGACTCGGTGACCCTCCCGCCCCAGTCTCTTGGGCCCTGTGCACATTACCCAGGTACGCCTTCTCGCGCTTCTTTTTCTCCGTCTCTATGTAGAGCTCAGAGGCAGCTTTGATTTTCTGCACCCAGGCAGTCCTTGGACGGGAAAAGACGGAATGTTGCCAACAGATCGATCAGAACAGAACAGGCTTGGGGTCTGCTCAAATTCTGTTTCGGGGACTCTTTTTACTTGGTGTATTTGAATTTAACAACAATGTCTCAGAAAAGAAAGACTGATTCTGTATTTGACGGTGCTAATAATTATCTCTGTCATCAGAAAAGAAGACCTTTATAGTTTAGTCCCAGCTGGTAGTGAACTCACTAAGTTATCAAGGGCGACCTTGAACTCCTCTTCCTGTCTCTGCCGTCTGAGTGTTCGGATTGCATGCACACACTTCTGTAACTGGTTTAGGGGGGTACTCGGGATCGAACCTGGGGTTTTGTGCACTTGGGCAAGCCAGCATCTATTACCCGAGTCCCAGCCCTGCCCATGAGCTCAAGATCTCCTTCAAGCTCCCGACTCCCATGAAGAAAATTTGATAAATGCTGGAGGAGGGATAGGCATAGGGCTCCTCTTCCTCCCTCACCGCGAAGCATCGCATACTTGGCGAACCCCGGAAGACAGGAGGTCTTTCTTTCAAAATCGCCCAAGAGAAGAACCACGTAGCACACAGAAGAGCAAAGACCACACGGCAGGAGGCGCTTTGGCGCGCGGGTTTTCTCGGGTGCCATATGCACAGTAACTTTAGCCAATCTTCTTGCCAGGCAAGAGTGTTCTTGGGAATGCTGTTGCCTTGTGTCAAGCTCGCCCCTCAGAAAGGGATATGTTCCATTTGGCTCCAGAACGGTCTAAGACAAGACTGAAACAAAATACCCCAACCCAAAGCCCCAGCTGCCTGCCCGGGGGCTGGGGGCGGGGTTAGTCCCAAATCACTTTTCTATTGGCTTCTACCACCTGGGAAACTTGGGGAGATCTAAGCAGCTCTGGATACCTCAGAGGCTGCGGAACATTTCTAAGACAAAAAGAAAGAAGGAGAAAGCCTCGAGCAAAGCTGGTTTTAGTCCATTTTATTTTGAACTAGATGTCCAACTTTTTGCATAATACTTCCCTCCACACAGAAGTGACAGAATCGCGGCTGGGGAACGCTGGGACACGCTGACAGGTGGCCCCCAGGCGGCACTAGGGAGGTCTCAGGCTTACCTTTCATTTATGCTCTCTGCTCGGAGGGTGTAGACTCGGTCGATGTGGGAAATGTGGAAGACGGGCTCGTCCCCGGAAGGATCGGTGGGCAATTTTACTAGGACCTCATTTAAGAAAATAGGCTGCAAAGTAATAATAAAAGGCTCTGAAGAACAAGGCAGGAGCTCTGTGTGTTCACAAGCTCTGTGTGTCTGCAACATGAGCATATATGCATGCGCATGCCTGCCTATCAATGTCAGTAAGCTACACTGAGCATGAGCATGGGTGTGACCCAGTAGTCAAGTGAAGGCTGTATGTTCAGTACACAGACTATACCAGAATACAGATTTTATGTTAAAATAATGTATAAGGGTGTTTTGCTTGCATGAATGTCTGTGCAACAAGTACGCGATGCCCACAGAGGCTAGAAGTGGGAGGGGTCAAGTCACCTGGAACCGGAGTTACAAACGGTTATGAGCAGCCAAGTGGGTGTTGGGAACTGAACCTGGATCCTCTGTAAGAGCAGCAAGCGTTTCTAACCCCTAAGCCGTCTCTCCAGCTCCATTAGCAGTGACGTGTATATAAAGCTTTGGTCACTTTATAGGTACCTTTGAAATCCCTACAGGTAAGCCCTAACTGGTCCGCTTTCCCTGCATTGTATCCTAAACAGCCCACATCTACGGGTCTCTCCCAGGATTTCATACAGAGGTTCTAACAACACTTCACATAATAACATCACTTTCTCCCAAAATAAAGCTAACTGCTGCTCCTCTGAGAACCCTTGAGGAAAGACACCCCTGCAGAGACGAAGTTAGAAAAACAAAATCTCCCATGGCGTGCAACACACAACAGTCCTGCATACACGGGACTTAGCGTTCTGTTCAGAGAAACCGTCCTCTCGGAAGGTTTCAAACCACCGTGAGAGTTTGTCGGGCATCTGGGGCAGTGTGGAAGGGGCAGTGGATGCTCCGGCTGGCCATGCTCCTGTTCACTTGTATGAAGTAAGCCATGTCTTTGTCACGTGGGAGGTGGGGATTCCCCATGAATTGTGTGTTACTGGGGACAAAGGTGGGGCATGAACAATCCTCTACTCTGCCTCTTCCTCCCCTTACTCTATCTTGGCCTCTCCTCTTACTTTATCCTAGCTCCTCCCTCTTACCCTATCCTAGTTCCTCTCCTTACCCTATCCTAGCTCCTCCCCTTGCCCTATCTTAGCCCCTCCCTCACCTATGTTGGTCCCGCCCCTTACTCTGTCCTAGCCCCTCCCCTTACACTGTCCTGGCCCATCCTTTACTTTTAGCTCCTCCCCTTTGCTTTCTCCAAACCCTTCAGAAATGGATTTCTTTTAGCCACACCCTCTACCTGCGACTTAGCTTGAACCTTACCGTTTTGTACATTTTATACTGCAAGTTAGATTTGGGGCTGAAGACTTTGTCGGTGCCGGAAGAGCCTAAGGGCTTTGTGATTTGGGTCAGCAGGAGGAAGTCGTTGAAGAGGAAGCCATAGAGCTCCTTGTTGCTCTTGGCCTTGTAGAGCTTCCCGCTGTGCAGAAACTTGCGAGGCCCCAAGCAGTTGGTCACCGAGTTGAACACCAGTTGCTAGAAGAGGCAAGCAGACAGGAAGAAGGAGGGATGAAGGGAGTCGCCGCTCTTGTCTTTGTTTCTCTGTCTCAAAGCATGAACGCTGGACCCCAGCAGCCCTGAATCCCACATACAAACGAAGAAGGGCTCTGAGGAGTTCCGGCAGCAGCTTGCCGAGCCAAGAAAGCAAAAGCTCTGGGGTTTCAGGTACCCGGATTAGTCTTGGTTAAATTCTCGAGGCCTTTCTGCTGGGGCTTCGATCTGCTATCAGGGTGTGGTAGATGTGCCTCTCCCTTCGTTTATTGAGAAGTGGGGCACCAGGAAGAAAACTGGCTCACTAGGTCTCCTCTTGGCCATCTGCGCCATGTGGGGTGCTACATTGGATTCGCAATAGCAAGAACCAGCTCCAACAGAAAATCCCCCCATGGCTCAAAGAATGCCAGGGGCTTCTGGGAAGTGGCCGAACTCATGAAAAAGTTCGTGGACAAAAGCTACTTTCCCACATGGAGGGTCCAGACCCCGGGACTAGAGGAGCTGCAAAATTCGGGGGTACCAAGTGACCCCTCGAAGCCCTACACAGCAGTGTGGTGCATGCTGAATCTCACCCCACTTACTAGTTTAGAAACTGTGCAGGGAATGGCTCCCTTCCTCCACTCACAGTTGAGGGGCAACTGGGGATGCTGATACCTGGCCCCAGCATCTCCCTGGAGGCTGCCATCTCGGGCCAGCCTATGGCCCACATGACCTCATGTGAGACAGACTCTTTTTTAAAAAAAATATTTATTTATTATGCGTACAATATTCTGTCTGTATGTCTGCAGGCCAGAAGGGGGGGCACCAGACCTCATTACAGATGGTTGTGAGCCACCGTGTGGTTGCTGGGAATTGAACTCAGGACCTTTGGAAGAACAGCCAGTGCTCTTAACCACTGAGCCATCTCTCCAGCCCCGAGACAGACTCTTCAACTGCCTTCAAGAGAAAACTCTCCAGATCATGATGGTGACACATTTCTCTGACAAAAAATATCTGGGAAGAGGCCATGGAGCCCACAATAATGTCCCCTAAGAGGTGTTGGTGGCTACGTGTCCACTTCCCATGTGGGAGGAAAACGGACAGTGATTTGGTGGCCAGAGAGAGACCTAGAAGTGACAAGAAGAGTCCGTTCTACTTGACTCTCAGGTCTAAGGATGGAGGACCTCTAAGCTCCCGGCTGAGGCCCTGAGGGAGCCTGGAAGGCAGATGGAGACAGCCCAACAGGAGGGCTCTTGATGGGCAGAAAGGGTAGACTGATCTCAAGGCAGATCACAAACTCTCCAGATGGAGGAGCACGCTTTCTGTCTTTTAATGTGTATGAGTGCTTTGCCTGAATGCGCATCTGTAAACCACATGCATGCCGGTATCAGTGAAGGTCAGAAGAGGGTGTCCCCTCTTCTGGAATTGGAGTTATAGGTAGCTGGTAGCTCTCTACAAGAGCAGCCAGTGAGTGCTCTCAACTGCTGAAACCCTAGGGGTCCCAAACTTTCTTTCTCTCTCTCAAAATATCCTTGGGATTGAGTTAGAAACAATGGCATGTGAGCAGATAATAAATGGTTCTTTGTGCATACAAATGAGTGAGCCAGCCAACTAAAGATGTCCCTGGGTTCTAAAATGAGAACCCACAGCCATCTCTTCAGCTTCTGCAGGACTGCTGATAAGTTGGTGCACACTTACACGGAAGGGGGCACACTTACACTGTGGGACTGGGAGGAGAGGGTGAGGTTGGTTCCCGTGCAGTGAGAAACCGCAGGGAAGGTGGGTGAGTGAGACACATTCTCCCTGGGCGTTTTGGGAAATTCTAGCAATCTGTACACATACATGTATATATGAGTGTACATGTATGTGTCTGCACATCCATGGACTCCGATACAGAGAAAACACAAGCAGAAAGAATGAGAGCGAAGGTTACGTGACAGGGAGAGCATGAAACTCAGCAAAGATGCGTGTGTGGGTTAGAAATCCAGATGACTCACCAACACAGGCTTTTAAAAAAGAGCAAAATACAAAACACCTTGAAAATGCAAGCTGGTAAAAAAAAAATCGAAAAGAAATGAGCAGATTCTCAAAGCAGAACGGAAACAAGATCATTAGAAGACGAGACTTCAAAGGCAGAGTTAGCCCTGAGCGCCCTTTGGACCTGTTGGCACTGAGGCTCCACTGGGTGGCAGGGTGACAGGAGATGAATCCAAGACTGAGGTGAAGGGCTGTGCAGAGTGACTCTCCAAAGCCAGGCTCGCTCGACGAGTCAATGGCAAACTGAAGTGCAGAAGAAATAGGCAAGGAAACTTTGCTGGTTCCGGCTTTGGTACACGGAGGTGAACATGCTGCCTGGACTCTGACCACTGGGCAGCTCTCATACAACACTGTGGCTGGAATTCACCTGTTCAATGTGAGCCCCAAATTCCCTCTACATATAACATGGGGTGGCCTGGGTAGCAGTCCACTCAGGGGAAATGCAAGTTCAAGCAGCAAAGGTAGGCACAGGGGAAGTTTTAAAAGAGCAACTAGTTCACAGTCAAAATTCACAATATAGGAGCCAAGAGTGAGGCTCAGTAAAAGGGCATTTAACCGTCATGCAAGAGACCCTGGGTTTGGCGGCTAGTACAGAAAAAAAAAATCACAGAACAAATAGAAAAATATGGCATGCTGAGTGAGCACTATCATAAACAACAGACAAAAGAATATGACCCTTAGATACTGGGATGATCAGATGTTGAAATACACATGAATATGTTTTAAGTGTGTTAAGAAACAAATAAGAAACATGAACACTTAAACAAGGAACAAGACACACAAATGAAACTAGAATATTTGAAAATAATAAATTTGGGGCAGTGGAAAATATAATGGAAATTAAAAATACTCATTGGTTGCATTAGAGAGAAGAGAGGCAGTGGTGATGTAGAAAAGAAAATGGTCCATTTTCTCATCCCTTCTGTGCTTCCTGCCCTCCCGCAGCTGAGAGTGGTCCAGGTCCTGCCCGCCCCGCCCTGTGGGTGCCTACCTCAGAAAGGCCCTCACACTGCACATGGGCTTGGATCCACTCCAGCCGGTCCGAGTTCTCCTTCTCTCGCACCCCCTCATTCACCTGCGAACACAGCTCTTCTGCCTTCTCCAGGGCATGCTTCAGGTGGCTGTGGTCGGGGTGGTTTTCAGGGGTGTTTTCTAGGATCTGTATGGGAGAAGGAAGGACAGCAACAGCCTTGTCAGGCTGCTTTCCACAGTGGACAGACCTGGTTCCCTCGTCATGGAAGCCAGTGCTTCATGCATGGTGCCCACCACAGTCATGACTCGGAGTGTACTGACCACTCTGTGCTGGACTTGGCAGGGGCTATACTTGCTGCAGGAAGGTGGTCCTGTCCTCATACCCTTGAGCAAACCGTGATCTGCCCTGCAGAATGCTGGCCTCCAGCATGATCGCTAAACCACCCACACAAACACCCCAGATCCGTGGTGGCACACAAAACAGTGCAGCTAGAAGGGACTCGGGATTTCTGTTCTAAAAATCTTCTCTCTATTTCACAAAGAAAGAAACTCAGCCAGAGACCAGGAACAGAAGCCAGGCTTCCCGGCTGGCACCAGCAGCTGCTCTTCCCCAGCTCCCTCGCCCGAGGGAACCAAGGACTGAATCGTGTGTTGGCACGGAACACACAAACTCACAAGTATGTAGGGCACCTTGAGGTGGGGTGGGGCGATGCCATACACCATACACTCTTGACCCCTAGAGAACACACATAGCTGTATGTACCTTGTATCCTGGAATCAATTTGGATGGTTCCCCTGAACAAATATGTAGGTTCTGTGTGTGTATGGAGACACACGTGCATTGGCTAGTGAGTGAGGCCAGAGGGCACCTCCAGAGGTCATCCCTTGGGAACCAGCTTCCTCGTTTGTGGGATAGCAAATAAAAATCAGTCTGTGAAAGACTCCGTTATCATACTTTTCTGGATGTCTGTGCCGTTGAGGCAGCTCTCGGGTCTTTCTCTTAGATGCTCCGCCGGGCAGCAACAACTGTGTTCTACTAATGCCAGTGTGTGTTTTCCTGTGAAAAGTCAGTGCCTCCTGGCTCCTGATTTTTAGTTCTCTCCTGGCTGGTTAAACCCACTTCAGAGGCTTATTTCTAGCATCAGTGCATGGCTGCACAGAGAGGGAAGACAGGAAGACACTTCCCAGATGAATGGACTCGGGGAACTGGGTCGGTCTGAGGCTTACGTGCGAGGGAGATGGGTTACACATGGGAAGCCTGAACAAATGCATGCACTTCGTGTGCGTTTACACGTACACACACACACACACATACACACACACGTGGTGAGGGGCACCCACATCCCAGAGTAGCCATGAGCACGCCTGCTCCTACAGTTAGGTTTCCAAAGGCTACTCTCAAATAAAGGAACCAATTTCTACCTCCCTGGGGAGCCAGGTTCCTTCCCCTCCGGCTCTATGGCTCAGAGGGCAGCCGAACCTGCTGCTCATTTCCCGGTGTGGACACTGAACTACTTCCGTTTTCTCTGGAACTGGCTTTCTTGAAAGACCAGGAGGAAAACAGGTGCCTGGTATTGGGAGGAGCATCAGGGAACGACCTTCTCGAGACAGACGCTAGGAATTGTGTTTTCTCTCTCTTTGTGACTCCAAACTCCCTCTGTTCAGAGGCGCTGTGCCAGCGCAGGGAACACACTGAGAACAGAACTCTCATCCTCTGCCTCCGAAGCCACTTGGTTGCCATCCGAGGGCTGTGTTTTATTAGTCTTTTCCACACAGAACCATCTTTTCCCTCCCAGTTACCAAGCAGATGGCTTCAGCACCCTGTGAGCATATGACTTCCACATGACAACCCCCGGGTACACTGGCTGGGAGACCCACCCCTGTCTCCAGCCACCTCTAGCAACCTCCAGCTGCCTCCAGCCTTCCACCGCCTGCAAAGGCACAGGTGGTGGTACTTACATTCTTAATGATCAGCGGGTATCTCGTGACGCGCTGCATAGGCTTCAGGATAAAACTGGACAGTGGCATCCCTTTGCACCGAGGGTCCATTGCCAGTCTCTAGAAAGGAGAATGTTGGTTTTTTTTTTAATGTGCATTAGAAATCTGCAAAATCCACAGCCAGTCAGTGACACCGCACCTGTCACTCAGGACTCTCTGGCCATTACCAGTCCATCTGCATAGTAACTGAGGAGTCTGGAGCTGGAAGGCATTGTCCACCTGTCATGGTCCAGGCTGAAGGTATTTGCAGAGGGAGGACACTGTGCTGGTTTGAAAGAAAATGGCCCCCAAAGGGAGTGGCACTGTCAGGAGGTGTGGCCTTGCTGGTGCTGTGGGAGAATGCTCTTGTACACTGTGAAGATTTGTCACTCTTATTGGTTTAATAAAATGCTGATTGCCCAGTTGCCAGGCAGGAAGTATAGGCGGGGCAACCAGACTAAGAGAATTCTGGGAAGAGGAAAGCCAGAGACTCAGTCAACAGCTGGACAGAGGAAGCAAGATGAGAACGCCTCACTGAGAAAAAGTACCAAGTGACACTACTAAACGTGGACAAGAATTATATGTTAATTTAAGTTGTAAGAACTAGTTAATAATAAGTCTGAGCTAATAAGCCAAACAGTTTATAATTAATATAAGCCTCTACACAGAGGGGCGGCAGAACTGGACAGGACAGAAACTTCTGTCTACAAATGGTACCCAATGTAAGGCACGAACACACGACCCTGAGATTAAGAGTCTCATGCTCTACTAACTGAGCTAGTGAAGCCAGTCACCAAAGCCACGTCTTTAATCCTAGCCATATTGCTTAGCAGATTAAAGACTCATGTGTTCAGAAAAAGAGATATACAGTAAAGACAGATTCAGAAGAAAAAACCCTCTAAACGGTTTACAGTGTGTTTAAAAATATATGTAGACTTTGAAGAGAGAAGAAAAGGGATAGAGAAAGTCCTTAAAAATTAAAAAAAAAAAAAGAAATAGTCAGTAGAGGTGCATGCCTTTAATCCCAGCACTAGAGAGAAATATAAAACAGGAGAATTCATATTTCATACACAGTCTCATTCTGAGGATTCCTGGAGGCAGGAACACCATTTCAGACTAAGGTGGAGGTAAGAGCCAGCGGCTGGTTATTCTGCTTTTCTGACCTCCAGGGTGAACCCCAACATCTGTCTCTTGGTTTTTATTAATCACGCTACAGGTTGGAGTAGGTGTGGTCTTGTTGGAGAAAGTATGTCAGTGTGGTGTGGAGGCATGCTTTAAGGTCTCATATACGCTCAAACCACACCCAGTAAGACAGATCACTTCCTGTTGCCTTCAGGTCAAGATGCAGGACTTTCAGCTCCTTCTCCAGCACCATGTCTGCTTGTACACCATCATGTCCCATCATGATGATAATGAACTAATCCTCTGAAAATGTAAACAACCCCAATTAAATGCTTTCCTTTATAGGAGTTGCTGTAGTCATGGTGTCTCTCCACAGCAACAGAAACCCTAACTAAGACAGATGGAGACTCTCAGATGCAGGCTCTCCACACCCTGCCTCCAGACTCAATATACCTTCCCTGAGAGGAGATTCTAGCTTCAGAATTTCTTCCAGATATCTGAAAACCTTGGTGATATCCCAGGGGCCCAAAAGAGTCAAAAGACTATCCAATGAGAGTAAAAACCCCACTGAGTGCTAGGGGAACCAGAAAGACATATAATTGTCTCACTTCAGATGTATCTAATTCCTGAGCAGGTTTCAGTGAGTTCCGGGCCGGGCCAGATGGTAGAGCCAAGACCCGAGGACTACCACTCCAGTCTGGGGTGGGCCCCGCCTCGTGTCTTCACCTCTTGGTGTCGTTCCTCTTACCACTTTATTTTTTAAAAAAGCATTCATTTATTATTTATATGTGTGTACATGTGTGTTTTGTGAGTTTATGTGTGCCTGTGTATGTGTGTGTATATGTGTATATGTGTATAGGTGCACATGTGTGTCCCTGTGTGTTTATGTGTCTGTGTGTGCCTGTGTATGTGTGTATATGTGTACATGTGTATAGGTGCACATGTGTGTCCCTGTGTGTTTATGTGTCTGTGTGTGCCTGTGTATGTGTGTATATGTGTACATGTGTATAGGTGCACATGTGTGTCCCTGTGTGTTTATGTGAGCCTGTGTATGTGTGTGCATGCATGCACATATGTGTAGGTGGGTGCACACGGAGGTCAGAGGGCGGCTCTGGGAGCTGGCTCTTGCCTACTTTTCTGTAGGTTCTGGGGCTGGCACTCATGTCTTCATGCTTGACCGGCAGCTGCTTTACCCTGGATCACCTTCCCAGCCACCGAACCTCCCGCCACTCCTGCTAACTCTGTCAACCTCTCCAGTGGACAACAGTCCTTCTACCACAAAAAGGAGTACCTCGCCTGCCGCGATAAAGATGTCTGGGGTCCAGTTTAATTAATGCCTTAGGCACAGACATCTAGCGGTCTGGTACCATCAGTCTCAGGGCCTGGTGTCAGTTTGTGATCACCATCGTTTTGGAAACATAGGAGGCAAAACTCCCATCAAGCAAGCAACAACAGTGAGGACTGGAGGGGAGGGGCAGCAACCCCGCCTGGACTGCCATCAGCCTGCCCTGAGTTAGCAGGGATGGATGCATCCTGCCCATGGCTGGGAGCTGAGCTCTTGGCTGAAGTTACAGCAGCCTGTGGTGCTAGCATCCTGGCATCTACCCTCATCTTCATCTCAACCTTGTCTCACTTCTTAACCGTGGCTGTCCTCAGAATGCCTCATTCTCTGGCTAGCATAACAGAGCACTCGATGCAGAGAAACACCAGAGCAGAGGACACTGCGTACGGAGGTTCTGATGAGGATCCACAGTGATACATTCCTGTGATGATTCAGGGAGCATGAGTCCCGAGGTGAGGGTGACCCCCTGACACAAAAAGCCAGGCACAAAGATGGGCTGCTCCTTCTGCAAAAGATACTTGTTTCCGGGAAGTCATTCATTCTTCCTGTTTTCTTCCTTTCTCCTGAGAGAGGCAAACGCTGCTTGAGGGCCTCTGTGACGAGCCACACCAAGTACCAGGGCTGATAGCCTAGCGCAGAGACCTCTAACAGCCTTGACATCAGCTCTGCAAATGTGCCCTGGTGGATGTGGCTCTCTAGACTCTGCTACCCCTACAGCAGGGCTGTGTGAGTTCCATGGATAGCCCCGAGCTCAAGTGCTGTGGGGTCCTGTATACTGTGAATATGTGCTGCTCTCATTGGTTGATAAATAAAGCTGCTGCTTTGACCTATAGCAAGGCAAAATAGAGCCAGGTGGAACATCCAAGCAGAGATACAGGAGAAGAAGGATGGAGTCTGGGAGACACCATCCAGCAGCCCAAGGAATAACATGCCAGCAGACCAGTAAGGTGACAACCATGTGGCAATTCGTAGATGAATAGAAATGGGTGAATTTAAATGTAAGAGCTAGCTAGTAATAAGCCTGAGCCATTGGCCAAACATTTAATATTAAGCCTCTGAGCGGTTATTTGGGAACTAGTGGGCGGGACAGAAACCTCCAATTCACTCAAGCCCATGATTTCCAATGGAGCGGAGTGGTGATGGCTGAGCTTGACATATCTGAGGAAAGGGACCCTCAGTTGAGGAACTGTCTCCATCAGATTGGCCTGTGGGAAATTTTTTAAATTGCTAATTGATGTAGAAGGGCTCAGTGCACTCTGGACAGCACAACCCCTCAGTAGGTGGGCCTGGACTGTTTAAAAAAGGTAGCTAGATATGAGCCTGAGAGCAAGCTAGGAAGCGGCATTTCTCCAAGATCTTTGGCTTCTGACTCCAGATCCTTGCTGTGAACGCCTCCCTGGTTCCCCATAATGACAGACCATTACCTGTAAACCAAAACAACTCTTCCCTTCCCCTTTGGTCGGAGTGTTTTATCCCCGCAACAGGAAGCAAGCCAAACTGGGACCAAGGTGCTATGGGGACCCTGAGTATTCCCTCTGAGTATTCCCTCTGAGCCCGGAAGGCAGAGGCTGGTGAAGAACTAGGAATATTGATGCTAACTGAAGGGGGCCCCTGTCTGCATGAGGCCAGAAAATGCAATGAAGGAATTAGACATGCCTCTTAAAAATATGACCACCTGGAGAACATATCCCTGAAGCTATTTCAAAGCTTTCAAACCCAAGGATGACTCTCCTGTCCAAGCATACCCCTTGGGTGTGAACCACACCTGCAATTTCAGTGCCCCCCACAACTTCCACCCATCCCCAATGGCCTTTGGTGGAAAGCTGCTTGCGGACTTTTGATGAACCCCTCACACATCAAGATGGCACTCTGGAGAGGGTCCCCAAGTGTCCCGATAGCCCCGACTCCCTTACTTTGACGAACTCCTTGAAGTCAGGGGCCTCGTCGGTCTTCTGCTGGATGAGGGCAGCCCCATTGAGCTGGCAGCTGCAGAACCGGATGTAGGGCTGCATGTGCGGCAGCTGGGCACTGAGGATGTCGCCGATCATCTTCACTGGCATCTTCTCTCCAGACATCTTCTTACGGACTCTCAGTGCTCTGCACGGAAACATGGCAGGTGAGCTGCCCACCCTCGCACCGCCTGACACACCCTACACCTCCAGGCTGCAGAGATACGGAATGAGCGGGAGGGACACTGACCTGAGACCCACTAACGCATCTATTTGGGAGACAAGGGACAGAGAAGGACATGAGCTTAGTATGATGGAGAGGGTCGCCTGGGTGGTTTTCTTCAGCACGGTGGCTGTTACATTTTCTTCTTTCTTTAACTCAGAGAGGACCCCTGTGTTGTTGCCCCCCTGCATTATCTATGGTGAACGCCCCAGGCTGGTTCAGTTTGAGCACAGAGCCCATTTCTGGAACCCCAATCTTCTGTGGGAAGTGACGTCACCATCAGAAGGAGAGACAAACTTTCAAATCCATGGCCACAATCTCAGTGTGTTTCTCAAAGTTTCCCAAAGTTAGATAAAAATGATCACATGAAGTATTTCTCCTGTCCATGGCTTCATTGATGTGTCTAATTTAAAGCTGACCAGATAAATAATCATGAAAAAACAAACTCAAACAGTTTCCACCCTGAAGGCTGGGAACAGCTGCTAAGGGACAAGGGAGCATCCATTCCTGGGACTATCTGCTGCATGTAGCATTCAGGGCCACGGCAGCCAGGATGGAGCATCCTTCCTTCCATCTCTAAAGTGTGCAGTCTTACCACATGGAAGATGTTCAACTTCCACACGGTGAGGGTGGTAAGACACTGCTGGGACCAGACCACGTGTGAGACTGCGTGTTCAACCGCCCTGACGATGACAGGAGGGTGGGTGAGGGGTGGATGGTACAGTACGGGATTTCAAAAAGGCTGGGAAGTATTCCTCTGAATTCTCGTGACTACTTTCATGGTCACAGTGGCGAAACCATGAAGTGTGGGCAAGGCTCCGCAATTCCAAGGAGGCTCCACCACCCAAGTCTCCAGCTTTAAAAATGCAGACCATCTGCTTTTCTTTATCCCTTGTTTTTGTTTTGTTTTCAGCTAAAGAAATTTTCCTTGTCTGAGGAAAACCAAGGAAGGAAACTTGGGACAACAGGTCACAGAAGCAACCAGCAGTTTCCCTTCTGGTGCAGGTTCCCGCAGGGCAGGTAGGCAATGGCCGCTGGGCATGAGGAGAGCAGCAGCCTGGGGTCCTCGGGATGGCCTGAGGACTCTGTTCCACTGGAGGAATGTGGGGAGTGTCCCTGAAGAACTTTGCTCCAGCATTAGCCACTGGTAATTTTGAAGGCTGAGAAACGAATGACCACATCACAACTTGCTAAGATCCCTTCTGTGCCTTGTTTCCTCGAAAGCAGCTTTTCTGGGAGGATGATACAGGGATTTCCCCCTCTTTCTCCTCCTTAATGATGGGGGAAGATGAGAAAGGGGGGGGTCTCGGCGGGGCAAAGCTCAGCCACTCAGGGTCACTATCTCAAGGATGTTGTCATCCCTGGGATCTGATAGAATTGAGTTGTCTAACCAGGAAGTCAGCTTGAAATCATAGCCTGTTACCGCTACTAGGTTCAGTTGAGAGTCTCTTCCTAGAATGTTCTGCACTGGTCAGAGGTGAAGTAGAGGGTGAACCAGTGAGTCAGCTGTGGCAACCACAGTCCTGAGAGTGCTGAGACCTCTGGTGAGCGGCTTCCTCATAGAAAGAGCCGCGTGGGAGAGGCCTTGATCTGCAGTGGGGAGCGGTCAGCTAAGAACGTCCAAGTTACAAAGCATTCACCAGTGGCCGACGATACATCAGTGGCTCCAGCTAATGTCCACCCACTGAGTGGACAGTGACGGTCAGTGTCCCAGCGTCTGTTATCGTAGGTCACAGGGTCCAAGGTCAGATAAGACTGTTGGTCACTCTTCTCCCCAGGTACCAGTACACAGAACCTTCTAGCACTATGAAGCTAGCCAGTATTACAGGTACACCTTGATTTCTCTGCCCTGTGACTCGGGTGTGTGTTGTTGTCAGTAATGGGGTCTTATCATCAGATTCTGGGGGACGACCGTGCTGACAGGTTTTATATCAGCTTGACACAGGCTGAAGACACCCGAGAGGAGGGAAACCTCAGTTAAGAAAACACCTCTGCAACATCTGGCTGGATGGCCATTTTCTTAATAAGTGATTGATTAGGGCAGGCCCAGCTCGCTGTGGTTAACGACATCCCTGGGCTGGTGGTCCTGGGATCTGGTTTCCTGACTTCCCACATGACCTCTCCTTTATTATTGGCCACGAGGCCTTCACCACGAGGCTGCTGTGCTAAATAAACATTTTTTCCTTATTTATGGAGAGGATAACCTCAGGCTTTTGTTGTGCTGCTATTTTACAGATGTGGACACAGAGGCCAAGAGATTGACCGTAAAGTCACTCAACCAAAGACATAGAGCCAGAGAACAGCAGTGAGAAGGGAGCCCAAGAGTCGGCCTCCCCACCTATGTACAGAGAGCTTCCGCAGTGTGAGCGTAGGCACGGAGGGAGCAGACACCACGCTTCTTCCTTCATGCTCACTTCTCTACACCTCCTGGCTCCCTCTCCCCAGCTACTCCAACTACAGACCCAGGAACCTGCAGTTACCTCTCGGGTACACAGGGACTGGGCTTGGGACATGGCAGCTTCCGAGTGACCTGAGCATACAGGTCAGGAATGAACAGGGGCATCTGCTGTGCTCAGTCAGAAAGAGGGGGGAAGGGGGCTCTTGCTCCCAGCTGCCATGTCCTCTCCTTGGGGACCAGAACTTAATCTGCTCTCTCATGTAGGGCCTTGTGATATAGATCTGGGGTTCTGATGGTTTTGATTTTGCTTTTAAAGAATTGGGGGAATCTTTATTGTCTAATTCAGTCCTCTAAGTGTGTAGATGGGGAAACTGAGGCCCAAAGAGGCGAGGTCTAGACCCAGGTCCCTTAGCTCTGGCCCTGCAGCAGCCTCTGCAGACTACACTGGTATAAAGTCTAATTGGCCTCAGGAAGCTGCAGGAACCTCCTGAGATCCTTCTTGGGTTTGGTGGGGTCCCATTCCACACGTTCCCTCTGCAGCCCAGAGCCTCACAAGACAATCCTTGCTTCCCAGGCCTGAGGCTAGGCCCTGGGGCTAGGACTGCTCCACCCTCAAGGATGGAGCCAGCCAACAGCCAGAAGCCAAGACTGTCCCAGCTAAGGAAATTCTGTTGCTTTCGTCATGGCAGGAACCTGCACGCATGCGCAGTTCACGCGCCACTGTGAGGCCCCCATAGTGGATTTCCAGGAGGGATGAGAGCCCAGGAGGGGATGGCACTTTGAGAGGTAATGGGCTGGGCTGGGCTGGGGGAAGAAAGAGGCATGTGTGAGGGACAGACGGACGACACAGAGTTGCTGGTGCCTATGCCAGGGGGGTGAGAGGAAAATGCTTACTTCAGCAGTTTGATATTACACATGATCAGCTCCTTCCAGTTAACAAAAATCATAGCAACCTCTTTTTCTGTCAGCAGCTCAGACTCCATCAGGGGTTTCTGAAAGACCTACAGGTGTAGAAAAGGAATCCGTTCAGAAAGCAAACATTAGTTCAACACACACACACATGAACACACGCACACACACACGTGTTCGCTCAGCTTCATTTAGCACGCACAACTCAGAGACCGCATCTTCTCCTGAGAGGAGAAGTGTTGACAAGGGGAGCCCAGGAGAATCTCTGAGGAGGAGACTTGATTCCGCCAATAGGAAGCTAGGAGGTTAGTGGACCAGCATGCATGCGGGTAGGGCTACCTCACCCATTCACCGGGAGGACATGGGAGTCTGAGGATGTCTGTGGACATGTGTGGACAAGCCATGGGCATTGTTAGGAAGCACAGAGCTTGAAGCAGGTGGTATTGAGAGGACGATGTCAGCCTCTTCTGGGCTCTGGATGGGTGGGCAGATAACTCATAGCTAACCACAGATCTCTGTGGGACTCCATGTGGTTGAGCCCCTTACCCACAAGGCAGTCCTTAGCAGCTGGGGCAGAGAGTCCTCCGAAAGTTCTTGGGTCCCAGGCCAGCAGTCTCATGGAGCCATGGGAGAACGTACCTTCCTGCTCAGCCACACTGGCAGATTTTCTCAGCAGTTTATGGGGGCACGAGAAATAACTCACGAGACTTCTAGCTAGCCTCTGTGCTCAGGAGCCAACATTGAGGGTCAGGGATGTCATATGACTTGATGACATCAATCAATTGGTGGCCAAGCTGCAACTTCTCTGACTGGAGCCAAGAGTCCTCCGTTACAAACCACACCCACTCCTCTCTTAGTTTGGGACCTGTGTGCTCCTAGCGTTGGCCCTGGGTCTCTCTGACTCACAGGGTAGCCCTATGGAAAAATGTGACCATCTTGCCTCCTGGGTAAGACCCGTTTCATTTGCTGTTCAGCTATCCCTTGTATACAAGAGATTGCCCCAGGCTCAGAGTCAGGACACAAACCTCCTCAGCAGGGCCTCCACCTCTTTCCCAGCCCCCACTGCAGGGCTACCCCCAGTTATCCCCAGCTTTCCAGGGCTGCTGGTACCTCTGTGACCAACTGCAGGTCATTCACATAGTTCTCCTCTGTGACAATGAGTTCATGGATGTAGCCTTGTCGTTTCCTCTCAGTCGGGGTCAGCATATCTAAGAGGTGTAAGTCTGAGCACCCTGGAAGACACAACCATTTAGGAAAACTGAGTGCGAGGCTGTGAAAGCCTACAGCTCCACAGAGAAGATGCCCGAGGTCCCTGGGACTGCGGCTGGTGGGTGGCACGGCCTCATCAGCTCCGGGTTGCGTGTTGAGCTGTAGAGACCTGAGTAACACGAGCAGAGATTTCCACAGGTCGCGGTCAAGTCTAGCAGCGAAAGAGAAAAGTGCCCCACAGTTTTCAGGAGAAGCCGCCCCACCCACTGACTTCAGACTTCCTGCCCCGGGACTGTACGAGGGATTAATTTCACTCGTCTCAAGCCTCCCAGTTTGTGGTCACACACATGGGATGCACACTCACGCTCCATCAGAACCATGGAAAGGGTTAAACGACCTGCTAACCCCCAGCCAAGGCTTCCACGCCAGGGACTGTGCCAGGAGCTTGGCGCTGACCCCTGCTTTGAGCGGCTCTCTAAAGTTCCAGAGTCAGTTTCGGGCACAGACAAGGAAACCAAAGTTCAGAGAGGTCCTTCCCCTCCGCAGTGATAAGGAGCCGGGTCCAAGCCCTTCCGGGTGGGTCCAGAGGCTGTGTGCGCTAAGACCCCATTGTCCACACCAAGCTGAAGGAGGAGACGCCGTTATCCCGAGGCCGGCTTTTGGAGGCTGCGGTAACTGTGCCGAGGCTCCTGGTGAACATGAGGACCAGGTAGTTGCATCCAGACAGGACCAGGAGACTCTCCCTCGAGGCAAGGTCTCAGTAGTGTATCCATGGAAGGTGAGCAGCAAGCCTCAGGCACGGTGGAAAGCCCTGCCAGCTGCAGACAGCTCCCAGGACAGTCCCACCCTGCCTTTGCAGAGGCCAAGGCTGCCCCGAGACAGGCCAGCCCTCACCTGTGTTCGCTCAGCTTGTTATTTGGAGTTCTGTTCACATGGGGCCTTTGTATCAGTACTGCCCATTCCGGGCTTCGGCAGCACCCACTCTCAGTAGTGAGCGAGGCCCACCTTTTTATACATGAAAATGTGCCCACACATCATATACTTCTTTTTATTAGACTGTCTTTATTTAATAACAGAACTTGAATTGGTAAAATACATACTCTGAGAACTAGGGGTGGTGGGTGGGGGGTGCGTGGGTGGGGCTGAGTCCCCCTTTCATTTCCCATCCTTCCTACCACTTGCCACAAGGGGGCGCGATAGAACACTGCATTCCTCGCTCAGAAACCAGCTATGTGTGATCCCTCCACCACCAACCACCCTGGCAGAACCTGGAAATAAATGACCAGAACTTTGCCAAATAGACTCTCTGGGGGAGCGGACTAGGGCACTTCGATTTAATAAGCCCTCTAGTGAGTCTTCAGGTTTGAGGAGGCTGCTAGGGATTACCAACAACTCCCGGCAGGGGGTTTATTTAGGCTTCAGGACTGACAGAGTCTACATGTAGATGCTGGAAGCTTCTGTGAATAGAACCATCCGTCTGGATGATGAACTTCGTGGTGAACTGTTTTTCTGCGCCAGACATTACCTCTTAGGGTTACAGTCCTTGATTCTCCTCCCTCCCCTGGCCAATCGCCCTTTCTGCCTGCTGTAGTTTCTCATCGGGACAGAACAGCAGGACAGCCAAAGGTGGTGCCAGGAAACCAGCAGGAGGAAGCTATCATTACAGAGACACTCTCCACGCCTTTCCATCCTGGACTTTACCCAACCGCTGTGGGCGGCAGAGCTGGACCTCAGAGTGGCAAGGTGAGTGTGACTCTGAACTTAGGCCTCCTGCTAACCACCCCTGTGACTCAGCTCTTCTGCCTGCCTGGGGTGCTGCTGTCTTCTGGAAATATCAGTATTAGCAAAGCTTCCCAGTGAGTGTCCCCAGCAGCTGGGTGAGCCCTGGATTGTTGGAAGCAGAGAGACTCCTCTTCCCCTAGGTTTCTCTGCTCTATAACTTTTCTTGGGGAATCACTTAGGGAACACTTTGAGCCGTGGGGAGGCATTTCCAGTCCCTGTCCTGTCTTTACCCACTGTCCTAAGAGTGAATACAAGGGCCCAGGACTCAGGCCATTTCTTGTTCCATGGCTGAGTCATGCATTTGGGGCTGGGCCTCTCTTGGATGCAGCCTCCTGGTGCTTCCAGGGCCTTGCTGTCCACAGGGCTGTTGGAATTCTCACATACACCGTGGTTTAAGTTCACTCGGCACTGTACCGAAGTGTCTGCAGCACAGACATCAGCAGTGGCCAGACAAGTCCCACAAATGTCCCTTTAGATCACAGTTCCCTTGGTGAGATCTCATGGGCGCTCTGGGCTTGTACCCAGCAAACCATTACGTACCACGTGAAACACATACACCCACTTTGCATACAATTTTATTGAGTTCAAAAGCCTGTTTGCAAACTGTTCTTGGTGGTGCATGCCTTTAATCCCAGCATTTAGAGAGCAGAGGAAGATGAATTCCTGGACAGCCAGGACTACCTAGTGAGACCCTGTCTCAACAACAAAACAAAATAAACACACACACACACACACATTCCTTTATTTGGCAATTTTGTGATCTCTACCCTGACTTTGGGACCAGCTATGCTGCATGCCGGGAATTCAGGATGAAAGCAAGGTGCTTATTTTCCAGACCTTGTGGATTCAATGGTTCAAAACTGAACACAGTGTTGTTTCCTACTCCAGTGAAGAATTCCTCAAACATGGTAATGCCCCCTAGGCTGAAGCTGAAGGTGGCATTACTGTTCCTCCCCATTCCCAGGTAGTGCCGGACCCCCAGGCTGAAGGTGGTACTACCCACCCCCAGGCTGAGGTGGTACTACCCCCTCAGGCTGAAGATGGTACTGCCCCCCCAGATTGAAGATGGTACTGCCCCACCAAACTAATACCACCCTCCTAGCACACCAGGTCAGGTTACTATGTTCCACCCAGAAGACTGAGTGTATTCTTGTTCAAACAAGAAAGCAATGGCTGGCATTTGGCAGGCTGGCCCAGGACTAACTAAATGTACTAAAACACAGGACAGAGAATACACATCACTTGCCAGTAGATCCCATTGAGAAACGCTAACTACTTTCTACAACAGGCAAGTACCATGACCAGAAGACAAAAAATGACCAAGAAACCAAAATGAGGTCCTGTTGGGAGAGATGCCTGCTTCTTTTGGATTCTAGAAGCTCCTCTGGGCGTAAGTTTGGGAGAAGAGTGGAAGGTGCAGGGACGCCTGGCTTAGTGCCAGCTCTGAGTGCACTTGGGGGCTGTTGTCCACCTTGCTCTGGAAGACCAGCCTCAGACCTACACATCTACAGCATCCAAGCCAGAACTGAGCGCCTGGGGATGCTGCTGTACCTGGGCTATGACCTCCACTGTCCCACTCCATGCACGTCTAACTCCAGCCTTCCCGGAAAAGTGGAATGAGCATGCTGGCCTCTGGACCCAGAACACAATCAACAGCAAGGAATTTGGGAGGAGGTTTCTCTCTACACCATGCAGCAACCACACTGACTTGAGATGGATTTTTGGTCACTAAACTGACCCATGGGATACTGAGAAGGTTGAATTCCAGACCCAGAGAACCATGAAAGACTTGAAAAAGGAATTTTAAACCCCAAAATACCCTCCCTTTGAAAACTTAATATTTAGAAAAACAAGGGGTTTGAAAACCTTCATTATGCAAAGCCAGACAAGTGGAAAAGCCATTTCAAATTAAAACTTTTCTTTAGGGGGTAGAGGGTGTGGCCTTCTCTCCCTTGGGTACCAAGATACACACAGTTTGTTGACCCCTGGCTGAGGGAAAGATTAGGGGTGAAAGTATAGTGAATGATTTTCTATGGCCGTCGAGTAGGGATGAAGGGTGTCTCAAAACCAAAATTGGTTCACAGCTGAAATAATATTGCAAAAACTCCAAGCAGTTAAAAAACAGCCTTCATTAAACCCACAGGAAATTCCTAATGTAGGCTCCCAAGTTTATACTGTTTTCTTATAACACTTATGAAAGGGACAGGGCTGTGACATCGAAGGTCCAGAGACTGGGACCCACATGGGTCCAAGGGGGATATGATGACCATCACTCCTGCGACCAGTGGGACTGAGATCCTTTCTATGACAGCCAATACACATGCTCACAGATCTTGTGGAATTTCAAAGGATACAGAAGTACTTAGCACAAAAAAATGGAAGACCTTCCCTCCTCTCTTCAGTACAGTTTTGAAACCCAAATTAGCCCCCACAGCGGGCTAAACATTGAGCTAAGGAAATAAACAGACCTTATTTCTGTTATGAAGGAGCCAAGAAATATAGTAATAAGCTGGTCAATAAATATTTATTAAGTTCCCAGAAAGTTGAAGGGACACAGAGGTAAGCAGATACCATCCTTGTCCTCAGGGAAACTCAGGAGTTTAGGGGAGACTCCACAGGAAATGTAAATTAAAAATAGTATTTGTAAGAGTGGGACATGGTCCCATTGGTGAAGTGTTTGCCTTGCTCAGATCTGGGTTCGATCCTTAGAACATATAGTAAAAAGCCAGGCATGGTGGTTTGTACTGAAATCCCAGTACTGGGGGAGGCAGTGGAGCACAGAAATGGCCAGATTCATGGGGTTCACTGGCCAATCAGCCTGACTTAGCACATGACACGTCCTGGGTGTCCCTAAGATACAGTATCTCAAAAACCAGGTTGGTGAGCTCCTGAGGAGCAATACTTGAGGTTGACTGCTGGGCGTCACACGTTCATGCATTCACACTCACACACACGAAGAACAGGCCAGCCAACAGCGCTGTAAAAACAGCGAGGAAAACACAGACACCTGTGGAAGTAGAGAAGGCCATGCGTGGTATAGGGGTAGCCATACCAGAACAGAACCGGAGACACAATGAGGAGAGGCCAGGAGAGTGATGGGGAGGCCCCGATGATGGTGTTCATCTCAAGAGAAAGACAGCACGGTGTGTCTGGAGACATTCAGCCCAAATGCCCTTGCTAAGTAGGTCTGTGTCACTCACATGTGTGACTTGGATGCCTGAGCTCCTATCTGTACTGCAGGAGTTGCTAGAGTGGGCTCTGCCAGGCTTCAGTCTCTTGCCATTTGAGCGACACCTCTTTCCCGTCCCCACCAGGCTGCACTTGATCCTCCTAGGATAACTGACTCTATTATGAACCACTCAGCGTCCAAGGCAGAGTGGCAGGTGGGGTGGCTTGTCCTGTAAGAAAAGCAGATGAAGCCCTTTCTGCGATCTCTGGTTTTGTCTGCACCACAGCTGCTGTGGGAATCCTCCCGGCCTGCAGTGAACTTCCTGCAGCATCTGTGCTGAGGTCAGTGATGAGGAGGCATCTGGGTCCTTGTCTTCTGGAGGCCCAGGCATTCTAGACTGGCCTCTGCCCTTGTTGACTCACAGAAGCCTCTAGAAGGGCAGGCTGTGAGCTGGCATCAGTCCCCAGGACAGGGGAGTTTCAGATTCTCAGGATTTGATTCTGATATTGATAAGAAAGTAGGAGCTAGTGAGAGGCCTGTGGTGAGCCGTTGAAGATGCCACCAATGGCATCAAAAATCCTGTGCACTGAGCCCAGGTATTTCTATTTTAGGGAACCCACTGTGAGTTGCATAGCTGGGTCCCTCTGGGCATGTTCATTCAGCCTCCTCACTTGGTTACAAACCCAGAAACTCAAAAAAAAAAAAAACCCAAAAAATTACATATTTTCCAAATCAGCTCCATCGTCTTCCAAGGAGGCCATCTGGTCTACCTGGCTTGCCAAGTAGTTTAATGAACATGGAGAAGTAGTAGAAATGGAATTCCTTCCAGAGAGAGTCCCACCTCCCGCTCTGCAGTGGCTAGGAATGTGGTTAGCAGCAGGTCACGCTGGCTTTCTGTCTGATGCTGGACTCCTGGCACAGGCACCACAGCCCTTTACAGTCTGCATGTTCCCTTCTCAGCTGTATCCATGTCTCTGTGCATGGTTTCTCGCTGTCTGGGCACTCACTTTTGGTGTGGCCTGTCCTGCAGGATTTTTGGCTTCCTTAGCAATGGCTGTAAATAAACCCTTCAGGTTTGCAAGGCAGATGAAATGTTACAGCAGCACTGTGGGACATGGTTGTTTTTTGTTGTTGTTGTTTGTTTGTTTTTTAAATTGGGATTTGAGGAAGGCAGCAGTATGACCAGAAGGGTCTGGGAAGATTTTGAAGAGGAGGAATTGGAGTTGAACTTTGGACTTTGTTATGGTTCACATGTCTTTCAATGTTCACATACCATCCTGTGGAGATAGGGTACTTTAGGGGGTCACTAGGGGTGATTGATTATCCACATGAATAAAAATAATGTTGTTATCTAAGGAGTTGGATCCAGTTATAAACATGAAGCAGACATGCTGCTCCCTTGAGTGTGACCTTTAATCCTTCCACCCTCCTGGAATGGGGTGATGCATTGGGGAGGCTCCACCAGATGCATGCCCTGGATCTTGGACATCTGAGCCTCAAGAACTATGATGATAAAAAGGATTTATAACTTAGCCACCCTGAGGTATTTTGTTACAGTATCCTGCACTAAGACATCATGGACAAAGAGGATGGTGGGAGCATGGAGAGTCAGAGTTGGGTGTGTGGAGCTGGAGGAATAGGTGTGGAAGAGAGAAGACGTTGGGTGGGGCACATAGCAATGCTAAACTAGACACTTTGGACGCTGCGCCTGTCTCTACTCAGATCTCGCCAACGAGCTTGTGCACTGCGCATGTGTTGACTCAGTTCCTCGCCAACAACACTGTGGTGTAGCTAGGAAGACCCACAACAAGCCGATGAGGGAGCGGAGGCACGGTGAAGACAAGTAAGTCGGTAGCTTTGGTTAAGACACAGCAAACAAAGTAGGACCAGAATCCACGTTCTTAACCGTTCTGTCTTCGCCTTGCTGGACAGGGGGTGTTTTTGTGTGACCTGGTGGCTAGGACACACAGACAGCGTAGCTTTAAAAATAGAAGTTTACTCTCGCATAGCTCTGGAGCCTGGAGTCCAAAAGCAGGCCAAGATGTTGGCAGGGTTCGTCTCTCCTGGGCTTACAACCGTGTCTTCTTCCCGTGTCCTACAGGACCTTGCCTTTGTGCCTGGAAAACCATGATGTCTATCTACATATGGTTTCTTCTTAAAAGGACACTTGTCATATTGGAGTAGGATCCACTCTGACGGCCTCACTGTACTATTTAAATACATCTTTGAAGACACTAACTCCAAATTTAGCCACATCCTGGGATCTCCAAGGTTAGGGCTTTTACCCATGAACACTGGGAGGCACAGTTCAGACCACGTCAGAAGGGACACACGCTCGGGGCAGAGCTAGGTTTGGGCCGTATTTCAGGAAGATCTTGGTGGCAGGAAGGAAGAGTGGCAGTCCTCTAGTATGGTGGCACCGAAGTCATCCACGGAGCTTGGAAACTGCCAGGGTCCCGGCTGACACTGTTGAGACACCAAGTATGTCTAACTCTCCAAAGGAGACCCGTGTCCTTCCCTTGTAAGGCTCTGAGTGATTCTCGTGTCAGGCAGAGAAAACTTCCCACTCTCGAGAGAAAAGATGGTCTGGATACCAGTGTGGGAAGGAACAAGAACTGGAAACCACAGCTGTCCCAGTGCATGGGACCCAGGGCTTCCACAGTCCCTCAGCTCAAGCCAGCTCAGGGCTGGCCTCCTGAGCAGTTATCCAGTGCCTGCTCCGAGGAGAGAACACTGTCCCTGAAAGGCCATCTACACCCAGAGCCCACTGAAGCCCTGGTGGTCTGTTCTCAGGGCCTCTGGAGGTGCGTGTGAGGCCAGATTATTGGAATAGACCCTTATTGGATGGAGGGGAGTGTGGAGTCCAGAAAGGCGTGGCTATTCCCACTATCGGAAATGCTCTCTGGAAACAGGATGATGAAAAGAGCCACGTGTGTTCCCAGGGAGCCCGCCATCTTTCCTCCCGCTCTTCCTAGAAGGTCTACTTGGCCTTGAAGCTCAGGCTCTCAGGAGCTGGATGCAGCTGCTCAGGATGGAGAGGTGGCTCAGAAGCTGAGCGCTTCCTGCCCAGTCAGTTTGGCTCCCAGCAATCCCATTCGGTGGCTCACAAACACCTGTAATGCCAGCTCCAGGGGCCCCAACGCCTTCTTCTGGCCTCCACTGGTACCATTCACACATACATCTCATACGCACATACACATAAATAAAAGTAAATCTAAATAAAAGAGCCTGGCTCACCAGACCACAGGAGACTGTGAAGGCTGTGTGATGAGGAGGTTCACTGCACCACCCTAAGGTCCTTCAGAAGGACCTGGCAACACCCTGGGCCCTGACAAACTGGCTCCTTTGGAACACAAGAAATGCTTCCAACCTAAGATACTTTCTGTCTGTCTGAGCGGCTGCAGGTCCTACCCAGGGTTGCTTCTGTGAGACCACCACACTCTTGGGGAAGACTAGATACCACATATGCATGGGACCAAGTGGTAAGTGTGTAGCCTAGTTAAGTGATTATGAAGCATGCGTCCTGTTTTGGAGCCTTTCCATAAACAGTAACTTTTTTCAACCACGCCACCGTCCCCAGCGTAGGCTTTGTGCTGGGTTCTCTGCCACACACGGCGGCGAGAGAATGAACAAGACGGTACACCCATGGCCCGGCTGGGGAGGGAGGCCGATGCTCGAGGCAAACATGGACTGCCACCAACACCCGACACCTCCTCCACAGTCCCCAAGAGTGAGGGCTGATGGGAGATGTAAGTGTGCTAAACAGACTGTAGCTTACAGCCAGAAAGAGATGGGGACCCCACAGCAGGCCAGCTCTACGAGGGGAGCACCATCGCTCTTGACGGTGTTTGTCCTGTGATGACTCACCCCCTTTTGTGGTTCTGGGGAGAGAATCCAGGGTTCCATCCATGTTAAGCATATGTTTTTACCACCGAGCCACACCCCTAACTAACTCTCTGCAGATTTATTATTATTATTTAACTTCATTTTCTTTCTTTTAAGATAAAGTCTTATGTATATTAGGCTGGCCTAGGATTCCCTAGGCTGAGGGTGAACCTGACCTTCTCACGCCTCTGCCTTCGCCTCCCAAATGCTGAGACTCCAGGTGTGATGACCACGCCTGCTTATGTGGTGATGAGAATGAATTCCAGGGCTGCGTGCACGCTGCGGAAACACGCCACCAACTGAACTCCGTTCCCAGCCCAATTTATTTACTTCTGACAGCATTTAATTATGTATCCCAGACTGACCCACCACCCCATTGTAATCCTCCTGTCTCAGCCCTCCGAGGGCTGGGATTACAGGCATACATCTCACAACAGACTCTTCATGGAGTTCCTGACGTGAAAATCTGGAGACACTAGGCTGGCCCCGCCCTCAGAGGACTCAGGACAATGAGGAAGATGAGTCTGTCTCACAGTCTGCAGATAACCCCCCCCCACACACACACACACCAAAGGTTCATGTGTGCCCAATCCCCAAGAGGGAACTGGCCATTGCTCGACTCATGGACGTCATCTAGTAGCATTTTCTAGACGCTGGAGACTTAGACGGTGGCTTGGTCGGAGGAGGATGACGAGGGGCATGCCTTTGACAGGTGTCTGGTCCCTGACCTCTTTCTGTTTCTAAGCCTTGATGAGGTAAGAGACCCAGCCCTGCAAACTGTCCTGCTGCCTCGCACTGTGTTCGGCCTCACCAAAGGCCCACAGCCACGGAGCAAGCTGAATTCTCCGTACATGAGAATGCTAAATCTCTGGCCAAAACAAGACTTTCTTCCTTGTGAGTTCCCCCTTAGGGCCCTGTCACAGTGACAGAACGTGTGAGTGACTTACCCAGTGTCCACGTGTGTGTGTGTGTGTATCAGCCTCCTGGTCTCCTTGTCATGTATGAAAGAACTTCACGGCAAGGTAACAACGGTGGGGAGGACGGCAGAGAGCAGGAAAGGGGGAACAAGGCGGGACATGACGTGTTACTGGGGTGCACCAATGACTTAAACTTGAAGCCAGAATTCCAGTAAGGGTGTGTGTAGGATATGGGGGCAAAGGAAGATTTGGGGCTGGTTTAGACCGGACAGGTAGGGTAACTGAAGGCTCTATGGACCCAAGCACCCTGTGCCAGCTCCTAACTAGAAGTTGGCAATGGAAGCCCTAGGGAGCAGACTGCGCCCATGGGGGTTTGAGCTCTCTGAATATGGCACAGTTCAGCTCCACATCCATGCCCCATCAGTTCTCCAGTGCATGCCCAGGACGCTGCCCGAGGGCACAGATGTGGATTCTGACCCTTAGCGCCAGAAAGGTTTTCAGGTTGGCAGTCCACGATGAGATTAATGTGTGTCTAAGACCATGGTCTTCTGACTGCAGCCAGGGATGAGACTCCCGGGGTTCCCTGCACTACAGCACTGGCCTTGGGTCACACTATATCCTGTGAGCTGGTCTGACTCTACCATTCCGTCTGCTGGTGTCTCCTCCTACTCCTACAGGTTCAAAAGCAGGCACCACACCTGCCTGTGTTCCAAAGCCCACAGCCTTATCACCAGTCAGGGGCCATACTCCTGTGTGTGTGTGTGTGTGTGCGCGTGCGCGTGTGTGTGTGTGTGTGTGTGTGTGTGTGTGTGTGTGTGTGTTGGGGGGAGCAACAGGAGAAGGGAAACTGAGGCAGGGCAGCCCTCTGAAGCCTTTGTTCCAGCAAGAGGAAGGGAAGGGTAGTGGAAGATTTTCTTCTGTCTCTTGAAGATGGGCTGGGGTGAGGGTTCCCACTAGACAGTCAGTGGGGGTTGGTTACTAAGGGAGGTATAGCTATGTAGGGCTTCCCATGGGGCTGTGGGATTCCAAGGCAATGCTCCAGAGAGCAAAGATCCCTGCTTGGCTTTGCCTGCTCGGCTGCGGCCAGTCTCCTGCTCTGGTTCAGCAGAGCAGAGGCTGCCAAGGTCCCCTTCTTGTCTGGGTACACGCAGTAGGGTGCAGGAGCGGTGTGTTTCTGGGAGCCCTAGGTGTTCTGGGTACACGCAGCAGGGCACAGGGGCAGTGTGTTTCCGGGAGCTCTAAGTGTTCTAGGTACACACAGCAGGGTTCAGGGCAGTGTGTTTCCGGGAGCTCTAAGTGTTCTAGGTACACACAGCAGGGTTCAGGGCAGTGTGTTTCTGGGAGCCCTAAGTGTTCTAGGTACACACAGCAGGGTTCAGGGCAGTGTGTTTCTGGGAGCCCTAAGTGTTCTAGGTACACACAGCAGGGTTCAGGGCAGTGTGTTTCTGGGAGCCCTAAGTGTTCTAGGTACACACAGCAGGGTTCAGGGCAGTGTGTTTCTGGGAGCTCTAAGTGTTCTAGGTACACACAGCAGGGTTCAGGGCAGTGTGTTTCTGGGAGCCCTAAGTGTTCTAGGTACACACAGCAGGGTTCAGGGCAGTGTGTTTCTGGGAGCCCTAAGTGTTCTAGGTACACACAGCAGGGTTCAGGGCAGTGTTGTTTCTGGGAGCCCTAAGTGTTCTAGGTACACACAGCAGGGTTCAGGGCAGTGTGTTTCTGGGAGCCCTAAGTGTTCTAGGTACACACAGCAGGGTTCAGGGCAGTGTGTTTCTGGGAGCCCTAAGTGTTCTAGGTACACACAGCAGGGTTCAGGGCAGTGTGTTTCTGGGAGCTCTAAGTGTTCTAGGTACACACAGCAGGGTTCAGGGCAGTGTGTTTCTGGGAGCTCTAAGTGTTCTGGGTACACACAGCAGGGTTCAGGGCAGTGTGTTTCTGGGAGCCCTAAGTGTTCTAGGTACACACAGCAGGGTTCAGGGCCGTGTGTTTCTGGGAGCCCTAAGTGTTCTAGGTACACACAGCAGGGTTCAGGGCAGTGTGTTTCTGGGAGCCCTAAGTGTTCTAGGTACACACAGCAGGGTTCAGGGCAGTGTGTTTCTGGGAGCCCTAAGTGTTCTAGGTACACACAGCAGGGTTCAGGGCAGTGTGTTTCTGGGAGCCCTAAGTGTTCTAGGTACACACAGCAGGGTTCAGGGCAGTGTGTTTCTGGGAGCCCTAAGTGTTCTAGGTACACACAGCAGGGTTCAGGGCCGTGTGTTTCTGGGAGCCCTAAGTGTTCTAGGTACACACAGCAGGGTTCAGGGCCGTGTGTTTCTGGGAGCCCTAAGCGTTCTGGCGCAGCTGCTCTTGGGAGCACACGGCTCTAGTGAAACAGTACAGCTACTTAAAAAAAAAAAAGTGGCTGGCATGTCTCGCGGGAGCAAGGGGCAAATGTTCCATTCTTTGCTGGCAGGAGACAACAAGGCCACGGAAGGCCTTGATGAGAAATACAGGACCCAGTGACATTTGTCCAGGTTTATTGTGGAACCCTGCATGGGCCTGCCAACCGTCCAAGGTTGTGGTATTTTAAAGCCTTGACATTCCATGGCCCTGGCTGGGCACCCCACGGTCACCCGTGTCAAAGAGGCAGTTGGCACCAGCGACATGCAGGGAGACGCTGGCATGAGACAGTGTCAGCACGGGTCACACCTGTGGGACAGAAGCTCCAAAAGGCTTCCGTGGCCGGAAGGTCGGGACTGTGTTCCCAAGGTTGCAGGGGGTCAGGGGGGCTGTCATTCTCTCTGCAATCTCTCATCTGGGAAAGTAGTTGTGTGTGTGTGGGGGGGGGGGGGGCAGGGAGTTAGAAAGCAAGCAGGAAGCCACAGATTGAAGCCAGAAGACTCACTGAGCATGCAGAAATCATTCGTCCCCCACAAACGACTCCTTTCTTAGGTACTGGGTGGTCAGTCACTCACTGGTGAAGCCCAAAGAGCTTCAATAACATCCCAAGACCACAAAGAGTGTAGAGTAGCAGAGCTGGGATCCAAACCCGTGCTCTAAATGGCCATCCTAGAATACCTTCAATGCTACCAACGTCCAAGGGTACAGCTGTGCCGATTTCCCCAGAGTCAGCTAGTAGATTAAACTGTCTGTATTCCGCACCATGGTCTTCAGGCTGTGGCCAGGAATGAAAATTTAGAAGCCACAGTGGCCCAGAGCGAGGGCATCTGGGACAGGCCTGGCGTCTTTGGGAAACTGGGCTGCAGTCAAAGAGGGCCTAAGGCTGAGGTAATCCAGTGTGGAGCGTGGGCAATGAATGCGTGACGATGTGTGGGATTCTCATCATTCCCAGAGGTAGGAGAACTGCAGGAAGGAAAGGGGCCAGCTCTTATCTTCCAAAGTGACAGCCATCAATAATTCTGAGCAGGTGCTGCAGGAGGCAGGGCTCCAGAACAGACAGGGATGAGAAGGGGGGTGAGCCCGGCACTGGGATGGGCAGATGCTTAGAGGGTACCCCTAGACCCTCAGTATCCTCTCTGTCAAGTGAAGGGCTTGTGTCCAAGATTCTAAGATCTCAGCACTGTCAAATACTCTTCAGGGGACATCTGTCCCTCACTGCTACCTCGTGTCCTTGGCTCCTCTGGTATGGCCTGGCTGGGTGTGCAAGTGGGACAGGGAGCAGATGGGCATGAGGAGGGGGAGCAGAGGCCTCAGGAGCACACAACTTCCTCATGCCCTCTGGGAGGTCACAAGCGTCTCCTGTCCTGGCTTTGGAGAACTCGGGAGAAAGAAGCGGTCAGCCTAAGCAGATGTGGCTACGCTGAGGAAGTGTGTGCCCTGCAAGATGATGAGTCAAACAGATGTGAAAACTGCAGCTGCCAGCCTGCGTGAGAATCTTCTAGACAATTCTATCTGCTTCGAGCTGGACTCGAGTTTAGGGTATGTTAGCAAGCCACAGATAATGCATTCAAATCACTTTCTCATGCGCACGTCCGGCACACACACAGAGACCCTGAGGGCACAGAAGAGCAGGTGGGTAGCATCTAGTTCCTAGGTAGCGCTCGTACAGAACCCTGTAACACAGCATACATGGATCTTACCAACGATGGTCATGTCTCAGAAACAAAGCCTTGGTTTTAATAAATCAGGCATTTTTTTCTCATGTCTGGGAGCTTTCAGTGCAGAGCACAGAACCTACAATGAGAAGCAATGGACTGGCTGAGACAAACCATCTCAGCTCTTCCCAGGTTTTCATTTAAAAAGGGCCCAAGGAAATGGTGGCTAAGTGAGATCCTCATATAATGGCATTCTATATTTTTTCTTCTTTTTTCTGAAGCGTTTTATGTGTTAGCATTTTTCCTGTATAAAACATGTCTGTTGTGCACCACTACACACATGCGCATGGTGTCTGTGTCAGACCCCCTAGGGCTGGAGTTATGGCAGCTGTGAGCCCCATATGGTTGTTGGGGATCAAACCTAGATCCTCTGGGAGAGCAGCCAGTGCTCTAAACCACCAAGCCAAATCTCCAGCCCCCAGACAGCAGGTATTCTCTATTTTCCTAGGCATTTACTGGAGTGTGTGTGGTGACACTGAGAGTCAATAGCATCCTGAACTATTTCTCTTGCATATTTTGGGGGTCAAAAAAAAGGAAGAATAAACAGATTAATTTGTAATTTTGTCAAAAGGAATAAAATATTTATTGTCGCTCAGAAATAACTTTTCATGGGATTGTTATCTGGGCAGTAAGCTTCCCAGATTGGCCTGAGTGAAGACTGCCCAGACCCAAGTCCACAGCCCTGGGTCTCAGCACACACGGGGAAACACCAGGGCAGCGCTACTCCTGGGAGCTTGCATTTAAAGGAAGCAGAAACTAGGGTGACATCTTGGCTTCTCCTACGGATGTGTCATGTGTCAAGAACCTGGATTCTGGTGTATTCTATGGTTGTTTGAGCTGCTAACACAACGGGCGTCTTTGAGTGCTTAAACCTATCATGAGGCAGGAAATTATATATTATATGGGGTTAAGTCATATGAAATTGCTGTTTTGGGCAGGGCATGGTGGCACACTCAGCAGAGGGATTTTTATACACATAAACACACACACTCATCACACACGGAGTAAATATAAAATTAAATAAAACCCAAAAACCTAAAAACAAAAATCAAACACCAAACTTAGTACTTTTAAACCTCAAGGGATACTTTACTGTTCAATCCAACTTTAAAAGTAGAGAATATAGGGGACAATCAAGATGTTTTGAAAAATAAAAGGCAATTTGGGAAATGTTTTACGCTGCACACACATGATATGAGCTTCAAAACGGGTACACATATTCAGCAGTAGTTATCAGGGCAACTTCAGTAGCCGTGTGTGGAGTGACCACGTGGGTCAGGACAACCCAGTGAACTTTAGCCAGAGTGGCCAGTAGGGTGAGACCAGGGTTTCTCTGCTCAGTCCTGATCACTCTGCCATGTGAACTGTGCTCTGTGTTGGATGCTACGAGTGGTCCTCTGCCTAAAACCCACAGGGCCAGATGGGTTCTTCAGTCGGTGCTAACGGAAGGGATGGGAAGGAAACCCGTGCCAGTCCCCAAACTCGGGAGAAAGACTAGTGGAACACACCGTGAGAGGGTACCGGAGTGAAATGCGAAGACATCACCCACCTTAACACCGGCATCCCACCATCAACCTGAGCACTGGAGAAGGAGCACTGCTTAGACAGTGAAGAGGTCCTGGGGAGGAGGTGAGGATGCAGACTGATCACTGTCACAAGGGGCTGGATGGGAGACTGGCAGGGCCTTGCCCACCTCCCACTGAGTCTTCCCTGTTCTGACATCTAGGTCCATAACAGTTCACCTGGCTCACTGGTCTCCACTTCAGTATTGCCCCTGCCCCTCCTGGTGGGGGCCGTGTCTGCCCTGTGGCAGCAGCGCCCTCCCCCAAGCACTGGCTGGCCTGCACATGCTACAGTTCACCCCCACTCCGCAAAACGTAACACACACCCATAAAGATTCGTATGGACTTTGTTGTCACTGCTTCTCTTGCTAGAACCCAACAGGGCACCCAAAACACAGGACATTTATTACCCCTGCCTCAAAACTTTTTGCCAACTTGAAAAAAACTGTGAAGGAAGGGCAGGGAGGCCCAGTGAGTGAGGTTCAGGAGGATAGCGCCAATCACGTGTCCACCAGGGCTAGCGTGTCACCCGTGTGTCCTGTGCCGATTTGTCTCTGTAACCATCACAAGAGTGCATAGCTGACGTGACCCCAGCCTGGGGAAATGTGCAAGTCTGCCTCTATCCATGTGTCTTCTGGTACTCACTAGCTCCTTATATGACACAGTTTTCCACCAGGGTTTGTGCCCTAACCAAGCCACAACCTGTCAGTGTGTCAACACCACAAACTAAAATTCCACTGAGAGAGTTGACAGCCTAGCTGGTGCAGACTTCCGCACTTGGAAACTAGTATTCTATAAGGAGCCACGGTTTACATATTGACGGGACGGGACGGGACTGGGGGTATCAAGGAGTATGTCTGGATTCACACGCAGCACGTGGGTAGCAGGCCAATGGCTGACACCTGTCTGGGTGGTGCCCTCACCACTGCAAGATTCCAACAGCAAGAACACAGAGACATTTCCATCTAACTTTTATATGAAGAATTTAATTATCTATACACATAACTAATCCAAAGGTTGTATTACAATTGTTAAAGCCGCAGTTTATATATTTATATATTTTACATTCATATCCACGAAACACTGAAGCGCAAGTAGACAAGGAGGGGCTGCCCTGTCCTTTGCACCATGTGAGAGGAGAAGGGCCATGACAAGGCCAGCAGGGCATCTCCCCAGGAGGGAACCCAGAAAGACAGCAGTTAGCTTACTCCTAGGACAGCTAGACGGTGCTGCAGGCTTCCCCAACCCCATTGCCTGGGCTGTCAGCAGTGATATTTTTTCCTTTTCTTTCTTTTCTTTTTTTTATTGAGAGCTTCCAACTAATGTCTAAAGACAAACATGGCTACAGCACAGTTAACACATATGTGGACCAGGAGCGCCATTTTATATTAATCTGTAGAAACTCCACAGTCTAGTTAAAAATGTAAACACTGGAAATTAATTGCAGGGAAACTATACATTCTTTTTTGTCAAGAAAATTACTTGTTCAAAATATTCCATGAAAAGCAACTGGAATAAACTTCCTGTAACAGAGACTGTTGATCGGAACCACCTTGGCAGTGGTGTCTTACCGATGTACGGTATGAAAATACGCCAAATGAAAACCTCGAAACAGACACCAGTCAACTGGATAAATCTGAGACCAAACGGAAACACAGGTACTTTCTCGTGTGGCTACAGATCACTGTGCAAAATAAAATCAACGCAGAAGATGAGAGCACTGTGCACGGCGGTTCCCGCGGGAAGAGCCACTTCTTCAGTACAGATGTATTCCATGCAACAGCTACACGACATCACAAGCAAGCCTGACGCCTATTTAGGCAGGCGCTCTCTACACATCTTCAAAGCGGTACACTCAACTCCTCTGCACTCTACGGTAGGGGAAAAGCCCCAAACTACACAATTTAGTTGGTAACACTGGACAAAATGGAAGAAAATACATCAAGTCTCAGATTTATGGACATTTGGAACAATTTTTAATAGCACATGCAGCATTCCTTGATAGTGGGTCTTTTTGCAAAACCAAAATAGCAAAGAAGTAATTGATTGATTTTTATTAAAAGGCTAAAATACACATTTAAAAATAATCTCGAAACCACTGAGAGCACCTGTGAAGGCAGGGCAGTCAGCTGAGTGAGTAGGAAAGCCAGCAAAGGACCCACCGCCCTGGGCACTTCTGCCAGTTTGCTCCTGTCTCTGCACGTAATGACTCAGACACTGCGATCACATGCAACTAAGGTAAAATGAGGTAAACTGCTCTGCAGTGAGTTCTTCTACTCAGAAGGCAGTAGGTGATCATGCTGCAAGTCACATGATCAAGGCTGCATCTCCCATCATCCCTCTGGGCAGTGATATGGGATAGTGGGTCTCTTTGAGGACTTTCAAGCCTGAGGGGGGATGGACAACATATGATTCCTAGAAAAAGGAGGAAAACAACACATAAGCCAAACAAAACAATGTGCAAAATTCAAGCTAGGAAAATGAATCAGGCATGTACACAGCATGGTGCCAAAATGATTTAAAAAAAAAAGAAAAGAAAAAAGAAAGGGGGGAGGGGAGGGGGGCATGCTACAGAAGGAATGAAATTTAAAAACAAAAACAACCCCACGGACTAGCCTTGCATCACAGAAGGTCTTCAAAGAGACTGTTCAAATGCAGCAGTGGTCTGGCTTCCAGGTCTGCAAGCCAGGCTCGGCAGAATCAGAGCAATGCTGCATGTCTTACGGGAAGAGGCCAGGAGGCCAGGAAGAGAGCCGCCAGGGCACTTACATTGCTGGCTTGGGTCCATGTCCGTGGTCAGCTTCACATAATTGGATGGGAAGAGCCCGACCTGCCCATTGACTTCTCCTTTCCACCAGTCGGGGTCCTCCTTGTTGAGGACGTTGATGATCTGGCCCTTGCTGAAGGCCAGCTCGTCATCGTTCTGTGCGGTGTAATCGTACATCCCAATCACTTGGCACACTGCGGGAGACAGGGCGGTGTGAGCAGCTGCGGCACAGCGCACATGCGCAGCAGCAGGTACATTCCTGGGGCAGAGGGGGCGAGTGAGGGCAGCGGGGCCTCACTTTCCATGGTGTGGCAACAGAGGAAGATGAAGGACTACATTTTTAAGATTTTACCCTGTCTTAAATGTCATAACGTCTTCCCCTTTCACAGCGCCTGTCAGCAGACAAGGGAACCTTTATTCTGAGCGCGGTGGAGGGACTTACAAGGCTGGCTCTGGAGGACTGGCTGGTACCACCCAATTCCCACGGCAGTGCAGCGCAGACTGCCAGGGGCCAGAGCACGTGCCTGTCTGTATCTTAACTTCTTTTGTGGTGCTGAAGATTGATAGACAAGTGCTCTGGCCCTGAGCTTCCAGCCCTGGGCCTGGTCCTTCTAAAGGTGGACTATGGCTCTCACTTGGTCTGCGGACACTTCTGAATCTCAGTAAAAAAGAGAAACCAGCACTTTAGGAGGTGATTCTGCTGTATGTTCATGTGTCAGAGACGACCACACCTCAAGAACAACTTTCCTTTTCCTTTAATCCCACAGTGTATTGACCCATTCTCACTGCCTGGCATCTTCATTCTTAACCAACAACCTATATGCAGCTTCAGGGTTCTCAAACTCTCCAGCTAAGAGAAGAGAATCCTTTTGCAGATGGTGTGGGGCTTGCAAGCTGACAGGAGCTGAAAGGAGCTGATAGGAGAGGGGTCTGCCAAGTCTCCCAGGGGACAGCAGATTTAGATGGTACCCCACCCTGCTACTGCCCACACAAGGCCTCAGCTCATGCACAGAGGACAAGTTGGGGATCAGGGTTCAGCCACAACATTTTAGGTCCTGACATTTCTTGCAAGGACAACAAGTTTAAGCTAGTTTCACAGGGGCCATATAAAACAGACATCAATCACAAGGTGATGATGGAGCAAGCGTCCACAATCTCCATAGGGGTCACCAAGTCTAGGCCACTCTTCCATAGCTAACGCACTGTCTTAGATCAGAACACAGACAAGCCAGCTGCAGCCCTCTGCCATTGCCTGCCCTCTAGGAAAAGACACAACAACGTCCTGCCCACTCAGTGAGCCCCCTCTCTCCCCAGCAGATGTCACAACTTTATTTTAGGGGCCTTTCTGTTGCCTTGCCCAGTGGCCCAAATCCCAGGGTAAAGAGTGGGAAGGAAATCAAGAGAGAAATCTGTCTTTAATGTCACAGCATCCCCAAGTCCTTCAAGAGTCCAACAAGGGTTCTGCAGTGCCCAGCACGAAAAGGCTATGGAGATGCTTGGAGCTTTGGAGAAACATATTCCCGGTCACACACCGACTGTGGGTCAGAGCCAGCAAGCACAAGAGCTAAGCACATGTGGCAATCACACGAGACACTGGATGAGAAACCCGAGTGGTAGCGGAGCGACCTGCAAGCGCCTTACCTGCCGGCAGCGCTGCAGACTTGGGTAGCTCGGTTGGGGTGATTTTGCTTGTTCCAGGGCTTAGAAGTTTGACATAATTTGCTGGGAACCAGCCTATCTGGCGCTTTTTTCCTCGAGCCTAAGAAGAAAATAATAACGTTTTACAACAAAGCCCATCATTCTCACACAACCTGCTTTGTAGCAGGGCATTGTACAACACTCACACTGAGCTGAGATACAAAGAGATACAAACTGCTGCATGTTCAAACATGGCCGTTCCAGTCAAACTGCGGCAGCCATTGATGGGCAGAGCTGGACTATGTAGATCACACATTCAGGATATTCTGTAATGTAGCTAAGACAGAAAGCTACGGGCTGGAGCGATGGCTTAGGGCTCAGAGCACTGGCTCTTCTGGAGGACCAAGGTTTAATTCCCAGTCCCACTGGCACCTTACAGTTGTCTGAAACTCCAGTTCTCCATGGGCACCAGGCACACAAATGGTGCACAGACATACATTTAGGCAATACTCATACACATAAAGCTAAAATTATTTTTAATAGGATAGAAAACTAGTTAGCAATCTACTGCTACATCAGGTAATACAGACCTGATTAATGTCATGAGTGTTCAAGAAGACCTGGGCATCAGATGCCTTGGTCTACAGGACAGCTCCTGAGGCTACAGTGTTGTTATTCTTGATTTTGAGATGCCTAAATTGAGCTTGAAAAGAGACACGACGGTCCCAGGGCTGCAGACTCACTACCATGCCTGAGTTCTCCATGCAGATGTCAGACAACGCATAGCGTCTACAGAACACATGCATTCAACTTGACACTGTTTCAAAAACCATCAGGCTCCCAGATGGCGGCAAGATTTCCCACTGTCTTGGTTTCCAGCATGGCGCACATTCCCGACTGGCACCCTTCTCCTGCACTCCACAGCCTGATTCGGCCCAAGAGCCCTCCACGGAGCATTTTTCCAGTACCAGAAACAGCAGAAGACGTGGAGGTATGAAGACGCAAGAGGCTATCCTTGTCTATTCCTACTGTCAGGAGAAAGAGCACCACACAAATGTACATGCACTTGCGCGCGTGCGCACGCGTGCGCGCGCACACACACACACACACACACACACAAGTCTCCACAAAAAGCCTGATAAAAGATAAAAATACCTGTCAGGGCAGAAGATTTAGTTCAGCGGTTAAGAGCACTGGCTGTTTTCTTGAGGACCTGGGTTCAGTTCCCAGCACTCTCGTGGCAACTAACCACTGTCTGCAATTCCAGTTCAAGAGGATCAGGTAATTTCTTCTGGCTTCCATGAACACCAAGCACACACATGGCACACACACATACGTGACTGTGACACCTATTCCCCAAATAGATAAATAAAACCGATACCACCTCACACCTCTACCCTCCACTCACCAGGTCATTAAGGAGGAGAGGCTGGGTTGGCTCTAGCACACAGCTAAGATTTGGTTGGTCAGATAGGAGTCATGTCCTTGGCTCCAGGACTGCCTCGCTCTGCACGGTGAATCTGCTGAAGAGCGCTGTGTCTGCTTAGCTACTCCCGCTCTAACGGCTGTAGCCTGCCGCAAGGCTCCCAGACTCTTCTGCCCTACCCCTAGCTTTACAGGGGCAGGAACTGAACTCCTTCCCATTCTCTGCTGTGTGTCCATGCTGAGAGTCTCCGTAAGGGACATTCCTGGACACACAGCAAGCCTCCTACTTTCCTGTGAGGGCCAATGCTATTTAACACTGTATTGATGTGCCCAGGGTGTGAGGGATAAACTAAAATACACGCTTCTTTAAGGAGTCGAGCCAGAGACAATCCGAGTGTGGAAACAAAAACAGGCGTGAGTCTAAGTCACAGCCCAGCACTGACTGGTGTCCACCTGAGACCAGCCCTGTGGTCGGAGGAGAGTGCGGTGCTGCTGGTTCTAAGAGCCCTTTGGAGTAAGTGAGGAATGGCTAGCCCTTGAGGAATCAGAGGCCCATGGGAAGGGCTCAAGGCCCAGGGGTGTGGCTGTCCCAGACAAAGTGTCAGATGAACAGGGTGGGCATGCTGCTGCAAAGGGAAGAAGAGGCAGGTCCACGGGGATGGTGAAGAAAGCGGCAGGAGTCATGACAGTGCTCTGAGCAGGAGAACGCATGGACCAGAGGCAGGCGGCAGTAAAGACACAGATGCACGGGGATGGCTGGCTGGACTGAGAAGAATGGGAGCCAGGACTGGGGCACAAGCCTGCAATCCTAGCATCTGAGGCAGGAACAGGAGACTTGCAAGTCTGAGTCCAGCCTGGGCTACACAGTGAGACCCTGCCTTAAAAGCAAGTCGAGGCTGGGAGTGGTAGTGTACACTTGGGAGGCACGGGCCGGCTGGTCTATATGGTAAGCTCCAGGCCAGCCAAGGCTCCACAGTGAGACATTGTCTACAATGAAAGAGCAAGAAACACTGCAGCTCCCTACTCCTCACAGCAAGTGGAACGGATTTCTGGGAGCCAGGGCTGGATTTCTCAACAAGTATGCTGCCCCTGGCCAGGATCTCTGGCTGCCCACCAAACAGTTCCCTGTGTAAGCCTACGGCCAGTCATGCTACAAACTATGGCTTTGCTTCAGGCTGAGAGCACTTCTTTCCTCCTATGTCCAGCTCAGCACAGTATGGGTCCTCCTTCCTCACTGGGAAGGGCCTGAACACAGCTGTGAGCAGAGAAGCATGGCTGGGGAGCTGCAGCCAGCTCTTCTCCTCCCCAAGGACGCTCACTACCCCACCCAGTCCTCTGCACTCAGTGGCCAACACCCAGTCTTCTGTCTCAGACTTATCTGTCTGTCACACCATCCTGCTCAGAGCCACACGAAAACTGGCTAATGGGATAAGCAGACTGCGGGCACATCACGATGGCAAGTTATTACGGGCTCATTCTATAGGGACACGGGTTCTCTCAAGGGCGCTGCTATAAATGACCAGGTCACAAGTGGGGCCCTCCTGTGTTATGCAGCAGGCCCCAGTGCTAGACCAAGGAGAAACACTCTATGCACCCCTTGTATACTAACTGAACAGCTGCTGGGCACTCAGCCCTTTGCAGGCCACTAAGGAGTGCCTATGTGGTGAGCTGTGGCCCACACTCTCCTTCATGAAGGGAGGAATGCCAATGGAGCAAAGCCAGGTGGAGCCTGCAGTCCCAGACTGGTGTTCACTGAGTGAGAAGAAGATGGCGGGCGGGAGCGAGGCATTTCCTGTGTAAGGGCCAGCAGGCCAGCTCTTATGTCATCTGCTCCTATGTGCGGACATGTGTGTATGGTGGCTCCAGCCTCCTACGTGCATCTGCTCCTATGTGTAGACATGTGTGTATGGTAGCTCCAGGGCTCCCAGAGGTTTGAAACACAAGGAAAGTCCAGTCTCATGTTCACTAGTAATGCTGGAGCACACTTAACTCCCGATAATGAGGAGATAATGGCAGAGCACAGAACGTGCCTGCACTGTTTACGAGGACCCCTGCTAATGCCTACCCCAGCTGCCCCACCATCTGTGGGTCCTCTCTACCTCGGTATCTGTGTGTCTTCTAGCCCCATCCCTTCTAGCCTCCTCACCCTCTCTCTTGTCATTTGTTCCTGAACCACCTGACTATCAGGTTCTCACATCACAGTTCTTAAAAAAATCTATTTGTAGTGTGCGTGTGTGTGCGTGTGCGTGTGCGTGTGTGTGTGTGTGTGTGTGTACCCAAAGAGGCCAGAAGAGGTCATCAGATCCCCTGGAGCTAAAACTACAGGCTGTTAGCTGCCTGATGTGGGTAGCAGAAACCTATTTCAGGTCTTAATCAGAGTCATTTCTTTAGTCCCCAAACCATGGTTCTTTAACCTAACATATTTCAATATGTAATAGCAGTGTTTCAAAATCAGTATTTCAGGCATGTGTTAAAAAAAATGAACCCCAGTAGAAAAATCTGAGCTGTAGACTAACTGAGCTTTAGGAAAGTCAGCAATGCTGTAGTAATTTGAGCTAGCCCGGCCTCTGCACCCCTCCCCTGGCTTCCTTTCATACAGAGTCCAGAGGAGACTCTGATAGTCACTATCTCTTGTACCCCCTTTCTATAGGTTTAGTTGTTGATGTTTTGAAGGGTGCACCCTTCCCTGTGCTATTTAGTTCAATATCCTTCACTCTGCACTTACCTGTTTGCTCAGGATTAGACTCAGTTGGTGCAATTCTGTTGACACAGAATGGATGCTGTGACCTTACGAGGTAGCGTTTTGCATGAATATTGACCATTTGTCCCCACTAGTGATGGCCATTTAATCACCTGACTAGATAGTACCCCAGTTCTCAACTGTGTTACCATTGTATGCTTTCAAATAACAAGCAGTGTGGTATCCTACGACCATCCTACTCTCTCCCATGATACACAATAATAACCCTTCTACAATATCTGTGTCTTGAAGTGAGAGTTAAAGGAGGCATCTGGAACGGTGAAACGAGTAACACGATTTCGATACACACCGGCACGGAAAACAACATGAACAGATGTGGTCTGTGTGGAAGGACACCGCCATGTTGGCACGTGGTAAACCACTTCTAACAAAACACTACTTCTGCGTTCCAGGAGGACACATGAGGATGTCTCGATGCACTCCCTGCTCTGAGAACCAGACACAGGAGACACCGGAGTCCCTCGGCAGGTGCAGGGCCAGACAATGACACTCTTTGTATTTTGCAGTGAAATAACTGTTCCTTGAGACTTTGCAAATTTGCGCCTGGGCGGAGATTTTTACATAAACAGAGACACTAACCTGCAGCTCTCCTTCCCACCATCCGCCTGGGTTCTTTTTCCGGATCAAAATCAGCTGGCCAGGAGCCAGGGTGAGCTGCTCGGGACCAGTGGCCGTGTAGGAAGCAATAACCTGGGCAATTTCTGAAAAACAAGATCAAATGTTGTAGCGTGCTGTCAGAACAGGAGAAGGCATTCCTAGGATGACACGGCCATCTCCCAGGACCAGAGGCACCGCATCTTGGCCTCTCCCAGAAGACAGTGCAAACACACCTCTCCATTCAGCTCCCCTGCCATGAAGTTCCATCCCGCCTGTCCTATGCTTCCTGTCAAATCCCACAGTTACTATGAACCCCGATGAAGGGCCAGGTGCCTGCTCCCCCCAGCTCTGTGAATCTCAAGGATGTTTCCCTCTGCTTGGACACTAGTAGGGGAAATTTGATTTTCCTCAGGAACTTGGCTGCAACTCACTTACACATGGCTCAGGACTGTCCAACACAAGTCAAATCAGCCATGGCTCATATTCTAGGAGCTATCCATGCATTTATGGTTTGAATCACAGAGCCATTAGTTTAAATTCTTTTTATTCCAAGGTACAAGAGGAACAGAGTCGTGAGAACTTAATCAAAGATAGTAATTCTGTATAGAAATAAAGCATGCGAATGTGCTCTAGTTTTCTGGATCTTAAAGGTCCTATGAGAACACTCCCGGCAGGACCACAGCCGAGACTGAGGCTGCAGCCCCCTGCACGCGGAAGTGATATGGAACAACTGTTTACTCTTCTGCACTCACCCTCATCTCAACGAACCTGAAAGAGTAGAAAGGACAGAAAGGATGGCAAGAAGGAGTAATGAAACGCAGAAAGTCAGAAAGAGAGGGGTGGGAGAGGCCCCAAGCTCCAACATCTACTGTTCCTCTGTGTCCAGTGCAGGAATAAGATCCTGCCCCTTTAACAAGTCCTATTACTCTGTCCTGCAATCTGAGGCTGGCCACCACAGTGGGAGGGACTGCTCAGAACTTCAGAAAACCCAGGAAGGCAAAAGGCCTGGGGCCCAGCTCATGGCTTGTCTGGCTCCAACCAAGAGCTTGAATGGGGAGTCTGTGGGGTGAGGACACTCCTCTGGCATGCCAAGGACGAGCTCTAGATTCCAAGTTTTTCATTTGGAGACAGTCCCAATTAGCGTCCTATTTGGCACCAGCTGTCTCTGCTCCTCAAAGGACCTGGCATACGGGCCAGCGATCTGCCCTAGCATTCTGAAGAGCCCATATCCCCGAGCAGCTTGCTAGTGTCAGGGTAGAGCGAGGCCCACCTGAGCACTGTATGAAATACTGGACAGATGTTGAAAGTGTAGACAATTCCCAGAAAGAGCAGATTCAGCTATGTGCTCTGACTATGTGAGCCCAACAGGAGCTGAGCTTGTAGCTCCTCTAGCACAGCAGTGCCCATTCAGACCTATAATTTCCTAAGGATACGACAGCAAAATAGCGCCAGTGACCTTGGCTGGGAAGACGGGCCAGACCAGCCATGCCATTTCACAGCTGCTTCCTTCCCTTTCATTCCACTATTAATAGAACATGTGATTTTGCTTAAATAAACTATAAATCTAGCTTCTGAGGCGTGCCTTTCATTTTGTACCTTCAATGTTTGCCGGGGGAAACCACCTGATGCTAAACGGATGAAACCCACCATGTGGTGCTGTCTGCTGCAGCTCTGCTCACCACTGCTCGTGCCACCCGGGCTTCGTGGGCATCCGCTTTCCAAACTCAGCAAGATGATGCCCCAGGCAGCTGACCCTGCAGTCTGATGGCTTCCCGCCACTCCCCACTTCACAGTCACGGGCACTAATTAGCAGGGGAGGGTCCACCCACGCACTGTCAGAGGAGGTTCCTTCACCTCTACTTATACTTCTGGCTGCGGTAAACAAGGCTGGGAACTACTACCAAGTGCATTCATTGACGCTGAAACACAGGCATTGGGGTTTGTAACTTACCAGGTTTTTTTCCTAAACTCCCTGTTTTCCCAGCAGTTCCAGAGCCCTTAAAACAGAGCAGAAGGTCTCATTTGCATGCTGAAGAGGTGATTGCACAACTTAAAAAAATGATTAATAACACAACCCCACTAGAGCCCTTAAGTCCCTCTTTTCACTCGGGGGGAGCATGGGAGCACGTGTATCAGGGGGACGGTGCACACAGGTGGCCTTTACCCTGTGACAGAGCAAACATGTAGTCCTGCAGGCCTGGAGGCTCAGGCACGCCCTGGATCCTGGCAAATGCAGCATCAGGCCCCATGACAGGAGGTCGATGCTCCCCTCACAGTTCCCGGTACCTCCGCATGGCTAGACAGGAGGCTCCCGCAGACACCAGCGCCCCCACCCAGACTCAACACATGAAAGCACTGATGCTCTCTCGCTCTATTCACACTAGGATTTAAGGACTGACCCAGCATCGGGAGGAGGGATCCCACCCTTCCCCCTCACTGCTCTCCTGCATGCTGTTTCTACCCAATTTCACACTGTCTGAGCACCGACATTTCTCTCTCTATGCTGGAAGCACAATTGTAGAAGCAAACCATGTTTTTTCCCAACTACTGAGTGTTCCAGAAACTCTCTGGGGTTGAATTCCTCCAGGATAGCCATGGAACTTTAACCCAGCTGAGTCAGCCAGTAGAGACCATGAGAGCCAGGACAGGGGCCAGAATCTAATCTGTGTGACAAAGTGCTTTATTGTCAATTAATGCTCCCCCTTGAGTGCCTACCCTTGTAGTAAATTAAGCATTTCAATGGAAATAAAGCGAAGGATTTAATAAACCAAGGCAGTCACTGTAAAGATAAAAATGTGCATTGTGCCAACAAGGAACCCATTTTATCAATGCTGCTGTATTTCTGGCCACTGAAATCAAATGACCACTGAAGAGGAACGGTTTGAAATGAATTTTTATTCTAACTAGTGAGCTTTAATTAATGAGCACAATTATAAACTATCAATTTTCTTGCTAATTTTATGGCCTGAATATCAAATAAAGAACAGCAATGAAAGACTCAGTTACTTCCCGTACGTGGGCTTATAATAATTCCCCATGTTCCACACGCAGAGGAAAGCAACAGACACTGCCCAGCCACAAGTCAGGTGGCTCCAGCATCTTCCCTCGGAGAAGCCCCAGGGAGGAAGGGACGGAAGGGCAGCTCCTCAGCCCACGGGCCCAGCCTGGTGTCCCCACCAGAGTGTACTGTTTCCTTTTAAGTTTGTAGGAAGCTTTGCTCTCACACCAAACCTTGTATTTTTATTGCCATTTGAATATATTTGATCTAAAAATCTTAACTGGTAGTTATCCCATAGCCAATAATTTAATAACTGACGATGGTGGCGGAAACTCGTCACAGGTCAGCTGGCCTTTCAAAATCAGCACAGGCTGCTCCTGCTTAAGAGCTTCAGATGCTTTTAGACAGAAAGCTGTGATTTATTAAAATATAACGTAAGAAACAGCCTTTACATTTTTCAGTATAACAGCTTATTGTTCTTATGTTACTTTAATATATATCAAGACTATCTTTGTATACACCTATCTATATCTATCTATCTATCTATCTATCTACCTACCTACCTACCTACCTACCTACATATACAGGAAACTTCAGTAATATGTCAATGAATAAATTAAAAATAAGTTTAGATGCAAACCAAATGGCTTTTTGTATTCCACCTGTTCCAAAAGGTGACCTCACTTGAGAGTTTCTGTGCCTCATGGCAGGAAGTGGAGCGTCCTACCCCTGAAATTCCAGCTGCATAATCTAAGGCCAACTTGCCGGCCCAGAGAAGCGTTGGATTTTCCCTTTCTAGGTCTAGGGAGTCCACAGGCCAGCTGTCTGACACGGGAAAATGACTTCTCCCTGGCTTCTTTCCGCGGAGTTCCCTGAGGCAGGCAGACTTACAAACGCCCAGAAGTTAGCAAGCTGCTCTCCTACCACAGCAAGCATTGTAACTCAGTTTTAAAGCACACAGAATCGTTCCTGGGGTGGAAAGACCAGTGGCAAGTGTAACGCAGAAGTCGCCAGGGCCCCTCCTCACCAAAGCCACTACGAGCACAAGGGCCTAGAGAAGAAGCCTGTGCGTACTCCCTGCCTGGCATTTAAGCAACAGCGAGTGCCTTTTCCACCCGCTTATTCTCAGTGATGCAGCTCCACAGGCCCTGCCAGTTTCTCTCTCAGTGCCGAGAGATGCGAGGGGTAAAAGAAAACAGCTACGGATTTACTGTCCTTAAAAAAAACTCAGGTTCATTCCTGCTGGTTTGTTTCTATGGGTCTATTTAAAGGCTATAATCATACCACGAAAATCCCTTAACTTGAACTTGGCCACTATAAAACCCTCCAACCCCAACCATTTCATTAAGTTTGCACCAACTCAAGACCACATCCTATGCAATCAGATATCTAAGGATAGTGGCATCGCCCCAAACATACCAACCTCTTGGAACTTAATGTCTTTGTACTGTGAGACAAAGCACAGAGCAGAACCAGAACACCTTTTACAGCCAAGGGCAGCTGTGCACATCTAAAAGCTAATGGCCATGGAGAGCTAATCAAGCGATCATAAGCTGGTTACAGGAAGGAACACTGTCAACTCTGCACACTGGAACAGAGCGATGAAGAGAGCCCCTGGTGCAGTCCCACTTAACCCTGGAGTTCTGCATGGAAGAAGCCAGAGCTTGCTCCATGGTACCAAAGGACACGGTCAGACACTTCAGTTACCATAGCAATCCAGAACTCTGCAGAACCCAACAGTGTTCCACCGTCAAGCATCAACTCCCCGCCAAGAGAACCACCACACAGAGAGAGGGAGAGGAAACAGTTAATGTGGGTTTACCTCTGAATCTTTAAGCCTCACATAGTTAGAAGGGAAGACTCCGGACTTGTCGCCCACCGTGCCCGTCCACCAGTCACCATCTTTCTTGGTAACCAAAATCACATCCCCTTGCTGAAAGGTTAAATCTCCTTGCTCAGAACTCTCGTAAGTGTACATGGCAATAAATTCTGGAGAAATATTGAGATACGGAGAGAGCTTGATTGTTTAAAGACATCCCAGACAGCTTTGCAAAAGCAAACTTATGATTCAGGAAGTCAGGGTGAGATCCATTCAAGAAACACTAGCCACAGACTAAAACACAGGGCTGTGCCACCTGGGCTCCACTCCCCCACTGCCCATACAGTGTAGGCAGAGAGGGAGCTCTGTGAGGATCCAGCCGCAGGAACACAAACCAAAGGCACTGCACAGCTCCTGACCAAGCATCAAGAATGATCTATGATCTGTTTAGATACATCACCTCTTTAAATAGAAAATGCTTCTCATTTAGCTTTAGCTAACATTGATTGCCTACTTTGTGCTATGTACAGGGTAGGGCGTGCTCACATGCAGGCTCCTGGAGTGCAAATATCTGTATTTCAGACTTTCAGATACACTTCACCCTTTATATCAATCAAATGATACGCCTTTTGCTATTTAAATACCCGAGTGAATGTCTGAGACATATATTACCGTGTATATAAATGGTCGAGGACTGTTTAAGAGTTACACAGTAGGCATTGGTTACGACTGGACATCTGCTTGTCACTCAAGCTGCATAAGCAGGTGTGGGGATTGATGACACAAGTAACATCTCCCTAGCCCAAGGAAATAGCCAGTCATTTAGCAATTACTCCTCATGTGGTTTCGTCTCGAGGAGTAAGAGCTGGTGTTCTCTAGGGACTCCAGCTGGAGAGGTGCAATCCACGGGAACGTCTCCCTGTAACTCTAAGAACTCTGCTTTGCTTTGAGCTGACCCTGAGGCTCAGGACAAAGCCACTCTAGTCAGTAAGTACAGAAGACTGACAGAAAGAGGTACATGTTTCTTATCTCTATGTTTTATCCACTTTGTTCTAGGCCTTTATACATTTTTAAAAAGTAGTATAAAAATCAAGTTTTTCATAAAGGTTACTCTCAGGACAGCCTGTATTGTTACATTGTAACATATCTTACATGAGTCAATACCCTTCAAAGCAGAGTGCAAGGTTGGCTAGCAGCTGGAACGTTGGTATAGAGATCTCCACTGGCCAATTTCACATTTATTGTTTGTGGCTCATCTGGAGGTCAGATGGCAGGGTCAGCAGTCGGGTCTCCCCTCTACTGTAGAGTTGGGATCACACGCAGGCTGCCAGCACGGCTGCGAGCACTTTACCTGCAGAGCCGTCTTGTCAGCTCCTCCCCGACTAACGTGAACACCTTTGTCCTAATGAAAACTGAAGTGCACAGAACCAAACCACTAGGGTCTGAGCTAAAGGGGCATCCTTAACCACAAAGATCTCCCTCAGAGGACCGGTGACCTGTGCTTGAGCCAGCACGGACTGCTAGATCCACAGCTGACCACGGTCACTCAGCTGCCCTTGGGCCTCCCTGGTAACACTGAGAAACCATAGCACGCTCCTGGAGATCGCAGCTCTAACAGGGCATTCTTCTTTCACTCTCGCAAGTATTTGATTTCTCAGTATTCTGGACACTGACGGTCATGTCTGCTCCTGTTCACCACTCACTCCCATCCGGCCACTTCTGGACAGGATTCTGGGCATTCTGTATCTTTCCCAGATTATCCAATATATAAATCATCTTCTTTAAATCCATTTAAAATTGTGGAATATCTTTCAAAATGTTTAGGAAACTCAGAAGTGGGACCACTAGCTGAGTGCAATGTTGCAAAACGTAAGGGGCCTGCAAGGACTAAGAGTTTCGCATGCCCCGCCCCATCCTGCACAAGGCTGTGGGAAGCCAGAGTCCATGAGAGAATTCAGGGAGCTCCCAGCAAGCTCCCCTTTCAGGAGACACTAAAGAGATGGGCATAGGCCAGTTCCAAGCCACTACTTTGACCTATCCAAATGGATAATTGAAACCTACAGTTTAAATGAGATGATGTTTAATGTATTATTAACAAGAGGTTCATTAATCTGTAAGTAGCCTTTCCCAGAATTTCCACTGCCAGTGTGCTCCTATAAGCTCTCCTTCCACGAGGCCAGTACGCTGCTCTCCCGGCTTTTCTAATGCCCAGACAGCCAGCACCTAGGTGGGAACTGCCTCTGCTCTGCTGCCTGACTGGAAGAGTGAGTGAGGGCCCGCTGTGACCCTACTTCTTAAGTCTCTGTACGTGTTCCTTCCACACTGCTGTCGGATGAGAACGCTTACTGCTCTAACTGCCCTCCCAGTAAGCAAGGACACGAGGCAAACAGAAAAGGGGCAGGCATTGACTGGCTTTCATTCTAAAAGCTGTATACATTTTACCTCATAATCCCTGTAATAATTTCCCCTGAAAAGGGTGATTATTATGCCCGCTTCACAGATGAAGTTGAGGCATGACTGAGATTACATAATTACTATGAGAGAGCCAAAATATGAATTTTCCCCCTCTAGTGAGACCTGTTGACAGATAATACACAAGATTTTGCTGTTGTTGTTTTGTTTTGAGGAAGAGGTAAAATTTGCTTTTAATTAGGCTGAAGGCATTCTATATCGAAAAAGATTTTTGCCTTTTTCCAATAGTGCTAAAATAATTATTTAGAAAGTATGAATGCACAAAGATGATTATCCTAATAGAGTTAACATAATAATACAGTCATATAAAAATAAAAAATAATAGTTATGTGGAAAATGTTCGAATTTTTTAGTAGTGATGAAGTTTTGTAACTATGCCTATAAACTAAGCAATTATTTTAAGAAGTCTTAAGACTGTACTAGTGTTCCTGGGAGTCGGAACTAGCGGTAACCCTTCATTTGTGCTGCCTCCAATGAAGCAGTTATTCCAAGAACTTGATTTTCCACTGGCCAAGTTTCTAAGGAACGCAGCTTCACCACAGCGCATGAAGCACATTCTATTGTTACATATGGATTCCAGACACCGGTGAGATCACCACACACCTCCGCTGACATCTCTAACTACGGAGCCCGCTCACTGTCACACAGACGCTTAGCTCAGGTGGTCCGGTCAGCGGGTAATGACTGCAGTGAGCGTGGAGAAGACCAGTGAGGCCTCAATTATATAGATCTGGGTCATTTTAAAAACTTTAAAATAATGCCTCTTTCTACAGCCTGGCATATAATATCTAGACTGTGCCATATAACAAAGATCTGAGGGAAAAGCAATTAATTACTTGTGTAGTAAATACTGACAACCAAAGTTTCAGGCATAAATAATCCAGCTTGGCCATTCACACAGCACAGAGAAGCGATCTGCCTCTGCTGGGTGTACCCACGACACTCACAGTGTTCTGAGAGCTTCCATGGAGTGTGCAGTCAGTTTAAAAGTGATACAATTATCCACACAGATCAGACAAGAGGGCTACATGGGGAAGCAAGGCCATGATTGACACATGCTCAGGACTCGACCCTTAGTGAGTACAGTGGGCTTCCCTCACTGCCAGGCATAGTCAGAGAATCCAGTTTTGGATGGCCACTGTCATAATGTGCTCAGCCTCCTACGGAGCTTAACACGCCCAGGGCCTCACCTTCTCCAGGAACAGCTGGCTTGGCTGCTGGGGAAGCCACTCTCTTTAGGCTAGCAGGACTTTCTGTAGGGCCAGTGTCGATGCTGTAAGAAGGGAAGGAAAGAACATTTTAAAATCTCACCTGAGAGCGCCAAACAACACTGCTTTTCTCTTTGAAAGCTGTGAAAAAACACAGCTATAGCAGTCAGCAGTAACGGGGCTAGGGTACAATGAGGGTGCTAGAGGCATGAGCGACCACACTACTCCCCCCGACTACACAGGACACACAAGCCCACACCGCTGCTTCTCCCACGCACTACACAGGACACACAAGCCCACACCGCTGCTTCTCCCACGCACTACACAGGACACACAAGCCCACACCGCTGCTTCTCCCCCCGACTACACAGGACACACAAGCCCACACCGCTGCTTCTCCCACACACTACACAGGACACACAAGCCCACACCGCTGCTTCTCCCCGACTACCCAGGACACACAAGCCCACACCGCTGCTTCTCCCACGCACTATACAGGACACACAAGCCCACACCGCTGCTTCTCCCCCTGACTACACAGGACACACAAGCCCACACCGCTGCTTCTCCCACGCACTACACAGGACACACAAGCCCACACTGCTGCTCCTCCTACTGTGTTGGACACAAGCTCAATGCCAGTCTCTTCAGCACTGACTAGCAGATGTCATGGGGTATTCCTGTTAGTGGTGTCCCCTCAGAACTCCCAGCTGGTTCTGGACACCCTTACGTGTTGGAATAAACAGTAACCACCTTGTGGGTTCTATGCCACATTTCTCCACTGACTCCCCAGATTTTTTTTTGATCTGAAGTATTTGCATGTCTTCAGCACTGCACTGGGTACTAAGCATAAAGAGTCATATCCCAATCAGCTCAGGGATTCTTAGACAGGTCAGTGCACAGCATGACACGCAGAAGAAAGCCATGGCTCATGAGAACAGGCTCCCTTTCTGTCCTTCATACACACATCTAACTTTGTAGAGGACAGTCGTCCTGTGGCACCCACCGAGGAATCTTAACTAGCACAAACAATTTCTAATATGCTTTTCATCAAATAGAAGCAGATAAATAAAGTACCTTGACGCTTTCCTGACGGGCCCTGAAATGAGTTTCACGTAAGACTTGGGGAACCACCCCTTGTGACCTTGAACTTCTCCAAACCACCACATGTCTTGCTGTTCCAGAACGGTGATGACATCATTTTTGTTAAAATTTAAGTGGTTGTCTTTTTTGGCTCTCCAAGGATACAGGGCTTGAGCTTGCAACCCTTCCACTTTTTCACCCTTGTGTGGAATGACATAAAGACCTGTGTTACACCGCAGTTTCTTATCAACCAAGACAGATGTGCACAGAGTGCACACACAGCCAGAGACACTGCCTCTGCCTGGCACGAGCACTAGGCACCTCGTGGCTTCTCCGCAACTGTGCATCTTAAACATGGAGACAAAACTCTGCCAGCTGCTCCCAGAGCCCCCACCCAGCCTTCCTTCTTCAGTGGCTCTAGCCGTGTGTCTTTTATATTTCAACATAATGGGGCAGGCACTTTAGGAGTTGAATGGTATTTTGTGGGTGGACACACGTCAACAGGCCATGCACTGGACTGTGCTTGTTTTTCCCCCAGAAGTCTAGACATTGCGAGGTTATACGGATGAAGAAAACACTTCTACTCTCTCCACATAGTTTGGGATAAGCATTTTATTAACCTTAATGTGCTGTAAGAATATCCTCTGGTAAGGAACTTAGTGTACAAGAAAGAGATAAAAACAGCTCAATATATCATTTGGAGGAACAAGATATACTGCACAAAAGGTCTCCTGCTTCGCTGTGGGAACAGGGAGGCAAGGACAAAGCCTGCCTCGAGACCCCAGGGCCACTTTTACAGGGGCAGAGGCAGGCCTTGAGGGACGAGAAGTGTTCTGAGAGCCAGTGCTGCAGAAGGGCACCCCAGGCCAAAGGCAGAGCCCAGGCAAAGGCCCTGAGGGGGCAGGCTGAGCGCACTGCAGGTGGTCCAGGAGAAGAAGCAGGATCCGGGGCTGTGGGCAGTGGGGCAGGAGACAAGGCTGCAAAGGCAGGTGAGGCACTTATTATCTTAAAGAAATCAAGTAAGTCCCACTTCAACTGTCCACGTAAATGGACAAAGAACAAACGTTAACGCGCAAGGAGAGTTGGTCCAGAGTTGTCTGTGCTTGACTGAAGTGATTTTATTTCTGCGTTAAGATCTGACTGGGCAAAACAGGAAACTTGAAACTTGGTCAGTAGCGTCCATGAGTGTGTCCGTGACCTCTAAGTCTTGCTCTGCATGGATTCTTATCTCCTATACCTACACATTTTGACTCTCTTTCACATTAGCCCCACTATTATTATTAACCACTATTCTTCGCCTCCCATTTCCTCCCCCTTGCCCACGGATCAACAGAGCTTCCACCTTGCCTCCCAACTACTTTAGGACTTCCGGGCCAGAACGGAAGGGAAGTCATTTGCTCTGATGTCTCCCTTGAGACTCTTTCCCTGTGTGGGGTTTCTGAGGCAGCCCGGGATCAGACAAGATTGCAATGTGAGGGCTGATGTGACACCTAGGCAATGGACGGACTTCTCCAAGCCCTGGTTTCCACATCTCCCAAGGGGGTGGCACACTTCTGAGGCGGCCATATATTCAGAAAGCCCTCTGCAGCATCACGATCCCTAGTCTTGGGCTGGGCAGCATGGCCAGAGGATGGAGAGTGCGGTTACCTGGGGACCCTAGTCTGCCTTGTCCACTTCTTCTCCACTCCGCAGGCCCCCAGGGCTTGCTCACTTGCACTGACTAACGCTGTCACTCTGTGACCTCTCTGCTCCACCCCTCACAAACCAGCAGAGCCTCATGGCTCAACTTCCTCTTACCTCACCACACTCTGGTGATTTTCCCTTTCTTCCAGTCACCCAGAGACCAACCCTACTTATCCAAGATGGCCTCTTCTCTGCCCTCAGCACCCTTTGATGACACGCGAGCACCTCAGTCCTTCACGAGTTTAAATCTTGCTCTTGGCTCCACAGCTCTCACTCCCGGCTCACCCACAGCACTGCCTTGGTCGCTGGGCACCGACGGGTTACGCTTAAGTGCCGAGTGTGGGCAGAAGCAAAGGCCTGTAGCGCAGTCGCCCTTCCCCACGCTCCCTTTAGGGCACTGGCTGCTTCTCCCCATGTCTGCTGTCCTTGATGGCCTCCAACCCCTTGCTTGCTATAGTTCGGCTCCCATCTTTCATCTCCTTCCACACCCATGTTCTGCCAGTCTGCCAGACAGCGCTAGCCGGATGCCAGACAGCGCTAGCCAGACACCCCGCTTCCACCACCTCACACTCCCTTCTCACTAGACTCTTCTCTCCTTCCTACCCTGCTGTTTTCCCACTTCTGTGGCTTGGATAAAGAACTCAGCAGGGTCCAGGCTTTCACACTCAGTGCCCTCGTGAGCAGGGCTGCTCGGCAGCTCCAATCTTCTTGCACATCACTTCCCAATGGATCTGCCTGGTGTCTCCTCCAATTTAAGCTTTTCCAGAAGAGAAAATCCTTGCAATCTCCCGGGGACTCCGTCTGATTGATTGACCTCATTCCTTCATCATTATTACATTAGCCTAAAGACAAGCGTTCACAGTAACGTCCCCTGTGCTTTCAGAAATACTGTTCTTCAGTGGGTTTCCCATTAGCCTGAAATCGGCCTGCCTTCTCCAGGAAGGACCAAGGGGTAGCCAAACGGACCAACCTGGAACTGTCTTTATGCACACTGACTCTCCCCATGAGAGTATCGATACCTTTTTAACTAATCAGCACTGCAGCTCTGGTCCTGCTCTCGCAATGCAGCGTCTCAGACAGACGCGGGCAGGACAGTTTAAGCCCTCCGACTCTGAGGTTTCTGAACTAGGTTCAGCCAGTCACCCCAGTTTCATAGGTGGAGACTGCTGAAGTGGCTGACGCAAACGCTAGTCGCAGACCACACTCATTTCATGCCTCCATGGACTGCCCCTACCTGGCCCAGGACGGGAGATGGGGATGAGCCAGTGGCTGTGGCTGGTGTAAAGGCCGATCTCTGCCTTAACTGGCCAGCGCTGGGTACAGTGAGAGAAGGCTGAGCGGCCCATGCGTCCCAGTTATCCGTTTCCGGCTTCTCGCTTGTGCTGGTGGGCCACCTAGAAGGAAAGGCATGTCATGAGCAGTAGGCACTTTCTAGTGCCCTGGCATCACAGGGCGCCCCGGGTAACAGATCAATCACAGTTCCGTGGACGTCTCTAGTTGAGAAGAGAGAGGACAGGAAGAATGCTGGGCTCAGGTTTGACTCTGAAGCACACACTCCAGCGCCCTCAGGCTGATTAGAAGGCCGCTCTTTCAATCTGAGTTCTTCTCTAGAACAATGCCCAGACGCTCTGGATTAGTTATGAGGGTCCCCTGGATCAGCAGGCAGGAACTACTCACAAGCACTAAAATTACCACGACAGAAGCAGCTAAGTAAGAAGGAAGTGTCCCACAGCAAACACCTGCTCAGATGCCCAGAGCCACAGCAGCCACAAGGGGCACACCCAGCAGGCTAGGTGTCCTGTCTCAGGACAGCCCCAGTGCTGTGGTTGTGTATTTTCAGTACATGCGCTCGAGGGCAGATCTGAATGTAACATGCTGGTTATATCTCTCTAAGACCTATAAGCAATTACGAAAATCAAAGAACCCCCCCACCCCCAAGACTGTCCATCTTGATGCTTTGGTTTGGAAGGATGCTTTTATGTACATCAGAAGACTTGTACACCACAGGGCTCTTAAGGGAGGGGCAGTGATCTGGTTTACAGAGGAAATAAAACCAAACAATGACAAAAATAAATGATGACATCAGGTCTGGGACTGGAGTCTGCCTCGTACAGCGCCCAACGCCCAGACTCTGTCCCAGCACCACGTACGGTAGATGTGGAGGCCTTGGTAGGAGCTCAGGATCATGTGATGAGTTTGAGGTTAGTCGGGGCCATATGAGGCCCTGCCTCAACAAACAATCATGGAACCAACTCTATATCCCAACTGGAGCTTCGCTTTGGGAAGCCAAGAGCTTTTCAAACAAGGCCCAAAAAAGCAGGGCTAGCTAGTCTGGTTTACCGCACAGCCAGCGGAAGGCCGATCTTACGCAGAGGTTCTGAGGACATTCTTCAGCACCTTCACCTTTATCTGAAAGTATGGACACGCCCTTCCCTCGGCTTCTCCTTGTCCCTGGTCACTACTCTCCTTCTCTCTCGTTTGTTTCCCCCAACCTTTCTCTAAAAACATGCCTGGACTCCTTGTCTTCAGCACTGTTTCTTCTAAAAGGTTACTCGACTAGAAAAGAAATCTAAATCCTTCCTACTCACCCCCTTACTGCACAGCAGTCTGAAATACTTTTGGACAGCTGTGCATGGAGGTCACGGGCCACAAACGGAGGTCTGGGCAGAGGCTTCATCTCTCATTTGAAACTGAATGCCATTTCCCGACGACAGGGGCATGCACCCTTCTCCACACTGCCCGTTTGTTCAAGGTTAGCAACAGCAGAAAGCTTCCACAGAAACCACTTTCTGTCTTGTTCCAAACCACATGACTGACTGCAGTTTTTGCTCCTTGCTAACAAAACAGCGTCATTTCCCAGCCTGCAGGAAATAACTGAATATTTTGCTGACTGGCACAAATGTCAGCAGAGATTATTAGGAAGTTGCACTTCTCCATTTCTTCCTCCAAGATGAAGGATACAGACGAATGATGGGACCAAGCATAGACGGTTTTCCTGTGGACCCTATAAACTGCTGTTTGACAATGGTATTATTAAATCTGGCTTGGAGGGCAAGGACCCCAACTTGTCAGTAGGCCAATCAGAGGAATGAACACATGCCATGCCCTTTCAAAGACGAACAACTCAAGACTCTACAAACTGCAAGAAGAAAACAATGACTAAGTTTGGATTTCAAACCTGTCAAAGACAGTATGTGAACACGTACGTGGAACTGAAGTCTGCCCAGTTGTTGGGGGTTGTAGAGGGCTCAGAGGAGGCCACTGGCAAAGGAGCGGGCGTCTCACGCAGAGCCAGTTTGGGGACAGGGGCAGATGCCAGATCAGTCACTGGTTTGGCTGGGGTGGGAACCTCATTTTCTGGAATCTTCTCTGCATAGTTTGCAGGGAACCATCCCGTCTTTCCTTTCAGTTCTCCTCCAAGCCATCCTGGCTCTCCAGTTTGGCTCTCATCCACCTGTGGGAAGTCACAATGTTTGACCGAAATGAAAAGTCATTAGCCCTTGAACACATCCGCCACTCCACCGCAACACAGCCACAAGGCTCTGCCCAGGACTGACACACAGCACAGACGTCCATAAAAGTGACAAAGCCTGTTCTACTCAGCACCGCACCCTACCCCCACCCCGAGTTCCTGACCATGGCTCAGATAAAGCACCTCAGATCCTTGGACAATCTGTCTTGTGAATTGACCTGATACTTCTCCAATCAGAAGCCATGTAATCATTAAAAATAATTTGACTTAGGTTCATTACTTCAAGCAAAGAGTGTAACCGACATAAAGTTAGTATTCTTAAAAACCCCACTAAGCATTTTTTTTTTTTTTTTTTTTTTTTAGAATAAGGACAAGGAGGATAGAAAACAACAACCGTAGCTGGTTTTGCTGGGAAGCAAAGCTGACCCATGTGTTTAGAGGAAATGAAAGTTATTTACAGCCATCATCAGTTTTAGTGAGACTATAATTTTCTTTTGTACAAACTAAATTTTAGGATCCACGAAATCACACAAAGAGTAGGGCCTTTTGTTTAAAATTTTCCGAGGGGGTCATCTGCTGTGCCAAATGCTTGTGTTTAACCTCATTTCTGCCCCAAAGGAATTATTCAAAATGGCCCAAGCCATCCTACATATCCCTAGTTACTTCACTGGCTTATGAGCAGCGGGGATGCTCTGGAGGACACTATGCTCTCTGCTGGCTCCAGGACCAGAGGCCAAGGAGTTCTATTCTCACACCGCACAGTGGCCTGGAGCTGACGCCATCCAGCACTTCCCCGGACACTCAGGTGGCTTTTCCGAACACACAGGAATAGGGTAGGTCTAAACAGCGAACTTGAACCAAACTTGGTCCTCTGAAGGGCAGCACGTGATCTTAACAGCTGAGCCATCTCTCCAGCCTCAAAGGGGAGGACTCTCAGGCCATGTACAGGGTTTCCAATGACAGTGGGTTGGTTTTACAGTTTGATAACTGCTGCTCACACTCACATGGAACACACACTTCCCTAGCTGGGCACACTCACATGGCACACACATGCTTTCCTAGCAGGCTTGACGGTCAAGCTCTTCGACCTCCAGCTCAGGACTGAAGAAAATGCCACGTAGTTATGAGTTTATATCAGACACAAAAGATGACGGCTGCAGTGATGGAGCGGGCCCTGCGTTCAGAGGGCCTCAACTGTAAATCCAGGTTCTGTGGCTATTAACTACATACTGGAGGACTCAGTGTCTTTGTCTAACACGCTCATTTTAGCGTGGTGCTTTGAAAACTGATACATCTTTGTTGTTGTTGTTTTGGACACAGGGTTTCTCTGTGTAGCCCTGGCTGTCCTGGAACTCCCTCTGCAGACCAGGCTAGCCTGGAACTCAGAGATCGGCCTGCTTCTGCCTTCCAAGTGCAGGCATTAAAAATGTGTGTCACCACTCCCAGCTTCTGATAAATCTTTATAACTCTGCTTGGTATGCATAAAAGTTTAACAACACAGTTTTAAAATCCAACTCTGACTTTATACAGTGTTCTCACATCTGGACTTTGGTCTTACTTTTCAATCTAGTTCACTCAGAACAAGCTTTGGTTCTCTGCTCCGGAAGCCTGTCTGGAACCCTGGCTCTGGTTAACTTCTTGCCAAGTCATCTCCTACAGGGACCCATTCGATATCTGACTACTGTCTGTCTGGGACTCTCACTGCCACAAATGCCAACTGCTTCATCTCACCGTGATGCAGGATCTACTGTCACCGTCTGGGTGGATACGAGGAATGAGATCAGAAGTCCAGAGGCAATGTCCGACCCTACGGAACCACACCCGGCCTGCCACCCGCAGACCACATCCTCAGGAGCTAGAGGAGGGACCTCTTGGCTGCTGGATGCAGTTCCAGTTCCCAGCACATGCAGAGGACTGTGGATCGCTATTCTTTCTGTGATAAATAAACCTTTTTATACTCCATTCCTGGCTACTTCAGAACTCTTTTGAACACCAGCAACCCTAACTTAAAAAAAAAAAGGCTATGAAAATGAGAACTATTTCTCCTTGGATTTGGAACACTTTGCCCAATGTGCCAATCAGTTCTGAAAAATAGCCTATGACAGACCGAGAAGTGAAGTGCATAATTTATGGCATGGCGGATCCAGGAGGTGGACTTTTCACAGAGCACACTCACCCGATGGTGGCTCTTCAGGGCGAGTCTCGTTCTTTTTTTTTAAAAAATATTTATTTATTTATTATGTATACAATATTACGTCTTGTGTATGTCTGCAGGCCAGAAGAGGGCACCAGACCCCATTACAGATGGTTGTGAGCCACCATGTGGTTGCTGGGAATTGAACTCAGGACCTTTGGAAGAGCAGGCAATGCTCTTAACCTCTGAGCCATCTCTCCAGCCCCCAACGAGTCTCGTTCTTAATACAATCTTATATAATTTGTCTAACCAGGTCTATCCCACTCACCCCAGTTTCTCTGGAAGTAATTCTGACAGAACATCATGGAATTGAAGCAATTACATTTCTGGGGTTTGGGCTCAGAGCAATTCTAATACTAACTAGTCACATATATATCACCTGCTGGGTGTAAAAGTCAAATGTGCACAGTGACCAGCCCAGATTTAAATCAACTTGGTTAATGTTTAAAGTCTAATGGCTACATGCACCCTGGTCTCCATTTCACTAGGTAGCTTTGGTTTTTCTTAAATTTCCAACTTGGCTCCAGAGGAAGTGCTGCTGGTACATCTGGGTCCTGAACAACATTCTTGGCTGTGTGCCAACAGGATGACACTATTGAGAGGTGGGAGAGGCTTCAGGAGATGGAGCCCAGGGAGAGACTGTTAGGTTTGGGGGACTGTGGGACTCTGATCCATTCCTCACCCCTCCTACCCTGGGGTACATTATCCAACTGTCCTTTGAACTCTTAATTTTTTTAACTTAAAAAGTTATTGTGTGTCTATGTGCACATAGGCACGTATGCCCACTTGTCCTTGGAGGCTAGAAGAGGGCATCAGATCCCTTGCAGATCTGATGGATTAAAGATGGGTAAGAGTTGTCTGTCGGCTGATTCTCTCCCTCCTCTCTTTCCATGGCTCCAGAGATCAAACAGGCCAGGCCAGGCTTGCTCCTTCACACACTAAGCCACCCTGACAGCACAGTTACTTTTTTGAAATTCCTTGAGCAAGTCTGACACACCTGATACTACTCCCATCTTGGCACCAGCATTTGCTCAGCTGGTGTTCATTCCACAGATAAATCTTAACAGAAAATGGCAGTAAGTTCCTCTCACTGCTTATCCAGGTGTGTGGACAGCGCACAACAGTCGGCAAACTTCTCACATACGTGCACGTGTGTGCACGCACACACACACACACACACACACACACACACACACACACGCGCGCGCGCGCGCGCACACCCTGGAAAGGGCAACCTTAGAAAGGAGGCCATTGCAGCTGGAAGAGCCCGAGCACAGCATTGACACCGATTCCTTTCCTCTTTGCGTTGCTAGGCTGCTGGACAGTCACAGGGACCTACATCACAGACACGGTTCTGCTGTTCCTCATGCCTTTCCCAAAAACGACTTAAATATTCGAATGGCAGACATCATCTTATATTTATTTATTTAATCAAACCTTCAGAATATGGCAACACACAAGATGGCACATCAAATTGTTAACAATGAAAAATAGTTTGGGAGCAAACTGGTCTCAAAGCAGAGATTCTAAAAGCAAAGTTCTTAAGGACCCCTCCCTCCCACAACCAAGACTTCCTGTAGTCAAAGGGGGAACATGGAGGACTAAAGTGTAACCCTGCTATTCCTCAAGGAAGTTCTGAGAATCGGAGAAACTGATGGTTACAATGCTGACAAAAATAGAAGGAAGCCCTGGATTATGCAATGGCAAGAGATTGACAAATAACTTGTCAGTCTCTACTATTTCCATGCCCATGTTTCTTAGGAGATGGTGGCAGGACAAGTAAGAGTTTGAGGCCAGCCTGAGCTACATGAGACCCAGTGATAGAAAGGAAGGAAGGAAATAAATAAGTGGCTCTGTAAGCCAGGAAATCATTCTAATCTCTTTTAAAAGAAAAAGCTTCGAACATTTAACTGTAAATTTAATCTACCTGGAACTCCTGGCGTTAGGCAGAACCTTGACAAATACGGAACCTGCAGACTGAGTCCAGCAAACAGAGCCCAGCACACAAACCCTCACAATTTACACGTTTCTTTTAGGCACAACCCTACAGTACGAATTCCAACATGTTTTCACTGCCACGACATCCAAAGATCCGCTCACTTACACAGAATTAAAGCGACTTAAAGAACGAGACACGAGCGAGGGGCAGACTTCCTGACAGGAGGCACTTACCCTTTCCCTTTTAACCTCCACCAGGAAAGCAAAGGGTTAAAAGCAAGGCAAAGATGTTTAATGAAATGCCGCACCTTACAGCACATCTAAACTCTACTCATTGACTCAAGCTGGGGGCCAGCTAGGCGACTCCAGGAGTCAGTGCCATTGTTACAGCTGCAGGATGGTAGGTTTCCCCACTAAAGCAACACAGATCTCTGCTCTGTGCCCTAGGATGAACAACAGGTATGTCTCAATTCTTAACTTTCAGTTACTTGTAAGTGAATGAGGAAACTCAAGTTGTCATTTAGAAAATAATTTAGATCAACCACAGCGCTTTATTCTCTTTTAAAATGAGTTCTTATAACATTTCAGTTCTAAGGCTGTATTGGGTTGTTAATATACCAGAGAGCATAAACTGCGACAAAGCAAAGCTGAACATCCTGTTAATTTTCTATAGCAATGCAGATTCTCTGTGTTTAATTCATTACGTAAACAAAACCAAACCATATTGGCAGCAGCTGTGAATGAAGGAATTCTACATTTGTAACTATTTCTGAAAGACTCTTAGTCACAGGTAAGCAGTCTAGTCTTAGACACTATCAGTATTATAGGACTGAAGGTATGTTAAGGTCAATACAAACATTGTTGCTAATGCCTGCTGTCTAGACACACTTTTGAAACAAAACTTCCATTTAGATAAAGAGGAAGCAAAGTTGAATTGCTGCTTCCAAGGCCTCAACCCTGCACTTCTGGATGTCACACCTGGAGATTTCCTGATTGTGCAACAAAGTGTAAAGAAGAGGGCAGATGCCAAATTCGCCACCTTTGCCATCTGGCTGCCATCTCTTACCATGACTACATCACCCGGCTGGATTGTGATTTCATCGTGACTTCTGGATTCAAAGGGGTACAACGCTCGGTAATACACCACTTTGACGTTCTCCTGCGCAGAAATTGCAAGCGGGCCTTTCTCTGTTTAGGAAGAGGAGGGACACATTACAGGAATCGCTGACATTGTATTGCAAAGATTTCCACCCATTAAAGGAATTTCTGAAACACACACTGAATGCTAAGAGAGAACAGATCTGACAGGAGCAGCTAAGATCACTGATAGCTCATCAGTGGACTCTCCACAAGTTCCCAGAACTGAGTGTGGTGGGCGAGGCAGCCCAGACAGCCTTCTCTGCACATCTGTAACTCATCAGGAGCTCTGCTCCCCACCCAGCAGGTCTGATGGCTGGAGAGCTTTCTCGCAGGGGAAGAGGAAGAGAACACAGCTATCCACATAAACAGTCTTTGGGGTACTTAACAAGATCACATGACCCCAAGTGTTGACTTCACATAACATCCTAAGGACCCTGGGAATTGAGTCTTCTGCACTTCTGGGTAACGATTAAGCCCAAGGGTGAAGACAAATGAAAACAATTTAGACTTTAAATCAAATGAAGAAATTCGGAAATGCATTCAGGCAGAGGACACTCTTGGACTCTGGCTAACAGTTAATTACAGCCCTCTGAATTTTTCTACACACTAGCTTGTAACTTGGCAGCCATCTTGGCTGAAAAGCAGTGGGGTAGATAGATTATTATCTTCTGAGGGGAGAAAGCATCCTCAGCTCATACACAGCACAGAGATTTCATTGGACCCGAGGTTAAAGGAACGTGAACTCCTCTTCAGACCACAGAAAAACCACCAGATAGTAAGATTACTCTGCCCTGGCCCTCCTAGGTGCCCAAGCCAGTCCTTCTTCCAGCTTTGGCACCTTAGGCAGGGACGAGGGCTCCTGCTCAGCACCACACCTCACGCCCATCCCCCACTGTGCAGCCAGGGAGCAAGGAAAAGGTTTGAGGTGGTGTCAGGGTATTTGTTCTTATGTGGTTATGGATTTTGAAAATACATTTCAGTTTGTACCTGATATTATCTAAGAGACAGCTTTTATTAGTTAACTTTCTCTAAACAAGTTTAGGTCAGTCTTTATTTAATTTTCTTAAAGAGGCAAATTGTATTGAAAGAGCAAAAAAACCAGACTCACTTTGAAATGGCTCAAAACCCAGTGTACAAACAAACAAACAAAAACAGTTGAGACAGCTTAGCAACTTCAGGGAAAGCTAGAGAAACAGTGAGTGATTTCTGCAAAATCGGCCAAGCTCAGCATTTGTGACACACAGGGTTTGATAACAGGATTCTGGCCACTGGGATCAGGTCTGCAGAGTCTCCTGGATATCAGTGGAGGGAGGGCTATTTGAATGCTCCTGGGGAGGAAAGAGCTACAGTATCCACACAGAGTCGGTATTAATATAAGCAAGCTGGGAGTGGTGCACGCCTTTAGCCCCAGGACTCAGCAGAGGCAGGCAGAGCTCTTTGAGTCTGAGGCCAGCCTGGTCTACAGAGTGAGCACCTGTCATCAAGATAGAGCCTGATTAGCCAGACATTGCTCGGAGGCTCTGGGAGATGACATTGTCTGCTGTACACACACGAACATATATGGGGTGACTCTGATGGGACCTGCGTCACACAGCGCTCTACCACTGAACAGCCTCGGCCCCGTCTGATACCTGTGGTAGACCAGGGTGCTTGGACAGCTGGCTTAGCAGGGTCCTGGTGCGGATGGAAAAGCCGACTCAGCTTGTCCTGCGCTTCTGGTTTGGTTCTCTCTTCGCCCTCCTTCTTTTTGACACTCTCTTCCCTTTTCAGTTTGTCCTCCTCGTGGGGTTTCCGTGACCTTGGATGTTCCTCCTGCTGCACGTGCTCCAGCCATTGCTTGTCCCTTTCCTGAACTCGTCTGCCAACAAAGATGCTTGATTACAGCGAGGAAGCCACTCAGATCAACAAAAAGCGCCCCCTAGCCAGAGAGCTGCTGAGCATGAAGGAATGCTACTCTGTACACAGACAACCGAGTCCACAAAACGGCCTCTCTGGCTCTAAGCAAAATGAAATCACATGGTTTAAAAAAAAAAAAAACACAAAAAGAAAATGATGTATTTCATAAAGTGGCAATAAGACCAAGAAAAAGTACATCTCAATGCTGAAACTGATACTAAACTACAAAAACCCAACCCCCAAACAACCACAGAACACGGATGAACATAAACGCTATGAAAACAGAAAATATCCAACATACTGAGGATGGGTACTGCCTAAGTGAGCGCAGGACTACGACATTCTTACAGTTCCCCGCCAGGCAGAGGCACCACACTGACTTGCTGAGGCCTCGCTCCCAAACCTCAAGGTCAATCAGAGGTTAACTGACTTCTGGGACTGGAGAGTTGGCACTGGGTGAGTTGGGTTGGTCCCAGCATTCACAGGACAGCTAGAACCACCTGTGACTCCAGAACCACAAGATCCAACGCCCTCTCCTGGCCTCTGAGACACCATACATACACAGTGCCCAGAGATACATTCAGGCCAAAACCCAAATATACATATGTCTTTTAAAAAGCACAGAAAGGCCAGGTGTGGTGGTGCTCGCCTTTAATCCCAGCACTCTAGAGGCAGAAGCAGGAGAATCTCTGTGAATTCAAAGCCCACCTGGTCTACAGAGTGAGTTCCAAGACAGCCAGGCTACACAGAGAAACCCTATCTCAATGCACACCACCAACACTTCTCCTTCAAAGCACTTAAATACATTTATTAGAGGGTAAAAAAGAGAGAGAGAGAGACACACACATAGCGAGTTCCATGGATAGAGAAACTGCTTCAATATCCTCCACCTCCAAAAAGCGTCAAAGTGCATTTACTAGAGAGTAAAAACATAAGGGACTTATTAAGTTTTGGGTACTATTTACCAATACGGCTAGTTAGAATGTGTATTACATATTCTATTTGTAGGTTGGTATTTCCTACATTACATTTTCAGCTAACTTATACTCTGAGGAGTGCAGTTTCACGTGGCAGCATTAGTAAAGCATTTCATGAACTATAGCAACAATTGGGGGCCAGGGAGACGGCTCAGCTGAGAAAGGCGCTTGCGTATATCAAGTCTGACGACGTAAGTTAGACCTGCAGAACTATATGGCAGAAGAGAACCTACTCTTGCAAGATGTTCTCTGATCTCTGCATATGCATAACCACACAAACCTGTACGAATGCACAGTCACACACACACACACACACACACACACACAACTCTATAACGTGAAGTTGGGGGGAAAACTGAGTTTGAATTAACTGACACATACAACGAGTCCCACTGTAAGGGGAAACAACAGCAAAAAAGGCCCAGTGTAATAAACTGGAATGAGCTCCCCAGCATTAAAAATAAAAACATACAAACACAAAACAGGCTCAGACGCTCCTATGTGCTCAGAACAAAGCCGGCCTGAAAGACCTCTGCCCACCGTCACCGAGTCACCCCAAATGTCTAGTGTCCTCCTCTTTTCACGGTAATTTCAATAACCCCTTTTTATTAATTTGTAGCATCCCGCTGGGACATTTGGTAATTCTTGTTTCCTGGACTCTAAAATTGACTGAATTTCAAATAGCACACACCCATGAACAAAATCAGAGACACGAAAAGGTAACAAACAAATTCACAGAACGTTACTTGGAAAAATACTACAACTGGCATGAGCATCTGAACAGAAACAAAGTATGTTTGTGTCCTGAGAAGCAATGGCGAATCTTCGCCTTTGTACTCAGGCCTAATCTGCAGTTGCAATGAAGAAGAAAGGAGCCTGAGAGGAGCAGTCCTAGCTGGAGTGCGTGGCGAGCGAGCTCGGGGACTTGGCTTTCAAACGGTGCACTCTGACCATCACTGTTATTAACGGGCTGTGAACTGGAAACCTATTTTGGTCATTGGCATGCAAATGAGCTAACCAAATGTCCTAATTCCTTGTCTGCTTCCATTATCCACATCGGAGAGCACTGGGAACTAAGGGAAAACTTCAGGGGTACTTACATATGCAAGGATTTATATACGCATGTCTGTTTGCCCACATACATGAGGAATGAAGGCACCTTTGAGAAGTGAGACCCAGCAGAGCAAACCCCGGTTTCCCCAAGAGGGTCCAGTCTGACTCACCTTTGAGTTTCTTCCTTTTGCTTTTCTAACTCTAGGCTCTTCCGCTCCTGCTCCTTCTGCCTCAGCCGCTCTGCCTCGATGGACTTCTGCTTCTGCAGCTGCTGCTTGCTGTGTATTTCCCTTAGTTCCTGGGAGGAATCAGGGCAGGTTATGAAGACCTGAACAGAAGCACATGAACAGCTGACCAGCATGCAACGCTTCACAGTGGCAAAGCCCCGGACATTGGCAGGTGACTTTTCAGGGTTGACAAATGTTCACTTAGAAATTGAAATCACTATATTTTGGCATGACTGATTACCGGTCATTGTCCCAGAGCACAGTCCAGCAGGCTGCAGCACGCTATGTCATCCTTATGACATTTACTTATCTGTGCAGCTGGGGATTGAATCTGGGATTGCACACACTGGGAAGTGTTGTAAGTCAAGCCCTTCCCGTACTCCACCTCCAGGGTAAGTTTGCCTGTGAAGGGCACTGGGGGAGCAACACTGGAAAAGCCTCTACAGGATTGGAGGGCAACTAGTTTTATGATACTGTGATTTATGAATAAACCTATAGTTATGATAACTAATCCATACCAATTTCCCCTAGCTTTGAAAACACACACTGCATTTCACATACAGTCACTGTTAAGAATTCTTTAATCCCAGTACTCAGGAGGCAGAGGCAGGCAGATCTCTCCAAGCCTGCCTGGTCTACAAAGCAAGTTCCAGGACGGCCAGAGTCACACATAGAAACCCTGTCTCAAAATACCAAACCGATTAACAACAACAAAACAAACAACCCTCAGCTCCTTCTTAGGAATTTGAGCCCCAAGGATATGGGGGCTATTTTTCTTCAAATCACATCTATTGGAGAGTCTCTATCCGCACAAAAAACACATGTGCAGCACCAACTGCCCCCACCAAAGCAGCAGCTACTTTCAAAGTAAAAAGTTACAATTCGATAGTAATCTTTTGCGATTTGATACCCCAAGAAATAACTGCAATTTCCTGCCAGCCTACTGAAAACCAAACAAATTATGTGATAAAATACTTAAGCTCAGAAGTGTAAGTACCTATGACATGAAAAACATGAGGCTAGGGGTCTGGCGTGGCGGGCACAGCGTTTGCCTAGCACACGCAAAGCCCCCGGCTCAGTCCCTCTCAAGAGAGAGGTAACTTACTGGAAACGGGGTGGTAGAGAGTGGGAGGTCCTAGAGACAGGACGGGGGGGGGGGGGGGGGAAGGGGCTCCAGTGGGAGAACTGGACAGGACAAGCGTGGAGAACGTGGCTCGAAGCAGCCTGGGCTATCCCTGAGGCGGCAGCCCTAGGTATACAGCTGCTGGAATAGGGATACCTGGGGCAGGGCTTAGCTAGGAAGGGGACAGAGGCATCCAAGAATGGCCACTGGGGGACAATGACAGAGCCCCACTCTGAAGCTGTGATGGAAGAGAGAAAGCCAACTCTCAGTGGGAGAAAGAATTCCATTTTCATCACCTTCCTAACTGAACACCATGGGATGTTATGACCTGACAGCATTATGTCAAAACTCAGCCACATAGGCTTCCATAGTCATTTTTAAGGAAAAGAATAATTTTTAATAACATGAATGGATAATCTGGTTACTGATTGTCTAACACAAGCAGAAGAGATCAATTCATCTAAGCATTCTTGGCTAAAGTTAAGTGCCAGCACACAAAAGAAGCAACTGTTGGGAATGACCCTAAATCAAACTCTAGTGTCCTGAGGAGGGGCCAGGACACACAGTCAGAGGCTATCGCGTCTATCACTGGCCCAACACAGAGACCTCACCAGAGGACACACACATCTGGAAAGAGACCTCACCAGAGGCCATGCACACCTGGAAAGAGACCTCACCAGAGGACACACACATCTGGGAAGAGATCTCACCAGAGGCTGTGCACATCCGGGAAGAGACCTCACCAGAAGCTGTGCACATCCGGGAAGAGACCTCACCAGAGGCCATGCACACCTGGAAAGAGACCTCACCAGAGGACACACACATCTGGGAAGAGACCTCACCAGAGGACACACACATCTGGGAAGAGACCTCACCAGAGGACACACACATCTGGAAAGAGACCTCACCAGAGGACACACACATCTGGGAAGAGATCTCACCAGAGGCTGTGCACATCCGGGAAGAGACCTCACCAGAGGCTGTGCACATCCGGGAAGAGACCTCACCAGAGGACACACACATCTGGAAAGAGACCTCACCAGAGGCCATGCACACCTGGAAAGAGACCTCATCAGAGGACACACACATCTGGGAAGAGATCTCACCAGAGGACACACACATCTGGGAAGAGACCTCACCAGAGGCTGTGCACATCTGGGAAGATTTACATTTTATCCTCCTTTCATCCGTCATCATCCACAGCGCAACACCCCAGTTTCTGCCATGCTAAGAGGAGGAAGGAAAGGGAAAAACCAGTGTGAGGTTCAGGAACTTGACTGCTCACTATCTTCTTACTCACTGATTTGTGGTGTACGCACATAAGGTCAGGAGGACGTGTGGGCAGGAGTGTGAGGGGCAGGTGGAGGCCAGAGTCTGACCTTGGTGTTAGTCCTAGAGAGCTGTACACATGGTCACTACGTAACCTGAGTTGATGAGTATGAGGATTTTGCCTGCATGTGTATCTATCTGTACATCCTGTGCATGTCTGGTGTCCATGGTGGATCCCGGGGAAGTGGGTTACAGAGGGTTCTGAAACATCCTGTGAGTGCCAGGTCCTTTGGAAGAACCACTGCGCCACCTCTCCAGCCCTGTCTACCCTGTGTTAAGGCAGTGTCTCTCACTAAAAGTCGGCTGACCGACCATCTCACTCACATTTGTATGTGGGTGCCGGGAATTGAACTCAGGCCCTAGGGCTTGTGTGTCTTCATGCTTATGTGGCGAGCATTTCACTGACTGAGTTATCTTTTCATTCCCTAGTTATGCATTTTAAAAAATAAAAGTTCTTGTCGGTTTTGGTGGCACACGTCTGTCTTTAATACCAGCACTCGGGAGGCAGAGGAGGTGGATCTCTGTGAGTTCAAGGTCAGCCTGGTTTACAGAGTGAGTTCCAGGACAGCCAGGGATGTTACACAGAGAAACCCTGGATTGAAAAACTGAACAAGTTCTTATATCATTTAGTCTTAGGAGGATAACACTGAAAACATTTAACAAGAGGTATTGTGAAACCGGGGCGAACATCAGCCATGAAGTCCCAATGGATCCAACAGACCACGTGCACAAATCAAGACATTTCATTTTTCCAAAGAATTACGCACATTTCCTGTCTCTGTCGAACTCAAGGAATCAGGCTGTGGCTAGAAGCAGGTTAATGAGCGAGCCAGTCCAGACAGATAGAAGCAGCTAGAGATGGGTTAGCAAGCAGCACAAAACGAAAGAGCAACAAGAGGCGATTGATGGAACCAACGCCAAACAATCACACCATTGAAATGGCTATAAAAACAAAGCTCGAAGCATCAACCACACCGACAATTCAGAATCATACTTAATTTTCCAGACAACATCACAGGTAAGGCTGAACTTGTCCTAAGAACAATCAAAAGGCTGCAGCCTCAAGTGCCTCCAAGGAAACGAAGCTTAGGAGGCGTAAAACAGCAGCTGTCAAAGAAGGCTAACAGAAGGCTCTTGCGGCTTATGATGCGGACTGGAAAACAGCAAAGATTTTCTGCTATTTATTTCATCCAAGTCAAACACCACTGAGACACGCAATCAGCTTGAAGGAAACTGAGGTGAGCCGAGCAGGCTTGGCAGGCATTCTGATCTTTTTTCTTTGGATTCAGGAGTTTCAGACGATACGAAACAACGAAAGTCGGGCATTCCTAAGTCAGTGCTTCTCAACCGTCCTACTGCTGCGACCCTTTAGTGCAGTCCACGTCATGGTGATCTCCAACCAAAAAATTATTTTCGTTACTACTTCTTAACTGTAATTTTGCTACTGTTATGAATCATAAAATAAATATCTGATATGCAGGATGGTCTTCGGTGACCCAGACCCTTGGACTGAGAACCACTGTTCTATATAATAACTTCTGTACATAGCCAGAATACGCACTAAAGAGCAGTGGATGGCCTTCCTTCCTCAGCATGGTGAAAACAGTATGGGGCAGGGTCCTGCACAGGGGCGGAGTTGGCTTTTCTCAGTCGCCTTTCAACACCACTAAGGCTGGAGTCAGTGCAGTTACTTCAAGGTACCCTTTTCATTCAGGGGAAAATTAAGATAGCAAACATGGAGTTGAGTTGTTAACTTATCAAATTCTCCTGACAGGCAACCTAATCGAAGCGACTTCAAAATCTCTATAAAACACACATACCCCTTAGCACACTTCTCTACTTCAAAGCCAAAAAGACATTATAAGGCATCAATCGGCAGTAATGAACTTTTTTCTCTCTAAAGCTAGTCACTAAAATTATGTACTTTGTGGCTTAACACTTATAATAGTATTGAGTGTGTAAGTTCATTGGTTTTTCTTGAATTAGTTTCACTCAAGGGTATGAAATGTTTTACCATACACATGCAGGCAATATTATCTAATATGGTATGCCCCCCCCACACACCCCGGTGTTGAGGATTGAACCCATGGCCTTGCGCACGCTACACAAACATCCTACCACATAGCTGTACTTCCAGGGCATTTTTTGGGGTAGGTGGGAGTGGAGGTGGGTTGAGGCAGGGTCTTCTTTGGCTTCAAATTTACTATGTACTTGGGGATGATCTTGAACTCCCAAATGGCTGGAGCATGTCACCACACCTGGTTCCTAGCCCACTTTCTTAATGAATGAGAAATCAGTAAATAGGAATTCTGGAACCACTAGATACATTTTACCACAAATAATTATATGACAGCCATAAGATTATAAAACATATAGTACGTAAATAAAAATTATGAGATTGAAAAAACTTTATTACAGGATAAATGACTGCCTACACTGGCTGGGCTGTCCCTGGGCTCCTGGTTGAAGAGGTCCTCCAGGCTCGAGCTGATGAGTGTCTGAGAAAAAGGCACATGCAACACATATGGCTTAAAATAAATTTTTGGGTTATTGTTGTTTGTTTTTGAGACAGGGTCTATGTAGCCAGCCCTACCTGGCACTAAACCCAGAGATCCATTTGTCTGTATCTCTTAAGTGCTATGATTAAAGGCATTTGCCACCATACGTGGCTAAAATAATATTTTTATTACCAATAACATGAGCAGAATGCTAAAGACAAATGGCCACGCATCTAACCAGAATCCATGAAGGAGCTTTGACCCCGTGAAGGCTGTCAGAGTGCATGCTCCAGGCAGAGAGGGCCCAACATATCTATCAGCGCCTCAGAGAGTCTCTGATCAATCACCAGTTATAAACCATAACTTAAAAACTGGCAAAGGTCTGTTTCATATTAAAGATAAAATAAAAATCAGCTTGCTTTTAATTTTCTTCCCAAGGCCCAAATGAGAAAACTCACTTCTCTTCCCTGAATAATTGAAGTTTTTGAGTCATAAGACATCTTTCGACATCCTATGGCATGTGGCCAAAGTAATTCAAAAGCAGTATGCTTGACAAATTGAATATCCAAGAAACTCAGCTATTTTTCCAATGACAGATATGGCTCAAGTTCAAGTTCACAGAAGGCAGCTGTCCTCTGGCTATGCCAGGGACACAGAACTACTTAATCACTATGGCGGCTTCTCCTTTCCTTGGTCCTAAGAAGAGTCAAAGTGCTGTATTGAGTGAAATATGAAATATTCACGTGAATGGTGTGTGCAGGGTTCTTCCCCATAAAGATGACTTTGCACAAATGCCCATACTGGGAAAAATGAACTGGTATCAGGAGAGGCCAGCACCCAGCCAACCTAGATATCTAACTCTTTAGAATTATGCTGCTTTTTGCTTATGCCTTAGGCTGTCCTTTAGAGGTAAGAGGCAAAAACATGCTTTTAACTACTAACTGGTCATTCCTAAACTTGACATCACAAATCTAAAAAGTTTTATTACTCTTTTTTTTTTTTTTTCGAGACAGGGTTTCTCTGTGGCTTTGGAGCCTGTCCTGGAACTAGCTCTTGTAGACCAGGCTGGTCTCGAACTCACAGAGATCCGCCTGCCTCTGCCTCCCAAGTGCTAGTTTTATTACTCTTAAATTAATCTCAGAGGAAACTAATCTGGGGAGCAAGACGAGGAATTCCAGCCACTTGTTTTATGCGTATTTTCAACACCCATCTATCTATCTGTCTGTCTGTCTATCTATCCATCCATCATCTATCTTATCTTATCTATCTGTCTGTCTGTCTGTCTATTGTGTCTGTTGTATATGTCAGTCAGAGGACAACTTTTAGGAGTTGGTTTCCTGATTCTATCATGTGGGCTACAGGGATTGAATTCTTTTCTTCACTGATCCACCTTGCTGGCCCTCTTTGGAGTTTTAAGAGAAAATAATAATTCCCAATTGAGTAATGAAACAAACAAACAAAAGAGAAAACAAGTTAATGAGTCCAGAAGATACAGAAACTTAAATCTGATGATAAAATCTCAAAAAGAATTATTTGAAGACAGAAATGTACATGGCGAAGGAAAACAGATATTCCACTTAACTCCAAATTATAAAGTTTATTCATTAAAAATGGGAAAAGCATAGAGAATTTTTAATTTGTTATGTAAATTCTAAGGTCTCTATTAATGTTTAAAAACATGTTCAGAACATTCCTTTTAGATTGAATTCCACACTCACCAACAGCAAGTACTACTCCCCACACCCAACCGTGGGAGGCATCTGACCCTACGCTCTCTGCTACAGAAGAGAAAGCCAGGAGCCTTCCCCCAGGAAGCCTGCAATGCTCCGCTGTTTCCAGACAGAGAAACCGACTTCGTGTGTCCTGAAAACGCTGAATTCTCTCCCCCACAACTGTCTCAGCTGCACATGGGGAAATCTGCCATTACAGTAGGTGTGTGCTACGTACTATAGAACGCTACCTCTAAAGCAGAAAGTTGTTGGGCAAATGAAGATAAGGAGGAGCAAAAATGTTCAGGAGGCTGTCTTTGTTCCTTTATCTGATAAACTTTTCTTAAATATTTTACAACCTTATAGAAAAGGCCCAAATTTTACCTACAAAATCTCAACTAATCAAATCAGCCTGCTGGTGTGACACAGAATCTAATACTTCCTGCCTGCTGTCTGTTTTCCATCCGGGGAGTGGTCTAGTAACTGGTTCATACTCAAGGAATCTATTTGAAGTTGCCACAATCAGTTAAAGATTTTATTATTTCTGGGCAGGAGTGGCCTTTTCCAAAGGACATGTACGTAAAAATAGAATTTCATTTTGAACAAAGGGAGACGGTAAATGCAAAGCGGACAGACGTCTGTCCATCATGGAGGCACCACCGCTAGGTGCGCTTTCTCCCGCAGTCTTGCCAGTCCTCTTTCTGTCACTGTCTCCCTCCGCACGCCTCTCCTGACTTCTCATTCTGTTCTTTTCTCCCCTTGCTGCTAACAATCTGCCTCTCACTGCCTTCACAGTGAATGAGCCCGCCATGAAAGCCAGTGTCTGAAACCAAGAGCATAAAAGCCTTACTTAAGCAAGCAACCTTATTTACCATGACTGGCACTCACTTCAATATCCATTCAGTTCTTAGCTATTGTCATGGACAGAATCTCTGATGATCCTGCACTTAAAATAAGAAATCAGGGGGGCTGGAGAGATGGCTCAGTGGTTAAGAGCATTGCCTGCTCTTCCAAAGGTCCTGAGTTCAATTCCCAGCAACCATATGGTGGCTCACAACCATCTGTAATAAGGTCTGGTGCCCTCTTCTGGCCTGCAGGCATACACACAGATAGGCTATTGTATACATAACAAATAAATAAATAAATATTAAAAAAAAAAGAAATCAGATTTCCTAAGTATATATGGACGATGGCTCTTAGTTCTGAATCTTCCCTAAATGCTCAGATTTCACTAAGAAATAAATAAAATACGGTTGACTTTTGTAATAATACACCAATCGCAACTCTGCCCATACATAATGGGAAAATACTCATAGAACTGATTGCCCTCTTTTCCATTTTTATACTGGTAAATTCAATTATCTAAAATGTCTATTATTAAGAGACTACAACACCTTGTCCTGCTCGTGACTTAGCACTCACACCTCCTCACACACAGCTTGCTGGGAGGGAGAAGCAAGTGTCCCCAGTCATCACTATTAGCAAGACGTCTCGGGGATCCCTGCTAGCACTCATCCGGAGGACAGACTGAAACACAGAGCAGGCGGTGGTCATCATCCTGAGCCTGAGAAGGACCGTATGAGCAGGGCGTGGAGACCTTTAGAAAGAAGTCTAAGTGGATGATGTGGCCAGGAGAACTGTAAGGCTCCTCCCACTCTGCTTCCTCCATTGCCACTGACGTTCAAACGTTTAAATGTTAGGATGTGTCCAGTAGCACTCAGCCACAAGACAGGACCAATAAGAACACAACTTCTGAACAGGAAACACAAAGCCTCACCTCTCTGGGCGTTGGGTCTCTGTATTTGGCATGCAGTAAAGTTTTATAAACTATAAGTCATGTTTATGTAACTACTCAACATTATGGTTAAAATACTGGAATATAATTGGACTGTCGGTGCCAAGGAAAACTGTTTCAATACCCACCAACATTGCCAAAGAGCCTTTGTGAAAGCAGAGAAGGAGCCTGTGTTTCCGAGAGAGCAGACTAAGATGGAAAGGTCGCGCATTTGAGGACATGAGTTAAACCTGAAGTCATGAGCAGTGCATCACTCTAAAAATGCAAGCTTAGAGTTAGTCATAGTTTCAGTGGGGATCAAGTGCCTGTCACTGAGCTCTGCAGTTCTAATACGTGGGTTCCAATATGAAACAAAGGCCTGCTAATCTGTCTATAGCAAGACAGTGCTCGCTCTTTATTAAAGACTTGAAGCCTGCAGTGGTGGTGGTGGTGGTGCACGCCTTTAATCCTAGCACTCAGAAAGTAGAAGCAGGAGGATCTTTGTGAGTTTGAGGTCAACCTGGTTAACAGAGTGAGTTCTAGGACAGCCAGGGCTACACAGAGAGACCCTGTCTTGAAAACAATAAAAAGACAAAAAAAAGACTCAAGAATTTCCACACTGTTTATCAGCTAGAGAGAACAGATATGTAATTCTTCCTAAAATAAATTAAAAAAAATGGGAAAAACCCTCAGAGGAAGAATGAATTTGAAGTAGACATTCTAGACAGAGGGACAAATTAGGTTATGTGATTATGTCATTTGCTTATAAAAAATAATAAACATCCTTAGGTTTACTTCTCTGCCACAAAACTAGACAATTTATACCCACACATGCGCAGTCTTACCCTGTACCACGAGTGCTACTGGGGTCTGATTATCCCCATTGCGGCCTCCAAGACCAACAAGGTGTGAGCACACGTGGAGGCAGAGCCTCACTTTTGAAACAAGTGCTTCACACGGTCTCAGGGTTCTAGGCAGCTGTGTTAGCTCTGTGTTAGCTCTGTTAGGAGCCCAGACAGTGACCGCCTTCATCCTGCCTGGGAATGCACAACCTTCAGGAACATGAACTAAATCTGCTAACGCCTAATTTACTGTCCCGCTTTCTTTTGAGGAGGAGGGCTGAGAATAGAGCAAGCTAGGTGTGGGGGATGACTGGGCACTGGCGGGGCTCCTCTCTGGCAAGACAGAAGTCCTTCTTGCTCCATTTACTCCAGTGGCTCGGAAGCACCGCTGTATGGAGAGGACTCAGACACTAGGGTCAGGTGGAGCTCCTTCTGGTCTAATCCCTACGAGAAACGCTGGTTGCTAATGAACTCGTAGTCTCTCCTCAGGGAAGGTGCTTTGTATATCTTCCAGTGTGGCGGAATAAAGAGCAGCAGGAGACCACAAAGAAACTAAATGCTAACTCAGCCCGGCCCCTCTGTTCTCTCAGCAGAATGACAAATCTTTTGGTTCTGCAACAACGTTTCTGTTTTGGTTTCAACAGGCTTCACAGGAATCTTAGAAGCAACAAACCCGCAGACAACAAAATACCTTCACCTGACCCTGGAAGAGGATGTCAGGCTACAAATAACACAGCCATGTTTGCAGTTGCCACATAAACTGTACACTTAATAAAAAGCCAAATAAGAATTAAAACGGAAGAAAGGTTATAATTTTAAAATAAGCATATTTGGGAAAAAGCCAGTGTGTGCGTAAGCTAAAATTAGCCTTTGAGAACCTTTGATACCACAGGTATCGACAATTAAACACTAGTCACACTCAGCCCTTTAAGGGTGTTCTCTTTAGCAATGGCAACAGTGGTGACTGCCGATAGCATTTAATCCACAAATCTGAGCATTAGATAAGTCTTTGCCTAGAGCTTCTTTCCTAACATCTGAAACTTGTCTTAGAAAAGTCATCAACATTCAGGCAAAAAGCTGTGTTCTTTCTGTGTTCGGGAGAAGCTGAGTAATACTCATGGAGTTCTTGAAAACAATGTAAAAGTGTTTCAGTGTGAAATTATTGCTTAAAACAGCGGTGAGTTACAATGGGAGCAAATGGGATCATGTTTACTGTACTTGTGGACAGAGAATACACAGATGCACCTCCAATGCTGATACAGCACACACACACTTTTATGTACTCAAATACAGAACACAGGCAGTGTATACACACACACACACACACACACACACACGCTCAACATGCTCAACACGAAAGTAATGTGAAAAAAAACCCACTAAGTTGGCTAAATAGAACTCCCAAAGGGCAAGCACTTTCCTGGAATTGTACAATTGAGAAAGTTCATTACCCAATGCTGGAAGAACTGCACAAATATTTTAACTTGGATGTCTAGACAATCTGGCATAGACTCTCAATCCAGAGGGTAACAAAAAAAAATCTCAAATATGCTTCCTAATTTAAAAATTCTCGTTTAGCAGGAAAGGAATTTTGCTTCTTAGTATCAGAAGCTAAATGGCTCATACACAGTAAAGTATGAGGAATTTTAAGGTAGAAATCTAAAACAAGTTACTTTTTAAAAAAATGTAACATCCAATTTCTGATAAGAACATAAAATCTACCTAAATCTAAAACAATATGTATTAATTATTATAAGAAGTGGGTTTTTGTATCCTGCTTTTTTTAAAAAAAGATTTATTTATTTATTATGTACACAGTGTTCGGCCTCCATGTATGCCTGCAGGCCAGAAGAGGGCACCAGATCTCATTACAGATGGTTGTGAGCCACCATGTGGTTGCTGGGAATTGAACTCTGGATCTCTGGAAGAGCAGCCGGTGCTCTTAACCTCTGAGCTGTCTCTCCAGCCTCCTCTATCCTGCTTTGAACTCACAGAGAGTCACCTGCCCTAGCCTCTGAGTTCTGGGATTAAAGGCGTATATTATCATACCCAATGTAAGTCTACATTATTTAGACAATAAAACACCAGACTAGAAAGAGGCCTTTTTGTGGTGTTTCCCTGAGTTACTGTGCAGTGTGACAAAGCCACCGACAGCCATGCTAGACACAATAGCAATGAGCCCACTAAACAGTAAAGTCAAAGGCATTTAAAAATAAAAGGTGACAAAACAGGTCTACACTTAAGCATGACATTAAAGGAATGACAGAAAAATCTCAGCTTTAAATGAAAGCATCCAAACACACGAAAGAGAGCACGTGAGCCTTACTCCTGCACGTGGCGTGGAAATACCAGGCAAAAACAAAGAAATCGGTAAAACTATAATGTGGAGCAGGGCCAATCCCACAGCCCTAACTTATAGATGGCAAAGAAGGTGGGTACAGCTGAGGGCACGGTGACATGCGCTGTACGGAAGGCCTGAACCACTGCAGAAACCAGGGCGACAAATCCGCCTGGGATTCAGCGTCACCTCGTCGTCACGGGGTAGGCACACACAGCAGTCACCTTCAGCTGGTTGTTGAACGCATCGATCTCCTGCAGCTTTGACCTGGTCTCTCTCTCCACCTCGTCCAGCTGTTCTCGGAGCTGCTGCCGGGCCAGCTCTTTGGCTTCCAAGGCTCTTTTGAGGGTAAGAAGCGAATCTCCTGTTGCAGAAGAGCACAGGAGACAGCCTTAGCTAGCAGGGAGGAACATGCCAAGCCTTCACATCACTGGAGGGAATTCCTGCTGACAAAAGGGAGGGGGTGGAAGCTGAGGAACACTACTTAGTGATAAAAACAAACTCATGGCTGGCACAAAGCCTGAGGAAAGGGTGGTCATACTTAAAAGAAGACACCTTGTAGTGCTCGGGACGCTAAGGAAGACACAGCTCTGGCTCTGAGGCAGGCCTGATCTAGACAGAGAAACTGTCTCTAAAGGACAAATAGACAGAGAAGTAACACCCACTATGCAAACTGTTCTGCTGAACTTGCTTTAATTGGTCATTGAGTATCTGTTTTTCTGGAATAAGTCTTCCAAGCGTTTGCTGAGATTCCTAGGAGAGAGAGGAAAAAAACAGCAATGAGTGACTGAACCTCAGAGAAGCCAGCACCAGAGCCCTCATCCCAGACACTTCCCATCTCATCCCAGATCTTCTAGGCACTGAACTGCCATTCTCACCAAGGAACTAACTCACGGGCAGATGCTTTCTCCCTGGGATGAAGTAGGACAGCTACAGCTCCCCTGGTTCTGCTTGAGACATACTGGGTATTTATAAGATTTAGAAAACGGAAAAAAAAAAAAGGATTTAGAAAATGGAATCCCAGTAGGTCTGAGAGAGACTCAAGCTCTCTGGAGCAGAGCTCCAGAGCAAATGCTGGGGATGAGTTACCCACCATTCTGTTCTGGGCCCTGGTACTCAGCACACGGCACTGGAGCAGGCCACAGAACTCAGGAAGACATTTGTCATAGCTAGGATTCTAGATGCTACCCATGTTTTCCATCACACAGGAATTTTAAACATAAAAGTCCTGAACCAACCCCTTTTTTCTTTTTTCTTTTTTAAACTGGCATAAGAAAAAAGCTAAAACCACACTGTATAAAGAAGGCTATTTGGAGTTCTGACGGGTAACGTGCCAAGCACAGTATTGGTTTAAGTTCAGCTGAAATGATCCTGTAGTCACTTTAGTGAACTGGCAGCCTTGCTGATTTACTTGGCATTTATTTCTACCTTAGGGAGAAAAATGTCTCTTGTTGTGAGAAACAAATGCCCAAGGAAGAATTTCCTGCAGAGGCTCCGAACCAGGCTCTTTGGAACCCACCTGCAGACACACACACACCAGCGTCTGCAGGATGAGTGCTGGACCTTTACGGTAGGAGGTTAACTCAACAGACAGGATTCAGGAAGCTCCCAGGCTATGGGTAACCCACTCCAAGACTTTCACAAAACAAAACACACAGCAATCTTTGTCCCAGGAAGCAAACCCCATGTTCCTTTACTTGCTCTGCCTCAGACAAGGCCTCTTACCAACCCACCCCCCAAAGTTCCTTTCTTGACCAAGATGAAGAAGCATCAAGAAGAAGCCTGTTCCAACCACTGGGATTGTCTCACTCATGCAAACAACACTTTAAAATTCATAACTCAGGCTGAACATGGCTCAGGGGGTAAGATGGTCCAGTGCTGTTTTTGCAGAGGACCCAAGTTCGATCCCCAGCTGTCTTCGTTAGGGTTTCTATTGCTGTGAAGAGATACCATGACCATGGCAACTCTTATAAAGCAAAGACATTTAATTGGGGTGGCTTACAGTTCAAGTTCAGTTCATTATAATTATGGCAGGAAACCTGGCAGCATGCAGGCAGACATGATGCTGGAGTAGGAGTTAAGAGGCCTACACTTGATCTGCAGGCACAAGAAGGAAGACTGTGTGCCAGTTCATGACTAACTGGAGTGTTTGAAACCTCAAAGCCCGCCTCCACAGTGACACACTTCCTCCAACAAGGCCACTCCCTATGGGCCAAGCACTCACATACACGAGTCTTTGTGGTTATTGCTATTCAAACCAACACGCCAGCCTCAGCTCCTAACTGCCTATGACTCCAGCTCTAGGGAGTCTTTCTCTGACTCTCACTCTTTCTTATTTGTTTGTTTGTTTACTTGTTTATTATTTATTTATTGAGGCAGGGTTTTTTTCTGTGTAGCCTGGCTGTCCTGGAACTAGCTCTGTAGACCAAGTTGGCCTTGAACTCAAGAGATCCACCTGCCTCTGCCTCCTGACTGCTGGGATTAAAGTGTGCGCCACCACCATCTGGCTGAAAGGAAAATCTTCCAGACTTAACACCTGTACACTGAAGACTAAAAAATATTCCTGAAATATGTATTGACACAAAGTCTGAGGCCATGTGATTAGATATCGTTAAAACAAATCTTTTCAGATTAATCTATAAATGTGATGGAATTCAAAAAGTCTAAGATTAAAAAAAAAAAAACCTAACAAGCTATTCCACAATTTATTTGGAAATGTAAAGAACTAAGAACGGGGGTGGGGTGGGGGGTGGGCTGGAGAGATGGCTCAGTGGTTAAGAGCACTGACTGCTCTTCCAGAAGACCTGGGTTCAATTTCCAGCACCCACATGGCAGTTTGCAACTGTCTATAACTCCAGGTCCAGGGGATCTGATACCTTCACACCAATGCACATAAAATAAAGTTAAATAAATTATAAAAAAACCCAACTAAGAACAGACATAAGAAAAAAGAAAACCTGGGCAGTGGTGGCACACGTTTTCAATCCCAGCACTCGGGAGGCAGAGGCAGGCAGATCTCTCTGAGTTCAAGGCCAGCCTGATCTACAGAGTGAATTCCAGGATAGACTCCAAAGCTACAGAGAAACCCTGTTTCGAAAAAAAGGGGAGGTGGATAATAACAGAGAATTCATACTACTTACAGCCATAATTATCAACAGGTTGGGAGAAAGGACAGGCAGAGCAATGCAAAATAAACCTCTACAAGAATATTCAATTACCTCTCAACGGCTACCAAGGAATTTCAAAGGGAGAGTTCAATAAATGATGTTGAGTATCTATATATATGGACAACAGATCAATCTTAACCTGTATGTAATAATCAACTTGAAATAGATTTGGACCCAACCACAAGGAAGTCCTCAAAGAAAGCACAGACTTTCTCACTGGTGATGGGGGAGTCATGATTTCTTAGAACCAAAGGATAATTTAGCAAACTGAGCCTTATCAAATGCAGAACATCTGCCCTTTAGAAAAAAAACACAAAAATGATAAGCAAGCGGGGCGCGTAGGTACATGCCTGCGAAACTCGGAAAGAAAGGAGAGACTCCAGTGACTGCCACAGGCATGAGGCATGTGGGAACAAAGCTGGCCTAGTCTACAGAGACTTTCAGACCAGCCAGGGACACACGGCACTATCCTGTCTCAAAAACCAACCAAACAAAACACAACAAACCAAAGAAGTGAGTGAAGGCCGCGGGTAGAATGGTTGAAAATATATACCTGCAAAACAAGTTATCTGACAAATAGCTTGCTGGTTAAAAACACAAGGAGCTCACCATTCTTCACGCCAATAAAAATGGATGAAAGATTTGTCCAAGTGCTTCAACAAAACACACAAAGACACACACCAATATGCATCCCAACCGGCACACAATAGCACTAGCATGCAGAGACTCACAAACTAAAGTCACAGTGCTATATTCCCAACAGAAGTAACAAATTCAAAGTAAACATTCAAATGCTGGTGAGGACAGGGAACAGCCACACCACTCACCGACATGCTGGCCAGAAAGTAAGCATGCAAACACCACTAACGGCCGCTCATGAAACTCATGAGGAATAGCAATTCACACTGAAAAGTTTACCCAGGAGCAAAGCATTCATCTACGCAAGACTTACACAGAAATTCTCATTGTAGTTTTACTCAGAAAAAATCCAGAGCCGGGGCCAACATGATGGCTTGGGGGTAGATGTTCCAAGCCTGACTACCTGAACCCACATGGTAGACATCTACTTGCACTGTGCCCACACACAATAAAAATGCAGTAAAAAAAAATTTAAACTCTACAACTGGGTAAACGATGGAATACTACCTAGAGACTAAAATGGGAACCTACTTATCACTCACTGTGAAGAAATCCCCTAGCCAGCATGCTGAGAGAAAAGGCCTTACAGAAGCATTTCAAACCTACCGATAACATCAGCATTAAGTGATGCCCCTAGAGTTCAATCTTTGATAGCAAGGCAAGTGACAGCATCACATATCTGGACAGGCAGATGGAGGCAGAAATGCGAACAGCATTCCACCAAATCCCCACCTAGTCATCTCCATGGTTGCTTCACATAACTACCAAAACGCTTGATCCCAGCCACAGTAAAACCAACCTCCCACCAATGGACAGCAGTCCTCTGGGGCCTGCCTCCCACCTGCTCCACCCAGCAGTCCGGGTACTGTCACTCTGGAACTGGCCCCCACAGCCTGGGGTGACCTCAGGACAGACACTGCTCTTCCCTGCCTTGGGTCTTCGCTCAAACACTATCCTCACAGAAGCGCCTGTCCAGAAGACCTGAGTTAAGCTGAAAATTTTCCTAATACCTAGGTTCCTCCTCTCCCGTTCCCACTTAGCCAGGTTGAGCTTTCCTGATCTGAAACCTTCTGTGTGAACTCTACACCCTGAAATGTTTTGAAGATTGGCAAGAAGCCTCAAGTGGAAAATTCAACACCTGGCCTGAGAGTTACACTGTAGATGCACTAAAAAATATCACAAAATTATTTTCAAGTTCTGCATATAAGGAATATATATGCACCATAAAGTTCATATCTAAATAGACTGGGCTCCTTTCCCCAAGATACTCAGTATACATATGCAAATATTCTAAAGTTAAAAAAAGAAAACTACAATCTCAAGCAGTTCTTGTCCTAGGTGCTGTGGGAGAAACTCAATCTTTACATACTTTACTACGTGGTTAGTGACCTCCACCCTACAGAGAACACCATCTCGGTTGCCCACAGGTGCCCAGCACACACAAGACCCAACCTATCTATCTCCTCCTGGCCTTCGATGCCCAATGAATAGTGGGCGGTGAACATTTACTGAATAAGCAAATGAATTAAAATCCAGGCAGGGAATCACCTGTAACTGCTGCTGTAAGTGGGTGATTTCGGCAATTCTCAGCTCTCTCGACTTGTTTGTGCTCTCGATTTCCTGCCTTTGGGTTGTCAGTCGACATCTGATATCCTGAAGTTTTCCTTCTAGTTGATGCTTTTTGTCATTCTTCAACAAATGAAAGAGAGCAGGGGTGAGGGCAATGGCTAATGTCCCCTGGGCTGGGCTGATGTCTCCTGAGCTGGGCTGATGTCCCCTGCTCTGGGCTGATGATCCCTCCATTGGGCTGATGTCTTCTGCTCTGGGCTGATGTCCCCGCTCTGGGCTGATGTCCCCTGAGCTGGGCTGATGTTCCCTGCTGTGGGCTGATGTCCCCTGCTGTGGGCTGATGTCCCCGCTCTGGGCTGATGTCCCCTGAGCTGGGCTGATGTCCCCTGCTCTGGGCTGATGTCCCCTGAGCTGGGCTGATGTCTTCTGCTCTGGGCTGATGTCCCCTGCTCTGGGCTGATGTCCCCTGCTCTGGGCTGATGTCCCCTGAGCTGGGCTGATGTCTTCTGCTCTGGGCTGATGTCCCCTGCTCTGGGCTGATGTCCCCTGCTCTGGGCTGATGTCCCCTGAGCTGGGCTGATGTCTTCTGCTCTGGGCTGATGTCCCCTGCTCTGGGCTGATGTCCCCTGCTCTGGGCTGATGTCTTCAGCTCTGGGCTGATGTCCCCGCTCTGGGCTGATGTCCCCTGAGCTGGGCTGATGTCCCCTGCTCTGGGCTGATGTCCCCTGCTCTGGGCTGATGTGTCCTGTGCTGGGCTGATGTCCCCTGCGCTGGGCTGATGTCCCCTGCACTGGGCTGAACCTAAGGACGGGCACTCACCAGAGCTTCTAACTCAAACTCCAGAGTCTTCCTCCTCGCCTTCAGGACGACAATGCCCTCCTGCTCTTTGTTCCTCTGATTCAGGAGTTCTTGTCTCCGGTTCCGCTCCCATTCAAGTTGTCGCTGCCGTTCAAGTTCCCGTTTTGCGGCCTGTGGTCACAGCTTATTAGTTTCTTAATCCTAACACTAGGCGATGTTTCTTAAGAACGTCTAGAAAGCCCCTCCTTCTAAAGGTGAGATATCGCACTGCCAGAGCTCACACAGCACGGGTTCTGACTATGAGAGTCTCACGACACAGACGGAAGGCAAGGAGCCCATTCTTCTCGACTCCCAGAAAGCATGGTGGACTATGTAAATGTGTATTTTTCTTACCTAGCAAAATCAAACTAAAATCCTCAAGGGCAAAAACAAATAAACTCGATTTTCTCCTATTGAAAGAGAAGTTACTACACGTAAGTTGAATGGTCCTGTCCAGACGTTCCTGAGGTGTCTGCATGGGTGTCACTGGTTAACCTCCCCTAAGGTGAAAATCCCAAATCTAACTTTCTGAGTAGACTTTCTAAGATAAAAGCTGCAGTTTCAAAGTGTGAACTAGTCTACACTGACTGCTTGGCAGAGCTCATGTGCTTAGTGTGAGGGCCTCTCACTTAGCAAGCTCTAGATTACAAGGCAATGCCCTGAGGACACACACAATGAGGGTCACTCTGTTTCTCCAGGAACCACAGATGTCAACATCTGCTTAGCACTGCTGTGTTCACTCCCCAGCACCACATAAACACAAAACCCTGTTAGCATGTGTACATACATGCTTGAACACAAGGCTGCTGATGACAACATACTTTTTCTAAACCAATAACTAGAAGATGAAAACAAAACATTTTTTTTTTTTTTTTTTTTTTGGTTTTTCGAGACAGGGTTTCTCTGTGGCTTTGGAGCCTGTCCTGGAACTAGCTCTGTAGACCAGGCTGGTCTCGAACTCACAAAGATCCGCCTGCCTCTGCCTCCCAAGTGCTGGGATTAAAGGCGTGCGCTACCACCGCCCGGCCAACAAAACATATTTTTAATAAGGAAAGACTTTTCTTTACATTGTATTCACTTGAAAGAAGAGCAGCATTGCTTTTGCAGCAATATACTCAAACAAGGACAGAGAAGGAGCCGATTCCCCTATCTGGGTCTAGCACCAAATTCACCACTTCTACAGAAAGGTAAATAAAGACAGCATGTAAGTAGCAATTCCCAGGTACTGGAGTGTTCTGGAATAGACGGTAGACGACTGGACAACTCACAAGAAAAGAACAGTGTGCCTGAACTGCGACCCCCAGACGCAGGGAGCTCCTCTGCCCACCTCTCGCCTCTCGATTTCTTTCCTTCTTTCCTCCTCTCTCTGCCGCTCCAGTTCCCGCTGCTTCTCCAGCTGCTTCTCCAGCTCCAGCTGTCTTTTGCGCTCCTGTTCCTGGCGCTCCCGCTCTTTCCGCTCTTGCTCAGCGCGCTCCAGCTGAGCCAAACGCTCCTGCTCTTTGCGCTGCTGCTCCAGGAGGGCTTGCCTGCGCTTCTCCAGCTCCAGATTGCCCCGTTCAAAATTCTCCCGCTTCTTATCCTCAAATGTTACTTTAAAACAAAGGAGACATAAATAATGAAAAGAACCGTCACTTTCAAAGAAAACCTCAGAAGCATACTTTCAGTTTCAACCCAAACCCAGAACTGCCCAAGGTCCTTATGATGATGTCCTAAATGGGGGGAGAGGGGAGAAAAGTGCAAAGCCAAAATACTCTGCCAAGGTCCTTTCCTATTTTAAGGCCATAAACGAATGTTTACTGCCTACAGAAAGAAACAATCCCAAATCTAAGAATTCTTGTATTTATTTGAGGATGACACTTGATTTCCACAGAACGTGAACCAGTCCCTACACAGCAGTGACGACTCATTCTATGGAGGTGTGTTCCACTACTCTTCACCATCCTGGCCAGCCACAGCGTGGCTTCAGCACGCACACACACTCTCCACTTGCATACCTGAAATTTCAGAACACAGGACTCAGGAAGGAAGACTGCTGTGAGATTCAGGCCAGCCTGGGCCACATACAAAGATGCTTGTGTCTCAGAAAATAGGCCCTTACCCTAAAACTAATATAGTATTCCTGAGAGTATAATCACAGCAATATTTAAATTTTTCACTGTACTTAACACACAGCCTAGCTCATAGATCATTTATAACAAGTATTTTAGCATTACACATAATTGAAAAGCAGTTTAATCAGCTGGAAGAGTGAGTGCCTCAGTCAATCAATTAACTGGGGAGCACTGAAAATACAGCCAAGTGACACTAGCAAAGCGGTTATGACAAAGAGACTTATTAATAATTTCAACTGCTTCTTAGTATCATTATCATCTCATTAATAATTCAGAGCCATCTCATTTCAGACTAACTTAATAGCATAATAGATTTGCCATTGAAAATGAGGGTTACTTAAAATCAGCTCACATTAATATTAATATACTTTCCTTCTGTTTCCAAGTCCCCAGTTCTCCTAGACTAGCAAAATAAAATACCAATAGATGACTCAATTTTCTACTGTGGCACTGTTGATACCAAGAAACTCTCTTAACACCAAAGTTAAGTGCTATGGATTTCATGGGTGACATTTATAGAAGTTTTTGTCTTTTTTCTTTTCTTTTTTTCTTTTGTTTTTTGTTTTTCCAGAAAGGGTTCCTGTATGTAGGTAGCACTAGCTGTCCTGAAAGTTTCTCTGTAGCCCAGGCTGGCTTCAAATTCACAGAGACCCACCTGCCCCTGCCTCCGAGTACTTGGACTAAAGGCATGTGCACCAACCACTGCCCGACTATTTTTATAGAAGTTTTATTTCACGGCAGGAACAGGTTTCTGTTAGACAGTGGGATGAAGGTGTATTAGCAGAGCACACAACAATCTCATTGCTCAGCAGTGGTTCCAAAGGTGCCTGTCTCCTGCCTATGGGCAGCTGAAGAAACGGCCAAGTGCCAGAAACTAAGTTCATCTCCATTTCTGCCATCCATCAACCAATCAGCTGTGGGCTGCTCACCAGGTAGCTTCTTCTCTAACTGCTGCTCATCCTCTGAAGCTGGCTCCTCAGGCAACCTCTGATCCACAGATGAAGAGCTTATGACGGACATCCCACTGCCGGAGCGAACCCTTCTGCAGAAAGAAAGGAAGGACAGGAAGGGCTGACTAGAGCACACCTTGGAGCAGGTGTCAGTGAAAGTGAGAAAAAGCAGAGATTTGGTTTTCTCTAACTTATAAAGGTTTTCAAACGGGCATTTAAATGCCACCAGATTCCGAGTGCCAAACTTACTCAAGATGTGGCTCATCGTTAGAGACGTAATTCAGTGGTGGCACATACCTGGATGTACACGATCCTGGGGTCTCCAAACCATCGCGGTCCCCATTTAGAATTGCCACAAGTTAGAACAACCCATGAGGGCTGAATTTGTAACCATGCAGTAAGTGTTGGTGGCTATTACCATTACTCTTGGAAGTAATTCTCAGCTTCCCCAAGGAAGGCAACAGTGCAGCTAACTGGAACTAACACTTTTCCCTTTAGAAACCCTACTTTAGTACCCTACACACAAAATATATTTATGATTCTGAAAACAAATCGACTCATTTATTAATAAATGTCATATTAAACCCTCAACCTTTGTCTTTTAAAACAACCTTTCAGCCAGGTGATGGTGGCGCAAGCCTTTAATGCCAGAACTCAGAAGGCAGAGGCAGGTGGATTTCTGAGAGTTCAAGGCCAGCCTGGTCTCCAGAGTGAATTCTAGGACAGCCAAGGCTATAGAGTGAGATCCTGACAAAAAACCAAAACGAATCTCTCTTCTTTTTAATGCTTTTTAAAAAACATCATCTTGAGATGTTTCTCTCATGGGTTCCTAGAGCTGAGGGGTTTGCTGCCTGCTGCTTTCTCCCTGTGTATTCCCTACCTTGCTCCCAGTACGACACAGAAGCAGATACTGATGGCTCTGTGGCTATTCATTTTAGAGAGACTGTACCCAAGTCTCTCCTGAGATCTGAGGACTCTGAATATAAGTGTAGATTTTATTTGTCTTTTGTTCAGTAAATGGACCATTGTGGGATGCTGTGTTCACACATGACAGGTGCGAGTGGGGATGTCAATCCCAGCAGGCTTCTCCTGACTACATCTCGTAAGCACTCTTGACATCTCTACTGAGTATGTTTCAGAAATTACCTTCCTGATTATAATTTCTACATTGCCAGCATTTTGTTTCCTCTTGAATGTGCGTGATTGGCAGGTGTGACCTCTGATTTCGGACATGCCCCCCACTGTTTGTTCTCTTTCACCGTGTGAGTATAATTTCTGGGGAGCTTCAGTGATAGATGGGCACAAAAACGGATAACCCTGGACTTTTTTTTTTTTTTTTGGTTTTTCGTGACAGGGTTTCTCTGTGGTTTTGGAGCCTATCCTGGAACTAGCTCTTGTAGACCAGGCTGGTCTCAAACTCACAGAGATCCGCCTGCCTCTGCCTCCCAAGTGCTGGGATTAAAGGCGTGCGCCACCACCGCCCGGCCAAACCCTGGACTTTTACTTGATGCTTTTACTAGAAGGAATGTGGAAGTGCTTAGGAGAATGGATCAGAACCAGGGCCAGCACTGACCTAAAGGCTCTTCTTTCAGACAGTTCATCCTCAAGCCAGGAAAGGGAAACAGCCAAGTTTGGAATCCATGCAAATTCCTTCAGGAATCAAATGTTACTTACCTAAAGGAAGGAGGAATGTATTCTGGAGGCAGAACAAGTGGCAGGGGTTGGCCAGACATGGCAACATCAATTAGGTGCATAGCCAGGATAAATTCTTCTGCTGTGAGTTTTCCATCTTGATCAATGTCAGAAAGATTCCTAATTCAAAAAATTCACGCAATCCAGTTCAGGAAAATGCATGCTTCTTCCTGTTCACCAGTGATCTGAAATCCTACTTCCTGACTCTGCTCCTACGCCAACAGTCCACACAGCCGGAACTGTCTTCAGCATCCAACAAATGCTAACCATGCCCATGACGATCCCTTTAGTCCTTGAAGGCATTTAAAGTGCATTGTTCTCAAGTTCTTGTATGTTAACATGCTATGTGCTAGACAAAGGACTGACAAAGGGTAACACAGCAGATTATTTTAAGGTTTGTAAGCTACACCAGCCCTGTTTGCCCACGATGAAAACCACTGACAATATGTAAACAAATGGGCGTGTCCACATTCACAATAAAACCACCTACAAAAATGGGTGCAGGTCACACCCCAGCACTGGCCATTCACTCATTTATGAATTGATCTTCGTGTCTCCAGTCCCCCTCTAGAATTGGGACATGTCTCCCTCCGCATTCTAGCACTCCAATTACCATCAGGCTTGTGATGAACTTGCTCCAACAGCTAATCCCAGTAAAGAGCGGATTCTTCCAGACAAGAGAAGGAGACGAGAGAGCACACATTTGTTCACAAAGTCACGTTTGTCAGCTACTATCGCTAAGGTGTAATTTCCACAAGGGAACAGTGTCCCCTGTAGAGGGCAATCATGCACATACATCTCTGACACAATGGTCAGTGACAGAGCTAGCACAGTGGTATGAGAGGCCGGGACCAGCCGAGTGCCCACATTTCCTGTAGCTCACTTCTCCCTGCCCGGCCCATGGGTCTGTTCCCTGTTCTATTTCTCCCCTCTTTCGATGATGTACATCCTTTAAATGGAGCAGAAAGCCACAAATCCACCTGTCATCTTCTTTAGATGCTGCATTCTCAGCTACTCCAAGGTAAATCGAACTAAAAAGTGTTAAAACTCTTCCCCTTCCCCCATAAACTGGCTAAATAAGGGCCACAAAAATGAAAGCATCTTTTTAGTGCAAAGAAGGAAAATTCAGCATTCTAAGAGAGGCCTCCAATGTCCTAGGGTGTAAGTCATCAATGAAAAGCATGAGGGTAGGGCAGGAGCCAAGGAAACGTCAATCGAGCTCCACAGATGTTACCTCTTAGATCTGTTCCAGAGGGTCCTGGGGTGCCAGCTGGACACAGACTTCAAGGCTGAACGTGCTATAGGTAGAAACTACTTCCTACTCAACAGCACAGGGAGGAGGAGAGGGGAGCATTAGTGTACTAGAGCTTCACCCCTGGTCAAGCAGCCATATCAAGAGCTGGCAAGACTTGCCACATAAGAAGTGGACACCAGGTCTAGTTCCAGGTAGCTATCAACACACAACTCGAAGAGACAAGCTGCGGGGGGGGGGGGGGGGGGGGAACTAGAGGGAAGGAGGGAGGGGGAAGGATGGAAGGAAAGGAAAGAGAAAAGAGCAGCTGGGCAACGCTCATCAAGCGCTATTGAAGGTCATTATGCACTAACAGGAACATCCTGCAGCTCTCAAAGACAGGACACAGTAACATCTCTAATGTAGTCCTACCCCAAAGAGCAAAAATCAAAGTAGAACCAGATAAGGTCTATACCCAGGACTGAGCAGTCTCTCAAGAGGCACATGCTAACATCTGGAGACATCTGGGTTCTCAGAACTGAGGCCAGAGATGTTACAATGCACGGGGAAGCCCCAAATGAAGAAATGCTGCCCCCAAAAGCCACAGTGCTAAAACTGAAAAGCCTTGTTCTAGATGTAATTATCATTTCACAGGAAATACAGAAACAAATTAAGTGCCACCAGAGGAACACAGCAAAGTCAAGCCATTAGGGAACTATTCAATAAACTACCTCATTTGTTTTGGGGAGACTTGGGGAGCAAACAGAGAACAAGAAAGGGTAATGTAGAGATTAGAGGTATATATATCAATTAATGAGCTGGAGAGATGGCTCAGTGGTTAAGAAAGCTTGCAGCTCTTGCAGAGGATCCAGGTTTGGTTCCCAGCACCACAGAGTGGAGCTCCCTACCATCTCTAACTCTGCCCTCCAAGGGCACCGGGCACACACATGGTATAGAGACATATGTGTAGGCAAAACACACAAATACATAAAATAATCTTTAGAAGAAATTTAAATTGATCAATGAAATATTACATAGGTTTGTTTCACTCCATTGCATAAATAAAACTATACAAAGCACTAGCTGATGGAAGGCATTTGAGGATTAGCTCATTAATTTGATATAAATGACTACTAGGCTAGGCAAACTATTGGCATTGTGGTTAAAGTTAAAGAAATAAATTTAAATATTTAAGGCAAGACAGTGAGAGATTTGGCTTAAAGTCATGGGGGAAAAGAAACCTGGCCTTGGGTTAGGAGTTGTTAGGCTGTCTTGAGTTCTTAGGGCTCACTGTGCTAATATCCCTGTCCTTGTAGTAAGAACAGCAATTTTCGCAGCTTACTAAAAACTACACATACTCCACTCTCTCTAAGGATGTGAACCAGAATCCCGAGGAAAAAAACACCCTAAGTAAGTTTCAACTTTACACAAACCAAGGAACTTGTACTTCCTTACCATATTGAAGCCAGCTGAGCCTGGGGTAAACTTGATTGCATAAGAATAGTTCTTGCCTGGGGACCTAAGCAGAAACCAGAGAAAACACATAAGGATGAACCACCAAACAGTCCCTGCACACGGAGGCCAGAGGCTGCACACGGGTTCTATGCGGTCTCGTGCAATCATCACCGCACCCAGTGTGTGCTCGCTCGAGCAAAAGGGAAGAAACAGAAAACACAGGATGACCAGTGAGGAGCGAGGACGTAAAAGACTGGAGCTTCAAATTTAGCCTGCCCTCTTAGCCAGATCATCCTTTTGCATTGGGATTTTATTTATAAATGGAGACATAAGAACTGTAAACTGACCTTCTTCTGCCACAGCTACCACCTGCTGGTCTCACCATGATCACCATTACATAAATTAGGGAAAAGACTTAGAGGAAGATGAGGCCTTTACACACAGCCCTTCTAACGCCATCACTACATACACCTTACCACACACACGCTAAGGATGTGAGTGATTAAAGGTCCCACAAAAGTTATTAGAATCTCAACTTTTCTTTCAAAATCAGTTTTATGTTGTTCATATAATGATAAATATCTTCATTTCTGGCACGAAAAAGCTTTAGTTATGAGATAAAAACAGCAACTGCAGATTTCAAGCAGTGTCGGGGGAGGCAAATATGTAGTCCCAGGAATACCCATGGACCATGAAACTGTGACGATTCCTTACCCCTGCACAAACTTCAGATTCCATTATTTACTTCCGAAAGTCTCCGAATTGTGAAACACAGAAGCGGTGTGTTCTAGCACAGCCAGGAGCAGACACCATGAGTTCTAGCACAATGACTTCCCAAAATGAAGGGAAAAGTATGAACAGGCAAGCAGCTGCAGGCTCTTTACTGGCTTGGTCTATCCTCTGCTGAGGGAAGCAGCTCCTCACTCAGGGACTTGCTCATTTCCAGGGACCCATGAGCACATCCATGACCCACTGGAAAGAGCCCTAAAAATGAGCTTAGCACCCATGTGATGTACAGGTGACAGTTACCATGTCTATTACTGCCAATGTTTTAGCTTTTATTTACATATAACATATTGGCAAAAAAGTATACATTAATGCACACGTGTAAACACATACAATGTATACATTTTCTTAGAATTCATTTTCTTTTTACTTACTGGGGTGAGGGGTTCAAGACAGGGTCTCTCTGTGTAACCCTGGCTGTCCTGGAACTCATTCTGTAGTTCAGGCTGGCTTTACTCACAGAGACCTGCCTGCCTCTGCCTCTGCCTCCAAGGCCTCAGCTATAAAGGAGTGCAGTCCCTTTCTCTTTGAAAAGCATGGTATAACATACACATCAAATCACGTGAGAGGAAAGGGGCATGCGTTAGGGAGCTGCATCACCAGGATACTCACAGGTAAGTAAGGTCCATTCTAGATGGACTAGCTAGCGTCCCAGCACACTTTAGAATTTGAAACCAGACTTAGAAAATCAGAATTTGATGACATCTTTAACGACTGCACAAGGGTCTTGCTTGAAGATGAAATTTATACCCGAAAGGCTTGCCATGAAACTAAAGCAGACTGCGGCTGGGAATCGCACTAACCACGGACATCTGCTGCAGGCTGTGGCATGGGTCAGTTAGGCTGTAGGCTATGTACAACTCTGGGGAGTGTAAAAGTGACGACACACAGGGAGAGAAAATGATGGTACAGGCATCATCTGTAGTGAGTCTTTTTCTGTCCCACCAGCCAGCTCCCAAGTAACGACATGGAGACTTATCATTAATTATGAAAGCTTGGCCTATAGCCTTGGCTTGTTCCTAACTAGTTCTGCTAAGTTAACCCATTTGTACTGATCTACATTCTGCCATGTGGCATTACCTCTCTTCCATCTTGCACCTCCTGTTTTCTCTCTGTATCTCCTGGTGTCTCTGCCTTTCTTTTTCGCAGAGTCCTCATTGTTCCTGGAAGTTCTACCTAACCTCTTCCTGCCTAGCTATTGGCCATTCAGCTCTTTATTAAACCAATCACAGTGACGCATCTTCACACAGTATCCAGACATCCCACAGCACAAGCATGACCTAGCTTCTCTATGTCACATCACTGCAACCTTTGTGCTTTAACTGGTCTGTAAACCAGGCCATTGCAACCGCAAGGCTGACAACTACTGAACTAGCTAAGAAGCCTTGGGTGAGCAGAGTATGAAATGACTGCCTTCCTGGGCCTCTGTGCTGGGCTCTCTGGATGTACCTGTTTCTTTCTGCTGAACAGACAGCTGATTTGGGGATTTCAAGTGCTCAGAACTATTTCCACAGTTCTCAGCAAGAGGCTGACTTTCTCGTGGCTAGCCTGGTCTACAGAGCGAATTCCAGGACAGACAGGAAAACACACAGAGAAACCCTGCCTCAAAAAACAAAACCAGTAACAACAAAAGAGGATGACTTTCCTGGTTCATCCAGCTCGCCATCAGCTCCACTTCCACTAATTGTCTGATTTAACCTAGAAACACCCTACAGAGCCCTCAGAAATACACACAGGGAACATCATTTACTGCCATTTTAAAACATACTACAGTACTTTTCATTTCTTATTTTGTAATGACTGCACAATGGTCTGGCTCATAGATAAAATTTACACTTTAAATACTTGCTGAGCAAACTAGAATACTCCAAATCTTACTTTTTGTCCCATATATTAAAGGTTCTAAATTCAAGTGTCTAAATCATTTCATCAAGATATAAGATCTACTTTTATCATTCATAAAAAATTTTCCTAACATGAAAGAATTTCTAACCAATTCACAACAAAATTATGAATTAGCTTACAATACCAACAATTTCTAAAGAAACTGAGTGCGTCTGGAGTGCTGTGTCAAACACCTGATCAAAATGATACTGTGGAGTATTTCCTCAGTGTCTGCACAGGCTGGTGTGGGTCTTCTGGCTGGTTTGTTTGTTTGTTTTTGCTTTGCATTGTTTTTTGAAGCAAACATATCACAGAAATTCTCTTGCCTCTGCCTCTTGTGTGCTGGGATTAAAGGTGTGTGCCACCACTACCTGAAAAGTGGGGTTTTTAAAAACACTACCTAAAAATACTGAGAGCTGCTGCTTTGGAAAAAGTGTGGAATGTGGAATGACAAGTGTTTACTTTTTGCCCCTTGAGGTGAATGAGGTGACTGCTGAGGTCTACCATGGAGACAGGGTTCAAGAACAGAGCAGAATGAAGGCCTTCTCCAGTCTTCCCTTTACACAGAGCCCAATTCCTCATCTGGAAGTAAAGTATAACCATAAGCAATAGCAAAACAACGTGTGAAGAACCAGAACTTTAAAGAGTTCTGTCTTACGATCGAGCCAAGAACCCACACAGGACGAGCTGCACCCCCAATACTAGCCTGCCGTCTGTGTAAAGAAGCTGTGTATGGTAAGGACAGTAACTTCTCACTCATACCAAGAGCTGAACAACACCTTTCTGATCACCCTCGTGCCAAAGCCTACCACAGCTGTGTCTTAGTAAAATGCCAGAGGGACGGGTGTGCCTCACGTGCTTCCGAGCTGCTTGAGTTCTGGGTAAGGGTTTGCCCAGTCAACTCAAGCGTGTCCCTTTCACACTCGCCTTCTAAAGACTGCGCTTTCTCTGTAACATCCCAACTGGTGGCTGTTAGTTCTTAAAACGTCACAATAAAGGCTTGGGATGGTGCCTGAAATGCTTCTCTACACTTCTGATCTATATAACAGAATCAATACGCTTTTGAAAACCCACTGAGATCCTAGAAATTAATCCTTCCCCTTCCATGAGCACAAGCCGATCATGACAGCTCAGAGTCCCTTCATCCCACAGCTCTGCCCCGCATCCAGCCTCTGCCTGACCTGAACAGGCAGCTATAAAGGTGCTTGCTCCTCAGAAGCTGAGCGACTTTGCTCACAGAAGGATCTTCACTCATGTCCCACTTCTCTAATGAGTGGTTTTCAATGTGCAAGCAGGTTCCTGTTCTGTGATCCATTTTACCACCAGGCAAGAGGGTGAAGACCAGAGGCGGAGGAGAACAGGGTAAGCATGGACAGAGGTATCAGTAACAGAGACAATGGAAACCCTACTCAGAAATAAGGAAAGAGAGGAGACATTTGGAAAGAACTTTCCATATTTAAATCAGTGACTGCATTTTGACAATGAATGTAGGTTTGTAAATACCTGTTAAGTGTCCACTCATAGTTTTGTCGTGGCTGTTGAATAACTGCCTGTATTTCAGTCTCGAAGACTGAGGCACTGCCCATTCTGCTGCTGGAGGGGCACTGTAGGAAGAGGAAGGAGAGAGTGACATAGCGTGAGGCGCAGCTCACCAAGGCTCAAGAACTTGTCTAAGCAACGCAGGTTAGCAAGTGCTCCCTCACAGTGCTGTTGGAGTCAATCCGGGCCCTGTAGAGGCAAAGGCCCCAGCACCTGGCCACACTCAGCACTTCCACAAAAGTTACAGATGTCTGTCAAAAGAGGGGAATTGGGGCTGGAGCGATGGCTCAGCAGAAGAGTGCCTGCTTCCAGAGGACCCGGGTTCAGTTCCCAGCATCCATGTCACGGAGCTCACAGTACTTGTGACCCACCTCAGGGGCTCCAACACCCCCTTCTGTCTTCTGACACACATGGCATACATACACACTTAGAAAGAAATCTTTAAAGAACTAACTAAACTAACTGGCTTTTTTAAATGTGAAGGAAAACAGATCAAGTGACTATTTCATATTCTACATACAATTTAATAATCTAAATATTCCTGTAATATATGAAAATATACCAGGAACTGAGATATTATATACTATCCAGATTTTCCAAAGGATTCAGGAATTCCTTCTTTAGTTAAAAAGCAATGCTGGCAACTGCCTTTTAAAAATTACACTACAGAGCCGGGTAGTGGTGGCGCACATCTTTAATCCCAGCACTGGGGAGGCAGAGGCAGGTGGATCTCTGTGAGTTCAAGGCCAGCCTGGTCTATAAGAGCTAGTTCCAGGACAGGAACCAAAAAAAGCTACAGAGAAACCCTGTCTCGAAAATCAAAAAATAAATAAACAAATAAATAAACAAACAAATAAATAAATTACACTACAAAATATCTAACTTTCTACAACAAACCAAACATGGACTCATTTCTTTTTTGTTTTTAAATTTATTTATTTATTTATTTATTGAGGTGTGCGTACACACGTGTGTATGTGAGAGAGAGAGAGTGCACACATGCCACGGCGTGTGCAGGAGTTGAACCCAGGTCCTCAGTTTTGGAGGCAAGCACTCTTACCCACTGAGCCATCTTACAGTCCCTAGGCCCACTTCTTAATGAAGGAAACTATTTCCTGCTGGGAGGCTTAAATTCCTAGCAAATGGGAAACCTCCCAGGGAGGAAACAAGATATGTCCAAGGTCCTGGCAAATCAGTGGAGCAGTCATGGACAAAGCTCCACTTTCTTGACTGTAACCCAACACTGGTGTCTCCCTGCCAACGTGCTAGCATGCTGGCCTGAGAAGCCCTGCTGACAGTGAGTCTGGGTAAGATGCTCCGGCAATTCCTTCAGCAGATGCACGGCCCACCCAAGCACCACACCGACACCGTCTATAAGACCCAGGCTCTGAGTGCGATCACTGAACTGCAATGGAGACAGAAGGGTGGCATTGCGTGTGCAGGGCAGGTGACAAGGAAGGCTCCGCAGCAATCTCCTTCCCTTCCTACAGAGATTCACACACACCACACCAAGATTTTAACCACACACTGAAGCTTTTATTTACTAACAAGTGTGGTGTTCATAGACTAACGTACTAGCAAAGGTCTCAAGAGTCAACTACCCACACTTGAGAAGTGACAAATCCGCCTTCTTGAATTCCTCTAAGTCTTTTAATGGAAACACTTACCACCGGGGGTTCTGCTGTGAGTACTTCTGCAACACGTCTCTCATTCTGTCTAACAGTTTGCTGATTCCAGCTCCTGCCTATTTATTAAAGGGAACTATCTTGCTCCTGCACTGCAAAGATAAAGGGTGCTGCACACAGACGCTCGCCCAGATTATACTTATCAGCTTTCTACTACATTCCTGAGAGTTTAAGCAAACTAACAATTTAATCAGCATGTTACATAAAAGGTAGCTCCATCACAAAAAGTTACAACTTCACATCATGGAAAACCAACCATCAAAAAGCACTATTTGCTGAACATCAGTAAGAGGCATCCAAATGGTATAAAGCAATTTTAAGGCAGAATTTAAAACCATGTAAGAAAAGTTAAAAACACCAACGTCAGTCTGAGATAGAGAAGAAATTTAATATGAATACGAGGTTAAATCTCAGCCATAGGAAAAAAAGAGGTGGTAAAAGAAACATATACAAAATAATATGAAACTATGGTTGGCCACATATAAGCAAAGAAATTGTACAGTCTCTCAAAACTCAGCCACATATATAATTATTATGAACACTAGTATAAATTATTCATTTTATTAAAATTGGTGTTTACTACTGCTCTACTACTAAGCCAGATTATGACAGTATTAAAAGCAAGCTCAACTTTAGTTCAAATTTCATAAAAAATTAATAAACTTTTAAATGATTAATAGAAAATCATTAATTGGCTCTCCTAGCTCCCCAGAGTCTGTTTCTTTGCTGGTGCTGGTGGTGAACACTGCTCCTTGGATGTGCTAGGTAAGCTCTCTCTACCACGGAGCAGCACATCCAACCTGTACTACTGCATTTTTGTTGAAAAAAAAATTAGGAAAATGGCATGTTCTTGATTTTTCATCTCAGTAGTAAACAAATTGTAAATTCTAATAAAGACACTATTAGCATTGTAATTAAACAAGGAAGAGACACTCAGTGGTTTAAAGCACTTGCTGCTCTGGTAAAAAATGCAGATTCAATTTCCAGCACCCATGATGGTTCACAGCCCTATGCAACTTCAGTTCCAGAGGATCCAATACTCTCGACTAACCTCTGTAGGCACCAGGCATGTGGTGCACATACATACATACATGTACATACATGCAGGCAAAACATCAAACCCATAAAGTAAATATTAAAAAAAATAACATGAACAAAATTCGTTTAAAGGGAATTAAATAGTGCCTTAACTAACTTTTCTATTAAAAACAAGCACTCTTACCTGGCTACATCGAATGATTGTGCCTTCTGTAATTTAGTGTTTAACTGAGACCCTGGACCAGATCTGCTGAAGGAAGAACTCTTTGGCAATGTGGCTGCTGTAAATATTATAAATAAAATATGTAATAAAATACTGAATATTTTAAGTCTATAAAATAAGAAATTTTTCTTATTTAAAACATCTAAAGCAATGACAATCCTCCTCTTTCTCCAGCGTAGAGCCACAGCCCTTTACTGTCTCCTGCCTAGACGCCCTTGTCCTAGAGAACCCCAGACTGAGCTGTAATGCTGACATCCATAGAACTCTGCTCTCTATTGAACATTTAGTATCACATTTTGTAGGTACTGTTCCAAGTCATTGAAGTAACAACTTAAATATATAAGATGGCACTTTCTTACCATCAAGGGAGTTAAATTATTAGTTCCAGATGTAACAGCCAAGAAGTCCCAGGCTACCCAGTCTTGCCCAGAGAACTGTGGGAGGGGCAGATTTGTGTGTGATTCTCATTTGATCTGATGAGCCCCTAACAAGCCCCCCACCCTTCAGTCTTGTCTAGTGTCTTGGAACACTTGCCAGAGCACAAAAGCAAACAAGACAGAGCGTGCGGATTCACAATCCCACTGCAGCAGCCACCACGCGAAGGCTGCACAGGACTAAGCTAACAGAGGCTCAGTAGACGCTGCTCTCATCTTCATAAGTGCAGGTCGCTCAGGTGCAGCAACAGCAACACAAATATAAAGTCAAAACATATGCTGCTTACACTACTGGATTTCCTCAGATATCCCAAACAGCTTTTTATAGGATTCCCAAATTGCTATAAATTCATTACGATTTGTTAGGCCAAGGCTATCTATATCTACACTTCATGCTTTCTTTTAATTATAGGAAAAGACTTTGAATAACGTCTCAAAGTGAAATTAAACCAAGAACAAAAATAATTACATCCTTTCCTCCAGTTAAGTGTTTAACACTGTGATCTTAATATACTTGGCCATTTAATTGACTTTTTTCCCCATTTTGCCCTGTCCATTCTGCTTGTTCAAAACTCACAATGCTCACTTTTTCTCACCATGGAATTCTAGTCAAAGGATGGGCTTGTGTATTAGCTGCTCACAGCAGTTAAAGAACAGAAGTAACCGATACATGAAAACACAAAATGTTTAGACACTGCTCAGACTCTATTGTCCATGAAAGGAAATCATGCACTTGGCTTTCACTGTTGGGCTCCTCTTTGTCTACAGAAGTACCCAAGTTCTGCAATAACTTTCCCTTCTTCTGCTCTTAGCATGCGCCATGTCATATACTGGGAGGAATGAGAATCAAATAGAATTACAATCCCTTTCTCTGTAACGAAGTATCATTTAGATATAACTAGGGAGTAACGAGATATCTAACAAGAAAGAGCAGCAAAATGTAAGTGGTAGCAACAGGTCTACTGGAGGCACGTACCGGGATGAGCAAATGCAGGCAGAGGCTGGATGACGGGAGGTGTCCCGTTGGCCAGGGGAGGCACTGCTGCTGGAGGAACAGAAGATACTAAGGGTGGAGACATTCCAACAACGGGGATGGAGCCCATTGGCACCGGAGCAACAGCTGTAAGTGGCGGCATGCTACCAATTCCTCCCATACCTAGAAGAAAAAAGTCCACGCAAAACTCAGTCACGTGGTACCACTCAGCAACATTTAGCCTAGTACTGGGGGGGGGGGGGAGAATCCTGGTCGCAGATGCAATATATCCCTACATAGAACAGTTCCAGGGTTGAGAGGACAGCTCGCAGTACAGTGCTTGCTTGGCTAACACACACACCCTCAGGTTAAACAGCTGGAGAATACAAACATTTATGTTAAGAACCACAGGGCCCTTGGATTCTCTTGGTCGTGTGGCCCAGTCTCGACAGTTCCTCTATGACCCACAATTTCTTTTGGGGAACAACACCGAAAGGACAATATGCTCAGCTTGTAGACGATTTATCAGAATGAGGATCGATAAGAAAAGCATTAGGGTCAGAGGTGTAGCTAAGTTGGTATTCTAGTATACAGGAGGTCTGGGTTCCACCCCAGCACCCCGTGAACCATGTGTGGAGGCACATCCTTGTACTCCCAGAACTCCAGAGACCTGGAACCTCTGATACAAAAGAGTTGTGAATTCAAGGTCACCCTCAGCTACATAGAGTTTGAGGCTAGCCTGGACTACAGAAGATTGTGTTTAAAACAACAACAAACAGTAATGGCAGTAGATTTAAAGGCAACAAACACTGTATAGACTTCGGGTCTAATTCACTTTTGTGTGATGTTTTTATTTACTTGCAAGTTCTTATAAAATAATAAAATTTGCCAAAAAAAATTAGAAAGAACAAAATAAAGGTACCAAAAATAAAGGGGAATAAAAAATCAGCCATTTTACCTGCATCTCCAATATATACTGTGCACCTAAAAGTAACCAGTTAATGAGAAGTACCTCCTTATAAGTATGTTCTGACCAATAAAAGAAGACTATTGGAACTAAAACGCATGCTCTTACCTATTTGTCCCCACTTTAACAGCTCCATGACTTTCCTAAGGTAAGATATTCTTGTAAAGTCAGTCAAGAGTGGTGGCTCACGCCTATAATCCTAGCACTTGGCAGAGGCAAGAAGATCAGGGGTTCAAGTCCAGCCTGAGCACACGAGACACTGCTTTAAAAATACATTAACTAAGTGTCTATATTACTAAGCTCAGTACTGAAGCTCAAAGGTCCTCCTCTGGGCAATGCAGTCTCTCCAGGTTGGCTCTGTCGCTGCTCCACTGTTCTCTGACAACTTCCTAACTGACCATTATCAAAGAACACACCTTCTAACTTCATCATGGATAGTTCATACTTCAGGTCTAGAATCAGATATTTTCTTCTTCCCAAGAAATTCTGGTTTCCTATAGCAAAAGAATGTTATGTCCGTGATCTGGGGATGCCATGGTTGCTGGGACCAATCATTGTTTTAAGACCTTTCCAGAGGAGAGACGAAAGACAAAGGTAGGTAGGTGGATGAACAGACAAAAGAACAGACGAACACTGGAATACTCCCAGAGACCTTACAAGCGGGCCAAGGTTTGTCTCTGCTCCTTTGAAAATCCCTTTTTCAGGACATTAAAAATCTTTGGTTCATTCTTTCCCTGAGAATCCTAAATATGTCACTCAGTTTTCTTTTGCAACAACGCACTGCTGTCAATGTCTGAAACTAATCTGTTTTCCCTTACAAACCACGTGGTTTCCTTTTCTGCATGTTCAAAATAGTAGAATTTACCTTAGGGTTAGTCCTTTCAGGTTAGTACTATCAGACATACCCTTTCAAATCTATTTCAAGATAATGGTCCTGAATTCATTTTACACTTGCTTTGTTCCCTGGTGGGAGATTCTTCATGAATTCCTACCCAACTTTTTAAAAACTTCAGTAGCTGTCAATTCTTTTTTATATCTACTGTTTCATTTTCTTCTAATTTTAAAATAGGTTTTTATTCTCTTTAGAATAGTATCTCTGGGGGCTGGAGAGATAGCTCAACGGTTAAGAGCACTGACTGCTCTTCCAGAGGACCTGGGTTCAATTCGTAGCACCCACATGGCAGCTCACAACTGTCTAAAAATGCAGTTCCACAAGATCTGATACCTTCACACCAATGCACATAAAATAAAAGTTAAATAAAAAATAATAAAATAAAAAAGAATAGTATCTCTGAAGTTGCCTGCAGCTTCGCCTTTGTTTCTAGAATAAAGGATTGTTGTTAATTCTTTGCTGAATCCCGCCACCTCGCTTCTAGGATGTTCAAATCCATTTAGGTTGGTGTTTCAAGTCCTGTATCAGGTCCACAGCATCCTGTAGTTTGTCTGAACTGGTGGTATCACCATCAGCAGGGTGGAGTAACCTCAGCTGTGTGTGGTTTCCTAATAACTTGGTGTAGGATGATCAGGCTCAAACCTTTCTGTCACTTATTTGTATGAAGTCCCGCCTTTTGAAATTTTCGGTCTCTGTCCCATGCCCACCCCTATCTTCTGCACTTCCCTCCCTTGTCTTATTCTCCTCATTTACCTGACCTTGGGATAGGCCTGCTCCAGAAAGGGTCAAGGTGAGCTGGGTTGTTTTTTTTTTTTTTTTGTTTTGTTTGTGGTACCAGAGATTAAACCCAGGACCCCAACACAAGATGAGCCAGTCTGAGTAGGGGGTTGTGGAACCCAGACTGCCCCAGATCTTTCAGGCCTTCTGCAGAACCCTGTGTGGGGTACTCAGGGAGTTCAGACACAGTACTCTGGCTGGATCTAGTTTGTATGAATGCCTGGCAACTACTTTCTTGCTTCTCTTTCTCGACTACAACAGACAGACGATTTTCTTCCCCTGCCTCCTGTACTGTGACAGACTTACGTGGTTCTATTCTGTGTGGATTCCTTTCTTTAGCTTTTCTTGTATGCTGTGTGGCAAGTGTGAGTATCTGTGTGTTTGCACATGTGTACAGGCAAAAAGTCAACTTTGAGTGTCCTCGAGAATCATTATCCACTTTCCTGAGGCAGGGTCACTTGCTGCAGCAGAAGCTTGCTTGCCTTGTAGCTTAGCTCCGTTTTCTAACAGTTAACAGGACGTCTGTATCTTCTAAATGGGGCTCTCAGCCGGCAAGAAGCTGGAGCAGGATCAGGAGCTGGATGCCAGCACTGGTGACACAGTATGATCCAGATGAGCCTGGACTACCAACTAAGATCCCTTCTCAAAAAATGTGACACGGTTATTGTCCCTAGGCGATAGGACAGTAATTTTCACACTCTTAATTCTTTTTGCATTTATAAATTAGTATCCATTACTTAAACATGAGGAAAAACTCCTCTCAACCCCCTATATGCAGTGGGGGTGTGATATGAATCCAGCTCCCAGAGCAAACTAAACCATATGTTTTATTACTGAGCTACACACCAAGCAGAGCTCTTCATTTGGGGAAAAAAAAAATACTAACAATGTTTATAGGTACTGAAAGTACAACAAAGGGAAGGAGTTTCCAACCTGGGCATAACTTTATTATTTACAGACATCTAAAGGGTCGGTTTATAGGCCATACCCGCCATCAACACTTACCACACACCGCACCTGAAGCAGGTAATTTTATGTCAACATATATCAACATGCATCACGCTGATGCTGCCTCATACTTGATGGCGGCATAAATTAGGCTAACCGTGCTAAAGCATCTAAGTCTTTCAAGACTTTTGAAATGTTGATGCAGGCAAACTTCCAAGACACCTCGTCTCTACAACTACAAATTCTTCATCTTAAAGAAAGGAAAGGAACCTTGAAAGTAATGCTGAGAAAGAAAATCTTATAATAAATAATATGTCACACTTGTTACTAAAAAGACTGCACAAAACTAGTTAACAGTAAAAAAAAATCACCAACTTGGAAAGCATCTTCCAAGTCTCCAAACGTTAAGCTCTTCTTACATCAGAGTTTTCCCAGGCTGGCCTTACATTTGCAATCTTATCTGAGCACCTAGAAGCTGGTAGTATAAGTCTGTGCCACCATTGCCAGCTCATTTATTACTTTAGCCCCAGTGTAGACCTGAGTGAGACAGAGCACCTGCCTAGGGCGGAAAGACCCAAGCCTGATCCTGAGCCCGACAAGCCAGCAAGGCAAAGCAAGACTACCCTCCTCTCATCAAGTGGTTCACTGTCTGTTGAGACGGGTCCATCTCTGCGCATCTCTCAATGGCCCGGAACTTACCATACAGGCCAGGCTGGCCTTGACCTCACAGCAGTCAAGCCCCCTTCTGGTCCCCAAGCAGACACTCACAGGGTGAAGATCACTGAGCAGCCCAAGCATCAAGCTCCGTCAACACTTTCCTCCCCTCCTCTTGCCTCATCTCATGCGGTTGCTCACTCACTTCTCCCGGAAAGACTTCCCTGGCTACGGTGAGCACTTCCGGCCACGCTCCTCAGCCTCCATTTGTAGAGCCTTCCCTTTGCCACAGCTCTCAATGCTGCACCACAACAAGCTTTGGTTCCACATGCCCGCACCACACTTCCCACTAAGACACTGGGCTGCATTCCAAACCCACCTACCTCCCTTGAAGACTCAATGACAGCCTGTTTTACTCCTCTCCAAAAATAAGCACACAAGGCTAATACAAGCAGGCGAGAACCACCATCCAAATCTAAATCATTCTCCCCACGGAGCTAGGAGTGAACTAGAAATACGAGTAAAGACTGACTGCGTAAACTCGATGGACCTCTGTTCTCGCAACCTTTCTTACGCCCTCAGGGTTCATTTATCTTCCTGGAATCATTTAGGGAAAATGTTTATGTTACGAGAAGCAGGTGAGAAGACCCAGGCTGAGGCTGGCAGTGCAAGGTTCCCTCGGTGGCAGTGCAAGCCACTAGATAAATGTATGACACTAAGCAGTGAGCCCAGAAGTACGTCAAATAGAACAACAGAGAAAGGGAAAACAAATTAAGTAACAGAGAAAGAACTGCACAAAGTTTAGGGGGAAAAGAAATGGGGCATCATTGTTCAACAGATCCTTTCTTCACACTGCAGAGTCCAAGACAAAACTAAAATGCCCCAGCTGTTTTAACACATAAGTCCTGAACAAAAGTTACCAGCAAGCACCTTCAGGGACTCACTGCAAAGCCCACTTGCACGGGCCAGCTAACTGCAGGCTGAGTACTGCAAACACAAATCAAGTGGGTTTGTCTGGGATATCACTATGCTGTTCACTTGCATTCCTCCTTGTCTTTGCTCATGCATAGCTTTGTGCTTCTTCTCATAGACCCTTGTCCTGCTAACCTAAAGATCTCCCCAAGCTCACACCTTCCTCTTAGAAAAACCAGCTTTGTAGCCAAAGGTCCCCCAAAGAAAGACAATTTACAGTATTATGATTTGAATTTATAATGTCCCTCATAGGCTGTTCTGAATGCTTACTGGTGCTACGTTGAGAGGTTTTTGAACCTTTAAGTGCCAGAAGGCACTATGCAAGTTTCCAAAGGGGGGAAGCCCCAACAGTCCTGCCTGACTATAACCCACAGTACAATAGTGGTGAGTGCTGGCATGATCACTAAAGGTGCATTAGTGGCCCACATACGTTGATGGTAACCAACAACTCCCTAGTTAGATTTAAGACCCACTCAACAAAACAGAAATCCTGACTGGTAATGGAAATGTAGCCGACTACCCAAGTCTAGTGAAGTCATGGATCTTGGAAAGAACCTACAACGTCACTGACCAACTCAGCATAATCCCTAACTACATTCTAAATATTTATACTCTACCCTCAGGTGAGTGTAGCCTTCACCCTCATCAAGGAAACTCTCTCGCAACAGAGGGAGACCATTATAGGGGGAAACCATTACAGAAAACTACAACCAATCAAAAGGCAGAGCCTTTTGTGGAGCCTGGTCACAAGAGATCCATCTAATACAGCTCCAGCACCTAAGGCTCAGGGACCATTGCAAAAGAGCGAGCAGAAAGATTCTAAGAGTCAAAGGATCAGGGAGATTGCCATGAAAGTGTTATGGGAAATATCAGTAGCTACACCCATGAAGTCTCCCCAACATGACTGCCCAAACACGAGCCGAACAAGGACACTAACAACAGACATACTAAGTGGAAGGCGGGGTGGGGGCAGGAGGCCTCAAATCTACATAAAGAACTACAGCCAACTAAGAAATGCAGAGAAGAAATAGTCTTCTCCAGGGAAGAGTAGACCAATTGGTTATCCAGTGAATAGTCCTGAAAACATATATACAAGTAACATTACAGACTGAGCAGGTTATATTTACATATTTAGAAACACACACACACACACTCGCACATGCGCACACACATGTAACAATTAGTGAGAAAAAGAGGCAATGAATCTGAAAGAGAGCAAGAAGTGTATCAGAGGGTGGAAGGAAAGGGAGGGGAAATGTGATCTCAAAAGAATTTTTAAAAAATTAAAAAGAAAAAAGAAAGATATCACAGTCCAAGAGAACTATTTATGTACAAGGAGCAACAAAGACTCTGAAAATCCAAATGAATGTGAAAAGCAAGAGACAGAGCACTGGCCCATTCCTTAAACCAGGAAGACTGCACCTCTCCCGCTGTAACGACCTTTACCCTCAGGGCTGACGTGGACAGCATTGCTCTTCTGAAAGCTGTCTCTCTTTTTCTTTTTTAAAGATAAAACTACGCAAGAATTTCATTATTTCTGAGGGGAGAAAAGGGAAAATATCCATTTTTAAGACATACAAAAAGATATAGGAACCAACTAATTTTCAGACTTACCAAATGCTGGTGCACTAGAAATAGCAACTGGCTGCTGCTTCATGACAGGGGGAAGCGCAGAGGGGAGCTGATATCCTTGGAGCTTCAGTTTGATGAGCTTCATGGCTATGGAAAACTCCACTTGATCCATTCTTCCGTCGTTATTCATGTCAGCGAGTGCCCTGCAAACCAGCAGCACAGACTCAAGACAACTGGACTACAAAAGCATCTTTCTCAACACCACTTCCTTGGGCACAGGCAAAGTAAGTGGCTCCTGTGCTCCTACAGAGAATAACAAAGAGTGAGACGTCTCTACCAAGCCACGGGGATTTGGGGGTGGAGCAGGGTAGAAAAGCCAGCACATTTTATGTGACTATGTGGTACCTTGTACTCTGTTATTCTTTACCCAGAGACACTGAGGAACTTTCAGCCTGAATTTGATGACTTCTTACATTTTAAGAGATTTCATTTTAATAAAAAATGTTCTAAAATCAGATCAGGGTGGAGGTGACACAAATCTATGACAATTCTACAAACCACCGAATGTGTCACGTGAATGATGTTGTAATTAAATGTTATTAAAATGGGATCTGGAGAAAGTTATTTCCAGAGACGCTAAGTTAAATCCACTTCGTCTGTGGGGCTCTACACCCATGGGAGATGGCATGGCATGAGATCCTGTTCTGGGAAAGTTCTCCAAGTCAACTGCTTTAGAGCCCTGCCCTGCACACTCATTGTTGAAGCTATGCTTGGGTGTGCGCTTACTGTTTCAAAACGATCCTCAAGTATCCACGGCCCAAGTGGGATTTGTAGTGAGTTTTCAAAGACCACTTTCTCTCATGGAAAAGGAAGCGAAAGGCAGGACATGGCCTAACCCAACTGTGCACACTCATGAGACTATGAAAAACACTTTAGACTTCTTTTACCCACAGATGAAAACATGCAGCGCAACCAAAAGCATGTCCTGCAACAAAACATGCAGCACAACCAAAAACATTTTATTGTCCTGCAACAAAAACTAAAGCTCCCTGAAAATAGCACGGCTGTAGAAGCCAGCAGTCATTCTGGAACATGCAGATCATGGAGCAGGAAGGAGCATGACTGTAGCTCAGACAGGAGCTCAGGCCCTCTGCAGCCGTGACCCTCACAAACCACAAGTTTCTCTGCTCCTGCGAGCCTGAGCTCCACTTTCCTGGTGCTTCCTGTGCGCTCGGATTTACTGTTCTGCAAACAGCTTGCTCCCAACCTTTCCCAACTTCCTGCTGAATTATACTTCTTTTTCCTGTCAGTTTAGAAGCATTCCCCATACACAGCATATTAACTATTTTACTGCAAAAAGGTGAGTTTTAGTCTATTGATTTTGTGGATCTTTACTGTGTAGAAATTATACACTGTAGACACAAAATATTTATTTTATCAGCTTTTAAGTTTTCAGTCTTTAATTTGTTTTGTTACATTTTGTTTGTTTGTTTTTAAGAAAGGTCTCTCTGTGCATCCTTGACTGGTCTGGAACTCGCTCTGTAGACCAGGCTGGCCTCGAACTCGCAGAGAGAGTTCCGCCTGTCTCTGCCTCCGGAGTGCTGGAATTAAAGGTGTGCACCACCACATTCAAATCTTTAGCCTAACTGTAATTCAGTGTTATTCACGACCACAGCACTCTTCCAGACACATACCACACTTTCAATCAACCCCTGTTCTCCACTCACTGAACTAAAATACAAGCTGTTATGCTCTCAGAGTTCTTATGATTTCCAGATTAGCTTTCCTGAAACAACCCAGGTCTGCTTCTCCTTTTTAATGAATTGCAGCATCAGCATGAGCAGACAGGCTTGTAAAGGAGGAAGGGTCTGGAAGCACGTACTTGCAGTTCTCTTGCAGGGAGGTGGAAGCAGGCAGCTCCGCCCCTGGGCTTGCTGACCACTGACCTGAGCCTCACTGGTGAGCCCAGACCCCAGTCAAAGACCATGTCTCGTGAACAAAAACAAAATGCAGAAGCTAAAGAGATGGCTCAGCTGCTAAGACTGCTGGCTGCTCTTGCAGGACTCGGGTTCACTTCTCAGCACCTACATGGCTGGGAAAAACTGTAATTCTAGTTCTTGGAGGAAATCTGAAGCCTTCATCTGGCCTGCTCAAAAACTGCACACATGATACATGATGTACTATATACATTCAGACAAGACAATCATATAGATAAAAACTTTAACAAAAAGAAAAAAGCTCAGGACACAGGTTAACCTATAACTCCAGTTCCAAGGAAACTGATACCCACACATGTCGCATATGCTCACACCAATATATATATACACACACATAAATAAGATAAAACACCAAGCCAGGCAGTGATGGCACATGCTGTTAGTCCCAGCACTCAAGAGGCAGAGGCAGACGGATCTCTGTGAGTTTGAGGTCAGTCTGGTCTTACAGAGTGAGTTCCAGGATAACCAAAGCTACACGAAGAAACCCTGTCTTGAAAAAACAAACAAAAAACCAACCAAGGTGGACAGTTCCTAAGGAACAGCACCCAGAGTTTACCTCTGGCTTCCACACAGACGTGTGCACCCACGCACCTATGCACCCATGTGCGTGCACACACACACCCGGGAGACGAAAGATGACAGGCCAGTGAGTCGCTATAGCGTGTTTGCTTCTGTACTAGATATACACAGCAGTTTGCTCAGCAAGGGAAATAATACTTATGTCTTTCAATTTCTTCTATTCCCTTTAATACGACAGACAGTATTTTCTTCCTATATCACACTTTCTTCATGCAACTCATGAAATTTTATTGACAAAAGTATTCTATGGAATTTTATCATTTTCACCAGACTTGTAAGTAGCTTATTTCCCTACATTTCTATTTCTTCAGTGTTTATTTTAAGTATGGAGTATTTTAGAGTCAGATGTATTGTCACTGGTCTTTAACCCCAGAAAACTCAGGAAACAGGTAGAAGGATTAAGAGATCCAGATTATTTTTGCTACATCAAAAATCCAAGACCAACCTAGGCTATATAAGACCCTGACTCAAACAGACATGAATTCTTAATAGTTATTTATGCTAGATTTAATTATCTTACTAAATGTCTAAGCATATCACTAATACAACAACCTAAGTGGAAAAACAAAGGACACGCCCTTTCTTTTCCCGTATTTCTAGCAGTCTTCAGCACTGGTCGTTTTGACTACTGAATGCATTCGCACTTGTTCTGAGTTTAGAGAAATGAATTTAGTACTTCACTGGTTAGAACTACGATTCTTAGTAGTGACTGTTGCTAAGCAGTCTAACTTACTTTATTTGCTTTTAAGACAGAGTTCTGGGTAGGGCAGGCTAGCCTGCAACTGACCACACAGAGAATGTCCATAAACTCCTGCTCCTTCAGCCCTAAGCACTAGGATTACAGGCTCTGAAATGCCACGAGGCGCGTTTTAGATTCATGAACTAGACATCGGTATTATCATTGCCTCTTCTATGCTGTTCAGGAGCCCTGCTACTGAGCCATATCCAGTCACTGGAAGAAAGGTTCCTGTGTTCTGTTTAGTTTTGCTTTTCAAGTCTCACCCCACATCTGCCCAGCAGATAGTGAGCCTTCCTTTATCTGTTGAAACAAACTGCACAATTCAGTGAATCTCCTGCCTCTGGTCCTGCTGTCAAACACACATGTGAAAGTCACTTGCTTGGGTTTGCATCTGTGTTCACGCCAGGACCCGGTGGCCACTGAGCTGCTCTGTTCTGCAAAAGTTTTCAGATTTAAAAGATAACAATAAGGTGACAATCCTTCCTTCTTCTGCAAAGCATTTTTAACATGCTCAGCTATTTTAAATGCTTTACAGGGGAGAAAGAGTCGGCTCACAGCAACACGAATACTTTATTTACGTTTAAATAAAGCGTCAAGCAGATGCCCACCTTCTACTCCTCCTGAAAAATGTTGTTGGCAGAGACTAGAAACATTCAATGTGAGATCCATGGGGTAAGGGAGAAGAGACTTTTTTTAATTTTTTTTTTTTTTTTTTTTTTTTGGTTTTTCAAGACATGGTTTCTCTGTAGCTTTGAAGCCCGTCCTGGAAATTAGCTCTTGTAAACCAAGCTGGCCTTGAACTCACAGAGATCCGCCTGCCTCTGCCTCCCAAAGTGCTGGGATTAAAGGCATGTGCCACCACCGCCCGACTGAGAAGAGACTTTTTAAATAAGAGTCTAATTAGATAATTTAGTGCTTCTAAACCTCTTTCCACTTCCTTGGGTAAGGAGAAAGAAGCCAGTCAGGCGCCTAGCACAGCTGTAACATCTAGCTGAACGCCCAGTCTACAGTTCTCAAAGATATTCACTTAACAACCAAAACTATTAAAAAATCTCCAGTAACAGAGAACCCAGAGGAAGTTCTGGAAATACAGCTACTCGGCAAAGCTCAGCCCTCTACTCCTTCCCTCTTGGCACTCGACACAGCAGAGCCCAGATGCCTTTCTACAGCACTGCCCAAGACCTTTTCATAGTCAACTGTAGCTATTTCTCCAATGAATTTTGCACCAGTTCCTCCCAAAGTCTGTAAATCTGGGTAATATTAACATCAGATCTAGTAAACTTCAGAAGTAAAAACGCATGCTAAACCCAGCAAGTAACTGCTGCACGCTGAGATGGGAAACTGAAATCGGAGCTCAGCCGTGTATCAGAGTGGGGCCATAAAACAAGAGGCGGGTGAGGAAGGAGCAGAGATGCAGGCGCCCAGTGTGGTGACTGAGTGGTAAATGCTGCCCACAGTCTCCTATATCTGAAAGTTTGGTCTCCCCCAGCAGCCCTGTCTGGTGGGCCTCGGAGGAGGTGTGTCACTGGAGGTGGGCTTTGAAGGTTCAAAGACTCCTCTGTGGTCTCTCTGCTTCCTGCTTGTGGTCAGGTGTGAGCCCTCAGCTGTGCCTGATGCCAAGCCTGGTGCTGGCTGCCAGGTTTCCCAATGTGAAGGTGATGGGCTCTTATTGTCAGCACAAAATACACCCTTCCTCCTCTCAGTTGCCTTATCATGGTGTTTTATCACAGAAATAGAACTACCAAGTAACTATCACACCAATGGTATACTTTTCTTATTTTCTTCTACAAACAAATCATACACCACTCTGACACACGGCTGGGAAAATTCCTATAACTCCACATGGAAGGAAACCACATAATCTTTTACTTAGAGCTAGCAACTGCATGCTTATGAATTGACTCTGAAGGTACATTTCCAACGACATAAAAACACACAGCTAAGAGCTACTCATCACAGAATTATCTGTAATCACTACATTATCAGTAATCACAATGCACAGGAAATGACCTGCCTGAGGAAACATGGGACACGGGATAGAAGCACTACCGCAAGCCTGACACCCTGAGCTGTGGAAATGAGAAGGAGATGAGAAGACGGAGCGATATCGTGTTCCAGAAACTACACATAAGCACAACATCTATGTTCTGTGCCTGCTTTTTACCATGACAATAACCAACCATAACAAGGAACAGTGATGTCAGCAGGGAGACAGAATGAAGAGCGGACCATGAAGAGCGGACCGCGAGGACTTCCCAGTATGCCCTGTGTACACTGCTGCTTTCAGACCTTGTTAATGAGACCTGCAGAGGTCTTCAGGAGGTCGCTGCTTCACGCAGACGTGTCATCTGCCATTTGGTGCCCATTAAGGCCAAGCAATAAGGAAAATTAAAGCAGTTTGGTCATTCATTCAATAAAAACATTAAGTATGGACGCACCCGCAACGGCGTGAGCACCAGGAACTAAAGACAGACCAGGTCTCTGCCTTTTCGTTTAAAACAAGTCAGATATGGCTACGACCAGAGAGAAGGGCTGGGTTTGTGGTTCAGGGCAAAGCCCTTTCTTCAGCATGCTCAAGGCCCTAGGATGGAGACTCACCACTGAGAAGTGGAGCTGGGACTGGGAGAGGGGACAAAGTCATCAAAGAGCATCTCTCTGCAGGGTGACAAGACAGTGAGCAGTTATGTGAGTTCTACAACTCCAAAAAGGAGAAACACCATTACAGTGGTCCCGAGGCATGGAGAGACCTACCCTGTGAGGAACACAGGGGTCAGCTTCTGGAGCAGATGCTGTGGGAGAGAGGGAGGGGAGGTAAGAGCTGGGAGGAGACAGCAAGAGCTGGACCACACTGTAGATGCTGTGGGAGAAAGGGAGGGGAGGTAAGAGCTGGGAGGAGGGGAGACAGCAAGAGCAGGACCATACTGGGCTTGAGCATTCAATGGCGGCTTTGGGCTTTGGAGAGTTTTAATTAACTGATTATATTGTGTATGAGTATTTGCCTGCATGTATGTATGTATGTGTGCCATGTACATGGCTGTTGCCCTCAGAGGTCAGAAGAGGGCACTGGATTCCCTGGAACTGGAATAACAAACAGTTGTGAGTTACCCTGTGCATGCTGGGAATTGAACCCAGTTCCTCTGGAAGAGCAGCAAGTGCTCTTAACTACGGAGCCTTCTCTCCAGCCCCTTAATGGGGAGTTTTAAATGTCTGTTTCTAGAGGCACAGGGGTTCATTTTTAAGGCTGATCTCATGCAGCCCAGGTTGGCCTTAAACTCTGGCTCCTCCTGTTTTTCTAGCTTCAAAGTGCTTTGAATATAAGCAGGCACCATCATGCTCAGTGTGGTTTCACTTTTTAAAAATAGATGTATTTTGTGCATGTGTGAACATGAGCACCAGCATCTTTGGAGGCCACAGGGCTCAGATCCTTTGGAGCTAGAATTACAGGCAGTTGTGAGCAGTCCAGTGTTGGTGCTAGGAACTGAACTCAGTCCCTCTGCAGCAGCTCTGGAAAGCAGTTGGAAATTTCACGAAACGAGACCTGCTAAGAAGCTGAGCTAAGAGAAGCAAGCTGAGCTAAGAGAAGCAAGCTGCCTTTGAGCCCAGCTCCAATACCCATTTACTCAGTAACTCACAGTGGTACTTAACTCTTCAAGTCTGCTTTAAAAACTGTCATGAAGGGCTGGAGAGATGGCTCAGCGGTTAAGAGCATTGCCTGCTCTTCCAAAGGTCCAGAGTTCAATTCCCAGCAACCACATGGTAGCTCACAACCATCTGCAATGAGGTCTGGTGCCCTCTTCTGACCTTCAGGCATACACGCAGAAAGAATATTGTATACATAATAAATAAATAAATAATTAAAATAAAATAAAATAAAAACTGTCATAAAAAAAAACTGTCATGAATGACAGCCTTCCCATTCTTACACTCATGTGTTTCTTTGGATGGACTTTGATCTGAGGAGAAAGAGAGTTCTGCATCTGGCCTGCCTCCTGTCTCCCAGTGGTGCTGGCTGTAGGGCTAATGAGCAGACTATCTCAGAAGCCGCTGCGGTGTTGTGTAGACAGTGTATTCCAGTTAACTAGTTCCTGGACCCTTGAACTATGACCTACTCAGTCTTGGGAACTGCGTGTCTCCACGGTAGGATTTCCAGGGAAGACTCTGATGAGGAAAGCTGGATTCTCTGAAGGAGTTAGGTCAGAGTATGTAACGCCAGATTACAACAATAGCCAACAATGACATAGCTCCTAGAAATCGCCCTCCCAGGAAGGAACGGGAAGGAAACTGGCAGATACCGTTTTGGCAACTAAAATATTTAGAATTATTCCCATCTCACCCTGGTGTTAAGAAGAAGAGGGCAGAGAGGACAGACAGAACCCTGTAATCTTTGCTACTTAGAAGGCTAGGGAAGGAAGACTAAAATTCAAGGCTACTGCAGGCAACTTAAGGAAGGCTCTGCATGAAAATAAGGCAGTTTATTTATTTATTTATTTAGGTCTTTCAAGACAAGGTTTTTCTGTGTGTGGCCCTGGCTGTCCTGAAACAAACTCTGTAGACCAGATTGGCCTCAAATTCACAGAGATCCACCTGCCTCTGCCTCTGAAATGCTGGTATTAAAGGCGTGTGCCACCACTGCCCGACCAAAATAAAATTTTAAAAGGTGGGCACACAGGGGCACAATCCAACATGAGCACTTGGGCCGCACGCCTCCAAGGGGCTGGGTTCAATCCCCAGTAACAAAGTTTTTGGTATTTTCTTTGTTTTTGTCCCTAAGACGGGGTCCCATACTATAGCTCACACTGGCCTCTGCATGAGTCCTCAAGTGTCAGGACTACAGCCCTGGGCTAGCGTGCCTGGTGGGAAGATGCTCCACAAATGAAACTTCAGTCGTTGGTCGTATCATCAAACAAACACAAGTCAGTGAGGGAGCCCTGGAAAGCAGGTTCTAGAGACAGCCTTAATGGAGGGAACCCAAAAGAAGCCTGTGAGGGTCCAAACAGATGGCACACAAGTGCATCTCAATCCTTCACCCAAGTGAGTGGACACAGCTCCTGTGCCCGCTTGCCGTGACTTCCTGCACATGCGCTCCTGTCTCTCGGAGCCTTTACTTCTCTAGCTCAAATGGACAGTTAGAACTGGAATAGTGTCATGGAAGCAAGCTCACTAGTGGAAAGAAGGAAAGAGACAAAAAGATGGCAGACAACCAAAGGCAGCACAGGACTCTGGCATTATTGCTTTTCCATCTGGAGATACCTGATACAGCAGTGTGTATGTTATATGACCCAGTAAATAGCTGAGAAGTAGAGCAGGGTGGAAGACCCAGTCTCTGATGTAAGACCTACCTTTCTGAGTTTTCTTTCGACGGCCTATGATATGATGCGTCAAGCCACACATTAAATCCATCATGTGTAGTTTTTCTGCTAATCCACTCAAGTTTATAAAAGAAAATACAAACATGCCAATTATCCAGATTAAAAACCAAGATCAAAAATGGCAAATAAATGTGCCCAATAGCAGAGACAGAAAGTGCTACACCCAGGACTACAAACTCCTTATAAATATCAAGTGCTCTCCGTAACACCAACACACTCAGAGCATGGAGTTACAGTCCTGGTAAGAGCCAGCACTGCCCCCAGAGCGGGGACCCTGGAGCCCAAAACTGTACCTGACAGCCTGCTCTACTCAGGCTCTTCAGCAGAAATCAACACTTGCTTCGCACTGTACGACGCACCAGTTCTTCTACTGCTACTAATTCTCGGAGTGCAAGGTAAAGAATTCCAAAGGAGGGAAGATGGGAAGCACACGATTGAGTGTGAGTGGCATGTACGGAGCCAACACCAATGTGGGAAACTACCCAAGTCTGGATGTCCCAGTTACAACTGAATGTCGGTGCACAGTACACCTCTCAAAAGGAGTCTCTGAGAAGAAGTGACAGCATAGTCCAGGCTAGACCTGCACGCTCTTTCTACATAAGAAATTGTATTTCCAAACAAATACAGAAAGACAGTGTTTTATTTTATATTTTATATTCTGCTCATACAAAATTTCAGCTTACCATATTTGCGCTAAGACAGGCTGAGGTAACCCAGATTGGAAAAAAAAGTTCCTTGCTTGATCAC